>NC_135235.1:544928220-546218842 GCF_051348905.1 Ranitomeya variabilis | reverse complement strand
CAGCGACCTCAGTAGCGATCTCGCTATGTGTGACACGTACCAGCGATCAGGCCCCTGCTGCGAGATCGCTGGTCGTGTCGGAATGGCCTGGACCTTTTTTTGGTCGTTGAGGTCCCGCTGACATCGCTGAATCGGTGTGTGTGACACCGATCCAGCGATGTCTTCACTGGTAACCAGGGTAAACATCGGGTTACTAAGCGCAGGGCCGCGCTTAGTAACCCGATGTTTACCCTGGTTACCAGCGTAAATGTAAAAAAAACCAAACACTACATACTCACCATCTGTTGCCCGTCAGGTCCCTTGGCGTCTGCTTCCTGCTCTGACTGAGCCGCCGTAAAGTGAGAGCACAGCAGTGACGTCACCGCTGCGCTCTGCTCTCAGCTCTCACTGTACGGCGGCTCAGTCAGAGCAGGAAGCAGACGCCAAGGGACCTGACGGGCAACAGATGGTGAGTATGTAGTGTTTGTTTTTTTTTACATTTACGCTGGTAACCAGGGTAAACATCGGGTTACTAAGCGCGGCCCTGCGCTTAGTAACCCGATGTTTACCCTGGTTACCCGGGTGCTGCAGGGGGACTTCGGCATCGTTGAAGACAGTTTCAACGATGCCGAAGTCGTTCCCCTGATCGTTGGTCGCTGGAGAGAGCTGTCTGTGTGACAGCTCCCCAGCGACCACACAGCGACCACACAGCGACGCTGCAGCGATCAGCATCGTATCGCTGCAGCGTCGCTGTGTGAGACGGGGCCTTAACCCACTATGTGGAACACAGCCTACAGCCTTTACATAACAATGAACACCTCCAGAGGTCAGGCCCATTTACTTAGATCTCTGTAATGATAGGCTGTCCACAGCTAACATCTATTTAGGTAACACTGGTGTCTCCTAGGTTTTTACTAATAAATTGAACATCTGGAACACATTTTTCGCTTCTACGATCCACATTGTTATACCAACGCTGTATTAACTGGTCTTAAAGTTGACTACTAGGAGGAATACTGTGTATTTTTAAATCAAATTTCTAATGAGATGGCTTTTAGTGCTTGCAAGTTGCTTTTACTATTTAATCCCAGATCAACAGAATACCTAATAAGCAAATCGTTTTTAAAAGCTTAAGATGCTCATTTAATAAAGGCCATGCATGCAGATCCATGATGCATTTAGTTTTGCACAACTGCACCTATTCATGTGGCTTATGTATGGCCAGAAGGCCAGAAGACGAATTAATAATCTTGGCAATGTTTTAGAATAGTATGATTTCATAATAACCTATTCATTAATGTAGTTTTAATAAGTCTGTGCTCGCATGCTTTTTTCTACTTTGGTATGCTATCCAAATGGATTTAAAGAATTTATATTAGGAAAAAAAAGATTGATTACTTTTTCAAGCTTATGCGCAATTCTTGATATACTTGTTCTTTTTTTTTTTTTAGTGAGCTCTAAAGGGGATTTGACTTTCCAAGTGTCTATACAAATATTGTAAATTGTGCAACAGATGATGTTTTTCCTTTTTGTTTCATAGACATTGCATCACAAATACCGTATATACTCGAGTATAAGCCGAGACCCCTAATTTTGCCACAAAAAACTGGGAAAACTTATTGACTCGAGTATAAGCCTATGTTGGAAAATGCAGCAGCTACTGGTAAATTTAAAAAATAAAAATAGATACCAATAAAAGAAAAAATTGATTAAGACATCAGTAGGTTAAGTGTTTTTATTATCCATATTGAATCAGGAGCCCCATATAATGCTCCATAAAGTTTATGATGGGCCCCATAAGATGCTCTACATTAAAATATGCCCCATATAATGCTGCACAAAAGGTGAATTATGGCCCCATAAGATGCTCCATAGAATATTATGCCCCATATAATGCTGCACAAAGGTTGATTGCCCCATAAGATGCTCCATAGATTATGCCCCATATAATGCTGCACAAAGGTTGATGGCCCCATAAAATGCTCCATAGATTATGCCCCATATAATGCTGCAGAAAGGTTGATGGCCCCATAAGATGCTCCATAGATTACGCCCCATATGCTGCAGAAAGGTTGATGGCCCCATAAGATGCTCCATAGCATATTATGCCCCATATAATGCTGCAGAAAGGTTGATGGCCCCATAAGATGCTCCATAGCATATTATGCCCCATATAATGCTGCAGAAAGGTTGATGGCCCCATAAGATGCTCCATAGATTATGCCCCATATAATGCTGCACAAAGGTTGATAGCCCCATAAAATGCTCCATAGATTATGCCCCATATAATGCTGCACAAAGGTTGATGGCCCCATAAGATGCTCCATAGATTACGCCCCATATGCTGCAGAAAGGTTGATGGCCCCATAAGATGCTCCATAGCATATTATGCCCCATATAATGCTGCAGAAAGGTTGATGGCCCCATAAGATTTTCCATAAATTATGCCCCATATAATGCTGCACAAAGGTTAATGACCCCATAAGATGCTCCATAGATTATGCCCCATATGCTGCTGCTGAGATGAAAAAAATAAACAAAATGACATACTCACCTCTCTTCACTCAGGCCCCCGGCACTTGCGATATTCACCTGTCACCATTCCACTGCCGTGCGCCACTCCGTCTTCCGGCTCTCTGCAGTGACTGTTCAGGCAGAGGGCACGCACTAACCAAAACATCGCGCCCTCTGACCTGAACGTCACAGCCAGAGGACGCAGAAGACAGAGCCCGGCGGTGAATATCGCAATGCTCACCCTCCCCCGTTATACTCACCCTCCCGAAGTGGTCCCTGCTTCTCAATCATCCCGAGCCAGCAGCTTGTTCCTGTGTTCAGCGGTCACTGGTACCTGTTGTGAATTTGGTTTTTGGGCTCCCCCGGTGGTCGCTGGTGGTACTGGACTTGTGTGCTTCACTTTCTCTGTTCACCTGTTTCCATCAGGATGTGGGAGTATCCTATTTAGCCTTGCTGCTCAGTTATTCTAGTGCCGGCCATCAATGTAACCAGAGCCCTTCTGTTGCATGTTCCTGCTTCTAGACTACTATCAGCTAAGTTGGACTCTTGTCCTAAGTTTGTTTGCATTTTTGTTCCAGTTCACAGTTATGTTATGTTTCTGTAGCTGGAAGCTCTTGTGGGCCGAAATTACCACTCCGGTGTCATGAGTTGACACATGAGTCTTAAAGTAATTTCTGGATGGTATTTTAATAGGGTTTTCAGCTGACCGTGAAGTTCCCTATTGTATCTTCTTGCTATCTAGTAAGCGGACCTCGCTTTGCTGAACCTACCTTCATACTACGTATGTCTTTTCCTCTGAACTCACCGTCAATATATGTGGGGGGCTTCTGTCTCCTTTTTGGGGGAATTTCCCTAGAGGTAAGCCAGGTCTGTTTTTTCCTCTATTAGAGTTAGTTAGTTCTCCGGCTGGCGCTGGGCGTCTAGGGATAAAACGTAGGTACGTCACCCGGCCACTGTTAGTTGTGTGGTAGGTTTAGCTCACGGTCAGCTCGAGATTCCATCACCCAAGAGCTAGTCTGTTATTTAAGTTCTCTGACGTTCCCTTGCCATTGGGAACCATGACAGTATGGCCGGCCAAGGGTTAAAACCGTTGGCAGAAGAAAGGAGAGAAAAAGAAGTCTGCAGATTTTTTTTTTTTTTTTTCTTCTGAGCTTGCTCTATAGTTCACTCAGTTGCATTTCTGCTCTAATTGCAGCCTTTGCCTCTCTCTCTCCTTCTAATCCTTGAATGGCTCTGATCTCACCTGATTAAAATGGATCCTCAGAGTTTGGCTACAGGTTTGAATAATCTTGCTACGAAGGTTCAAAATTTACAGGATTTTGTTATTCATGCTCCTATATCTGAACCTAGAATTCCTATACCAGAATTTTTCTCCGGGGATAGATCTCGTTTCCTGAATTTCAAATATAATTGTAAATTATTTCTTTCCCTGAGATCTCGCTCCGCTGGAGATCCCGCACAGCAGGTTAGGATAGTAATTTCCTTGCTGCGGGGTGACCCTTAAGACTGGGCATTTGCATTGGCACCCAGGGATCCTGCGTTGCTCAATGTGGATGCGTTTTTTCTGGCTTTGGGGTTGCTTTATGAGGAACCTAATTTAGAGATTCAGGCTGAAAAAACCTTGATGGCCCTATCTCAAGGGCAAGATGAAGCTGAAATATACTGCCAAAAATTTCGTAAATGGTCTGTGCTTACTCAGTGGAATGAGTGCGCCCTGGCGGCGAATTTCAGAGAGGGTCTCTCTGATGCCATTAAAGATGTTATGGTGGGGTTCCCTGCACCTACAGGTCTGAATGAGTCCATGACAATGGCTATTCAGATTGATCGGCGTTTGCGGGAGCGCAAACCTGTGCACCATTTGGCGGTGTCTTCTGAGAAGGCTCCAGAAAATATGCAATGTGATAGAATTCTGTCCAGAAGCGAACGGCAGAATTTTAGGCGAAAAAATGGGTTGTGCTTCTATTGTGGTGATTCAACTCATGTTATATCAGCATGCTCTAAACGTACAAAAAAGGTTGATAAGTCTATTTCAATTGGCACTTTACAGTCTAAGTTTATTTTGTCTGTGACCTTGATTTGTTCTTTATCATCTATTACCGCGGATGCCTATGTCGACTCTGGCGCCGCTTTGAGTCTCATGGATTGGTCCTTTGCCAGGCGCTGTGGGTTTGATCTAGAGCCTCTGGAAGTCCCTATACCTCTGAAGGGTATTGACTCTACACCATTGGCTAGTAATAAACCACAATACTGGACACAAGTGACTATGCGTATGAATCCAGACCATCAGGAGACGATTCGCTTCCTTGTGTTGTACAATCTACATGATGTTTTGGTGCTCGGATTGCCATGGTTACAATCTCATAACCCAGTTCTTGACTGGAAAGCAATGTCTGTGTTAAGCTGGGGATGTCAGGGGGCTCATGGGGACGTACCTTTGGTTTCCATTTCGTCATCTATTCCCTCTGAGATTCCGGAATTTTTATCTGATTATCGTGATGTTTTTGAGGAGCCTAAGCTTGGTTCACTACCTCCTCACAGAGATTGCGATTGTACCATAGATCTGATTCTGGGCAGTAAATTTCCAAAGGGTCGTTTATTTAATCTATCTGTACCTGAACATGCTGCTATGCGAGAATATATTAAGGAGTCCCTGGAAAAGGGACATATTCGTCCTTCTTCATCTCCCTTAGGAGCCGGTTTTTTCTTTGTATCTAAAAAAGATGGCTCTTTGAGGCCGTGTATTGATTATCGACTCTTGAATAAAATTACAGTCAGATATCAGTATCCTCTGCCACTGCTGACTGATTTGTTTGCTCGAATAAAAGGGGCTAAGTGGTTCTCTAAGATTGATCTCCGTGGGGCGTATAATTTGGTGCGAATTAAGCAGGGGGATGAGTGGAAAACCGCATTTAATACGCCCGAGGGCCATTTTGAGTATTTAGTAATGCCTTTTGGTCTTTCAAATGCCCCTTCAGTCTTTCAGTCCTTTATGCATGACATTTTCCGGGAATATTTGGATAAATTCATGATCGTGTATCTGGATGATATTTTGATTTTTTCGGATGACTGGGATTCTCATGTCCAACAGGTCAGGAGGGTTTTTCAGGTTTTGCGGGCTAATTCCTTGTGTGTGAAGGGTTCTAAGTGTATTTTTGGGGTTCAAAAGATTTCTTTTTTGGGGTACATTTTTTCCCCCTCTTCCATTGAGATGGATCCTGTCAAGGTTCGGGCTATTTGTGATTGGACGCAACCTTCTTCGCTTAAGAGCCTTCAGAAATTTTTGGGCTTTGCTAATTTTTATCGTCGATTTATAACTGGTTTTTCTGATGTTGCTAAACCTTTGACTGATTTGACCAAAAAGGGTGCTGATGTTGCTGATTGGTCCCCTGCTGCTGTGGAGGCCTTTCGGGAGCTTAAGCGCCGCTTTTCTTCCGCCCCTGTGTTGCGTCAGCCTGATGTTACTCTTCCTTTTCAGGTTGAGGTCGATGCTTCCGAGATCGGAGCTGGGGCGGTCTTGTCGCAGAAAAGTTCCGATTGCTCCGTGATGAGACCTTGTGCGTTCTTTTCTCGAAAATTTTCGCCCGCCGAGCGAAATTATGATATTGGTAATCGGGAGCTTTTGGCTATGAAGTGGGCTTTTGAGGAGTGGCGTCATTGGCTTGAGGGGGCTAGACATCAGGTGGTGGTATTGACCGATCACAAGAATTTGATTTATCTTGAGTCTGCCAGGCGCCTGAATCCTAGACAGGCGCGCTGGTCGTTGTTTTTCTCTCGGTTTAATTTTGTGGTCTCATACTTACCAGGTTCTAAAAATGTGAAGGCGGATGCCCTTTCTAGGAGTTTTGAGCCTGATTTCCCTGGTGATTCTGAACCTACAGGTATCCTTAGGGATGGGGTGATATTATCTGCTGTTTCCCCAGACCTGCGACGGGCTTTGCAGGAGTTTCAGGCGGATAGACCTGATCGTTGCCCACCTGGTAGACTGTTTGTTCCTGATGATTGGACCAGTAGAGTCATCTCGGAGGTTCATTCTTCTGCGTTGGCAGGTCATCCCGGGATCTTTGGTACCAGGGATTTGGTGGCTAGGTCCTTCTGGTGGCCTTCTCTGTCTCGAGATGTACGAGTTTTTGTGCAGTCTTGTGATGTTTGTGCTCGGGCCAAACCTTGTTGTTCTCGGGCTAGTGGATTGTTGTTATCTTTGCCTATTCCAAAGAGGCCTTGGACTCACATCTCTATGGATTTTATTTCTGATCTCCCTGTTTCTCAGAAAATGTCTGTCATCTGGGTGGTGTGTGACCGTTTTTCAAAGATGGTTCATTTGGTGCCCTTGCCTAAGTTGCCGTCCTCTTCCGAGTTGGTTCCTCTGTTTTTTCAAGATGTGGTTCGCTTGCATGGTATTCCGGAGAATATCGTTTCTGACAGGGGGACCCAGTTCGTGTCTAGATTTTGGCGGGCGTTCTGTGCTAGGATGGGCATTGATTTGTCTTTTTCGTCTGCGTTCCATCCTCAGACTAATGGCCAGACTGAGCGAACTAATCAGACCTTGGAGACTTATTTGAGGTGTTTTGTGTCTGCGGATCAGGATGACTGGGTTGCCTTTTTGCCGTTGGCGGAGTTTGCCCTCAATAATCGGGCTAGTTCTGCCACTTTGGTTTCTCCTTTTTTTTGCAATTCGGGGTTTCATCCTCGCTTTTCTTCTGGTCAGGTGGAGTCTTCGGATTGTCCTGGAGTGGATACTGTGGTGGATAGGTTGCATCGGATTTGGGGACAGGTGGTGGACAATTTGGAGTTGTCCCAGGAGAAGACTCGGCATTTTGCTAACCGCCGTCGTCGTGTTGGTCCTCGTCTTCGTGTTGGGGACTTGGTGTGGTTGTCTTCTCGTTTTGTCCCTATGAGGGTTTCTTCTCCTAAGTTTAAGCCTCGGTTCATCGGTCCGTATAAGATTTTGGAGATTCTTAACCCTGTGTCCTTTCGTTTGGACCTCCCGGCATCTTTTTCTATCCATAATGTCTTCCATCGGTCATTATTGCGCAGGTATGAGGTACCGGTTGTGCCTTCCGTTGAGCCTCCCGCTCCGGTGTTGGTTGAGGGTGAATTGGAGTACGTTGTGGAGAAGATCTTGGACTCCCGTGTTTCCAGACGGAAACTTCAGTATCTGGTCAAGTGGAAGGGCTACGGTCAGGAGGATAATTCTTGGGTGACAGCCTCTGATGTTCATGCCTCTGATTTGGTCCGTGCCTTTCATAGGGCTCATCCTGATCGCCCTGGTGGTTCTTGTGAGGGTTCGGTGCCCCCTCCTTGAGGGGGGGGTACTGTTGTGAATTTGGTTTTTGGGCTCCCCCGGTGGTCGCTGGTGGTACTGGACTTGTGTGCTTCACTTTCTCTGTTCACCTGTTTCCATCAGGATGTGGGAGTATCCTATTTAGCCTTGCTGCTCAGTTATTCTAGTGCCGGCCATCAATGTAACCAGAGCCCTTCTGTTGCATGTTCCTGCTTCTAGACTACTATCAGCTAAGTTGGACTCTTGTCCTAAGTTTGTTTGCATTTTTGTTCCAGTTCACAGTTATGTTATGTTTCTGTAGCTGGAAGCTCTTGTGGGCCGAAATTACCACTCCGGTGTCATGAGTTGACACATGAGTCTTAAAGTAATTTCTGGATGGTATTTTAATAGGGTTTTCAGCTGACCGTGAAGTTCCCTATTGTATCTTCTTGCTATCTAGTAAGCGGACCTCGCTTTGCTGAACCTACCTTCATACTGCGTATGTCTTTTCCTCTGAACTCACCGTCAATATATGTGGGGGGCTTCTGTCTCCTTTTTGGGGGAATTTCCCTAGAGGTAAGCCAGGTCTGTTTTTTCCTCTATTAGGGTTAGTTAGTTCTCCGGCTGGCGCTGGGCGTCTAGGGATAAAACGTAGGTACGTCACCCGGCCACTGTTAGTTGTGTGGTAGGTTTAGCTCACGGTCAGCTCGAGATTCCATCCCCCAAGAGCTAGTCTGTTATTTAAGTTCTCTGACGTTCCCTTGCCATTGGGAACCATGACAGGTACCGCTCATTAAAGTAATGAATATGAGCTCCACCCCTATGGGAGTGGAGTCACGTCCATATTTACTTTCATGAGCAGTACCACGTGACCGCTGAACACAGGAAGAGGTGCTGGAGCCCGGAGACCATCGCATCGCATCGGAGAAGAAGGGACCATGCCGGGAGCAGGTGTGTATGATGTGACAGCCGCCGCTCCCCCACCCGCGCTGATGCCCTGGGAATGACTCGAGTATAAGCCGAGAGGGGCACTTTCAGCCTAAAAAAATGGGCTGAAAATCTCAGCTTATACTCGAGTATACGGTAGTCGGATTCTGCATTATAAGCAGCAACCAGTACTCTGCTGACTGCCCTGCAGAGCTATCATGGAATCTTTTTGCATAGGTTATAATAGTCTCCTTTGGACAATTCATAGTTTCATAGTTTTTATGGTTTAAGTGAGACTTAAAGAGGTATTCCCATATCCAAGATCCTATCCCAATATGTAGTAGGTGAAATAATAATAATATTAGCAAATACATCCAATTATAAATGTAGTATAGTTCTTCTGCTAGATATCCATGGTTACAACCACTAACAACTAACTAGAAGTGATGAGCCAGTCGTTCTCAATAACAGTAATTTTGACCAGGGGTGCCCAAACTTTTACATGCCACTTTATATTACATTTCGAATTGAAGGCATGTGCTAATACTATTACACCTACTACATATTGGGATTGGATTGTGTAGATTGGAATACCACTTTAAGTCCATCGAGTTCAAACTTTAGCCTAACATGTTGATCCAGAGGACACTAATAGCTCCATATTAGGGGAAATATTCCTTCCCGACTCCAATGCAATAGGGATCTATGCAATTGTCTAATGAAGTGGCATCTCATAGACTCCTATCCAAATCCGATTGCATCTTTCCTCTAAGTATCATACCATCATTGTCAGGTCTAATACGTTCCATAATTAATAATGTTGTAATCTTCGGCCTCATGGTCACGCTGTACCCTATAATTGTCAGTATCACTGCAACATGAAAGATTTACTCTTCAATGCAGCCCTTAAGTACAGTAGTTGTTTTGTCTGTATTCTGCCATTACAGCTTGAAATACACGTTTCAGCTGTCAGAGATGCCAAAAAGGTAATGATAGCAGGGGTTTATCTCAATAGACAATGAACAACGTGCGGTGCTATCACAGATTGTTCTTTGATCCTCTTATGTAAAATGAAGAAGGGTCTAATATGTTGGTGTTGGGAAGCCTTGTGTTGTGTCCATGGCAACCTAAACCAGGCCTAGCTAAGCAACTAGAGGCCTTTGGCGGTAGCCATGGCAATAGGAGAACGTGTCCTGCCTCTCGGTGAAGGTGGGGAGGACTTCAATCCTGTATTGTGTCTTGGTGTCATGTTTTTCAAGTTGTTCTGTAAGTTTAATATTAACTCTTTGATACTTAGGGACATGCACTTTCCATGCCACTGCCTTTCCATTTCTCAAAATATCACACCAGCAGAAAAAAAAATCCCCAAAAATTCTCATCTACCAATAAACAGCTGAAATTGACAAAATAACTATTTTTAACACCCAAAACTTTGAAGTTACTGAAGAATGGATAACCTTAAAAACGCCTGAGGTCCATCAGCCACATCAGTGATCTGTAGCTGCTGAAAAGGAGCCCTGAAAACAGAAAGGTCAGAGCTGAGCCATCCCCCCCATGGCGTGGGTGGAGGCCAACATGGCTATGGTTTGAAGGGGGGCAGGGGATAGTCAATGAAGGGGATGGCCTGAATGGGGGTCGTATTTAAGGACGGGATAGGTGTTGGGCTGGTCAGTTCCTGCTCTCAAGGGTCTAGTTTGGTGAACATCACTTACCATGTCGGAGGTGGAGCGGGCCCTGGAGAGCTTAAGGGCTGCAATGGTATCACAGCCCCGTGGCTGGCTTTAAGCGTAGGTGGCTGGAATCCTTCGTGGGAGCTCGGGGGCCGGCTGATGTATTGGCACAGAGGGAGTGGTGTCCTCGGCAGGTGCGGCCTCCAGAGCGGCTCTCTCCTGACTCAGCTCCTCGGACCTCCCGGAGGTGCAGGAGCCCCTCCAGGGACCCTCCAGGCCGGGCGCCGGTAATATCTTGGGCCAGCAGGCCCCAGCCTGGGAGGAATCCTAATGCCAGGTGGCATCCGGCGGCGGTGTCTAGGCCTTCGCCTCATTCTGATTTGGGGGCGGAGCCAGCGCTCTCTGGGCAGCAAGCGAGGCCTACAAATACAGAGGGCCACTGCGGCGAGGCTCATTCTGGGCGGCCTGCCTCCACTGCTCAAAGCATTGGTGGGACCAGGGGGGGTACTACGGTGGCAGGCGGTTCACACTCGTGGCAGAGCGGACTGGCCCCTTCATGCTTCGTTCTCAAGGGTACGCTCTTGCTCCTGGGGGATTCATCAGAGCAGCCTCTTCTTCTGGTCAGGATTCGGATGAAGGGGGCTTGTGCGCTGCGGGGTCATCTATGCAGGCACATCCTGCACAACCCTAATCGCGGGGACGCCGGGATTCCATCATCAGGCACCTGAGGACCTGGCAGGCCGGGACAGCATGGTGGACGGACGTCCAGGCCCAGGATTTATGACTGGAGGGCTCACAGCTCCCTTGCAGCCCAGTGAGAATGATTCCATGTCTGGTCTGTGTCTACAGAGTTTGTCTTCCCCTGTTTTTAGTGGCAGTCAGGTGGGGGTAGCTGTTATGAACTGGTGGTTTAGGAGCAACATGGGACGAGCTCTGGAGGAGGTGGTACCTGTACTAACCGCAGTTCCTGAGCTTAGCACACCACTAGAAGTAGCCGTGGGATGTTCCTGTCACTCCCTAGACACCTCGTCACAGCCGGAGGACTAACTACCCCTAAGATGGAAACAGGAAAGCTATCTTGCCTCAGAGAAAATTCCCAAAGGATAGGCAGCCCCCCACAAATATTGACTGTGAGTGGAGAGGGAAATGACATACGCAGAATGAAACCAGGATGTAGCAAAGGAGGCCAATCTAGCTAGATAGATAGAACAGGACAGAATACTGTGCGGTCAGTATTAAAAACTAGAAAAATCCACCACAGAGTATACAAAAATCTCCACACCTGACTAAAGGTGTGGAGGGTAAATCTGCAACCCAGAGCTTCCAGCTTAACTGAATAAATCCATAGTGACAAGCTGGACAAGAAAAAACATAGAATGTGCAAAACGATTAAGTCCACAATATGTGGACAGCAAAAGAACAAGCAAGGACTTATCTTTGCTGAACTGGTCAGAATATCAGGGAAATCCAAGCAGAGATGTGAATCCAAGCAGGAACCATTGACAACTGGCACTGACTGAAGGATAGAGCCAGGCTATATAGCCGAGCCAGAATAGATGATCAGTGGAAGCAGCTGCAGACTGCTAAATCCAAGGAGCAGCAGTACCACTTAAAACCACCGGAGGGAGCCCAAGAGCAGAACTCACAAAAATGCCACTTATAACCACCGGAGGGAGCCCAAGAGCGGAATTCACAACAGTACCCCCCCTTGAGGAGGGGTCACCGAACCCTCACCAGAGCCCCCAGGCTGATCAGGACGAGCCAAGTGAAAAGCACGAACCAAATCGGCGGCATGGACATCGGAGGCAACAACCCAAGAATTATCCTCCTGGCCATAACCTTTCCACTTGACAAGATACTGAAGCCTCCGCCTCCTCAATTGGTTGAAATTGAATAGTCCGCCACCCATTTACCTCCTAAAAAAGCACCTGGTGATGTTTATTGTATATGTTAATAAAGAAACTACACAGTTTGCTGAACTTTCAACCAATTGAGTGCGGCTGATTTTTCCTATACTTGGACTATTTTTGTTCATGCCTGCACCAACCCAGTGACAGTGTGCACATCTTTTTCCTGGATCATCACGGAATCCACACCAGGACAATCAGAAGGCTCAAACTGCCCCGAAGAAAAACGAGGATGAAAACCAAAATTACAAAAGAAAGGCGAAACCAAAGTAGCCGAACTAGCCCGATTATTAAGGGCAAACTCGGCCAACTGCAAGATCATCCTGGTCAGCAGATACAAAGCATCTCAAATAGGTTTCCAAGGTCTGATTAGTTCGCTCAGTTTGGCCATTTGTCTGAGGATGGAACGCCAAAGAAAAAGACAAATCAATGCCCATCCTACAACAAAAGGCCCGCCAAAACCTAGAAACAAACTGGGAACCTCTGTCAGACACAATATTCTCCGGAATGCCATGCAAACGAACCACATGCTGAAAAAACAATGGAACCAAATCAGAGGAGGAAGGCAATTTAGGCAAAGGTACCAAATGGACCATTTTAGAGAACCGGTCACAAACCACCCAGATAACAGACATCTTCTGGGAAACAGGAAGATCCAAAATAAAATCCATGGAAATATGCGTCCAAGGCCTCTCAGGGACCGGCAAAGGCAAAAGCAACCCACTAGTGCGGGAACAGCAAGGCTTGGCCCGGGCACAAGCCCCACAGGACTGCACAAAAGAACGCACATCCCGTGACAAGGAAGGCCACCAAAAGGACCTAGCAACCAAATCTCTGGTACCAAAAATCCCAGGATGACCAACCAACACCGAACAATGAACCTCAGAAATTACCTTACTTGTCCATCTATCAGGAACAAACAGTTTCCCCACTGGACAGCGGTCAGGTTTATCAGCCTGAAATTCCTGAAGCACCCGCCGTAAATCAGGGGAGATGGCAGAAAGAATCACCCCTTCCTTAAGAATGCCAACCGGCTCAAGGACTCCAGGAGAATCAGGCAAAAAACTCCTAGAGAGGGCATCAGCCTTAACATTCTTAGATCCCGGAAGATACGAGACCACAAAATCAAAACGGGAGAAAAAGAGGGACCATCGAGCCTGTCTAGGGTTCAGCCGCTTGGCCGACTCGAGGTAAATCAGATTCTTATGATTGGTCAAGACCACAACGCGGTGCTTGGCGCCCTCAAGCCAATGTCGCCACTCCTCAAATGCCCACTTCATAGCCAACAACTCCCGATTGCCGACATCATAATTGCGCACCGCAGGCGAAAACTTCCTGGAAAAAAAAGCACATGGTTTCATCAAAGAACCATCAGAACTCCTCTGAGACAAAACGGCCCCTGCCCCAATCTCAGAAGCGTCAACCTCAACCTGAAAAGGAAGAGAAACATCCGGCTGACGCAACACAGGGGCAGAAGTAAATCGGCGTTTAAGCTCCTGAAAGGCCTCAACAGCCGCAGAGGACCAATTCGTCACATCAGCGCCTTTCTTCATCAAATCGGTCAGGGGCTTAACTGTTATGATCCCAATGGCAGGGGACCTCAAAGATTACAGCAAAGTCTGCAAAACATAAATACCAGCTCATAGGGAAGTGGTAACTAGGCTGACCATATACCTGATCCTAGCGCAAACACTAACAGCAGCCGGGGAACATGCCTACGTTGATTCTAGACGTCTCGCGCCAGCCGGAGAACTAACTACCCCTATCAGGGAAAATAAGACCTCTCTTGCCTCCAGAGAGAAGACCCCAAAGTAATACAAGCCCCCAACAAATAATAACGGTGAGGTAAGAAGAAAAGACAAACGTAAGAATGAACTAGATTTAGCAAAGAGAGGCCCACTGACTAATAGCAGAATATAGTAAGAAGACTTATATGGTCAGCAAAAAACCCTGCAAAATATCCACGCTGAATATCCAAGAACCCCCAAACCGACTGACGGTGTGGGGGGAGAATATCAGCCCCCCTAGAGCTTCCAGCAATAACAGGAATCACATATTGTACAAGCTGGACAAAAAATATGAACAATGCAATGATCAAGAGTACGAAAGCAGGACTTAGCTTATCTTGCGAAGAACCAGGACCTGAAGACAGGAGCAAACAGAAGTGAACTGATTACAACGATGCCAGGCACTGGACTGAGAATCCAGGAAGTTTAAATAGCAACACCCCAGGCCTAACGAAGCAGGTGAGCACCAACCTGGTAAAAGACAATCCAAGTGCCAAATCACTAGTGACCACAAGAGGGAACCAAAAAGTATAGTTCACAACAGTACCCCCCCTTTAAGGAGGGGTCACCGAACCCTCACCAAGACCACCAGGGCGACCAGGATGTGCAGCGTGGAAGGCACGAACCAAATCGGCCGCATGAACATCAGAGGCGGCCACCCAGGAATTACCCTCCTGACCATAGCCCTTCCATTTGACCAAATACTGGAGCCTCCGTCTAGAGAGACGAGAATCCAAGATCTTCTCCACCACGTACTCCAACTCGCCCTCAACCAACACCGGAGCAGGAGGCTCAACAGCAGGAACCACAGGCACAACGTACCGCCGTAACAAAGACCTATGGAACACGTTGTGAATGGCAAACGACACCGGAAGATCCAAACGAAAAGAAACCGGGTTAAGAACTTCCAAAATTTTATAAGGACCAATAAAGCGAGGCTTAAACTTAGGAGAGGAAACCTTCAGAGGGACATACCGAGAAGACAACCAAATCAAATCCCCAACACGAAGTCAGGGGCCCACACCGCGGCGGCGGTTGGCAAAACGCTGAGCCTTCTCCTGTGACAACTTCAAGTTGTCCACCACATGATTCCAAATCCGCTGCAACCTATCCACCACGGAATCCACCCCAGGACAGTCAGAAGACTCAACATGACCCGAGGAGAAACGAGGATGAAAACCAGAGTTGCAGAAGAATGGCGAAACCAAAGTAGCGGAACTAGCCCGATTATTAAGGGCAAACTCCGCCAATGGCTAGTAGGTCACCCAATCATCCTGGTCCGCAGAAACAAAACATCTCAAATAAGCCTCCAGTGTCTGATTAGTTCGCTCCGTTTGACCATTAGTCTGAGGATGGAAGGCAGATGAAAACGACAAATCAATGCCCATCTTAGCACAAAAAGATCGCCAGAATCTGGACACAAACTGGGATCCTCTGTCGGACACGATATTCTCCGGAATGCCATGTAAACGAACCACATTCTGAAAAAACAAAGGAACCAGATCGGAAGAGGAAGGCAACTTAGGCAAGGGTACCAAATGGACCATCTTGGAAAAACGATCACACACCACCCAGATGACAGACATTCCCCGAGACACCGGAAGATCAGAAATGAAATCCATGGAAATGTGCGTCCAAGGCCTCTTCGGGACGGGCAAGGGCAAAAGCAACCCGCAAGCACGAGAACAACAAAGCTTAGCCCGAGCACAAGTCCCACAGGACTGCACAAATGACCGCACATCCCGTGACAAGGAAGGCCACCAAAAGGACCTAGCCACCAAATTTCGGGTACCAAAAATTCCCAGATGCCCTGCCAACACCGAGGAATGAACCTCGGAAATGACTCTGCTGGTCCATTTATCAGGAACAAACAGTCTGTCGGGTGGACACGAGTCAGGTCTACCAGCCTGAAATCTCTGCAACACACGTCGCAAATCCGGAGATATGGCCGA
The DNA here is from genome assembly GCF_051348905.1 of Ranitomeya variabilis. NCBI lineage: Eukaryota > Metazoa > Chordata > Amphibia > Anura > Dendrobatidae > Ranitomeya > Ranitomeya variabilis. The sequence goes on along the minus strand of NC_135235.1, from coordinate 546,202,846 downwards.
CACGATCACTCCCTCTTTAAGAATACCAGCTGGCTCCAAGACTCCAGGAGAGTCAGGCACAAAGCTCCTAGAGAGAGCATCAGCCTTAACATTCTTCGAACCAGGCAGGTATGAGACCACAAAGTCAAAACGAGAGAAAAACAATGACCAACGAGCCTGTCTAGGATTCAGGCGCTTAGCAGACTCGAGATACATCAGATTTTTGTGATCAGTCAAGACCACCACACGATGCTTAGCACCCTCGAGCCAATGACGCCACTCCTCAAATGCCCACTTCATGGCCAACAACTCCCGATTACCAACATCATAGTTCCGCTCAGCAGGCGAAAACTTCCTAGAGAAAAAGGCACATGGTCTCATCACAGAACAACCAGAGCCTCTCTGCGACAAAACAGCCCCAGCACCGATCTCAGAAGCATCCACTTCAACCTGAAAGGGAAGTGAGACATCAGGCTGGCACAAAACAGGCGCCGAAGTAAACCGGCGCTTCAGCTCCTGGAAGGCCTCCACGGCTGCAGGAGCCCAATTAGCCACATCAGAACCTTTCTTGGTCATATCCGTCAAAGGTTTAACAACGCTAGAAAAATTAGCGATAAAGCGACGGTAGAAATTAGCGAACCCCAAGAACTTCTGAAGACTCTTAACAGACGTGGGCTGAGTCCAATCATGAATAGCTCGGACCTTGACTGGGTCCATCTCCACGGCAGAAGGGGAGAAAATAAAACCCAAAAAGGAAACCTTCTGCACTCCAAAGAGACACTTTGAGCCCTTCACAAACAAAGCGTTATCACGCAAAACCTGAAACACCATCCTGACCTGCTTTACATGAGAATCCCAATCATCCGAGAAAACTAGAATATCATCAAGATACACAATCAAAAATTTATCCAGATACTTCCGGAAGATATCATGCATAAAGGACTGAAACACTGAAGGGGCATTAGAGAGCCCAAAGGGCATCACCAAGTATTCAAAATGACCTTCGGGCGTATTGAATGCAGTTTTCCATTCATCTCCCTGCCTAATGCGCACAAGGTTGTACGCACCACGAAGATCTATCTTGGTGAAGCACTTGGCGCCCTTAATCCGAGCAAACAAGTCTGACAATAGCGGCAACGGATACTGAAACTTAACAGTGATTTTATTCAGAAGCCGATAGTCTATACAAGGTCTCAAAGACCCTTCTTTCTTGGCCACAAAAAAGAATCCCGCACCGAGAGGGGAAGAGGATGGACGAATATGCCCCTTCTCCAAAGACTCCTTGACATAAGAACGCATCGCGGCATGCTCGGGTACAGACAAATTAAATAATCGTCCCTTAGGAAATTTACTGCCAGGAATCAAATCTATAGCGCAGTCACAGTCCCTATGAGGAGGAAGAGCACTGGACCTGGACTCACTGAATACATCCTGATAGTCACACAAATACTCAGGAACTTCTGAAGGAGTAGAAGTAGCAATAGACACCGGCGAAGAATCGCAATGAATTCCCTGACAACCCCAACTTGAGACAGACATAGCCTTCCAATCCAAAACAGGATTATGGGTCTGTAACCATGGCAGACCTAAAACGACCAAATCATTCATTTTATGCAGAACAAGAAAACGAATCACCTCCCGATGTTCACGAGTCATGCACATGGTCACTTGTGTCCAATACTGCGGTTTATTTTCCGCCAGTGGCGTAGCATCAATTCCTCTGAGAGGAATCGGAACCTTTAAAGGCTCCAGGACAAAACCGCAGCACTTGGCAAACGACAAGTCCATAAGACTCAGGGCAGCACCTGAATCCACAAATGCCATAACAGGGTAGGAAGACAATGAACAAATTAAAGTCACAGACAAAATAAATTTAGGCTACAAATTACCAATGGTGACAGGACTGACAACCTTGGTTAGGCGTTTAGAGCATGCTGATATAACATGTGTAGAATCACCACAGTAAAAACACAGCCCATTCTGACGTCTATGATTTTGTCGTTCGGTTCTAGTCAGGATTCTATTGCATTGCATTGAGACAGGTGTCTGTTCAGACAACACCGCCAGAGGTTTAGCGGATTTGCGCTCCCGCAAACGCCGATCAATCTGAATAGCCAGCGCCATAGAATCATTCAGACTTGTAGGAATTGTAAAACCCATCACATTCTTAATGGCTTCAGAAAGGCCATTTCTGAAATTTGCGGCCAGAGCACATTCATTCCATCGAGTAAGCACGGACCATTTCCGAAATTTTTGGCAGTACACCTCAGCTTCATCCTGGCCCTGAGAGATGGCCAGTAGAGCTTTTTCTGCCTGAATTTCAAGATTAGGCTCCTCATAAAGCAATCCGAGCGCCAGAAAAAATGCATCAACATCCGCCAATGCAGGATCTCCTGGCGCTAACGAGAAAGCCCAATCCTGAGGGTCGCCACGCAAGAAGGAGATAATAATTTTAACTTGCTGAGCTGAATCTCCAGACGAACGAGGTTTCAAAGATAGAAACAATTTACAATTATTCCTAAAATTCCTAAATTTAAATCGATCTCCAGAGAACAGCTCAGGAATAGGTATCTTAGGCTCTGACATAGGACTGCTAACAACAAAATCCTGAATGCCCTGCACACGTGCAGCAAGCTGATCCACACTAGTAATCAAGGTCTGAACATTCATGTCTGCAGCAAAGCTTCAAGCCACTCAGAGATAAAGGGGAGGAAGAAAAAAAAAAAAAAAAACTCAGAACTTCTTTTCTTTTAATCCCACTTCAGCAATGCATTAACTATTTATTGGCCTGGCATACTGTTATGATCCCAATGGCAGGGGACCTCAAAGATTACAGCAAAGTCTGAAAAACATAAATACCAGCTCATAGGGAAGTGGTAACTAGGCTGACCATATACCTGATCCTAGCGCAAACACTAACAGCAGCCGGGGAACGTGCCTACGTTGATTCTAGACGTCTCGCGCCAGCCGGAGAACTAACTACCCCTATCAGGGAAAATAAGACCTCTCTTGCCTCCAGAGAGAAGACCCCAAAGTAATACAAGCCCCCAACAAATAATAACGGTGAGGTAAGAAGAAAAGACAAACGTAAGAATGAACTAGATTTAGCAAAGAGAGGCCCACTGACTAATAGCAGAATATAGTAAGAAGACTTATATGGTCAGCAAAAAACCCTGCAAAATATCCACGCTGAATATCCAAGAACCCCCAAACCGACTGACGGTGTGGGGGGAGAATATCAGCCCCCCTAGAGCTTCCAGCAATAACAGGAATCACATATTGTACAAGCTGGACAAAAAATATGAACAATGCAATGATCAAGAGTACGAAAGCAGGACTTAGCTTATCTTGCAAAGAACCAGGACCTGAAGACAGGAGCAAACAGAAGTGAACTGATTACAACGATGCCAGGCACTGGACTGAGAATCCAGGAAGTTTAAATAGCAACACCCCAGGCCTAACGAAGCAGGTGAGCACCAACCTGGTAAAAGACAATCCAAGTGCCAAATCACTAGTGACCACAAGAGGGAGCCAAAAAGTATAGTTCACAACTAGTGTTGAGCATTCCGATGCTGCAAGTATCGGGTATCGGCCGATACTTGCTGTATCGGAATTCCGATACCGGGATTCCGATACTCTTGTGGTATCGGGTATCGGGTATCGCAACAACATTAATGTTAAAATGTGTAAAAGAGAGAATTAAAATAAAAAATATCGCTATACTCACCTCTCCGACGCAGCCGGGACTTCAGCGAGGGAACCGGCAGCGTTGTTTGTTTAAAATTCGCGCTATTACTTGGTTACGTGAATTCCCGGCTTGTGATTGGTCAGGTCGGCCACGTTGCCGGGACGCGGACCAATCACAGCAAGCCGTGACGAAATTACGTCACGGCTTGCTGTGATTGGTCCGCGTCCCGGCAATATGGCCGCCCTGACCAATCACAAGCCGTGACGTCACGGGAGGCTGGACACGCGCCCATTTTAAAATGAGCGCGTCCAGCCTCCCGGCTTGTGATTGGTTGACCGCGGCGCAACCAATCACAAGCCGTGACGTCACGGGAGGCTGGACACGCGCCCATTTTAAAATGAGCGCGTCCAGCCTCCCGGCTTGTGATTGGTTGACCGCGGCGCAACCAATCACAAGCCGTGACGTCACGGGAGGCTGGACACGCGCCCATTTTAAAATGAGCGCGTGTCCAGCCTCCCGTGACGTCACGGCTTGTGATTGGTCAGGGCGGCCATATTGCCGGGACGCGGACCAATCACAGCAAGCCGTGACGTAATTTCGTCACGGCTTGCTGTGATTGGTCCGCGTCCCGGCAACATGGCCGACCTGACCAATCACAAGCCGGGAATTCACGTAACCAAGTAATAGCGCGAATTTTAAACAAACAACGCTGCCGGTTCCCTCGCTGAAGTCCCGGCTGCGTCGGACAGGTGAGTATAGCGATATTTTTTATTTTAATTCTTTCTTTTACACATTTATATGGTTCCCAGGGCCTGAAGGAGATTTTCCTCTCCTTCAGACCCTGGGAACCATCAGGAATACCGTCCGATACATGAGTCCCATTGACTTGTATTGGTATCGGGTATCGGTATCGGATTGGATCCGATATTTTGCCGGTATCGGCCGATACTTTCCGATACCGATACTTTCAAGTATCGGACGGTATCGCTCAACACTATTCACAACACTTAACCACACTGGAAAAGTTCGCAATGAAACGGCGATAAAAATTAGCAAAGCCCAAAAATTTCTGTAGGCTCTTCACAGATGTGGGTTGAATCCAGTCATGAATGGCTTGGACCTTAACAGGATCCATTTCTATAAACGAGGGAGAAAAAAAAAAACCCAAAAAAGAGACCTTCTAAACTCCAAATAGGCACTTAGACCCCTTCACAAATAAAGCATTATCACGAAGGATCTGGAATACCATCCTGACCTGCTTCACATGAGACTCCCAATCATCGGAAAAAATCAAATTATCATCCAAATACAGAATCATGAATTTATCGAGATAATTGCGGAAAATATCATGCATGAAGGACTGAAATACAGAAGGAGCATTTGAGAGCCCGAAAGGCATCACAAGGTATTCAAAATGGCCTTCGGGCGTATTAAATGCAGTTTTCCATTCGTCACCCTGTTTAATACGAACAAGATTATATGCCCCTCGAAGGTCAATCTTAGTAAACCAACCAGCCCCCTTAATCCGAGCAAACAAATCAGAAAGCAAAGGTAAGGGGTATTGGAATTTGACCGTGATCTTATTAAGAAGGCGATAATCAATACAGGGTCTCAAGGAGCCATCCTTCTTCGCAACAAAAAAGAATCCCGCTCCCAATGGTGACGAAGACGGCCGTATATGCCCCTTCTCTAAAGACTCCTTAACATAACTCCGCATGGCGGCATGCTCGGGCACAGACAGATTGAAAAGTCGGCCCTTAGGGAACTTACAGCCAGGAATCAAATTAATAGCACAATCACAGTCCCTATGTGGAGGAAGAGAACTGGACTTGGGCTCATCAAATACATCCTGGAAATCTGACAAAAACTCAGGAACTTCAGAAGAGGGGGAAGAGGAGATTGACATCAAAGGAACATCACTATGTACCCCTTGACAACCCCAACTAGTCACAGACATAGATTTCCAATCCAGCACCGGATTATGTACCTGTAACCATGGAAAACCCAGTACAACAACATCATGCAAATTATGCAACACCAGAAAACGGCAATCTTCCTGATGTGCTGGAGCCATGCACATGGTTAGCTGAGTCCAATACTGAGGTTTATTCTTGGCCAACGGTGTAGCATCAATACCCCTCAAAGGAATAGGGCTCTGCAAAGGCTGCAAGGAAAAACCACATCGCCTGGCGAACTCCAAGTCCATTAAGTTCAGGGCAGCGCCTGAATCCACAAATGCCATGACAGAAAAGGACGATAATGAGCAAATCAGGGTCACAGATAAGAGAAATTTAGGCTGTACAGTACTGATGGCAACAGACCTAGCGACCCTCTTAGTACGCTTAGGGCAATCAGAAATAACATGAGCAGAATCACCACAGTAAAAACACAGCCTATTCTGACGTCCGAATCCCTGCCGTTCTGCTCTAGTCAAAATCCTATCACATTGCATAGGCTCAGGACTCTGCTCAGAGGACACTGCCATATGGTGCACGACTTTGCGCTCGCGCAGGCGCCGATCAATCTGAATGGCTAGAGACATAGATTCGCTCAAACCAGTAGGCGTGGGGAACCCCACCATAACATCTTTAAGGGCTTCAGAAAGACCCTTTCTGAAAATTGCTGCCAGAGCCTCCTCATTCCATTTAGTGAGCACAGACCATTTTCTAAACTTCTGGCAGTATAATTCAGCCGCTTCCTGACCCTGACACAGGGCCAACAAAGTTTTTTTCTGCATGATCCATAGAGTTTGGTTCATCATACAATAATCCGAGCGCTTGAAAAAATGCGTCTACACTAAGCAATGCCGGATTCCCTGATTCAAGGGAGAATGCCCATTCCTGAGGGTCTCCACGCAGCAGAGAGATGACGATTTTAACCTGCTGAATGGGATCACCAGAGGAACGGGGTTTCAAAGCAAAAATCAATTTGCAGTTATTTTTAAAGTTCAAAAACTTGGATCTGTCCACAAAAAACAAATCAGGAGTTGGAATTCTAGGGTCTAAAGCTGGAGTCTGGACAACATAATCTTGGATACTCTGCACTCTTGCAGCAAGTTGATCCACACGAGAAAATAAACCCTGAACATCCATGCCAGCGCCAAAATCCTGAACCACCCAGAGATTAAGAGGAAAAAAAAGACAAAACAGACTGCAGAAAAAAAAATGGCTCAGAACTTTTTTTTCCTTCTTTTGAGATGCATTTAATTCATTTTTGGCCAGTTGTACTGTTATGAACTGGTGGTTTAGGAGCATCATGGGATGAGCTCTGGGGGAGGTGGTACCTGTACTAACCGCAGTTCCTGAGCTTAGCACACCACTAGAAGTAGCCGTGGGATGTTCCTGTCACTCCCTAGACACCTCGTCACAGCCGGAGGACTAACTACACCCTAAGATGGAAACAGGAAAGCTATCTTGCCTCAGAGAAAATTCCCAAAGGATAGGCAGCCCCCCACAAATATTGACTGTGAGTGGAGAGGGAAATGACATACGCAGAATGAAACCAGGATGTAGCAAAGGAGGCCAATCTAGCTAGATAGATAGAACAGGACAGAATACTGTGCGGTCAGTATTAAAAACTAGAAAAATCCACCACAGAGTTTACAAAAATCTCCACACCTGACTAAAGGTGTGGAGGGTAAATCTGCAACCCAGAGCTTCCAGCTTAACTGAATAAATCCATAGTGACAAGCTGGACAAGAAAAAACATAGAATGTGCAGAACGATTAAGTCCACAATATGTGAACAGCAAAAGAACAAGCAAAGACTTATCTTTGCTGAACTGGTCAGAATATCAGGGAAATCCAAGCAGAGATGTGAATCCAAGCAGGAACCATTGACAACTGGCACTGACTGAAGGATAGAGCCAGGCTATATAGCCGAGCCAGAATAGACGATCAGTGGAAGCAGCTGCAGACTGCTAAATCCAAGGAGCAGCAGTACCACTTAAAACCACCGGAGGGAGCCCATGAGCAGAACTCACAAAAGTGCCACTTACAACCACCGGAGGGAGCCCAAGAGCGGAATTCACAACAGGTAGCTAGTGCTAATGTCAAGGTGGGGGTTTTGGGGGATTTGGACAGTGTAGGAGTTAGGGATGTACTGGCCAATGTTCGGGATTTGCTTCCATGGTGTCACGGGAGACCTAGGTATGCAAGAGCTAATGACCCGGGCCCCTGCGATTTCCCTCAGACTAGGGAAACCCTGACTGACCCTCTCCCAGAGTTTACACTGATGGTGTGCATGTCTGGGCCTCCATCCTCAACCTGTCTCCTGTTTCAACCCTAGGCTGAAACCACCACCCACCACCCAGTGAAGAGACCACACACCAATACCCACAGTTAGCACAGACAAGGATAACGGAAAAATATGCAACACGCCGCAGTCACTCAGGAATACACAATAAGTGCACAGGGCAAAATAAATACAAATATAGGAAGGAGAAAATAAGACAAAGGGAAATACACCGCCAGCAACGATACTCCAACTCCTAGCTCACCACTCCAGACCGAGATAACCAAGCACAAGACAGAAGCTATAATCAGCGACGCCCAATGTTCAGAAGAACTATTTAAAGACAGTGGGCGTGGCCCAGCCTCCAATCCGAGCACCAGCTAAATTAACCCCGGACCAGCTAGATAAAATCTAGCCGACGCCACTGAGCACATAGTGGACAAAAGCGGAATTACCGCTGTCTGTCGAACGCCCTGGTATGAACAGCGTCCGACATGACACATGGTTGGAATGGGGGGTGGGGACACCAGGGCATTTAGCGGCATGGGTAGGTCCACGGGTTGGTGGTTCTGGTTGCCTATGTGGGGTGGCAGAGGTGTCGGGTAGAAGTGCAGGCCTGTGTCGGTGTCGGGGCAGACAGAGAAGGAAAAGGAGTGCAGAATTCATTTGGATGACAGGGCTCATGGGGAGGTGTACGTGTGCTTCGAAGGACAATTGGGGGCGCACCTTAAAAAGGAGGTCAGGGAAAAGATCTGGAAGGATGAGTACATCGAGATCTTTTCCCTTCTCCCTTTAGAGAAATTTAATCTGGATAAGGGAAAGAAGGATGACGGTAAGAAAGAGGAAGAGGAGAAGCGCTGGTGGTGGCTGATCCCTCAGACATTTTTCAATTGGCTTCAGACGTTTACCATTTTGGCAAGAGTTATAGGCGAGAAGGCGCCAGAAAATTGCTCTGCTTTATTTTGTTACATGGACTCCATAGGTGAAGCCCATAGGGTGTACGGGGGGCAAGCTTGGCTCAGGCACAATGAGCAGTTCCGGCAGAGGAAGGCCATTCGGCCTGCGATTTCGTAGGATCAGAAAGACATAGGTCTCTGGTTGCGGGTCATGGCACAATATAAGTTTGGCCACCCCTTTCACGGAGGGGCCGGGAATACCGGTCAAGGCAATAATCAGCCTGGGAACTGGGGGTCAGGCAGGTCTGTCCGGGGGGCAGAAATTGGGCCTATTATGGCAGTTCAACGACGGCCAGTGCAAATTTGGTGCCAACTGTAAATATAAACACCTATGCTCGCATTGCAGTGGCTCTTTTCAAGGGGCCGCCAAATGTTTCAAGAAGGGCAAGCTTAAAGCAGGGGGTGGTAATATTCAAGGCGGAGACACCAGTGAAGCTGGAAAAGATGGTCCCTTATCTAAATAGATTTCCAGATAAGGGCAAAGCAGACTTGCTGCTTTCAGGATTTGGGGAAGGTTTTGTTATTCCGACTCCTCCTTTTACTATTCCTCAGGATTTTAAGAACCTTCGGTCAGCGATGTTGTATGGGGATGTGGTTTTGGAGAAATTGGCTAAGGAAGTTGCTTTGGGTCATATGGCAGGTCCTTTTACTGATCCTCCTTTTGAGGATTTGGTAGTTTCTCCACTGGGGGTTGTGCCTAAGAAGGAGCCGAATAAGTTCCGGTCGATTCATCATTTATCTTATCCTCAGGGCATGTCAGTGAATGACGGTATTGACCCAGAACTCTGTTCTGTGTTTTACGCGTCTTTTGACGAAGCAGCAAAATGGGTTAGGAAGTGTTGCAAGGGGGCTCTCATGGCTAAGACAGATATCGAATCTGCATTTCGGTTGTTGACGGTTCAACCAGATAGTGTTAAACTGTTGGGTTGTTATTAGAAAAGGTTTTTTTTTGTAGATAGGTGTTTGCCTATGGGCTTTTCTTTATCTTGCGCCTTTTTTGTGGCCTTTAGTTTGTTTTTGGAATGGGTGGTTAGGGAGGTGTCAGGTTTTGATTCTATCATTCATTATCTGGATGATTTTTTCTATTTTAGTCTAGCCGAGTTGGAGTGTTGTCACAGGATTCTGAGAGCAATTGAGTGGGTGGTAGGGCATTTCGGGGTTCCGTTGGCTCCAGGCAAAACAGAAGGTCTGAGTACATGCTTGCGTTTTCTGGGCATTGTTATTGACACTGTGAAGTAGGAGTTTAGATTGCCTGAGGAGAAGGCTTTGACACTGAGGGAGGAAGTGTCCAGGGCACGCTGGTTGAGGAAACTGCCGCTGCGGGATCTCCAGTCGTTGTTGGAGAAGCTTAATTTTGCATGTCAGATTATGCCTATGGGGGGAATTTTTTTGCAGAGGTTAGCCAGCGCTACCACGGGTGTTCGAGCCCCTCACCACTTTGTCCGGCTTTCAGCAGAGCACAGGGCAGATTTGGTGGTTTGGGATATGTTTTTGGCAGAATACAATGGCAATTCATTGTCAATGGAGGAGGCGGTGGATAGCGGGACTTTGGATTAGTTCACAGATGCGGCAGGAGGATGTGGTTTTGGTGCCTATTTTAATGGTCAGTGGTGTGCGGCGCAATGGCCGGAGGAGAGGTTTTCTTCGGGTTTGGTTCAAAATATTGTGCTGTTGGAAATCTTTCCTATTCTGGTTGCGGTGCATCTGTGGAAACAGGAGTTTCGGGATCGTCGGGTGAGGTTTAATTGTGACAACATGGGGGTGGTCTGTGCAATAAACTGTCTCACTGCGTCGTCACCCCCGGTGGTTCGGGTACTTAGGCAATTGGTTTTGACGTGTTTGACTTTGAACTCTCATGTTACGGCGTCTCTTGTGCCAGGGGGTTCGGAATGCGATTGCTGATTCTCTTTCTCGTTCACAGTGGGAACATTTTCGATTGTTGGCCCCAGAGGTGGAGGTTGAGGGGCTGGAGTGCCCGGAGGAGCTCTGGAATGTGGTCTCCAGGCCGCAGTCGCTGATTAGGGCATCGTTGGCTCCCAGGACCTGGGAGGCATACCAGATGGAATAGCATACTTGGGAAGGTTTGTTGGCTGCGTGCCCTAGCATCCCGGCATCGGTTGATAAGGTGGAGACCTTGCTTTCCTGGTTAAGTCGAGGTGTGGCGGAAGGTTGGTCGTCGGTGAAGGTTTTGCGTGTTATGGTAGCTTTGGCCTTTGGATTTAAGTTGTGGGGTCAACAGGATTTGACGAAGGTCTTTTTTTTTAAAGCAGAGTCAGAATAGGCGGCTTCACAGGACCACCACGCTGGCGATGGGAGTTTTTTAGTGCAGGTAGCACGCTGCAGCTCCAGCCAGATGCCTCAGAAGATGATAAGACAGGATGAAGTAAAAATGGACCGGTCATATAGAGCGCAAGCGACACAGTTCAGCTGATATTAAAAAGTCTTCATTTAATATTTCCACAACGTGTTTCAACTGAATAGTTCTGTCTTCTTCAGGTGGCAGTTATTCCGATGAAAATGGAAATATTAAATGAAGACTTTTTAATACCAGCTGAACTGTGTCGCTTGCGCTCTATATGACTGGTCCATTTTTACTTCATCCTTTTTTTTGAAGCAGGCGGTGAAAGGGGCTCGCAGAAGTAACGGTCAATGGGACAGGAGGCGTCCCGTTTCATTCAGTTTGTTGGAGAGTTTTGGGGGGGTACTGGAATCGTTATGCTTGTCACCTTTTCTTTCTTCTATTCTTTATTTACATTTTCAAATTTAAAGAACAAACAAACATTACAAGTGTTGTAGGGCGATACAAACAATAAAAAAAAATCAGTCTCACAAGTCTCATCTTAAAGAAATGCAAAACATGAAAAACTGAACAAAAAGGAGGTGGGAGGGGAGGTCATGTCGGAGGTGGGGGGAGTGATCTGACCAATAATCATATCTTATCAGGTAAAACAAATATAAAGGTCCAAAGCCTTAAGTAGAAGAAGGTGGGAGGGGAGTGGCATATTTCGAAAAGGACCACAGTTTCCACATCTTGGAGATTTTGGATCTGGATATATGGTTTTGAGCAAGATGAAACTCCATATGAAAATGAGTGTTAATTTTATCACAGAGTTGAGAAAGGGATGGAGGAACTGGAGCTTTCCACATAGAAGCAATACACTGTCTAGCAGCAATACGGATGTGTACCACCGTGTTCCTGTGATCTATAGGGAGGCAATCAGTTCCTATATTTAAAACTGCCAAAGCAGGGGAAGGGACAGTTTTAATATTTATAAGCTCAGATATCAAATCTAAAACACCCACCCAGAACAATTGTATCAGGGGACAAAACCAGAAATTATGAGCTAAAGAACCCACGGAACCACATCCCCTCCAACACAAGGGAGACAGATTTTGAGATCCATGAGCTAGTCTATCAGGGGTCATATGCCACCTCATATGCACCTTCTTCAATTGTTCTAAGTGATTTATGCAATATGAAGATTTAAGTATACAACTAGAGGCCTCCTGCCACTACCAGATCGAAAAAGAAAGGCCCAAATCTTTTTCCCATCTCGCCATATACGGCCAGCGTTCCCTTTGATCAGATGAGGCCAAATCCCTGTAAATTATAGAAAGGCCTCAGTATCAGTACGATCAAAGTACCTCCCAAATAGAGATATGCTAGGCTTTTTATTAAAAAAATTGGAGGGGAGTAAGAAAGTGTCTGATTTGGAGGTATTGATAAAAAAAACTTCCATTCTAATTTATGGGTCCTCACCAGAGATTCAAAAGCCACAGGTGCTTTATTATTAAATAAATCAGCTAAGGAAGTGACCCCCAGTCTGGACCAGTTGCCCAAATTGAGATGTGGGATATGGGCCTCCAATGACCTAACAGAATTTTTTGTTGGGGATGGAAAGTCAGCCGTCCCTACCCAGAGTCTCCACATGGACAATGACGACCTCATAATTGGGAGAATTGGATTAAAATTAGTTGGCGATAAAAGTTCTGGTTCCAAAAGAAGTAGAGCCCAGCCATGTGAAAATGTTTTCAATTTGAAACCATCTATGTGAGGACGACTGAGACCACCAGATCTCCGTGCTTTTAAGTAACGCTGCCCTGTGGTAAGCCAAAATATTGGGTACTCCCAGTCCTCCCCGGACATAACTACAAACCATAGATTTATAAGCTACTCTGGCCCTCTTCTTCACCCAAATAAATTTTCCAATAAGTAATTGTTTTTGAATTAATAATTTTAAGGGGATACAACGAAAAAAATATAAAATTTTTGGTAACAACACCATCTTAAAGGACTGTATTCTAGCCATCCAAGATAAATGAAGACCCGAATACCTATCTAGTTCAGTATTTAAAGAATTATATAGCTCATTAAAATTTTCTTTAAGAATAAGAAGGGAAGAAGTCAGCAATATTCCCAGATACGGAATACCTTCAGTTTGCCATTTAAAAGGAAATAGCTTCTCTAGATAGTCCCGCAGGGCAAGGGGAACTGCAATGGGGAAAAATCACAGATTTAGAAGCATTCAGTTTATAATAGGAGATTCTTAAAAACTCCTCAATGCTTGTCGACTTTTGAAGTCTGTCTTTTTAGGCTAGCTTTTTCTCTTGCACTTTTTGGGCCTTGAGAGTGGGAGAACTGGTTTCACCAAGCAAAAGGGAGATGGGAGGGCTTTTGGCTAGAGATGTTCTAGTTAAGTCAGGTAGTGTGAAGTTTTGGATGCGTCGGTCGAAAACAGACCAGGAGGGCAGGGGTAGGCGGGTCGTGTTGGGATCAGTTAAAGATTCACTGATGTGTCCAGTGAGGTCTTTGCAACCGTTTTGGGATTTTCAGCCCAGTTTTGGGGGGGCACTGTTATGTCATGTGGATGGGTCTTTCTTGTCCAGGTACCAGTTTACAGTGATGTTTAGGAAAGCTTTTGGCCTGTTGGGTTTAGATGAGTCTCGCTTCGCTCCTCATTCCTTCCGAATTGGTGCAGCAACAGAAGCAGCGTCGTGTAGGTTAAGGACCGAAGATATTCAACGCATTGGGGGATGGCGGTCTGAGCGTTATCAGAGTTACGTTAGGCCTCAGGAAGTAATTGGAGGTTCCAGTGGGTAAAGTTCGTTTAAAGGTTATCGAGTTAATTTTTATTCAGAACTTATGTGTTTCATTTTTTCAGGCTCTTCTTCATTGCTTGTGTAGATTTTCGGCCATTCATATGTTCACTGAGGAGTAGTGTTGAGCGATACTTTCCGATATCGGAAAGTATCGGTATCGGAAAGTATCGGCCGATACCGTCAAAATATCGGATCTAATCCGATACCGATACCCGATCCCAAATGCAAGTCAATGGGACGAAAATATCGGAATTAAAATAAACCCTTTATAAACTTGTAGGTTCATTCTACATGAAGGAAAACAACTAAGAATAATGTAGGATGTATTGGGGGACGTGGCGGAGACATTAAAGGCACAGAGGTTTAGCCCAATGTAATAGAATAGCAGGATTTTGTTTTTTTTTATGACGTTCGGCGGTAGAAAGATTTTGACTATGTTAATTTTTTTTTTATTTTGTCAGATATTGATGTTTCACTACTTCCACGCCCTTCACCTTCTTTTTTACTTCTCCCACACTTTCTTCTTCATTATCCTCATCATCAGCTTCTTTGACATCAACTTCTTCACCTTATTCATCTTCTTCTTCATCTTCTGCCTATTATTTTTTTGGTTACATTGTTCATATTCTTTTTATTTTACTATTATCTTCATCATATTCTACTTCTTCATCATATTCTTATTTGTGACAGGCATTCCCGTAGTTGTTATCTATAAAAGTTTGAAGATTACACCTTCCGTTCTGCCTGTCACAAAAGAGTTACATTTGTCCGCGTTCAGTTTGGCCTGCAGCATCAGGCTTTATCCAGGGGCACCACGAGGAGGATCGGACTCACCCCCATACACTGCTTAGTCGTCTTCTGCTTATAATTTAGATAATATTTTTTGCTCTGATATTTAGTGTTATGCTTAATGTTCTTCTGCTCTTTGTTCTGCAGCCTCTTGTTTTTCTGCTTCTCGGTCTTCCAGGTCGTCGTCGTCTCCAGGGTCGTCGTCTCCGGGGTCGTCGTCATCGGGGTGGTCTTCAGGGTCGTCGTCTCCGGGGTCGTCGTCATCGGGGTGGTCTTCAGGGTCATCGTCTCCAGGGTCGTCGTCATCACGGTGGTTGTCGTCTCTGGTGTCGTCGTCATCTTAGGGGTGGTCTTCCGGGTCATCGTGTTTAGTCTCTTGAACTTGGAAATGTAGCAGAAGGTACAAGAAGGCTGAGAAAATGCCGAGAACCAGCTGATGGAACTGGAACTCGGATGGCTACCCGAAGGTCCAAGAGCCAATGGAACTACTTAGGACCAGCTGACGTTACTGGAACCCGGTTACTAAGCAGGAGGTACCCGTGCCTGAAAGCACTACCAAGGACCACCTGACGTTGGTGGAACTCGGATACCCAGAGGGAGGCACCTAAGCCAAAGGCTCTGCCCGGAACCAGCTGACGGTATTGGAACCAGGATGGGGAGCAGAAGGTACAAGAGCAAAAGACACTGCCGAGAACCAGCTGACGGTGCTGGAACCCGGATGGGTAGCCGAAGGTCCAAGAGCCAATGGAACTACCGAAGACCAGCTGACGTTACTGGAACCCAGTTACTAAGCAGGAGGTACCCGTGCCTGAAAGCACTACCAAGGACCACCTGACGTTGGTGGAACTCGGATACCCAGAGGGAGGCACCTAAGCCAAAGGCTCTGCCCGGAACCAGCTGACGGTACTGGAACCAGGATGGGGAGCAGAAGGTACAAGAGCAAGTGTCTGCGTGGCTTTTGCAGGACACGATGCCGGCTGCACAGCAGGGGAACAGCTGGCGGTGCTGAAACCCACTGACACATTGGCTGGTGTTTTTCTCTGTGCAGCTAGCAGTACCGGGCCCCAACTGGCGGTGTTAGAGCCCGGGGTCAGCAGGAGGAGGAGATGGAGCAGAGTGTAGGCCGAAGCCTGCACTGGCGGCAGCTTTGAGTCTGTTGTGCCTGCGTGGCAGTTGCAGGACACGTTGCCGGCTGCACAGCAGGGGAACAGCTGGCGGTGCTGAACCCCACTGACACATTGGCTGGTGTTTGGCTCTGTGCAGCTAGCAGTACCGGGCCCCAACTGGCGGTGTTGGAGCCCGGGCTCTGCAGGGGGAGCAGAGTGTAGGCCGAAGCCTACTTGAACCAATTTCAAAGGTAACCTTTAACCCCCCCTCAGGGGTTACAAAGTAGAAGAGCCACAGCTTATGCAGCAGTAGTGCTGCACAAGTCAAAGGTTGCTCTTTTAATGTTTCTCCTTGCACACGCTGAATGAAACACGTATAACATTTAGCCCTTTATACAGTCAAACTGTGTTGGAGGCGCAAGTTCCCTTTGTAATGAGACGCAGCACAGATGTCAAGAATCCCACCTTGGTGCTGGGTGCAGCCTCCTGAGCGTTGTTATTTGCTGTACAGGAGTCTGCGCTGTCGTGTTATCCCCTGGCCTAGCGCTGTTAGCGCTGCCCATCTTCTGACATCATTTAATGTCGGCCGGTGCGGTTCGCGATGACCATGAATCCCAGCCCCGCAGTGTCTTAACATTGTTAAAACACTGCGGGGCTGGGATTCATGGCCTGGCGCAGCACATATGTTCGCCTCTCACACTCGGGTCCTTACACCCGCTTCAGACTGTGCGGCGTCAGCTGATCCCTTATCGCATGCCACGGCCATGAAGCCGCACAGTCTGAAGAAGGCGGAAGGAGATGAGGGACAGGCGAAGAAATGCACCGTTCATGCCCATCAATCACACCCTCGCAGTCCAAATAAATAAGACACCGAGGGGCGTTGTGTGGGGCAAGGCGGCCGCAGAGGCGCAGGCAGCCAAACAATGATATCAGAAGACGGGCAGCGCTACCAAGGAGCTTGTTGCGTGTCAATACAAAGGAAAATCACACCTGAGGGACGTTTTAATGGTCGCAGAGGACTCATTTTTAGACGTGTTCACTTCAACATGGGCAAGGAGATTAAGTTTCTGAGCCACCTTGCACACATGCAGCATTACTGTCGTACAAGGTGGCTGTAAAACGTAAAAACGCCTGGGGGAGGGGGGACAGGTTTCCTTCAATTTCAGTTCTTGTGTCTGCGTGGCTGTTGCAGGACACGTTGCCGGCTACACAGCAGGGGAACAGCTGGCGGTGCTGAACCCCACTGACACATTGGCTGGTGTTTGGCTCTGTGCAGCTAGCACATCTGGGCCCCAACTGGCGGTGTTAGAGCCCAGGGTCAGCAGGAGGAGGAGAGGGAGCAGAGTGTAGGCCGAAGCCTGCACTGGAGCAAGTTGAAAGGGAAACTTTAACCCCCCCCCCAGGCGTTTGTAGCTGAAAGAGCCATCGTGTACAGCACTAATGCTGGAAAAGGTAAACTTAGCTCTTTTAATTATGGTCCTTGCACATGCTGAACCTAACACTTATAAAAAGTGTCCCCTCCTACCGTGATACCGTCCGGTAGGTGGAACTTTCCTTTGTGATGTGACGCAGCACAGCCGTCATTCTTACCCCCTTGGCGCCGTGCGCCGCCTCCTCAGCGTTGTTTGAATCAGTCCCGGAGCCTGCGCTGTTAGGTTAGCCCTTGGCCATGCACACATTTTGCGCTGCCCGTCTTCTGACATCATTTGGTGTCAGGCTGGCTGCGCCTGTGCGGCCGCGCTGGCCGAGAGCCCGCCTCGTACTGTCTTCTGATTTAATCCCACTGGGGGCCTGAGATCCATGGACATGCGCAGTGCATATCTGAACCTCCACCTCTCACTCATCTCCCTACGGCTTCTTCTGACTGTGCGGTGTCACGGCCGTGGCATGCTATTAGGGACCAGCTGACACCGCACAGTTTGAAGAAGCCGTAGGGAGATGAGTGAGAGGTGGAGGTTCAGATATGCACTGCGCATGTCCATGGATCTCAGGCCCCCAGTGGGATTAAATCAGAAGACAGTACGAGGCGGGCTCTCGGCCAGCGCGGCCGCACAGGCGCAGCCAGCCTGACACCAAATGATGTCAGAAGACGGGCAGCGCTAAATGTGTGCATGGCCAAGGGCTAACCTAACAGCGCAGGCTCCGGGACTGATTCAAACAACGCTGAGGAGGCGGCGCACGGCGCCAAGGGGGTAAGAATGACGGCTGTGCTGCGTCACATCACAAAGGAAAGTTCCACCAACCGGACGGTATCACGGTAGGAGGGGACACTTTTCATAAGTGTTAGGATCAGCATGTGCAAGGAGCACCACGAAAAGAGGCACTTTTTCCCTTTGCATCATTACTGCTGCACAAGGTGGCTCCTTCAGTAACAAACGCCTGGGGGGGGGGGACAGGTTCCCTTAAATTTAACTTGTTGTGCCTGCGTGGCGGTCGCAGTACACGTTGCCGGCTGCACAGCAGGGGAACAGCTGGCGGTGCTGAACCCCACTAACACATTGGCGAGGTGTTTGGCTCTGTGCGGACAGCACTTCTGGATGGCAACTAGCGGTGTTGGAGCCCAGGGACAGGTGGAGGAGGAGGAGGTAGGAGGGATTGCCACACACACAGCTGGGGAACAGCAGACGTTACTGAACCCCAATAACAGAGGAGGGACTGTTGACTGTGCGCACAGCACTACCAGGCAACAACTAGCGGTGTTGGAGCCCAGGGACAGGTGGAGGAGGAGGAGGTGGAGGAGGTAGGAGGGACTGCCACACACACAGCTGGGGAACAGCTGACGTTACTGAACCCCAATAACAGAGGAGGGACTGTTGACTGTGCGCACAGCACTACCAGGCAACAACTAGCGGTGTTGGAGCCCAGGGACAGGTGGAGGAGGAGGAGGTAGGAGGAGGTAGGAGGGATTGCCACACACACAGCAGGGGAACAGCTGACGTTACTGAACCCCAATAACAGAGGAGCGACTGTTGGGACTGTGCGGACAGCACTTCTGGACGGCAACTAGCGGTGTTGGAGCCCAGGGACAGGTGGAGGAGGAGGAGGTGGAGGAGGTAGGAGGGATTGCCACACACACAGCTGGGGAACAGCGGACGTTACTGAACCCCAATAACAGAGGAGGGACTGTTGGGACTGTGCGTACAGCACTACCAGGCAACAACTAGCGGTGTTGGAGCCCAGGGAGAGGTGGAGGAGGAGGAGGTGGAGGAGGTAGGAGGGATTGCCACACACACAGCTGGGGAACAGCTGACGTTACTGAACCCCAATAACAGAGGAGGGACTGTTGGGACTGTGCGTACAGCACTACCAGGCAACAACTAGCGGTGTTGGAGCCCAGGGACAGGTGGAGGAGGAGGAGGTGGAGGAGGTAGGAGGGATTGCCACACACACAGCAGGGGAACAGCTGACGTTACTGAACCCCAATAACAGAGGAGGGACTGTTGGGACTGTGCGTACAGCACTACCAGGCAACAACTAGCGGTGTTGGAGCCCAGGGACAGGTGGAGGAGGAGGAGGTGGAGGAGGTAGGAGGGATTGCCACACACACAGCTGGGGAACAGCTGACGTTACTGAACCCCAATAACAGAGGAGGGACTGTTGACTGTGCGCACAGCACTACCAGGCAACAACTAGCGGTGTTGGAGCCCAGGGACAGGTGGAGGAGGAGGAGGTGGAGGAGGTAGGAGGGACTGCCACACACACAGCTGGGGAACAGCTGACGTTACTGAACCCCAATAACAGAGGAGGGACTGTTGACTGTGCGCACAGCACTACCAGGCAACAACTAGCGGTGTTGGAGCCCAGGGACAGGTGGAGGAGGAGGAGGTAGGAGGAGGTAGGAGGGATTGCCACACACACACAGCAGGGGAACAGCTGACGTTACTGAACCCCAATAACAGAGGAGCGACTGTTGGGACTGTGCGGACAGCATTTCTGGACGGCAACTAGCGGTGTTGGAGCCCAGGGACAGGTGGAGGAGGAGGAGGTGGAGGAGGTAGGAGGGATTGCCACACACACAGCTGGGGAACAGCTGACGTTACTGAACCCCAATAACAGAGGAGGGACTGTTGGGACTGTGCGTACAGCACTACCAGGCAACAACTAGCGGTGTTGGAGCCCAGGGAGAGGTGGAGGAGGAGGAGGTGGAGGAGGTAGGAGGGATTGCCACACACACAGCTGGGGAACAGCTGACGTTACTGAACCCCAATAACAGAGGAGGGACTGTTGACTGTGCGCACAGCACTACCAGGCAACAACTAGCGGTGTTGGAGCCCAGGGACAGGTGGAGGAGGAGGAGGTAGGAGGAGGTAGGAGGAATTGCCACACACACAGCTGGGGAACAGCTGACGTTACTGAACCCCAATAACAGAGGAGGGACTGTTGGGACTGTGCGTACAGCACTACCAGGCAACAACTAGCGGTGTTGGAGCCCAGGGAGAGGTGGAGGAGGTAGGAGGGATTGCCACACACACAGCTGGGGAACAGCTGACGTTACTGAACCCCAATAACAGAGGAGGGACTGTTGACTGTGCGCACAGCACTACCAGGCAACAACTAGCGGTGTTGGAGCCCAGGGACAGGAGGGGGAGGTGGAGGTGGAGGAGATAGGAGGGATTGCCACACACACAGCAGGGGAACAGCTGACGTTACTGAACCCCAATAACAGAGGAGCGACTGTTGGGACTGTGCGGACAGCACTTCTGGACGGCAACTAGCGGTGTTGGAGCCCAGGGACAGGTGGAGGAGGAGGAGGTAGGAGGGATTGCCACACACACAGCTGGGGAACAGCTGACGTTACTGAACCCCAATAACAGAGGAGCGACTGTTGGGACTGTGCGGACAGCACTTCTGGACGGCAACTAGCGGTGTTGGAGCCCAGGGACAGGTGGAAAAGCAGAGGAACACAATGTAGGCCGAAGCCTGAGAAAGTCGAAAGGGAACCTTTAACCCCCCCCCCCAAGGCGTTTGTAGCTGAAAGAGCCAGCTTGTGCAGCACAAAAGATGCAAAAGGAAAAGGTGGCTCTTTTCATCATGCTCCTTGCAAACACAGAACTAAACACATATAAAATGTGTCCCCTGAAACCGTGAAACCGTCCCGGAGGTGGGACTTTCCTTCGTAATATGACGCAGCACAGCCGTCATTCCTACCCCCCCCGGCGCCGCGCCCCGGCTCCTCAGCGTAGTTTGATTCCGTCCCGGAGCCTGCGCTGTTATGTTATCCCTTGGCCAGGCACACTTAGCGCTGCCCATCTTCTGACATCATTTGGTGTCAGGCTGGCTGCGCCTGTGCGGCCGCGCTGGCCGAGAGCCCGCCTCGCAGTGTCTTCTGATTTTATCCCACTGGGGGCCTGGGATCCATGGCCATGCGCAGTGCATACCCTCGCCTCTCACTCCCCTCCCTACGGCTTCTTAAGACTGTGCGGTGTCACGGCCGTGGCATGCTATTAGGGACCAGCTGACACCGAACAGTCTGAAGAAGCCATAGGGAGATGAGTGAGAGGTGGAGGTTCAGATATGCACTGCGCATGTCCATGGATCCCAGGCCCCCAGTGGGATTAAATCAGAAGACACTGCGAGGCGGGCTCTCGGCCAGCGCGGCCGCACAGGCGCAGCCATCCTGACACCAAATGATGCCAGAAGACGGGCAGCGCTAAGTGTGCCTGGCCACGGGATAACATAACAGCGCAGGCTCCGTGACAGAATCAAACAACGCTGAGGAGCCGGGGCGCGGCGCCGGGGGGGGGGAGGAATGACGGCTGTGCTGCGTCATATTACGAAGGAAAGTTCCACCTCCGGGACGGTTTTACGGTATCAGTGGACACATTTTATAAGTGTTAAGTTCTGCGTGTGCAAGGAGCTAAACCAAAATAGCTACCTTTTCCTTGTGCAGCATTACTGCTGCACAAGGTGGCTCTTTCAGTAACAAACGCCTTGGGGGGGGGGGGACAGATTCCCTTACATTTCAGTTGTTGTGTCAGCGTGGCGGTCGCATGACACATTGCCGGCTACACAGCTGGGGATCAGCTGACGTTACTGAAACCCAATAACACTGGGTCGTATGTTTTGACTGTGCAGACGGCACTTCTGAGCCTCAACTGGCGGTGTTGGAGCCCAGGAATTTAAGTTCAGGTGGTAGAAAGATGAACACAACAGGAGACCTGGATAACGTATACAGTGACCTAATTATTTAATCAGGAGGAGGAGTGGCAAATTCCTGCGAGATCCAGGCCTTGTTCATTTTCAGGAAAGTAAGCCGGTCAACGTTATCGGAGGATAGTCGCATGCGACGGTCAGTTAGTACACCACCTGCAGCACTAAAGACACGTTTCGATAATACACTGGCCGCAGGGCAAGACAGCACCTCCAATGCATACTGGCTTAGCTCTGGCCATGTATCCAGCTTTGAGACCCAAAACTTGAAAGGGGAAGAGCCGTCTGGGAGTACAGCAAGAGGGCAAGACATGTAGTCTGTCACCATCTGACGGAACCGTTGCCTCCTGCTGACTGGAGCCGTCTGTGATGGTGTAGACTTTTGTGGGGGGCACAGAAAACTGTGCCACAGTTGGGCCATACTGGTCTTGCCTTGGGCAGAGGCACTGCTTCTGCTCCCTCTTTGTGCAGAGCCTCCACCACTGCCTGGACGCACTGAGCTGCTTTGGAATGCACTAGCAGCACTTCTCTCAGTTGGAATGGAGAAGATGATGGAATTCACCAGTGTGTCTTGGTACTCCCGCATTTTTCGCTCCCGGTTCAACGGTGTGATGAGGCTTTCTACGTTGTCCCGGTAGCGAGGATCGAGGAGGGTGAACACCCAATAATCAGACATGTTGAGAATGTGGGCGATGCGGCGGTCGTTTCTCAGGCACTGCAGCATGTAATCCACCATGTGCTGCAGACTGCCAACTGCCCAAGAAATGCTGTCCCCTGCTGGAGGCGTGATCTCTGCCCGCTCGTCATCACCCCACCCTCGCTGTACACACTGAGTACTGGACAATTCGGTAACTCCCTCCTCTGGACGGATGTCTTCCTCCTCCATTGACTCCTCCTCATCCTCCTCACAAACTGTCCCCTGCCTACGCGTTTGTGAGGAACCACGTGGCGCTGACTGTCCAGAAGATGATGGAAATGGTGAATCCTCATCCTCCACCTCTTCCACAACATCATCCCTTAGCGCTTGCTGTGATTTTTCAAGCAGGCAGATAAGGGGGACAGTCATGCTGACTAGTGCATCATCTGCACTCGCCATCCGCGTGGAATAATCAAAGGGACGCAAAACCTGGCAGACGTCATTCATAGTGGCCCACTCTGTGGTTGTGAAGTCTGTACGGCGCTGACTGCGACTTCTTTGCGCCTGAAGCAGCTGGTACTCCATTACAGCTTGCTGCTGCTCACACAACCGCTCCAACATATGTAACGTGGAATTCCACCTGGTAGGTAGGTCACATATGATGCGATGTTCCGGCAGGCGGTGTCGGCGCTGCAGAGCCGCAATGCGCGCTTTTGCCGTGCTGGAACGCCGCAAGTGAGCACACTCTAGGCGGACCTTGTGCAGCAGTGCATCAAGATCCGGATAGTCCCTCAAAAAGCTCTGCACGACCAAATTGAGCACATGTGCCAGACATGGGATGTGAGTGAGGTTGCCGAGGCCCAGAGCTGCCACCAGATTTCGGCCATTATCACACACTACCATGCCTGGCTGGAGATTCGCTGGCACAAACCACACATCGCTCTCCTGCTTGATGGCATTCCAGAGCTCCTGCGCTGTGTGGCTTCGATTCCCCAAAGAAATTAATTTCAAGACAGCCTGTTGACATTTGGCCACGGCTGTGCTCATGTCGGTCGTAACAGGTAAACGTTCACGGGTCCATGTGGAGGTGGACTGTGACGGCTCCTGCAGCGATGATTCTGAGGAACTGGTGTAAGAGGAGGAGTCAATGCGTACAGAATGGATTCCTGCAATCCTTGGAGTGGGCAGGACACATCCTGCGCCACTCGCACGGTCTGTACCCGGCTCAACGACATTAACCCAATGGCCAGTGAGGGAAAGGTATCGCCCCTGTCCATGTTGACTGGTCCACGCATCGGTGGTGAGGTGGACCTTGCTACTGACGGCGTTCAGTAGCGCGTGTTTTATGTGTCCCTCCACATGCTTGTGCAGGGCAGGGACGGCTTGCCTGCTGAAGTAAAAGCGGCTGGGCACATTGTACTGTGGGACTGCCAATGACATCAAGTCACGGAAGCTGTCAGTCTCCACCAGCCTAAATGACAGCATTTCCAGTGACAGAAGTTTGGCAATGCCTGCAGTCAGAGCCTGTGCTCGTGGGTGGTTTGACGAGAAAGGCCGTCTTTTCTCCCATGCCTGTACTACCGATGGCTGTAGACTGGGCTGGGAGTGTGTGGATGACTGGGAAAGTGGTGCTGCGGGTGGAATTACAGCGGGTCTCTGGACAACAGGGCCAGAGGTTCTTCCACGGCGATCCTGGGAGGAAGCCGAACCAGCTGCGTGTGAGCTAGAGGAAGAGGCAACACGAGCTGAAGAGGTGGTAGCTGCCGCTGTTGGTTGGCCTAGCTCTTCAGTGTGTTTCTGTAACTCCGCCGCGTGCCTGTTGCGCACATGTTTCCACATGTTGGAGGTATTGAGGTTGCTGACATTTCGACCTCTTTTGACTTTTTGATGACACACCTTGCATCTGACATAGCAAATGTCATCTGCAACTGTGTCAAAAAAGGACCAGGCACTGCAAGTCTTGGGAGCGCCCTTTTTGGCTTTTGGAAGAGACATGCTCCTAACGGGTGCCAAAGCGGAGGCTGCAGGATCCGCAGTCTTCCCCCTCCCTCTCCCTCTTTGGGCCGTACGGGGAATCTCTTCCTCAGAGCTGCTCCCACCACCTTCCTGTCCCTCACGCCAAGATGGGTCAAGGACCTCATCATCTACACTACCCTCTGCCCCCAACTGCTCCTCCTGGGTAGTCTCAGCAGCAGAGCACGCACCAGTAAGTGGCACCTGAGTGTCATCATCAGCTGATGCGGCCTGCGATGTGGTGACCGAAGCCACTGGCCCACCCGCCTCTTCAGAGGAAGAGAGAAAAAGCTGTTGGGCATCACTGCACCCTGCCTCTTCTTCCATTTCTCCAATGCTGCTTGGCTGGCACCCTGTTTCCAAGCCAAGAGATTCAGAGAACAGAAGTAGAGACGGCTCCTGTCCTGGGCTCTCTGTCTGCCTGGGCAATTTGGCAGGTGGTGAAGAGACAGATGGCTGCTCTCCAGTGCTCTGTGTCTCAGAGGATGTGGCACTAATTGAAGTTGATGCATTAGCTGCCATCCATCCGACAACGGCTTCAATTTGTTCTTCACGCAGCAGCGGTGTACGGCGCTCTGACACAAAGCTGCGCATGAATGACTGTTGCCTGGTGAAAGTGGGTGCTGATGAGTCACCGGTGCCCGCAGCAGGCACAGAATCCCCACGTCCCCTCCCTGCTCCGCGCCCACGCCCACGTGCCTTACTCACTGCCTTCTTCATCTTGGTTGACTGATAAAGATAAGCAGAAAAGTACTAACGGCTTTGTGTGCTTATTCCTGAGCAACTCCTCCTAACAGGTATAAGAAACACTAATTTTCTAAAGTGTGGACTAGACTTTAATATGAGCTAATGTGGCCTACACAAATGTAAAGTGGTGTAACTGGTGTGTTTGGTGAACTTTATTATTTATTTATTTTTTGGGGGCTGAACTGACAACGGATAGAGCTGCAGTCACACGGAGACCGTGCAGACAGACGTAAACGGCGCTGCAAGGCCCAAAAACCCTCCTCTACGTTATCCTATGTAGTGTTTTTCCACAAGTTAGCTGGAGACGGGTGGAAAGACACTCATAGGATTTTTTTGAAAAAATGTGCAGCAGCCTGCACTACTTAAAACAAAATGAAAATTGATTTGGCGGTATGACGCAGTGAAGAACCCTGAGCTGGAGACAACCAGGCTATGGCTGCTCACAGACTACAGGGCGAGCTGCAGTCACACGGAGACCGTGCAGACAGCCGTAAACGGCGCTGCAAGGCCCAAAAACCCTCCTCTACGTTATCCTATGTAGTGTTTTTCCACAAATTAGCTGGAGACGGGTGGAAAGACACTAATAGGAATTTTTTGAAAAAATGTGCAGCAGCCTGCACTACTTAAAACAAAATGAAAATTGATTTGGCGGTATGACGCAGTGAACAACCCTGAGCTGGAGACAACCAGGCTATGGCTGCTCACAGACTACAGGGCGAGCTGCAGTCACACGGAGACCGTGCAGACAGCCGTAAACGGCGCTGCAAGGCCCAAAAACCCTCCTCTACGTTATCCTATGTAGTGTTTTTCCACAAATTAGCTGGAGACGGGTGGAAAGACACTAATAGGAATTTTTCAAAAAAATGTGCAGCAGCCTGCACTACTTAAAACAAAATGAAAATTGATTTGGCGGTATGACGCAGTGAACAACCTTGAGCTGGAGACAACCAGGCTATGGCTGCTCACAGACTACAGGGCGAGCTGCAATCACACGGAGACCGTGCAGACAGCCGTAAACGGCGCTGCAAGGCCCAAAAACCCTCCTCTACGTTATCCTATGTAGTGTTTTTCCACAAATTAGCTGGAGACGGGTGGAAAGACACTAATAGGATTTTTTTGAATAAATTAGCAGCAGACTACACTACTTGAAAAAAAAAAAAAAGAACAGTATGAGGCAATGAACCACCCTCCCTGAACTGAATACAACCAGCTATGGATGGCCTATGTGGCTGCACTCAGACTAGAGAGTGGGCTGCACTCACACACACACACACACAGACCTTGCAGATCGCTGTGAAAACAGCGCTACAAGGCAAAAGCAAGGTGAATAGTAGGTGAACACAGCGGTTGCTAAATTAGCCTTTGGAAAGCACAAAGAAGCAAATCGTTATCTCTAAACTGTCCCTCAGTCAGCAAACAGCGTCCTGTCACTAACTGAATTCACAGCAGAGTGATCGCAAAATGGCGCCAGCGACTTTTAAACTGCATCATGACATCATTTCAGCAGCCAATCACAGCCTTGCCAGTAGTTTCATGCCCTCCATGCTAAACAGGATGTGCCCACACTTGGAATCATTCTCATTGGCTGAATTTCTGCATTTTGAATCTTGGAACTTCCGATTCCGGTATCCGATACGCGGCAAGTATCGGAATCCCGGTATCGGAATTCCGATACCGCAAGTATCGGCCGATACCCGATACTTGCGGTATCGGAATGCTCAACACTACTGAGGAGCTTTGCGAGCTGACCTACAGAAGGAGGGTAGACAGTTTCCCAGGAACACGGCGGTGGTCTGGTGGCTTGGCTTTAGGGGGATGGCCTGGAACAGGGTCCTGAAGGAGACACATAACAGTGCCCGCATGGACAGAGCTCCGGATATACTTTTTCTATATGTGGGCGGTAATGATCTCAGGGTTCGGCCGTTCAGGGAGCTGTTAAAAGATATCAAGCACAATTTGCTATGGTTGTGGTTGTTGTATCCTGGGATTAAAATTGTGTGGTCGGAAACTGTGCCACGTAAGCGTTGGTGGAATATGAGGTCCCTTGGGAAGCTCAACAAAGACAAAATAAAGGTTAATAATGCGGTGTCTTCTCTTGTTTCCAAAAATAGGGGAGTTTCGGTAAGGCATTTTGAATTGGAAAAAGGGCAGGATGATTTTTGGTTAACCAACATAAAACTTAGCACTCAACTTAGGATGCTGGAACAGAAGAATTTATTTTGCAGTATACTCAAAACGTTTCGGTTCAACATGAACCTTCTTCAGTTATGTATACGGAATTCATGTGATGAATGGGGCCGGAAGTCAGTTGGCCACAAAAATTCTATGCTGGGGAACCACAGCCGAGGTATGCAGAGAGAAGTGCTTTAGGAGAGCAAGGTGTAGGCATGCATGCCGCCAGATGCGGAGTCCACCGCTAGTCTGAGACTAGCGGTGGACTCATCACATGAATTCCGTATACGTAACTGAAGAAGGTTCATGTTGAACCGAAACGTTTTGAGTATACTGCAAAATAAATTCTTCTGTTCCAGCATCCTAAGTTGAGTGCTAAATTTTATGTTGACTAAGTATATGGCGTGGGAGCCTAACTATAGCACCACTTCGTAGCTGTGCTCACGGTGTTGTTTCATGGAGCACAATGGAGGACAGCTGTAATGAATGGCGCAGACAGACTTAGTAGGCCTAAAATAAAAAAGTAGGCTAAATGCAGTTCATAATTGGTAACTGGAGTACACAGGCAGCATAGCTTTGTTCAGTGGAGGACAGCTGTATTGAGTGGCGCAGACAGACACAGGTAGTAGGCCTACAATAGAAAAGTAGGCTAAATGCAGTTCAAAACTGGTAACAGGAGTAAACAGGCGGCATAGCTTTGTTCAATGGAGGACAGCTGGAATGAGTGGCGCAGACACAGTTTGTAGGCCCACATTAAAAAAGTAGGCTCCAAGCAGTTCAAAAATGGTAACAGGAGTAAACAGGCGCATAGCTTTGTTCAATGGAGGATAGCTGTAATGAGTGGTGCAGACAGAATTAGTAGGCCTAAAATAATAAAGTAGGCTAAATGCAGTTCAAAATTGGTAACTGGAGTACACAGGCGGCATAGCTTTGTGCAGTGGAGGGCAGCTGTAATGAGGGGCAGACACAGTTAGTAGGCCCAACCAAACAAGTAGGCCAAATGCAGTTTAATATTCGAAACAGGAGTAAAGTGGTGGCTCAGCTTTGTTCAGTGGAGGAGAAAAGCAAGGAGCGGCAGACACCGTTAGTAGGCCCAACCAAACAAGTTGGCCAAATGCAGTTTAATATTCGAAACAGGAGTAAAGTGGTGGCTCA
The DNA here is from genome assembly GCF_051348905.1 of Ranitomeya variabilis. NCBI lineage: Eukaryota > Metazoa > Chordata > Amphibia > Anura > Dendrobatidae > Ranitomeya > Ranitomeya variabilis. The sequence goes on along the minus strand of NC_135235.1, from coordinate 546,174,122 downwards.
GCTTTGTTCAGTGGAGGAGAAAAGCAAGGAGCAGCAGACACAGTTTGTAGGCCCAACCAAACAAGTAGGCCAAACGCAGTTTAATATTCGAAACAGGAGTAAAGTGGCAGCTCAGCTTTGTTCAGTGGAGGAGAACAACAAGCAGCGGCAGACACCGTTAGTAGGCCCAACCAAACAAGTAGGCCAAATGCAGTTTAATATTCGAAACAGGAGTAAAGTGACGGCTCGGCTTTGTTCAGTGGAGGAGAACAACAAGCAGCGGCAGACACCGTTAGTAGGCCCAACCAAACAACTAGGCAAAATGCAGTTTAATATTCGAAACAGGAGTAAAGTGGCTGCTCAGCTTTGTTCAGTGGAGGAGAAAAGCAAGGAGCAGCAGACACAGTTAGTAGGCCCAACCAAACAAGTAGGCCAAATGCAGTTTAGTATTCGAAGCAGGAGTAAACTGGCAGCTCAGCTTTGTTCAGTGGAGGACAACTGTAAGGAGTGGTGCAGATAGACTTAGTAGGCCTAAAATAAAAAAGTAGTCTACATGCAGTTCAAAATTGGTTACAGGAGTACACAGGCGGCATAGCTTTGTTCAGTTGAGGACAACTGTAAGGAGTGGCGCAGACAGACTTATTAGGCCTAAAATAAAAAAGTAGGCTACATGCAGTTCAAAATTGGTTACAGGAGTACAGGAGGCATAGCTTTGTTCAGTGGAGGACAACTGTAAGGGGTGGCGCAGACAGACTTAGTAGGCCTAAAATAAAAAAGTAGGCTACATGCAGTTCAAAATTGGTTACAGGAGTACACAGGCGGCATAGCTTTGTTCAGTGGAGGACAACTGTAAGGAGTGGCTGACACAGTTAGTAGGCCAAAATAATAAAGTGAGGTAAATGTCTGCCCAAAAATGTTCATAAATAAACAGGTGGCATAACTAGGTACAGGGGTGGGCTCCTCTGCTGAGTAGCAGACAGTGGTAGTTGGCGCAAAGTATTAACTTGTCTAAATGGAGGCCAGGGCCCCTGTATATTTTTGCTATCATCTATCATTTCAAAAAATTTGTATTGGCAGTGCCATTGAAGGATTTAACAGCACAGACTACACAGTGGTGGAGCAGGAAGAGGTAAGTTTGGCAAGTGGTAGAGCACTGAATATATCACAGAACATCAATAAACGTGTCCTATTCAAATCTGCTCACTGTATAGTATATATTTATAGATTGTTATAGTGGTAGAGCACTGTTCGACCTGGGGGGGAACACTCTCTCGTGGGCGGCGGTACTGGCACAGGGCCCCTCATATTACGACGGTGTGTCTGACGTTGGTTGTGCACCACCACCGTCAGAGACACTTCATTGTACTATGAGGGACGATGTGCCAGTGCCGTCCCCCAAGAGTGGGCACACCCACCTGTCCAGGCAAACGGCACTCGCACGGGTGCTTGCGCTAGGTGGTGACCACGGCCCTGTGGGGGGAGTCAGCCCATTTAGGGAGGTAAAAAAATGGCCTATGGTGGACATTCAGCAGCTGCAAATGGAGGAATTGGGTCAGTCAGTCAGAGGAGGCCAAAAGCAAGACATTTTCCAGGCAAGCTACGTGTCAGCAGGGGAAGGTGGGGCAAAATAATTTGAAATCCATGATTGGTTCATTTTAATGAAGGTTAGATCATCAACATTTTGGGTAGCCAGACGAGTCCTTTTTTCGGTCAGTATTGAACCAGCAAGACTCTTAATGATAGCACACTAGCAGCAGGGCAAGCGAGCTCCTGTAATGCATATTCTGCCAATTCAGGCCAGGTGTCTATTTTAGATGCCCAGTAATCAAAGTGGAATGACCTGTGAGGGAGAACATCGATAAGGGAGGAAAAATAGTTTGTAACCATACTGGACAAATGCAATCTCCTGTCACTTTGAATCGATGCAGCAGTACCTGTCGTGTCTGCGGTCATTGCGAAATCACTCCACAACCTGGTCATAAAACCTGTTATGGTTCTCAATGGCAAGAGAACATAGCCCAGCAAACATAAGAACTAGCTCTTGGAAGGATGGAAACTAAACTGACCATGAACTAAACCTGCCGCACAACTAACAGTAGCCGGGTAGCGTAGCCTGCGTTTTATCCCTAGACGCCCAGCGCCGGCCGGAGGACTAACTAATCCTGGCAGAGGAAAATATAGTCCTGGCTCACCTCTAGAGAATTTCCCCGAAAGGCAGACAGAGGCCCCCACAAATATTGGCGGTGATTTTAGATGAAATGACAAACGTAGTATGAAAATAGGTTTAGCAAAATTGAGGTCCGCTTACTAGATAGCAGGAAGACAGAAAGGGCACTTTCATGGTCAGCTGAAAACCCTATCAAAACACCATCCTGAAATTACTTTAAGACTCTAGTATTAACTCATAACATCAGAGTGGCAATTTCAGATCACAAGAGCTTTCCAGACACAGAAACGAAACTACAGCTGTGAACTGGAACAAAATGCAAAAACAAACAAGGACTAAAGTCCAACTTAGCTGGGAGTTGTCTAGCAGCAGGAACATGCACAGAAAGGCTTCTGATTACAATGTTGACCGGCATGGAAGTGACAGAGGAGCAAGGCTAAATAGCGACTCCCACATCCTGATGGAAACAGGTGAACAGAGAGGATGATGCACACCAGTTCAATTCCACCAGTGGCCACCGGGGGAGCCCAAAATCCAATTTCACAACAGTACCCCCCCTCAAGGAGGGGGCACCGAACCCTCACCAGAACCACCAGGGCGATCAGGATGAGCCCTATGAAAGGCACGGACCAAATCGGAGGCATGAACATCAGAGGCAGTCACCCAAGAATTATCCTCCTGACCGTATCCCTTCCATTTGACCAGATACTGGAGTTTCCGTCTGGAAACACGGGAGTCCAAGATTTTTTCAACAACGTACTCCAACTCGCCCTCAACCAACACCGGAGCAGGAGGCTCAACGGAAGGCACAACCGGTACCTCATACCTGCGCAATAATGACCGATGAAAAACATTATGAATAGAAAAAGATGCAGGGAGGTCCAAACGGAAGGACACAGGGTTAAGAATCTCCAATATCTTGTACGGGCCGATGAACCGAGGCTTAAACTTGGGAGAAGAAACCCTCATAGGGACAAAACGAGAAGACAACCACACCAAGTCCCCAACACAAAGCCGAGGACCAACCCGACGCCGGCGGTTGGCAAAAAGCTGAGTCTTCTCCTGGGACAACTTCAAATTGTCCACTACCTGCCCCCAAATCTGATGCAACCTCTCCACCACAGCATCCACTCCAGGACAATCCGAAGATCCCACCTGACCAGAAGAAAATCGAGGATGAAACCCCGAATTACAGAAAAAGGGAGACACCAAGGTGGCAGAGCTGGCCCGATTATTGAGGGCAAACTCCGCTAAAGGCAAAAAAGCAACCCAATCATCCTGATCCGCAGACACAAAACACCTCAAATATGTCTCCAAGGTCTGATTCGTCCGCTCGGTCTGGCCATTAGTCTGAGGATGGAAAGCAGACGAGAAAGACAAATCTATGCCCATCCTAGCACAGAATGCTCGCCAAAATCTAGACACGAATTGGGTACCTCTGTCAGAAACGATATTCTCCGGAATACCATGCAAACGGACCACATTTTGAAAAAACAGAGGAACCAACTCGGAAGAAGAAGGCAACTTAGGCAGGGGAACCAAATGGACCATCTTAGAGAAACGATCACACACCACCCAGATGACAGACATCTTCTGAGAAACAGGAAGATCCGAAATAAAATCCATCGAGATGTGCGTCCAGGGCCTCTTCGGGATAGGCAAGGGCAACAACAATCCACTAGCCCGAGAACAACAAGGCTTGGCCCGAGCACAAACGTCACAAGACTGCACAAAGCCTCGCACATCTCGAGACAGGGAAGGCCACCAGAAGGACCTTGCCACCAAATCCCTGGTACCAAAGATTCCAGGATGACCTGCCAACGCAGAAGAATGAACCTCAGAAATGACTTTACTGGTCCAATCATCAGGAACAAACAGTCTACCAGGTGGGCAACGATCAGGTCTATCCGCCTGAAACTCCTGCAAGGCCCGCCGCAGGTCTGGAGAAACGGCAGACAATATCACTCCATCCTTAAGGATACCTGTAGGTTCAGAATTACCAGGGGAGTCAGGCTCAAAACTCCTAGAAAGGGCATCCGCCTTAACATTCTTAGAACCCGGCAGGTAGGACACCACAAAATTAAACCGAGAGAAAAACAACGACCAGCGCGCCTGTCTAGGATTCAGGCGTCTGGCGGACTCAAGATAAATTAGATTTTTGTGGTCAGTCAATACCACCACCTGATGTCTAGCCCCCTCAAGCCAATGACGCCACTCCTCAAAAGCCCACTTCATGGCCAAAAGCTCCCGATTCCCAACATCATAATTCCGCTCGGCGGGCGAAAATTTACGCGAGAAAAAAGCACAAGGTCTCATCACGGAGCAATCGGAACTTCTCTGCGACAAAACCGCCCCAGCTCCGATTTCAGAAGCGTCGACCTCAACCTGAAAAGGAAGAGCAACATCAGGCTGACGCAACACAGGGGCGGAAGAAAAGCGGCGCTTAAGCTCCCGAAAGGCCTCCACAGCAGCAGGGGACCAATCAGCAACATCAGCACCCTTCTTAGTCAAATCAGTCAATGGTTTAACAACATCAGAAAAACCAGCAATAAATCGACGATAAAAGTTAGCAAAGCCCAAAAATTTCTGAAGACTCTTAAGAGAAGAGGGTTGCGTCCAATCACAAATAGCCTGAACCTTGACAGGATCCATCTCGATGGAAGAGGGGGAAAAAATATATCCCAAAAAGGAAATCTTTTGAACCCCAAAAACGCACTTAGAACCCTTCACACACAAGGAATTAGACCGCAAAACCTGAAAAACCCTCCTGACCTGCTGGACATGAGAGTCCCAGTCATCCGAAAAAATCAAAATATCATCCAGATACACAATCATAAATTTATCCAAATAATCACGGAAAATGTCATGCATAAAGGACTGAAAGACTGAAGGGGCATTTGAAAGACCAAAAGGCATCACCAAATACTCAAAGTGGCCCTCGGGCGTATTAAATGCGGTTTTCCACTCATCCCCCTGCTTAATTCGCACCAAATTATACGCCCCACGGAGATCTATCTTAGAGAACCACTTGGCCCCCTTTATGCGAGCAAACAAATCAGTCAGCAGTGGCAACGGATATTGATATTTAACCGTGATTTTATTCAAAAGCCGATAATCAATGCACGGCCTCAAAGAGCCATCTTTCTTAGCCACAAAGAAAAAACCGGCTCCTAAGGGAGATGACGAAGGACGAATATGTCCCTTTTCCAAGGACTCCTTTATATATTCTCGCATAGCAGCATGTTCAGGCACAGACAGATTAAATAAACGACCCTTAGGGTATTTACTACCCGGAATCAAATCTATGGCACAATCGCACTCCCGGTGCGGAGGTAATGAACCAAGCTTAGGTTCTTCAAAAACGTCACGATATTCAGTCAAGAATTCAGGAATCTCAGAGGGAATAGATGATGAAATGGAAACCACAGGTACGTCCCCATGCGTCCCCTTACATCCCCAGCTTAACACAGACATAGCTTTCCAGTCAAGGACTGGGTTATGAGATTGCAGCCATGGCAATCCAAGCACCAACACATCATGTAGGTTATACAGCACAAGAAAGCGAATAATCTCCTGGTGATCCGGATTAATCCGCATAGTTACTTGTGTCCAGTATTGTGGTTTATTGCTAGCCAATGGGGTGGAGTCAATCCCCTTCAGGGGTATAGGAGTTTCAAGAGGCTCCAAATCATACCCACAGCGTTTGGCAAAGGACCAATCCATAAGACTCAAAGCGGCGCCAGAGTCGACATAGGCATCCGCGGTAATAGATGATAAAGAACAAATCAGGGTCACAGATAGAATAAACTTAGACTGTAAAGTGCCAATTGAAACAGACTTATCAAGCTTCTTAGTACGCTTAGAGCATGCTGATATAACATGAGTTGAATCACCGCAATAGAAGCACAACCCATTTTTTCGTCTAAAATTCTGCCGTTCACTTCTGGACAGAATTCTATCACATTGCATATTCTCTGGCGTCTTCTCAGTAGACACCGCCAAATGGTGCACAGGTTTGCGCTCCCGCAGAGTAGACGCCTATCGATCTGGATAGCCATTGTCATGGACTCATTCAGACCCGCAGGCACAGGGAACCCCACCATAACGTCCTTAATGGCATCAGAGAGACCCTCTCTGAAATTCGCCGCCAGGGCGCACTCATTCCACTGAGTAAGCACAGCCCATTTACGGAATTTCTGGCAGTATATTTCAGCTTCGTCTTGCCCCTGAGATAGGGACATCAAGGCCTTTTCCGCCTGAAGTTCTAACTGAGGTTCCTCATAAAGCAACCCCAAGGCCAGAAAAAACGCATCCACATTGAGCAACGCAGGATCCCCTGGAGCCAATGCAAAAGCCCAATCCTGAGGGTCGCCCCGGAGCAAGGAAATCACAATCCTGACCTGCTGAGCAGGATCTCCAGCAGAGCGAGATTTCAGGGACAAAAACAACTTGCAATTATTTTTGAAATTTTGAAAGCAAGATCTATTCCCCGAGAAAAATTCAGGCAAAGGAATTCTAGGTTCAGATATAGGAACATGAACAACAAAATCTTGTAAATTTTGAACTTTCGTGGTGAGATTATTCAAACCTGCAGCTAAACTCTGAATATCCATTTTAAACAGGTGAACACAGAGCCATTCCAGGATTAGAAGGAGAGAGAGAGAGAAAGGCTGCAATATAGGCAGACTTGCAAGAGATTCAATTACAAGCACACTCAGAACTGAAGGAAAAAAAAAAAAAAAAAAAAAATCTTCAGCAGACTTCTCTTTTCTCTCCTTTCTCTGTCAATTAATTTAACCCTTTTTGGTCCGGTCAAACTGTTATGGTTCTCAATGGCAAGAGAACATAGCCCAGCAAACATAAGAACTAGCTCTTGGAAGGATGGAAACTAAACTGACCATGAACTAAACCTGCCGCACAACTAACAGTAGCCGGGTAGCGTAGCCTGCGTTTTATCCCTAGACGCCCAGCGCCGGCCGGAGGACTAACTAATCCTGGCAGAGGAAAATATAGTCCTGGCTCACCTCTAGAGAATTTCCCCGAAAGGCAGACAGAGGCCCCCACAAATATTGGCGGTGATTTTAGATGAAATGACAAACGTAGTATGAAAATAGGTTTAGCAAAATTGAGGTCCGCTTACTAGATAGCAGGAAGACAGAAAGGGCACTTTCATGGTCAGCTGAAAACCCTATCAAAACACCATCCTGAAATTACTTTAAGACTCTAGTATTAACTCATAACATCAGAGTGGCAATTTCAGATCACAAGAGCTTTCCAGACACAGAAACGAAACTACAGCTGTGAACTGGAACAAAATGCAAAAACAAACAAGGACTAAAGTCCAACTTAGCTGGGAGTTGTCTAGCAGCAGGAACATGCACAGAAAGGCTTCTGATTACAATGTTGACCGGCATGGAAGTGACAGAGGAGCAAGGCTAAATAGCGACTCCCACATCCTGATGGAAACAGGTGAACAGAGAGGATGATGCACACCAGTTCAATTCCACCAGTGGCCACCGGGGGAGCCCAAAATCCAATTTCACAACAAAAACCCCTCTGTCCAATGCCACTTCTGATTTGTGCACCTCTAACACCTCTGCCATCTTGCCCCCTACAGCTCGTGTGAGAACCATCACCGCCGCTGTGTGCTGGGAATGCCTGAACCAAACGGTCTACAAGAGTTGCTTGTTTGGTAGTCAATATTTGCTCAAGGTTCTCATGTGGCATGATATTTTGTAATTTTCCTTTATATTGTGGATCCAGGAGGCAGGCCAACCAGTAATCGTCATCGGTCATCATTTTGATAATGCTGGGGTCCCTTTTTAGGATACGCAAGGCATACTCAGCCATGTGGGCCAATGTTCCAGGTGTCAATTCACTGCTTGTGCTGGGTTGAGGAGCACTTTCTTGCAAATCAACATCACTTGTCTCCCGCAAAAACCCTGTACCTGACCTTGCAACGCCACCAGTTTCTATTGCCCCCTGAGAAGCATCCTCCTCCCATAAATATTCATCCCCATCATCCTCCTCCACTTCGTCCACCACCTTGTCCAGGAGAGTTCCCTGAGCAGGCAATGGCTGACTGTCATCAAGGCTTCCCTCCTCCTCGGATGCAGACTCCTGCTCCTTAATGTGCGTCAAACTTTGCATCAGCAGACGCATTAGTGGGATGCTCATGCTTATGATGGCGTCGTCTGCACTTACCAGCCGTGTGCATTCCTCAAAACACTGAAGGACTTGACAGAGGTCTTGTAGCTTCGACCACTGCACACCTGACAACTCCATGTCTGCCATCCAACTGCCTGCCCGTGTATGTGTATCCTCCCACAAATACATTACAGCATGCCTCTGTTCGCACAGCCTCTGAAGCATGTGCAGTGTGGAGTTCCACCTTGTTGCAACGTCTCTTATTAGGCGCTGCTAGGAAAGCCTCAGCTATCGCTGATGGTTCAGCATACGGCTGGAGTGTACGGGTGACCGGCGGATGTGCAAGCAAAGTCTTCGCACCTTCAGGAGCAGGGCTGGTAACCCCGGATAATTTTTCAGGAAGCACTGCACCACCAGGTTCAAGGTGTGAGCCAGGCAAGGTATGTGTTTCAGTTCTGAAAGGGCTATAGCAGCCATAAAATTCCTTCCGTTATCACTGACTACCTTGCCAGCCTCAAGATGTACACTGCCCAGCCATGACTGAGTTTCTTGCTGCAAGTACTCGGCCAGAACTTCCGCGGTGTGTCTGTTGTTGCCCAAACACTTCATTTCCAACACAGCCTGCTGACGCTTACCACTAGCTGTTCCATAATGGGACACCTCATGTGCAACACTGGCAGCTGCGGATGGAGTGGTTTTGCGACTGCGCTCTGTGGACAAGCTTTCTCTTCTGATGGAGGAGGAGGAGGAGGAGGGGTGGCAAACGCCTACAGCCAACTGTTTCCTAGACCGTGGGCTAGGCAGAACTGTCCCACTATGGCTGTCCCCTGTGGACCCTGCGTCCACCACATTAACCCAGTGTGCCGTGATGGACACGTAACATCCCTTGCCATGCCTACTGGTCCATGCATCTGTTGTGAGGTGCACCTTTCTACTGACTGATTGCCTGAGTGCATGGACAATGTGGTCTTTGACATGCTGGTGGAGGGCTGGGATGGCTTTTCTCGCAAAGAAGTGTCGACTGGGTAGGTCATAGCTTGGTACTGCGTAGGCCATCAGGGCTTTGAAAGCTTTGCTTTCAACCAACCGGTAGGGCATCATCTCTAACGAGATTAGTCTAGCAATGTGGGCGTTCAAACCCTGTGTACGCGGATGAGAGGATGAGTACTTTCTTTTCCTAACGAGAGTCTCTTGTAGGGTGAGCTGGACTGGAGAGATGCATATGGTGGAACTAGAGGTGGTGGTGGTGTTGGACATGGCCGACTGAGAGAGGGTTGGTGATGGTATTCTTGATGTTGACCTACATACAGTGTTTCCTACCAAAAATCTTGTGATTTCCTGACTGCTTTGGCCTTGCGACGATACCTCCACATTTGCTGCTGGTGGTGTCCTAACTGGTGGGCTTACAGTGAGGGAAGCAATGTAGCGTTGCTGACTACCTTCATTCTGGGCAGCTGCACCAACGGTACAGGACGTTTGGTAGTTAGTCCAGGCTTGCAAGTGCATGCTGGTTAAATGTCTACGCATGCACGTTGTATTTAAATTTTGGGGATTCTTCCCTCTGCTTTGAGCATTTCTTACAGATAACTTTGCACTGATCATTCGGATCTTGGTTAAAAAATTGCCACACTCCAGTCTTCCTATTAAGCAATACCTTTTCAGGCATTGCACGCTGTGCTACTTTCACCGGATGGCCACGCTGTCCTAAAACTGTTTTTTTGGTTGACAAACTTTTTTGGCCTGAGACGGGCCTGCCAGATGAAAGCTGTTGTGATGTTGATGGCTGCTGCGGATCATCCTCCTCCACTTCTGAGCTACTGTCAGCGGCACCCTCTTCCCCCAATGGCTGCCAATCTGGGTCAACAACTGGGTCATCTATCACCTCCTCTTCAATGTCATGTGCACCTTTCTCTGTGTCACCGTGTAAGGTGCTATAGCGTTCGGGACGGGGCACCATAGTCTCATCAGGGTCAGTTTTTGGCTCAGTACACTGCGAGGGCAATGTAGTGATCTGAGTCAATGGAACAGCATAATAATCTAGCTGTGGCTGTGCACTCCATGTCCGATTCATCTTGTAATGGGCTGTTAACAATTTCCCCTTCTAACCCAGGCACGGTATGTGTAAAGAGCTTCATGGAGTAAACTGTAGTGTCGCCTGCCGCATCCTTCACTTTAGGTTTGGGTGAAGGACACAAGGAAGCGACTTGTTCCTGACTGGGAGCATCCACTGATGACTCGCTGCTTTTATATTTCGAACTGTCGGAAGAGGAGGCAAAAGAGCTAGAGGCTGAGTCAGCAAGGAAAGCCAAAACTTTTTCCTGCTGCTCCGACTTTAAAAGCGGTTTTCCTACTCCCAGATAAGGGAGCCTTCGAGGCCTTGTGTAGGCAGACGATGACGCTGGCTCAACACCTCCAGCCTTAGCTGCTATTTTGCTTTTCCCACTACCACCAGATGCTCCACCACCACCATCAGTACCAGCTGGCAACGACCGCCCACGGCCTCTTCCACCAGACTTCCTCATTTTTGGGAAAATCTAACCAAAATAACAACCGTTATATGGTACTGTAAAACAAGGTAGAAGGTGAATATAAACTTGTTGAGAATTTAATTCTCCCTTTTTTGGGGGGGAGACTGCACCACAACTCAGGCCCAGTGTATTTTACAACGCAATGTGAGTGGCAGCAAGTGGCTGGCTGATACACCACAAACTAAGAGGACTGAGGTATATCCACTTTGTGAGAATTTCAATCTCACTTTTTTCGGGGGGAGACTGAACCCAAACTCAGGCCCAGTGTATTTTACAACGCAATGTGAGTGGCAGCAAGTGGCTGGCTGATACACCACAAACTAAGAGGACTGAGGTATATCCACTTTGTGAGAATTTCAATCTCACTTTTTTGGGGGGGAGACTGAAGCCAAACTCAGGCCCTGTGTATTTTACAACGCAATGTGAGTGGCAGCAAGTGGCTGGCTGATACACCACAAACTAAGAGGACTGAGGTTTATCCACTTTGTGAGATTTTCAATCTCACTTTTTTGGGGGGAGACTGAACCCAAACTCAGGACCAGTGTATTTTACAACACAATGTAAGTGGCAGAACGTGGCTGGCTAATATATGACAAACTAACAGAACTGACGTATATCCACTTTGTGACACTTTGAATCTCCCTTTTTTTGGGGGGGAGACTGGACCACAACTCAGGCACAGTGTGTAACACAACACAATGTAAGTGGCAGAAAGTGGCTGGAAGATATGTGAAAAAAAACCAAGGACTGTAATACAATTTCAATCTCCCTACAATGATCTCAGGACAAGTATGGCAGCAACAAAAAGGACTGCTGCACACAAAAGTGTGGACAAATAAACAAGATAACTGCAGAAAGGAGCAACAGGATTTTTGCTTTTAAAAAAGCAGTTGGTTTGCACAGCAGCGGTGCAAACTGCAATGCAGTTATCAGGGAGCCTTATAAGGCAGCCTAATAAGCTACAGCGCTGATGCACAAAGATATAGCCTCCACTGTCCCTGCAAATCAAAGGTGGTGTTGGACAGTGGAAATCGCTACAGCACAAGCGGTTTGGGGGTTAATCTTCCCTCCCTAACTATAGCCCTTCTTCTGACGAAGCTGCAGCAATCTCTCCCTATGCTAAGATCGGCAGAAGTAAGATGGCGGTGGGCGTGCACGCCCCTTTATACCCCCTGTGACGCCGCAGAAAGCAAGCCAATCACTGTCATGCCCTTCTCTAAGATGGTGGGGACCGAGACCTATGTCATCACGCTGCCCACACTCTGCATCCTCCTTCATTGGCTGAGAAATGGCGCTGAACGCATCATACGAAACGCGACTTTGGCGCGAATATCGCCGACCGCATGACCGATCCCACACTGTTTCATGAAACCTGACTTTGCCGAAAGTCGGCGATTTTTTAATTTGTCCGATCCGTTTCGCTCAACCCTAGTGCTAACGGCTGAGGTTCTACCCCCATAGGACCTCAACAATACCAGGGTCATGCCTTTTCCATGATGTAACTTTTTCTAAGTAGGTGACCTGGAGTGACATCATCATTGTGACGTGACATCACGTCAGACCAGCTAATCAAACTTGTCGTGGCTCCCGTCCTGCGGAGTACGGACACAGATTAGTGGTGTGGCTGATAGACTGGGCCCTGCAAATAATTTCAAACCAGCTCCTCTTATAACTTATTAAAGGGGAGGATAGAAATCTCTTGAGATACTAGCCTTCAAAAAAAGGAAATTGGTGCCCAGTTAAAAATGGGAAATAAAGACCGCTATGTGTGGTCTTCACGTCAAGCCATACAAGAGTTCTCAATCACAATTCCCAGCCTTGAAGATTCTGGTCATGCCTTCCAAACCATTGCTGTTCAAGTCCTTAAAGGGATTGCCTAGGACTACCATAAGGATGAGCCAACAATCAAATAGGTCTTCAATGTTAGGTTGATAAAGGTGATAAAGGTCCAGCACCGCTTCACAATCAGCTGTTATTGCAGGAACAATATGACTTTAAACACTGTTTTGACACTTTTCCTTGGTACATTAATATCCCTCAGATAAGTCACTGAATTGCCTCATGTTTATTATAACCTGTTCACATAAAGTCTATTGGGTCCATGTCAGTAACTGATCATCATCCTAGCTGCCAGTTGTCCCGAATTCTCCGGAACTGTCTAAATTTTTAGCTACATTCCCTTCACTGTCAGAAAGAGGCAGAGTTTGTGTAAAGTTTGTCTAAAAGTAGGCATACTGTATGTTGGTGGGTTTGAGGTGGTCCAGGCATAAGATGAAGGTATTCCAGGGTGGGACCAGGTGTCGGGACTTAAACTTGCCTTTGCTACCAATTCTAAGATGGTAAATATGCATCCTGGAATCAGGAGCCACGTCTGGGATCAAAAGCCATGTTAAAGAAACAGATCTGCATACACAGCCATGACCAGAATGGCACCACGGTACATCTGAGAGGTGAACGAGCATAGTGCTAAATATTATTCTCAATATTTTAGTCTGGGAAGGGGATATCTGCAATGTTCATCCTTACGATTGCCAAAATGATTGTGTAGAGATGCCAAGATAACACATGAGTAATTACATTAATAACCTGTAGAATGTAAGCCCGCAAGGGCAGGGTCCTCGCCCCTCTGTATCAGTCTGTAATTGTTAGTTTGCTTACTATAAGTGATATCTGTAATTTGTATGTAACCCCTCCTCATGTACAGCACCATGGAATCAATGGTGCTATATAAATAAATAATAATAATAATAAGCTCTGTTGGATTTTCTTGACTGATTCCCTGCAATTTTCCATAGATATGATTGGTTCAGGAGGTGTCTGATAGCTACTCATCCCAGCATAAACATACCATACATGTCCAGTCTAGTTTAACCCACATGCAATTGTGAGCAGATCGATGCAAGCTGAATGATCACTAAGTCCAATGCCCAGTTTTACAGCATACTTCTAATTTCACCAGAGCATATTTTTGTTGCCCCTATTTGCCAAAAATTAAAACTACTTTTGGTGCAAATACCAGTGTAATATATACAGTAACTGTCTCGATTTTCATACTCTGTAACTTACCATCATCATTTTGCCAGCAGTATAGTGTTTAAATTTAACTCACTTCCCAGCATGAATTGCACCTGCTAATTTCCAAAACTTGCCTGCCCCCACCTTATTATGTGTCTATGTAGTTTGACAGATAAGAGAGCAGGAGCAGACCCCCTCCTGTAACCTGCCTCGCCTTTATCGAAATAATAGTGACCATTTATGTGATAAAATTTTGACTTTTGGCCACCACTAGGGGGAGATTAGGTGCTTACTGCATACTGATTTTACACTGAACTCTATAATAAAATTGTATGCAGTAAGCTCCTTCTCATGATAGCAGAAAGCCTAAATTGAAACATTCAACTGTATGATAACAAGGGATTTGGAGCTATGTAAAAAAAACCTGAATATATATGAGTCGCCCACCAGGGCAGTGGGAATACTCGGTACTGGGTTCGATCTTAAGGGGGATGTCTGTTGTGAATTAGACTTTTTGGCTCCCTCTTGTGGTCACTAGTGGTATGACTCTGGGATTGTCTTTTTTCTGTTTGGCACTCACCTGGGTCGTTAGTCCAGGGGTGTCGCTATATTAACTTCCTGGATCCTTAGTCCAGTGCCTGGCATCGTTGTAATCAGATCCTTCTGTTGCTCCTGTCTGCTGGTCCTGGCTCTTGCAGAATTAAGCTAAGTCTTGCTTCTTTGTTTTTTGAGTTACTTGCTTTGCTACTATTTTTGTCCAGCTTGTACTAAATGTGATTTCTGACCTTGCTGGAAGCTCTAGGGGGCTGGTGTTCTCCCCCCGGCCGTTAGACAGTTCGGGGGTTCTTGAATATCCAGCGTGGATATTTTAATAGGGTTTTTGCTGACCATATAAGTCATCTTACTATATTCTGCTATTAGCTAGTGGGCCTCTCTTTGCTAAATACCTAGCTCATTCTTATGTTTGTCTTTTCCTCTTACCTCACCGTTATTATTTGTTGGGGGCTTGTATCCAACTTTTGGGGTCTTTCCTCTGGAGGCAAGAAAGGTCTTTCTTTTCCCTTCTAGGGTTAGTTAGTTCTCCGGCTGGCGCGAGACGTCTAGAACCAACGTAGGCACGTTCCCCGGCTACTTCTATTTGTGGTGCTAAGATTAGATATATGGTCAGCCCAGTTACCACTGCCCTATGAGCTGGTTTTTTGTGTTTGCAGACTTGGTATTTATTCCTGAGACCCTCTGCCATTGGGGTCATAACAGTATGCCAGGCCTACATTGAATGTTTAATGCATTGCAGAAGTGGGATATAAGAAAGGAAATTCTGAATTATTTTTTTTTTTCCTCTCTTCCTCCCCTTTACCTCTGAGTGGCTTGAGCTTGCTGCAGACATGAATGTCCAGACCTTGATTACAAGTGTGGACCAGCTTGCTGCTCGTGTGCAAAGCATACAAGATTTTGTTACCAGTAGTCCTATGTCTGAACCTAAAATACCTATTCCTGAACTGTTTTCTGGAGACCGATTTAAGTTTAGGAATTTCAGGGATAATTGTAAATTGTTTCTATCCCTGAGACCCCGTTCATCTGGAGACTCAGTTCAGCAAGTTAAAATTGTTATCTCTTTTTTACGGGGCGACCCTCAGGATTGGGCCTTCTCGCTAGCACCAGGAGATCCGGCATTGGCAAATATTGATGCGTTTTTTCTGGCGCTCGGATTGCTTTACGAGGAACCCAATCTTGAGGTTCAGGCAGAAAAAGCCTTGCTGGCTATTTCTCAGGGCCAGGATGAAGCTGAAGTGTATTGCCAAAAATTTTGGAAATGGTCCGTGCTTACTCAGTGGAATGAGTGTGCTCTGGCCGCAAACTTCAGAAATGGCCTTTCTGAAGCCATTAAGAATGTGATGGTGGGTTTCTCCATTCCTACAAGTCTGAATGATTCCATGGCGCTGGCTATTCAAATTGACCGGCGTTTGCGGGAGCGCAAAACCGCTAATCCTCTGGTGGTGTTGTCTAAACAAACACCTGATTTGATGCAATGTGATAGAATTCAGACCAGAAATGAGCGGAAAAATCATAGACGTCAGAATGGGTTGTGTTTTTACTGTGGTGATTCTACACATGTTATATCAGCATGCTCTAAACGCCTAACAAGGGTTGTTAGTCCTGTCGCCATTGGTAATTTGCAACCTAAATTTATTTTGTCTGTGACTTTAATTTGCTCATTGTCCTCTTACCCTGTTATGGCGTTTGTGGATTCAGGTGCTGCCCTGAGTCTTATGGATCTGTCATTTGCCAAGCGCTGTGGTTTTGTTCTTGAGCCGTTGGTTAATCCTATCCCTCTGAGGGGTATTGATGCTACGCCATTGGCGGAAAATAAACCGCAGTTTTGGACACAGGTAACCATGTGCATGACTCCTGAACATCGGGAGGTGATTCGTTTTCTTGTTCTGCATAAAATGCATGATTTGGTCGTTTTGGGGTTGCCATGGTTACAGACTCATAATCCAGTCTTGGATTGGAAGGCAATGTCTGTGTCAAGTTGGGGCTGTCAGGGTATTCATGGTGATTCCCCGCCGGTGTCTATTGCTTCCTCTACTCCTTCGGAAGTTCCTGAGTATTTGTCTGATTATCAGGATGTGTTCAGCGAGTCCAGGTCCAGTGTTCTGCCTCCTCATAGGGACTGTGACTGTGCCATAGATTTGATTCCAGGTAGCAAATTTCCTAAGGGAAGACTATTTAATCTGTCTGTACCTGAGCATACCGCAATGCGTTCGTATATCAAGGAATCTCTGGAGAAGGGGCATATCCGTCCTTCCTCTTCCCCTCTTGCTGCGGGATTCTTTTTTGTGGCCAAGAAGGACGGATCTTTGAGACCTTGTATTGACTATCGGCTTTTGAATAAAATCACTGTTAAATTTCAGTATCCTTTGCCTCTGTTGTCAGACTTGTTTGCCCGAATTAAAGGTGCCAAGTGGTTCACCAAGATAGATCTTCGTGGTGCGTACAACCTTGTGCGCATTAAGCGAGGAGATGAATGGAAAACCGCGTTTAATACGCCCGAAGGTCATTTTGAGTACTTGGTGATGCCTTTTGGGCTCTCTAATGCTCCTTCAGTGTTTCAGTCCTTTATGCATGATATTTTCCGGAAGTATCTGGATAAATTTATGATCGTTTATCTGGATGATATTCTGTTTTTTTCTGATGACTGGGACTCGCATGTAGAGCAGGTCAGGATGGTGTTTCAGGTTTTGCGTGAGAATGCTTTATTTGTTAAGGGCTCAAAGTGTCTCTTTGGAGTACAGAAGGTTCCCTTTTTGGGGTTTATTTTTTCCCCTTCTGCGGTGGAGATGGACCCAGTTAAGGTCCGTGCTATTCATGATTGGACTCAACCCACGTCAGTTAAGAGTCTTCAGAAGTTCTTGGGTTTTGCTAACTTCTACCGTCGTTTTATTGCTAATTTTTCTAGCATTGCTAAACCTTTGACGGATATGACCAAGAAAGGTTCTGATGTTGCTAACTGGGCTCCTGCAGCCATGGAGGCTTTCCAGGAGTTGAAGCGCCGGTTTACTTCGGCGCCTGTTTTGTGCCAGCCTGATGTCTCACTTCCCTTTCAGGTTGAAGTGGATGCTTCTGAGATTGGGGCAGGGGCCGTTTTGTCGCAGAGAGGCCCTGGTTGCTCTGTGATGAGACCTTGTGCCTTTTTCTCGAGGAAGTTTTCGCCTGCTGAGCGGAATTATGATGTTGGCAATCGGGAGTTGTTGGCCATGAAGTGGGCATTTGAGGAGTGGCGTCATTGGCTCGAGGGTGCTAAGCATCGTGAGGTGGTCTTGACTGATCACAAAAATTTGATGTATCTCGAGTCTGCTAAGCGCCTGAATCCTAGACAGGCTCGTTGGTCATTGTTTTTCTCCCGTTTTGACTTTGTGGTCTCGTATTTACCAGGTTCAAAGAATGTGAAGGCTGATGCTCTTTCAAGGAGCTTTGTGCCTGACTCTCCGGGAGTCGCAGAACCAGTTGGTATTCTTAAAGAGGGAGTTATCTTGTCAGCCATTTCTCCGGATTTGCGGCGTGTGTTGCAGAGATTTCAGGCTGGTAGACCTGACTCTTGTCCACCTGACAGACTGTTTGTTCCTGATAAGTGGACCAGCAGAGTCATTTCCGAGGTTCATTCCTCGGTGTTGGCAGGGCATCCGGGAATTTTTGGCACCAGAGATCTGGTGGCTAGGTCCTTTTGGTGGCCTTCCTTGTCACGGGATGTGCGGTCGTTTGTGCAGTCCTGTGGGACTTGTGCTCGAGCTAAGCCTTGCTGTTCGCGTGCCAGCGGGTTGCTCTTGCCCTTGCCTGTCCCGAAGAGGCCTTGGACACACATTTCCATGGATTTCATTTCAGATCTCCCGGTGTCTCAGGGCATGTCTGTCATCTGGGTGGTATGTGATCGCTTTTCTAAGATGGTCCATTTGGTACCTTTGCCTAAGCTGCCTTCCTCTTCCGATCTGGTTCCTGTGTTCTTTCAGAATGTGGTTCGTTTACACGGCATTCCTGAGAATATTGTGTCTGACAGAGGATCCCAGTTTGTTTCCAGGTTCTGGCGATCCTTTTGTGCTAGGATGGGCATTGAGTTGTCGTTTTCGTCTGCCTTTCATCCTCAGACTAATGGACAAACGGAGCGAACTAATCAGACTCTGGAGGCTTATTTGAGGTGTTTTGTTTCTGCGGATCAGGATGATTGGGTGACCTTCTTGCCGTTGGCTGAGTTTGCCCTTAATAATCGGGCTAGTTCCGCTACATTGGTTTCGCCATTTTTCTGCAACTCTGGTTTCCATCCTCGTTTTTCCTCGGGACATGTGGAGCCTTCTGACTGTCCTGGGGTAGATTCTGTGGTGGATAGGTTGCAGCAGATCTGGAATCATGTGGTGGACAACTTAAAGTTGTCACAAGAGAAGGCTCAGCGTTTTGCCAACCGCCGCCGCGATGTGGGTCCCCGACTTCGTGTTGGGGATTTGGTATGGCTGTCTTCTCGATTTGTTCCTATGAAGGTCTCCTCTCCTAAATTTAAGCCCCGCTTCATCGGTCCTTACAAGATATTGGAAATCCTTAATCCTGTGTCCTTTCGCTTGGATCTTCCTGTGTCGTTTGCCATTCACAACGTGTTCCATAGGCCTTTGTTGCGGCGGTACGTTGTACCTGTGGTTCCTTCTGTTGAGCCTCCTGCTCCGGTGTTGGTTGAGGGCGAGTTGGAGTACGTGGTGGAGAAGATCTTGGATTCTCGTCTCTCCAGGCGGAGGCTTCAGTATCTGGTCAAGTGGAAGGGCTATGGTCAGGAGGATAATTCCTGGGTGGTTGCCTCTGATGTGCATGCGGCCGATTTAGTTCGTGCCTTTCACGCTGCTCATCCTGATCGCCCTGGTGGTCTTGGTGAGGGTTCGGTGACCCCTCCTTAAGGGGGGGGTACTGTTGTGAATTAGACTTTTTGGCTCCCTCTTGTGGTCACTAGTGGTATGACTCTGGGATTGTCTTTTTTCTGTTTGGCACTCACCTGGGTCGTTAGTCCAGGGGTGTCGCTATATTAACTTCCTGGATCCTTAGTCCAGTGCCTGGCATCGTTGTAATCAGATCCTTCTGTTGCTCCTGTCTGCTGGTCCTGGCTCTTGCAAAATTAAGCTAAGTCTTGCTTCTTTGTTTTTTGAGTTACTTGCTTTGCTACTATTTTTGTCCAGCTTGTACTAAATGTGATTTCTGACCTTGCTGGAAGCTCTAGGGGGCTGGTGTTCTCCCCCCGGCCGTTAGACGGTTCGGGGGTTCTTGAATATCCAGCGTGGATATTTTAATAGGGTTTTTGCTGACCATATAAGTCATCTTACTATATTCTGCTATTAGCTAGTGGGCCTCTCTTTGCTAAATACCTAGCTCATTCTTATGTTTGTCTTTTCCTCTTACCTCACCGTTATTATTTGTTGGGGGCTTGTATCCAACTTTTGGGGTCTTTCCTCTGGAGGCAAGAAAGGTCTTTCTTTTCCCTTCTAGGGTTAGTTAGTTCTCTGGCTGGCGCGAGACGTCTAGAACCAACGTAGGCACGTTCCCCGGCTACTTCTATTTGTGGTGCTAGGATTAGATATATGGTCAGCCCAGTTACCACTGCCCTATGAGCTGGTTTTTTGTGTTTGCAGACTTGGTATTTATTCCTGAGACCCTCTGCCATTGGGGTCATAACAGATGTCACGGTGGCTGCGACCCAGTCCGTGGCCCTGGGCGCCCAATTAAAGGGGAAAGGTCTTTAAATGGATATTTAGTATTAAAGTCTATTCGTGACGCCACCTGTGGCTTTCGGGAAGTAGGGACGCCGCTTAAAGGGTTCCTCTGGGGTGATGGTATGGTGGCCAGATGGTGATGCTTCCCACAGATGAAGCGGGGTCCCCAGGGCTCCCGAGGTGTAGGCAGCAATGATGGTGTATGCCGATAAACAACAAAGGACACCGTATGATAGTCTTTAGCTGGTTTACTGATGGTAGCAGTCCATCTCAGTCCAGGATACCAGGTACAGGTGTCGCGGTAACCCGGCTGGCCTGGAGGCAATAGATGAATCCCCTTTTCCAGTTGAGATCCATGAGCCTTTTCCTGCTAACGCTGGTGTGCGAGGTCCCTGCTGCCTGAAGCTTGCTGACAAGGTACCCCTCCTTTCCCCTGTCCTGGGACAAGTACCTGTATGACGGCCAGCTTGAGCTGTTTTACAGGGCCTCTATCATGACCCGGGCTCTTCAGGTGCTGCTTCACCTCCAGGCGTCGTGTGGGCAAATAACATACAGTCCTATGCCCTCCAGTTCTGCTATGTGTCCTAGAGTACCACAAAAGCCTCGGGCTCCCGGTGCCCGGTTTCTGAGGGTGCCCAGTCACAGTTCCCCTCTGAGCCCTTTTTCCACTCCTTTGCTCATTCCCTCAATGGCTCCACTACATACAACAACCCTCGGGTTTTCGTCCTTCCCTGGAGCTGCAGCTCAGTCCTGGCTGCACGGCTCCGTAGTCTGCACTCTGCTCCAGACTTCCTTTCTACTCAATGTCTCTCTCCAACTGAACTCACTCCTCCTCCAGACCAGAACACTTAAAGCTGGGGAAGCTCCCGAGAATCCAGGTCCTGAGCTCCCCCTTCTGGCCTGGATATGAAATGTGTTGTGTGTGGGTGCCTTACCTGGTGAAGGGAGCTCCCCTTGCCTCCAAGCATGATATTACCCTCCCTGAAAGGAAGGCAATATCACTGTAACAACCGGTCACCTGGGGTGTTACATATACAAGTGATCTAAGTTTGCTATCTAGACAAATACAACCTATTATTCATAATACCAAAACCAGGCAACATGCTAGATACTGAGGGGAAAAGAATAGCGCTAAATAGTGCCAAGCAACCCCTCACCAAAACAAACCAACTCCATAAGAACCATAGGAATAGGAGAAAACTCGGAGTGTGTAGGTAATAAATACTTTATTAGTGCACACATAATTTACATAATAGCTAATCCATACAAAAATTTACACAAAATGCAATAAAATACCAGGATGGTAAAACAGGTAGGTGGGAGTCCCCCAGTGTGCACCGTCTATGGGGCCAGCATGCATACCATTATTGGAAGAGACCTACTGCTATAGTTGCGTATAAGGCTATGAGCCAAACTGGCATAAAGTAACAAGTGATACAGGCTGCTCTTACCGCTGCTAGGCACCAAGGCGGCGCACACCGGGTCGGATCCTCAGGCACAGTCCCCGACGCGCGTTTCGCCCACGAGGTAGATTGCTTTATCAAGGGGAGATGCCCCCGAGTGTGTCCACCATCTTTAAGTATCGCCGGCAAGTAACCATGTGACTGGTCACATGTCAGGCGGTATCCAATGAATGCCGGATATGTCGGCGCATGCGCACGCCGCACGCCGAGCCCCAAGCCGTAGAGGGTGTCATGCATCACAGGCGCGCCTGGGACCAAAGACCCAGAGCGCACGCGCGAGGCAGGGGAGACGCCGCCACGGCAGGGGACAAGGAGAGAGGCGGCGCACGCGCACTCTGGCGTGGAATCGGCCAATAAGTATATAGTGAGAAAGACTTCAAAAGCAAAAGCTTATTACAAAATAGAAACAGGCAGAGTAATCAGTCAACCGACAGATATGTAGGGGCAATCAATAGTAATACGATGAAGAAACAAACATTAATATACGGACTCATACATCCCCCACCACAGAAGTAATAAAATCGCAACAACATAAAGTATCATAATTAGAGAGCTGGAAACTCAGATCCACTTTGTTGTAGGAGGATGAAAATTGCAGTGTGGTGGGAGAAATTCTGCTGCGGCCAGCGATGGTGTAAATATAAGGAGATGAAAAAAACGCTCAGACATCAGTGGATTAAAACTAGAAAATATACAATCAAAAAAGAGAAACATTAGTGAAGAAAATTTAAAAACAGGATAAAATAACACTAGTAGGATCCCAAATGGATACCCACCCACGGGGGAAGATGGTATGGAGGGCGAGTGATAATAAAGACAAAAAGAGGCATAACTTAATACACAATGGTACATATATGTGTAAAATACTACAATGTATCAAATATTTAATGCCCCCAGGATGCCAAAAAAACTCACAGAAAAGAGGAAAAGCTTAGGGACTCATTCAGTCCTTTAGGTGTCATTGTGTCTACTCGGAACCTATTATTCATCCATGCCATCAGCCATTTAATATTTTAAAGTGTCATTCTAAAAAAAATCCTGCCCCTAAACTATCATAAAAATTTCCATATGTGACTGATCTTAGCTGCTCTTTTTATAGGTTGCACTTTAATAAACTGCTGACTTTGGGTCTGGTGGCTGTAGAATTTTGAGCAGTCTTCTCAGTGTTGACAGCATAGTATAGGAATAGAAACTAATGCAGTCTAAGCACCATGGATCACAAACCATTTAAGAAGCTGTGTCCCAGTGTCTGCCTTGCCTGCTTTTCAATGCCTGGCAGAGCTGGCCTACATGACACTTATCCCGGGTGGTCTGACTGTGTGGGAGCACATAATGTCTGAGAAGCACAGAAGTATGTGTTGAGAGGCTGCTGTTTAAATTTTCTCAGTCTCACATCTGGAAGGAGATGGCTCCGTGCAGCGAGGTGCAGAAAGAGGATTAGTACCTTATAGAAATCAGCTTGTTGGATTTGTACTTTATTCCAGATCGCATCCTAAACAGTTTTCTGTCTCTGTATTTTTACCACCGTAATCTTTTTTTTATCAATGGAAGCTGGGTGATGAGTAACATATTCGGTCTTTTTTTTTTTTAGCTCACACACATACAGGGACATAGAGAGGACGGTCGTGGAGCGGTCTAACCTAGAACAAGAGACCACAATCAAAAACCTCTCTGATACCAGTCCTTAAAAGTTGGCAAGTAAAAAATAAAAAATTCAAGGTAAAGTTCATAGTTGGCTGGAACAAGTAAGGAGTTTATGGTGAGTCATGTTATGGGCAGTGAATGTTTTTCATGCTCAATATTCAGGTGACTCCAGTCCTTGGGGCCTATCCTAAGACAAAGAGACGCTACACAACCCAAATTCTTTCAGCAGTACTAAATATACATTTATTAGAGCCCTTTTCACATCTTACCGTGCCCTCATAGGAACACATCTATAGGAGACACAATGTTAGCAGTTGCTCTGTCGCCTTATAGCTAAGAGTGAGCCAAAGTCCCTTTGCCATAGTAAAACAAATAGGTAGGGGGGCATTGCTTTCTGTAGCTGCTCTCTATTCTGGCAAATAGATGTGGATCCTGAAGAGTGGATACCTCTCTATTTAGTAGACCCCCTGTAACTAAGAAATAATACATCATTATTAACCAGACAGCACCTTTAATGATGGGACCAGACTGAACCAGGCAGAATAAAGGCAAAGAAGTTCATCACTTTGGAGTAGGGCATAGCTTAGTTGTTTCTAGTGAGAGACAGTGAATTCATGTAAGGTTGCCCCCCTTTTGGCTTTGCTGTCTCTCGCCCTCTTCCCACCGTTCATTCATAGGAGTTGCAGCAGGTGGGAACTATCCTTGTTAGCAAAATCATGATTGTTGCTTTTGGCAGCTACCTAAGAAAAAGGGGGAGAGAGATGACCTGCCAAATCCTAAATTGCCAGACTTCTGTTTTTAGTTGTGTTTCTGTATGAATGATATTAGGGTTCATAGTTGCGCTTTTCTACTCTTTGTTACAGGATCAAAACTGTATAATAATGGCATTTTATCCTCTCAATATATTGCAGTCATCTTATATAGCACTGCATACTTACAATTGCTCATTTTGCCTCTCTACTCAGATAATTCTTCTCTTTTCTCTCCTCTATGTAGCATTTTTTATTCCCCTCTTCAACTCCACCCCCCCACCAGGGACTTTTGCTGAGACTTATGACTCATACAGGGAAAATTGACCTCCTGTTGCTACATAGAGCTTAAAGGGATTCAGCTAGTCAGTTTTTAATCACATGATGGCGTATACGTAATGGAAAACAGAAGACTTATCTGGATAGAAAGGAAAAATGAGAAATTGTAAGTATACAGTGCTATATAATATGATGACTGCAATATATTAAACATTTTGATGGAAGTGCTTTTTTTAAGTTGCACAACTTTAAGGGTATTATCTGGTTGACAACCATTTTAATATATCTTAGCAGTGAATTCTCAATTAATAGAGGTGAGAGCTCTTTTTGGGCCTCATTACATAGACAATTTCACTGATTTCAGTGGGTAGTGTAATTCTTCCAGTGGTGGTGCTGCTGGGCAATTAATCACTTTTCCCATAGATTTCTCAATAGATTAAATCTGATTGCTGAGGAGGACCACCAGAGTGACACTTTGTGATTAGCTCATTGTCAAGAGATCTTCTAATAAGGTGGGGACCAGAGACACCCCTTAAAGCTGCTCAGTTAAAACATGCCGCTTGAAAGGTTTTAGTGACGATTTGTGCATATAAGGCACTCAAAACAAGTCCATCTACATTTCACATTTTGAGGTGCGATGTCACTTTGTCACATCCAATTTGCACATTATTCAGTAATAAAAGGAGCTGTTTATTGAAATGTAATAGACATCATGTCACAGAAGAAAACATCGATTGAAACATTCATGATTTTTCTGATTTACAAACTCAGAAAAAGGGATGTTTAGGGATTTTCTTGCATTCTTGGGGACTCAGTACATTCACCTTTAATATTGTGACTGCATAAGGATAACAATTTTACAAAGCTTGAAATGGCCTTGAGGCCAAATTTACCTAGAAACTAGGATGTCTTCCCTGATCCCAACTCCCAATTAACTAAGGAAGAGAATCACATTCAGTGTAGATCTTAAAACCACATTTCATTTTTTTTGTTTAATAGACTTTATTCCTGCTGCTTCTCCAGGTATTCCATTTTTTTATTTCTTTTTATTGAAATCCACCATACAATTCAAAAGATATGGGGCCGATAAATCAAAGTTTCTATGCAAGAAAATTGGCATAACCGCTTTGAAAAGTCGCAACATTTTTGAGGAACCAAAGGTTCTGAAACTTTTGGCGTTTTCATGTCAGTACGAATCAGGTGCACCAAAATGGGCAGAGCTGAGGTGGAACCAGCGTGGGACGCAAGAGTGACCACACTCCCATCATATTAATAAAAAAATGATTGCATTTTGTGGTGCACAGAGGAGCACACTAAAGAAGAGATGCACCAAATTCAATAAGTGTCATGCGCCTCTTAATGAATTTGGTGCCGGGTAAGAAGGCAGGCATAGAGCGAGTGTGCCCTACACCAGTCTTGATGAATCGGCAACTTGAGCTTTATCAAGAGGGGATTGGTTCACAGTATTGTCTGGGACTGTGGTATTTCTCCACTATCTGAGGACGGGGAGTACTCATTTGGCTGGTCGTTGAGGAATGTACCAGGACACTCAGGTTTAAAAAGTCCATTCGGTTTATTAGTACACAGCATAAACCTCTCTTCAGGAAGTTGGTAACACACAGCAACCCGTGCACTGTCCGGCAGCCATTCGGCTTCATAGAACCCATGGTCCTCGCTGTGCCCCAGTATGCCTGATACGGATTAATGTCCATTAACTGTCAGACATGTCCACACAGGTGCCCAGATACCTCTTAATCTCAGAGGCATCCTTCCAACACGTCTCACTCTGGCTCACACTAGCCAGCACTGCCCGTGCACAAACACACAGACTCCATCTTGGGTGTTCATTTACACTCCCTTGAGTGGGGTATGTAGGTGACTGGACCCATCCATCTCTCCAAGTCACCTAGAAGACGTCCCAATGTATAGTAAACCCTCAGCAGTAGATCTGAGAAAACAAGCTCAGGCTTCCATCACAGGGCCATCCACCTCTGTGATACATACTGCCCATTAACCACATGACCAGTCGCCATACCAAGGGGCAAATCTTTAGGCAGCTTTGCTTTATTATCCTGTAAGCAATGCCCCCCTTTGTAAAGACCATAAAAATTTGCGCTAAATAGGAAAACCCATATCTCTGAAACCATATGTCAGATTTAAAAAAAAAAATTTAAAATGTAAAACTCGGGAACAGCGAGAATAAAATAACAGCAAAAATGTCCACTTTTGACCTGGAGACAGACGCTCCTTAAAAAGCTGGGCTACAAAGCATCCAAAATAAAAAGAGCAACTTTATCAATGATTTTAAAGGGGTACCAGGTCATCCCCTGTCTCTGCTTCATCATCATGACACACAGGAAATGCAGTTCCGCCAATCACTGGATGAGGCTGGGTCACTGCTGAGAATAGTGATTGGCTGATCAGGGGCATAACTTTAATAGGTGCTGGGGTTGCAATCACATTCGAACTCTGGAGCTTATGAAGGCCTAAAAGGTCCCTTTCATGTGTATGAAAAAGACTATTATTATTTAAACTGAACCTGTCAGCAGGATTTTGCTAAGTAAACTACATACATTATGAGGTTGGTGCTGTTACACTGATTAAAATGATATCTGGGGTGTAGAAATCCGTCTTGTGTTTCTTGTGTAATCAGTGTTGGAAGTTTTCAGCTAATGATATGCCCGTGCTCCGGGGCGGCACTGTAGGCAGTGTTATCTTCCTTCTCTAAGCCAGAGAAATCTAGGAGAGACCTGCCCACAGGCCGCCCTGAAGCACAAACATGTTCCTCACCATAGAGACAGACTGTTTGTGCTTCAGGGCGGCCTATGGGCAGGTCTCTTTTTTGTTTCTCTGGCCTAGAGCACCAAGATAAGACTCTGCCTATGACAATGCCTGTAGTTTATGTAACAAAATCCTGCTGACAGGTTCCCTTTAAGACCTGTGATAATTGGGGGCCCTGTTGGGTCTTTTGCATTGGGGCCCACGAGCTTCAAGTTACGCCGCTAACCATCACAATCCGCACCTCCCACTACTGTCTCCAAGACTTCACACGTGCTGCGCCAATTCATTGGAATGCACTACCCAGGACAATTAGATTAATCCCCAATATCCACAGTTTTAAGCATGCCCTAAAAATACGTTTCTTTAGACTGGCCTATCGTCTCACCTCACTTATCTAACTACTATCCCTGTTTTGCCCATGCAAAACTTTCATCAAAATCAGGACCCTCATAGCATCTGTTCACACACTCTTCATGGATTTATTAGCCCTCTGTGCCTGTACTTGCACTGGCTGGTGATCGGATCATGCGGCGTTATTTGAATCCCTCTATGTATTTTATTGATGGCCGGATCGTACAATACAAGCATTTTTTTCCCATATTTCTTTTGTGTCTCCCCTATTTCCTCATAGGTTATAAGCTTGCGAGCAGCAGGGCCCTCACTCCTCTTGGCATCTGATTTATGTGAAACTCTGTGATCTCTTTATTGTCTGTACAAGTCACCTCTGCAATGTAAAGTGCTGCGGGATATGTTGACGTTATAGAAATAAAAATTATTAATATATTATTATTACAATGCTACAATATGAAGCTGCTGAAAAAGAACATTAAAAATGCAAATCTTATGAGTGTCCCTGTAAGTTACAGACGCTTGGCAACTCTACTGCTGCTGATGTGGAATCACAAGTGGTGATTAGAAGATTACCAAAAAAGTTCACTGTTGGGAAACGATAGTGCATTTCTCAGACAATGTCTGAACCAGGAATTATTTCCAAATCAGCAGTTTGGAGGAGATATTAGCAGGTAAAAATGTTTCATTTAATGACATGTCACTCGATGTGTCTGTATTACCGAACATTTGGGGTGGTCTTCAAAATGCGAGATTTGGAATCAGATTGAGAATGTGTTCTCTACCGAATCAGACAGCAAATATTTCTTTCCACACTTAATATTCCAGGTTCACATTACATGTTGGAAATGTTCCTTTTGTTTAGAACTGGAATTGAAGGGGAAACTTGTCTTCCCAAAGCTAATAGGATCCAGACTGTGATAAAGCTAGCATCTGTATCTATATATAACTGGATTTTGAGGCCAGTTGGACGGCTCCGGCTTCCAGTAATGTGGCTGCCAAAAAAACAACAGCACACCATGTCATGGCCTTGGTATGATGGACACCTGTCAAGACAGACAGGCATGAAAGGAGATTTCCAGGGAAACCAGGCAGTGTGGTGGGCACAGCTGTTGTAGACGAGATGTGATAGGCATATCAGACCTTGGCACAAGGATATGGCTTGGGAACTGGTGGGCTTAACGGCAACATGATACATTCATAAAGACAATGAATATTACATCTCACTCACTTAGGTCATGACCCATATGTAGCATCACTGGCCACCCAGCCCTAACTTCTGCCCGTGTTGTAAACATATTATCAGATCTGGTTGTGTGGGCCAGAAGATGAAAAGGACAATCCCAATAAAAATGATAGTGGTAGCCTACAGTCCTTAGGATTAAAGTGGTGGTATCCCAGAAATAGCACTATACTTATACTGTACAATAGCTATTTATTATACTGCAGCTCAGCCACATTCACAAAGGGATGAGCTGCAAGTTCAAACTCCTTTAACCCCTTTCTGACATCAGATGTAATGTTATGATCCGGTGACCTTGGAGCTGCATGAGACTTTCTCAGGAGTAGGTGGAACCTGTACTGACCGCAAACCCTAAACTGTCACCGCAACTAGAAGTAGCCGTGGGGTGTACCTAACACATCCTAGACACCTCGACACAGCCAGAGGACTAAATACCCCTATAGATGGAAATGGGAATTCTATCTTGCCTCAGAGCAGAACCCCAAAGGATAGGCAGCCCCCACAAATATTGACTGTGAGTATTAGAGGAAAGACACACGCAGGCAGAAATCAGGATTTAGCAAAAGAGGCCACGCTAGCTAAATAGGAAAGGATAGGACAGAATACTAAGCGGTCAGTATTAAAACCCTAAAAATATCCACAGCAGATAATACAAAAATTCCACCATCTAACTAAAGACATGGAATGTATATCTGCATCTCCTGAGAATCCAACTTGACTGAAATATCCAAACACAGTCTAAGCTGGACAAGAAAAAACATTGAATAGTACTGAATTGTAAAGCACACAGCATGTGTGCTGTAGAAACAAAACCAGACACTTATCTTTGCTGATTTGGCAGCAGGGCTGGAGGAACCAGACAGAGATGCAAAACCTCCAAGAACAATGGACAACTGGCAAGGGCTAATGAATCCTGCACACCTAAATATCCCAGTCAGAGCTGCAATCAGCAGGGACACCTGCCCAGGATTGCAACCCAGGGACAACTGCATTACTACCAACAACCACCGGAGGGAACCCAAGAGCAGAATTCACAACAGTACCCCCCCTTGAAGAGGGGTCACCGAACCCTCACCAGAGCCCCCAGGCCGATCAGGACGAGCCAGATGAAAGGCACGGACCAAATCAGCAGCATGGACATCAGAGGCAAAAACCCAAGAATTATCCTCCTGGCCATAACCCTTCCATTTAACAAGGTACTGAAGCCTCCGCCTCAAAAAGCGAGAATCCAAAATCTTCTCAACCACATACTCCAACTCCCCATCAACCAACACAGGGGCCGGAGGATCAACAGAGGGAACAACGGGCACTGTTGTGAAATTGGATTTTGGGCTCCCCCGGTGGCCACTGGTGGAATTGAACTGGTGTGCATCATCCTCTCGGTTCACCTGTTTCCATCAGGATGTGGGAGTCGCTATTTAGCCTTGCTCCTCTGTCACTTCCATGCCGGTCAACATTGTAATCAGAAGCCTTTCGGTGCATGTTCCTGCTGCTAGACAACTCCCAGCTAAGTTGGACTTTTGTCCTTGTTTGTTTTTGCATTTTGTTCCAGTTCACAGCTGTAGTTTCGTTTCTGTGTCTGGAAAGCTCTTGTGATCTGAAATTGCCACTCTGATGTTATGAGTTAATACTAGAGTCTTAAAGTAATTTCAGGATGGTGTTTTGATAGGGTTTTCAGCTGACCATGAAAGTGCCCTTTCTGTCTTCCTGCTATCTAGTAAGCGGACCTCAATTTTGCTAAACCTATTTTCATACTACGTTTGTCATTTCATCTAAATCACCGCCAATATTTGTGGGGGCCTCTGTCTGCCTTTCGGGGAAATTTCTCTAGAGGTGAGCCAGGACTATATTTTCCTCTGCCAGGATTAGTTAGTCCTCCGGCCGGCGCTGGGCGTCTAGGGATAAAACGCAGGCTACGCTACCCGGCTACTGTTAGTTGTGCGGCAGGTTTAGTTCATGGTCAGTTTAGTTTCCATCCTTCCAAGAGCTAGTTCTTATGTTTGTTGGGCTATGTTCTCTTGCCATTGAGAACCATAACAGTTTGACCGGCCACAAAGGGTTAAATTAATTGACAGAGAAAGGAGTGAAAAGAGAAGTCTGCTGAAGATTTTTTTTTTTTTTTTTTTTCCTTCAGTTCTGAGTGTGCTTGTAATTGAATCTCTTGCAAGTCTGCCTATATGTCAGCCTTTCTCTCTCTCTCCTTCTAATCCTGGAATGGCTCTGTGTTCACCTGTTTAAAATGGATATTCAGAGTTTAGCTGCAGGTTTGAATAATCTCACCACGAAAGTTCAAAATTTACAAGATTTTGTTGTTCATGTTCCTATATCTGAACCTAGAATTCCTTTGCCTGAATTTTTCTCGGGGAATAGATCTTGCTTTCAAAATTTCAAAAATAATTGCAAGTTGTTTTTGTCCCTGAAATCTCGCTCTGCTGGAGATCCTGCTCAGCAGGTCAGGATTGTGATTTCCTTGCTCCGGGGCGACCCTCAGGATTGGGCTTTTGCATTGGCTCCAGGGGATCCTGCGTTGCTCAATGTGGATGCGTTTTTTCTGGCCTTGGGGTTGCTTTATGAGGAACCTCAGTTAGAACTTCAGGCGGAAAAGGCCTTGATGTCCCTATCTCAGGGGCAAGACGAAGCTGAAATATACTGCCAGAAATTCCGTAAATGGGCTGTGCTTACTCAGTGGAATGAGTGCGCCCTGGTGGCGAATTTCAGAGAGGGTCTCTCTGATGCCATTAAGGATGTTATGGTGGGGTTCCCTGTGCCTGCGGGTCTGAATGAGTCCATGACAATGGCTATCCAGATCGATAGGCGTCTGCGGGAGCGCAAACCTGTGCACCATTTGGCGGTGTCTACTGAGAAGACGCCAGAGAATATGCAATGTGATAGAATTCTGTCCAGAAGTGAACGGCAGAATTTTAGACGAAAAAATGGGTTGTGCTTCTATTGCGGTGATTCAACTCATGTTATATCAGCATGCTCTAAGCGTACTAAGAAGCTTGATAAGTCTGTTTCAATTGGCACTTTACAGTCTAAGTTTATTCTATCTGTGACCCTGATTTGTTCTTTATCATCTATTACCGCGGATGCCTATGTCGACTCTGGCGCCGCTTTGAGTCTTATGGATTGGTCCTTTGCCAAACGCTGTGGGTATGATTTGGAGCCTCTTGAAACTCCTATACCCCTGAAGGGGATTGACTCCACCCCATTGGCTAGCAATAAACCACAATACTGGACACAAGTAACTATGCGGATTAATCCGGATCACCAGGAGATTATTCGCTTTCTTGTGCTGTATAACCTACATGATGTGTTGGTGCTTGGATTGCCATGGCTGCAATCTCATAACCCAGTCCTTGACTGGAAAGCTATGTCTGTGTTAAGCTGGGGATGTAAGGGGACGCATGGGGACGTACCTGTGGTTTCCATTTCATCATCTATTCCCTCTGAGATTCCTGAATTCTTGACTGAATATCGTGACGTTTTTGAAGAACCTAAGCTTGGTTCATTACCTCCGCACCGGGAGTGCGATTGTGCCATAGATTTGATTCCGGGTAGTAAATACCCTAAGGGTCGTTTATTTAATCTGTCTGTGCCTGAACATGCTGCTATGCGAGAATATATAAAGGAGTCCTTGGAAAAGGGACATATTCGTCCTTCGTCATCTCCCTTAGGAGCCGGTTTTTTCTTTGTGGCTAAGAAAGATGGCTCTTTGAGGCCGTGCATTGATTATCGGCTTTTGAATAAAATCACGGTTAAATATCAATATCCGTTGCCACTGCTGACTGATTTGTTTGCTCGCATAAAGGGGGCCAAGTGGTTCTCTAAGATAGATCTCTGTGGGGCGTATAATTTGGTGCGAATTAAGCAGGGGGATGAGTGGAAAACCGCATTTAATACGCCCTAGGGCCACTTTGAGTATTTGGTGATGCCTTTTGGTCTTTCAAATGCCCCTTCAGTCTTTCAGTCCTTTATGCATGACATTTTCCGTGATTATTTGGATAAATTTATGATTGTGTATCTGGATGATATTTTGATTTTTTCGGATGACTGGGACTCTCATGTCCAGCAGGTCAGGAGGGTTTTTCAGGTTTTGCGGTCTAATTCCTTGTGTGTGAAGGGTTCTAAGTGCGTTTTTGGGGTTCAAAAGATTTCCTTTTTGGGATATATTTTTTCCCCCTCTTCCATCGAGATGGATCCTGTCAAGGTTCAGGCTATTTGTGATTGGACGCAACCCTCTTCTCTTAAGAGTCTTCAGAAATTTTTGGGCTTTGCTAACTTTTATCGTCGATTTATTGCTGGTTTTTCTGATGTTGTTAAACCATTGACTGATTTGACTAAGAAGGGTGCTGATGTTGCTGATTGGTCCCCTGCTGCTGTGGAGGCCTTTCGGGAGCTTAAGCGCCGCTTTTCTTCCGCCCCTGTGTTGCGTCAGCCTGATGTTGCTCTTCCTTTTCAGGTTGAGGTCGACGCTTCTGAAATCGGAGCTGGGGCGGTTTTGTCGCAGAGAAGTTCCGATTGCTCCGTGATGAGACCTTGTGCTTTTTTCTCGCGTAAATTTTCGCCCGCCGAGCGGAATTATGATGTTGGGAATCGGGAGCTTTTGGCCATGAAGTGGGCTTTTGAGGAGTGGCGTCATTGGCTTGAGGGGGCTAGACATCAGGTGGTAGTATTGACTGACCACAAAAATCTAATTTATCTTGAGTCCGCCAGACGCCTGAATCCTAGACAGGCGCGCTGGTCGTTGTTTTTCTCTCGGTTTAATTTTGTGGTGTCCTACCTGCCGGGTTCTAAGAATGTTAAGGCGGATGCCCTTTCTAGGAGTTTTGAGCCTGACTCCCCTGGTAATTCTGAACCTACAGGTATCCTTAAGGATGGAGTGATATTGTCTGCCGTTTCTCCAGACCTGCGGCGGGCCTTGCAGGAGTTTCAGGCGGATAGACCTGATCGTTGCCCACCTGGTAGACTGTTTGTTCCTGATGATTGGACCAGTAAAGTCATTTCTGAGGTTCATTCTTCTGCGTTGGCAGGTCATCCTGGAATCTTTGGTACCAGGGATTTGGTGGCAAGGTCCTTCTGGTGGCCTTCCCTGTCTCGAGATGTGCGAGGCTTCGTGCAGTCTTGTGACGTTTGTGCTCGGGCCAAGCCTTGTTGTTCTCGGGCTAGTGGATTATTGTTGCCCTTGCCTATCCCGAAGAGGCCCTGGACGCACATCTCGATGGATTTTATTTCGGATCTTCCTGTTTCTCAGAAGATGTCTGTCATCTGGGTGGTGTGTGATCGTTTCTCTAAGATGGTCCATTCGGTTCCCCTGCCTAAGTTGCCTTCTTCTTCCGAGTTGGTTCCTCTGTTTTTTCAAAATGTGGTCCGTTTGCATGGTATTCCGGAGAATATCGTTTCTGACAGAGGTACCCAATTCGTGTCTAGATTTTGGCGAGCATTCTGTGCTAGGATGGGCATAGATTTGTCTTTCTCGTCTGCTTTCCATCCTCAGACTAATGGCCAGACCGAGCGGACGAATCAGACCTTGGAGACATATTTGAGGTGTTTTGTGTCTGCAGATCAGGATGATTGGGTTGCTTTTTTGCCTTTAGCGGAGTTTGCCCTCAATAATCGGGCCAGCTCTGCCACCTTGGTGTCTCCCTTTTTCTGTAATTCGGGGTTTCATCCTCGATTTTCTTCTGGTCAGGTGGAATCTTCGGATTGTCCTGGAGTGGATGCTGTGGTGGAGAGGTTGCATCAGATTTGGGGGCAGGTAGTGGACAATTTGAAGTTGTCCCAGGAGAAGACTCAGCTTTTTGCCAACCGCCGGCGTCGGGTTGGTCCTCGGCTTTGTGTTGGGGACTTGGTGTGGTTGTCTTCTCGTTTTGTCCCTATGAGGGTTTCTTCTCCCAAGTTTAAGCCTCGGTTCATCGGCCCGTACAAGATATTGGAGATTCTTAACCCTGTGTCCTTCCGTTTGGACCTCCCTACATCTTTTTCTATTCATAATGTTTTTCATCGGTCATTATTGCGCAGGTATGAGGTACCGGTTGTGCCTTCCGTTGAGCCTCCTGCTCCGGTGTTGGTTGAGGGCGAGTTGGAGTACGTTGTGGAAAAAATCTTGGACTCCCGTGTTTCCAGACGGAAACTCTAGTATCTGGTCAAATGGAAGGGATACGGTCAGGAGGATAATTCTTGGGTGACTGCCTCTGATGTTCATGCCTCCGATTTGGTCCGTGCCTTTCATAGGGCTCATCCTGATCGCCCTGGTGGTTCTGGTGAGGGTTCGGTGCCCCCTCCTTGAGGGGGGGGTACTGTTGTGAAATTGGATTTTGGGCTCCCCCGGTGGCCACTGGTGGAATTGAACTGGTGTGCATCATCCTCTCGGTTCACCTGTTTCCATCAGGATGTGGGAGTCGCTATTTAGCCTTGCTCCTCTGTCACTTCCATGCCGGTCAACATTGTAATCAGAAGCCTTTCGGTGCATGTTCCTGCTGCTAGACAACTCCCAGCTAAGTTGGACTTTTGTCCTTGTTTGTTTTTGCATTTTGTTCCAGTTCACAGCTGTAGTTTCGTTTCTGTGTCTGGAAAGCTCTTGTGATCTGAAATTGCCACTCTGATGTTATGAGTTAATACTAGAGTCTTAAAGTAATTTCAGGATGGTGTTTTGATAGGGTTTTCAGCTGACCATGAAAGTGCCCTTTCTGTCTTCCTGCTATCTAGTAAGCGGACCTCAATTTTGCTAAACCTATTTTCATACTACGTTTGTCATTTCATCTAAATCACCGCCAATATTTGTGGGGGCCTCTGTCTGCCTTTCGGGGAAATTTCTCTAGAGGTGAGCCAGGACTATATTTTCCTCTGCCAGGATTAGTTAGTCCTCCGGCCGGCGCTGGGCGTCTAGGGATAAAACGCAGGCTACGCTACCCGGCTACTGTTAGTTGTGCGGCAGGTTTAGTTCATGGTCAGTTTAGTTTCCATCCTTCCAAGAGCTAGTTCTTATGTTTGCTGGGCTATGTTCTCTTGCCATTGAGAACCATAACAGGGCACCACATATTTCCGCAATAAAGATCTATGGAAGACATTATGGATAGCAAAAGAAGCCGGAAGGGCCAATCGAAAAGACACCGGATTAATAATCTCAGAAATCCTATAAGGACC
Source organism: Ranitomeya variabilis (assembly GCF_051348905.1). Taxonomy (NCBI): domain Eukaryota; kingdom Metazoa; phylum Chordata; class Amphibia; order Anura; family Dendrobatidae; genus Ranitomeya; species Ranitomeya variabilis. Next base: position 546,138,391 of record NC_135235.1, on the reverse strand, counting down.
AATAAAGCGAGGCTTAAACTTAGGGGAAGAAACCTTCATAGGAACATGACGGGAAGACAACCAGACCAGATCCCCAACCCGAAGCCGGGAACCAACACACCGACGACGGTTAGCAAAACGTTGAGCCTCCTCCTGAGACAATACCAAATTGTCCACCACATGAGCCCAAATCTGCTGCAACCTGTCAACCACAGAATCCACACCAGGACAGTCAGAAGGCTCAACCTGCCCCAAAGAAAAACAAGGATGAAAACCAAAATTACAAAAGAAGGGCGAAACCAAGGTAGCCGAACTAGCCCGATTATTAAGGGCAAACTCAGCCAATGGCAAGAAAGCCACCCAATCATCTTGATCAGCAGACACAAAGCATCTCAGATAAGTTTCTAAAGTCTGATTAGTTCGCTCGGTCTGGCCATTTGTCTGAGGATGAAATGCGGAAGAAAAAGACAAATCAATGCCCAGCTTAGCACAAAAGGCCCGCCAAAACCGAGAAACAAACTGGGACCCTCTGTCGGACACAATATTCTCCGGAATACCATGCAAACGAACCACATGCTGAAAAAACAACGGAACCAAATCAGAAGAGGAAGGCAATTTAGGCAAAGGCACCAAATGGACCATCTTAGAGAACCGGTCACAAACAACCCAGATGACCGACATCTTCTGGGAAACCGGAAGATCAGAAATAAAATCCATAGAAATATGCGTCCAGGGCCTCTCAGGGACCGGCAAAGGCAAAAGCAACCCACTAGCACGGGAACAACAAGGCTTGGCCCGCGCACAAGTCCCACAGGACTGCACAAAAGAACACACATCACGTGACAAAGAAGGCCACCAAAAGGACCTACCAACCAAATCTCTGGTACCAAAAATACCAGGATGGCCAGCCAACACAGAACAATGAACCTCAGAAATCACTCTACTAGTCCATCTATCAGGAACAAACAGTTTCCCCACTGGACAGCGGTCAGGTTTGTCAGCCTGAAATTCCTGAAGAACCCGTCGTAAATCAGGGGAAATGGCAGAAAGGACCACCCCTTCTTTCAGAATGCCGACCGGTTCAAGGACCTCAGGAGAATCAGGCAAAAAACTCCTAGAGAGGGCATCAGCCTTAATATTCTTAGAACCCGGAAGATACGAGACCATGAAATCAAAACTGGAAAAAAATAAGGACCATCGAGCCTGTCTAGGATTCAGCCGCCTGGCAGACTCGAGGTAAATCAGATTTTTATGATCGGTCAAAACCACAATACGGTGCTTAGCTCCCTCGAGCCAATGTCGCCACTCCTCAAATGCCCACTTCATAGCCAACAACTCCCGATTGCCGACATCATAATTGCGTTCAGCGGGCGAAAACTTACGGGAAAAGAAGGCACAAGGTTTCATCAAGGAACCAACAGGATCCCTCTGAGACAAAACGGCCCCTGCCCCAATCTCAGAAGCATCAACCTCAACCTGAAACGGAAGAGAAACATCTGGTTGACGCAACACCGGGGTAGAAGTAAATCGGCGTTTAAGCTCCTGAAAGGCAGAGACAGCCGCAGTGGACCAATTCATCACATCAGCGCCTTTCTTCGTCAAATCGGTCAAGGGTTTAACCACACTGGAGAAGTTAGCAATGAAACGGCGATAAAAATTAGCAAAGCCCAAAAATTTCTGAAGGCTCTTCACAGATGTGGGTTGAATCCAATCATGAATGGCCTGAACCTTAACCGGATCCATCTCTATAGATGAGGGAGAAAAAATAAAGCCCAAAAAAGAAACCTTCTGCACTCCAAAGAGACACTTAGACCCCTTCACAAACAAAGCATTATCATGAAGGATCTGAAATACCATCCGGACCTGTTTCACATGAGACTCCCAATCATCGGAAAAAATTAAAATGTCATCCAAATATACAATCATGAATTTATCAAGATAAGTCCGGAAGATATCGTGCATGAAGGACTGAAAAACAGATGGAGCATTAGAGAGCCCGAATGGCATCACAAGGTATTCAAAATGGCCTTCGGGCTTATTAAACGCAGTTTTCCATTCATCACCCTGCTTAATACGAACAAGATTATATGCCCCCCGAAGGTCAATCTTAGTAAACCAACTAGCCCCCTTAATCCTAGCAAACAAATCGGAAAGCAGAGGTAAAGGCTATTGAAACTTGACCGTGATCTTATTCAAGAGGCGATAATCAATACAGGGTCTCAAGGAGCCATCCTTCTTAGCAACAAAAAAAAAATCCTGCTCCCAACGGTGAAGAAGATGGCCGAATATGTCCTTTCTCCAAAGACTCCTTAGCATAACTCCGCATGGCGGTATGTTCAGGCACAGACAGGTTGAAAAGTCGGCCCTTAGGAAACTTACAGCCTGGAATCAAGTCAATCGCGCAATCACAGTCCCTATGCGGTGGAAGGGAACTGGACTTGGGCTCATCGAATACATCCTGAAAATCAGACAAAAACTCTGGAATTTCAAAAGTGGAAGAAGAGGAGATTGACATCAAAGGAACATCATTATGAACCCCCTGACATCCCCAACTAGTCACAGACATAGACTTCCAATCCAACACAGGATTATGTGCCTGCAACCACGGAAAACCCAGCACGATAGCATCATGTAAATTATGCAACACCAGAAATCGACAATCTTCCTGATGGGCTGGCGCCATGCACATGGTCACCTGTGTCCAGAACTGGGGCTTATTTTTAGCCAAAGGTGTAGCATCAATGCCCCTTAAAGGAATAGGGTTCTGCAAAAACTGCAAGGGAAAACCACAACGCTTGGCAAACTCAAAGTCCATTAAGTTCAATGCGGCGCCTGAATCCACAAACGCCATGACAGAAAATGATGATAATGAGCAGATCAAGGACACAGATAATAAAAATTTAGGTTGTACAGTACTGATGGTAAATGAACTAGCGATCCTCTTTGTATGCCTAGGGCAGACTGAAATGACATGAGAAGCATCGCCACAATAAAAACACAACCTATTCTGACGTCTGAATCCCTGTTGTTCCGTTCTAGACAGAATCCTATCACACAGCATTGACTCAGGCATCTGCTCTGAGGACAACGCCACAGCGCGCACAGTTCTGCGCTCCCGCAAACGGCGATCAATCTGAATGGCCAGAGACATAGAATCACCCAGACCGAAAGGCGTGGGAACCCCACCATAACATCTTTAAAGGATTCAGAAAGACCCTTTCTGAAAATTGCCGCCAAAGCATCATCATTCCATTTAGTCAACACAGACCATTTTCTAAATTTCTGACAATACAATTCTGCCGCTTCTTGACCCTGAGACAGGACCAACAAGGTCTTCTCCGCTTGATCCACAGAATTCGGTTCATCATATAGTAATCCTAAAGCCTGAAAAAAGGCGTCTACATTAAGCAAGGCCGGATTCCCAGATTCCAGGGAAAATGCCCAATCCTGAGGATCACCACGCAGCAGGGAGATGACAATTTTAACTTGCTGAATGGAATCACCAGAGGATCGAGGTCTCAGAGCAAAAAACAGTTTACAGTTGTTTTTAAAACTCAAAAATTTGGACCTGTCCCCAAAAAACAAATCAGCAGTAGGAATCTTAGGCTCTAAAACTGGAGTCTGAACAATATAATCAGAAATACCCTGTACCCTAGCAGCAAGCTGGTCTACACGAGAAGCTAATCCCTGAACATCCATGCTAGCACAAGACTCCTCAGCCACCCAGAGAAAAAGAGGGGAGAAAAGACCAAGCATGCTACAGAAAAAAAATGGCTCTTTCTTCCCTTCTTCTGAGATGCATTTAACTCATTGTAGGCCAGTTGTACTGTTATGATCCGGTGACCTTGGAGCCGCATGAGACTTTCCCAGGAGTAGGTGGAACCTGTACTGACCGCAAACCCTAAACTGTCACCGCAAGTAGAAGTAGCCGTGGGGTGTACCTAACACATCCTAGACACCTCGACACAGCCGGAGGACTAAATACCCCTATAGATGGAAATGGGAATTCTATCTTGCCTCAGAGCAGAACCCCAAAGGATAGGCAGCCCCCACAAATATTGACTGTGAGTATTAGAGGAAAGACACACGCAGGCAGAAATCAGGTTTTAGCAAAAGAGGCCACGCTAGCTAAATAGGAAAGGATAGGACAGAATACTAAGCGGTCAGTATTAAAACCCTAAAAATATCCACAGCAGATAATACAAAAATTCCACCATCTAACTAAAGACATGGAATGTATATCTGCATTTCCTGAGAATCCAACTTGACTGAAATATCCAAACACAGTCTAAGCTGGACAAGAAAAAACATTGAATAGTACTGAATTGTAAAGCACACAGCATGTGTGCTGTAGAAACAAAACCAGACACTTATCTTTGCTGATTTGGCAGCAGGGCTGGAGGAACCAGACAGAGATGCAAAACCTCCAAGAACAATGGACAACTGGCAAGGGCTAATGAATCCTGCACACCTAAATATCCCAGTCAGAGCTGCAATCAGCAGGGACACCTGCCCAGGATTGCAACCCAGGGACAACTGCATTACTACCAACAACCACCGGAGGGAACCCAAGAGCAGAATTCACAACAATGTAATATTCTGTCCTTGTACCCTGGGCCTATTTGACAATGGACGGAATATTAAGTTTGAGCGATCGCCCGTGCACACGGGTGTGCGCGGGCGATCGCGCACACCCAGTCAGGAGTCAGCTGATTCTGACAGCTGACACCCGGCGCTAGGTGCTAGGAGTGGTCTTAAACCGCTCCCGGCACTTCAACCCCCGAAATGCTGAGATCGAACACAATCGCAGCATTCCACGACCAGGCAGAGGGCTGACAGCCCCTCTGCCCTTGGATCGGAGACCCTGCAGCGTGACGCGGGGTCCCAACAATCATGACGACATCCAGGTCACCAGACCTAGCAAACTTGCTGATCATGCCCAATGCATGATGAGCAAGTTTTTCTGTCAGTGCAGAGCTGACAGTTTCTGCAGCATGGGGATGCTGCTGCATCTCCATGCTGTAGAAGCGATCAGTCTACAAACAATGATTGTCCCCATGGTGGGACAAAGTAAAAAAGTTAGAAAAAAGTAAAAAAAATTTTTTAAATAATTGTAAAACTACTTAAAAAAATAAATAAAAAAATCAAGTTATTGTATCTCTAAATAAATATTTGAATGAAAAAAAAAAAGTACACATATTTGGTATCACCGCATCCGCAACAACCCAACCTATAAAACTGTCCTACTAGTTAACCCCTTTAGTGAACACCAAAAAAATAAATAAAAAACAAGGCAAAAAACAATACTTTACCATAATACCGCCGAACAAATAGTGGAATAAAAAAGAAGGATATAAATATTCATTGCACCGCTGAAAATGTCATTTTGTCCCTCAAAAAACAAGCCATTATACAGCTCCATCATCGGAAAAATAAAAAAGTTATAGCTCTCACAATAAAGCGATGCAAAAATAATTATTTTTTCCTTTTATTTTATGAATGTTTTTTATTTGTATACATTTTACTTATAAATGTGGTATTGCTGTAATCGTACTGACCCGAAAAATAAAACTGACTTATCAATTTTACCACACACGGAACAGCATAAACCCCCTCCCCCCAAAAAAAGAAATTCCTGAATTGCTGGTTTTTGTTCTTTCTGCCTCACAAAAATTGGAATAGAAAGCGATTAAAAAGTCATGTGGCCCAAAATGGTACCAATAAAAACATCATCTCATCCCGCAAAAAACAAGCCCTCACATTACTCTGTGGGCCAAAATATGAAATAATTATAGTTCTCAAAATGTGGTGTTGCAAAAACTGTTATTTGCAATAAAAAACGTCTTTTAGTGTGTGACAGTAGCCAAACATAAAAACCCATAAACATAAATCTGGTATAACTGTAATCGCACCGACCTGAAAAATAAAGTCACCTAATCACTTATGCCGCACGAGGAACGGCAAAAAAATTAAAACCAATTCTTCACCTACTGTTCATTTTTTCATTCTGCCTCCCAAAGATCTCAGTAAGGCATGCATGAAAGTGCCATCGGCCACAGTTTTGCGCACTTCTGACACACCGAAACAGAGGCCAGATGCAGTCCAGAGTAACTCTGCTGCCTCATTATAGTGAACGGATCCTTCGGGGGTTTCATCTGAATCATGTCACTCAGAGATTTAGCTGGAAACCACGATGTAAGTGCTCAGCGTAATGCGCTGGATAAATGTGATCCCAAACCTTATGAAAAATGTTCCCAATAAAAGCTACAACTCAATCCACAAAAAAAGCAAGTCCTCACTCAGATCCATTTTCTGTTAATGGAAATATAGGGGGTTTCCATGTTACTGGTAGTACAAAGGCTCTGGAAAAGCGAAATGGCTCCTCTCCCGCCAAAAGAAATTCAGCAAATTCTGTGCACCCAAATCCAAATGTCTCCTTCCTTTCTGAGCACCACAGTATACCTAAACCACATATAGTGTCCACATTTGGCATTTCTGAAGCGATGAGTGCCCTAACTTACGGGCACATGCCTCTAGAAGCATGGGCTGGGCATAACGTACTGGTGATTGCAACATACTGGTCACTAAAGCGTACAGGTCACTACAGTGGCACTTTGCAATTTTCACTCGGCAACATTCATAGCTGTTTGTTTCTGGAAAATATCCATGGAGTAAAAAATCGACACTACACCTGTAGATAAATTCCCAAAGGGGTATAATTTCCAAAATGGGGTCACTTGAGGTAGGATTCTGCTCTTCTAGCAATTAAGGGCTCTGTGTATGGAGTCCGCAAACTGTTCTAGTAAAATCTGTGCTCCAGGAGGCAAATAGCGCTCTGTTCCTCCCGAGTCTCTCCGTATGGCTAAGTAGTACTGTACAAACACATATGGGGTATTGCCACGTTCAGTAAAAATTGTGGGACAAATTTTGGTGCCATTTTTACCCACTTCTTGTGTGTAAATGTAAAATCTGGGGCTAAAACTAAATTTTGATGGTAAAAAAGCAGTTATTTTTTCTTCACTGTTCAATGGTATAAAATTCTGTGACACACCTGTGGTGTCAATATGATCACTGCACCCCTGGATGAATTCATTGAGAGGTGTAGTTTGTAAAATGGGGTCACTTATGGGGGTTTTTGCTGTTCTGGCACCTCATGGGCGCTCCCAGTGGGTCATGGCACCTGCAAACCATAACAGTAAAATCTGGCACTCCTTGCCTTCTGAGCTTTGCACTGTGCTTGAAAAATATTTCCCGATTACATGTAGGGTATTGGCACACTCAGGAAAACATGGACCTCAGTTTGTTGTAGAAAAATTTCCTATTAGCCCATAGAAAAATTAAAAACTTGGGGCTTAAACAACTTTTTTGCGAGGAAAATGTGATATTTTTATTTTCACAGCTTGAAGTTATAAACTTCTGTGAAGCACCTGTCTAGGCGCATCAGGGGCTCTCCAAATGGGACATGACGTGTGCTAATGATTCCAGGAAATTTTACATTCAAAAAGTCAAATGATGCTCCTTCCCTTCCAAGCCCTGCCGTGCACCCAAACAGTAGTTTTCTCACTCATATGGGGTATTGGCGTACTCAGGAGAAATTGCACAACAAATTGTATGGTTACCCTTATGAAAATGCAATATTTTGTGCTGAAAACATATTTGTGGAGAAAATGTGATTTTATTTATTGAAGCATTCCAGAGTTATTACCTCATAAAGGGACAGTGGTCAGAATTGTAAAAATTGGCTTGGTCATTAACGTGCAAACCACCCTTGGGGCTAAAGGGGTTAAACATTCACATACATGTAACTAAGAAAATTGCTTCCAGAGGGTGCGTATACATTTGGAATAGTCTGTTTTTCATTGCTCCAAATTATAGAAAAAAAAATTATTATTTTATGTATGCAGCTCCCAAACAAACTTATGTATCACCATAGTAATATATTACAAACTAGCCCTGTGTAGTCTCGTTGTGCAATCATATTTGCTTCCATCTGTATGCTACTTCTTGCAAACCATTTGTATGTGTTATCAAGAAGTAAGATCCAGATGAAAGAGAGTATGGCTTAAGGATAAGGTTAAGTAAAAAAGGCAGCACACTGCAGCGCTAAAACATGCAAACATGAAACATGAAAACTGAACTGCAATACTGCACTAGAAATATGAAAAATGAGAGCGTTTAGCGCATAAAAATGGCCAATTTTATGTGTACCTGATAGCCCCTTTACGGCATCTCTCGTATATCAGGTCCTACGCTTGCCTACCTCGCTGAGAATAAACGTCTCCATGTGAATGGGTACCTGTGAAAATCTCTTCCTAGACTCATATTCTCTCTCTCTGTGGAGGGGTACCGGACCTGCTGCGATTAAAACACCTGGGCTAGGAGGCGGAGTGCTCAGTCAGAAGGCTAAATAATATATTTGAAAAAACTGACCGTCACATCCATACATAGACTAAGTGTGAACAGGTGCTGAACCTAGAGTAACCAACTTTTTTCAAATATATTAAGGATAAGGTTAGACTGGGTTTGTTTTGTAGTCTATTTCTGTTGAGACACATGTCTGCATGGGAGCTGTAGATGCAAAAGGGTGGGAATTTTTTTATAATTGGATGTCTTGAAAAAAAAAGGCAGTACGTCCACTTGACGCAGTTCGCCACCTCATACGCTATTGAAACAAGGTTCCTTCTCCATGGGCATTCAGTTCTGACGAAGAAAACATTCAATCACAAAGAATGCAAAATAAAAAAAAGTAACTCCATTTATATAAAAAGTTATTTATTATTTTTGGTCTTTTACAGGGGACATGCGCATCGGAGGACTAGGCGTTATAGTGAGTCTAACTTTAAAATAAAGGTGTCAGTGTGTTTATTTAAATTAAAGGACTTTATTCTGTTTTTTTTTAATTTACAACATGACTATGGGGCTAGTAATGGGTGTCGTCTTACAGACACCTCTCCATCACTAACCCCTTGGCTTGGTGTCAGCTGCCAATACAAAGCTGACATCAACCCCAATCTTATTACCCCACTTGCCACCGCAAAAGGGAAGTGGGAAGAGCGGAGGCTAAGCACCAAAATTGGCGCATCTAATGAATGCACCATTTTTGGGGCAGCTGGGAGCTGATGTTTTTAGTCTGGGAGGGGACCAATATCCGTGGTCCCTTCCTAGCCTATTACTGTCAGCTCGCAGCTTTCTAGCCTTTGCTGGTTAGTAATTAAAGGGGGAGACCCTACATCATTTTGGAGGGAGTCTCCCATTTTAAGAAACAGTAAAGACTAAGTATACAGCTGTGAGGCGATTTTAATAGCCTGGGAAGCTCCATGTTTACTACCCACTTTCAAGGCTATAAACATCTGCCCCCAGATGTCCACTTTCCCTCAGCTTGTTACTAAAATTTCGGAGGACCCCTTGCCATTTTTTTCTGTACTTCATTTATCAAATACATGTACAGTAAGCTACACATGCACTGCACTAATTATACAGTTTATGCCACTCACATATTTGTAGGTAATGATCTATTCTATGTATATATCTATTCTATCTATTCAATTCTGACTTGTCACACTGTGATTATATTCTACTCAGCTGATAAAATGTTGGGTTTTCTAGGAGATGGTTGTGTAAAAATCGGACGGCACACGGATGGTTCGTGTGCTGTGAAATTTTTCTCGCACCCATTTACTTGGATTGGTGAGTCTCGTCCGATATACAAACTGGGCTGAGAAAAAAATTGCAAATGGGTATGAGCCCTAAAAATAGATATCCCAACCAGAATTCATTGTCAATTTAAGGATTTTTTCAGTAACTAAAATAGTCTCAGTAAATTCCTTGAATTTCTTTATCTCATAAGTGGTAAAATATTTTTAAGTAAAAAAAAATGTTTTAAACCCCTTCGCGACCTTGCGATTTTCTGTTTTTACATTTTCATTTTTTACTGCCCTTCTCCGCTGAGCCATGACTTTTTTTTTCATTTTTTGGCTATGTGAGGGCTTGTTTTTTGCGGCACAAGTTGTACTTTTGAACACCACCATTGATTTTACCTCATAGTGTACTGGAAAGCAGGAAATAAATTCCAAGTGTGGTGAAATTGCCAAAAAATTCCACAATTTTGAGGTTTTTTATTTACCTTGTTCACTAAGTGCTAAAACTGACCTGCTATTATGATTCTCCAGGTCATTATGAATTTGCAAATACCAAACATGTATAGGTTCTTTTTTTATTTAAGTGGTAAAAAAGTATCCAAAGTTTGTAAGAAAGAAAAAAGGTGCCATTTTCTAAGACCCAAAGCATCTCCATTTTTCATGATCTGGGCTGGGTCAGGGCTTATTTTTTGTGTGTCGAGCTGACATTTTTATTGACACCATTTTGTGGTAGATACGATGTTTTGATTGCCTGTTATTGCATTTTATTGTAGTGTTGTGATGACCCAAAAAATGTATTTGGGGAGTTTTCATTATTTTTCTTATTATGCTATTTACAGATCGGATTGTTTTTATCTTTTGATAGATCAGGTGTTTCTGAACGTAGCGATACCAAATACGTGTATTTTGTTTATTAATATTATTATTTTGAATGGGGCAGAAGTGGGGTGATTTGAACTTTTATTTTTTTTATATATATTTTTGAAAACTTTTTTCTACTTTGTACTTGATTCAACAGTTCTCTTAGGAGACTTGAAGCTTTAGGCCATGTTCACACTTTGCGGGTTTTACCGCGGATCCGCAGCGTTTCTGCAGCTGCGGGTCCGCAGCAGTTTCCATTGCGTTTACATTTACATGTAAACCCTATGGAAACCGCAATCCGCTGTGCACATGCTGCGGGAAAAACCGCGCAGAAACGCAGCGGTTTACATTCCGCAGCATGTCACTTCTTTGTGCAGAATCGCTGCGATTCTGCCCACATAGGAATGCATTGATCCGCTAACTTCCCGCATGGGGCTGTGCCCACGATGCGGGAAGTAAGCGGATCATGTGCAGATGGTACCCGGGGTGGAGGAGAGGAGACTCTCCTCCAGGCCCTGGGAACCATATTTGTGTAAAAAAAAAGAATTAAAATAAAAAATAATGATATACTCACCTCTCATTGCTGCATGCGGCCGTCCGGTCGCAGGGTTGCTGTGCGAGCAGGACCTGCGGTGACGTCGTGGTCACATGACCGTGATGTCGCGGTCACATGACCGTGACGTCACGAAGGTCCTTCTCGCACAGCATCTTTGGAACCGGACCACCGGGTGCAGCGCCGAGGAGATCGGGACGTCAGAGGGTGAGTATAAACCATTTTTTAAATTATTTTTAACATTACTATTGATGCTGCATATTGCTGCATATGCAGCATCAATAGTAAGAGTAAACCCGCAGCGGAAACCGCAAAACAAACCGCGATAAATTTGCAGGGATAACCGCAGCGGTTTTGCCCTGAAGATTTATCAAATCCGCTGCGGGAGAACCCGCAGAGGACCCGACCTACGTGTGCACATAGCCGTAATCATCCGATCGCTTGTGCTTCACATAGCAGAAAGAATCATCTCCTATGAACACCGGCCACGAGCCGGAATTCAGAAGAGATCTGCAATGACAAGCAAGGGGGTCTTCTGCAGACCCCCGGCTGTTGTGCCAATCCATCAACGTCCTGCGATCATGTGACAGGGGTGCCGATGGGCTGGGTTTGTGACACGCATCAGGTTTGTGTGAGTTCAATGCAGCTGTCACAGATAGACAGCAGCATTTAACATGTTAACAGCCGCGGATGGATTGCCATTCCACCTGTGGCTGTTAGGGGCACATGACAGCTGATCAAATCAGATGTCATGTGCCGGGAAAGAAGTGGACTTAGCACCGGAGCATCAAAGGGAGGGAAGCTACCTATGACGGATTATACGTGAAAGGTCATGAAGGGGTTAAAAGGGACTTTATTAAGGCCTGTTTAGTTGATGGGAAGACCTCTTTTAGGATCCTGAGGTACAACTCAGGTATAACTCTTAAAGGGAACCTGACATGTAAAAAAAATGCTATTAAAATGCAGATATGTTAATCATTGGGGACGGCTGTCACTCTGTGTTGGGGGCACAGTTACAGTCGCTGCTATCTATATATGGAGCAGTGACTCATACGCCGGCCATGCCTCCATGAGTGAAACCCCAACATTACTGGGAGGAATAAGGTTAATTTCCCCCCGACAGCGGAGGTCTAAGTGCCGATACTGGGCAGGCTCAGAATGCTCTTAACCTGCAGATTAACTTCATATCTGCAGGTTAATAGCGTTTTTTCACGTGACAGATTTACTTTAACATTTTGATATAAACCTTCGTAGTTATTTAGAGGCAGAGGTACAGTCTTAATATCAGCCTCATAAACAGTCACTCTCCACTAGCATTCACAGTAGTATTATCTATCATGTGGGTCTGTGGAGATTCGATCTGTTCACACCCCACTAGCTATCTCACAGTCTCTATCATAATCTGGTGCTCTATGGTTGCTCCTCTTAACTGAAGCTCACCCCTTGGATTATGGCTGTTCACTACACTGACACAGCTCCCATGTGTGTCATTCCATTTCTTTGCTTTAGCTTCTGTCTGCAACTGAGCAATCAATGAAGAAACAATAGTTCCTATTTAATGGCACCTTTTTATCTATGTCACAGGGGATGTCCCACTGGACACTGGTTAGCACACTACTTAAGCCCATGCCCTCTGACAATTGACTGACTCTGGTTTAGAGCCATTTCCTTGTTTATTGTGTCTCTTCAACCTCCTCATATTGAGTGGTGGCAGCGCTTATCCGGGCGTACATTGTGATTGTCACTCAGGGCCAGGTAGCAGTAGAAGCCTCCTAAAGTAACAGGTATTATTTAGACAACCAGCTCAACCTACATGGTCAATTCTAAACTTCCTGAAAGATCATCTATAATTTATAATAAGGTGACAGTTCTTGCATTATTTGTATATGGCACTATTATGTAGACATGTCCATATAAAGTGAGCACTGTGCTTGTTTAACTAGTTGGGCTAAATTGCTACAAAAACATGATTTTATCCCTTTTCCTGCCTGATGTAAGAGAGGGTCCCCATACATTAGAATTCTAGTCCTTTGCCAATCTTGACCAAGTCTTGCCTAAAGCAAGTTCATCTCTTGTAGGCCAGCCTCCTATCCTTCATACTTCTGTTTCTCCAAATTTCAGAGCTACAGTCAACCAAAACTCACACTGTATGGAAAATCCAATGAAAATAATCTTGGAGCTTTGCACCGTAAAGCAGGGTTCTCTAAGAAGGTAGTACTGCATGGTTCTCCATGGCAGTTTGATGCATGACCCGTGGAGATATTACTTTTCTATAACAATTTTTATCTGGAAATTATTTATGATCTAGATAACAATGCAGCTTTAAAGCATTAAGGAATCTGATTGACATTTTTTCAGTTCAACTAATTATTGTCAAATACAATATAATTTCATTACATAACCTTTACATAGGACTTAAAATATATCTCTGAGATTAAGCACTCAGCACAGAACAAATAAATCCTATGAGACAATTTTTTTTACACAATTTTGAATGAATAAAGGGCATAAAAATGAATAAAGCTGTTGCCAATAGAGTTGGACTGGCCTAACACTTGCCACTAAGGTCTATTTCTTATGTGTTGATTCCCACATAACTTATTACACCATATTTATGATCTGTCCTATTTCTGCAGTGATAGCATTAATAATTGCAATGCAGTTCAAATTGGACATGTACAAGTTCTGTATGCCCGGATGGTGAGCCTTTCCTCCTTTGTACCAAGAAAGGGGAGAACTATTTTACAATTGTTGCATAAAAGTTTAGCATCACAACTCTCCAACTGCCCAACTGACCCGCAGTACAAATAGTATAATTGCGCAGCATGGATGCATGGGACAGGGCCTGAGACAGGGCTTGGACCAGCATTTGTAGCTGAAACATTGATCAGTAACAGGTGGATGAGTAACAGGTGTAGGCCTAGTGCTCTGAGAACCCTACCGAATTCAGGCAACACACATGAAGGAGACCCAATTTGGAGTCCAAGCACTTCCAAAAATTTGGGGTAGACACCACTAAAGTGGCATCAGTTTCCTCAGAGCAGAAATAGTCTAATGGGGCTCTCACACCTCTTGCACTGCAGGCAACCCAGCAGATGGAGACACAACTTAGAGTCTCCACATTTCAAAAAATTGGTAGTAAAATCAGCAGCAGATTCTCAAATGTGGACTCCTGGCTGCACCACACTATTAGTACAAACAATTTAGATTCTCAAATGTGGATTCCTGGCTGCACCACACTATTAGCAAAAACTATTTAGATTCTCTAATGTGGACTCCTGGCTGCACCACACTATTAGCACAAACTATTTAGATTCTCAAATGTGGACTTTTGGCTGCACCACACTATTAGCACAAACTATTTAGATTCTCAAATGTGGACTCCTGGCTGCACCACACTATTAGCACAAACTATTTAGATTCTCAAATGTGGACTCCTGGCTGCACCACACTATTAGCACAAACTATTTAGATTCTCAAATGTGGACTTTTGGCTGCACCACACTATTAGCACAAACTATTTAGATTCTCAAATGTGGACTCCTGGCTGCACCACACTATTAGCACAAACTATTTAGATTCTCAAATGTGGACTCCTGGCTGCACCACACTATTAACACAAAAAATTTAGATGATGGAAGGTCGATTTGACACAGGATCTGAACTAGCTGACAATAAACTGCCTAGATAGCTATCTAACTACTTGCAGCAGCAGCTTCTCTGAGCTGTTAAATTGACAAAATGGGGCAAAAACAATATGTCCGCTTTTTATAAGAAGAGGGACATGTGACTTCGGTAGCCAATGACAGAAGCCCTTGTGTCTGGATGTTATGGATGGTTTCTGCACCCTGATTGGCTGCTGGAGTCTCCACACATTAAGTTAATTAGAAAAAAAAAGAGTAAGCTTGCCGCTCCTCTGACCTTTCCCCAGTCTCTCCCCTCATTAAACACATTTTCCCCACTCATCATACAGCACCACTATCCTAGCCAAAGTCCTAACAAAAGCATTAGTGGAAACTTGATCATTTATCGAACTTTGGCAGAATTTTGCAGATTTTGAGGAAAATGCTCGGGAATCCGAACACGAACACAAATGTGCAATGTTCGTGCCTATTTTGAAATTGGCGAACATTTTCCGAACAAGTTTTCTCATCTCTAATCCCAATACAGTCACCAGGTAACTGAATAATCGTGCATAATCAATTTTTGCATTAATGGAGCAACTTGTGCTGAATTCAGCCAGTGAGTGTAATTTTTTTATTATTTTATCGCATGTTCTACCTTTAGGGGTAATCATAAAACTTCAATTCACTGTCTCATTTTCAACTAATTAATAATGGACTGGCAAGACTGATATATGAACCTACTGTTTTCTTAAAATTGTTATGCTAAAAGTGAATATCCATCTTGGAGTCTATATAGCTTTAGGAGTTCCCTTTATGTCTCATGTAGAGCCCCAAATTCGCACTTAGGCAAAGAATGACATTTTAAATTCTGTCTGCCTATAGACAGCACAAGAAGGAACTGTATATTTACCGGCTTCCACAAAGTAGGAGGCTGGCTTATTTATTTAAAGCGAACCTGTCACCAGGTTTGACCTATATTCAATAAGAGCACCACCTTTCTGGTCTGATATACAGCATTCTATATTGCTGTATATCTGCCCCCAACCCGACCTACAAGACAAGAAAAAAACCTTTTATTATACTCACCTGTGGGGAGGTCTTGTCCGAGGGGCAGGCGCGGACTGGGCCGGGTTGCAAAGGGGCATGTGCCCCCCGGGCCGGTCACCAAGCAGCTGATTCGGGCTGCTGGTGGCCGGCGCTGTGTTCTCTGTGTCCTGGCAGCTGCCTCACAGTGGAGCAGACACGCCCCTGCCCCCTGTGTGCGGCCGGCCGGCTGCTGAGGAAGAGGGAACACTGCTGCATGTAACTGCTGGAGATCTGCATGTGGACGGCTCAGACATCAGTGAGTACCTTCAGCTCTGTGTGCGGTGAGGGGATGGACGCTGCTGCTCACCTCCCGATTAGTCCGGGGCCGGTCCCTATAGTATCAGTGGCCGCTCTGCTGATGCTCACAGATTTATTGCAGGAGACTGAACTTTCACCCTGTCAGTGCCAGGTCATCGGCTCCAGAGTTACCAGACTGCAGGAAAGTTCAGTCTCCTGCAATAAATCTCCCTATACTGAGAGTGAGCAGAGACTGTCTGCAGAATCCAGCACTGGAGTGATCACGCCTGAACCTGGTGACTGGACATCACATGCTATACACATGGCCCTGTATATATACAGTGCATGTATGTCCTGGGCCAGGTGCAGGATTGATCCATCCAGTGTATATAACATTGTGTACCTGTGCCTATAGTATACCCCTATCGGGCGTAACTACAGAGGTTGCAGCGGGGCCCAGAGTGCTAAGGGGCCCCTAAGCACGCTGAGCTACAAAATGGGCCGCCGGCCCTCTAAATCCTCTGCACAGGCCCTGGTGCGTGCTCTCTTGGTGAACGCGCTGACCAAGGCCGTGGCGGCCCACATGAGCACGGCCCTCGTTCTTGCTTGCGTACATGTACGTACCGCAGTCGCAGTTTCACCTATATAATGTGTGAGTGAGTGTGTGTGTCTATGTATGTATGTGTATATATATATGTGTGTGTGTGTCTATGTATGTGTGTGTGCATGTATGTGTGTATGTATGTGTATATATATATGTGTGTATGTGTATATATATATATATATATATATATAATATATATATATGTGTGTGTGTGTCTATGTATGTATGTGTTTGTGTGTATATACATATATATATGTGTGTGTCTGTCTATGTGTGTATGTGTGTGTGTGTGTGTGTAATTATGCGTGTCTATGTTGTATATATATGTGTGTGTGGGTGTGTGTGTGTGTGTGTGTGTATATATATATATATATATATATATATATATATATATATATATATATATATATATATATATATATATATATTATACACACCACTTATTTTTCGGATTATAAGAGGCTCCGGATTATAAGACGCACCCCAAATAATAAGAAAAAAATATTTTTTAATAAAATGGTGGTGCTTCTTATAATCCATGCGTCTTATTGCTTACTGGGAGTAGTGGGTGCAGTGAAGGGGGGTCTCAGGGTCGTTGCTGGAGGAGGCAGGAGTGGGGTCATGCTGCAGGCCAGGATGAGGGGGGCTCTGATGAGCGACGTGATGGTGTGGGGGGGTCTTGTGCTGGTGCATGTCCGATGCTGCTGCCGGGTGTCTCTGGGTGCCTGGCGGTTGCTGGCCGGTGCTGCGGGTGTCTCCGGGGCCCAGCAGTGCTGCGTGGGTGTCCGGCGCTGCCATTTTGCGACAGGCCAGAGCCCCGGAAATTCCACGGTTCCCTGTGTGTGTGCAGTGGACTCCGAGAATATGGCCAAGAATATGGGCTAATGAGTCCATTGCTTAAAGGGATTGTCTCCCACTAGGACAACCTCGTCTTAAACTGAATGTTCGGCCCCGATACATTAATAAAGCCTATACTCACCTGCCGTGCCGCGCCGTTCCCACAGTGGCTGTTATGTGGTGTTATGCCACATGTTGCCCGGAACCAATCAGTGCTGGTGTCACTGTCCCCGCCTTCAGACAAACTGAACATGAAGAGGAAGTGCAGGATGAGCTGCTTGATCCCGGACGTCCTCTTCATGTTCAGTTTGTGCAAAGATTGAGACAGTGACACCAGCACTGATTGGTTCCGGGCATCACATGTCATAACACCACATCACAGCCACTGTGGGAACGGCGCGGCACAGGAGGTGAGTATAGGCTTTATTAATTTATCGGGGCCGAACATTTAGGGGTTGTCCTAGTAGTGGACAAGCCCTTAAATATTTGGTGCTGCTCAGTTATATATATATACTAGCTGTACTACCCGGCTTCGCCCGGGTTAATGACTGCTGTTAGCAAAATAGAATGTGTTAACAAAAATTTATTCTGCACACAAAAACCACAAAACAAATAGATAGAAATGTAATTATTAAAAGGCAAAAACCAAGCTAATAGAAGAATTTCACAACATATATTAGCTTTGTGATACTGAGAATGTCTTTGTTGCCTATATTAACCAATCAGAGCTCAGGTTAATTAACTGTAGCAAAATAGAAGCTGAGCTGTGATTGGTTGCTATTGGCAGCCTGATAAATCCCCAGCCAACAGGAAGCCCTCCCCCCTGGCAGTATATATTAGCTCACACATACACATAATAGACAGGTCATGTGACTGACAGCTGCCGTATTTCCTATATGGTACATTTGTTGCTCTTGTAGTTTGTCTGCTTATTAATCAGATTTTTATTTTTGAAGGACAATACCAGACTTGTGTGTGTTTTAGGGCGAGTTTCATGTGTCAAGTTGTGTGTGTTGAGTTGCGTGTGGCGACATGCATGTAGCGACTTTTGTGAGATGAGTTTTGTGTGGCGACATGCGTGTAGCAACATTTTGTGTGTCGAGTTGCATGTGACAGGTTAGTGTAGCAAGTTGTGTGCAGCAAGATTTGTGCATGGCGAGTTTTGCGCGTGGCGAGTTTTATGTGTGGTGCGTTTTGAGTATGTGCAAGTTTTGTGTGAGGCAACTTTTGCATGTGGTGCAACTTTTGTACATGTGGCAATTTTTCTGTGTGTGCAAGTTTTGCATGAGGTGAGTTTTCCATGAGGTGAGTTTTGCGCGTTGCGAGTTTTGAGTGGTGACTTTTGTGTTTCGACTTTTATGTGGCGAGGTTGGTGTGTGTGTGGTGAATTGTGTGCTGAGGGTCGTATGTGTGTTCAAGCACGTGGTAGTGTGTGGTGCATTTTGTGTTTGTGTTCATATCCCCGTGTGTGGTGAGTATCCCATGTCAGGGCCCCACCTTAGCAACTGTACGGTATATACTCTTTGTCGCCATCGCTCTCATTCTTTAAGTCCTCATTGTTCACATCTGGCAGCTGTCAATTTTCCTCCAACACTTTTCCCTTCACTTTTTCCCCATTATGTAGATAGGGGCAAAATTGTTTGGTGAATTGGAACGCGCGGGGTTAAAATTTCACCTCACAACATAGCCTATGACGCTCCCGGGGTCCAGACGTGTGACTGTGCAAAATTTTGTGGCTGTAGCTGCGACGGTGCAGATGCCAATCCCGGACATACACACATACATACATACACACATTCAGCTTTATATATTAGATATACCTGTATGTAATCTCCTGTATATAGTATATATCTGTGTGTCATCTCCTCCTGTATATAGTATATACCTGTATGTCATCTCCTCCTATACATAGCATATACCTGTATGTCATCTCCTCCTGTATATACTATATACCTGTAGGTAATCTGCTCCTGTATATAGTATATACCTGTGTGTCATCTCCTCCTGTATGTAGTATGTACCTGCATGTCATCTCCTCCTCTATATAGTATATACCTGTGTGTCATCTCTCCTGTATATAGTATATATCTGTGTGTCATCTCCTCCTGTATATAGTATATACCTGTGTGTCATCTCCCCTGTAAATAGTATATACCTGTGTCATCTCCTCCTGTATATAGTATATAGCTGTATGTCATCTCCTCCTGTATTAGCCCTCGTTCACACGTTATTTGGTCAGTATTTTTACCTCAGTATTTTTAAGCTAAAATGGCAGCCTGATAAATCCCCAGCCAACAGTAAGCCCACCCCCTGGCAGTATATATTAGCTCACACATACACATAATAGACTGGTCATGTGACTGACAGCTGCCGGATTCCTATATGGTACATTTGTTGCTCTTGTAGTTTGTCTGCTTATTAATCAGATTTTTATTTTTGAAGGATAATACCAGACTTGTGTGTGTTTTAGGGCGAGTTTCGTGTGTCAAGTTGTGTGTGTTGAGTTGCGTGTGGCGACATGCATGTAGGGACTTTTGTGAGATGAGTTTTGTGTGGCGACATGCGTGTAGCAACTTTTTGTGTGTCGAGTTGCATGTGACAGGTTAGTGTAGCAAGTTGTGTGCAGCAAGTTTTGCGCATGGCGAGTTTTGCGCGTGGCGAGTTTTATGTGTGGTGCCTTTTGAGTATGTGCAAGTTTTGTGTGAGGCAACTTTTGCATGTGTTGCAACTTTTGTGCATGTGGCAATTTTTCTGCGTGTGCAAGATTTGCGTGTGGCGAGTTTTCCATGAGGTGAGTTTTGCACGTGTGGCGAGTTTTGCATGTGGAGAGTTTTGCGCGTGGCGAGTTTTGAGCGGCGACTTTTGTGTTTCTACTTTTATGTGGCGAGGTTGGTGTATGTGTGGTGAAATGTGCGCTGAGGGTGGTATATGTGTTTGAGCACGTGGTAGTCTGTGGCGCATTTTGTGTGTGTGTTCATATCCCCGTGGTGGTGTGGCGATTATCCCATGTTGGGGCACCACCTTAGCAACTGTACAGTATATACTCTTTGGCGCCATCGCTGTCATTCTTTAAGTCCCCCTTGTTCACATCTGGCAGCTGTTAATTTGCCTCCAACACTTTTCCTTTCATTTTTTACCCATTATGAAGATAGGGGCAAAATTGTTTGGTGAATTGGAAAGCGCGGGGTTAAAATTTCACCTCACAACATAGCTTTGACGCTCTCGGGGCCCAGACGTGTGACTGTGCAAAATTTTGTGCCTGTAGCTGCGACGCCTCCAACACTTTTCCTTTCACTTTTTCCCCATTATGTAGATAGGGGCAAAATTGTTTGGTGAATTGGAAAGCACGGGGTTAAAATTTCACCTCACAACATAGCCTATGACGCTCTCGGGGTCCAGACGTGTGACTGTGCAAAATTTTGTGGCTGTAGCTGCGACGGTTCAGATGCCAATCCCGGACATACATACATACATACATACATACACACACACACACATTCAGCTTTATATATTAGACTAGCTGTACTACCCGGCTTCGCCCGGGTTAATGACTGCTGTTAGCAAAATAGAATGTGTTAACAAAAATTTATTCTGCACACAAAAACCACAAAACAAATAGATAGAAATGTAATTATTAAAAGGCAAAAACTAAGCAAATAGAAGCATTTCACAACATATATTAGCTTTGTTATACTGAGAATGTCTTTGTTGCCTATATTAACCAATCAGAGCTCAGGTTAATTAACTGTAGCAAAATAGAAGCTGAGCTGTGATTGGTTGCTATTGGCAGCCTGATAAATCCCCAGCCAACAGGAAGCCCTCCCCCCTGGCAGTATATATTAGCTCACACATACACATAATAGACAGGTCATGTGACTGACAGCTGCCGTATTTCCTATATGGTACATTTGTTGCTCTTGTAGTTTGCTTATTAATCAGATTTTTATTTTTGAAGGACAATACCAGACTTGTGTGTGTTTTAGGGCGAGTTTTATGTGTCAAGTTGTGTGTGTTGAGTTGCGTGTGGCGACATGCATGTAGCGACTTTTGTGAGATGAGTTTTGTGTGGCGACATGCGTGTAGCAACATTTTGTGTGTTGAGTTGCATGTGACAGGTTAGTGTAGCAAGTTGTGTGCAGCAAGATTTGTGCATGGCGAGTTTTGCGCGTGGCGAGTTTTATGTGTGGTGCATTTTGAGTATGTGCAAGTTTTGTGTGAGGCAACTTTTGCATGTGGTGCAACTTTTGTACATGTGGCAATTTTTCTGTGTGTGCAAGTTTTGCATGAGGTGAGTTTTCCATGAGGTGAGTTTTGCACGTGTGGCGAGTTTTGCGTGAGCCTAGTTTTGCATATGGCGAGTTTTGCATGTAGCGAGTTTTGAGTGGTGACTTTTGTGTTTCGACTTTTATGTGGCGAGGTTGGTGTGTGTGTGTGGTGAAATGTGTGCTGAGGGTGGTATATGTGTTCAAGCACGTGGTAGTGTGTGGCGCATTTTGTGTTTGTGTTCATATCCCCGTGTGTGGTGAGTATCCCATGTCGGGGCCCCACCTTAGCAACTGTACGGTATATACTCTTTGTCGCCATCGCTCTCATTCTTTAAGTCCTCATTGTTCACATCTGGCAGCTGTCAATTTTCCTCCAACACTTTTCCCTTCACTTTTTCCCCATTATGTAGATAGGAGCAAAATTGTTTGGTGAATTGGAACGCGCGGGGTTAAAATTTCACCTCACAACATAGCCTATGACGCTCTCGGGGTCCAGACGTGTGACTGTGCAAAATTTTGTGGCTGTAGCTGCGACGGTACAGATGCCAATCCCGGACATACACACATACATACATACACACATTCAGCTTTATATATTAGATATACCTGTATGTAATCTCCTGTATATAGTATATACCTGTGTGTCATCTCACCTATATATAGTATATATCTGTGTGTCATCTCCTGTATATAGTATATACCTGTATGTCATCTCCTCCTATACATAGCATATACCTGTGTCATCTCCTCCTGTATATACTATATACCTGTAGGTAATCTGCTCCTGTATATAGTATATACCTGTGTGTCATCTCCTCCTGTATATAGTATATACCTGTATGTCATCTCCTCCTGTATGTAGTATGTACCTGTATGTCATCTCCTCCTCTATATAGTATATACCTGTGTGTCATCTCTCCTGTATATAGTATATATCTGTGTGTCATCTCCTCCTGTATATAGTATATACCTGTGTGTCATCTCCCCTGTAAATAGTATATACCTGTGTGTCATCTCCTGTATATAGTATATAGCTGTATGTCATCTCCTCCTGTATTAGCCCTCGTTCACACGTTATTTGGTCAGTATTTTTACCTCAGTATTTGTAAGCTAAAATGGCAGCCTGATAAATCCCCAGCCAACAGTAAGCCCACCCCCTGGCAGTATATATTAGCTCACACATACACATAATAGACTGGTCATGTGACTGACAGCTGCCGGATTCCTATATGGTACATTTGTTGCTCTTGTAGTTTGTCTGCTTATTAATCAGATTTTTATTTTTGAAGGATACCAGACTTGTGTGTGTTTTAGGGCGAGTTTCGTGTGTCAAGTTGTGTGTGTTGAGTTGCGTGTGGCGACATGCATGTAGGGACTTTTGTGAGATGAGTTTTGTGTGGCGACATGCGTGTAGCAACTTTTTGTGTGTCGAGTTGCATGTGACAGGTTAGTGTAGCAAGTTGTGTGCAGCAAGTTTTGCGCATGGCGAGTTTTGCGCGTGGCGAGTTTTATGTGTGGTGCCTTTTGAGTATGTGCAAGTTTTGTGTGAGGCAACTTTTGCATGTGTTGCAACTTTTGTGCATGTGGCAATTTTTCTGCGTGTGGCAATTTTTCTGCGTGTGCAAGTTTTGCGTGTGGCGAGTTTTGCACGTGTGGCGAGTTTTGCATGTGGAGAGTTTTGCGCGTGGCGAGTTTTGAGCGGCGACTTTTGTGTTTCTACTTTTATGTGGCGAGGTTGGTGTATGTGTGGTGAAATGTGCACTGAGGGTGGTATATGTGTTCGAGCACGTGGTAGTGTGTGGCGCATTTTGTGTGTGTGTTCATATCCCCGTGGTGGTGTGATTATCCCATGTTGGGGCCCCACCTTAGCAACTGTACAGTATATACTCTTTGGTGCCATCGCTGTCATTCTTTAAGTCCCCCTTGTTCACATCTGGCAGCTGTTAATTTGCCTCCAACACTTTTCCTTTCATTTTTTCCCCATTATGTAGATAGGGGCAAAATTGTTTGGTGAATTGGAAAGCGCGGGGTTAAAATTTCACCTCACAATATAGCTTTGACGCTCTCAGGGTCCAGACGTGTGACTGTGCAAAATTTTGTGCCTGTAGCTGCGACGCCTCCAACACTTTTCCTTTCACTTTTTCCCCATTATGTAGATAGGGGCAAAATTGTTTGGTGAATTGGAAAGCGCGGGGTTAAAATTTCACCTCACAACATAGCCTATGACGCTCTCGGGGTCCAGACGTGTGACTGTGCAAAATTTTGTGGCTGTAGCTGCGACGGTTCAGATGCCAATCCCGGACATACATACATACATACATACATACACACACACACACATTCAGCTTTATATATTAGATATATATATATATATATATATATATATATATATATATATATATATTGCTTGCGTGGTGTAAATCTAAGTATCTGTGTATATACACTGCACAGTACCACTCCTCCTGTATATACACTGCACAGTACCCTCCACCTGTCCTGTATATATACACTGCACAGTACCACTCCTCCTGTCCTGTATATATACACTGCACAGTACCCTCCACCTGTCCTGTATATATACACTGCACAGTACCATTCCTCCTGTCCTGTATATATACACTGCACAGTACCACTCCTCCTGTATATATACACTGCACAGTACCACTCCTCCTGTATATACACTGCACAGTACCACTCCTCCTGTATATACACTGCACAGTACCACTCCACCTGTCCTGTATATATACACTGCACAGTACCATTCCTCCTGTATATACACTGCACAGTACCCTCCACCTGTCCTGTATATATACACTGCACAGTACCACTCCTCCTGTATATACACTGCACAGTACCACTCCTCCTGTATATATACACTGCACAGTACCACTCCTCCTGTATATACACTGCACAGTACCCTCCACCTGTCCTGTATATATACACTGCACAGTACCACTCCTCCTGTATATATACACTGCACAGTACCACTCCTCCTGTATATACACTGCACAGTACCACTCCTCCTGTCCTGTATATATACACTGCACAGTACCACTCCTCCTGTCCTGTATATATACACTGCACAGTACCCTCCACCTGTCCTGTATATATACACTGCACAGTACCATTCCTCCTGTCCTGTATATATACACTGCACAGTACCACTCCTCGTGTATATATACACTGCACAGTACCACTCCTCCTGTATATACACTGCACAGTACCCTCCACCTGTCCTGTATATATACACTGCACAGTACCATTCCTCCTGTCCTGTATATGTACACTGCACAGTACCACTCCTCCTGTGTATATATACACTGCACAGTACCACTCCTCCTGTGTATATATACACTGCACAGTACCACTCCTCCTGTATATATACACTGCACAGTACCACTCCTCCTGTATATACACTGCACAGTACCCTCCACCTGTCCTGTATATATACACTGCACAGTACCATTCCTCCTGTCCTGTATATATACACTGCACAGTACCACTCCTCCTGTATATATACACTGCACAGTACCACTCCTCCTGTATATACACTGCACAGTACCCTCCACCTGTCCTGTATATATACACTGCACAGTACCACTCCTCCTGTCCTGTATATATACACTGCACAGTACCACTCCTCCTGTATATATACACTGCACAGTACCACTCCTCCTGTATATATACACTGCACAGTACCACTCCTCCTGTATATACACTGCACAGTACCCTCCACCTGTCCTGTATATATACACTGCACAGTACCACTCCTCCTGTCCTGTATATATACACTGCACAGTACCATTCCTCCTGTCCTGTATATATACACTGCACAGTACCACTCCTCCTGTATATATACACTGCACAGTACCACTCCTCCTGTATATATACACTGCACAGTACCACTCCTCCTGTATATACACTGCACAGTACCCTCCACCTGTCCTGTATATATACACTGCACAGTACCACTCCTCCTGTCCTGTATATATACACTGCACAGTACCACTCCTCCTGTATATATACACTGCACAGTACCACTCCTCCTGTATATATACACTGCACAGTACCACTCCTCCTGTATATACACTGCACAGTACCCTCCACCTGTCCTGTATATATACACTGCACAGTACCACTCTTCCTGTCCTGTATATATACACTGCACAGTACCATTCCTCCTGTCCTGTATATATACACTGCACAGTACCACTCCTCCTGTATATATACACTGCACAGTACCACTCCTCCTGTATATATACACTGCACAGTACCACTCCTCCTGTATATACACTGCACAGTACCCTCCACCTGTCCTGTATATATACACTGCACAGTACCACTCCTCCTGTCCTGTATATATACACTGCACAGTACCACTCCTCCTGTCCTGTATATATACACTGCACAGTACCACTCCTCCTGTATATATACACTGCACAGTACCACTCCTCCTGTATATATACACTGCACAGTACCACTCCTCCTGTATATATACACTGCACAGTACCACTCCTCCTGTATATATACACTGCACAGTACCCTCCACCTGTCCTGTATATATACACTGCACAGTACCATTCCTCCTGCCAATCCTGTTCCTGTCCTGTTCTCGGATAGGCGACATTGGTCTTTGGGAGGGTTAATATTGGTTTATTATTTTCAGGAATACTATGGGAAAATAAAATATATATATATATTGGAAAACACATTTAAATGGATTATACCAAGTAATCCCCTTTCCCGAGAACTTTGTAGTTGCTGGGGTCCGACCGCTGGGACCCCCATGATCTCGAGAACCGGCGCTCTAAAGAAGCGATCAATCGTGGGCACTGTGGCGACATTCACACATAGCTCTTCAAATAACGCCTTTAAGAGGAGCGTTGAAGGGCACAACACAGTATAGGAAAATCCACTGATCGGGTGTGGGGGGAGTGTTAAGGTACCGTCACACTCAGCGACGCTGCAGCGATATAGACAACGAGCCGATCGCTGCAGCGTCGCTGTTTAGGTCGCTGTAGAGACGTCAAACACAGCAGCTCCAGAACGATGCAGGAGCGATCCTGTGACGTAACGGCGACTCATTTATCGTTCTCACAGGTCGTTAGCTCCATGTAAAACATTGCTGACATCGTTGCTTTTGCTGTCAAACACGACGATACACGCCGATCTGACGACCAAATAAAGTTCTGGACTTCTAGCTCCGACCAGCGATATCACAGCGGGATCCAGATCGCTGCTGCCTGTCAAACACGACGAGATCGCTATCCAGGACGCTGCAACGTCACGGATCGCTAGCGATATCGTTGTAAAGTTGCTGAGTGTGAAGGTACCTTTATAGTCTGTGGGCTGGTGGGGTTTGTGTGGCATTGCTCCTTTTTTGTCCCAGTCCGGCCCTGGACAGCTCTGCAGGGAGGCTGCCATACTTTGTACTGGTTTTACTCCCTGCATATTGTGGGGCAGCTGAAGGGTTCAGGTAGCAGTGTCATCGCCCTGTGTTGTTCTGTAGCCCACATCCCCACACTGACTATATACAGTGGGCAACTAAGGGGTAGACAGCAGTTCCTTATGAATAGTAGGGTCAGTGGGTAAATGTGTCTACCTGTTTTACAATGGTATGGCCCAAATGTGAGCTGAGGTAAAACATTGCCAGAAGCTAAGAGGGACCAAGCTTTCTTCTCTCTAGCCTCTGACATGTCCATACACAGGCACTAATGCCCTCACACTTCTGCCAGTATGTACTGCCGTGTGTGTGGCAGTAGTTTTTCTAATAGTCTTATCACACCTGTCTGCCTTACTTCCTTGAGGAGGGACGGGAACCAAAGTTGACGTGTTCTAATATTGAAATTCCATTTCCCAGCTCTGGAAATTCACCACTTACGGTTGGAGGATTGGCAGTGATTGCATGGTTTAGAGGAGCACACTTCCATTTATAAGGGGTTGTCCCCGTCAGGCTGGGTTTACAGGAGGGATACCCTCCGCGAGGCTGGAGGTTGTGGTGCGTATACAGAATGTAAACTTCACTCTTGTGAACCCAGCCTACAACTAATTATGTAATGGTGCATGTATTACTAATGCAGATGACGTTTGCGTGTGTCGCCATTTCTAATTCATCTATATATTTTACTATATTATACTGCTCTGTAGTAAGCTCCGTTCTGCGCCCATATGTCTGTAGTAAGCTCCGTTCTGCTCCCATATGTCTGTAGTAAGCTCCGTTCTGCTCCCATATCTCTGCAGTAAGCTCTGTTCTGCTCCTATATCTCTATAGGAAGCTCTGTTCTGCTCCAATATCTCTGTAGTAAGCTCGGTTCTGCTCCCATATCTCTGTAGTAAGCTCGGTTCTGCTCCCATATCTCTGTAGTAAGCTCGGTTCTGCTCCCATATCTATGCAGCAAGCTCAGTTCTGTTCCCATATCTCTGTACCAGCCTGTTTTTAAAGCCTGTTATGTCTGCTGCTTTAATGCAATGGTCAGAGGTAAGCAGGGAAAAGGAGGGCCACCGCAACTCGAGGGCCACTGCCTTGTGATTGCCCCCCAGGCTGAAAAGTGCCAGCCAGCCCCTGCCGAGGGGTGTCGCTGGTTCTGGTCCGGCGCCTTTCTTCTTCTTGCGATGCCCCCCTCCTTCTTGCTTCGTGCTTCTGTGCATGCGTACTTCTCTGCCCTGACCAAGACAGAGTAAAGTACTGCTGTGTGCAGGCACCAGGAAAGGTGAAATAGACCCGGCGCATTCAAACTGCAGTACTTTACTCTGCACTTTACTGTGGGAGTAGACTACGTTTGATGCACAGTTCAAAGCTCAGAAGGGAAGGAGCGCCATAATTTTGTGCAGATTTTACTGTTATGGTTTGCGGGTGCCATGACCCACTGGGAGAGCCCCTGGGGAGCCAGAACAGCAGAACCCCCAATAATTGACCCCATTTTACAAGCTACACTTCTCAATGAATTTATCTAAGGGTGCAGTGATCATATTGACACCAAGGGTGTGTCACAGAATTTCATACAATTGGCAGTGAAGAAAAAATAATTACATTTTTACCAAAAATATTTTGTTTTAGCCCAAGATTTTGCATTTTCGCAAGAGAAAATGGGTAAAAATTGCTGCAAAACGTGTCCCACAATTTCTGTTGAATGTGGAAATACCCCATATGTGGCTGTACAGTACTGCTTAAACACACTGTCTGCAAGACTTGGTAAGGATGGATTGATGTTTGACTTCTGAAATGCAGATTTTCCTAGAATAGTCTGCAGACTCCATATACAAATCCCCTAAGTGCTAGAAGAGCAGAATACTCCTCTCAAGTGACCCAATTTTGGAAATTATACTCTTTTGGGAATTTATCAACATGTGTAGTGATGATTTGACTCCATGGGTGTTTTCCAGAAATAAACAGCAGTGGATGTTGGTGAGTGAAAATTGCTAATCTGCTATTGTAGTGCACAGTACATTGTAGTGCCCAATACATTGTAGTGCCCAGTACATTGTAGTGCCCAGTACGTTGTAGTGCCCAGTACGTTGTAGTGCCCAGTACGTTGTAGTGCCCAGTACATTGTAGTGCCCAGTATGTTGCAGTGCCCAGCTCGAACTTGTGGAGACAAGCACCCGTAAATTAAGTTGGCTCTCATCGCTACAAAAATGCCAAACATGTGGACACTAAATGTGGTTTAGGGCTTGTTTCCACTTGCAAGAAACACGTCCGTGTCTCGCATGTGGAAACCAAGTTGTGGCGCCGGCACATTGGAGCGGAGCGTGCAGCTCCAAGTGTTCCTATGCGGCTGCACGCTCCGCTCTGGAGTGCCGGCGCCAGAGCTTGGTTTCCACATGCGAGACACGGACGTGATTCTCGCAAGTGGAAACAAGCCCTTAGGCAAACTGTGGGGCTCAGTAGGGAGTGGAGCATTTGAATTTGAGAGTGCAGAATTCGTTGGATTTCTTTTGGGATTCATAGCATTTTTCCAGGGCCTATGTACTACCAGTAATGTGGAAGACCCCTATATTTCCGTTAACAGTTGACGGACCTAATTAGGGGCTTTTTTGTGGGTTGAGTTGAAGCTTTTATTGGAAACATTTTACATAACATTTGGGATCACATTTATCTGGCACTCTACGCTGAAACCCCTGAGGGATCCATTCACTATAATGAGGCAGCAGAGTTACTCTGGACGCAGTCTGACCTCTGTTCAGCAGTACCCTTATTTTCAAAGGTGCACAAAACTGTGTCCTACTGCACTTTTATGCTAGCCTAAAAAGATGGACACCACTGGATCATAGGTCAGAATGTGTCTACAGAGCCTCCATCTGTCTCATTATAGGGAATCTCCCACCAAGGGGTTCCATCAGAATCACGTATTTCAGCGATTTACATAAAAACCCACAATTGTTTTTACCATGTTCACTAAATGCTAAAACTGACCTGCCATTATGATTTTCCAGGTCATTATGAGTTCGCAGATACCAAACATGTATAGGTTCTTTTTTATTTATGCTGTAAAAAAAAAAGCATTTTCTGGTGCTAGGTAAGGGGCTTATTTTTTGTGCGCCGAGCTAATATTTTTATTGATAATATTTTGGTGTGTATGCAATCTTTTAATCGTCTGTTATTGCATTTTATTGCAATGTTGCGCCAACCAAAAAAAAACGTAATTCTGGAATTTAGATTTTTTTTCTCCATACACCTTTTACCAATCAGATTAGCGTACTTCTTATGTTTTGATAGTTTGGGCATGTCTGAAAGCGGCAAAACCAAATATGTGTATTTTTTAAATTGTTTTATATACAATAGGGTGGTGATTTGAACTTTTATATTTTTTATTTTTTTTATATTTTCAAAACATTTTTTTCTACTTTTTACTTGCTTCAATAGTCTCCTTAGGAGACTTGAAGCTGTGATACTCCGAACCCCTGTGCTACACATAGCTGGGTTTGGCCCGGCTTTGCGTAGCAGAATTGATCATCTGCTATGAGCACCGGCCTAAGGCGGTACTCATAGCAGAGTAGCAATGACAACCATAGAGGTCTCCGGCAGACCTCGGGTTGTCACGCCAACACATCCGCGCCCTGCGATCATGTGACAGGGGCATCGATGAGCGTGATTATTGACGCGCTTGCGGCACGGCCATGCTAAATGCCGCTGTCGGAGATTAACAGAGGCATTTAACATGTTAACAGCCGCGGATGGATTGCGATTCCAGCCGCCGCTGTTAGGGGCACGTCAGCTGTTGAAATCAGCTGTCGTGTGCAGGAAAACATGTGGGCTCAGCGCCAGAGCCCACATGCAATACAGGGACACAACCTATGATGTATATGTACGTCATAGTTCATGAAGGGGTTAAAAAAATATATATATTTTTTTTCACTTAGTCCAACTATGGGACTTTCACAGCTCGGATTGCATTGCTATGCT
Source organism: Ranitomeya variabilis (assembly GCF_051348905.1). Taxonomy (NCBI): domain Eukaryota; kingdom Metazoa; phylum Chordata; class Amphibia; order Anura; family Dendrobatidae; genus Ranitomeya; species Ranitomeya variabilis. The sequence continues at coordinate 546,107,302 of NC_135235.1, read as the reverse complement.
TTATAAATGTCAGTGCTGCACTGGCACAAGCTAATTAGACCATGCACTGCATGTGATCTGACTGGCTTGCTAGCCTTGGTGACCCGGATGTCTTCATAACGACGTCGGGTCACCATGGCCACAATCGTCCCCTCGCAATGACGTTGCAGGGGGCGCAGATCAGAGGGGAGAGGGAGCGACCTCCTTTCCCTGTGTTCTAAATGCTGCAATTGTTATCGATCCAGGGGTCCACCCATCTCTATTCGGGAAGTCTTTCCCAACCTGGACATATGGTCTTAGGTTGAGAAGGGGTTAACTCTATGTCTATGCAGAGTCTTTGGCATTCAATACTGTAAGTATATTAGAGCTATGATCTTTTAAAAATATATATTTGATATTAAAAAAATAATTTCTTACTCATTTCAATGAAAATACATGACAGTGTACAATACTTTGTTCTTAAATGTTTATACTTAAACCATTCTATGGTCATATTAGCTAATAATTCTATAAAGGGATAATTGACAATTGGAAGTCTCTCTAAGATTATTCTTTGGAACAAGGTCTTTGTCCAGTTTATATACATGTGGAAATGGCAAGAGGATCAGCAGCTACCACATATTTAGCAATAAACTATCCGTAGTACAGGGCCGAGAAGCACAGAAGTTGTGTATAGTACATAATAGGTCTGCAGGATATCTGTATAAATGTCATATGGTTGTCACATCCATCACTTTGATGAGTGACCATGTAAGTAGGACATATCATCCTGAAAACTGTCTCCACAAAGTCTTCATTTAATGCTACGGCATTCAAATGCTGCCCTAGAGATGAGAACATTTGTCATGTCCAAAGTCAGTGACATTTTTTTGTAGATGATCCACACTGTGCTGTTAAAAGGACATTTTTCTTTTTCATGCTGAAAGAACCCATCCGAACACAAATAAGAAGCAAAAGTCTATATTAGTGAATTTCTGGATTAGTCGTTCCTTCATCCTATGATGTATACTCATGGAAACCTAACAGAAAAGTGTAGCAAGGCTTTTCTTCACCGAAAGCAGAAATCTCCCAAAAAATACTTAGGCGCCCCATACACATTAGATTTCGATTTCAGAGGGATCGGGGAATCATTTAATCATCTAATCATCACAACTGATGGTGTCAGGGTAGAGAATGATCCAACCTGTTGAAATGAAGGTCAATCCTTTTGTTGGGTATGGACATAACACTCTACCAAAGACAAAGAAGTCTGCAAGGGGTCTCTCATAGAGCCCTGAGGCAAACTGATCAGTCCTCATATGGAGAAGTCAGGAGTGACAGTGCTTTACTGCGTATGGCAAGCTTTACACCAGATCAGACTACCTGAATACAGACAACCAGACTCCTAAACATAGTCACAGACCAGGCCCCTAACTAGAGAGCAAAGATTAGACCACCTAAATATGCCCAACACATCAGATAGCCTTTGGATGCAAAATACTGTTCTCTATCCATGTTTCATTTATTTAACTAATGTTTTTGTGCTTTTTTTTTTTTTTTTTTTTTTTTTTTTAAATTTGCAGTTCTAACATAATACAGTTGTCCAATGCATGTTCACCCAAGAGCCTTTAACCAAGAGCAATGATCTAACATGAAGCTGTTGGGCCCCAATACAAAATCTTCAACAATTTCCCCAATTATCACAGGTCTTTAAATAGTAATAGTCTTCTCATATAGGCCAGAATCTATCTTTTAGCCCCACCAGACTCCGTGGCTAGGGTGTGAGTGCCATCCCTCAACCTACTATAGTTCGCCCCTGGCTAATTATTTTGAAAATATTTCAAATAAAGCATATCCTTATATTGTTCCCATAGGCTTCTTGGGCCCTTTGAGACTACTAGCAATATCCACAAATCGGAATATATGATATTAAAAATGATCCTCTGAATGAAATGTAGCCGAGTGAGTTTTGTGAGCTCTATACACTATCCCTTTAGTTTTAGGAGTTCTTTACACTATCCCTTTAATAGGACACTGGTACAACCACCCATGTGACGCCTAATTGATAATGGCTTTTACTATAAATACCAAGCACATTAAGTGACATGTATATATATATATATATATATATATATATATATATATATATATATAGTGGTGCGGTGACCCACGTTACAGCCAGGGGGCGCTGTGTGTGTGCTTCAGGATGCGCCTGGAGGCATAATAATTGTGAATTAGTGACCGGCAGAGTTGTAAATGGCCGGTATATGTGTCGCAGAGGTGCTCTGCGCTGTAAGCCCAAAATGATATGAATATGCTGGGACTTATAGTTCCACAAGAGTTTATTGTGTTTACTTATAAGGGTGGGCTTATTGTGTTAGCTGGTGAGCTGGGCGGGACTGTCTAACCACACACACTCCCATCTAGGGGAGTGGTTGCAACCATATAATGTGACTGAGGTCTGGTCACATGGTCAGAGTGTATGGATCTGTTTGGTCCATGTGCAAGGTCCTAGTGGTCGGTGTTGGAAGGCTTCCTGGAAGCACCTGAGAGACCGTGGACCTGGTGGTCAGTGTTGGAGTCTCCTGTGAGTGGAGATGTCCTGGAAGCACCTAGAGAGACTGTGGACCTGAATGCTCAGGGTGTTGGATTGTCCTGGGATGGACTGGAGTCCTGCAAGCACCTGGTGGGACTATGGACTGATGGCCTGTGTGTTGGAAGTGCCTGTGATTGGACTTCCTGGAAGAGAATGGAGAGGCTGCATCTACAGAGCCTGAGACGGTTTCTGTGTTGGGAAAGCTACAGTTCCTACTGTGGGTCTGGACTATCCGAGGTGCCCTGGTCACAAGGATGGTGATCCCAGTGAGGAAGGAAGCTTTCCCCTGTGAACCAGCATTGGCAGGAGTCAGTGTGTGGAGCCGGAGCTCCTGTAAGGTAACTCCAGGTAACAAGGGGTTACGGGCAGACATGGATCTGCCATTGGAACAGACTGTCGATGGTAAATGTGTTCCGTTGATGTGTATAATAGACTGTATGTCATGTGGTTTATGATGTCTAATAAACTGAACTGAATAAGACTGTTTACATGGAGAAACCGTGCCTGAGTGCTTAAATCCCATACCAAGCAAGTGTTCCCAACCCACTCAGGTAGCATTTCACCACATTATATACTGTATATATACAGCTCTGGCAAAAATTAAGAGACCACTGCAAAATTTTCAGTTTGTCTGATTTTTCTCTTTATAGGTATTGTAAGGCTGCAGTAGCATCGCACGTAGTGAAGAGGCAGTGACCCACCAGGTTCCAACATAAAAGTCTCTTTAATGTGTTTCCTTTCCTCACAGCATTAAAGTCCAATTCACACAAATGCATATAATGTCAGTGCATATTATCAGTGTACATTTCACACCAGTTCATAGCAATACATATAATATGGCTTTAGATTTACAGTCCCTAAACAGGCCAGACTTACCTTGTGCAGTTTCCCTGGGCGACCGCGTGCCATATTACAGTCTCCACACACACAGCCTCATATCTTGCAGGCACTACACACACCAGCCCTCTCCAACTAGTTCCCGTGGGTGTGCTGCATCACTGTATCACAGTCTCTTTACTCACACAGCCGTACACAGCCCAGGATATCCTCCGGATAGCAGCCAGGCACCATATCCACCTGTTTGCAATCGTTACACATGCTAGTCCTCTTTCGGGCACAGGACATCCACCTCCAGGCACAGTACTGTCCACATCTGTCTCTTTCGGGCACAGGACATCCACCTCCGGGCACAGGACTGTCCACATCCGAGAGCAGTACCATGGATGACTTGCATCGCTGTATACGTTGCGGGTGCAGGCTATTCAGCTGCCCTGGGTGTTGGCTCTGCTGGCCTGTGCCTCCATGCACTCAGGCAGCACACTGCAGGCCTCTGCTCTGCACACCAGCACACACCAGACTAACACTGAGGTTGCACCTTGCACCTTACACCTGACACACCCATACCTCTTACTGCAGGGCTGTTAACACACACAAGCCTGTAGTCTTCAGCCACATGGAAAACCCAGATCGGAAATCCATGACTCCCATGCACACCTATGGACTTCATCCGTCTGCATGCACAACCTGGGGAGAGGACACAGCGACCCCTACCTGTGACATAAGTCACTGCCTCAGAGTATATTTTTGAGTAAAATGTAAATTGCTCTTTTATTCTATAAACTACTGACAACATGTCTCCGAAGTTCCAAGCAATACATTTTGTATTTATTTTCTGAAAATGAAAAATGGTCAAAATAACAAAAAATGCATTGCTTGCAGACCTCAAATAATGCAAAAAAAAAGCCAAGTTCATAATCATTTAGAAACAACAGTACTAATGTTTTAACTCAGGAAGAGTTCAGAAATCAATATTTTGTGGAATAACTGTGATTTTTAATCACATCTTTCATGCGTCTTGGCATGCTTTCCACCAGTCTTTCACACTGCTTTTGGGTGACCTTATGCCACTGGTACAAAAATGTAAGCAGTTCTTCTTTGTTTGATGGCTTGTGACTATCCATCTTCCTCTTGATTAAATTCTTGAGGTTTTAAAAGAGGTTCTGGAGATTTGGCTGGCAATGACAGGGATTTGATGTGGTGGTCCTTCATCCACACCTTGATTGACCTAGCTGTGGGGCATGGCACATTGTCCTGCTGGAAACACCAGTCCTCAGAGTTGGGGAACATTGCCTGAGCAGAAGAAATCAACTGTTTTTCCAGGATAACCTTGTATACGGCTTGATTCATACGTCCTTTGCAAAGATTAACCTGCCGAATTCCAGCCCTGCTGAAGCATCCCCAGATCATCACCAATCCTCCACTAAATTTCACAGTGGGTGCAAGACACTGTGGCTTGTACGCCTTTCCAGGTCTCCGTCTAACCATTAGACGACCAAGTGTTGGGTAAAGCTGAAAATTAGACTCATCAGAGAAGATTACCTTACTCCAGTCCTCTATGGTCAAATCCTTATGGTCTTTGGCAAACTTCAGCCTGGCTCTCCTCTGCTTCTCATTTATTAAAGGCTTTTTTCTAGCTTTACATGACTTGAGTTCTGCGTCTAGGAGCCTGTTACGAACTTTTCTTGCCGTGCACTTCACCCCAGCTGCCATTTGCCATTCCTTTTGTCAGTCACTTGATGTCATCCTGTGGTTGCTGAGTGACATTCAAATAAGATGACGGTCATCCAGGTCAGTGGGGAGTTTTGCCTCCTGCCGGTCTGTAGCTTTGTTGTCCCCAATGTCTGCTGCTTGACCTTGTTGTAAAGGACTGCTATCTTAGAAAGTTTAAGGATGGAGGCAAGATGACGCTCACTATGTCCCTCTGCTAGTAAAACCAGAATTGAGCCCTTCTTTTCTTCACTCAAAACTTTTCTTTTCAACTCCATTGGCATGGTTGTTATTTATTCATTCCTATTACTTTTGGGATATTACGAGCACTTGTTTTGCCATCCAGCTTGTCCTATTGCAAGAGGATTGTGAACACCACAGCAGTGTTTTTTATACTTTCCTTCATTAAATAAGATTTGGTTCATGTGATCACCTAATCAGAAGCACATTAAGTAGAATGAGTTGTACTCTGGTTTGCAAATTGCCTCCTCTTGTGTACTCTGGTTGGAATTTAACCGACACTGGAATGGAATGGCTGTCAGACATGTAGAGAAGCTGAATTTTATAAAACTGTGCAGTGGTCTCTTAATTTTTATCAGACCCCTTTAAATTTCTCACTCTTTGTTTCATTGCAGCCATTTGGTAAATTCAAAAAAGTTCATTTTTTTCTCTTTAATGTACACTCTGCACCCCATCTTGACTGAAAAAAAACAGAAATGTAGAAATTTTTGGATATTTATTAAAAAAGAAAAACTGAAATATCACACGGTCATAAGTATTCAGACCCTTTGCTCAGGCACTCATATTTAAATTAACATGCTGTCCATTTCCTTGTGATCCTCCTTGAGATCGTACTACTCCTTCATTGGAGTCAAGCTGTGTTTAATTAAACTGATAGGACTTGATTTGGAAAGGCACACACCTGTCTATATAAGACCTCATAGCTCACAGTGCATGTCAGGCCAAATGAGAATCATGAGGTCAAAGGAACTGGCCAAGGAGCTCAGAGACAGAATTGTGGCAAGGCACAGATCTGGCCAAGGTTGCAAAAGAATTTCTGCAGTACTCAAGGTTCCTAAGAGCACAGTGGCCTCCATAATTCTTAAATGGAAGAAGTTTGGGACCACCAGAAGTCCTCCTAGACCAGCCAAACTGTGCAATCGTGGGAAAAGAGCCTTGGTGAGAGAGGTAAAGAAGAAACCCAAGATCAATGTGGCTGAGCTCCAGGTGTGAAAAACTTGTTGCATCATTCCCAAGAAGACTCATGGCTGTACTAGCTCAAAAGGGTGCTTCTACTCAATACTGAGCAAAGGGTCTGAATACTTATGACCATGTGATATTTCAGTTTTTCTTTTTTAATAAATTAGCAAAAATTTCCACATTTCTGTTTTTTTCAGTCAAGATGGGGTGCAGAGTGTACATTAATGAGATTTTTTTTATTTATTTACCAAATTACTGCAATGAAGCGAAGAGTTAACAATTGAAAAGGGTCTGAATACTTTTCATTTTTCATACCCACTGTATATATATATATATACACTCACCGGCCACTTTATTAGGTACACCTGTCCAACTTCTTGTTAACACTTAATTTCTAATCAGCCAATCACATGGCGGCAACTCAGTGCATTTAGGCATGTAGACATGGTCAAGACAATCTCCTGCAGTTCAAACCGAGCATCAGTATGGGGAAGAAAGGTGATTTGAGTGCCTTTGAATGTGGCATGGTTGTTGGTGCCAGAAGGGCTGGTCTGAGTATTTCAGAAACTGCTGATCTACTGGGATTTTCACGCACAACCATCTCTAGGGTTTACAGAGAATGGTCCGAAAAAGAAAAAAAATCCAGTGAGCGGCAGTTCTGTGGGCGGAAATGCCTTGTTGATGCCAGAGGTCAGAGGAGAATGGGCAGACTGGTTCGAGCTGATAGAAAGGCAACAGTGACTCAAATCGCCACCCGTTACAACCAAGGTAGGCCTAAGAGCATCTCTGAACGCACAGTGCCTCGAACTTTGAGGCAGATGGGCTACAGCAGCAGAAGACCACACCGGGTACCACTCCTTTCAGCTAAGAACAGGAAACTGAGGCTACAATTTGTACAAGCTCATCGAAATTGGACAGTAGAAGATTGGAAAAACGTTGCTTGGTCTGATGAGTCTCGATTTCTGCTGCGACATTCGGATGGTAGGGTCAGAATTTGGCGTAAACAACATGAAAGCATGGATCCATCCTGCCTTGTATGGAGCATCTTTGGGATGTGCAGCCGACAAATCTGCGGCAATTGTGTGATGCCATCATGTCAATATGGACCAAAATCTCTGAGGAATGCTTCCAGCACCTTGTTGAATCTATGCCACGAAGAATTGAGGCAGTTCTGAAGGCAAAAGGGGGTCCAACCCGTTACTAGCATGGTGTACCTAATAAAGTGGCCGGTGAGTGTATATATATATATATATATATATATATATATATATATATATATATATATAGAGTACATCCTATAAATGTAAATTTGTCTACATTATCAGCATCACCATCATCTCTGATTATGCCAATTATACCTGCTGGTGATCCTGGGGGTGAGACTTGTACTGTACTTCTCTGTTTCACCTAGAGTACATGGTCTGTGACCAAGACCATGTACCGTATTTTTGTCCTCATCTTGGCATTGTTACGACCTACGAATCCTCATTAGGTTGTTTGTTTTGGTGGTTGTTTTCACTGGTCTATGTTTCTTGTTTGTTCATTTAATTGTAGGGCCTACCAAGGCAGTCTTCTCTGAGCGAGGGTGCCACATGCGGCATTAGAGTGCCAACCTCCGCTGCAGTGCGGGGTCCTATTAGGGTGATACAGGGAATTTTAATGACCCTTTTTTCTTTCATTCTTTGTATTCCAACTGAATTTATCGTATATCTAAGCCATATTTAGTTGGCACCCCATCTTGGCCCATTTCTTTATATGTTATGTTTGATCGCCCTTGCCTATTTAGGCTAATTTGAGATTAGCATTTTTAATATATTCATTAAAGGTATTTTTTATGAGTATATTTTTTGTTGCTTTCACATGGCATTATGTAATAACTTCTATAACTTAATATAAATAATGAACCAACACTTTGCTTGTTGGATAAATATTGGTGATGGCCTTTATTAAATTTAACATGTAAGGTAATAGCAAATGTAATATCAAATGTAATATCAAATTATTCTTTGTTAAGTAACGCGTATATATATATATAACTATAATTATACAGCTCTGGCAAAAATGAAGAGACCACCACATCAAAACCTTGTCATGGACAGCCCAATCACCAGACCTTAACCCCATTGAAAACCTCTGGAATGTAATCAATGTGATGGATAGTCACAAGCCATCAAACAAAGAAGAACTGCTTACATTTTTGCGCCAGAAGCAGTGAGAAAGACTGGTGGAAAGCATGCCAAGACGCATGAAAGCTGTGATTAAAAATCATGGTTATTCCAAAAAATATTGATTTCTGAACTCTTCCTGAGTTAAAACATTAGTATTGTTTCTAAATGATTATGAATTTGTTTTCTTTGCATTATTTGAGGTCTGAAAGCACAGGTGTTTTTTTTTCAATTTTGACAATTTCTCAAGTTTATAGAAATAATTCAACAATTTACATTTTACTCAAAAAATACCTATAAAGAGAAAAATCAAACTGAAAATTTTGCAGTGGTATCTTAATTTTTGTCAGAGCTGTATAATCATAAAACGTTTACACACAGCTTAGACTCATACGTTCATGCTATTTTACCATCATAATCTTTGACCATCCATTATCATTACCCTTGGTGTCGCCTTCTTTTAATCCTGTGTCATACCATCAGCACAGCCCTACAAATATTATTACTATGCTTTGCTTATGTAGCACCATCATATTCCACAGCACTTTACAGATATCATCATCACTGTCCCCAAAGGGGATCACAATCTACATTCCCTATGAGTCTTTGGAGTGTGGGAGGAAACAAATTCAAACAAGGAGAGAACAAGCAGACTCCTTGCAGATGTTGTCTTTTGGGACTTGAACCCAGAACCCCAGCGCTGCAAAGCAACAGTGCTAACCACTGAGCCACCGTGCTGCCCATTCCACACCAATCACGAACCATGATTCCCCCAGTGACGACTTATGACTGGCTCACCCTTCTAGCCAACTACTATGCTCAGGACCAGTTAGCCTAGGGTATGGAGACAGAAAAATCGTTGAGCAAAGTATTTTCTTGCCAATTATCCCCTTCAGGAGAGAGAACAACATGATATATAGTAATGCCATATGTTCCCCTCCTAAAGGATCTGGGAATCATCAATATATGATATCAGGAGGACTCAGATTGGATGTCGGAATTGCCCTGTATTATGCTAATTAATCAGAAGGCTAGCACTACCTTACCATTTATGCCACAAGAGCTCTACCAGTAAATCTGATCTGCCAAGAGGCCTTGTATTAAACTGGGAATACTGCACTTATAGTTGTGCATTAGGTAGGACAACTACACATTCCCTATATAGTAGTCCACAGGATAAGAGAACTCCATGACACATAGTAATGGCATTCTCTTTCTTTCTTAAGTGGTTGTGCTATGAAGATAATTTATGACACATCAGTGGGACTCATACAAGCCATTCAGCTAATGCCTTAGGATCCAAGGCCAGAAGCTGCCTACAGAGACTGATTCATGACAAGAGATACAAAGAATATGAAAAAAATGCTGATAAAATGCATTGTGTTAATCCTGCTCAGGTGTACTGCACTCATGCTGCTTGTTTTTTATCCAATATTTCTTTAACAGTTTTCATAGAAAACACATACATTATATACGTAACTTACACATAACCCCACTATAAATAATAAATACTTAAAACAACATATCACAAAAGGAGTTTAGCACGAATCAAGCAATTATATCAAATTAATAGGTACTGCCAGGGAGGAGGAGGCCCATATTTCCCATCTAGGAGCTATGTTATTTTTACTCTGTAGATTGTGTGCTAGGGAGTACTCAAAATGAAAATGAGTATTGACTCTCCCAAACACATCGTCCATCGAAGGAATGGAAGAGGTACTCATGCTGCTTGTTGAGGAGACTATGACGTTTATGCAGCGCCCCAGAGTCCTGGTCGTTGCAGTAATGTCGCTCTGCCGCTAAGGGGAGTGATGTTACGTCTGACTGCACTAAAGGAGTTCACCTGATCAGGTAACACTCACACTACACTTCACACTCCGGCCACCAGGGGGGGTGGTTCTATCTAGTAGGCCACTCCTCACACTCTGGTAAAACTGGGGGTTGGACAGGAAGACAGAGAGAAGTAACTGGGAAGAGCTAGAGAGAGGACCTGTCAGGGATGGGATCCTGACAGATTCCTAAGAAAGGACAAGAAGCGAGGTTTATTGTGCTGAGTGAGAAAAGCAGGAATACAGCAAAGAGGCAATAGGACCAGAAGGAGTTGTGCTGTAAGACCGAGGCAACATCCTTCTGAGTCGCAAACAGTCGGTGGCCGGAACGCCGAGAAAGTAAGAGACTTTAAGTATTACTTCAAACCACGGCAGGGCAGCCAACTATAGGTTGGCCGCCTCACTTAAACACCTAAGCAGACAACGGAGGCAGCTGTGGGAGAGGGGCGACTCTAGAGTCCCGGAAGAACTCCAGGCCTACCCCGTCATACGGGTGCCTCCTAGCCATATCATCTGGGGGACGGAGAGAACGAACATCAGAGACAGACAGAATAAGTTGTGAGGACTATCCTGGGGTGTTCAGCAAGGAAGGGCTACAACACACGGGCGCTAGAAGGTAGACACTGATTCCCACCTGAAAAGGGAACTCCGGATGTGCCGTTGGACCGGCCGGTCTCAGCCAGCCCGGTTAACAGTGCTCTGGATTGGGCACCTCCAAACCTTCAGTAAAGAAAGAGGTAAAGAGACTGCAACCTGGTGTCCTCGTTATTTACTACGACCTGCACCGCACCATAACATCGTCACCATACCTACACCTTTCATTGGGCGCCCCTCAGCAGGGTCACGGACCGGGTCTAGCCACCGTGACAACCCCAGGACAGAGACTCAGAGGCCCGGTACCGGGTACCCCTCGGCCCTGTGGCAGTGGGGGCGCTGCAAACTTGGCGTCACAAACAGGATCTACTTAAGCCTGAAGAATCAGGTCATGTGTGCCTTGGAACTGTGATTTATTATACTTGGACTGTGACTTATTGCAAAGACTGTGTATTGCCAATTGCTGCCAAGAGTTCCCGCCACAATTCGCCATCGCCGCGCACGGAGGGAGGAGCCTTAGCTTCGTGGGCGGAACCGGTCAAAAAGGAGCGCGGAACGAGAAAGCGCGGTAAAGTGCCAGCCCCGGAAGAGGAACTCCGACCTCCAGCAGGTTAGTGGGAGGAAGGGACAGCCATGTCCGAGTCGGGAGGAGCGGAGGCGGCGGTCGCAGCCGTGGACTCAGGGGCAGCTCCGGTCCCCGCAGCGGACGAAGCCGCGGCCCTAATACCACCACTGGTGGCCGCAGAACCCGCTGCCCCCCTCAGCCAGTCGGACGCTGCCGTTACCACAAAGGCCATAATGCCCTTCTCTATGCCGTACCTACCTGGAGCGGCCTGGCTCCCACGATACTCCGGGGAGTCGCATACATTCACTGACTTTAAAGAAGGGATCTGCAGCCTGCTCGAGTTCTATCCTCTGACAGAGCCTCAGAAGGTTCATATGATAATCGGCCAACTCTTTGGGGCGGCTCTGAGAGAAGTGAAGTCCTGGCCCGCCGCGGATAAGGGAACGGCACAGCAGGTTTTTTTCAAAGCTTAAAGCCACCTTCGATACCCGTACTGCTACAGAAATTAAATTGACTTTCTATGGATGCAAACAGAGGCTGCAGGATAGCTTACGGGACTATGCCCTAAATCTCCAGGAGGCGCTGCGGGCCATTAAGCAGAGTGACCCCGGCAGCATGCAAGATGAGGATAAACTCCTGAAAGAGCGGTTCATTGAGGGGCTCCTGTGCAGTCACCAAAGGGGCCAATTACACTTCCTGGCCATGCAGAATCCAGACTTGACTTTTGCGCAATTCAAGGATAAAGCTATCCAGGCGCTGCAGGAAAGACAACCCAGCCGCGCAATACCACCCAGGCGTCCCGCTCTCACATACCACCAGGAGGTGGCATCAGATGCCCCAGTCGCCGCCGAGGCCGATGCCCAGAGCCTAGAGGACGACTCCCCTGCAGGACTCCGCCTCCAGATGCAGGAGCTGACCAAGAGCGTTGCTGCCCTGGCCCGGACGGTGCAGTCCCTACAGGAGGCCCCCAAGGAGAAGATCCAGCTGGCCTCCAGACCAGAGGATGTCCCTTGGATACGACGGAGGAGGACTCCGCCGACCAGAGGCCGGGACAACGATCGCTTCCATCAGGACGGACGACCCATCTGCCGCCGCTGTCATCAGGTGGGCCACCTTGCAAGGTACTGTCCTTTAAACGAGCAACCCCTGGGGCAAGGGGCCAACCCCCAGGAGTAGGACGATCAGGCCCGCAACATTGGAGAGCCAAATACGTTGGAGGGTGACCAGTCCTTCCTGTAGTGGTTGACGGTATCCCCATGAACGCTTTGCTGGACACCGGTTCTCAGGTGACGACTATGCCTTACGTGCTTTATAAACGGTATTGGGAGGACACTGATATTACTCGTGGCCCCGATGACGATTTCACCATAATAGCCAGTAATGGTCAGCCATTGCCACAAGTGGGGTATAAAGAGGCCACCATCAAAGTGGGGCGGGTGGAACTGAAGGCCCAAGGTATTGTAATTGTTGATATTGACCGCCGTGAATGTAATCCCATGATGACCATCGGCACTAATGTTATAGAAAATTGTCTTGCAGAAGTTATTGTTTTGTTGCAACAGGTAGCAGAAACCGCTGGCCATAGTGAACAACGCGCCCTGCAAAAAGAAATCAGAGCTCTGATGCAGAGACAGCAGGTAGAGCTGACTGGTGGTGAGATTGGTCGTGTCACTGTGAGTGATTCAAACCCCATCGCGATACCCCCCAGGAGTGAGATGTTAATATGGTGTCGGGCAGCCATAGGCCTCAGGGGTAAGGACTACCAGGCCTTGGTAGAACCCGTATACTCAGACAATAGGCCTACTATCCTGACAGCCCGGGGGGTGGTCGACGTCCGCCAAGGGAGGGTGCCCGTACGTGTCCTCAATTGTGGGGAGGAAGAGGTTCACCTCACCAAGTATGCCACGCTCGCCAAACTGTTCGTTGTCAATAATAGTGTGATACAGACACCTGAACCCTTGGTCCCGTCAAACGTGGCGGAGGACAACGGTTCTGCAGGGCACTCGAAAGATTGGTGTCAGGAATTGCATGTGGGCACTGACTCTACCCCAGGCCATCAGAAACAGGGGGCCTACAGGGTGGTTCACGAGTACGAGCGGGTATTTAGCAAACACCCCTTAGATTTTGGACAGGTGAAAGGGATCCAACACCATATCCCCACGGGAGATCACCGGCCCATAAAAGAGAGATACCGCCCTGTACCCCCAGCTCATTACCAGTGCGCTAAGGACATGTTGCGAGAAATGAAGGAGGCTGGGGTGGTGAGAGACAGTTGTAGCCCCTGGGCAGCTCCGTTAGTCCTTGTTAAAAAGAAAGATGGCACAATGAGGATGTGCGTTGATTACAGGCAGTTGAATCGCATTACACATAAGGACGCATACCCACTGCCCAGGATAGAGGAGTCTCTGGCTGCCCTAAAGTCTGCTAACTATTTCTCTACCTTAGATCTCACCAGTGGGTATTGGCAGGTTCCCGTGGCGGAGGCGGACAAAGAGAAGACGGCCTTCAAGACACCGATGGGTCTCTGCGAGTTCAACTACATGCCCTTCGGATTGTGCAATGCCCCAGGGACGTTCCAGAGAATGATGGAGTGCTGTCTGGGGCACAAGAACTTTGAGACCGTACTGCTGTATGTGGATGATGTCATTGTCTTCTCTAAGACCTACGAAGACCATCTGAAACACCTGGATGAGGTGTTTGAAGCCCTGTCCAACTTTGGCTTAAAGGTGAAACCGTCCAAATGTCATCTGCTGAAACCCAAAGTGCAGTACCTGGGCCATGTGGTGAGTGCTGAAGGAGTGGCCCCAGACCCCGACAAGGTCACGGTGATCCAGGACTGGCCGAAGCCCAGCAACCTCCATGAAGTCCGGCAGTTCCTCGGGCTGGTAGGCTACTACCGGAGGTTCATTAAGGACTTCACCAAGAAGGCAGCGCCCTTGCAAGACCTGTTGGTGGGCCAATCAAAGAAGACCAAGGGGAAGAACACCCAATTTGATTGGAACGAGGGGCTGGAAGGATCCTTCACTTGCTTGAAGTCGGCACTGATGGGAGAAGAGGTACTGGCCTACCCTGAATACGACCAACCGTTTGTGCTGTACACGGACGCCAGCAATGTAGGATTGGGAGCCGTGCTGTCCCAGGTCCAGAAAGGCAAGGAAAGGGTAATCGCTTACGCCAGCAGGAAACTTCGCCCCACAGAAAGGAACCCTGACAACTACAGCTCCTTTAAGCTGGAATTCCTTGCCATCGTCTGGGCAGTGACAGAGAGGTTCAAACACTACCTGGCCTCAGCGAAATTCACCGTCTTCACGGATAACAATCCGCTAACGCATCTGGATACCGCCAAACTCGGGGCCTTGGAACAGCGGTGGATGGCCCGGCTGTCCAACTACGACTTCACCATCAAGTACCGGGCAGGACGCAAGAATGCAAATGCCGATGCCTTGTCTCGAATGCCAAATTTGCCAGAAACGGGGGATGACCCGGAGGCACTTGAAGAGGTGGAGCTGCCTGCATTCCATCGCCCCAAAGCCACTCAGAACTCCCATCATGTGAGGAACAGGCACAAGAACCAACCGGATGCCACGCTGAATCCCCTGCCCCATCACGGATGGGCGGAAACTCAGGATGGTGACCCCGCCGTCCGTCGGGTGAAAGAGCTCTTGACGCAGGCAGGGCTGCATCCCGTCCCAGATGATCTACAGGAGACCCAACAGCTGTGGAAGGGGAGAAGCAAACTGTTTATCCATGATGGCAAGCTGTGCCGGAGAAGCATCGACCCACATACTCGCGAATTGGTATGGCAGATAGTGGTGCCAAGGCGAGATGCGCCGATGGTTCTAGGAGCCTACCACGATGGAGCCGGACACTTCGGGTGGAAGAAGCTGGAGAGGCTACTCCGAGGGAGGTTCTATTGGATTGGCATGAAGAGAGCCATTGAGAAGTGGTGTCGAGACTGCGGTCCATGTAGCCTACGCAGGAGGGACCGTGGCAGCCAGCGGGCTCCCTTGCAGCCTATCATCACCAGGCGGCCGCTCGAACTGGTCGCGCTGGATCATGTGAAGCTGACACCTAGCCGGTCAGGCTATATTTACGCTCTTACCATCGTAGATCACTACTCCAGATTTTTGGTGGTTGTGCCTGTCAAGGATCTAACGGCCAGGACTGCCGCCAAGGCCTTCCAGCAGTACTTTTGTAGGCCCCATGGCTACCCGGAGAAGGTACTGACCGATCAGGGACCAGCATTCGAAGCAGAAGTGTTCCAAGAGTTCTGCCAACTGTACGGGTGTAAGAAGATCAGAACCACACCGTACCATCCTCAAACCAATGGGATGTGCGAAAAGATGAACCAAGTGGTGATCGACTTATTGAAGACCTTGCCCGTAGAGGAACGGAACCTGTGGCCGACAAAGTTGCCTGACTTGGTGGATATATACAATCACATCCCAGTAAATTCTACCAACTGCACTCCAGCGTACCTGATGCGAGGAAGGTCTAGCCAGTTACCCGTTGATCTGGACATGGGGGTCCTAGTCCCCGAAGATACCTCGCCGGATGCAGATTGGGATGCAGAAAGGCAGCGAAGGTACCGCAAAGTACAGGAGTGCGTGGAAAGAAGTCTCGCCCAGGCTAGGCAGAAACAAGAAAGGGACTACAACCAGCACGCTCCTGCGATTCCCCTGTCACCTGGTGAGCAAGTACTCAAACGAAAGAGGAGACTACACAAGCTCGATGACCAATGGGAAGCGGGACCGTATACCATCCTGCCATCCGATTTCGACAACACGAAGGTCTGTCTCATCAGCAAGGACAGAGGGGAGACCTCGACGGCGATATCCAGGGATCACCTTAAGGTCTGCCCTGATAAGTTCAGAGAGAGGGAAACGGCTCCAGGAATCTCCCCACCTGTAGAAAAGGAGAAGATGATCCACACTGTCCTTGGTGACTTTCCCCAGTCCTGGACTCAGATAAATCAGGCCATCGTGGTACCTGTTCTAACGTTCCCCCAGCCGAACCCACCAGAAACAAGGGTGGCACCAGATCATCCGGCCCCGCAGCCTCAGCAAGCTCAGCAGATCCGACCTGAAGATGCCATGCCAGCCGTTGAACCGGCAAGTCCTCCCTCTGCTATCGGCGAATCTGTCGTACCCACTGTTGGTAGCAGCAGCCCTGAGCGCTCTAGCCTGCCAATACCACCCAGACTCACTAGAAGTGTATCCAGAAGACAGTGCACTACACCAGCGGTAGCAAGCATAGCGGGCCCTGCTAGGTCAATAGCGACCACTGCGCTGCGAAGGTCCACACGCAGCACTCAGAATCAAACTCCCCTCCGCTACAAAACGTGGAGGTATTAATGAGGGCTGCTATTTAGTTGAAAATGTTTGTGTGCATATCTTCTGTTACAGGTTTTAAAAATGGACAACGGAGTAATGGACAGTGAATTGCTCCAAAAACTTCTAAAAGGGGACCCCTTTGTTTACCCGGGGTCCCCGCTGTTTTAACCACTGAACTGAGAGTCATAAACTGTGCATGACCTAACTTTCGCAACGTTCAAGAAGTCCTCACCTCCCATAAGGGGAAGCACTGTTATGTTTAATTGTTTATAATCTTCCAAATTGTTGTGTGTTTCCTGTTAACATGTATTGTTTTTCTTGTTTTCCCAGTCCGGGAGTACTGGATTTAACCGGGGGGGAGTGCAGCGCCCCAGAGTCCTGGTCGTTGCAGTAATGTCGCTCTGCCGCTAAGGGGAGTGATGTTACGTCTGACTGCACTAAAGGAGTTCACCTGATCAGGTAACACTCACACTACACTTGACACTCCGGCCACCAGGGGGGGTGGTTCTATCTAGTAGGCCACTCCTCACACTCTGGTAAAACTGGGGGTTGGACAGGAAGACAGAGAGAAGTAACTGGGAAGAGCTAGAGAGAGGACCTGTCAGGGATGGGATCCTGACAGATTCCTAAGAAAGGACAAGAAGCGAGGTTTATTGTGCTGAGTGAGAAAAGCAGGAATACAGCAAAGAGGCAATAGGACCAGAAGGAGTTGTGCTGTAAGACCGAGGCAACATCCTTCTGAGGCGCAAACAGTTGGTGGCCGGAACGCCGAGAAAGTAAGAGACTTTAAGTATTACTTCAAACCACGGCAGGGCAGCCAACTATAGGTTGGCCGCCTCACTTAAACACCTAAGCAGACAACGGAGGCAGCTGTGGGAGAGGGGCGACACTAGAGTCCCGGAAGAACTCCAGGCCTACCCCGTCATACGGGTGCCTCCTAGCCATATCATCTGGGGGACGGAGAGAACGAACATCAGAGACAGACAGAATAAGTTGTGAGGACTATCCTGGGGTGTTCAGCAAGGAAGGACTACAACACACGGGCGCTAGAAGGTAGACACTGATTCCCACCTGAAAAGGGAACTCCGGATGTGCCGTTGGACCGGCCGGTCTCAGCCAGCCCGGTTAACAGTGCTCTGGATTGGGCACCTCCAAACCTTCAGTAAAGAAAGAGGTAAAGAGACTGCAACCTGGTGTCCTCGTTATTTACTACGACCTGCACCGCACAATAACATCGTCACCATACCTACACCTTTCATTGGGCGCCCCTCAGCAGGGTCATGGACCGGGTCTAGCCACCGTGACAACCCCAGGACAGAGACTCAGAGGCCCGGTACCGGGTACCCCTCGGCCCTGCGGCAGTGGGGGCGCTGCATTTATTTCTGGGAAGCCCAGTCCACTCTTAGCCCAGCCTGTGTCCTAACTGATTCCAATAATTGACCTAGATCATATTATATCACTGGAGTAATTATAATGTGGCGCAGGTTGGTAGCCGTGGGCGATGTACTTGTCTCTTACGCCCCGGCAAGTTACATGAAGGGGGGATCCTGGCTGGGTGTGTGGACTTGTGCTATGGGCGTGCTAAGCCCTTGCAGGCTGCATTTTACCGATGACTTTGGTTGGCCAGGGACAGATGTTGAGGACTTCAATGTGAGAGATCACCAGTCAAAAATAAACTTTTTACTAAGCGATAACTTAATGGGATTATATGCAGTAGGTAGTGGGTACACAGCTTTATGAACATTTCCTTCATACTGAGCATCTTCGCACACAGTCTCTATTCCTTGCTCTTTACTAATTTGTTCTTTATCTCCACTGTTTCACTCTACTTCACCACAACCCAGCTCACTACTGCCATCCAGTTAGCAAGAGCCCTATTCTCAACCCACAGTTTAGCATCTTCTTCCCCTTAGGGGAACTATGCTGCCAATATGGCTTGGGCTAGCTTGTCTGCTGTTAACACTTAAGAACTCCTGCCCTGGGCACGCTCTTTGTCTCACATACTCTGTCCCGTCTTGGTCCGTTACCTCTTTGAATTATAAACTCTGGGCCGTACTGCTAGTCGGCCTCTCCCAGAACCTGTAGCCGATTGATCACTCCGACCTCCTGTCAGTTTTTCTTCTCTCTTCAGTTGGATTCACGCTAAGCAGTCGGTCTCTCCTCACCTCAGGGACACCCACTTCATGCGGCATTGCTTACTGCCAAGACTCTAGGTCTACTTCAGACACACACTGGGCCCTATCTCTGTTCTTACAGGAAACTGCATCTATCCTTTCACTTCAGCCCCTTCCACTCTGGACTGGTCCCAATCAGTAACTTTAACTCTCCATACTGTCAGGCAGAACACAATAACACTATTAACACTATTAATACTATTAACACTATTAACGATTCACATTACACAATACAACAATATGCATGTTCTTCAATGGGGAACGTGGACAGTATGTCCATCTCCTTACATAATAAAGGGTCTTTCAGTGGGCCCAAACTGTGACACAGTAAAGGTGATGAAACAAAAAAGCACAAAGTCGACCAAACCCAATAAATTGGCACAGCCAGCTACTATCTTATGTGTTTAGGGGTTTGCCAATTCACTCTGAAGGAATTGCCAGAAAAAATAGAAATCTAGCTTGTGGGATTTCAACATGTCCAATGATTTGTTTTTGCAGGACAATATGATGCGTCTAGCAGGGACATATATCATTTTCATCAAACACAAGCATGGTCAGCCTAAGCATTCATGTAATATATATGACAGCATAGGGAAGAATAAATACAGTAATGCCCCAATGAAAGCTTGGTTGACACCTAATGAAGATGTGTGGGCACCGTAGTGGGATCCGGTAGAAGACAACCTCAGTAGGTTACGTGGGAAAATACAAATAGTCCATTGATGCACTAGACCAGCGATCCCCAACCTGTAGACCGCATGTTCCTACTGTGTAGCTTGCGGCTTTCTGCTTCCCTGATGCGTGGCTATCTCCACTTCTCTTGTGAGTACCAGTAGCAGCTTGTGCAATCACTGAGACTGCTCTCAGCCGTGATAGGCTGGTTCTGTGCAGGATTTCTAATGCTGCTGAATACTCTAGTCTCACTGCCTGTGTCTGCTCCATAGTATGAGAATGCAGATCTGCTAATCAGAGGGAGAGCACTAAAGGCTCCGTCTCACATAGCGAGATCGCTAGCGAGATCGCTGCTGAGTCACTAGTTTTGTGATGCAACAGCGACCTCAGTAGCGATCTCGCTATGTGTGACACGTACCAGCGATCAGGCCCCTGCTGTGAGATCGCTGGTCGTGTCGGAATGGCCTGGACCTTTTTTTGGTCGTTGAGGTCCCGCTGACATCGCTGAATCGGTGTGTGTGACACCGATCCAGCGATGTCTTCACTGGTAACCAGGGTAAACATCGGGTTACTAAGCGCAGGGAAGCGCTTAGTAACCCGATGTTTACCCTGGTTACCAGCGTAAATGTAAAAAAAAACAAACAGTACATACTCACCATCTGTTGCCCGTCAGGTGCCTTGGCGTCTGCTTCCTGCTCTGACTGAGCCGCCGTAAAGTGAGAGCACAGCGGTGACGTCACTGCTGTGATCTGCTCTCACTGTACGGCGGCTCAGTCAGAGCAGGAAGCAGACGGCAAGGGACCTGACGGGCAACAGATGGTGAGTATGTAGTGTTTGTTTTTTTTGGTAACCAGGGTAAACATCGGGTTACTAAGCGCGGCCCTGCGCTTAGTAACCCGATGTTTACCCTGGTTACCCGGGTGCTGCAGGGGGACTTCGGCATCGTTGAAGACAGTTTCAACGATGCCGAAGTCGTTCCCCTGATCGTTGGTCGCTGGAGAGAGCTGTCTGTGTGACAGCTCCCCAGCGACCACACAGCGACGCTGCAGCGATCAGCATCGTTGTCTGTATCGCTGCAGCGTCGCTGTGTGAGACGGGGCCTTTAGAGATTTATGGCTTAATCCCTCTCAGATAAGCAGCACATGTAACTACATAACCATGCTGAATAGCAATTAGCCAGATCTCATTACATTAAAGAGAACCTGTCAAGTAAAGTGACACAATTAACCTACAGATATGGGGTTAATCTCCAGGTTAATAGCGTTCTGACACCGAGAGCCCCACCACCTAAACAAATTAGCTGTATTCCTCCCAGCAACCTCACTCTTTCAGTCTTTAGGGCTGAATCGGTGCAGCTTCAGTCACAGCTCTGTGCATAGAAAGCGGTGGCTGTGACCATGCCTCAACACTGACTGACAGCCGGCCATAATGCTGAGCTGGCTGTCAGTCAGTGCAATAGACACGGTTACAGCTGCCACTCTCTATACACAGAGCAGTGAATGAAGCCGTATCAGCATAATCCCTGTGATTGAACTCCAAAGATTTTAAAATCTGAATTGTTGGCCTACTGAAATGTATATTCAGTAAATGCATTCAATAATTGGTCGGGGCACCTTTGGCATCAATTACTGCATCAATGCGGCATGGCATGGAGGCGATCAGCCTGTGACTGTAATAATTATAGGGGATAATTCAGGAGACTCTTTGCGTGGAACAAGACAACAGGACACAGTTTTATAAGTGGTAAAGTTTATATTATCACACGGTGATTCAAGCAGGTGCAGAGAGAAACTCAAGTCCACAACACTTGGTGCAAATAATAAACGCAGCTTAGCAGTCAATAGGAAACTTCAGAGGGAATTGAAAACAAACAGAAAGTCTATGAAGCACAGTTATACTTGAGGAAACCTGACACGAATAGATCCTTGACTTAGTCCAGACACAGATGGATATACTATTAGGCAGTTCAAATCATATCTTAGCTCAACCATGGAGGCCTGGTTAATAGTCTCAGGTTTTGCAGAGCAGAAACAGCTTACATGTCCAGCAAATGCAGATGGAAGTAACACGAGCAGCAGATGAAGGAGGATTACTGAACACTGGTGTATGCAGCAGGAACTCAGAGCAGAGTGGCAGGATCTCCAACACAGGTTCACAGGAGCAGGTGCAGGTGCAAGGCCAGGGAGTAATCAGGAGCTGGATGCAAAGCAGAATAATCTAGCACAGACTGAAGGCTGGGGTGGAGTTTTATAGCAGGAAGACAAGTGCACATGAGACCAAAGACGCCATGTTGGAAAAGGGCAGTAATGCACAAAAGGTAAAAAATGTTCAGAGTCCTGACAGTGACACTGCTGAGGTGTTATGGAAGCCCATGTTGCTTTGATAGCAGCCTTCAGCTCGTCTGCATTGTTGGGTCTGGTGTCTCTCATCTTCCTCTTGACAATACCTAATAGATTCTCTATGGGGTTGAAGTCAGGCGAGTTTGCGGGCCAATCAAGCACAGTGATACTCTTGTTTTTAAACATGGCATTGGTACTTTTGGTAGTGTGGACAGGTGCCAAGTCCTGCTGGAGAATTAAATTTCCATCTCCAAAACCTTGTCAGCAGAGGCAAGCATGAAGTGCTCTAAAATTTCCTGGTAGACGGCTGCGCTGACTTTGGTCTTGACAAAACACAGTGTACCTATACCAGCAGATGACATGGCTCCCCAAACCTTCACTGACTGTGGAAACTTCACACTAGACCTCAAGCAACTTTGATTGTGTGCCTCTCCACTCTTCTTCTAGACTCTGGGACCTTGATTTCCAAGGCCTAGTGTGAAGTATCCACAATCAATTATGGTGACATCATGATTATGACAACTCATAATAATTTAGATCTTCCCCAATGCCCGGTAGGTGTGCGACAATTTCTAGAATATTTTTTATGTAATCCTGCATATCTTTGCCCTTATTTATCTTAGACTGATACAGTTTTCTCATTAAGTAGAGTTTATTGCTGAGATGTATCTTTTTATGGACTTTCTGTAGCTGTTCCCATATTTCTTTTGCCGTTTCACATTTACATGCATGCACAATCTGATCATCATCTATACTTAGGGAGATAGTGCTTTGTGATCCTTCTCTACCTAGTCTTCTGGTTGTGGGTCAGGTCTAGACTCCTATGTGTATTTCCACGTACCTTCTCTTATCAGCAGCCTCTTTACGTTGAATTTCCAGTATTGGTAGTTCTGGTTAGTCAGATTTGGTAATGTGAACATCACAGAGTTGCTGCTGGTGGCCATCTTTGCTTCTTCTTAGTAAACTTTTGTTGTCTCTCCACCTGTTTTGTGATCCCATAACCTGTTGGCAGCAGATTAATCTCTGTACTGTCCAGCAGTTCAACAGGGAATATATATTTATTCAGGAACAAAGATAACACAGCTTACAACTGGTATTTCTTATAGCTTAGGATCTCATCATCTTGTCTGCCAGCTTGCAGAGTGAAAGTAAAAGTGCTCCAGCTACAGACACACAGTGAATGGGAACTTCCTGTTTTTTCATTTTTTTTATAATGTTTTCTTAGCAATATAACACTATTGCTGGAGACAGAAACTCATGCACTATAAAACAGTAGTAAATAGTAGTTGTTGCAATATATACAATAATAAGAATTATTCCAACAAAGTAACAAGCACATTTCATGTTTCCTGTCCTAAAAAGTATAAAATCTTCGGATTAGTCAGAGTGATATTTTTACTGCGTTTCGGATAGTTATCTCTATAAATTTTACATAAATATCATATATAGTTCTACTAGATACATCACATGGGAAAGATTAGACTGAAATCAAATTTTATGGGATGGGATTCTGTATAAATCACATATCATCATTGCTTTCATGTACAGTATCGCATTTCGATCTCTCTGCCATCCATTATGTACATAATCAGCCGACCCCACCTAGTTATGGCATCACTTATCTAATTTGGTATCCTACTACTGCTAACGTTTACTCAGCCCTTCTCGGTACAATCAAAATCCGTCATCTTTAATAGTATGCTTCACCCCTCCAATTCTCTAAATCATCCGTGCATTATGTCGTCTCTGAGCGATCCGCGTTCAGCTGTGTGAGCTTACACGGTATTGATGTGGTCAATGACTTCACCATTACCGACTTCAACACATGGCTGCGTGTCTTATACATTGAGATATGGGGAGATAAATCCCTGCTGATAGTCGGACACAGATGTTTATTGGATGAGATGGGTTATTATATACAAACATATGATGGATAACCAGGCTGATAAATACATTATGATCTGCCAGGATCTAATACTGTATCTGCATATATACATTATTCACACGCAGCTGTGGGGACTCTTGGTGACAAGCGTCTCTGTGCCGAGTCAACATACATTTCTTGCCAAGGTGCGAGAGGATCACGCAGGGGAGTAGCTCCAACGGCTGGAGATTGTACAGTGTTGCACTCAGGATACAATCTGCCCGCCATATGTGTAGTAGAAGCTGAAATTCTGGAACGGAAGGGAATAAGGAGAGATTACAAGCTCCTCATCACATGTAGAAACAAGGCTTACAAAAATAGCGGTGTTGTGCATATCAGCAAGTCAGGTCCTAGCAAGCGGGTCATGTATTGCCATGAGTAACACTACATAGTTCTGTTGTCATTGGCAACATTTTTAAATATATTTTATAAATTCACAAGAACTAAGCAAATCACAATCTTTTTCTGCCATTGTACAAAAAATTGTAGAAATAAGGAATATCCTCTGTCATACTGCCAATTATTAGATACTAGCTGTACTACCCGGCTTCGCCCGGGTTAATGACTGCTGTTAGCAAAATAGAATGTGTTAACAAAAATTTATTCTGCACACAAAAACCACAAAACAAATAGATAGAAATGTAATTATTAAAAGGCAAAAACCAAGCTAATAGAAGAATTTCACAACATATATTAGCTTTGTGATACTGAGAATGTCTTTGTTGCCTATATTAACCAATCAGAGCTCAGGTTAATTAACTGTAGCAAAATAGAAGCTGAGCTGTGATTGGTTGCTATTGGCAGCCTGATAAATCCCCAGCCAACAGGAAGCCCTCCCCCCTGGCAGTATATATTAGCTCACACATACACATAATAGACAGGTCATGTGACTGACAGCTGCCGTATTTCCTATATGGTACATTTGTTGCTCTTGTAGTTTGTCTGCTTATTAATCAGATTTTTATTTTTGAAGGACAATACCAGACTTGTGTGTGTTTTAGGGCGAGTTTCATGTGTCAAGTTGTGTGTGTTGAGTTGCGTGTGGCGACATGCATGTAGCGACTTTTGTGAGATGAGTTTTGTGTGGCGACATGCGTGTAGCAACATTTTGTGTGTCGAGTTGCATGTGACAGGTTAGTGTAGCAAGTTGTGTGCAGCAAGATTTGTGCATGGCGAGTTTTGCGCGTGGCGAGTTTTATGTGTGGTGCGTTTTGAGTATGTGCAAGTTTTGTGTGAGGCAACTTTTGCATGTGGTGCAACTTTTGTACATGTGGCAATTTTTCTGTGTGTGCAAGTTTTGCATGAGGTGAGTTTTCCATGAGGTGAGTTTTGCGCGTTGCGAGTTTTGAGTGGTGACTTTTGTGTTTCGACTTTTATGTGGCGAGGTTGGTGTGTGTGTGGTGAATTGTGTGCTGAGGGTCGTATGTGTGTTCAAGCACGTGGTAGTGTGTGGTGCATTTTGTGTTTGTGTTCATATCCCCGTGTGTGGTGAGTATCCCATGTCAGGGCCCCACCTTAGCAACTGTACGGTATATACTCTTTGTCGCCATCGCTCTCATTCTTTAAGTCCTCATTGTTCACATCTGGCAGCTGTCAATTTTCCTCCAACACTTTTCCCTTCACTTTTTCCCCATTATGTAGATAGGGGCAAAATTGTTTGGTGAATTGGAACGCGCGGGGTTAAAATTTCACCTCACAACATAGCCTATGACGCTCCCGGGGTCCAGACGTGTGACTGTGCAAAATTTTGTGGCTGTAGCTGCGACGGTGCAGATGCCAATCCCGGACATACACACATACATACATACACACATTCAGCTTTATATATTAGATATACCTGTATGTAATCTCCTGTATATAGTATATATCTGTGTGTCATCTCCTCCTGTATATAGTATATACCTGTATGTCATCTCCTCCTATACATAGCATATACCTGTATGTCATCTCCTCCTGTATATACTATATACCTGTAGGTAATCTGCTCCTGTATATAGTATATACCTGTGTGTCATCTCCTCCTGTATGTAGTATGTACCTGCATGTCATCTCCTCCTCTATATAGTATATACCTGTGTGTCATCTCTCCTGTATATAGTATATATCTGTGTGTCATCTCCTCCTGTATATAGTATATACCTGTGTGTCATCTCCCCTGTAAATAGTATATACCTGTGTCATCTCCTCCTGTATATAGTATATAGCTGTATGTCATCTCCTCCTGTATTAGCCCTCGTTCACACGTTATTTGGTCAGTATTTTTACCTCAGTATTTTTAAGCTAAAATGGCAGCCTGATAAATCCCCAGCCAACAGTAAGCCCACCCCCTGGCAGTATATATTAGCTCACACATACACATAATAGACTGGTCATGTGACTGACAGCTGCCGGATTCCTATATGGTACATTTGTTGCTCTTGTAGTTTGTCTGCTTATTAATCAGATTTTTATTTTTGAAGGATAATACCAGACTTGTGTGTGTTTTAGGGCGAGTTTCGTGTGTCAAGTTGTGTGTGTTGAGTTGCGTGTGGCGACATGCATGTAGGGACTTTTGTGAGATGAGTTTTGTGTGGCGACATGCGTGTAGCAACTTTTTGTGTGTCGAGTTGCATGTGACAGGTTAGTGTAGCAAGTTGTGTGCAGCAAGTTTTGCGCATGGCGAGTTTTGCGCGTGGCGAGTTTTATGTGTGGTGCCTTTTGAGTATGTGCAAGTTTTGTGTGAGGCAACTTTTGCATGTGTTGCAACTTTTGTGCATGTGGCAATTTTTCTGCGTGTGCAAGATTTGCGTGTGGCGAGTTTTCCATGAGGTGAGTTTTGCACGTGTGGCGAGTTTTGCATGTGGAGAGTTTTGCGCGTGGCGAGTTTTGAGCGGCGACTTTTGTGTTTCTACTTTTATGTGGCGAGGTTGGTGTATGTGTGGTGAAATGTGCGCTGAGGGTGGTATATGTGTTTGAGCACGTGGTAGTCTGTGGCGCATTTTGTGTGTGTGTTCATATCCCCGTGGTGGTGTGGCGATTATCCCATGTTGGGGCACCACCTTAGCAACTGTACAGTATATACTCTTTGGCGCCATCGCTGTCATTCTTTAAGTCCCCCTTGTTCACATCTGGCAGCTGTTAATTTGCCTCCAACACTTTTCCTTTCATTTTTTACCCATTATGAAGATAGGGGCAAAATTGTTTGGTGAATTGGAAAGCGCGGGGTTAAAATTTCACCTCACAACATAGCTTTGACGCTCTCGGGGCCCAGACGTGTGACTGTGCAAAATTTTGTGCCTGTAGCTGCGACGCCTCCAACACTTTTCCTTTCACTTTTTCCCCATTATGTAGATAGGGGCAAAATTGTTTGGTGAATTGGAAAGCACGGGGTTAAAATTTCACCTCACAACATAGCCTATGACGCTCTCGGGGTCCAGACGTGTGACTGTGCAAAATTTTGTGGCTGTAGCTGCGACGGTTCAGATGCCAATCCCGGACATACATACATACATACATACATACACACACACACACATTCAGCTTTATATATTAGACTAGCTGTACTACCCGGCTTCGCCCGGGTTAATGACTGCTGTTAGCAAAATAGAATGTGTTAACAAAAATTTATTCTGCACACAAAAACCACAAAACAAATAGATAGAAATGTAATTATTAAAAGGCAAAAACTAAGCAAATAGAAGCATTTCACAACATATATTAGCTTTGTTATACTGAGAATGTCTTTGTTGCCTATATTAACCAATCAGAGCTCAGGTTAATTAACTGTAGCAAAATAGAAGCTGAGCTGTGATTGGTTGCTATTGGCAGCCTGATAAATCCCCAGCCAACAGGAAGCCCTCCCCCCTGGCAGTATATATTAGCTCACACATACACATAATAGACAGGTCATGTGACTGACAGCTGCCGTATTTCCTATATGGTACATTTGTTGCTCTTGTAGTTTGCTTATTAATCAGATTTTTATTTTTGAAGGACAATACCAGACTTGTGTGTGTTTTAGGGCGAGTTTTATGTGTCAAGTTGTGTGTGTTGAGTTGCGTGTGGCGACATGCATGTAGCGACTTTTGTGAGATGAGTTTTGTGTGGCGACATGCGTGTAGCAACATTTTGTGTGTTGAGTTGCATGTGACAGGTTAGTGTAGCAAGTTGTGTGCAGCAAGATTTGTGCATGGCGAGTTTTGCGCGTGGCGAGTTTTATGTGTGGTGCATTTTGAGTATGTGCAAGTTTTGTGTGAGGCAACTTTTGCATGTGGTGCAACTTTTGTACATGTGGCAATTTTTCTGTGTGTGCAAGTTTTGCATGAGGTGAGTTTTCCATGAGGTGAGTTTTGCACGTGTGGCGAGTTTTGCGTGAGCCTAGTTTTGCATATGGCGAGTTTTGCATGTAGCGAGTTTTGAGTGGTGACTTTTGTGTTTCGACTTTTATGTGGCGAGGTTGGTGTGTGTGTGTGGTGAAATGTGTGCTGAGGGTGGTATATGTGTTCAAGCACGTGGTAGTGTGTGGCGCATTTTGTGTTTGTGTTCATATCCCCGTGTGTGGTGAGTATCCCATGTCGGGGCCCCACCTTAGCAACTGTACGGTATATACTCTTTGTCGCCATCGCTCTCATTCTTTAAGTCCTCATTGTTCACATCTGGCAGCTGTCAATTTTCCTCCAACACTTTTCCCTTCACTTTTTCCCCATTATGTAGATAGGAGCAAAATTGTTTGGTGAATTGGAACGCGCGGGGTTAAAATTTCACCTCACAACATAGCCTATGACGCTCTCGGGGTCCAGACGTGTGACTGTGCAAAATTTTGTGGCTGTAGCTGCGACGGTACAGATGCCAATCCCGGACATACACACATACATACATACACACATTCAGCTTTATATATTAGATATACCTGTATGTAATCTCCTGTATATAGTATATACCTGTGTGTCATCTCACCTATATATAGTATATATCTGTGTGTCATCTCCTGTATATAGTATATACCTGTATGTCATCTCCTCCTATACATAGCATATACCTGTGTCATCTCCTCCTGTATATACTATATACCTGTAGGTAATCTGCTCCTGTATATAGTATATACCTGTGTGTCATCTCCTCCTGTATATAGTATATACCTGTATGTCATCTCCTCCTGTATGTAGTATGTACCTGTATGTCATCTCCTCCTCTATATAGTATATACCTGTGTGTCATCTCTCCTGTATATAGTATATATCTGTGTGTCATCTCCTCCTGTATATAGTATATACCTGTGTGTCATCTCCCCTGTAAATAGTATATACCTGTGTGTCATCTCCTGTATATAGTATATAGCTGTATGTCATCTCCTCCTGTATTAGCCCTCGTTCACACGTTATTTGGTCAGTATTTTTACCTCAGTATTTGTAAGCTAAAATGGCAGCCTGATAAATCCCCAGCCAACAGTAAGCCCACCCCCTGGCAGTATATATTAGCTCACACATACACATAATAGACTGGTCATGTGACTGACAGCTGCCGGATTCCTATATGGTACATTTGTTGCTCTTGTAGTTTGTCTGCTTATTAATCAGATTTTTATTTTTGAAGGATACCAGACTTGTGTGTGTTTTAGGGCGAGTTTCGTGTGTCAAGTTGTGTGTGTTGAGTTGCGTGTGGCGACATGCATGTAGGGACTTTTGTGAGATGAGTTTTGTGTGGCGACATGCGTGTAGCAACTTTTTGTGTGTCGAGTTGCATGTGACAGGTTAGTGTAGCAAGTTGTGTGCAGCAAGTTTTGCGCATGGCGAGTTTTGCGCGTGGCGAGTTTTATGTGTGGTGCCTTTTGAGTATGTGCAAGTTTTGTGTGAGGCAACTTTTGCATGTGTTGCAACTTTTGTGCATGTGGCAATTTTTCTGCGTGTGGCAATTTTTCTGCGTGTGCAAGTTTTGCGTGTGGCGAGTTTTGCACGTGTGGCGAGTTTTGCATGTGGAGAGTTTTGCGCGTGGCGAGTTTTGAGCGGCGACTTTTGTGTTTCTACTTTTATGTGGCGAGGTTGGTGTATGTGTGGTGAAATGTGCACTGAGGGTGGTATATGTGTTCGAGCACGTGGTAGTGTGTGGCGCATTTTGTGTGTGTGTTCATATCCCCGTGGTGGTGTGATTATCCCATGTTGGGGCCCCACCTTAGCAACTGTACAGTATATACTCTTTGGTGCCATCGCTGTCATTCTTTAAGTCCCCCTTGTTCACATCTGGCAGCTGTTAATTTGCCTCCAACACTTTTCCTTTCATTTTTTCCCCATTATGTAGATAGGGGCAAAATTGTTTGGTGAATTGGAAAGCGCGGGGTTAAAATTTCACCTCACAATATAGCTTTGACGCTCTCAGGGTCCAGACGTGTGACTGTGCAAAATTTTGTGCCTGTAGCTGCGACGCCTCCAACACTTTTCCTTTCACTTTTTCCCCATTATGTAGATAGGGGCAAAATTGTTTGGTGAATTGGAAAGCGCGGGGTTAAAATTTCACCTCACAACATAGCCTATGACGCTCTCGGGGTCCAGACGTGTGACTGTGCAAAATTTTGTGGCTGTAGCTGCGACGGTTCAGATGCCAATCCCGGACATACATACATACATACATACATACACACACACACACATTCAGCTTTATATATTAGACTAGCTGTACTACCCGGCTTCGCCCGGGTTAATGACTGCTGTTAGCAAAATAGAATGTGTTAACAAAAATTTATTCTGCACACAAAAACCACAAAACAAATAGATAGAAATGTAATTATTAAAAGGCAAAAACTAAGCAAATAGAAGCATTTCACAACATATATTAGCTTTGTTATACTGAGAATGTCTTTGTTGCCTATATTAACCAATCAGAGCTCAGGTTAATTAACTGTAGCAAAATAGAAGCTGAGCTGTGATTGGTTGCTATTGGCAGCCTGATAAATCCCCAGCCAACAGGAAGCCCTCCCCCCTGGCAGTATATATTAGCTCACACATACACATAATAGACAGGTCATGTGACTGACAGCTGCCGTATTTCCTATATGGTACATTTGTTGCTCTTGTAGTTTGCTTATTAATCAGATTTTTATTTTTGAAGGACAATACCAGACTTGTGTGTGTTTTAGGGCGAGTTTTATGTGTCAAGTTGTGTGTGTTGAGTTGCGTGTGGCGACATGCATGTAGCGACTTTTGTGAGATGAGTTTTGTGTGGCGACATGCGTGTAGCAACATTTTGTGTGTTGAGTTGCATGTGACAGGTTAGTGTAGCAAGTTGTGTGCAGCAAGATTTGTGCATGGCGAGTTTTGCGCGTGGCGAGTTTTATGTGTGGTGCATTTTGAGTATGTGCAAGTTTTGTGTGAGGCAACTTTTGCATGTGGTGCAACTTTTGTACATGTGGCAATTTTTCTGTGTGTGCAAGTTTTGCATGAGGTGAGTTTTCCATGAGGTGAGTTTTGCACGTGTGGCGAGTTTTGCGTGAGCCTAGTTTTGCATATGGCGAGTTTCGAATGTAGCGAGTTTTGAGTGGTGACTTTTGTGTTTCGACTTTTATGTGGCGAGGTTGGTGTGTGTGTGTGGTGAAATGTGTGCTGAGGGTGGTATATGTGTTCAAGCACGTGGTAGTGTGTGGCGCATTTTGTGTTTGTGTTCATATCCCCGTGTGTGGTGAGTATCCCATGTCGGGGCCCCACCTTAGCAACTGTACGGTATATACTCTTTGTCGCCATCGCTCTCATTCTTTAAGTCCTCATTGTTCACATCTGGCAGCTGTCAATTTTCCTCCAACACTTTTCCCTTCACTTTTTCCCCATTATGTAGATAGGAGCAAAATTGTTTGGTGAATTGGAACGCGCGGGGTTAAAATTTCACCTCACAACATAGCCTATGACGCTCTCGGGGTCCAGACGTGTGACTGTGCAAAATTTTGTGGCTGTAGCTGCGACGGTACAGATGCCAATCCCGGACATACACACATACATACATACACACATTCAGCTTTATATATTAGATATACCTGTATGTAATCTCCTGTATATAGTATATACCTGTGTGTCATCTCACCTATATATAGTATATATCTGTGTGTCATCTCCTGTATATAGTATATACCTGTATGTCATCTCCTCCTATACATAGCATATACCTGTGTCATCTCCTCCTGTATATACTATATACCTGTAGGTAATCTGCTCCTGTATATAGTATATACCTGTGTGTCATCTCCTCTTGTATATAGTATATACCTGTATGTCATCTCCTCCTGTATGTAGTATGTACCTGTATGTCATCTCCTCCTCTATATAGTATATACCTGTGTGTCATCTCTCCTGTATATAGTATATATCTGTGTGTCATCTCATCCTGTATATAGTATATACCTGTGTGTCATCTCCCCTGTAAATAGTATATACCTGTGTGTCATCTCCTGTATATAGTATATAGCTGTATGTCATCTCCTCCTGTATTAGCCCTCGTTCACACGTTATTTGGTCAGTATTTTTACCTCAGTATTTGTAAGCTAAAATGGCAGCCTGATAAATCCCCAGCCAACAGTAAGCCCACCCCCTGGCAGTATATATTAGCTCACACATACACATAATAGACTGGTCATGTGACTGACAGCTGCCGGATTCCTATATGGTACATTTGTTGCTCTTGTAGTTTGTCTGCTTATTAATCAGATTTTTATTTTTGAAGGATACCAGACTTGTGTGTGTTTTAGGGCGAGTTTCGTGTGTCAAGTTGTGTGTGTTGAGTTGCGTGTGGCGACATGCATGTAGGGACTTTTGTGAGATGAGTTTTGTGTGGCGACATGCGTGTAGCAACTTTTTGTGTGTCGAGTTGCATGTGACAGGTTAGTGTAGCAAGTTGTGTGCAGCAAGTTTTGCGCATGGCGAGTTTTGCGCGTGGCGAGTTTTATGTGTGGTGCCTTTTGAGTATGTGCAAGTTTTGTGTGAGGCAACTTTTGCATGTGTTGCAACTTTTGTGCATGTGGCAATTTTTCTGCGTGTGGCAATTTTTCTGCGTGTGCAAGTTTTGCGTGTGGCGAGTTTTGCACGTGTGGCGAGTTTTGCATGTGGAGAGTTTTGCGCATGGCGAGTTTTGAGCGGCGACTTTTGTGTTTCTACTTTTATGTGGCGAGGTTGGTGTATGTGTGGTGAAATGTGCACTGAGGGTGGTATATGTGTTCGAGCACGTGGTAGTGTGTGGCGCATTTTGTGTGTGTGTTCATATCCCCGTGGTGGTGTGATTATCCCATGTTGGGGCCCCACCTTAGCAACTGTACAGTATATACTCTTTGGTGCCATCGCTGTCATTCTTTAAGTCCCCCTTGTTCACATCTGGCAGCTGTTAATTTGCCTCCAACACTTTTCCTTTCATTTTTTCCCCATTATGTAGATAGGGGCAAAATTGTTTGGTGAATTGGAAAGCGCGGGGTTAAAATTTCACCTCACAATATAGCTTTGACGCTCTCAGGGTCCAGACGTGTGACTGTGCAAAATTTTGTGCCTGTAGCTGCGACGCCTCCAACACTTTTCCTTTCACTTTTTCCCCATTATGTAGATAGGGGCAAAATTGTTTGGTGAATTGGAAAGCGCGGGGTTAAAATTTCACCTCACAACATAGCCTATGACGCTCTCGGGGTCCAGACGTGTGACTGTGCAAAATTTTGTGGCTGTAGCTGCGACGGTTCAGATGCCAATCCCGGACATACATACATACATACATACATACACACACACACACATTCAGCTTTATATATTAGATGGATAGCAGCCAGTGGTGGACACAAAGGGAAGAGGCCCCCTGTGGCAATAGCAGTTTTTGAGTCCTATTTAGTGATTTAAAGGTGAAAGTCGGTCCTTTTACCTCTTAGAGCAATGTGCAGCTGCACACATTACACCAATGATATGTCCACCTAGGAGCATTTTCCAGCATGCATACTTAACATACACACTGTACCTGGTGTGAATTTAACCTATAGTTTTATTCACACTTGTGTTGGGGCTCCCATTCAGAAAGGAAGCCACTACGCTATACTGAATCTCGCATATTGCAGATCCCAACTGTCTCGCAAGACTAATTTGGCTTATAATGGGGCCTGCTGGGGTTCCATTGTGTTTTCCATCATTTTGCATAGCACTAAACTAACTCTACAATTATCTATTTGAGGTATGAAGTGACACGTTAAGAAGCAATAATAAAAAAGAAAACTTTATTGACATATAGTTTTAAAAGATTTACAATTTTTTAATAAAAAGACAGGATGATGTAGGGGAAGGACCTCCAAAATACAAACAGGGGGTGACCCACCGGTTCCCAGTTATGATGTCTAGTTATAAATTGAATATACGTATAACGTATTAAAATGCTTTAATCAGTAACCCTATGGAGTGAAAAAGAAAATAAAGACCAGTCTATGTGGATGGACGGAATCAGCGTCTCTTTAGAAATACCATATAGCGGTCTGATGATTTAAATAAGGGTATACCTGAATAATGAGCAGATGGTAATATATCTGTGCACCCAGCTAAATCTAGTACATCAGAAAAAATATATATTAATAATGAAAAATGGCTCTAAATAGATTTGGAATGGTGATGGAGAGAGATGGTATTTGCTAATAGCATAAATTGCTGTGCATAGAAGGAGCGTAATGCTAGAACCATAAAAAGAATTGGCCGCTAGGTGGCAGTATGGTAAAAGAAATGTATTCCTGGGTGAGACAGCCTCGCAAGAGGACGGAGGAAAACACAAATGAAACCACGGCCAAAGTGAGTGTTTTACCTGATGGTAGATAAGAGTGGGTGCGGGTAAACTGGGAAGTCCGGTCACCTCCTGTGCCCGACGAGCGCCGTTTCGCCTTTCGGCCCCTCCTGATTTGGAAGAAGCCGAAAGGCGAAACGGCGCTCGTCGGGCACAGGAGGTGACCGGACTTCCCAGTTTACCCGCACCCACTCTTATCTACCATCAGGTAAAACACTCACTTTGGCCGTGGTTTCATTTGTGTTTTCCTCCGTCCTCTTGCGAGGCTGTCTCACCCAGGAATACATTTCTTTTACCATACTGCCACCTAGCGGCCAATTCTTTTTATGGTTCTAGCATTACGCTCCTTCTATGCACAGCAATTTATGCTATTAGCAAATACCATCTCTCTCCATCACCATTCCAAATCTATTTAGAGCCATTTTTCATTATTAATATATATTTTTTCTGATGTACTAGATTTAGCTGGGTGCACAGATATATTACCATCTGCTCATTATTCAGGTATACCCTTATTTAAATCATCAGACCGCTATATGGTATTTCTAAAGAGACGCTGATTCCGTCCATCCACATAGACTGGTCTTTATTTTCTTTTTCACTCCATAGGGTTACTGATTAAAGCATTTTAATACGTTATACGTATATTCAATTTATAACTAGACATCATAACTGGGAACCGGTGGGTCACCCCCTGTTTGTATTTTGGAGGTCCTTCCCCTACATCATCCTGTCTTTTTATTAAAAAATTGTAAATCTTTTAAAACTATATGTCAATAAAGTTTTCTTTTTTATTATTGCTTCTTAACGTGTCACTTCATACCTCAAATAGGTAACTTAATTATGCATCAATAATCGAAGTGCTAATGCCTTGCCTACATTAAATCTTTTTTCGGATTATGGGATTAATTTACTCTACAATTATCTGCCTACTCCATGCTTGCATATTTTTGCCTGTATGTTCCACCCCTTAATATATAGGTCACGAATAGTGATGATCAAGCACTAAAATGCTCGAGTACTCAGTACTTGAATTTTTTAAATAATGCTTATTATTGCAACTATTTACTGTTTATTAGTGCATTAGTTTCTGTTTCCAGCAGTATTGTTACATTGCCAATAATACATTTTTTTAACAAACAGGATGTTCCTGATCACTGTATGTGTTGCTGGAGCACATTTTACCTTCACTTTGCAAGCTGACAGACAAGGTATTAAGATCCCAAGCTATAAGAAATACCAGTTGTAAGCTGTGTTATCTTTGTTCCTGAATAAATATATATCCACTATTCAATGGCTGTACAGTACAGAGATTAATCCGCTGCCAACAGTTTATGGGGAGAGAGACACAGGAACCCAGAATTCAGAGGAAATAGGAGATGGTTACATTAATGGTCACTGCGCCTGCCCAAGGCAGGAGAAAAGAGCACAGGCGCCGGCTCATTTCAAAACAGCGCTGAAGAGGCGGCGCCCGGCGCCAAAAGACTTGAGTGACAGCTGTGTGGCGTCTGCAGCAGGGGGGGAAAGGCCTGCATCCAGGACTGAAGAAAGGTATTTTCTGAAAAATTACAAAACGGATTATTTCTGCAGTTACAGCACCCAGAACTAAAAGAGCCACCTTGTCAGAATGCAGCATTACTGCTGCACAAGGTGGCCCTTTTAGTTTCAAACGCCTGGGGGGGGGGTGACAGGTTCCCTTTAAGTTACATTTAAAGATGACAGTTGTATCATCCCAATATTACGTCACACACTAGCAGAAAGAAAAATCAAAGATGAGTTGGACCAGCTCAAATGTAAAGACAGTGTATACAAAACTAAACATGAACAGCACAATAATTGTATCCATGTATGGAACAGTTAGTTAAAAAACAACTTGCTGATGGTGTTATCTGTCTAGTCAGGCAATGAAATGTACTAGCTGTCTTAAAAGGGAAAATGTCAAGAAAATCCTTTCCAAAGAATAGTACTGAAAAATCAGAACAGCTTCTAGATTTAATACACACAGATGTTTGTGGTCCAATGAGTACTCAAACTCCTGGAAAGCATATATATTTTCTCACATTTATCAATTTATTCAAAATATACAGTTGTCTGTCTGCTTCACAGCAAAGATGAAGTTCCAAAGAAACTTGAAATATATCTTGCTGAAGTATATAACTAATTTGGAGAATGCCAAAAATTCTGCTTGCAGGTAATGGAACTGAATATACAAGTAATGAGACACAAAGCGTTTTAAGGAAAAATGCAATTGTATTTCAGACCACTGTACCATACAATTCTGAACAAAATGGTGTAGCAAAATGAAGGAACCAGACACTTTGTGAAAGTGAAATAATTATGCTATTTGACGTAGATTTGCCAACAACATATTGGGGTGATGCAATAATGACAGGTTACTATCTTAAAAAGAGACAACCAGGTAAAGCTACTGAGAAAACTCAAGTTGAGCAATGGAACAGGAAGCCTGAAGTACAACACATAAGAATATTCAGAAGTAAAATATTTGCACATATTCCCAAAGAAAAATGTACCAAGTGGGAATCTCATGCAAAAAAAGCTATCCTGGTGGGCTACAGTGAAACACAGAAAGGAAATAGAATCATGCACCCAGAAATTAACAAGGTCACAAAAAGCAGAGATTTAATGACAGAT
The DNA here is from genome assembly GCF_051348905.1 of Ranitomeya variabilis. NCBI lineage: Eukaryota > Metazoa > Chordata > Amphibia > Anura > Dendrobatidae > Ranitomeya > Ranitomeya variabilis. The sequence continues at coordinate 546,070,005 of NC_135235.1, read as the reverse complement.
GAGAACTTTGTGACGCTCAAGTTTCATGACATCATACCAGTAGTCCAGCTGAAGAAACAACAATCTCTGTCACAATGTTAAAATAGCAGGAAAAAGGATGTAGAAGTTTGTTTAGATTCTTCAACCACTGAAGAAGTAACAGAAAAATCAGGTGAACCTGAAGTCAGGAGATCGTCAACATCAAATAAGGGTATACCAGCTAAGTGTCTATCCTACTTTGTCAAAACAGAGCCACAGTCATGGAATGAGATGCAACAACTAGCTGTCCATGAAAAACAGAGTGGATTAATGCTGCTAATGAGGAAATTAAATCCCTTCATCAACTTCAAACTTAGAAATTCACCAAACTACCACAAGGCAAGAAAGCAATCAAATGGAAATGGGTTTTTAAGACCAAATATGACTGTGAATGCAAGGTTCACAATGGTTCACAGATTTAAAGCAAGATTAGTCATATAAGGGTATTCTCAGAAATATGTTGAAGATAATGATGCCACATTTTCTCCAGTTGCTAAACAGACTTTCAGGACTGTAATGGTTATAACTGCTGTACAAAAGATGTTTGTCAGACATTTGAACATCAAAACTGCTTCTTAAAATGATGACATTGAAAAGGGCTTGTATTTTACTCAACTTGAGGGTTATATCAAAGAGGGTGAAGAATCCTGTTTGCAAACTAAAAAAATCTCTCTATAATCTTAAGAAAGCAGCAAGAGCATGGAACGCCAAAATGAACAAAGTCTTATTGGAAGAAGGATTTAAAAGAGGTCAAGCAGATCCATGTTTATACACAAAATATACAGATGGACAGTGGATGTATATTATCTTATATGTGGACGATGTGATTATGGTTCATCAAGAGGAAAGAGAAATTGGAAAGATGGCTAGAATTCTTAATCAGCATTTTGAAACCAAAGACCTTGGAAATATGACATATTATTTAGCAATCCAGGTAAAAAGAGAAGAAGATGGAAGCTTTCTTCTAAATAAAAGTGCAAAAATCAACTCAGTGTCGAAGCCAAAGGTATATCAACCCCAATGGAACCATCCTACCTAAAGTTGGAAGAAAATGATCTGTTACCTAACAATATGAAATGCAGACAGCCAGTAGGGGCACTTGTTTACATAGCACCTATGACTTGTCCGGATAATGCAGCAAAATTTCAATTTTCTGCAGATATGTGGAAAAAACATACCAAAAGAACTGGAATGCCGTTAAGAGAGTGCTTCAATATTTGAAAGAGACTCAAGACATATATTTAAGGATATCTGCAACAAGAGATCTAGAACTCAAAAAGCTTAGAGGATCTACCTGACCTGTTGAGCTTAACACCAGTTTCAGTGCTGGGTCTTGCTCCCTTCCCCTATGGCCAGCTCACTCTGTTCTACTCCATACTGGGTTACTGTAGTATTGTATTTACTTTACTGATATAGTGCCATTAATTTCCACAAAGCTTTACCGATATCATCATTACTGTCACCATTGGGGCTCACAATGTAAATTCACTTTCAGTATGTCTTCAGAGTGTGGGAGAAAACCTTAGCACCCAGGGGAAACCCAAGCAAACATGGGTAGTACAGGATACCATACAAACACCTTGCAGATGTTGTCCTTGATGGAATTTGAGCTCAGGACCCAAGCGCTGCAAAGCTGCAATGCTAACCACTGAACCACCTTGCTGCTCATATTCCAGCAAACACATGGTATCATGGCAAATACATCTGATACCATCACTCAAGGTTCTTTAAAGCCGGTTGGGCTCACATGTGCTGCCTGAGTATTCAGTAAGGAATTCTCCCAGTCACTACGTGTTATACAAGAACTGAACTCATCATCCACTTCATGTAGCTTCAGCCGGGTGTCTAATCATCTCCCCAGCTAATTCCTCCTGGCCATTTATAGCACTGTATCAGAGTATGGAGGAGTTACACTTTAGCAAAGGAGATAAAAAATAGACAAGGGCTTAAATAGAGAAAAACAATGGGGGAGCAAAGAACTAGGCCAGTATTATATGTAAGAGTGTGACAGGGATGGTCATAGCCTTTACCTTATTAAGAAAATGGTTATGTCCTGTGTATTGAAAAATGTCTGCATAGAACTTTATAGGCACCAATGCTAATGTATTGTAATGTAATAGGGATAATATGTGCAATTTCATAGAGTTTTCTAAGTACTTAGTTATGTGGATCTCTCTAATGTATTTTTGGTGAATGTATGATGTATATTATGTAAAACATTTAGGGAAAGATTAGGGATAAGCTACGGTATAGTATAGGATATATAGGATATGTCGTTAGTATCAGATATAAGCTAGGCAAAGTGCAGTTGTTGGCACAATAGATTCAGGAAGTAGGAAATAAGTACACAGGTTTAGGAACAGTGAAAGGTTTGGAACCAGCCCAGCCAATGGGGGGGGGCAAAGTTATAATAAGGGGAGCACTTCTTGATTAGTGGGAATGAAGTATTAGATTTAGAGGAGAGATAGCAGCAGTTCGAGACCAGAGGGCTGGAGGGCATGAAGAGCATGGGCTGTTTAGCAGCATGATAACGACAGCCACAAACTTTAGAGGACATTCCTGGAATATCTGAGACCTACAGCCCATTAGAGGCACTGAGAAGCGTGCCTCATTATCTTCCTATGAGTGGAAGCTGGACGGGGAATCACATACCGAAGTTGGGATGGGACTGATGGAAGCTGCGGAGAAAAACTGAGTATCCCAGTGGCCAGAGATGCCAGTGAGGAAAGGGATAGTTCAGGCGAGAGACCAGTGGATATAAAAACACAAAAAACTTTGATAACAGAAACGATTGTGCACAATACTGTGTGTTTCATATAAAACGAATTGGGTGTCCCCTGTTGTGTGTACAGCGGTTCCTAAAGTTGAAGAATCAAAGACAGCAGAGGCCTGAGACCAAAACGTGAGTGTTACGAACCACACGCATATCACGGGAGAATCGGGAAACTGTTTATTTGCGAGATGCCAGGGTGTGGGAGAACAGAAGCCCCTTGCCCATGACTACCACCCTGTGCACCTTACATACACAAGAAAAAAGGGAGTCAGATATCTACTTTTATCTAAAAAGGGGTCTGTTATTCCCATCCATATATATGGCATTAACAAATGCATGAACCCTGTATGATGAAACAGAGTCCCCATGAACCCATATTGTGCACATACATGCACATCATGTGCTGCATCCTTATAGCATTGAATTAGGAGTTATTCTCCAGACACAACGCTTCTAACCGGTCAATAGCTCAATAATGCAGCATCCAATAGATCATTCTGTATGAAGCTGCATATTTCCAGTCACTTGTTTAAATTAGTCCCATGTTTAGAAGCAAAAGACAGAATACATATGTTAACATCTGAAGACTTTCACCCACCCAGATAATTTAATAAAGGAAAATGAAACTAGTGGGGACATTTATAACAGTTAGTGCCCAGATTACAGAACATGAAGGTGGCGAGACCCTTAACCACCAATAAGACATTTATTTTCATTATGCAAACTTTTTTTTTTAGAAAAATGGCTCGAAAAGTTGTTGCTCTGGTTACCACCTGCATTCGAGTGGTTATAAATATCTCCTATGGATTAGCATCTGCTACTTCATCTTTTAACTCCATAAAATCAGAGAAAGAAATGTATAAATAAAGCTAAAGATGAAAAGTTATTATTCTACTTTTTAATATTAAACTGAATGTCAAAAATTGCCTTATTGAACGTAATTTTGAAAATCCGAGGTATATAATATCACCTCTTATACTTCTATGGGTGCCATATTACACCTCTGTATAATGTGAAGATTGTATAATGTATAATTTTTGTAGGACCCTATTTGTGTAGTTCTAGTGTCCATATATAACAATGTGGGTGAGGCCAGATCAATATTAATACCAAATTCACTGAACTTAAATCTGTCTTTCCTTCAGCGTCCAGCCTTACATTAGGCTATCCATGCATATCTGCCATTATTGGTCCCCATGCAGTTGTCTTTGTGCTAATTGACCTACAATACTGCTCAGATTATTTGTGTCCCTGGTTCTCTTGCCATTACACTTCTATATATTACATTTATTTATTCATTTATTATGCTTTGCTTATATAGTGCTATCATATTCTACAGCACTTTACATAGATTATCATTGCTGTCCCCAATAGGGCTCACAATTTTCCCATCAGTATGTCTTTGGAATGTGGGTGGAAACCGAAGTACCTGAAGGACACCCACGCAAACACAAACAAAGATGAGACAATAAGTTCACCAGCCCTTATTATACAAACCAACATTCATTATCACGTCATCAACATCGTCATGTACATCTTTTCTGCTTTTCAGGAATGTCAAGATAAAGACCACATGCTTGTACCGTATACCCCCTTTTGATTTCTTAATAATAAAAACTTCTACTTCTCTCATCGCCCGATTTGTTAAGAGATTCAATCATTTTAGTAACATTTTAGTAGGGGACTTCATCAAGACTTGATCAAAAGTCAGCTGGAGTAAGATGTACCAAGTTCAGGAAGAGGCAGCTTCTATGGGGCCAGTACAGCTGACCACCCTTTGCTATGGGCCTATTGTGAAGTTGCTCAGGGTCTCCATATTATAAAACCCACATAAATGTTAGAAAACTTTTAAGAGAGATTCCTAGGTTTATGCTACCAAAAGGTAGTTGGTGAGTATGGATAAGCTCTGGGTCCTCATGTAAAAATGATTCACTTTTGTGTTTGGATATGTAGGATATCCTAAGTTCCTCTAAAACATGTACAGACATTGTATGGTTCACTCATATGTTCTATACGGAACAGCCATTTACGTAAGGTTATGTGAAAAGTGCTTATGAGGAGCTGATGTGTGAGATCAGATGGTTACCATATGTACAGCGTGAAAATGAGATAGTTGACGATAAACAGGCCAAGTGTGACAATATACATGAGTATAAATATATATAGAGGCCCTGCAAAACGGAAATATCACTCCCAACTTCCCACAGATCATCAAAGAGCTTACATAGGACAAACAAATACACCTTCCTCCTTGTAGACCCCCATCTGTGAGTTATTAACCTTTATGAAAGAACAATTGGGCAATGGGGAGCACATGAATGTAAACGAAAGTACATGTAAACATATTGTCCAGACATCGTAGAGGTTCTGGCGTAACCATGTCTCCGCCGACATCTGTCCTCTGTCACGATCCCATCTCCTCCCCAGTCACTTTGTCACCTTCACACATCTGGTAAGTTTGGCAATGAAGGGGTTGATTGATCCTATAAAACAGTATTTTACTTAAATGAGTCTGTCGGGAATAACATTGAGAACTGAGGAGGAAGTAGGAAGGTTTCATTAGGAACTGGATTAGGAGCTTGGTGTACCTTGAGCGGTGACAATGCCAGGAATTAGATTTCATATAGTGGACCCCATATCTTAAGGGGGTTGTACGGGAAAAGAAATCACTGTTGTGTCCCTGGTAATTGGATGTGATGGAGTAAAATGTGTGAAAGGTCCAACATATATGACAACAGCTAAATCATAGTCCTGAAGCTTAGCTCTATATTAAATATCATCTCATTGTTCACTATTACTAATCTTATAGATATACTCTGCTTCCTATTAATCTGTATTATCTCATTGACGATTTTCTCTTATTACTCAATATTTCCTTCTCTTACAACTGAGAGATTTTTAGACTTTACAAATCTTCCATTTCCTCCTGACCAGAACTTGGTTCTATTTTGTAAGTTCAAGGACATGTTCTTAATTATATACATAACTCTACTTGAGAGTAAAAGATTTGCCAAATCAGTCAAATGACAAAGCTCTGATTCCCACCTATATTGGCTCCATTAAGTGCAGAACTCCTACTTTTCGAGAACTCCCCATAAAGTGCTCTATAAAACATGAAGCTTTAGGGATTTTGTTTCTCCTTGAAGACCTGCCAGCTGACATAGGGAGGATTTTAGTACAGGCAATACTTCATAGGAAAATGTATGCAAATTAGCTGTTGACCAGGAGGTAAAAAATGGTTGTCTAGTGTCACCTAGTCACTCTGTAAGTCAAAGTTGATGCTTTAAAGATTTCACCAAGATTCAAAGTTATCCCTTGTCTCGAGCCTTAGGGAATACCTTCCTGATCGCTGGCGGGCCGGCACTGTCCTTGGCTATATTTGGCACACCCATTGAAAATGAATGGAGTGGAAGTGCACATGATTGGCATAAGCTCCATTTATATGGGACTTGTCAGAGCCCCAATCATGGGATCAGTGAGGGTCTCTGAGGACAGACCTCCTCAAGATCAGGAAATTATCTCCTAGCAGATGGATAAGGTATTTCTTTTAATGTTGTTACAAACCCTTTCCAAATGACTCAGGATATTTAGACAAACCAAAGTAAATTCTTCTCCAAAAAATGGAAGTGTTTTTCTTTTTGGTATAAACTGGTTTGGCAAATATACTAATTTTGGCTCTACAACCAAAATCAAACCTACAAAGAAAACAATTTTGACCAGATCAGTTGTGCACTGAAATATTTCTGTTGTGGTTGGGTTAGAGTTATATATGCAGCAACAGAAGCAAGAATAGTAGAGGTGTGTGTCTAGAGAGTCAATAGAAACAGGGTGTCTGCAGGATTTATATACTGTTAACCAAATGCACATTTAACATAGTGAAAATTCCAGAGCTCCTTCAAAGAAACTCATAGACAGATACAGATCTCACCTTTTTTTTGGTCCCCCACTTTAACTTCAAAGAACTCCATTGAAAGGAACATCATCCTCTCCCCTCCCATGCAATCTGGAAATATACACTCTATATGCAGAAACACATGCTTACTATGGTCCACTTGTGTTAGGCTTAGAATCCTGGCCACAAATCACATTCTGCGATATAGAATTTGTCTTCCTTATGCTTTGTGTATACCTAATATATCTCCAGCTTTTAGGATGTTGAATGAATTCCTAATACCAGCTTTACTGAATGAACTGGAAAAAAGGCGTCAACCAACCATGGACCTTTCAAGACCAGCACACTCTTCATCTTATTGAGGTTAACCAATGACTCAAATGAAGGTTACCACCTTCTGAACTATGTGAAATTGTTGTTATTCTGCTCTACTAGAAACGTGGAGAACAAACTACTTAAACATTTTTGTTTTGTTAGTTGTTTTCATTTTTCTAAGCTTATTTCTATGAGTTTTCTTGGAATTGCTAGGATGGAACTCATTTCTACCTATTTCTAATGAAGAATTTCTTTAGATTGTATCATAGTAACACTTCTCAGTCCATGATGTTCTATGAAGTCATTCAATGCAGTTCTCACAGATGCCAAAGTTTTAAAGTAAGACATTTAACTCAAAGCAGAAAATAGAAGACCTACCAGAAGACAACCCTGTTTGGAGGTGAATATAGTGCCAGTCACTTACCATTAGGATCTATCTCATAGACTTATCACAAATAAACCAGATATGGATGATGATACTTAGAACAATTTCACCTAGTGAGCCCAAGAAAACGGAGTATAATGTTGGGCTTCGTGCATAGAAAATGTGTCTTGTAGAAAAAGTTGCCTTGATGACAAAAATAGCTATTAGATATCAGCTTCAATTTTCCCAAAGATGCTAAAAGTCCTAAAGGCTGGATTTAAGACGCAAACGGTGTAAAATTAAAGAACATGGCTATTTTTTCTCAGATCGATGCTACTTTTGACCATAGGTTTTGTCTGATATTACTACTTTGTCCCTTTTAGTTGAATGTGGCTGAGCTGCATTACCAAACTCAACCAATGGACAAGAGTGGCACAGTTTCTGTAAGAAGCAGTAATGATTTTCTTAACTCATTGTACTCTTTTAAGCAATTGTTTGGGGTTTATTTTGTAATACTCTTCGCCCCTTACCTTTCTATTACAACCTGTAAGATCAAATCTAAAAACTAAAGCTACATTCATTTTTTACAGACTAAGGTGTTTGCCAAGTTTTTATCTTCAGTCAAAGCTCTCGTCTCTCAAGATATTAATAAGTTGTTTCTTAAAGGGCTGCAGCTACTGCACAACACTTCATAAAGTCTTCTGGTAAATTTCTTCTCCAAGTAATGACTTCCCGTGTAAAGCTCTGCAGACCTGTTGGCAGCAGACAGACCTCTAGTCCTAAACACCTCCACCTCCAAAATTCAACCAGAAGCTCTTATAGCTATAGTGTATGTGAGACATTTCTTGGCTTAGACTTCTAATAGACTGTACCTGCCTTAGTCATGTTTATTAAATTCAATGCTGACCTTCATTTTTTTCTGTGAGGAGAAAGGAGTCTTCTCAATACAAGACAACATTTTTATGTACAATGCCTGTAAGGTGTGTTAACTGTGCCTTAAGCATTATTTAGGCCCATTCTTCAACATTTGTCCTTCAATAAGATCATAATGATAGCCCATGTGGCTACTATTCTATGGGGCCCTAATGAAGTGATGTCCCAGCCAAGGTTAGCTGCTACTCTTACATAAATAAGTGGTGAGAATTGTCTCAACTGACCCAAACGGTGTTGAAAGAAGGTATATGGGGAAAACAGGCTCCAAACTCCTCTGTTCCATATTATTTAGGGTGTCACAGAGCCATCCAGCACCAAAGTCTTTGAAACATGCCCATCATCTCTATGGAAGAGAGTGGCTAAGACTCTAATATAAATGTGGCAATTTTGTCTATTCCTTGGCAGCAAAAAGATCGGACAGTGGCTGTGAAGAACCCCTTGAAACTATGCAGAAGCATTTTTTTAAAAAATGTTGGGAGAAAATATTTAGTGAAAAAAGTTGTATAGCTCTAATTCTGGTTCAAGTCACCTGAGACAGTTTTCTCCAGACAGTTTTATACGTCTTCGCTCGTTTCTGTAGCAAATATACCAAATGATTATTATTTTTAAAAGTGGAGAAGAGCAGTGAAAATAAACTTAATACCTGTTCTTCTGTGACTGTTCCTAACAGACCCCTGCTGCCAGTTTGAAGGACAAGAGAATAAAGATGATTGAAGAAAACAAGGATCCTTTAGGCTCCTTATTAGCGATTGGAGACACTCGAACATATGCTGAGAGTATAGTTCCCATTTAAAAATCAATACAACTTCACATATTACAGCACTGCCGAGCAAACAGCTGAGTCAATGAAATGCTGAAATGCTTCATTTTACAGCAGAAAAAAAAGCAAGTCTCAAGACAGCTGAGAAAGATTTTCCCCATAGATTTATATGAAAGAAAAAAATACCCTACTTAAAAAATAATAATGTACAAATGTGTCTGTAAACAAGCTTGTTGACTGTTTCCAATTACAACCAGCAGAATTGTGAATTTAGCTCTGAAGTAGAATACATGCTGTAAAATGGGATTATAACTGGGAAAGGAGTGTCTTTGCCAATGTACCCATGACAGTACTGCTTGTACCATCAAAGTGACCTCATGCTTCACGGAGGTCAGTGCCACACTCTATGGATTTGTAAGATGACACAGAAAAGAGTCTTATATGTTACTATTTAAATTGTGAGCCCCAATGAGGAAAATCTTGGTAATGTCTGTGAAGCACTGAAGAATATTATGACGCATTCGCACAATTTCCAATTGAATTTATATGAATCGACTAAAAAATGATTGCTTCTTCTTTACACATTACAGAAGATACAAATTACAGAAGATAACATCAGACACAGAAGGCTCACATGACCTCGACATGACCACGCAGGCTTCCCCAAAATGCCTTGCAGATATTACACGGTAAATCACAACCATTCAGGAGAGACTATCATAGCCTACAGCCGGTGGTGTAGCTAGAATCCGAAGGCCCCAGTGCAAAATTTGGACCTGCCCCCCCCCTTCCCCCCGCCCCAGCATGTTGGTCAGATGTATGGGCCTTTGTAGCATTTTAAATCCTACAAGAACATACAAGTTGTACCCTCTCCCCAAATATGTAGTAATGCCCCCATCTTGGGCTACTTCTTGGTATATACAGTTGAACCAGAAGTTTACATACACTATATAAAAAGACACTAATGCATGTTTTTCTCAATATCTGACATGAAATCAGAATAAACATTTCCTGTTTTAGGTCAATTAGGATTACCATAATTATTAATATTTGCCAAATGCCAGAATAATAAGAGAGAATGTTTAAAGGGCCACTGTCACCCCCTCCAGCCGTTATAAACTAAAAGAGCCACCTTGTGCAGCAGTAATGCTGCATCCTAACAAGGTGGCTCTTTTAGTTTTAGGTTCAAGTATACCCAAAATAAAGCGTTTTGATACTTAGCCACAATACCGGTCTTTAGCCAGGGAGGCGGGTCCTCACTCCCCAGCTTGGACCGCTACTCTGCCGTCACTCATATCTTCATGGGCTTTCGGCGCCACCCCCTCAGCACTGTTTACGTTTCAAAACCGGCGCCTGCGCTGTGTACTACTGTGCTGCGCAGTCTGCAAGCCTGGCTGGGACGTCAGATGGCCAGAGCTTACTGCGCCTGCGCAGCACAGTAGTAAACAGCGCAGGCGCCGGTTTTGAAACATAAACAGCGCTGAGGGAGCGGCGACGAAAGCCCATGAAGATTGGAGTGACGGCAGAGTAGCGGTTCAATCTGGGAAGTGAGGACCCGCCTCCCTGGCTAAAGACCGGTATTGTGGCTAAGTATCAAAACGCTTTATTTTGGGTATACTTGAACCTAAAACTAAAAGAGCCACCTTGTTAGAATGCAGCATTACTGCTGCACAAGGTGGCTCTTTTAGTTTATAACGGCTGGAGGGGGGTGACAGTGGCCCTTTAAGGCATATTTGCTGCTGCTGGGTTGTTGCCCTCCTATGGCTCCCTCCACGTCTCCTGGTGTTCTGGCCTGTCTTATGGTATCTGTTCCATGCTCTGAAAATTGTGCTGACAGACACAGCTACCCTTCATTCCACAGCTTGCATTGGTGTGCCATTGTGGATGAGCTACACTACTTGAGTAACTTCTGTGGGTTGCTACTGTACCTTTAGGGTGAGAGTGATTTGTAAGCCCTGAACTGTTTAACAATAGGGTCAGGGACTGCTGGGATTTAAAAAGAGAAGCTCAAGGTGAGAAAAGGCCTGGAGTGAATTGGCTATAAGTGATCAGGAGAGAGGTGGGTTACAAAGGAATATTTAAAGATTGGGAGAAGGTTTTGGGATTTTCTTACCTGTAAGACAGCAAAAATGCACCCACCCTCCAGCCCCCTTAAAAAAGTTTTTTCTTTGCTTTTCATACTTTTCTTATATGATGGTTGAATTTGGGATGTTCTACAGAGAGAAAAGACCAGTTATGGTTCATACTTACTTTCTGTAGGTAGGGTTCAATAAAGCTGGTAACAAATGTTTGTCGGATGATATCAATAAATAGCTGTGGCCAATCTTTCCACCCAATAAAAGGTATCAAGAGACTTTATTCAACTAAGGTCCCATAACATATAGGATAATTTGTACTTGAGACGTCAGGCCAAGGAAAGTGGAGTTTTTAATTTTTGTCCATGCAGTGATATATGTTACATGATGATCCAGAATCACTACAGACATTTGTGTATAGTCCCTTTCTTCAACCCTCCATGACCTCCAGAAGTCGGCAGCTTTTCTCCAGAGTAAAGTTGGGTAATGTCTGCCTTCCTACAAGACAAAGCAGTGCAATATTTTTATAATTGCTTACCCTGGGGACATGTGCGGCATTATATCATTACTCCTTCCTGCTGGAGACCACCAGAGATTAATGCATTATTAACCCTTTTCCGGCAGAAGACCACTAGACCAGCTGCGTATCAGTCTGTGGCAACATTAACCCCTTCAATCACGACACTCTGGAGGATCGCTGTATGAAACTTTTCATACATAGGACTCCCAGACTAACAATGCAGTAACCTCTTCCTGCTGCGGCTGACAGAAGGTCAATTTATTACCCCCTTCCTGCTAGATCCCTGAGGATCATTTGTTCCTTCGTGACCCCCTGAATTTGGAGTGTGCACTGCTGGGTAATGTCTGTGCCACAGGAACCTGGTTTAACCAAAAAAGGCACCAGGCCAAGATATCAATGAAATTCATATTGTATTTTGCATGATGAATTATCAAAATTTGACTCCAATAGCCCTAAATACTGATGTGGAAGAGCTGAATTTATTAACATTGCTATATTTATAAACCTAAATGATAACTACAGATTGTAGATTTGCAGGTTGTGGTAGTACTGACTTTATCATAACAGGAAGTTTACATCTAATTATGAGAAGTGTTTGTGGATTAACTCAGTTCAGTTGATTGTGAAAACTCAGCTTTCTATGAAATAGCTATGAAACTTCTTTGGGTTAATAAAGGAGAATAGGTTCAGCCTTAGTTGTTTCCTTTTCTATTGGGTTTTGCAAGCTTTCGCACCCTTCCATAGGAATTGCAACTTGCTATTGATCCCCATGATAGATTTTTACCCTCTGATTTGCATTTTGAGGGTTCATCTAGGATTGCAAATAAATTCGTCAACTTAGTAGCTTGTAAATGTTTTTTATAAAAGGGTATATGTCCAGTTATAGGGGTGTTTTCCCAGATTCGACGCCTATGACCTTTCAAGCAATTAATGCTATTCTTCAATAGATCCTCTACTCTCATTTACTTTGCTAGGAAAGGAACATGTGAATATGTGCGACCACTTCATCTGTGAAATTGAGACGCCATTCTCTAGATCATGAGTCCCCAACCTGTTGATTGTGAACCACATGTGGCTCGCGGGTCCATGACTTGTGGCTTGCAGCTGTCTGCCACCTTGGTACATTAGCACCAGGTCTTTCAAACAGCTATGAAGAGATGGTGACTTTTGTGAGTAGCCTCGCACAGAAGAACAGATCTGAATGCGCATATACTGGGTAGGGGGAAGGAGGAGAGAAATTAATATAGTAAGCTGGAGATCGGATAATACTGTGAGTTAGAGGTGTCCTTGCAGCTGGATGCAATAGTGTGGTGGAAGTGCTTGATGCAAGAACACCAAGTGGGGCTAATGTGGGAACAGCTGGATGCAAGTATACTGCCTCAATGTGATTACCGTGGGAGAGCTTTGGCTGTAATTATACCACTAATGGGAGCTCTGTGTGTCGCTAGTTTTAGAAAGTCACTGCTGGGGTGGGGGAGGTCTGGATGTGGCTTGCAACCTTCTCTCAGAGCTGTATGTGACTCTCGAGGTGTCATGCTATGAGGTTCTTTGGTAAGGGAAAAGGGCCTTAACCTGTCCCTGGAACTAGGACCCTAACTATCCCCCTCCTTGGGTACTCTTGAAGGCATAGAGGCCTGGATCTCCAACCTTGATATACTCCTTTTAAACCATAATCTGTCCCCTCCCCCACCTCATGAGGCATTGGACAGAAATGTAAGGTAAACAAGACACAAAGACAAAACTGAGATAACAGAAAACCTTTATCTTACAAAAACACAAACCAACAATAGGGAGGAGGATGGGGACTGGCAGGAATAAATTAAATGGGAATAGGCACCAAACACACACCACTACTGCAGACTACAGAGACTCAACCTTCCGCTGACTCGACTCGCCGGTATAAGAGCAACTGTGACTTCCTTCCAGGGCCTACTAACCCCAACTTTGGCACACAGAGAGAGAAGGTAATGACAAGCTTAGGAAGTTCATAGTCCATTGAGGTACAAGGTCAGGTGACCGGAGGGTCACATCCTAGCTTCTCCAAACACCTCCACGGAGCCAGGTGGCCGGTGTGCAGCGCCCCAGAGTCCTGGTCGTTGCAGTACTGTGGCTCCGCCACTATGGGGAGCCATGGTGCGTCCGATGGCACTGAAGGAGTTCATCTGATCAGGTATCACAGACACCAATACATTTCACAGCTGGGCCTCCGGGGGGAGCTAAGGGTTCTATTCATTAGGCCACTCCCCACCATAGTGGGTAAACTGGGGGTCAGGCAGGAAGTTAGATCAGAAAGCTGACTGGATTGGACGAAGCAACACCTAGTGGCAGAGGGTGTTGTGGAGGAAGAGACAGTAGGGTCTCTGTCAGGGGTGGGATCCTGACAGAGGCTTGGCATTGAAAAGAACGTAACGGGTCCGCGCCAGCTCCGGGAAGCGGCGGGACCCAAGAAAGGACTAGAAGCGAGATAGATTGTGCTGAGTGAGAAACGAGATCAAGCAATAGGAGAATTCCAGTAGGGGTTGTGCTGTAAGACCGGAGCAACACCCTACTGAGGCGCACTACCGGTGGCCGGAACGCCGAGGGAGTATTATAACATTCAGCTTCAAGCAATACTCTAAACAGCGGCAGGACAGTCAGTTTAAGGCGGGCTGTCTAACACATATCACCTATGAAGTCTTGGGAGGCAATTGCGGGAGAGGGGCGTCTCTAGGGTCCCGGAAGAACTCCAGGCCTATCCGACAAACGGGTGCCGTTCTAACTGTAACATCAGGAAGGGACGGAAGATTAGAAGAACATCATTTAATCGAGTTGTGAGGGAACTTAAGAAACAGACACAACGGTTGTGGGGTACTTTCCATAAGCACAGCAGGGGAGGACTACAACACATAGCGCTAAGAAGGAAGGCACCGATTTCCACCTGTGAAGAGAACTCTGGAGGTGCCATTGGACCGGCCGGACTTGCGCAGCTTGGTGAACCGTATTCTGGACTGAGGACCCAGAGATCTTCAGTAAAGAGGTAAAGAGACTGCAACCTGGTGTCCTCGTTATTTACCGCGACCTGCACCCCACAACTGCACCGTTACAACACCACTTACTGCACCGGACGTCCCCCACTGACAGACAGGGCCACGGACCGGGTCTAGCCACCGTGACAACCCCAGGACTGAGACCCAGAGGCCCGGCTCCGGGTACCCCTCGGCCCTGCGGCGGTGTGGGGGCGCTCCAAACTTGGCGTCACGAACAGGATCTACTTAAGCCTGAAGAATCAGGTCATGTGTGCCTTGGAACTGTGATTTACTGTGCTTGGACTGTACTTTATTGCAAAGACTGTGGATTGTCACTTGCCGCCAAAAGTTCGCGCCAAAACCGCCGCCATTACAGCGCTAAGGAGAGCGCAGGAGAAGAAGAAGGGCGTGGAAGTGGGCGTGAACAAGCTGAAGAGCGCGAAAGACAATGGCCGCCCAGTCTAAATATCTCGGCCCCTTGAGGACGTGTCCGTCAGCAGCCGAGATCCGCCTCCTGATCCTCAATGGTGGGCAGAGACAGAGAAAACGAAACCGCCCACGAAGGAGAGAGCGGGAAAAGGACCAGGAAGAAGAAGCGAGCAACATGGAGGACGCCATGGCCAGCCGCCCGGAGCCGGAGCGTGGGGTCGGAGCCGAGGACTCCCCCAGCTACCCGGAGAGGCACCGCAGCCAGAACTCCACAGTTGACGCTGACCTCCTGCAGACCGGAGCGGACAAGCTGATCCACCAACCCCGGCGGATGCAGCTGAGCACTGAGGCCGGGTGGAGGAAGACCATCATCGGGAGCCTCGCCAGACGTCTGTCGGCAGCCTCGTCTGGTCCGGAGCAAGAAAGAAGTTCCAGCGCTCCGAAGCCAGAAAGCAAGGCCCTGCCGGAAAGCGAGGTACTGCAAGCAGAGATGACAGCGTCGCAGCACAAGGCCCTGCAACCAGTGCTACAGGCCGCAGTGGAGACGGAGCAGACCGGCACCGGAGGGACCGCATCTGAAGCAGGTATGAAGGATGACCCTGCCCTGACGACCGACACCCCTCCAGTGACTGCTAGTGCCACAGCTGCTGACTCCGTTCCAGTGACTGATCTTGCAGCAGCCGCTACCTCTGCTGCAGCAAATGCCCCTACTCAAGCTGCGCAGACCTCCATCGCTGCGCATGATTTAACTGTACATGAGAGACGGATTAACGGCGTGTGTCCAGCACTAGGTGCAACCCTGGACTTCACCCTTCCCGGGCCAACAGGGGTTAAGTGCCAGGTGCAGCCCTGGAAGCCGTTCAACTAAGCCTCGGAAACCTGAAACTGTAAATAGTTAACTGTTTATTTCCTTGCTGTTTTGCTGCTAAAACCCGTCCTGGGTTAACTCTTAAAGGAATCCCTTTGTTTACCCGGGATCCCTATTGCTTTTTATTTTTGCTTTCACTTTCATTTTTGTTTTTTTTTGTTCCACAATGTTATAAAAACTGCTGAATCATGAACAATGCATGATACAAACTTCTTGTAAATAGTTTACACCTTCTTAAGGGTGTCTCCTACTGGTTTTACTTAAAGACTCTTTGCGAAGATACCATACCGGAGCTTTTGCTGAGTATGGACTGGTAGCTAGAGAACAAATGCTACCTCCTAAAGACTTGGTCCCCTCTTAAAGGGGATGTCCACGTGTTGCACTTAAAGAAATGGTATTGCTTTAAGACTGATAGATAGCAATGATGTTTGATAAGAGAAAATGATGATGCTTACATGTAAAAGTTATATGTATCCAACTGGTTAACTGTAAAGAAATGTTGATAAAGTTCCTTAGAAGAAAGATTGAGAGACAGAAGGAAGATGCAGTAGGCCCATAGGGGTAGACAGAGTGTCCTGCATAGTCGGAAGTAAGAAAGTATTAATGAAGGTTGATGATCTAAGAAGATAGTTGATAATGTTGATAAGAAACTGGGGATAGAAGGTAAACCCTGAGTCCTCCATAGAAAGTTAAGAAGAGTTAATAATGTGCTACAGAGGACAGAAAGTGAACCCGTAGGGGTTAGGTAGTGAGTCCTCCTAGGAGCTATATGTAGATGGCTCAGTGCTTCTAAAACTGAAAGTATGTTATGTCCTATACTATGTATAGCAGTTGAAAAGGCAGTAGGTCCTGGCTGAACGGGACGGTCCTGTAATAGAAAGGAGAGGCAGTAGGTCTGGTGCCGATAGGACAGGCGGTCCTGCAGATTCAAAGAAGGAGAATGAAAAGTTGATATGCCTTATAATGTGATTATAGGAAGGTCTTTGGTGGACTTAGAGTGTGTGTCCTCTAAAGACAATGTTAATGTATTATACCAATGTTTGCACTAAGTAGAATACCCGGTTGGGTAACAGGAGTTATTTATAGCCTGTAATTTATAATGTTTTAGTATTTAACCATGTTTTGTAACGTTCAAGTGTCCTCACCTCCCATAAAGGGAAGCTTGTTCAAGTATACTTATTGTCATTGCACTCAACAAAATTGTATGTCTTTTTGCTAACTTGTATTGTTGTTTTCTTCCCAGTCCCGGAGTACTGTGTTTAACCAGGGGGGAGTGCAGCGCCCCAGAGTCCTGGTCGTTGCAGTACTGTGGCTCCGCCACTATGGGGAGCCATGGTGCATCCGATGGCACTGAAGGAGTTCATCTGATCAGGTATCACAGACACCAATACATTTCACAGCTGGGCCTCCGGGGGGAGCTAAGGGTTCTATTCATTAGGCCACTCCCCACCATAGTGGGTAAACTGGGGGTCAGGCAGGAAGTTAGATCAGAAAGCTGACTGGATTGGACGAAGCAACACCTAGTGGCAGAGGGTGTTGTGGAGGAAGAGACAGTAGGGTCTCTGTCAGGGGTGGGATCCTGACAGAGGCTTGGCATTGAAAAGAACGTAACGGGTCCGCGCCAGCTCCGGGAAGCGGCGGGACCCAAGAAAGGACTAGAAGCGAGATAGATTGTGCTGAGTGAGAAACGAGATCAAGCAATAGGAGAATTCCAGTAGGGGTCGTGCTGTAAGACCGGAGCAACACCCTACTGAGGCGCACTACCGGTGGCCGGAACGCTGAGGGAGTATTATAACATTCAGCTTCAAGCAATACTCTAAACAGCGGCAGGACAGTCAGTTTAAGGCGGGCTGTCTAACACATATCACCTATGAAGTCTTGGGAGGCAATTGCGGGAGAGGGGCGTCTCTAGGGTCCTGGAAGAACTCCAGGCCTATCCGACAAACGGGTGCCGTTCTAACTGTAACATCAGGAAGGGACGGAAGATTAGAAGAACATCATTTAATCGAGTTGTGAGGGAACTTAAGAAACAGACACAACGGTTGTGGGGTACTTTCCGTAAGCACAGCAGGGGAGGACTACAACACATAGCGCTAAGAAGGAAGGCACCGATTTCCACCTGTGAAGAGAACTCTGGAGGTGCCATTGGACCGGCCGGACTTGCTCAGCTTGGTGAACCGTATTCTGGACTGAGGACCCAGAGATCTTCAGTAAAGAGGTAAAGAGACTGCAACCTGGTGTCCTCGTTATTTACCGCGACCTGCACCCCACAACTGCACCGTTACAACACCACTTACTGCACCGGACGTCCCCCACTGACAGACAGGGCCACGGACCGGGTCTAGCCACCGTGACAACCCCAGGACTGAGACCCAGAGGCCCGGCTCCGGGTACCCCTCGGCCCTGCGGCGGTGTGGGGGCGCTCCAGGTGGGTCCCAATCCTCGCTTTACCAAATGTATCCATGGGGATCAGGTGACCGGTGTGTCCAAATCCTGACTACCCCAAACGTATCCATGGTTTAGTGATGGTCAATGGAGCAGATCTGAATTCTGTCAGCCGGGGCCGTGGTCCTCTAATCTGGCATCATGTTGAATGTCAAATCTGTGTCCCTCGTAATGGATCCATGATCTGGCAGTTATCCTTTAGAGTGTTCCTGTCTGTGGTTTCGTAAGGAGTCTTTGGTTCTTTGGCTCTCTTGGCTGATCTGTTACAGAGGCATATATCCCCTTTTGATAGTTTACAACTGTTGTCCTTCAAGCCGTTATCTGCAGCTCAAGGGGAAGGGGGGATGAGGTTAATTTGCAATGTTTGACTATTTAATCGATTCTCATTGTTTTTATGCCTCTGTTTTTGCAAGTCAACAAACCACAGGACCCACACAATGGTTATTCAACATATTAAGCAAACATTAATTGTTCAATGACCCTGCATCACTGTCTTGCAAACATAGCATACAATAAGTTGTAGGACCTTGTATAAGAGGCAAACATTAGCCATTCAAAAATATCAAAAATCAACATTTAAGACTCATATGACAGTGTATAGTTCTTGACCAACTGAAGAACAAATGCATAAATTAAAAAATCAACATATAGATAACAGTCAATGACTATTGGGTAACTGAAAATAGACTTTGGGTTAATTAAGATAAAATGCTGTGTCGTCACATTGCTCTCCCATCTTAATTAGCTAGACGTGATAGGAATCCGATCATCCTTCTCCACTTATTGGGGACAATCCATTAGCATGTCTTTAAGCACAGACAAATGTAAGAGGTCTCACCTTCATGACAACAAAAGTTTGTATCATCCAGTTTCCTCAGAGCATATTCCATGTCTTCCTTGTAAACACACCATACATTATTGACGAGAAACGACTCGTATCCATTCTGCTCACGCATGGCGTCCTCCGCACCCTGTGGTTCCTGGATTAAATCAGATGAAGTATTGGTAGCCGTCGAAGCTGGCACAGCTCCTGTTGTTGCCATTTCTTGTTGCGGTTATACATCCATTCTGGTCCTCTTCCCAAGGCAGAGCTGGTGGGGTTGGACATAGTGGCATCCAAAACCTGCCGTGAATGTCTCATCAATGGTCTGGTGCGTCTGTCTATCCAGTACTGCACAACCAGGAAGGTATACAGTGTCTGAGAACATCAGTCCCCTGCAGCTCCCCCGGATACGACAGGCTGAGTTAGTATTCCACATGTGCCATCATAGTGTGGAGACACGGGGGGTTGGCGGTTGCTCTAGGCCGCTAGCTGACTCCACATGGAACAGGGCACATCTCACCAGGTAAGAAAGGTGAAGGACCAGTGCTCTAGATCTGCAAAAAACCTTCTGATTTAATGGTGTCATGACTGAGTGACATACCATAAGTAATATAAACTTGTACCATTTAAACGTATTATTTTCCAACAGGAGTCAATTCCGGGGTTCTTTAATACTTGAACCATCTGACTCTGTAAGGATTCAGTAAATACGAGGGTTTCCGATATGGGGAAACATTGGAAATGACTGATTTAGCAGGTAACGTGGTTAATGAAATGGAAATGCTACAAATAGAATGTATTACATGGTTTAGTGGAATAAAATGATTGTGATGAAATAGGGTTTTCTTCCTCCTGCTGAGATATAATTACATAGTGTAGTGGAGTGAAGTGGAATGATATCAGCAGTGTCATAGCCTATATTGTCTTATATAACTTCAGCGCACAAACTGATTATCTTAGCCAAAGCCTCAGTATCTTTGTTCCAAGTGAATTTATACGCTGTTTTCTAATTCATACTAGATGTGAGTGAGTCTCTGAATGAATTCAGTTTTTAACTCGTTTTTATCCGTAAATGATTCTAATGTGACTTAAACTCGATTGTGATCACGGATAATAAACCAACATTGAATTATATCAAATCACATTGGGATCCTTCCTCAAAATGGGAGCGTCATCAGAAACTCACCCACATTTGTATCCATGTAGAGTGTCTTCGGGGCCAGGAAAGTACACTGCCACGCTATCGGATGAGTTGCATGCCGCATGAGGGACCCCGGTGTCTTTGAAAATCATGTCCAGTGTTGTGCTTGTGCAGCATAACCGGCTTAGGTCAGCATAACATTTTTATTCTTTCACATTTATTGCGCTTAGATAGCGCTCCACTCTTTTCTTCCCTCCCAACTTTTTCCCACCCAGGAGATCCTCAAATTTCTCCTAGTTGAGAACCTAATATCACCCCTTTAAAAGGGACCTGTCACTTGTAATAAATCCTTTTTTTTACCTGATGTTAGTGCAGCTGTTCTGCTGAATCTGGCGTTACTCTTCTTTTGTGCCTGTGCATCTCCATTCCTAAGATGTAGCTCTATCTTCCCTGCATGTAAAAGTCATTTTTTTAGCCAAGTGGGCGGGGCGCACAACTCTTCTCTGTGGAGTCTTCTTGGGAACCACACCTAATTGGTAAGATACTAGATTTAAATTAAGGCCCCGTCACACATAGCGATTTACCAACGATCACGACCAGCGATACGACCTGGCCGTGATCGTTGGTAGGTCGCTGGGGAGCTGTCACACAGACAGCTCTCTCCAGCGACCAACGATCAGGGGAACGACTTCGACATCGTTGAAACTGTCTTCAACGATGCCGAAGTCCCCCTGCAGCACCCGGGTAACCAGGGTAAACAGCGGGTTACTAAGCGCAGGGCCGCGCTTAGTAACCCGATGTTTACCCTGGTTACCAAAAAAAACAAACAGTACATACTCACCATCTGATGTCCGTCAGGTCCCTTGCCGTCTGCTTCCTGCTCTGACTGAGTGCCGCCGTACAGTGAGAGCAGAGTGCAGCGGTGACGTCACTGCTGTGCTGTGCTCTCACTGTACGGCCGGATCTCAGTCAGAGCAGGAAGCAGACGGCAAGGGACCTGACGGACATCAGATGGTGAGTATGTACTGTTTGGTTTTTTTTACATTTACGCTGGTAACCAGGGTAAACATTGGGTTACTAAGCGCGGCCCTGCGCTTAGTAACCCGATGTTTACCCTGGTTACCAGTGAAGACATCGCTGGATCGGTGTCACACACACCGATTCAGCGATGTCAGCGGGACCTCAACGACCAAAAAACGGCCCAGGCCATTCCGACACGACCAGCGATCTCACAGCAGGGGCCTGATCGCTGGTACGTGTCACACATAGCGAGATCGCTACTGAGGTCGCTGTTGCGTCACAAAACTTGTGACTCAGCAGCGATCTCGCTAGCGATCTCGCTATGTGAGACGGGGCCTTTAAAGTTAGAAGAGGCCTTATCTCAGGAATGGAGAAGAGCAGGAACAAAAGAAAACACCAGATTCAGGCTAAGGCTGCGGTCACACGCTAGTATTTGGTCAGTTTTTACCTCAGTATGTGTAAGCCAAAACCAGGAGTGGGTGATAAATACAGAAGTGGTGACGTGTTTCTATTATACTTTTCCTCTGATTGTTCCACTCCTGGTTTTGGCTTACACATACTGAGGTAAAATACTGACCAAATACTGCTAGTGTGACCGTAGCCTAACAGCTGTATTCATAACAGGTTAAAAAGTATATATTTTCGACAAATTACAGGCCTTTTTTAAAATGGATAACTTTGGGGTGGTGCATAGGTAGGCGTTTCACCTAATATCTGACCCACATAAGAAGACAACAGTATTGTTAATGACATGACCCACACGCACCAAGTCTAATGCAAAACCATGTGGCACAATGAAGATTAAAGCCAGAGTACTGCCTATCCCAATGGGATCTGGAAAGCGCAACTCCGTCCACTTCAACTTCTCTGTTGGGGAGGTGGAGCATATGTGTGCGTAATAATACCCTAAAGATAGTAAATTGTGCTTGGACTGGATGAAGACAGAGAAAATTTAGTGGAAGTCTTCAGAGGTCCTGATATGCAACTGGTCATCTAACCTGGGAATATGTGAAATAGATTAATTACATGATCTAGTAGCCAGGTCCCTCAGGAAACTTTAGAGGGCTTTTTTGGAGGGGTCCTCAACAAAAGGAAATGTATAAATGGCACATGGTAGATGGAGAGACCCTGGTAGCACAGAAAGTTACGCCAGTAATATGCTCATTCAACATCTCCATCAACTCAAAAACGAAGATTGCTCTATAATCTTCAGGCTTTTGATTACACAGGACTGAATTGCACGGCCCAATCATAATCATGTTCGGTCTGTTTTAGGAAATGGTTAATGCTGTATTTAACTAAGCAGATGTTTTCTATTAAAAAAGAACATAAAAGAAAGAGGAAGCATAAAGTGTTGATGTATAATTCTAACCAGGCACACACCAGTATAGTAGAGAGAGACCGCGAATCAGGGAGAAATAAAAAGAACAGATGGGAAAGGATGAGCGCTGATGGAGGGCAGATACAGAGACAGGATGGCAGACTTTAAGGGGTTGTCTGCTTTACGTTGTAAATAAATCAATTAACTGCACTGTCCTCACTCTGATCGCAATGCTTAAAAATATATTCTTGCATTAGAACAAACTTTTACTACAATTTGACCATAACATCTAGCTACAGAGTGGATCAAGAAGAAATTGATAGTGCTCTGTAGAGATGTAGACTGTCTTACCTTGTCCCTGCCCCTAAAGACAACAATCACGCTGTGGGGTTTTACATGTAATAGGGATGTGCGTCTTATATAATGTGTTATGGCAATGCACAGCATATAAGTCATGTAAAGTGTAATGTGTAATGTGAGTACTGTATAGTGCAGAAGAAGCATAGGACTAGCTTTGAGATAGCATATGTACGGTTTATATAGTAAGTGGTTTAGCAACAGTATAGGACATAGGATAAGAACAATATGTTTAGTCTATAGGATAGGAAATGATAGAACTAGCCCAGTGGGTGGGAACTAGTGTTGATAAATATAATGATAGTGTGTGGTTAGAGAAGTGCAGTGTGCAGGTCAAGTTCAGGTGCAGTGGGCTGTGGAGGTGATGCTATAGATTGCACAGGAATTAGACTTATAGTCCGTTGACACTGTTAGAAGGGAAGGCATTGACGATGACGACACCGCCACTGAAATTCAGTTGGAGGTGCATCTCTTATGCGGGAGACAAGCCAGGAGATGTTATCAGCTTCTCAGTGGTCTGCTGGAGGCCAGGTGGCAAAGGGGGCCTGTGCATCAGGAACCCCCTCCATACTTGAGGAGAAGTAACCCAGAAAGATGAGAAAATGCGAATGCCTGAACTAATAGAGAGAAGGGGAGTCTACTTTGCTAGCTCAGTAGTGCTTGTTGCACAAAGAAAGCCACTAAAGGAACTGTTCTGCATTCCACAGGGCAGGAGGCCCTGAATGTGATGGGAACCCATGGATGTTGGCCAGGACAGACGAAGTCTGAGTCCCCCCCCCCAGTTTGTTTTACGCAAGGTTGCATACCTCCCTGCTGTATTGAGGGACTGTGAACGACTTAAGAGCATCAAACCCTTTCTACCGTTATGGACTATGCAATTTAAAACGACTGTTGTTCACAAAAGGGGGAGGGGGAGAAAACTGACAACTCGAAGATTCGAGCTGGGTCAGGACTGTATAAACTATACCCTTGTTTTAAAGGACTAATGAGGGACTGTATGACCTGTAATCCTGGACTGATGGAGCTAATGATGTGTTGGCCTGTGATTACAAAGGACTTGAATACGCAGTGTCAGGGTCTACACACTCTTGATACTGGGGTCATGGCCCATGGAAACAAATGGATGACCCGATGTCCCTACTGGGTTGAAGAAACATGGCTATGTCCAAGAACTGTCGAGCAACTGTTATTGTGTCTGCCTATGGGCCATTGTTTTATAGGAAACATGGACATTGGTTCTGCAGTTCTAACCGAGAGGACCATCTAATTAAAGCATTGTGCAGGAGGAGAACTTGGTAAGCACCCAAGGACTACTGGGTGGCTATTATGTTGGCCTACGGGCCCAAGAACTTTAGCTCTTGTGTTCTGGGTTCAGTGCACTCTCTGGCAATGGATACTCTATACTCTGTAAAGAACAGGCTACCAGTTTTATGTGTTTATGTGAATTTTACAGGCTGCATGTTGTCTTACAGGTTACAAGATGGTCGAGGATGACCATGTTCAAAGATGGGAGGAATGTAGGAATGTGGACTGTCTTACCCTGTCCCTGCCCCTGAAGACAATAATCGCACTGTGTGAATAGTCATGTGGTTTTACATGTAATAGAGATATGTGACTCCATGGGAGTGGAGAGAAGTGCATATTCATTCTCTTTAGTAGCGGGCACACGTGATCTCCTGGCAGCTGCAGGAGGCAGGCAGTTGCTGCGGCTAACACTGTGCTGCTATTAAAGAAATGATTATTCACTGTTCCCCATGCCCATAGTCCATCTCACCTCTCAGAGCGCCAACTTCAGTGCATAAAGGTGGGTGGGACTATGGGCGTGGATAGTGAATACTAGTTTCTCTTTAACAGGAGGCACGGAAATGCTGTGCCCTATCTGACATGTCACCACCTGTGAACTTGAACTGACTATTAAACCTTTGACTGTTGTAAATAATATGCTGTCCCCTGTATCGTGTGCAGCAACTCCTGAGGATGGAGGCCTGGATGCAACAGAGGCAGTGCCAGACATGGCCATCTGGCAATTCTGGCAAATGCGAGAAGGGCCTGTCTGGTCATGGGCTGCCTTGTCTGCTATGTTGTTAACAGAATCGGTGTTCTCAGGACACCCATACTGTTAAGATTTGTGATGGAGCAGAAAGCAACTGACTCCGTCACTTACCCCAGCAGGCCACGGGTATCATTAGAAATATTGGTCTTGTAGAAAATCTTCCTTTCCTCCATCCACGGTAATATTAGTAATATATCCCATCTGGGTCATGGGGACGGAGACAGCATGGGCCTGTGTTATTTCAAATACCAGAACTGAATTTCAGCCCCAGTCCATACCTGAACAGAGATCTACGGTCAACAAGTGAGTGTTATAAACCCCACACCCTACAGCACACTGGGACTAGCACACAGTTTTTCTGTGAAGTGCCAGCAGCTCAGTCATAACTACAGCTTTGCAGCACTTTACAGCTCTACAATGTCTATGTGTCCCCTCCTGTTTATATCTCAGGTCAATGTGGCTGGACAAATGCGCTCCCATTATTTGCACTGCATTTTAATTTTTGTGTAGGCAATAAATAATTAAAAAAAAAATAGATTTACTGTTTTATTGAGGAGGGTGAGGAGGATTAATCTACAATAGGACAATCCCTAATTGTTAGAATGGGTCCTTGGTAATAACTGATCATAAAGTGTGCACCTACTGGGGGACACCAAATGACCTATTGTAATCTGTTCTAAAACCTGAGTTTAAGGGCCAATTTAGATGAGCCGACTGCGGATGTTAAACCAATGAGCAAAATGCAAACCTGTTGGCGGTTG
This sequence comes from Ranitomeya variabilis, assembly GCF_051348905.1. Taxonomy (NCBI): domain Eukaryota; kingdom Metazoa; phylum Chordata; class Amphibia; order Anura; family Dendrobatidae; genus Ranitomeya; species Ranitomeya variabilis. The sequence goes on along the minus strand of NC_135235.1, from coordinate 546,044,132 downwards.
ATTAATGTCCCGTTTATAAATGCTGCGGTGTGCAAAAAGTGTATTTGGGTCGGTTTTTACCGACCCCGGGGTTGCGATCACCGTTATTAACCGTATAACAGCAAATGCAAAAAAAATCCGATTTGCCATTTAATTTCTCTCTCCTCTGGTGTGATCGCACATCAGAGGAGAGAGAAATAGGGTCCTCGACCACCCCCAGTACCTGCCGGTGTACCTGGGTCCTCCTGCTCACCCCCATTGCTGCCAGCACCTTCTTCCGATAAGAAAATGGTGGGTGTTACCGACCCCCGGGGTTGCGATCACCGTTATTAACCGTATAACGGCGACCGCAAAAAAAAAAAAAAAATCTGATTTGCCATTTAATTTCTCTCTCTTCTGACATGATCGCACATCAGAGGAGAGAGAAATAGGGTCCCCGAACCCTCCCTGGTACCTGCCGGTGTCCCTGGGTCCTCCTGCTTCCCTCCATGACTGCCAGCATCTTCTTCCGGTAAGAAAATGGCGGGCGCATGCACAGTACGCCCACCAAGATCTGCCGGCCGGCACCCGGCAACAATAGGAGATTTTTCCTATTGGTTCATTTTGATCACTGTGTTAGACCCTAACCCAGTGATCAAAATAAAAAAATAGTAAATAAAACCCCCCTTTATCACCCCCTTAGTTAGGGAACAATAATGAAATAAAAAATATATAAAAATATATATTTATGTCCATTTTTCCATTAGGGTTAGAGTTGGGCTAAAGTGATTTGGGCTAAAGTTGAGTTAGGGTTAGGGCTATTGTTAAGGTTAGGGTTGGGATTAGGGTTAGGGTTGGGATTAGGATTAGTGGTGTGTTAGGGTTAGGGTTGAGGATAAAGTTAGGGTTAGGGTTGGGGCTAGAGTTGGGGTTTTGGGTATGGTTTGGATTACGTTTACAGTTGGGATTAGGGTTAGGGTAGGGATTAGGGTTAGGGTTGGGATTAGGATTAGGAGTGTGTCAGGTAAGGTTTGTGGTTAGAGTTAGGGTTAGGGGTGTGTTGGGGCTAGGGGTGTGGTTAGGGTTGGGATTAGGGTTAGGGGTGTGATGGGGTTAGGGTTGGAGTTATAATTTGGGGGTTTCCACTGTTTAGGCACATTAGGGGTTCTGCAAACGCGACATAGCGTCCGATCTCAATTCCAGCCAATTCTGCGTTGAAAAAGTAAAACAGTGCTCCTTCCCTTCCAAGCTCTGCCATTTGCCCAAACAGTGGTTTACCCCAACATATGGGGTATCGGCATACTCAGGACAAATTGGACAACAACTTTTGCAGTCAAATTTCTCCTGTTACACTTGGGGGGGGTCTAGTTTCCAAAATGGGGTCACTTGTGGGGAATTTCTACTGTTTAGGCACATCAGTGGCTCTGCAAACGCAACATGACGCCTGCAGACAATTCCATCAAAGTCTGCATTCCAAAACGTCACTACTGCCCTTCTGAGCCCCGATGTGTGCCCAAACAGTAGTTCTCTCCCACATATGGGGTATCACAGTACTCAGGACAAATTGGACAACAACATTTGGGGTCCAATTTCTCCTGTTACCCTTGTAAAAATACAAAATTGGGGGCTAAAAAAATGATTTTTGTGGAAAAAAATGATTTTTTTATTTAGATAAGTTCCTTGAGGGGTCTAGTTTTCCACTACCCAATACATTTTAAGCCCCTGATAGTGTCATAATAAATTGTGAGATAGGGGAGAATGCTATCAGGGACTTAGCACCCTCATCCACCACTCAGTTAATTTTACATCCATATTCAACATCCTCCTCCACCTCTCACTATTCATAAGTCCCTCTTACTCCCCTCCCAATCCCCCACCATCCTCATTGTCATCTCTCCCACCCTCCTCTTTGTTCTATCCACTACATCACTCATTGTCATCTCCTTCACCCCATCATTGTCCTCTGCCCCACATTCTTTATTGTCTTCTCCCTCACATCCCTCATTATTCTTTACCCCACATCCCATCATTGTCCTCTTCCCCACATACCATTATTGTCCTCTCCCCACGCCCTTCATTGTCCTCTTCCCATCTCCATTATTTGTCCTCTTTCCCACCTTCATCATTGTCCTCTCCCCAGTGTATTTGGAAAAAAAACATACTTGCTCCCTTCTTCATCGCCGGCAACTTTCTAAATGACACAGGCACGCGCTGCAAGCTGAGCACTCCTGTGTCACTGAGAAATCGCTGGGCAGGAAGCTGAGGACGTGTTCTTACAGCTCTGCTGCCATTTTCTTCTCTAAGTAGCGCAGCTGCAGGATCGCCCACCACGCCGCACATGATGAGGGGAATCTGGCCATGGGCTCCACGGAGCCTTGGGCACCAAGCAACAGGCCAGACTGCCCTAAATATTATCACCCTGCAAGGGTTCCCCTCCACCTCTGGGCTCTGATGCAGCTGCACCGGCCATATGTCCGCCCATGACCACATTTAGATTTTTTTAATGTTTTGACGCTTTTTCTCAATAAAAACCATTTTATAGAAAAAATAATTATTTTTGCATCGCTTTATTCTGAGAGTTATACCTTTTTTATTTTTCCACTGATCTGTTTGATGGCTTGTTTTTTGCAGGACAATATGATGTTTTCAGCTGTACCATTTTTATTTACATTTGTCTTTTTGATCATTTTTATTCCACTTTTTGTTTGGCATTATAATGAAAAACATGTTTTTTTATTTTTTTACAGTGTTTTTATGGTGTGTTTTTTAACTAGTGTGACAGTTTTATAGGATGGGCCTTTCCAGACGCGGCAATACAAAATATATGTACCTCTGGGGTTTTTTCAACATAAAAATAGGTATTTATTAGTATAATTTTTTTAAAATTCTTTTGTGGGGGGTTTAAAATATATATTTTTAAAATTTTTGTAACTTTTATTTTATTTTCTTACTTTGTCCCTATATGTGACTTTTATTTATGTTACTCTGTTCGCTGTTATAAAGCATTGCAATGCAAGAGCACTGCAATGCTTTATAACTGTCAGTGTTGCACTGACACAAGCCCCTCCTTACACCATGCTTTACGCATTGTCTAACAAGCTTGCTGTACCCTCAACTTCTGGTCACCATGGCAATGATCGGGCACTCACCATGGAGAAGTTAATTTTCCCACACTCCAGAGTTCAGCGCAGTTTAGGCTGTGAGGCAGAGCAGCTTCAGTGACGTCACTGAAGCTCCACTCCCAGCATCTCCTCATTCACCAGTAGTTTTCAGCTGGGGCGGTCGCATCTTGGCACCGTCCTGGTTGAAAACTGTAAATTCCCCAGATATGGATTACTGCGTGGGACACAATGACGGATAGGTATGGGTACATTGTTGGTTTATTATTTTATTTTTATTACAGGAGATGGAGGGCATCGGGGAATTAGTTGTGGCAGTAAGTATGGTTTAATTTAGAACATTAAAGGAGTCTGTGTCTTTTACTATTACCCCACTTGCCACCGCTACAGAGCAAGTGGGAAGAGCAAGGCTAAGTGCCAGAATTGGTGCATCTTAGAGATGCGCCTTTTCTGGGGTGGCTGAGAACTGATGTTTTTAGCCAGGGTAGCCAATATCCATGGCCCCTTCCTAGGCTATTTGTCATGATCTCCATGGCCAGAGAACTAGCATAAGCCTCTATAGGAACAAGCTCTTGGAAGATGTAACTATACTGACCATGAACTAAACCTACCGCATCATCTAGAAGTAGCCAGGTAGCATGTCCTACTTTTTATCCCTATATGCCCAGCGCCGGCCGGAGAACTAAATAATGCTAGCAGAGGGAAATATAAGACCTGACTCACCTCTAGAGAAATGCCCAAAAAAAAAGGAGACAGAAGCCCCCCACATATATTGGCGGTGATATGAGATGAAACAACAAACGCAGCAGGAAAATAGTTTTAGCAAATTTGAGGTCCGCTTTCTAGATAGCAGAAGACAGAAAGCATACTTTCATGGTCAGTAGAAAACCCTAACAAAACACATCCAGAAATTACTTTAGGACTCTGGCATTAACTCATAATACCAGAGTGGCAATTCCTGATCAACAAGAGCTTTCCAGACACAGTAACGAAACTGCAGCTGTGAACTGGAACCAAAATACAAAAACAAAACATGGACGAATGTCCAACTTATCTAGTAGATGTCTGGGAGCAGGAACAAGCACAGAGAGGCTTCTGATAACATTGTTGACCGGCAAGCATCTAACAGAGAAGCCAGGTTATATAGCGACACCCAGATCTAATCAGAACAGGTGAACAGGGAAGATGATGTCACAAGTTCAATTCCACCAGTAGCCACCGGGGGAGCCCAGAATCCAAATTCACAACAGTACCCCCCCCTCAAGGAGGGGGCACCGAACCCTCACCAGAACCACCAGGGCGATCAGGATGGGCCCTATGAAAGGCACGAACCAGATCAGAGGCATGAACATCAGATGCAGTGACCCAAGAATTATCCTCCTGGCCATATCCCTTCCACTTGACCAGATACTGGAGTCTCCGTCTGGAAACACGGGAGTCTAGGATTTTTTCCACAACGTACTCCAACTCACCCTCAACCAACACCGGAGCAGGAGGCTCAACGGAAGGCACAACCGGTGCCTCATACCTGCGCAATAACGACCGATGAAAAACGTTATGAATAGAAAAGGATGCAGGGAGGTCCAAACGGAAGGAAACAGGGTTAAGAATCTCCAATATTTTATACGGACCGATGAACCGAGGCTTAAACTTAGGAGATGAGACCCTCATAGGGACAAAACGAGAAGACAACCACACCAAATCTCCAACACAAAGCCGAGGACCAACACGACGGTGACGGTTGGCAAAAAGCTGAGTCTTCTCCTGGGACAACTTTAAATTGTCCATCACCTGCCCCCAGATATGATGCAATCTCTCCACCACCGCATCCACTCCAGGACAATCCGAGGATTCCATCTGACCGGAGGAAAATCGAGGATGGAACCCCGAATTACAGAAAAACGGGGAAACCAAGGTGGCAGAGCTGGCCCGATTATTGAGGGCGAACTCCGCCAATGGCAAAAAAGCAACCCAATCATCCTGGTCAGCAGACACAAAACACCTCAGATATGTCTCCAGGGTCTGATTAGTCCGCTCGGTCTGGCCATTAGTCTGAGGGTGAAAAGCAGACGAAAAAGACAAATCTATGCCCATCCTAGCACAAAATGCCCGCCAAAATCTAGACACAAATTGGGTTCCTCTGTCAGAAACGATATTCTCAGGAATACCATGCAAACGAACAACATTTTGAAAAAACAGGGGCACCAACTCGGAAGAAGAAGGCAATTTGGGCAGGGGAACCAAATGAACCATCTTAGAAAAACGGTCACACACCACCCAGATGACAGACATCTTCTGAGAAACAGGCAGATCTGAAATAAAATCCATCGAGATGTGTGTCCAAGGCCTCTTAGGAATAGGCAAGGGCAACAATAATCCACTAGCCCGAGAACAACAAGGCTTGGCCCGAGCACAAACGTCACAAGACTGCACAAAGCCTCGCACATCTCGTGACAGGGAAGGCCACCAGAAGGATCTTGCCACCAAATCCCTGGTACCAAAAATTCCAGGATGACCTGCCAACGCAGAAGAATGCACCTCAGAGATGACTTTACTGGTCCAATCATCAGGAACAAACAGCCTATCAGGCGGACAACGATCCGGTCTATCCGCCTGAAACTCCTGCAAGGCCCGCCGCAGGTCTGGAGAAACGGCTGACAAGATAACTCCCTCCTTAAGAATACCTGTGGGGTCAGAGTTGCCAGGTGAATCAGGCTCAAAACTCCTAGAAAGGGCATCCGCCTTAACATTCTTAGAACCTGGTAGGTACGATACCACAAAATTAAACCGAGAAAAAAATAATGACCAGCGCGCCTGTCTAGGATTCAGGCGCCTGGCGGTCTCAAGATAAATCAAATTTTTGTGGTCAGTCAATACCACCACCTGATGTCTGGCCCCCTCGAGCCAATGGCGCCACTCCTCAAACGCCCACTTCATGGCCAAAAGCTCCCGATTCCCAACATCATAATTCCGCTCAGCGGGCGAAAATTTACGGGAAAAGAAGGCACAAGGCCTCATCACGGCGCAGTCAGAACTTTTCTGCGACAACACTGCCCCAGCTCCGATCTCAGAAGCGTCGACCTCAACCTGAAAAGGAAGAGTCACATCAGGCTGACGCAACACAGGGGCAGAAGAAAAACAGCGCTTAAGCTCCTGAAAGGCCTCCACAGCATCAGGGGACCAATTAGCAACATCAGCACCCTGTCTAGTCAAATCGGTCAATGGCTTAACGACATCCGAAAAACCAGAAATAAATCGACGATAAAAGTTGGCAAAGCCCAAAAATTTCTGAAGACTTTTAAGAGAAGAGGGCTGCGTCCAATCACAAATAGCTTGAACCTTGACAGGATCCATCTCAATGGAAGAGGGAGAAAAAATATATCCCAAAAAGGAAATTCTCTGAACCCCAAAAACGCACTTAGAACCCTTGACACACAGAGAATTAGACCGCAAAACCTGAAAAACCCTCTTAACTTGCCGGACATGAGAGTCCCAGTCATCCGAAAAAATCAGAATATCATCCAGATACACTATCATAAATTTATCCAAAAAATCGCGGAAAATATCATGCATAAAGGACTGGAAGACTGAAGGGGCATTAGAAAGACCAAAAGGCATCACCAAATACTCAAAGTGGCCCTCGGGCGTATTAAATGCGGTTTTCCACTCATCCCCCTGCCTGATCCGCACCAAATTATACGCCCCACGGAGATCAATCTTAGAGAACCACTTGGCCCCCTTTATGCGAGCAAACAAATCAGTCAGCAACGGCAATGGGTATTGATATTTAACCGTGATTTTATTCAAAAGCCGATAATCAATACATGGTCTCAAAGAGCCGTCTTTTTTTGACACAAAGAAAAAACCGGCTCCTAAGGGAGATGACGATGGACGAATATGTCCCTTTTCCAAGGACTCCTTTATATATTCTCGCATAGCAGTATGTTCAGGCACAGACAGATTAAATAAACGACCCTTTGGGTATTTACTACCCGGAATTAAATCTATAGCACAATCGCACTCACGGTGCGGAGGTAGTGAACCAAGCTTGGGTTCTTCAAAGACGTCACGATAGTCAGACAGGAACTCAGGGATTTCAGAGGGGATAGATGATGAAATGGACACCAAAGGTACGTCCCCATGAGTCCCCTTACATCCCCAGCTCAACACAGACATAGCTCTCCAGTCAAGGACTGGGTTGTGAGACTGCAGCCATGGCAATCCCAGCACCAAATCCTCATGTAGATTATACAGCACTAGAAAACGAATAGTCTCCTGGTGATCCGGATTAATACACATAGTCACTTGTGTCCAGTATTGTGGTTTATTATTAGCCAATGGGGTGGAGTCAATCCCCTTCAGAGGAATAAGAGTTTCCAAAGGCTCTAAATCATACCCACAACGATTGGCAAAGGACCAATCCATAAGACTCAAAGCGGCGCCAGAGTCGATATAGGCGTCAGTAGTAATAGATGACAAAGAGCAAATCAGGGTCACAGACAAAATAAATTTAGACTGTAAAGTGCCAATGGAAACAGATTTATCAAGCTTTTTAGTACGTTTAGAGCATGCTGATATAACATGAGTAGAATCCCCACAATAGAAACACAACCCATTTTTCCGTCTAAAATTCTGCCGCTCGCTTCTGGACAGAATTCTATCACACTGCATGCTTTCTGGCGTCTTCTCAGTGGACACCGCCAGATGGTGCACTGGTTTGCGCTCCCGCAGACGCCTATCGATCTGAATGGCCATTGTCATGGACTCATTCAGACCCGCAGGCACAGGGAACCCCACCATAACATCCTTAATGGCATCAGAGAGACCCTCTCTGAAAGTAGCCGCCAAGGCACACTCATTCCACTGAGTAAGCACAGACCATTTACGGAATCTTTGGCAGTAAATTTCAGCTTCATCTTGCCCCTGCGATAGGGACATCAAAGTTTTTTCTGCCTGAAGTTCCAAATGAGGTTCCTCATACAGCAAGCCCAAGGCCAAAAAAAACGCATCCACATTGCGCAACGCAGGATCCCCTGGTGCCAATGCAAAAGCCCAGTCTTGAGGGTCGCCGCGGAGCAAGGAAATCACAATCCCAACCTGCTGTGCAGGGTCTCCAGCAGAACGAGATTTCAGGGACAAAAATAGCTTACAATTATTTCTAAAATTCTGAAAGCTAGATCTATTCCCTGAGAAGAATTCCGGCAAAGGAATTCTCGGCTCAGATACCGGAGCATGAATAATAAAATCTTGCAAATTTTGTACTTTCGTGGTGAGATTATTCAAACCTGCAGTTACACTCTGAAGATCCATTATTAACAGGTGAACACAAAGCCATTCAAAGATTATAAGGAGAGAGAAAAAAAAGAAAGACTGCAGCATAGACAGACTGGCAAGTGATCCAATTAAGAGCACAGAAAAAAAAAAAAAAAAAAAAAACTCTCAGCAGACTTCTTATTTCTCTCCTTTCTCAGCCAAGGATTTTAACCCTTTAGTGGGCCGGTCAAACTGTCATGATCTCCATGGCCAGAGAACTAGCATAAGCCTCTATAGGAACAAGCTCTTGGAAGATGTAACTATACTGACCATGAACTAAACCTACCGCATCATCTAGAAGTAGCCAGGTAGCATGTCCTACTTTTTATCCCTATATGCCCAGCGCCGGCCGGAGAACTAAATAATGCTAGCAGAGGGAAATATAAGACCTGACTCACCTCTAGAGAAATGCCCAAAAAAAAAGGAGACAGAAGCCCCCCACATATATTGGCGGTGATATGAGATGAAACAACAAACGCAGCAGGAAAATAGTTTTAGCAAATTTGAGGTCCGCTTTCTAGATAGCAGAAGACAGAAAGCATACTTTCATGGTCAGTAGAAAACCCTAACAAAACACATCCAGAAATTACTTTAGGACTCTGGCATTAACTCATAATACCAGAGTGGCAATTCCTGATCAACAAGAGCTTTCCAGACACAGTAACGAAACTGCAGCTGTGAACTGGAACCAAAATACAAAAACAAAACATGGACGAATGTCCAACTTATCTAGTAGATGTCTGGGAGCAGGAACAAGCACAGAGAGGCTTCTGATAACATTGTTGACCGGCAAGCATCTAACAGAGAAGCCAGGTTATATAGCGACACCCAGATCTAATCAGAACAGGTGAACAGGGAAGATGATGTCACAAGTTCAATTCCACCAGTAGCCACCGGGGGAGCCCAGAATCCAAATTCACAACAGCTATTAATATCAGCCCGCAGCTGTCTGCTTAGCCTTTGCTGGTTATTAATTCTAGGGGGAACCCATGTAAATTTTTTAATAGCCAGTAAAGGCTAAGTATACAGCTGTGAGCTGATATTAATAGCCTGGGAAGCTCCCTGGATATTACCCCCTTTCCAGGCTATAAACATCTGCCCCCAGTCGCTGGCTTTCCCTCTGCTGGTTGCAAAAATTGAGCTGAAACCCACGCCCTTTTTTTCCGTAAAATAGTCTTTTATTAATTAAATACATGTCCAGTAATTTGCACACACACTGTACTAATTGTATTTGTCACTGACATCTATATATCTACCTATATGTATTTACTGTATGTAATCCATCTCATCTATCCTATCGGCACCTGCAGTGATTTTACAGATGCCGGCAGATGAATTACCGGCTTTTCTTCTATCTTTCTGTGCAATATAAATACACTAGCTGAAGAGCCCGGCGTTGCCTGGGCATAGTAAATATCTGTGGTTAGTTATAGCACCTCACTTCTCTTATTTTCCCATCACGCCTCTCCTTTTCCCCATCACATCTTTCATTTTCCCCCTCACATCTCTCATTTTCTCCCTCACACCTCTCATTTTCCCCCTCACTCCTCTTATTTTCCCCCTCACTCCTCTCATTCCCCCCTAACACTTGTCATTTTGACCTCACATCTGTCATTTTCCGATCACTCCACTATTTTCCCTCACTCCTCTCATTTTGCACTCACACCTTTTCATTTTCACCTCACACCTCTCATTTTCACCTCAGTATATACATGTTTGTCATCTCCCTTATATATAGTATACACCTGTATGTCATCTCCTGTATATAGTATATACCTGTATGTCATCTCCCCTGTATATAGTATATACCTGCTGTGTGTCATCTCCCCTGTATATAGTATATACCTGTATGTCATCTCCTATATATAGTATATACCTGTATGTAATCTCCTCCTGTATATAGTATATACCTGTGTGTCATCTCACCTATATATAGTATATATCTGTGTGTCATCTCCTCCTGTATATAGTATATACCTGTATTTCATCTCCTCCTATACATAGCATATACCTGTATGTCATCTCCTCCTGTATATACTATATACCTGTAGGTAATCTGCTCCTGTATATAGTATATACCTGTGTGTCATCTCCTCCTGTATATAGTATATACCTGTATGTCATCTCCTCCTGTATGTAGTATGTACCTGTATGTCATCTCCTTCTCTATATAGTATATACCTGTGTGTCATCTCTCCTGTATATAGTATATATCTGCAGCGCCCCAGAGTCCTGGTCGTTGCAGTACTGTGGCTCCGCCGCTAAGGGGGACTATGGTACGTCTGATGGCACTGAAGGAGTTCATCTGACCAGGTATCACAGACACCAAAACATTTCACAGTCTGGCCTCCAGGGGGAACTAAGGGTACTATTCATTAGGCCACTCCTCACAGTCTGGTAAAACTGGGGGTTAGGCAGGAAGTTAGAGAGAACGCTGACTGGGTTGGAACCAGGCAACACCTTGTGGCAGAGGGTGTTGTAGGGGAAGATTCGGTAGGGTCCCTGTCAGGGGTGGGATCCTGACAGAGGCCTGGCCAACGGAGAGAAAGCTACGGGACCACGCCTGCACTTCATAGCGGCGGTGCCCTAAGAAAGGACAAGAAGCGAGATTTATTGTGCTGAGTGAGAAACGAGATCAAAGCAAGAAGGAGAATACCAGTAGGAGTCGTGCTGTAAGATCGAGGCAACATCCTACTGAGGTGCAAACAACCGGCGGCCGGAACGCCGAGGAGGTACAGGGCTCTAAGCCATACTTCAAACCAACGGCAGGACAGTCAGTCACAGGCGGGCTGTCTCACCTAAATCACCTACGCAGACATAGGGGGCAACCTTTGGAGAGGGGCGACTCTAGGGTCCCGGAAGAGCTCTGAGCCTACCCGTCATACGGGTGCGTCCCAACCATAACACCAGGGAGGGACGGAGGATTAGCAGAAGATCATCTAATCGAGTTGTGAGGGAACACGAGAAACAGACACAACAGTTGTGGGGACTATCCCGTAAGCTCAGCAGGGGAGGACCCCAACACATAGCACTAGTAGGAAGGCACAGATTTCCACCTGCAAAGGGAACTCTGGAGGTGCCATCGGACCGGCCGGACTTGCGCAGCCTGGTTAACCGTATTCCGGATTGAGGACTTTCAGACCTTCAGTAAAGAGGTAGAGACTGCAACCTGGTGTCCTCGTTATTAACTGCGACCGGCACTACACCGCACCACTACCATCATCTACATCTAGAACTGTACGTCCCCCTCAGCAGGGTCACGGAACGGGTCTAGCCACCGTGACAACCTCAGAGCAGAGACTCACAGGCCGGGTACCGGGTACCCCTCGGCCCTGGGGCAGTGGGGGCGCTGCATATCTGTGTGTCATCTCCCCTGTAAATAGTATATACCTGTGTGTCATCTCCTCCTGTATATAGTATATACCTGTATGTCATCTCCTCCTGTATGTAGTATGTACCTGTATGTCATCTCCTCTATATAGTATATACCTGTGTGTCATCTCTCCTGTATATAGTATATACCTGTGTGTCATCTCCCCTGTAAATAGTATATACCTGTGTGTCATCTCCTCCTGTATATGGTATATATCTGTATGTCATCTCCTTCTGTATTAGACCTCGTTCACACGTTATTTGGTCAGTATTTTTACCTCAGTATTTGTAAGCTAAATTGGCAGCCTGATAAATCCCCAGCCAACAGTAAGCCCACCCCCTGGCAGTATATATTAGCTCACACATACACATAATAGACTGGTCATGTGACTGACAGCTGCCGGATTCCTATATGGTACATTTGTTGCTCTTGTAGTTTGTCTGCTTATTAATCAGATTTTTATTTTTTAAGGATAATACAAGACTTGTGTGTGTTTTAGGGCGAGTTTCGTGTGTCAAGTTGTGTGTGTTGAGTTGCGTGTGGCGACATGCATGTAGCGACTTTTGTGAGATGAGTTTTGTGTGGCGACATGCGTGTAGCAACTTTTTGTGTGTCGAGTTGCATGTGACAGGTTAGTGTAGCAAGTTGTGTGCAGCAAGTTTTGCGCATGGCGAGTTTTGCGCGTGGCGAGTTTTATGTGTGGTGCCTTTTGAGTATGTGCAAGTTTTGTGTGAGGCAACTTTTGCATGTGTTGCAACTTTTGTGCATGTGGCAATTTTTCCACGTGTGCAAGTTTTGCGTGTGGCGAGTTTTCCTTGAGGTGAGTTTTGCACGTGTGGCGAGTTTTGCATGTGGAGAGTTTTGCGCGTGGCGAGTTTTGAGAGGCGACTTTTGTGTTTCGACTTTTATGTGGCGAGGTTGGTGTATGTGTGGTGAAATGTGCGCTGAGGGTGGTATATGTGTTCGAGCACGTGGTAGTGTGTGGCGCATTTTGTGTGTGTGTTCATATCCCCGTGGTGGTGTGGTGATTATCCCATGTCGGGGCCCCACCTTAGCAACTGTACAGTATATACTCTTTGGTGCCATCGCTCTCATTCTTTAAGTCCCCCTTGTTCACATCTGGCAGCTGTTAATTTGCCTCCAACACTTTTCCTTTCATTTTTTCCCCATTATGTAGATAGGGGCAAAATTGTTTGGTGAATTGGAAAGCGCGGGGTTAAAATTTCACCTCACAACATAGCCTATGACGCTCTCGGGGTCCAGACGTGTGACTGTGCAAAATTTTGTGTAGCTGCGACGGTTCAGATGCCAATCCCGGACACACACACATACACACATACACACATTCAGCTTTATATATTAGATATACGGTATATATGTGTGTGTTATTGACATGTCTATATATATATGTATTGCAGGAAAACCTATATTTATCTCTGCCTATTCTCATTAGCCTGTCAGCTTAACCAGTTGATGTCAGAGCCTCGAACAATGCTAGATCAACGTGTATGGGGGCTTTAATTTGGTTAGCGTGAGGGGGCACTTCAACTCTCTAGACAACCAATTAGTAAATGTAAAAGAACTACAAACATGTATCTCCATCTAAAAATAAAAACCTGAATGTGATACTGCAAACATTTGTGTAGTAATTTGTACACCAATTGTCTCCTGACTTCAGTCTTCAGTTTCCCGGGCAAGAAGTAGCTAATGTGTCCATTGCCATTATCAGTCATTGGAGCTAATTTCTTTGTCACAAAGGAGTCTTCTTCTAACCATTCATAAGAGCAGAATAGTTTAGGAATTTTGCAAGAACTTGTAATAAAGATGAGCCTAATATCCTCCAGTTATTGCATATGGATAACAGATGTATCCTTTAAATGTTTACATATTCCAAGTGGAGTTATTAAGTTATCGAAAAGACTTTTTGATAGCTTGTTCCGGTTTGTACATAATGCATGTTGTGTTACTACATGGTGCTAATTATTTTCCAGGGTACGTAGCCACTTGGTCATGATACTCTGTCATGCCATCAGATGGCCCCGAGATTAACAATCTTCATGGTCATCAGATGCATGGGAGGTACAGATAGTGAAGTAGGCCCAAAGATAATTTTGGATTGCAAGGTGGACGTGTGTGTGTTGGGCCATCATGCTGTTATAATGAAGGTACTGTGAAAAAGCAGTTGGGAAAAACAGATGAGGTAGATTTGTAGTAGAGTGTGGATATTATGTGTTCAGTGCCCATTAGAGCTGCTCTTGACCTTCCTGAGACTAGGCCTGAATATACTTGTGATGTAATTGTGGCCAATGTTGGACATCATGAACGATGGTGGACTGAAGGCAAGATGAGTTTGCATGCTAAAGTTTGGAGACGTAACATGCCACGACAAAGAGGAGCCAGAAGACTGCACCGTCTGATTTCTCCTACTCCTGCACTAATTAGAAGCACCTCACCTTCATATTATATGGTGTAAATTTCTTTTAGCAGTGCAGGGGTTAATCTGCTCAGTTGAGCTCCTGGAAACTTTCCTGCCTTAAGGCTCTCAGCTGTTCACTGTTAGCCACTCCCATCTCCTATATAATCTGGGCCCTGACTAGCATTCATTGTCAGATAGCTTTTGCTTTACTGTAATTTGTTTGGAGAATGAAAAGGCCTTTAATCAGAGCTCATGCTCTTATAAAATAAGACGATGAAGATGCACTGGGGAGACAAGTAAGGATATGAAAATGGGAATGGTGTCTACAGGGGAAACGCATATGGACATTGTACCACAAATTTTTGGTATTGTATTTAGAGCACCTCCGTAGGACAGCAGGGTACTCGGAACGGGGCCCTTCGGTTCTCAAAGGGGGATGTCACGATGGCTGACCCGGTCCGTGGACCTAGGGGCGTCCGTTGTAAAAAGGGGGGAAGGTCTTTAAAGGGATAATGTTCGTGACGCCACCTGTGGTATTCCTTCAGGGTGACCGACGCTGCTTAGGGGTCCCCTGGGGTGATGTAATGGCAGCTAGATGGTATACCTTCCCACAGGTGAAGTGTATCCCCAGGGCTTCCCAGAGTGTAGATTGTGGATGGTGTGAGGCGCAGTGAAGAATGAGGACACAAGGTTGCAGTCTCTTTACCTTTTCACTGATGGCTTCAGCATCCACAGTCCAGGGTACAGACCACAGGGTAGGCAGAGTCCGGACAGTTTGAAGGCAAATCCAGAGTCCCCTTATTCAGGTGGAAATCAGTAGGCTTCCTCTAGAGCCTGGGTGTTGTAGTACCTCCCTGCTGAGCGTCTCGGTTTGGTCCTCACAACTGATGTTGGTGTTTTAGATGTTATGTCTTTCTCTCTGTCCCCTGATGGTAAGGATAAGACAAACCCATATGATTGGTGGCCTGAGGCTTTTTACAGGGACTCTAGCACGCCCTGGCCCCCACAAGTTGCCACCGTGCCTCCTGGGTATGGGTCGGGCAGCTAATATGGAATTAACTGTCCTGCCGGTCTCTGGAGCAAGGCTTGGAGACGATTACTCCCTCAGTGTTCGGCTACCGGATCCTGCGCCTCAGAAAGGAGGCAGCCTTTTGAAGGGCAGAACTCCTTCTGGTTTCCTCTCCTTCTGCTATGACTTAGTTTCTCACCCTCTACAATACAATCCGCTGTTCGTGTCTCTTTCTTAGGATGCTGCCGCACGTCGGGCAGGCGCAGCTCCGTGGCCTTCTGTCTAGGCCTCTGACAGGATCCCACCCCTGTCAGGGACCCACTACCTGAGCGGAGCTCAGATAGCAGCTCACTGGGTGAAGCCCAGCCAGCTTCTGCCTAACTTCCTATCCAGACCACCAGTTTTACCTAATTGTGAAGAGTGCCCAAATAAATAGGAGCATAGCTCCCCCTGGTGGACTGGAGTGTGAAGTATGTTGTATGGTTTGTGATACCTGGTAAGAAGATCTTCTTTATTGCCTTCAGACGTAACATCACTTCCCCTGGTGGAAGAACGACATTACTGCAACGACCAGGACCCTGGGGCGCTGCATATTTTTAGAACAATTATTTCTGTTATTCAGCACATGTGATAATCCATTCAGACTTTTAATATATGTGAACTTTTTTGCTATTTTTTTATCTGATTTATATATAAATGTATTTGTACTGCATTATTTCGGTTATATGAATGGTTTTATATATTGCTTACCTCACATTTTATGTGCTAGTATTTGGCTGGTCATTTTGCCATCTTGTAATGATTTGTTACAGCACCGAAGAAGTATTGTCCCATCGCAAAATATGTATTCCATTATAAATAATAAATGGTTGTACAATTTTATTTTATTTTTTGTATTCATTTTTAGCTTTATGGCGGCAGCTCCTTTGGAATTCCAGTAATATTCTGCACTTTTGAATAGCGCCTTTTACCCTTTGACCTCCCAGCTGGAGTTGGCAGTGTGGAGCAGCAGCCACGTGCACCAGGCGATACATCTTCCTAAACATTCTTCTCTGAGATCTGCCTGTGGTTTGCACAACCCCCTCTGGTGAGCCCACTAATTACAATGTGTTACTACTATTAGTTACTGAACCCACCGCACCATGGATCACTTTCTGTAGTAATTGTTTCCAATCCCTCGCTAAGGTCTGTCCGGCAGTCAATCACCGTGAGAGTACCATCCTTCTCCCAGTTTTGTCACCAAATAAATGAAGACTTACTATAATGTATTCCTGATATGACCAAGTGTAGGACAATATACGTTTGTCAATATTTCACCATACCAGAAGAATACACCGCACTGAGGCTTATAGCTTATACATAGTATTAAATTATAGTTCTGTACATCCTGACATCCTTAAAACTCTTTTATGCCTTTATACAAGTTTTTCCTTCATGTCTGACTCTATTTTACAGAATTGTCCTCTCCTCATTGCTCCTAGGAAACACTGTCTCCTTAGTACATTATTTGGCGGCACAAAGTGACAACAGCTCCCTTTTGCAGCCACGCAAAGTAGACGTCTTCTTTTTTTTATATATTTTTATTGTTAAAGTACAGATATAAAAGTAAAGTAAAGCTTAAATTGTAAAGAATATGTTGGCACTATATAGATAAAAATATTATTATTCTCCTATGGAAATTAGTACCAGAGCAGGTCTAGACAAGCCATTGGTGCAACCGGTGTAGGCACACAGGGACCCAAGTTCTAAAGGGCCAACTTTTACCTCCAAGATAGGTAGAATTGTGCATTGTGATGAGATATTGAACTGCAAAGGGCCCATATATTGTTCATGTACAGGGGCACTCTCCTTTCTGCGTCACCTCCTGTATCATCGCCATCCTGGCAAAGAAATATATAAATAAAAAAGTAAGGCCAGAGATTTGCATAATATTGGTAGCAATGTTGTTGTTCCCCTTAATGACCAGATGCCAAGCAGTATTGTATTTGTGCAAATATTTTTAAATATTGTTACATGAATCACTTATAATGTCTTGCATGCATTTGCACCATTGAACATGTCTGGTGTGCAGCTGTCTCAATACGAGCAGAACAAAATATTCTTATAAAATGTGTGAATAAGAGGAATGGATGTGGCTCAGAGCCATCAGCTCGTCCTTTGTAGCAATGGTAGTATTATTAATCTATTAAGGCGTGACCTTAACCAAACAAGCCAATGACACTGCCATGAGGCCCCGAGGCCTGAGGGAGACATTAAAATCCATTACTATATAAATTAGCACAGAGCATGGAAAAGGATTCCCCCCCATGAAGCATCACTAGTTTATTCATGCATGACTGGCAAAAGATTGTCCAACTTCTCTATGACACATCACCGGGGCTAGGAATGAATACAAGTGCCCTCATATTCTACAGTAACACTGGCATGGCAGCGCTTCCCCAGAGCTACAGTATGCCGAGAGTCAAGCAGGACTTGCAGACTCCAATTCCTTACGTGCATACACCGTGACAATGGTGGATGGAAATGAATTGCAATTCCAACGCAGTCTGAAGACAAGGGTGGCGCTGTTCCTAGAGGCATGTTTTAATAGTCAAGATCAGTGCCTCTATCAAGCAGGCAAGGACTATAACTTTCTTGCTAAGAAAGAGGATTATCTTTGTTTGACCATGGATTTACCAAGGTAACTGCGTTGCCCAGGGAAAAAAGATGCTGTTCCTTTAATGACTATACAAAAATACCCAGACTCATATTATTCAGTATGCCAAGCAAGTGTCGCCTAGCTATCTACATACCACTCCATGCTCAATGTACTCAAAAGGAGAAACATAGGAGTTTATGGAAAAAAAACCTTATAACAGTCTTTATTGAAACAATCAAACATATATTGACAGACAAGGTTAAAAGATGTGATAAAAAAGGACACCAACACAGGTGACACTCAGTACCATGTCAAATACCATGACATCAACACGTGACCGGTTACCATGGATATAAAAGGTCCTGTAGGAGACCCTAAACACACCTCCCCTTGAGAAAGCAAGGCTGTAGAGCGGCGAAACGCGTGTCAGGGTGCATCCAGCGGTGTACCTCAGTACGGGTTAGAGTACCCCTCATTCAATTTAACACAAGTTGATGTCATGACCATGTGTATTAAGGTGGCAGTATGGAAGATGGATTTCCAAATGTAATTTTGCATTAGTCACTAGGTCACAATGACTAATGTCCTCCCTCCAACAACAATTGGAAGCATGTGGATGGACATTGAATTGGATGGGGTTTCTGTAACGCGAATTGATTGAGTCCTTTTGGACTGGTATTTGACATGGTACTGAGTGTCGCCTGTGATGGTGTCCTTTTTTATCACATCTTTTAACCTTGTGTTAGGGCTAGCGGAACGCACCGAGTAATGAGAGATAGATACGAGGTGCGTTAGCAGTCTGAGGTCCACCGTGCAGAGATACCTGCTGCTAAGTAATGGATAACATCACCCCGTGTGAAATGTAAGCGACCTCTGTTGCATCACAGAGTCACGCTGTACACAGAAAACTATTATCCTACTAGGGTTGTGCTTGCTCTGGAACTCTTCTGTGCTAACCGCACGCATGAAGGAACCAAATGCTAAGCCAAGGCTAATTGCCCCCACTGACGCCAGCTGCCTTCCTGAGTGTACAGCCCCAGAGCTAAACAGACTCTTCACATATGACTCAGTAGTAGAGTATCCACTGGCAAAAGCCAAACACAATTGATACTAGCGCATGGCCGTGCGGCCATGCGAACCTTTTATAGTTGTAGCTTCTTTAGGACCTTCCTAGTGGACCAATAGGAGCTGCAACAGGACCTGAGCATGAGACCCCCAACCTCCAATGGGAGGTCTTCCCTTGGGCATGCTCAGAAGGAGAAAAGCAGGACTTAGTCCCAGAAGTGTCTGCTCGCCGCTGACCTGTACTGGCTACAATGGCTGAGCCTGTAAGGGCAGCAGTAACCAAGCACACAGTATCTGCCTGAGCCAGATGCTGGGATCGACGTCTCCGCTGAGCAGGCTCCACTGCGGCTGGAGAAGAATGGGAGATCGCAGCGGAGGTGGTTCGAGATTCCCCCTGTGCAGCGGCGGGAACTTGAGACCTAACACCTTGTCTGTCAATATATGTCTGATTGTTTCAATAAAGATTGTTATAAAGTTTTTTACCATAAACTCCTATGTTTCTCATTTTTGAATACATTGAGCATGGAGTGGTATGTTGATAGCTAGACGACACTTGCTTGGCATACTGAACAATATGAGTCTGGGTATTTTTGTATTGATCTATGTTTCTGTGTTTTTCACAGTAGGTACCAGCAATACTAGCATGGGCTTTAGAGCTCGCGATGGTGCATCGCTCACCCAAATAAATAATGTGTTTAAGAATACCAATGATACCAGTAAAGAAGGGAATACAAAAGAGTTACAGGAGATGATGATGAGGTTTAAAGATCTCCTAAGGAAAAGGACAAAAGTGTGGAGGAATCTTGCATTTCTCGACAGATACCTACAGTAAGGGTTAATTCCGAGGGCATTAAGTGTGCAGGTGTGCCCGTCATTTCCTGTCGACAATGTGACCATTGGAGAAAGATGGGAGGAATGTGCAAATTTATGTTCCAAGGGTTTCATGGAAATCCTCAAAGAAATGAACGCCAGTTCACTGAGGGAAATGGAAGTGGAAATTGAAGTGTTACAGAACATTATCAAACAAGAACTTTCAAATGAGGCCCTGAGTAGATTTAATGCAGAGATAGAGGACGAAGTGCAGAAATGGGCCGATGACATACAACTGACTAAGTCCAAAAAATTCCAACGGGATGTGAATGACAAGCACACAAATATAATATACAAAAGGAAAAATCAAAATGAGCGATGTCGCCTGTTTTATAAAAATGGGTCACGCTCCCGATCCCGTTCGGCATCCATAAGGTCAACAGTTTCAGCAGAGGACCAACAATTGCACAGAAAAACACACCCAGGAGGTGAGGGCGAGAGTATTCCACTTGCTAAAAAGGTCAATACGAGGCTTAATGCCAGGAAAGGACAAATGGGGAAACAATCAGAGATAGGGGATTATCTTTCTCTCCCACTAATGATTTTAACTATTTTTCAGCGCTAAAAGACCTTTACCTGTTCTCACGTAAACTAATTCTCAAAAAACTGCATTCTAAGGGTGGATATGGACAAGAAAACTGGAGTCCGGCTGAGAGAGATGACATTCAGGTGTTGGAGGATTTATTGAAGGAGCAATCTCCAGCAAGAGAAGGTGGGTTTCCCAAATCAATTCTTCCCAGATCTACGAGGTTCCCCCCTTTGTCACTCTGTCCAGCGGTAGAAATTTTCACTAAATTGGTGTCAGGGGATTTGAAAAAACTATCCACATACCGCCATTTTGATAATCTGACACAAAAAGAAAGGGAGGCAATCCATCAGTTACAATCATTAAAGGATGTAGTATTCAAGGCAGCTGACAAAGGGGGGAACATCATGATCTAGCCAGTAGTCAAATATGAACGAGAGGTGTTTCGCCAGTTACGTGATGATCTAGTGTATGACAAATTAAGCCATAACGCGATGACCTCCTTCTCAGCACAACTCCAGATAATCCTCCAGAAGGCGTTTGATTAGGGGATAATTAAAAAAAGGTGCTGGATGGCCTGACAGTACTATTCCCCAAAGTCCCGACCTTCTACTTACACCCGATTGTGTCTGGAATGGGTGGATTATCTGATCCAATATGTAAATTTATTGACCACTATTTAAAAACATTAGTGTAAATCTTACCTTCTTATGTGAAAGACATGACGGACGTCTTAATGAGGATTGGAGGTGTCTGTGTGGAGACTGGGACGCTGCTGGTTACAGCAGATGTTGAGACATTGTACACTTGCATCAACCATAGTGATGGGTTGCAGGCGGTCCGCTTCTTCCTCGAGGCCTCCGACCTGGATGGCCCTTTGTGTGAGCTTATCCTCGAGCTGCTGCACTTCATCCTGACACATAATTTTTTAACATTTAAAGATAATTTTTACCATCAAAAGTGTGGCGCAGCCATGGGTGCAGCCTGTGCGCCCACGTACGCCATCATCTTTCTAGGATACTGTGAGAGGTTGGTTTTTGGTGACCCGGGGGCGGGGGCCGCTGACCATGTGCTCTGCTGGCTGCGCTATATAGATGATATTTTTTTACTTTGGTGCGGGACAGTGCAGCAGCTTGAGGATTTTATGGCTGTGTTGAATTCTAATTGTTTCGAGATCAAATTAACTTATAGATATGACCCAGTTAAAATTGATTTTTTGGACATCGGTTTGGAGGTTGACTCTTCATCGGCCATCGAGACTGACGTTTTTTGAAAAACAACGGCAGTGAATGCCTTAATTCCCACAAAATTTGCACACAGCCAAGCCACCATAAGGGCCGTCCCGGTTGAACAGTTCTTGAGGATGAGGCAGATTTGCCACAAGGAGGAAAGATTTGAAATGCAAGCTGCAGACCTGAGAACACGTTTTGGTCAGCGAGGCTATAGCAAAAGGAGTGTAAGACAAGGCTACAATAGAGCCAAATCCACTCCCCGTGACCTGTTGTTACACCAGAATAAAAGGAAAAAGAAGGGAGATTAAACTATTCGATTCATCTCGGTGTTCAATTACGAGTTGGATAATATGAGGGCAATTTTGACTAAGCACTGGCCGATTTTAAGCACAGAACCCTCCCTGAGACCACATCTTAGCGACCGTCCCCTCATGACCTCACGTAGGGCGAAAAATCTGAAAGACTTGTTAATTAGGAGCAATTATGTGGCACCAACAAAAAATCTATTTGGATCAGCTAAACCAGTCAAGGGATGCCATACTTGTGGCCATTGTGTGGCTTGCGCCAATGTCTTCTGCAGCTCCTCGTTCTGCTCGGCAGATGAGAAAAAGCAATTCCAGATTAAAGAATACATCAATTGCAGTAGTGTTAATGTACTATACTATGCTACATGCAGCTCTTCATTAATTTATATAGGGTTGACATCGAGAGAGCTAAGAATAAGAGTGAGGGAGCATGTGCGGGACATTGGCGCAGTCCGGTCGGTGGAGGATCCTTCGGAACTAAAAACAATTCTGCGGCACTTTAGGTCCTTCCACAATTGTGATCCTAGAGGGTTTATGATAATGGCAATTGATGTTGTCCATACAGGTATAAGGGGGGGCAATGTCAAAAAAACTATTGGCACAACGAGAATTGAAGTGGATCGTCACATTGGGGACAGTGAAACCATTCGGATTAAATGAGTCCCTTAATTTTGCACCCTTTCTGTAAATGTATAAATAATAGAGGATGCATATACAGTTGTGGCCAAAAGTATTGACACGCCTGCAATTCTGTCAGATAATACTCAGTTTCTTCCTGAACATGATTGCAATCACAAATTCTTTGGTATTATTATCTTCATTTAATTTGTCTTAAATGAAAAAAACACAAAAAGAATTGTCCTAAAGCCAAATTGGATATAATTCCACACCAAACATAAAAGAGGGGGTGGATAAAAGTATTGGCACTGTTCGAAAAATCATGTGATGCTTCTCTAATTTGTGTCATTAACAGCACCTGTAATTTACCTGTGGCACCTAACAGGTGTTGGCAATAACTTAATCACACTTGCAGCCAGTTGACATGGATTAAAGTTGACTCAACGTCTGTCCTGTGTCCTTGTGTGTACCACATTGAGCATGGAGAAAAGAAAGAAGACCAAAGAACTGTCTGAGGACTTGAGAAACCAAATTGTGAGGAAGCATGAGCAATCTCAAGGCTTCAAGTCCATCTCCAAAGACCTGAATGTTCCTGTGTCTACCGTGCGCAGTGTCATCAAGAAGTTTAAAGCCCATGGAACTGTGGCTAACCTCCCTAGATGTGGACGGAAATGAAAAATTGACAAGAGATTTCAACGCAAGATTGTGCGGATGTTGGATAAAGAACCTTGACTAACATCCAAACAAGTTCAAGCTGCCCTGCAGTCCAAGGGTACAACAGTATCAACCCGTACTATCCGTTGGCGTCTGAATGAAAAGGGACTGTATGGTAGAAGACCCAGGAAGATCCCACTTCTTACCCCAAGACATAAAAAAGCAAGGCTGGAGTTTGCCAAAACTTACCTGAAAAAGCCTAAAACGTTTTGGAAGAATGTTCTCTGGTCAGATGAGACAAAAGTAGAGCTTTTTGGGCAAAGGCATCAATATAGAGTTTACAGGAGAAAAAAAGAGGCATTCAAAGAAAAGAACACGGTCCCTACAGTCAAACATGGCTGAGGTTCCCTGATGTTTTGGGGTTGCTTTGCTGCCTCTGGCACTGGACTGCTTGACCTTGTGCATGGCATTATGAAGTCTGAAGACTACCAACAAATGTTGCAGCATAATGTAGGGCCCAGTGTGAAAAAGCTGGGTCTCCCTCAGAGGTCATGGGTCTTCCAGCAGGACAATGACCCAAAACACACTTCAAAAAGCACTAGAAAATGGTTTGAGAGAAAGCACTGGAGACTTCTAAGGTGGCCAGCAATGAGTCCAGACCTGAATTCCTTAGAACACCTGTGGAGAGATCTAAAAATGGCAGTTTGGAGAAGGCACCCTTCAACTATCAGGGACCTGGAGCAGATTGCCAAAGAAGAATGGTCTAAAATTCCAGCAGAGCATTGTAAGAAACTCATTGATGGGTACCGGAAGCGGTTGGTCGCAGTTATTTTGGCTAAAGGTTGTGCAACCAAGTATTAGGCTGAGGGTGCCAATACTTTTGTCTGGCCCATTTTTGGAGTTTTGTGTGAAATGATCAATGTTTTGCTTTTTGCTTCATTCTCTTTTGTGTTTTTTTATTTAAGACAGATTAAATGAAGATAATAATACCAAAGAATTTGTGATTGCAATAATTTTCAGGAAGAAACTGAGTATTATCTGACAGAATTGCAGGGGTGTCAATACGTTTGGCCACAACTGTAGATTTCTTGTCTGTAACTTCTTCCTGCTGTATGTTTTAACTGGTGTTTGTGTGTATTTTTTATCATGATTTTAATTATTGTTTTTTACTTGTATCGTTTGCAATTTTAATTTTTCTCCTGCGGTATGATGGATTATACCAGCTCTCCATATCCCAGACATTTCCATCATCTTAGAATGCTTTGTAAAGAATCTATCTGTCTGTTGAATGGGACCACAAGTATATGAGATGAACGTCATAATATGGTCCTAGAGACATGGAAGCCCTTGAAATGTTTAACTTATGAATGTATATTACAATGTCTTCACAAGGTTACTCAAACTTCTGTTTGGCTGCTGTGGCTGTGGTGCGCATGCGCCCACAAGCCGTCCGTTGCTGCCCAGCGTCATCCGGCACTTAGTGGTCACTCGCATCTGACTGGGAGTCATGGTTACTTCCTGCTCCTGCTCGGACACTCGGCGGCGGCGTGGGTATGCTGTCCTCCCTCCAACAAGTATTGGGAGCATGTGGATGGACATTGAATTGGATGGGGTTTCTGTAACACAAATTGATTGAGTCCTTTTGGACTGGTATTTGACATGGTACTGAGTGTCGCCTGTGTTGGTGTCCTTTTTTATCACATCTTTTAACCTTGTCTGTCAATATATATTTGATTGTTTCAATAAAGATTGTTATAAAGTTTTTTACCATAAACTCCTATGTTTCTCCTTTTTGAGTCCTTTAATGACTATTCATAATAACTGTTATGCAGAATTTGTATAGTGAAACTATGCCTTTAATGTAATAAACTTGTCCTTTTAACAACGAAAAGCATAACATTGCTGGATTCATCTCCGACAACAAGTTAAAGCTGCTTTTCTCAGTCTAACATGTCCAGGAGCTTTCCAGATTCTCATGCTCTGTAACTTGCCATCAACTCTTTTCACGTGCACAATTCTTCTTGATCGTTATTCTGCCAGACCTATAGTAGTTGGAACTTTTTTTTTATTAACTTCCCAGAATCATTTGCGCCTGCCATGAGTTCACATGTTCTAGTTAATTGCAATTTTTGGACCTTTTGAATGTGTTAGAGTTGGTTTTAGGCTGGGGTCACACAAGCCTATAAAAATTAAAAAAAAATAAAAAATCGATCCGATTTTCATCCTGAAAAATGGGACGATATTTTTCTCACTAGTGATCCGTGTGCAATCTGCTTCTTTACTTAGCCGCTATTAATTATTTTTAGGACCAATTACAGTTTTGTATGCTACAGAATTGTAATGCATCCATAGAAATCGAATGCCATACTGATGGTCTGTATGGCATCTGATTTTTTCTCGTACCCATCCAATATTGAAGTGAAATCATAGCATGCTGCAATTTTTTTCTCACTCCGAATCCAGCTGAGAAAAAAAGCACACATCTGCGCTGCCTCTTGAATAACATTGGTCCGAGTACAATCCCTTTTTTTATCGGATTGCACTTATCCGAGATACACGCTCGTCTGAGCGAGTCCTAATGGTGAAGACTGTACAGAAGGGAGACACAGAGTAGACGACACTTTGGATTGAATATTTGGGGGTGTGAGAATATCTTTTCTTAAAGAAAAAAAGTGATTTGCTTGTATATCTCAATATCAAATGAGATCAAGTTACCTGAAAGTGCAACTAATTTGCAGAATAGTCCTCCTGTGCTACAGCACCTACCTCATATGTGGCACTGTGGGCCAATACGACTCAAACTGATCCACAGGCAGCATGTATCAGGCACTGGCTGCATCATTTCTGCAATATAGTCATGGCTGAAAGTATTGGTACCCTTGAAATTGTTCCAGAAAATGAAGTATTTCTCCCAGAAAATTATTGGAATTACACATGTTTATTTCCTTTGAGTGTATTGGAACAACACAAAAAACAGTGAAAAATGGCAAATTGGACATAATTTCACACAAAGCCCCCAAAATGGTCCTGACAAAATTGTTGGCACCCTAAACTTAATATTTGGCAGCATTTTCGGCCATGACTATATATGTTTGACTTTGCAAAGTTTCAGAGAAAAAAATAATTTAAGAGCCACAGTCCAACTAGTCTTCCATGTGGCTCGGTCCCCAGTGGCTTCTCCCTGGAGTGACAAGTCTCTCTCCCTTTACACAAAAACAGGGAGATGGAGCACCCACCAGGGCCATGGGGTACTCGGGCTTGGTCCGACAGTTCTTCGGGGGTTGTCACGACAGCAGTGACCCGGTCCATGGCCCTGGGAGTCCAATAAAATTGAAATGAAGGGGAAAGGGGAAAATAAAGTTTATAGGGAATTTGTTTGTGACGCCACCTATGGTGCTCGGCAATAGGGAAATGGCCGACGCTGCGGTTCAGGTCCACTGGGGCAGTTGGTGATGCAGCAAAGATGTTACAGCTCTCCATGGGTAGAGCTAGGCCCCAGGGCAGTTAAAGTCAATGATCAGGGGCGGAACTACCGGGGTCGCAGAGGTCGCGGCTGCACCAGGGCCCGGGCCCAAAAGAGGGCCCGGTGCCGCCGCGATCTCTGCGACCTGAGGTCAACTTGTCAGGGTATCTCCGTGAGCGCACGCTGCACATTTCGTCCTGTAAATTCAGTGTTAGGTTGAACCCACGGGCTTCCGTACACGCTGTGGGGGAGGGGCCATGCACGTCGCAGTTCCGTACACCAGGCTGAGATTGCCGTCAAGCGAGTCACATGCTGTTGTCATCACGTGACAGGACGTGAAGGTGGCCAGCTGTACGGTTTGTCACTGGTGGAGCGTGGTGTCGTGCAGAGGGAGGCATGGATAAGCTGCGGAGGGTCCTGAACGGCCATGAGGACGAAGAGAGGGGCCTGCAGCTCAGGTACGGGCTACTAGTCATCTTATGCCGGATGTCCGCCCCGCTCCATAAGGGGCGTGCTGTGCTGCAGGCAGATGACCGGGCTTGGATGGGTTACAGCTGGTTTACCCTGTCGGAGACGCCCCACGTGTATTATATATCCGGCCTTGGCCCTGTTAGACCCAGAATGCACTGCTTCCAGCTCAGATATTCGGCCCCTGCAGTGTATATAGGTGACCACTCACACACAAAGCTCTATACTATCTGCCCCTGCAGTGTATATAGGTGACCACTCACACACAAAGCTCTATACTATCTGCCCCTGCAGTGTATATAGGTGACCACTCACACACAAAGCTCTATACTATCTGCCCTGCAGTGTATATAGGTGACCACTCACACACAAAGCTCTATACTATCTGCCCTGCAGTGTATATAGGTGACCACTCATACATAAAGCTCTATACTATCTGCCCCTGCAGTGTATATAGGCGACCACTCATACATAAAGGAATTGCAATAGATATTTACTTCTTAGTTTAACATTGTATGCGTGTGTCTGTATATCATTTTTTTTTTTTTTGGGGGGGGGGGGGGCCCATTCAAAAGTTCGCACCGGGGCCCGCAGGACTGTTGTTACGCCCCTGTCAATGATGGTGAATGTTGTAGTGCAGGGTAAATAATTCTGAGGACACAGCAGGGTGCAGTTTCTATACTTTACTCACAGTTCTTAGATGCAGTCCCCAGCCAGGTGCTGTGTCGTCCTGGTCTGTGGTCCAGCCAGCTCTCAGGTAATTTGGGGCTCACTTTCCCAAGACTCCCTTTCTCATGTTCCTTCCCTGGCCATCTCCTTGCGCTGGTTCTCACCCTCCTGCCCTGCACCTCACACACAGTGTCCCAAGCCAGCAGCCTCGGATCCTGTCGGGCGACGTCCTCCTGTTCCCCTTGATCCTATGTAGCTGCCTTTTCGGCGAATATGTGTGGATGTGGCTGTGGCACATACAGTTACCACAGCCTCCAGCTTGCTAGTTGAGCCTTGAAGTTCCTCCACTAGTCTGGAGGCCGGTTCCCCCACTGCGAAATGGTCTTTCCACCAGACTATGGTTGGCATGGATTCGGGTGCCCAGGGTGGATTCCACACTTCCCTGGCCGCTAGGACCCCTTCCTTTGTTCTCTCAGCAGCTTCTCTCTTCACGTCTGCTCTCCTCAACTCCTCCTCACCAATTCCTCACTTACTCACTAACTCCTCACTTTAACTGTCACTCTCTCCATCCACATCCTCTACCTAGTTCCCCCCTTCAGCCTGAGATGGGGCCCTCCCTCAATAGGATCCACCCAGATCCCCTGGCCTGGAGTGGTGCAGTGTTGGATGCTAGTGTGGGTCTCGGGTTGTGCCCCCTCCTTACCCGAGAGCGGAGTACCACTCATCTGGCTGGGGTGCAGTACCTCTGTGGCAACTGGACCCTCAGGGGCGCCACAGAGAGACCTTTCATTCAAGGGCAGTGATGAGGGAGAAGCCACTGGAGACCTGTGTATCTGACTAGTCTCCCCGGCGGCTTTCACAGTAGGTTTTTCTTAAAAAATGCTGCAGTGTTTCAGTTTCAAATGTACGTGGTTGAGATCATACAGTCAGTGCCTAATACATGCTACCCATGGATGGGGTTGCAGGTACCCACTGTTAGGTTCCCTTTAATCCTTCTTACAAATGCACTGGGGAAAATGTGTGAGCCAGGCTGTGAAGATGGATAATTGATCCAGCTCTAGGGCTTACATAGGAAAAGGCTGCTGTAGTCTGGGCTAAAAGTTGCTCTGGTTCTATCAGGAATACCTCACCCCATATACAGGTGTGCTCAAAAGTTTACATACCCCCTGCAGAATTTTTGCTTTTTTTGGCCTTTTCTCAGAGAAAATGAATGATAACACCAAAACGTTTTCTCCACTCATGGCTACTGGTTGGGTGAAGCCATTTATTGTCAACCTACTGTGTTTTCTCCTTTTAAATCATAATGACAACCCAAAACATCCAAATGACCCTGATCAAAAGTTCACATATCCCATTTCTTAATACTGTGTACTGCCCCCTCTAACATCAATGACAGCTTGAAGTCTTTTGTGGTAGTTGTGGATGAGGTTCTTTATTTCCTCAGATGGTAAAGCTGCCAACTCTTCTTGGCAAAAAGCCTCCAGTTCCTGTTAATTCCTGGCTGCCTAGCATGATCTGCTCGCATGAGATCTCCCCAGAACGGCTCAATGATATTGAGGTCAGGAGACTGAGATGGCCACTCCAAAAACCTTCACTTTATTCTGCTGTAGCCAATGACAGGTCGACTTGGCCTTGTGTTTTGGATCGTTGTCATGTTGGAATGTCCAAGTACGTCCCATGCGCAGTATTTTCTGATAACATGCTGCAATCATCTTTCCTTCAACTTTAACCAAGTTTCCTGTGCCTTTGTAGCTCACATATCCCCAAAATATCAGAGATCTACCTCCGTACTTTGCATTAGGAATGGTGTTCATTTCATCATAAGCCTTGTTGACCTCTCTCCAAAGGTAACGTTTATGGTTGTGGCCAAAAAGTTCAAT
Organism: Ranitomeya variabilis; assembly: GCF_051348905.1. Lineage (NCBI taxonomy): Eukaryota > Metazoa > Chordata > Amphibia > Anura > Dendrobatidae > Ranitomeya > Ranitomeya variabilis. The sequence continues at coordinate 546,014,556 of NC_135235.1, read as the reverse complement.
TTTGGTCTTATCACTCCAGATTACCTTGTTCCAGAAGTTTTGAGGCTTGTTTCTGTGCTGCTTTGCATATTGTAGGAGAGATACTTTGTGGCATTTGCGCAGTAATGACTTTCTTCGGGCGACTTGACATGCTGCCCATTTTCTTCAAGTGCCTCCTTATTGTGCATCTTGAAACAGCCACACCACTAGTTTTCAGAGAGTCCTGTATTTCATCTGATGTTATTTGTGGGTTTTTCTTTGCATCCCGAACAATTTTCCTTGCAGTTGTGGACGACATTTTTGTTGGGTACCTAACCGTGATTTTGTTTTTACGGAGCCCCTGATTTTCCATTTTTTTAATCACAGTTTGAATGGTGCTGACTGGCATTATAAATTCCTTGGATATCTTTTTGTATCCCTTTCCTGTATTATACAGTACAGCTACCTTTTCCCGTAGATCCGTTGACAATTCTTTTGCTTTCCCCATGACTCACAGTCCAGAAACGTCAGTGGCTGGATGAAAAATGCAGGAGTCTGTCTGGATCCCAGAAACTCACTCAGCTTTTATGCACACACACTGATTACAAGCAAACAGGTCACAGGTGAGGTTGTTACCTTTAGTAGCCATTCAAACCCATTTGTGTTAACTTCTATGCATGTTATCAGGCCAAAATCACCAGGGTATGTGAACTTTTGATCAGGGTCACTTGAATGTTTTGGGTTGTCATTATGATTTAAAAAGAGAAAACACAGTAGTTTGAAAATAAATGGCTTCGCCCACCCACTAACCATGAGTGGGGAAAAAGTTGTGCTGTTATCATTCATATTCTCTTAAAAAAGGCCAAGAAAGCAAAAATTCTGCCGGGGTATGTAAACTTCTGAGCCTTTTGAGCACAACTGTATACACTGTGCACATATATGATAGATGTAGGGTCCGACTAAGACCATAAGGGTCACATGCCCTGGGGCCTACACCACTTTGTGGTCTTAGAGGTTCCTCTACTAACCTTAATATGTTCCTTGGTAAATGTCCCTGTAATTTTACCCCTTAAGGACCAGTGGTATTTCAGTTTTTTTATTTTGTTTTTTTGCTCCCCTTCTTCCCAGAGCCACAACTTTTGATTTTTTGGTCAATTTGGCCATGTAAGGGCTTGTTATTTGTGGGACAAGTTGTACTTTTTAACATATTGCGCACTGGAAAACGGGAAAAATACTCCAAGTGCATTGAAATTGCAAAAAAGTGCAGTTCCACAGGTTTTTCTTTTTACCATGCTCACTAAATGCTAAAACTGACCTGCCATTATGATTCCCCAGGTCATTATGAGTTTAAAGACACCAAGCATGTCTAGATTTTTCTTTATTTAAGCGGTGAAAACAAAATTCAAAATTTAAAAAAAAAAATTGCGCAATTTTCTGAGACCAGTAGTGTCTCCATTTTTCGTGATCTGGGGCTGTGTGAGGGCTTATTTTTTGCATGCCGAGCTAACGTTTTTATTGATACCATTTTGGTGTAGATATGATCTTTTAATATTTTTTTTTTAAATTGTTTTATTTTGGATGGAGTGAAAGTGGAGTGATTTGAACTTTTATTTGCTATATTTTTTTTATTTTTTTTTTACTTTTTGCATGCTTCAATAGACTCCATGGGAGACTAAAAGCTGCAATACTTTGATCACCTCTGCTACACACAGGCGATGATGAGATCCCTTGCTATGAGCGTGGACCACAGGGCAGTGCTCATAGCAATCTGGCAATGACAATCATAGAGGACTGCTGCAGACCTCTGGTTGTCATTCCGACCCATCGGTGACCCGCAAGCATGTGACAAGGTCACCGATATGCGGGATTAGCGACGTGCTTCCTGTAAGCGCAAGTTAATTGCCGCTGTCAGAGACTGACAGCGGCATTTAACTAGTTGACAGCCTCGAGTGGATCGCGATTCCATCTGTGGCTGTCGCAGGCACAAGTTAGATCAGCTGTCATGTGCGGGCTCAACACCGGGGACCGCACCAAAGAGGGGCAGTCCAACATGGGCGTACTATTACGCCACATATCAGAAAGGGGTTAAAGTCATTAGTAGGACCACAGTGGATAAGGAAATAATGGCTGTTGTGATAATAGGAGTTATGGTCATTCATTAAGTGAAACAGACAAGAAAGGAACCTCTGGGGATGTAGTGAAGAACTTGGAACATGAAGAGAAACTAGAAAAATATTACTGTTTGTATCAGGAAAGGGGATTTTACACAAGAAAAGCTGATAGCACAAGAAGTTGCTCTGCAGCTGGCTGCTCTTAGACTCCAGGGAAATCTAACGTCAGGATCTGTGTTCTTAAGTTAAGGAAAGATATAGAAGAAGAGGAAAGGATGTAGGGTAGAAGTCTGAAAATAGACTGCAAAGTGACAGGGAGAAGAGAAATGAAGTAGAGGGTAAGTGAAGGAGACAGAAAGTCAATGGATGGATGAAGCAAGGTACGTAAGAGATAGACGTGTAAAGTAAACCACTAAAGTATCTAGTTTTATTGGTGATTTAAAATAACACTGCTGAAGCAAACACCAAAGGGAAACCAATCCAATAATAATTGGGACCTTAGCTAGGACTACTTGATGACGTTCTGGTACGCAGGCTCCTTATCATATTGTAATCTCAGTGATTGTAGCTCTAGTACATAGAGGGTGAGAGTCTTCATTAGTGGAAATCGAGCACTTAAATGCTTGAGTGCTCGGTACTCGAATGAAACTGGTTGGACGCTTGAACAAACTCTACTCAAGTAACGAATTTAATGGAAGTCAATGGGAAACTCAAGCATTTTTCTGGAAGACCCTACCAGGAGGGCTGTGGGGCAGGAAAATTGCTCAAATAGATGGAAACAGTGCTCAAATGGAATGGGAACAGTGTGGGGAAGACTGATTTTGAAAGATACATATTTCATCCAAATTAAACACAAATTTTACAGGAATAATTGTAACTCAGGAATAACTGTGACTTTTACAATATATAACGTTTCGGCTACTCCTTTACCAGCATCTCACGGATAAAAATCGAGTGCTGACCTTCTTCTATTTAAAGTGTGGGGAAGACACCTGGACGAATTTCTGACTCCCAGGTCGCTGATGGGAACAATGATGTCAGAGTATTAATCCACATTCTGTCCGGTATAATGACTTGTATATAAGGCAAAATTAAAAAGAGGGGAAAAAACGCCTCCTGCACCCCTTAATAGCTGGGCTATATCTCATCGTATTTTCCCGTAGATGACAGTAGTAGAGGGGAAATAAAACTACACCCACCAATAGCCACCAGTAAATGTAATTTTAACATTTTACTACCATATCTGGGTATGTGATGTGTATGACATGGTCTGACACATCCTGTTTAATTTATGAAGGAGAGACTCTGAAACGCACAAAGCATATGCAGACAATGTAAAAATTGTCAAAAAATTAGAAGGATACAATCTGCATTACACATAAAGCAGGGTCTCACACATTAAAATTGTTAGTTGGTGGAACTCCTAGATTAATGCACTTAAGCCTATGCACTGAATGCAAGGGCTGCCAAAAATCAGAAGGAAGGACTGCAATATATCGAGGAAGACACAAAGGAGGACGTCAGAAAACATTTGTTTCCATTTTGAAGGAGTGGGACTGGTAAAGCCTATGCACAGGGTGAACAAGTGCAAGGGCTGAAATATATTTATTTTAGGAGGTATAGATACAGTGGGGAAAATAAGTATTTGATACACTATCGATTTTGCAAGTTTTCCCACCTACAAACTGCGAGAGACAGAATCTTAAAAAAAAATCCAGAAAATCACACTGTGTGATTTTTACTAGAGATAAGTGAACCCGAATAGTAAAGATTGGCATCCATACCGAACACCTACTGTTATTAAACCAGTGGACAGCAGACTGCAGGTGTCCTACCAATAAGGACAGAGAGAACGTGAGGACCTTGCGTGAGGCCCAAGGCAGCAAGAGACTACAACACAGCGCGTAGTGGAAGGCTTCGAACCCTACCTGGCTAGGGGGATTCCTTAGTTGCTTCGAAGCCAGCCGGACCAGTACCTGCGATCTGGTGCTCTGAACTGTGGCTGTCTGACACCAGTAAAGAGGTAAAGAGACTGCAACCTTGTGTCCTCTAGTTCTTGCTACACCATCTATTTGTCCCTACTACCCCGGGAGCCCTGGGGACCCCAGCTTCACCTGTGGGAAGCCATACCATCCTTGCTGCCCTAATATCACCCCAGCGGACCCCTTTAAGCAGCGTCGGTCATCCCTGACCGAATACCACAGGTGGCGTCACAAACATTCTTATTCCTAACAACCCCTTTAAAGACCTTCCCTTTTATTTGGACACCCAGGGCCACGGACCGGGTCGCTGCCACCGTGACCATCCCTTTAATGACGACCGGACCCAGAACCCCTAGGCCCAGGCGGGGCGCTACCACTATCAGGGACGGGCTTCAGCATCCGGCGCACCCGGGCAAGTGTCGGGGCCCTAGCAAGATGGGGGGGGCCCATTTTGACAAGTGTGACCAACCTTTTACTAGTGATGCTGCCTATGCAGCATCAATAGTAAAAAGATATAATGTTAAAAATAATTAAAAAATAAAAAAGCGTGCTATTCTCACCTTCCGGCGTCCCCCAAAGCCTTCCCGATCTTTGCGATGCTCCCGGCAGCTAGCGTTCCCAGTAGTGCCTTGCAAAATGACCGGTCTTGCGAGACCGCTACATCATCACAGGTCATTGTCTCGCAAGGCATTACTGGGAACGCTAGCTGCTGGCAGCATTGCGGGCATCGGGTAGGCTGCGGGGGATGCCGAGAGCATCGCTAAGGTCTGGGCTGGATCCAGGGGCCGCCAGAAGGTCAGTATATAACTATTTTTCATTTTAATTCTTTTTTTAACAGGGTTATGGTGCCCACACTGCTATATACTACGTGGGCTGTGTAATATGCTACGTGGGCTGTGCTATATACTAGGTGGGCTCAGCTGTGCTATATACTACGTGGGCTGTGTTATATGCTACGTGGGCTGTGTTATATACTACGTGGGCTGTGTTATATACCAGAGGTCCCCAACCTTTTTTGCACCAGGGACCGGCTTTAAGCAAGACCAGTTTTCCATGGCCCGGTGGGGGTGGGGCAGGGGCGGGGCTTTGGTCATATGGCCCCTCCCCCTCCAACTCGCAGCTAGCAGGAGGGGAAGGAGCGCTGGACACACATGAGCTGCTTGTCCCTGCTCCTGCCTGAGCACATTCTGCGAGTAGCTGCACTGTACATTGAGTTTCAGTGTACAGCACCGCTACTAGCACTGCTATATGCACCAGACAGCGCTGTATGGGGAGGATGCTGGCGGGACCTCGGTGTACAGCGCTGCTAAGTAGCAGCATTGTACATTGAGCGTCAGTGTATATAGCGCTGCTGCTTAGCAGCGCTACACACTGAACACCGGTACCGGGAGCCGCGTCACTGAAGCCAGTCTGCTGCCCCAGCACGCCCCACATAACATGTTCTGCCGGGGGCGTGTCAGTGAGGAGAGCCTGCCGCCCCACCCCGTCAGGAACACACCATGCTGCGCAGGAGGGCCGCGTCACTAAGACCCGCCCCGCTGTGCTGTGGAGGGCTGCGTCACTAAGACCCGCCCAACGCCCCACCCCGTCCTGCATAATGTTCTCTGCCGGGAGCTGCGAGCTGTCACGGCTACGGCAGAAAACATTATAAATCCACACAGTGCGAGCTCTGACCAGGTGCAGGGCCGCGGAGCTAGCTGTCAGCGGCGCTGCGGACCGGCTGAAAAACCCCAATGGCCCAGTCTTGGTCCGCGGACCAGCGGTTGGGGACCTCTGTTATATACCATGTGGGCTGTGTTATATGCTACGTGGCTGTGTTATATGCTACATGGCTGTGCTATATACTACGTAGCTGTGCTATATGCTACTTGGGCTGTGTTATATACTATGTGGCTGTGTTATATACTACGTGGCTGTGCTATATACTACATGGCTGTGCTATATACTACGTAGCTGTGCTATATGCTACATGGGCTGTGTTATATACTACGTGGGCTGTGTTATATGCTATGTGGCTGTGCTATTTACTACATGGCTGTGTTATATACTATGTGGGCGGTGCTATATAGTACATGGCTGTGCTATATACTACGTGGCTGTGCTATATACTGCATGGCTGTGCTATATACTACGTGGCTGTGCTATATGCTACACATTTTGCACTTTTACAAATGTTCTACGTTAATACTTTCTAATGTTTACTTTAAAATGTTTTCCATTAAAAAATTGTCATATTCAATATATGCAGTTTTTTATTTGCAGCAAGTTTAGCTAACAATAAAATGCCTACTGGTAACTGAGGGAGTAGGTCACAAAAATTGACATATAAGGGGTTGACTTATATAAAGCCCCTCTGCTGTATGGTATTGTAGAATTTACAGTAGCTATCACTCATGTAAGAAGTGAAATCTGGCATTGGACTATACTTATATTTCTCTGCTGTATCTGTGCATCATGAATCGTGGTATGTGTTAAAGGGGGGGGGGGGCCACTGAGACTCTTTCGCCCGGGGCCCTTAAAAACCTGGAGCCAGCCCTGTCCACTATCACTATGATATATTAGCCCATTTTGGATTTCCCCTTATAAACAGCTTGCACTCAAAATGAATAGACCAAAAGAGTATTGCTATTTGCCAACTAGGTAACTAATTGGAAACCATCTGCAAGTGTCGGAGAGGACAACTGGAAGAAGGTGAATTGAACAGAAGGAATTTTTTCCTCTATTAATTGAAATTAGTTTCTAATAGCGTGGGGATTACAGCTCAACAGGAAAAAGCTATAGACATGCAGTCCCAAGCAACAATGCCGCTCATATTCAGAATCATATAAATCAGAATCATATAATGTGACTCTAACAAGACGTTTCCAACCTTGAGGTACTCTTCAATAGACAGTTAAAGGGCACCTGTCACACGAAAAAAGACTATTAACCAGCAGATACGGGGTTAATCAGCAGATTAATTGCGTTCTGAACCTGCTTGGACCGGCAGGTAGATCACGGCTGATTACATTTATTCCTACCAGTATTATTCTGGTTTCAGTCATGGGGGAGGTGCCGGCTAGATTTCAGTTACGGCCTTGCGCATAGAGAGTGGCAGCTGTAACTGCGCCTCAGCACTGACTGACAGCAGCTCGGCATTGGGCCAACTGTCAGTCAGTGCCGGGAGGACGGATCCAGCCACCACTATCTATACTCAAGGCAGTAACTGAAACTGCACTGGCGCCACCCCCAGGACTGAAACCCGAACGTTACCAGCACGTATAAAATTAAATTCCTCCTGGTAGCGAGGGTTTAAGTGTCATCTCCAGGCAGCTTCAGAATGCTATTAACCTGCAGATTAATCCCATATCTGCAGGTTAATAATGTTTTTTCACGTAATAGGTTCCCTATACAGACCTAGATTCTTATGGAAGTAATTTAATCTTTGCACATTACATTAAATGCCACCTTTTGTACAGCCCAATTTGTTCCTCTTGATGCCACGCTCACCACACTATCTTGTAGTAAAGCACAGGCACAGTGTGAGTGCCCCCTGAGGCATGAACCCTCTGGTGTACATATTCCACGAGCTAAGTTCCTAGACCTTAAATCTAAATGGATTCAAATACTTGAAAATGGGGTTCCAAACAGAGAATAGAAATTATGCTTGGAAAAATTGAGTCACCGGCCAAGTTTGATGAGACCGAGCAGGGTAGTTAGAGTAAGGACAGGAAAAATACACGTCCGGTTAGCAATCAAGGACCATTAGGAATAATATCTATAATGAGTCACAAACAATATGGAAAGAGGGGGGGGGGGGGGTCAAGTGTCTGGTCTTCTGAGTCAAACAAATCAGCTCTTCCTCCAGGAACACCTGCAGAGTATCTCCTTCTGCTCAGGACACCTGCAGATCATCTCTGCATGGACCATTTCCTTCTCTTCCTTTTACAAAGTAGAATGTAACCTTTTCCCGAAACCTTACATAATGCTTGATGCTGTACAGACTGAATCATTATTACTAATGCTCATGTCCAGTAGATCATCATGTGGACGTCTTTTTTATATCCTCAATGCCAGATGTTTTCCATAAAGCCGGCAACGAACTCATTTAAGGCAGCCTTTACTGATTTTCCTTGGGATACAACTGTTTGTGTGTGAATCACGTTGCCTTAGAACAGACACTTCACGCGTCCGATCATCTGCATGTTTCTCACACAAGCAATGTGTTCTTCTGTGAAATGCAGCTAAGGTGGCTGATCATAATGGGCTGCTGGGCCTAACTTCTGCTGCTCAGAAAAGTTCAACATCATTCATCAAACTGCCAATATCATGCTCGGATATGTACGAAAATGTTTCTGGAAGTTCTCAATTGTGTACATAGAAGAGAAGGGAACACATATAAAATAGCAATTAACCTCTTTCCCTCAATGTGGTGCAGAAATACCTGGTATTTGTTTCCCATGTGTCCAAACAAGCCAGAAGGGTCAGGGATGTGTGTTTAAATGTTCCTGCAGGTTCTCTGACATTGAGGATATAAAATATATGGGCTCCAAAAGCAAAAATTTGACCCCCTTTCCTCTGAAGAGGGGAGTTCTGCATTCATTCTTGTCACCAGTAACAAAAGCAATAGGGACCACCTATGTTGGGCCTCCTCCTCTACTCAAGGGCCCCATAACAGCCATATGCTTTGCTGATATGGTAATGATAATGGGGGACACATTTCTGTAAATGTCCTGTTTTGAATTCTGCTGACAATTTGCTGATAATTTTAATTTTCTAATCTGATAATATGTACAATGTTATAGAGGGGAAAAATTAGAACATTCAGTAGGATGATACCATTCATACATATGTAAAATATGGCTGACTGATTAGTATAAAATTTGAGTGATAATGGGAATTTACGGTAGTTAAAAGGTGTGGATGAAGGCTTGACATAACAAAAGGAACAAGTTGTCACCTCAGGGCATGTATGGCCACTCAAGAGCCATGGGTGAAACCACCAGAAGCAGAAACAGAATTACAACAAAGGGCTATCAATTGAGATTGAAAGATTGATGGTAGAAGATGTACTTATAGTTAGAAAAGTACAAAGCCTGGTTGGTGACCCTGAAGAAAAGAAAGCCCATATCATCCAGCTTTCAAACCATTGTCCAGCTTCCAGAACTACCAGAACTAGCTTGCTTTAAACCTTGTGTCTTCTTGAGGTCAACTGGTGGCAAAGCATATTTTGACATATATTCTTTTCAGAACTGTCTTGGCTTCTTTTACTTCTCCCCCTCTATGGAGGACAGGAGCTTCTATGCTCTCTGTGTCATGTCCTATGACTTAGGAATCATACAGTATTGTATTGTTATTATTTTTGTGCTTCTCTTTGGTTGCTATGCAGCAAGGTTTGCCCTTTTAGAAGTCTTCCCTTCCTCTCTCCTGTAGCTCTGATGTAGCACTTATGTCAATAATGTTAAGAAGCACGTGTCTGCATCTCTGGTTCAGAATAAGTTTTTTAACCTACTGTAATTGTGCATAACTACAAGAATTCGCCTAGAAATAAAACTTCTAGAATATTCATACATGCCTCTGCAGTCAAGTCAAAACTATCTGATGAAATCAATTTGTGAGTAACGGTACATAGAGAGCCACAGAAACGGCTTTTCAAGCGCCTCACACACTCAGCCTAGTTATGGAGTCAGAATACTCTGTATACCCCCAGGGAGGCATGTTAATGCTAACTTCTCACACCCCATAACTCAGCATTTCCCACTGCAAGCAAACTTGGCTTATCCACGCATCATGTTCTGCACAAGGAATTCATATCTCATTGCTACTACTATTTAGACCCAGCTGTTTTTTTTCCCATATAATGTTGGGTTCACACATCACCATTGTCTTGCATCCTTACACACTTTGTTTTACTAAATCTGTTGCACTTTCACATACACTGCTCAACAATGAATTTGCAACAATCAAGAAAGCAATGTTATGGAGTTAGGGAAATTGCAGGATTGATAAATATGTTAATGATATACAAATGATCAAAACATCTTGATTAATTTAGTATTAAGTATGAGTGTCACACACAAAAATTCTCACACATACCTGCAGCGTCTCTGGACTTGTCTCCCATAGAGCACATCTGGTAAGTCACTGGTCAGCAATTGTAAGAGGGAACTGTCTACAGCGGATCTTGATTATTTGTCCAAGCACATTCAGTATAGCAGAACATTTCTCAGACAACCATTAATAACCTAATTCATAGCAGCCAAGGCATGTAATAGCGTATATTTCTGTGTGTGGTGCTTATAATGTATACTGACTAAATGAAGATAAAAATTGTGTTTACATTTTTGAATCTTTTGCAAATTATTCACATTTCTGTGATCTTGTGATCCTTGTAGATGTTTCAATTTTTTGAGGACTATATAACACCTGAAATGATAGTCTTTAGACAGGACGTTAGGTAACCAGGTGGAATCTTCAGCAGAACATGGTTCCAAAGTAACCCAGCAAAAATAAACACAGTCCTGCGTGTAATAGTGGGGGTGGTATTATCTGTTCTACACTTAAATGCACTGGTACCCCTTTTGGGGGTCCTCAAATTCTCCAAAATTGAAGGTGTCGCCATCATAGTACCTCTATTGATCCATGTCATATCTCTGTCTTCTACCTTGGGATTTTAGTAATCCCAGGTCCCCAGAAGCTGGTATTGGGTTTTGGTAGGGAATGTCAGTGGAAAGAGGGTGTAAGACAATAATTTCAACCTGGATTTAGTGTCCAACACACAGGCCATTTTTGTCACTCACTGTTATGACCTGGTGGGTACGGAGCGGTACTGAGATGACCTGGTGGGTAAAACCAATCATGGACTCGCTTAAAGGAGGTTGCAGCTCCACAGACAGTAATCACTGATATGACCTAGTGAATACGGAGCAGCACTGAAATGACCTAGTGGGCAAAACAAAAGTAGTACTAGCTCTGAGGAGGTGGTAACTTTACTGACCGCAATCCCTACTCCTAACACCAACACTAGAAATAGCCGTGGAGCGTACCTAACTCTGCCTAGACGCCTCTGCACAGCCTAAGAACTAGCTACCCCTGAAGATGGAAACGGAAAGCTATCTCGCCTCAGAGAAACCCCCAAAGGAAGATAGCCCCCCACAAATATTGACGGTGAGTGGAGAGGGAAATGACAAACTCAGAAATGAAACTAGTTTTTTTAGCAAAGGAGGCCAGTACTATCTAAATAGACAGAGATAGAAAAGGTTACTGTGCGGTCAGTATAAAAACTAAAAATCCACGCAGAGTTTACAAAAATAACCACCACACCGACTCACGGTGTGGAGGGGCAAATCTGCGACCCCAGAGCTTCCAACTAGCCGGAATATTTCATAATGACAAGCTGGACAAAGAGACATACATTGAACTGAACAAAAGGTCATAAGCAGGGAAACACCCAAAAACTAGCAGACTTATCTTAAGCTGGAAATGGACTGGCCAACAGAGAACTTCCAAGAAAGGACAGAATCCACAGGAAATACATTGACAGCTGGCATCCACTACAGCCAAAAGCCCAGTTAAATAACAAGGCCAGGAAACCGATTAGTGAACGCAGCTGCTAAGTTCCACTTGAAACCACCAGGGGGAGCCCAAGAGCAGAACTCCCAAAAATACCATTAGCAACCACAGGGTGGAGCCCAAGAACGGAATTCACAACAGTACCCCCCCCTTGAGGAGGGGTCACCGAACCCTCACCAGAGCCCCCAGGCCGATCGGGACGAGCCAAATGAAAAGCACGTACCAAATCGGCAGCATGGACATCGGAGGCAAAAACCCAAGAGTTATCCTCCTGGCCATAACCCTTCCACTTGACCAGATACTGAAGTTTCCGCCTTGAAAGACGAGAATCCAAAATCTTCTCCACATATTCCAGCTCCCCCTCAACCAACACCGGAGCAGGAGGGTCAACGGAGGGAACCATGGGCACCACATACTGTATCTCCGCAACAAAGATCTATGGAACACATTATGAATGGAAAACGAAGCTGGAAGGGCCAAACGAAAAGACACCGGATTGATAATTTCCGAAATCCTATAAGGACCAATAAAACGAGGTTTGAACTTAGGGGAAGAGACCTTCATAGGAACATGACGAGAAGACAACCAGACCAAATCCCCAACCCGAAGCCGGGGACCAACGCACCGACGGCGGTTAGCAAAACGTTGAGCCTTTTCCTGAGACAATGTTAAATTGTCCACCACATGAGTCCAAAACCGCTGCAACCTGTCCACCACAGAATCCACCCCAGGACAGTCCGAAGGCTCAACCTGCCCTGAAGAAAAACGAGGATGAAAACCGAAATTGCAAAAAAAAGGCGAAACCAAAGTAGCCGAACTAGCCCGATTATTAAGGGCAAACTCGGCCAACGGCAAGAAGGTAACCCAATCATCCTGATCAGCAGACACAAAGCATCTCAAGTAGGTCTCCAAGGTCTGATTGGTTCGCTCCATCTGTCCATTTGTCTGAGGGTGAAATGCCGAAGAAAAAGACAAATTAATGCCCATTCTACCACAAAAGGACTGCCAAAACCTAGAAACAAACTGGGTACCTCTGTCAGACACAATATTCTCTGGAATACCATGCAAACGAACCACATGCTGGAAAAACAAAGGAACCAAATCAGAGGAGGAAGGCAACTTAGGCAAAGGTACCAAATGGACCATTTTAGAAAACCGGTCACAAACCACCCAGATGACAGACATCTTCTGAGACACAGGAAGATCGGAAATAAAATCCATGGAAATATGCATCCAGGGCCTCTCAGGGATAGGCAAGGGCAAAAGCAACCCACTAGCACGAGAACAGCAGGGCTTAGCCCGAGCACAAATCCCACAGGACTGCATGAAGGAACGCACATCCCGTGACAAAGAAGGCCACCAAAATGACCTGGCAACCAAATCTCTGGTTCCAAAGATCCCAGGATGACCAGCCAACACCGAACAATGGATCTCAGAAATCACCTTATTAGTCCATCTATCAGGAACAAACAATTTCCCCACAGGACAGCGGTCGGGTCTATCAGCCTGAAACTCCTGTTACACCCGCCGCAAATCAGGGGAGATAGCAGAAAGAATCACCCCCTCCTTGAGAATACCAGCCGGCTCACGGACTCCAGGAGAATCAGGCAAAAAACTCCTAGACAAGGCATCAGCTTTCACATTCTTAGATCCCGGAAGATACGAGACCACAAAATCATAACGGGAGAAAAACAAAGACCACCGAGCCTGTCTAGGATTCAAGCGCTTGGCCGACTCAAGGTAAATCAGATTCTTATGGTCGGTCAAGACCACAACACGATGCTTGGCTCCCTCAAGCCAATGTCGCCACTCCTCGAATGCCTACTTCATAGCCAACAACTCCCGATTGCCGACATCATAATTACGCTCAGCAGGCGAAAACTTTCTGGAGAAGAAAGCACACGGCTTCAACACAGAGCCATCAGAGCTTCTCTGAGACAAAACAGCTCCTGCCCCAATCTCAGAAGCGTCAACCTCAACCTGAAAAGGGAGAGAAACATCTGGCTGACGCAACACAGGGGCAGAAGAAAAACGACGCATAAGCTCCTGAAAGGCCTCCACAGCCGCAGAGCACCAATTCACCACATCCGCACCTTTCTTGATCAAATCGGTCAGAGGTTTAACCACAGTAGAAAAATTAGCAATGAAGCGGCGATAAAAATTAGCAAAGCCCAAAAATTTCTGAAGGCTCTTCACAGATGTGGGCTGAGTCCAATCATAAATAGCCTGGACCTTAACAGGGTCCATTTCAATAGCCGAGGGAGAAAAAATGAACCCCAGAAAAGAAACCTTCTGAACTCCAAAAAGGCACTTAGACCCCTTCACAAACAGTGTATTAGCATGAAGAATCTGAAATACCATCCGGACCTGCTTCACATGAGTCTCCCAATCATCGGAAAAAAACAAAATATCATCCAAATATACAATCATAAATTTATCCAAATACTCCCGGAAAATATCATGCATAAAGGACTGAAACACAGATGGAGCATTAGCGAGCCCGAAAGGCATCACAAGATATTCAAAATGGCCTTCGGGCGTATTAAATGCTGTTTTCCATTCATCACCCTGTTTGATGCGGACCAGATTATACGCCCCTCGAAGGTCAATCTTGGTAAACCAGCTAGCCCCTTTGATCCGAGCAAACAAATCAGAGAGCAAAGGCAAAGGGTACTGGAATTTGACCGTGATCTTATTGAGAAGGCGATAATCTATACAGGGCCTCAAGGAGCCATCCTTCTTGGCAACAAAAAAGAACCCCGCTCCCAACGGTGACGAAGACGGGCGAATATGCCCCTTCTCCAAGGACTCTTTTACATAAGTCCGCATAGCGGTATGCTCTGGCACAGACAGATTGAAAAGTCGACCCTTAGGGAACTTACAGCCAGGAATCAAATTAATAGCGCAATCACAGTCCCTATGAGGAGGCAGAGGACTGGATTTAGGCTCCTCAAATATATCCTGGAAATCTGACAAAAACTCAGGAACTTCAGAAGAAGGGGACGAGGAAATTGACATCAGAGGAATGTCACTATGTATCCCCTGACAACCCCAACTAGTCACGGACATAGATTTCCAATCCAGCACTGGATTATGTACCTGTAACCATGGAAACCCCAGTACAACCACATCATGCAAATTATGCAACACCAAAAAGCGAATATTTTCCTGATGTGCTGGAGCCATGTTCATGGCTAACTGTGTCCAGTACTGAGGTTTATTCTTGGCCAATGGCGTAGCATCAATCCCCCTCAAGGGAATAGGACTCTGCAACGGCTCCAAGGAAAAACCACAGCGCTTGGCAAATTCCAGGTTCATTAAGTTCAGGGCAGCGCCAGAATCCACAAATGCCATTACAGAAAAGGACGACAATGAGCAAATCAGGGTAACAGACAAGAGAAATTTAGGCTGTAAAGTACTGATGGTAACCGACTTAGCAACCCTCTTAGTTCGCTTCGGGCAGTCAGAGATAGCATGAGTAGCGTCACCACAGTAAAAACACAGCCCATTCTGATGTCTGAACTCCTGCCGTTCTGCTCTCGTCAAAACTCTATCGCATTGCATAGGCTCTGAACTCTGCCCAGAGGACACCGCCATATGGTGCACCACCTTACGTTCCCGTAAGCGCCGATCAATCTGAATGGCCAGAGACATTGATTCGTTCAAACCAGCAGGCGTGGGAAACCCCACCATAACATCCTTAAGAGCTTCAGAAAGACCCTTTCTGAAAATAGCCGCCAGGGCATCCTCATTCCATTTTGTAAGCACAGACCACTTTCTAAATTTCTGACAATATATCTCTACTGCTTCCTGACCCTGACACAGAGCCAGCAAATTTTTTTCTGCCTGATGCACAGAATTGGGTTCGTCATAAAGCAGTCCCAGTGCTTGAAAAAACGAATCTATATTGAGCAATGCAGGATTGCCTGGCTCAAGGGAGAATGCCCAGTCCTGCGGGTCGCCACGCAGCAGAGAAATAACAATCTTCACCTGCTGATTGGGGTCACCAGAGGAACGGGGTCTCAGAGCAAAAAATAATCTGCAATTATTTTTAAAATTCAAAAACCTAGATCTATCCCCAGAAAACAAATCAGGAATAGGAATTCTAGGCTCAGAAACAGGAGTTTGAATAACATAGTCTTGGATACTCTGTACCCTTGCAGCGAGATGATCAACACGCGCAGACAAACCTTGAACCTCCATATCAGCACCCAGCTCCTGCACCATCCAAAAATCAAGGGGAAAAAAAAGGACAAAACAAGCAACACAAAAAAAAAAATGACTCAGAACTTTCTCTTCCCTCTTTTGAGATGCATTTAACACATTGTGGGCCAGCTGTACTGTTATGACCTGGTGGGTACGGAGCGGTACTGAGATGACCTGGTGGGTAAAACCATTCATGGACTCACTTAAAGGAGGTAGCAGCTCCACAGACAGTAATCACTGATATGACCTAGTGAATACGGAGCAGCACTGAAATGACCTAGTGGGCAAAACAAAAGTAGTACTAGCTCTGAGGAGGTGGTAACTTTACTGACCGCAATCCCTACTCCTAACACCAACACTAGAAATAGCCGTGGAGCGTACCTAACTCTGCCTAGACGCCTCTGCACAGCCTAAGAACTAGCTACCCCTGAAGATGGAAACGGAAAGCTATCTCGCCTCAGAGAAACCCCCAAAGGAAGATAGCCCCCCACAAATATTGACGGTGAGTGGAGAGGGAAATGACAAACTCAGAAATGAAACTAGTTTTTTTAGCAAAGGAGGCCAGTACTATTTAAATAGACAGAGATAGAAAAGGTTACTGTGCGGTCAGTATAAAAACTAAAAATCCACGCAGAGTTTACAAAAATAACCACCACACCGACTCACGGTGTGGAGGGGCAAATCTGCGACCCCAGAGCTTCCAACTAGCCGGAATATTTCATAATGACAAGCTGGACAAAGAGACATAAATTGAACTGAACAAAGGGTCATAAGCAGGGAAACACCCAAAAACTAGCAGACTTATCTTAAGCTGGAAATGGACTGGCCAACAGAGAACTTCCAAGAAAGGACAGAATCCACAGGAAATACATTGACAGCTGGCATCCACTACAGCCAAAAGCCCAGTTAAATAACAAGGCCAGGAAACCGATTAGTGAACGCAGCTGCTAAGTTCCACTTGAAACCACCAGGGGGAGCCCAAGAGCAGAACTCCCAAAAATACCATTAGCAACCACAGGGTGGAGCCCAAGAACGGAATTCACAACACTCACCTTGGCATTGATTATTAGCCCCATTAAAGCACGCCACTTATGGGTATAGCCTTTCCTTGCAGTATTTTTTTATATCTGCTCCCATCACTTAACCTAGAGCTGGAGGTTGAACAAGTTTAATGGCGGGGCACACCTCCTTCCAGCTTTAGTGGGGCAATCTCTCCAATGGAGAAATGTGGCTGCTGAAAATCACCTCTTTATTCACCGCTTCAACGTCTCCTACTGCTTTTTTTTAGATTTTTTGTCACACATTGTACACAGTTCTTCCAAGTGAGGTCCACTCATCTCTCTGTGGTGCACTGAGTAGACTGCACTCATGCACTCTCACTGGCCTGATTCTGCCACTTGATAGACAGATTTGATTCTTTCATCCTCTTTCTCTTCGACAGTTACTAGAGGAAAACTGAAAATGTGGGACCATTTACTCATCCAAATAACATTGGGCTTAAAAATTCTTCTGCTGGTTGGGGTTAGCAATTTTAACTGTATCAGCAAACAAGACTTTTGGCATGTTTAGGCTTTACTTCAATGTCTCTATTTGTTTGTATGGCAGCACCAGCTTAGTCTGTCAGACCTCTCTATCCAACAGGCTTAAACCCTTCATACACATTAGATGGCTGTCAGTGGAATGATTGATCAGCTGACGGTTCGGCAGGCAGCCATCTTGGTTTTCTCTCCCACACACAGGAGCACCCGTTTGGCTGAGTGCTTCTAGTTTCTCTATGCAGAACTATCACCAGACATTTCTGCCAATGGCTTATTTCTGTGAGACAATACGATGACCAGTCCAAATTGGACATGCCAGATCTATATTTCCCCAAACAATAAATTGTCCTGGTCTCCCATACACATTAGACAGTTGGCCAAACCTGTCAAAATTAGCAGCTTTGTCCAACATTAGTGTGTATGGAGTCCTTTAGAGTCAGGTCACACTTAGGTGGTCTGGGATTCTAGTACAATCGGGATGCCACTAATAACGGGATGCTTCTAGTAGGATTACGGTATGTTGAAAGCTTTTAATACAGTTGCCTCCTCTCTCTCTCTCTCTCTCTTAGCCCTGTATTTTCTCAAAGAAACCAATTCAACCCTCTTTATGGCAAATGTGGCTCTTGGATCCGCTGTGCCACAGTGCCAGGCTTACCTATGAGGGGTACAGCTAAGCAGCTACCTGGTTTTCACTGGAGCTCCTGATGGTGGAGTTAGATTTGAGTTGCGGGTAGCTGCCAGGTACCACTTCTAAGCAGTCCCTGGTACTACAGCTGCTGACCCCATCCTCGCAGACACAGACTGGTCTTGGACTAACTGGGAGGAGAAGGTTCAGACTCTGTTCAGACTACACAATTTCAGGATCAGATACTGACACGGAGTCACAGACAGGACTGGATTCTGATACCAGAGCCGGCTCCAACAGTATGGACTCTGAAAACTAACCAGGACTGACACAGGTGCAGGTTCTAGTAATGACAGAACGGTTACAGGGTTCAGGTACCACCACTTCTGCTTCAATGATCAGGTATCATAGATGTGGCTTCAAGATTCAGATACTGCCGATGCAGATTCTGGGTTCAGGTACTGCCAGATGCGGTTTCAGGCTACAGGGACCTCTAGGTGCAGCTTCAGACTCAAGGTACCGCCAGGTGCAGCTTCAGGCTACTGAAACTGCCAGGTGCTATGTCAGAGTTCACGGACCACAGATGAGATTACAGGATGAGGGTTCAGATTCAGGCCCTGGCCACACAAGGACCAGAGGTTTTGGTTCAAGCCATGGCCACACAAAGACCAGAGGTTTGGGTTCAGGTCCTGGCCACACAAGGATCAGGAGTTCAGGGACAGGGACCTTGCAACTCACTAGTTGCACAAAAACTAACAAAGAAGAACATTGCTCAGGCACCTCCCTACTGGGGAGAGTGCCTTCTATAAAAGATGCCTCCCAGCTAAAATTATGCACGTTACCCCTTTATGCACTATGAGAAAGGTTACTTTTCTCACCTTCTTCATGATTAGGATGCTTCGTACCCTCAAGGCATCCTCAGAGAAGAACAAAGCTGGTGTAGTACCAGAAACCTTGAATTGTGAAGTTTCTCTCTGGTCAGCGACACCAGCTACCACCTTGGAAGATTCAAAGACAAATGAGTTCTTCCTCCTGGTCGCTGGACTTGGAAGATGCCTCTGCCTTGACGTTATCATCTGACCAAATGAAGTCTGAAGACACATTCTCTGGGTCCGTCTTCAAACTGGTGTCCAAAAATATACGTTCTAGAGGCAAGGAGGTTCCTGGGAAAAAGGTCATTGGAAGAATTGTGAGGAATGTGTGGAGAGAATGCCTCCGATTCCCTTCTTTTGGAGACATCAGAACACATCGAGCTGGCAACTAGCAGACACTAGTGGCCGAATGAGATGTACAGAGACCAGAAACCTCTCATGACATGACTGTCCCCGATTAAGTACTTCACCAGACCTCCAGACTAGAACAGGCACTTGAGTGCTCAGCCACGGAAGACCTAAGATAAGAGGAAGAAATAAACCAGACAGCACGTGGAAGGTGATCTTTGAATGCAATGCTCCTATCTGGAGCTTTACTTGCTCAGAAATGACCTGGCTGTTTTTGGATAGGGTCTTTTCTTTTCCAAATAACATCCTCACTAGATTCTGGAGATGTTGGATGGGAATCTGATACCTATTCTCTACGGCTTGCAGCAGGACATTTCCAGCCGAACCAGGGTCTCCACATGATATGGATACAGTCAGAGTCATAGGTGGAGAGGGAATACTCTTGCCAAGGGTAGCCTCTCCTACTGACCCAATGCTTTGGAGTTTTTCAAATTTCTCAGATCAAAGACAGATGGAATGTTCTACATCATCACAGTAATAGCGCAATCCCTTATCACGACTGAGTTCAGGCTGCTGCTGCTCAGCCAGCCCAATACTGTCGACTTACATGGATTCAGTACGGACAGCTGCTTCAAAAAGCTGGGAAACAGGAGGTCACTGGAAGGACGAGCCAGATGTGACAGTTTCCCCACATGTGTCACCTCTCTGTTCTGCTCCTGGAACTTGGGAAGGGAAGATGTAGCAGCAGGTTCAAGACTCGGCTCATCGAAGACTTTTCAAAGGCTACCAGGAAGACCTGCAGGTCCGAGGTCACAGGATCCCCTCTCTCCCACAAGGGGTTGAGCTACACTAGAGCCTCTCCTGCTATGTAAGACATAAAGTATCCTATTTCAACCCAATCAGAGGGAAACTGATGGCCCAACTGATGCATGCACTGGTCTGGGAACCCACATCACTGCTTCGGATCCTCATCTTAACGTGGCTGATCAGACAGGATGGGTTCACCTTCAGGACCGTAACTCGCAGGCTGAATAGACATGGCCGCAGGTACTGCAACTTGGGCTGGAACAGCTGACGTCACCTCTTCCAATCAGGTATCCACTGTCTGTAGAAAGAACATTTTTTCCTGCTGCTCTCGCTGGTGAAACAACTGCAGATATAACTCAGAGTGCGAAAGGCCATGGGGATCAGCAGGGTCTATGGCCTAAGCAAACTGTTATGCATGCATGTGACACACTTGATGCGTAGACCCACAGGGCTTACCTTGGAGGAACTTAGCTTAGCAGCTTTCTGATTTTCACTGGAACTTCTGATGATGGAGTCATGCTTGAGCTGCAGGTTCCACTCCTAAGCAATCCCCGGTCAGCCTAGCAGACACAGACTGGTCTTGGAGTAAGTGGCAAGAGAGGGTTTGGACTCTGTTCAGACTACACAGGTTCTGGATCCTAGGGCAGAACGGACACTGACACAGGGGTCACAGACAGGGCTGGATTCGGATACTGGAACAGAACAGACTCTGGGCAACTAACCAGGACTTACACAGGTGCAGGTTCTAGTACTGACGGAACAGTTACAGAGTTCAGGTACTGCCGGTGCAGCTTCAGGGTTCTGATACTGCTGGTGCGACTTCAGGGTTCAGTGACCACCAGATTCAGCTACAGCCTACAGGGACTGCCAGGTGCACCTTCAGACTCAAGGGACTGCCAGGTGCGGTGTCATGGTTCAGGGACTGCCGATGCGGTTACAGGGTCAGGGCTTGGGTTCAGACCCTGACCACAAGAGGATCAGAGGTTTGGTTTCAGGCCCTAGCCACACAAAGACCAGGGGTTCTGGTTCAGGCCCTGGCCACACAAAGACCAGGGATTCTGGTTCAAGCCCTGACCACACAAGTATCAGGGGTTCGAGTTCAGGGGTTCGAGTTCAGGCCCTGGCCATACAAGGACCAGGGGTTCAGGTTCTGGGACAGTGACCTGGCAATGCACTAGTTGCATAAAAACTAACAAGGGAGAATGTTGCTCAGGCACCTGCCTACTGGGGAGGGTGCCTTTTAGACAAGGTGCCTCCCAGCTATTGACTGGGGGCATTTGCAAATTATGCACACTGCCCCTTTAAGAAAAGGGGAGCGCACGCACACTAGGCGTGCTGCTGGGAAGCCTGTGTGGTGTGCACAGGGAGCAGGAGATGTGGAGGTCAACGCCGGGGCAGTGAGTATGTCAGCGTTCCTGCATGGGGGGGGAAGAGGAAACATGCTGGGGTGCGGGATTGGTGTAACACTTTACAAATTGCTAAAACTTACCCATATCAAAACCTATAATGCAAATGTATCAGAGGCTTTTGTGTGCCACAAAAATCTTGCTGAGGTCGGACAATACAGACCAGTTACTTGTAGTCCTAGCTACGGATGCATCTTGATCACAGTGAGCTAATGCAAATAATTAAATCCCATTACTCTTGATTCTGACATAGAATGTCAGATAATCCAGGTTTTGGTTCTGGTAAGGAACTTCAATATAATTTGAAATTTCACAAGTATATCTGTATATTAGGGTACTGTAAAGAAGAAGAAAACACTTAAAGGAATTCTCTCTCGGATTGGATCTGAGCATCATCTGCTTGGTTGAGATCATTCTCTGGGTCCTTTCGACTACATACATCCACCAATTAGATTATTTGAGCCATACTAATGGTCTTTAGATTCTATTCTCATCTAACAAGAACATTTGCACTTCCATAAGAAAATTATAAGAAAAAGACTATAGTGGCAAATGATTGGTTCCAAAGTCAACACAAATGGGCTTGTATTGTGCTGTACATGAGGTGGCCATTATGCCAGAGCTTGACTCACAAAGAGAATGCTGTGGCACGCTAATAGTCTAATCTGGCCACAGGTTGTTGCATTGCACTATGCATTATAATGAGGTTGAATTTTTTTTTGCATCTAAAAGCTACAAATATCAAAATATTTTCATTATTATTCATTACTTCATTGTGTCCTTTAAAAATAGTCCAAACAGAATACCTTGGGTCCCATAACAAGTTATTCCAGGCCTTGTTATACTATGCACCTGCTTCGTGGAGACCTACAACAGAGTGATCCCATGACACTCCTCTGGAACGTCAATGGGCAAAGTATGAGTTCCTTTCCTAGGGAATATTAAGAAGATCAATCATACATCTGAAGACGTTATTGAGATCAATAAAGCCTAAACTTGGACTGGAGATAAACACATGTTCAGATGTGCAAAGTCCCTTGGCTAGATTGAACATAGTCACACTCTTGAAGGCCACAAGGCTTCATCTCCAAACCTTCAGTACTGAACCCTATGTCTGCGCATCGATGTGCGGAAATATCCACCTCCTGGGTGAAATTCAGGAATGTAATTAATACATTCAGACTCATTCCTGTAGCCACCTCAGGGATGAAATAAATTTTCTGTATTCCACTGATGTTGTCAGATCTGTAACCGCATCACTTCTAAATCCAACTCTTTGAATAACAATATAACATCTGCTGTTCTCTCATCCTCTGAGAGAGAAGATTTGGCAGACGAATTCTGAATAATATCTCGCACCAAACCTCTCCCCCCGGCCCCCACAGCTCCCATCCATCTGGAGCCAAAGACTACCGGTATTTATCTCAAGACCCCCCTCCCCAGGTAAATTTTTTCTTTATCGCTGCTTCTGTTGTTGTACAAATATTTTCAGAGTGAATTTTGGTTCCAATTTTGTGTTTTTCGCAAGCCTCATATGCTAATATCTTGAATTTATTCCTCTCAGCTTCCAGATTGCATACTAAACAGATTTGTTTTTAGCTACCAGTGAAGCCGTGTCAAGGCAATAGTCTCTCTAGATTTCATATTCACACATTTAATTAGCTCCAGAACATTCCTGCCAGACAAACTCAGTAGCCCTGGTGACTGTCATTAGAAAGCAAAAGAGAGACAGTTTATAAAAGTAGATATGCGCAGAGCCATTTGTTACGAAAAATGCCTTACAAAATGGAATTGTCACATATTATTCTAGATATCACGTCAATGTGTGAAGATCGTGGGATAGTTCTGGATTGCCTCTGGGGGGCAAAATGCTGTTTGTAGGAGCAGGGTTTCACCGACAAGTGGTGATAACAAGAGAATTACACTAGAGGGCAGCAAATCCACACAGTGTAGAATACGATACTGTAGGGACTCCTGAGTAAATACTATTACATGGAGAAGACAATGAGGGTGCATAGATGTCACAGCTGGTCGAAGAAGAAGCCTTTAAGACCTATGATCAACTCTATACTTCTGTTGCAATTATTATTAGGGGTATGTGACCATGCTATTCAATAAGGTGGTAATACTGAAGGGGGCAACACTGGTCCTCATTTTATGAGATAGGGTCTCAGTAGAGTGTACTACATAGTGCCTTAACCCACCTTAGACTCTTTTTACATAAAAGGTGGGTCCCAGCTCAGGCTAACCTGTCCCTGTCCCCCTTTACTGTGAATTTGTAGATCTTCCAATAGTCACAACCTGAGCAAAATTAGTAACCAATTTAGGGGCAAATGATCAAAGAGTTATACCCTCTTCAAATTGTGGGAAGTGGTTAAGGACAGGTACCCTTGTCATAGATGAGTGGTGGGTACAGTAAACTAGCAACAAAAGGGAAAGCATTTTGGTAAAGTAGGTAGTATTAACATTAATATCTTCATCATCCAATTTAAGATTCTCAGATTTCCTTTTTTTCCCCTACATATCGCCTAAATTTGGTCTTTCCTGCTTTCCTCTGATAACATAAGGATGCTAATTCTGGACGATAAAGAAACAAGACAGAAGAAGAATGTACCCCTTCGAAATGTACTGCTGGAGAAGGATGTTATCAATATCATGGATGGCAAGAAGAACAAATAAATCAATTTTGGAAGAAATCAAGCCAGACACGTCACTTGATGCAAGGATCACCAAGCTATGGCTTGCCTACTGTGACGCTAGTCACTACTCACGGACCCACCGTGAGGTTGGAAGTCAGGGAGTCGTAGGTCAAAAGCCAGGCGTGTATGTCATAAACAGAAGGGCGAGGCAAAGGTGTAGTCAGGTCGCAGTCTGGGTTTAGAAGTCCAAAAGATTGTGGATTAAGACATGGGGGCTAAGCAAATGGATGGTCAAAATTCAAGGTCAGTAAGCAAAAGATCAAAATACAGAACTCACAGAGCTTTAACTGGCAGGGA
This sequence comes from Ranitomeya variabilis, assembly GCF_051348905.1. Lineage (NCBI taxonomy): Eukaryota > Metazoa > Chordata > Amphibia > Anura > Dendrobatidae > Ranitomeya > Ranitomeya variabilis. The sequence goes on along the minus strand of NC_135235.1, from coordinate 545,990,156 downwards.
CAAAAGGCAGACAGCCAGCTAAATAGCCTGGGAATCATTCTGAAAAGGAGACACCTATAGGAAGTCCAGCAAGCCCCGACCCTGATTGGGCAGCTGGACTGTCACTTATCACACTGAGAGCTCAGCATGCCCAAACCTCAGATTGGACGGCTGAGCTGTTTATCAATATATTAACAACTCAGCACCACCATGCTCCAAATTGGACTGCTGAGCTGCCACTCACCACAGAGAGGAGGAATTGTGACACCTACTTTGGACGCCTGAAACGAAGATAGCAATTGTGACCCTGAGTTACTACTTATGGACAAGCCATGAGACAGGGTAGACAGAAGGTCCAAGGTCAGATACCAGGAGGGCTCGTAGTACAGAGGGGAAAGTCAAAGGCATGGTCAGGATTCAGAAACAACCTGGGGTCAGAACCAGGATTTAGGTGTAAACTTTGGTATGGTAATGTGTAATGCATAAGGAATAGAGTAAAACATAGGTTAGGAAATAAGGTAATGACTATAGGGTAAGATAGAATTTGGTAAGCAGTAGAGGTGTAACCTGGTTAATGTATCGGTTTGGGACAAGTATTTTTAGTATAATAGGCATAGGGTACAGAAGAAATATAGGGAATGTGAAATATAAGATTAGTGATATAGTAAACCATGTTGTGAGTGTGAGCTGCCCAGTACATATTGTAGGGACAGACATAGTTAAATTTGGGACTAGCCCATAGTGGTAGGGGAAGCCCCAGTAAAATGGGACTACTTCCTGATAGCAGATCAGATAGGGAAGTACAGTAACAAAGGTCAAGTTCAAGTTTCAATGACAAGCATCTAATATTTTGGACAGTGGGAGGCCCTATTGGGATCCTTTATGGATATTCCTGCAGCGTCTGGAGCTCAAATTCCTGAGGCTGACAGAGCCAGTAAACCCAGGGATAGTCCAGAATGAATGGATAGTAATGCTGGAAATGTACTGTATTAAGGAAAAAAGGAATAAGAAGTGTTGTGAACAATACTGCGTGTTACAATCTGATGAAGTTAAACTGTCCAGTAAACTTTTGGTGGTTGAAACGATCTGCATGTCCCTGAGGTATGTGCGGTGTCTCCTAAAGATGAAGGCCTGGAGACAGCGGACGCCTGTGGCCTACAGGTGAGTGTGATACACCCCACACCTGACAGCCCATTGGGACTGGGACACAATTTTCCTGTAAAGTGTCAGGGTGTTATGGAGCAGCAGCTCATCCACCGTTACCACCCTCAATCACGTTACATAATAACATTTAAAACTACTGCTGCTCTTTAATAAAGAGTGTGGTAGCCACCAACCACAGATTCGAGGCCATCTGATTTACCCTCTTCAGGGAAAAAGGTTTGGCATCCGTGGCAACTGCAGGATACCAAAGCTACTTTTCCCAAAATGAATGCCAGTAATCAGAATTATTATCACTGTCAGCAAAGGTCAAACGCTAAAGGGAAACGACCAGTGCCCTAGAGTTTGCTGTATGATATGTAACCGTAGCTTTGTTACCAATGGCATTGCTAGGGTTACATGGTGTTAGCAGGCAGTCCGGGTGTGTTTTCTTATTTTCCCATGGAGCTCGGCTTCCTATATATAGACACTGTTAAAATTTCCGAAACAAAAATCCATTGATGTCCACTGACCCGACAGTTGATCAGTTAATAAAAATCCCCCTGTGTATTCATCTGCCGCTATAGTCAGGAAATTTCTTTAAAAGAGCATCTGTCATGATCATAGTAGACCCCATTAACTTTCATTGGGGTCCCCAACCTGCAGCAGTCTATCTATTGAGACCCTACAACTCCCAGCTTCCCTGACAGCCCCTATCCATACTGTAAATCTATGTGGCTTTGTTTTCATCCACCAGATGCGGTATTATGGGGATATGACTGTGTTTTGACTTTGTCATGAAAGTTATGGTCAATTGAGTCAGTTATAGGTTAATAAAGTCTGAAGAGAGCATGTGCAGATAAGATGGGGCAGTGGAATTAACTAAATATGGTCCCCCCCCCATTCTGTCAATTATGACATATTCAAATTCATATCCATAGGTCCAGCAACATGTCATCCATGTAGACCACTTGGAGCTCTAAATCCATCTGAGGGACCATAGATTTATACATCTGTAACACCCCAGGGTCCTGGTTGTTACAGTGGCATTGCTTTCCTCACGGGGAGAGTGATGTCACGCTTGGAAGCGAGCAAGGATCTTCTTTATCAGGTAGTCACAAACATGCAACATGCTCACACCCCATGCCAGAATGGGGAGCTCTGATCCAGGGTGTGGGTGGCTTCCCTATATATATATATATATATGCTCTGGTCTGGAGGGAAAGTCAGATGGTCTGTCAGAGAGACAGAGGAGAGAGCAGTCAGACAGTGAGTATCAGAAGGACTGAAGGGGCCATGCAGCCAGAGGTGCTGCAGCTCCTGGAGAAAGAGAACAAAGAAGGAATAACAGCTTGTAGCAAGCGTGCAGGAGAGCGAAGCACAGGAGAGTGACAACTGGGGAGGACAGCTGCGACTGAGCTACCTCCTTGCAGAGCACAAATTCTGGTAGCCGGAAGACCGAGGTTGTGTCGGACTCTAAGAGGCACAGCAGAAACCGGAAGGACAGCTGGACTACACGTCACCTGTCCGCCCTAATACCCAGGAGACACAGTGGCACAGAGAGCCTGGGTTGTGATAGAGACCATGTAAAAAGGCTCGAGCCACCTGTCATACGGGTTTGTGTCCCACCTTTAAGGAGGACTGAGAGAACAGTGAGGACCTTGACAGAAGCCACAGGCAGCAAGGCACTACACCACTGCGCTAGTATGAAGGCTTATAACTCCACCTGGTAAAAGGGGACTCTGAACTCGCTTCCAAGCTGGCCGGACCCTGCCTTTCAGAAAAACAGGTAAAGAGACTGCAAACCCCGTGTCCTCTGTTTCTTACCGCACCACCCACCATCTTCATCTACACACCGGGAGCCCTGGGGACCCAACTTCACCTTTGGGAAGTTATACCATCTTAGCTGCCATAACATCACCCCAGAGGACCCCTTTAAGCAGCATCAGTCCCCACTGACCGAATACCACAGGTGGCATCACGAACACAAACTTTATTTCAAACCCCTTTTAAAGACTGTCCCTTTTACATGGGCACCCAGGGCCACGGACCGGGTCGCCGCCACCGTAACACATCCCCTTAAGTACCGGACCCGGTACCGAATACCCCACGACCCTGGCAGGCGTTCCACATCCACGTAAAGCAGCGAATTTAGGATTGAAACTTTACTGCATCCTCATTTCCATGATAAGAAGGAATCAACACTAGAGCTACTTACAGATTAGGATGTCCTTCTTTTTCAACCTTTCTTATTTGAATTATGGTTACTGTCACTGCCATTTCCGCAAACTTTGCTTTAATCAAAATTTAAAGTGAACCTGACAGCTGATACATGCTGCCTGATCCACAGGCAGCATATACCAGGCAGTGGCTGCATGATCTCAGCCAGGTATTTTTACTCATACTTTATAAGCCGCTAGGGACCGAGCCATCCTGGAGACTAGTGAGACAGGTGGGTCCCCGGCAGCTTATCACCACTTGCTGCCCTGCATTAACAGGTCACTGTCTATACGGACATGCTGGAAGAAACCTGTCAAACCAGGGCAGCAGGCAGGGAGAAGCTTTTAAATTATGTTTTTCTCTAAAACGCTGCAGTGTTTCAGAGTCACACTTACCACACTGAGATCATACAGCTAGTGCCTGATACATGCTGCCCATGAATCGGCAGCATGCATCAGTTGTCAGGTGCTCTTTAACCCCATAGCGACCACTAATATGCATTAAAAAGGCAGCTGCTAATCATGGTACAATTTCCCCTCAGTGTCCAAAAATTCTGGTATCCAATCACGTGATTGTTAAAAAAAAAAAGTGTCCACTTTAAAAATAATTTCTCTCTCTTCTGACATGATATACAGCACATGTCACAAGCAAGATAAATGATGTCCCCAACCCCCCAGGTACTTCCTCCATCCCCTGGGCCTTTCTGCTCTGTCCCCTAGCCCTCCACCTCCTCTCCCTGATAAAAATTGGGGGCACACTGCACGCACCGAAATCTCTCATACCTGGCAATGGCAGTGATTTTTCCTATTGGTTCCTTTTTATTACTGTGATAGACCCTATCACAGTGATCTAAAGCCAGTAATTAGTAAATCATCCCCACAGTGTCAACCCCAAGTCAGATTATAATTTTTTTTTATTTTATAATTTTTTATTTTTTTCATGTGCTGCTGTTAGGGTTGGGTTAAGGGTTAGGATAGTTTTTTTTCCAAAATTTAAAAAAAAGAAAATGATGACGATATGACGACTAGTGTTGAGGGCAAGTGTTCTCCACTCGAGTTTGGGTGCACGGGTATGAACAGAGTATCGCCTGCCATACATGGGCCCTTCCTGCATGTTTTTTGGCTGTTTAACAACCACAAAACATGCGATGTGGGGACTCAAGCATGTCACTCGAGCACCCGCGATACTTGATGCATACCCGATTTGAGTAGTGAGCACTTGCGCTCAACACTAATAACTACATATTCAATATGACGACCTAATGTTATCAAATTCTGTGTAGTATCTGTGGTTTCAAAATCCTCACTATACCCCTGGATAAAATCCTTGAGAGGTGTAGTTTCAAAAATGGTGTCACTTGTGGGGAGTTTAAACTGTTTAGGCACTTCAGGGGCTCTCAAAACGTGACTTGGCGTCCGCTCTCAATTCTAGCCATTTTTGCATTCAGAAAGTGAGATGGTGCTCCTTCCCTTCCGAGCCCTGCTGTGTGCCCAAATAGTAGTTTGTAGTTTTCCCTCACATATGAGGTATTGGCATACTCAGGAGAAATTGCACAACAAATGTTGGTGTTCATTTTCTCCTGCTACCCTTGTGAAAGTAAAAAAATTGAGGCAAAAGTAACATTTTTGTGAAAAAAAATGTAAAATGCTCATTTTTTTTCCTTACACATTCCATTAATTCCTGTGAAGCACCTGAAGGGTTAGTAAACATCTTGAATGTGGTTTTGAGGACTTTGAGAGGTGCAGTTTTTAGAATTGTGTCACTTTTGGGTATTTTCTCTCACATATAGGCCCTCAAAGTTACTTCAAATGTGACGATGTCCCTAAGAAAATGGTTTTGTAAATTTTGTTGGTAAAAAAGACATTGTTGATCAACTTTGAACACTTCTAACTTCCTAACAAAATAAATTAAGTTTAAAAAATGATGCAGATGTAGAGTATGGGAAAAGTTATTTATTCATTATTTTGTTTAGTATAGCTAAAGTTTTAAATTGCAAAATTTTCAATTTTATCTCAAATTTTCGATATTTTCATAAATCATACCAACCAATATTTGCCACTAATATGATGTACAATATTTCATTAAAAAAACTCAGAAGCAGTGGGATCCATTGAAGCCTTCTAGAGTTATTACCACACAAAGTCAAAGACACACTGGTCGGATTTCTACAATTTGACCTGGTCATTATTGTCAAAATTAGCTCAGTCACTAAAGGGTTAAGAAAGTTTGTAATACATCTCATCATAGAACTATGCCCTTTTCTGCACTCTCTTATTTTCCTTCTCTGCTTCCTTCTTTACGTTTCACACTGAAAAAACAGCTAAAATCCACATTGTTCAAAACAAGATAAATCACCAGCTCACTGAGGGATCAAATTATAGCCTTCTAATCAAGTCTTTCCAGAAGGGGGAATGAAAAGATGAGAGTGATGAGAATGAAAGAGGGAGAGAGACACAGAGAACGTACTGCTGCTTTCAAGTTAGGGTATATCTTACCACAGAACTGGATTCACAGCCACACTGCTCAGTACTGCTATATAATGGTCTCCATGCTGCTGTTTTTGAAGATGTATTATAGAGAGACAGGATAGCAAGAATCAATCATGTGTTTGTATACTCGGTTTTGGAACACCAGGCGTCCATGCATTATATGAGAGACAATTCAAAATTGTAGAAAGAACCTGAAAATGGGAAAACTGGTGAAAAATACTAGAAGTCATATAATGGTCAAAATAGTGCTATACCTCCCATGGACACATGACGATTTATTATTAAAAGTCACCTAAAGCTACATATTAGCATGGAGCAATCTCTCACCACATTCACATTTCTACATAAATTTGAGCTAAAACTACATCAGATTTCCACACAAGTCCTAAAAGTAAATGGATGGAACCAAGTCAAATGAATGAGTTACAAATATTTGACTTTGTAATTTTTATAATTGAGGAAACTTATTTCACATCACAGGTCTGTGACTGGCAAAGTATGTGAACCTTTGCTGTCAGTATCTGGTCTCACACCCTTGTTCAGCAATAACTGCACAAACGGTAATTGTTGATTTGTCCTGCACAATGGCTTGGATGAATTTTAAGCCATTCCTCCCTATAAAACAGATTTAACTCTTTTATATTGGTGGTTTTTTTCCCATGAACTGCTCGATTCGGGTCATTCATAATATTTATATAGGACTTTCACTTTGGCCATTACAGAACTTTATTCGTCTTTAACTTATCTTTCGTAGAACGACTTGCATGCTAATGGTTGTTGTGTTGCTGCATGACCCACATTGTCTTCAGATCATGGACAGATGTCCTGACATGTACGCTTAGCATTTTACTGGCAAAATTCATTGTTATATCAATTATGGTAAGCCGTCTTGGCCCAGGAAAGCAGGAAAATAGGCCCCCAACTATAATACTAGCATCATTGTGTTTCATAGATGGTATGAGGTTTTTTTTCTGTAATTCAGTGTTTTTCTTGGTTGGTAGACATCCATTGTTGCATTTGATCTGATTGGTACTTGCCTTTACCAGCATATAGTGCAGTTTGTACTCTGTTTCTCAGCGGGCCATGTGTTTTTACAAATCAGTAAAAAATTGGATTGGAGGGGGTTAACATTAGCTAATTTGAAAGAGGACTTTAGTTGCTTAGAGGAAACCTTAGGTTCCTTTGTGTCCTCATGGACTATTATAGACTTTTTTCTTGGAATGATATTTGTTGGTCCATCACTTTTGGGAAGATTAATAATTATCTTAAATTTACTTAATTTGTGCACGATTGATCTGACTGTAGATTGGTGGAATCCAAACATTCTAGAGATGGCTTTTTAACCTTTTCTAGTCTGATGACCATTAACAATTCTTCTCATTAGGTCCTCAGATATTTCCTTTGCTGGTGGCATAATCTATTTCCACAAATGTGTTGTGAATATCAAGCTTTCATAAATCCCTCTTCTTTATTTAAAGCAGGCTCATAGATGATTGTCATCCTATTCATTTAAAACACCAGACTCCTATATTAATTTCGAATTATCTACTAATCCTAAAGGTTCACATACTTTTGCCACTAACAGACATGTGATACTGTATAATTTTTTGCAATAAAAAAAATGACAAAGTCTGATAAATGTTGTGCAATTTGTCTCTCTTTGCCTCGTTAGACTTAGACTTGTGTGAAAATCTGAAGTAGTTTTAGGTCAAACATATGAAGAAATATGGAAAATGTTGAAGGGTTCACGAGCTTTCAAGCTCCACTGTAGCTACTTATAAGGGGATACCATTGGCTATCCATCAGACACTAGTTTCAAGTATTGCACTTTTTCACACTCATAAATATGCCTGACTCCATGGATTAGATCTCAGGGTATTGTTACGGAGTGGAAACACTGTTTCTCCCTTAATTGTTGTGAATCCCATTTCTGTTTCAGCTGCTATTACTTTTAGTGGGAACATATTCCGTGCAATTTACCCTTTCAATAAGCAGCAACATCCAGGCATTATCTGTCACCCTCTATCTTCAGTGCGTGACCTTTTGTTCAGAAACCTCTTGATGAGATATGCTCCTCTCCTCCGTTAAATACCTTCGTAGAAGTTTGTAGCATCTCTATAGAAAGAACAGTTAAAGTTACTTGTATTTCAAGAAAAGATTAAAGTGCCGAGCTCTATCAAGGTTTACAAATGTAGGTGCCGAATTCCTTTATGGCACTTAATATGGATATTTTGCAGAGAGATGTAAGGTACTGATGGGTGGTAAATGCACTTTGCGTATGTAGGTAACAATGCTGGGCACTCAGATAATATAAGACCTGCTATTTCAAACCATTTACCAGCTGTATTTAAAAAGAAACTTGTTTTTCAGGAAGCTGAATAACTTTTGAAAGTTCTCTGACCGTTGGGCAGCACATTAGAAAATGACACCAACAGATGTCTATGCTCTAATATAGATCAAGTGGTGCCAATTACTATAATACAGAAGTGCTAGTGATGAATAATAATGGTATCAGCTTCTCTGCGAAGAAGCGTTGAGCTGGTAAATCTTTATTAAAGCAGACTTCACAATACAGACCATATTTATTATGTCATAGCTCTTTTAGACCTGATGAGGCTGGTATATTTACTCTCATTATCAATGTCAGAATACGGAATAATCATGATGATAAAATTAACATTTTTTTATGAATCCTGCTATAGAATTAAATAGTTCACGAGTTGAAGTGTATTCAGTCTCTGCTCATCTAGCCTGACTGGCAGCTGCAGCTTGTAGTGCGAGATCTCAGAGGCAGCAGCAGGGAGGACAGGGCTGGCCCGAACGTATAGGCGAACTAGGCGGCCGCATAGGGTGCCGACCCTAAGGGGGCGCCAGAGAAAAAATAGAAAAAATTATAAAAATCTTTTCAAAAGGCAAAAGGTGTATGGAGCGGAGCTGAATGTGTATGAGGTGCATGGAGCGGAGCTGTGTGTGTATGAGGTGTACGGAGCAGAGTCGTGTGTGTATGAGGTGTATGGAGCGGAGCTAAATGTGTACGAGGTATACGGAGTGGAGCCGCGTGTGTACGAGGTGTATGGAGTGGAGCGCGTGTGTAGGAGTAGCTATGTGTGGCCATTATACGGTACGAAGTATCATGTGCGGCTAATATACAGTATGGAGCATCATGTGTGGTCATTATACAGTATGGAGCATCATGTGTGGCCATTATACAGTATGGAGCATCATGTGTGGCCATTATACTGTATGGAGCATCATGTGTGGCCATTATACAGTATGGAGCACTGTGTGGCCATTATACAGTATGGAGCATCATGTGTGGCCATTATACAGTATGGAGCATCATGTGTGGCCATTATACAGTATGGAGCACTGTGTGGCCCTATTTTTTGTTTATAATTATTCTTTATGAAACAGTGTGAACAGCAGTGCTAAATGGGTGTGGTTAGGACGTGGATATGGGTGTGGCTAGTTATGAATGGGTGTGGTCAGAGGTGTGGCCTAAAATTTGCCGCAGCGCGCTTTGCGCGCCGCAAACTTTGTCCCTCTTTCCCACCTTCAACAGTTGGGAGGCATGTTAAAAGTAGTAGGGGCGCAACAAAATAGTTTTGCCTAGGGCGCCGTAATCTCTCGGGCCAGCCCTGAGGGAGGAGGGACCCTGAAGAGCTCTCAATGGATGGAGAATGATTCAAACTTTCATAATGGATTATGTAAGCATTCTGACAAGTTTTCTCAAAGTAAATACAGCAGCTTCATCAGGTCAAGGCGATCTATTTAGTAATGCATGCTTTTTGTATTCTGTATTTTGGTGAAAGATCTGCTATCAGAATAGTTGGCATTATGAAAACTTCTGAGTGGCTGCTATCAGAAAGTCCAGTCAGCTAGAAGAATCGCTGGAGGTACCTTTGGCTGATCGCTATTTAGGACATGTGGCATGATGACAAAATCTTTTTTTATTAAGGTCATTTATAAACCTTGCAGAAAGTAACTGCAGTGTTCTTCATGCCAAACAATACAAAACCTCCACAATATAGAAATATTTGTGCCTATATAATTTGCAGGGAAAGATGAGAAAGTAGTACTATCTGTTTTTACATTATTTACAGTGAAAAACAGGGATGAAGAACTATCTGTGCCTACATAATTTACAAGGAGAAAGTGTAGCGCTCACGTCCCTGCATGCTTCCTCCCTCCCGACACGGATGCCAATTTATTCACTGCTTCGGCCCCCGTCCCGCACTCCCTCCTCCTTCTCCTGCTGCCCAGGGTCTGTGCACCGCTTGCAGATTCCCGGGCACTGTGCTTAGGGTGCGCACATTCTCCCACCCTCTTAAAGGGATGGCGTGCGCCATCTTAAAGTGTCCCAAGTCAATGGCTTGGAGACACTTATTATTTAAGGCACCTCTACCTCCAGGAAGTGCCAGAACAATGTGGTTAGTCAGTTAGTCTGCATGTTTGCTAGTTCTCAGGTCCCCTGTTTGTCCATACCCACCAGTACCCGCTAGTACCTGCCTGAATCTGCTTTCTCTGCTCGTTCCTGCTTTTGCCTTCCAGCGTACTTGCCTGCACTTGCAATTGCCCATCTGTATAATAGCTGTGCTTGCCTGCACCTGCCTGTGCCCACTTGTATACCAGCCATACCTGTAGGCACCTGCCTGTGCCAAACTGTAAACCAGCCATACCTGCCTGCAACTGCCAGAGCGAGTTTGTATACCAGCCGTGCTTGACTGCACGTGCCTGTGCCCACCTGTGTACCTGCCAGCACCAGCCGCTCCACCTGAACCTTCCCTTCTTGGCTGTTCCAGCTTTCTGTTCCTTGGGGGTCAGCTGCCGTGCGTCTAAGGTCCATCTTGGTGTAGCACCTGGTGTCCTTCTAAAGCCAAGTCAAACCCCACAATCAGGGGCTCTAGTGTAGAGTCAGGTGTTCACTTAGATACACCCCTCCAGGCTCTCCTCGGACCACAGCACAGTAGTTCCACCAATCCCATTGCAGATAGAAGACAATAATATCTGTAACTACATTATTTACAGTGAAACACAGGAATGCCCAATTATTTGTGCCTATGTCTCTTAGGCTGGTTTCACATTTGCGGTTGTTTCCGCAGTGTTTCGGATGCATACATCTGCATGATTCTTGATTTCCTATCTTTTACACTGTAGACGCAGGTGCATGCATTTGCATGCGTTCACCAGCGTTTGTTTACACATGTGTATTTTCGTGGTGTGCGGCTAATGCACCATGTTAAAATTTTTGTGGCGACAAATCTCCGCCGCCATACGCATGCGGATGCTTGCGGAAGGAGTGCTTCAAATAAACGTATTACAGTCTATGAGAACGCATGCGTACGCAAGGACTTGCGTTCGCTTGCGTTTGCGTACGCATTCGTAATTATGAGTAAACATGTCTAGGAACTTGTTTTAAGCCACCACCCAAACAAACCTTATAAAAGTAGGTGTGGGCAGTGGAAGTCCATTACTCTCAAGACTGCTGAAGCGATACAAGCATTGCAGCATCAAGTTTGGAAGACTCTATCAAAATGTAAGCATAGAAGCTATATGTCTGTCTGTTTTTCTCCCTGTAGTCTTTAATCATTTCTGTCTCTCTTGCAAGCATCCTCATCATGTCCCCCACTGAAGATCAGAGCTCACAGAGTGGACAGGAGACTGAAGTGAGTACATTTGCTATTGATTGGTAAATATTCACTGTCACTATTATACACATGTGGCAAAATATTTATTTTTATTTTTACAGAACCCTTCCAGTGCAGATGAACAGGAGCAGCAGACTCAGGCCCAAGCTTCAGTGGCAAGACGGCGTGTAAGTATTCTTGACTGTTTTTATTTATTCTTAACTGTTGTTGGTACTCTTGACTGTTTTTATATATTCTTGACTGTTTTTGGAACTCAATTTATTATTTTTTTCTTTTTGACTTCTTTTGTTTTAATTGTTTTATAATTCCAACATTAATGTCTTTTTTCTAATTTCTAGGTCCCACAACGGGAGGAGGATTTTATAGACAACGACCTCCTCATCACCTTGGTGCAGGAGCGAGTTCCGTTGTGGGACACCCAGGAACAGCAGCACTCAGGCGCTGTGGTGATTCGGTGGCTGTGGAATGAGGTGGCCCAAGCGCTGATGGATGACTGGGACAACACCACGTCACGAGTCAGAAAGGCTTTTCGTAAGTATTGCAGTGTGGTCTGATGCGGCAGTGAACCTGAAGGCCGGGATCACACAACCGTGTGTGATGCGATAAACTCCTGCGAGTTTCTCGCATCACACACGGTTGTCTGATCCCGGCCTAAAGTGCATTGTTTAACAATTTTTTTCCCCCCTATTCACAGTGATAAAAGTCAAAACCCATTGGCGTTCGATGAAGGATCGCTTCAACAAGGACCTGAGACAGGAGATCCAAGTTCGCAGTGGTGCTGCAGCAAGGATAGGGAAATGCAAGTACCACCGGCTGCTGGCTTTCCTGAGGCCTGTCCTTGCTCAGAGAACGTAAGTATTTTTGTATTGTATTCCATTGTGTTATATTCACTAATCTGAATTATTCTATTCCACAGGAGTTGGCGCTTTTGCAATTGTTATTTTTGTGTAGTAATGTTTTACTTTTCTTTTCACAGAACCTGTAGCAGCACCCTTGAACCTGGATCGTCCTCTGGTCCCAGCCATCCACCAGCGAAGGAGCAAGTGGGCCGGTGTCACAGGCTGGAGAACAGGCAGCTGGTCCTTCAGGTGTTCCCCTGTCCCTGTCATCTACCTCTTTTTTGGGGGGGCTCTTCCCACCAGCGGCAGAAGGCCACGGACAGGTCACTCATGCCCGAGTTTATTCACTTGAGCTCGGTCTTCCAGAATGTCTTGAAGGAGCTGGGAGATAGACTGGAAAGTGGTCTGACCCATATTAACACACTTTTCCAGGATGTCAGCCAACGCTTTAACCGTCTGGAATCCGACCTCCAGAGACCAGCACACCATTTTTTTAATAAGATAGAGCAGGGCATGTCGGAACACCTTAAGTCTGAACTCCAGCTCAACGTGATGCAGGCCTGCAATTCAGCTTTCGTTCAGGCTATGCAGCAGACTCGGTACTTCCACCAGCCACAGGTGGTATTTCCACCTGTGCCACCAATTACACACTTAACATCAATACCGAGTTCTGCTGCATACCACTGTACGGCCACAACCATGCCCACTCCTGCCGCACACCACTACACCACCACCACCATGCTGGGTGCTGCTGAAATCCACTCCACCACCATGCCGAGTCCTGTTCCTGTATGGCTGACCACCACCATCAGTAGGCCGCCTAAAGATTCAGCACGGATGCCCACCGCCACCACCACTAGGCCTCCAGAAGAACCTGCAGGGCTGTCCACCAGCACCACCAGACCGGGTCCACTTCATACAAGCCTTGCTTTCCCCACCACTCCCACCCTCCCAAGGAGACACAAAAAAAGGAGGCTGTCTCATAAAACTGGACAGAAAGCAAAAAGGACTAAAGGCAGAAGAAGTGTCGTACTACCTCCACCCTCACCTCCCAATGTGTCTGTGTTGTCCAGTTTTGCTCTCCCTTCCAATGTGTCTCTCCTGTCCCATGCTTCCACTCCTAATGTGTCTACTTCCATCCTTGACCTCCCAGACCCCACAAGTTTAGTCACCCCTTCCCCTGGAACCCCTTCATCGTCCACCCATAGCCAATCCTCCCAGCTCCACACCCCCCAGGTCCATAACATTTCCCCCTCATTGGTTCGTAAAAGTTAAAAAAAAAAATTGTAAATAAATTTGTGTTGTTTTCCCCAATCACCGTCAGCACATATGTCGCCGTGTACACACACTGTGGTTTTTCCACCTCGTAGCTCCATGACACACAATCTACTGCTCCTCTTCTTTATTTGCTTTACACTGCCACTTTGCTTCCTGTGTGTAATGGAGCTATGAGTTTACAAAAACACAAAGAGGACTGAAAATCCTCAAAAAATACATATAAATACAGCAATAAAGGTCATGGGTCAACAATGCTCACCTGCCCAGGTGTGAGAACGAGTGAACAGTTTTTTCTGCATCATGACTGCACTAGTTCTGACACTCGGGCAAGTGACTAAAGATATGAGGTGGCTTAGCTCCATCATCTCGTCAGTCTGCATTAATATATAGAAATGCAGACTGAAGACATGATTGAGCTAATCCATTGTCACCTACCATAGCACTGACCTCAGAGAGTACAGGTGTAGTGTAAAGCATGGGTTCCATAACCCAATTTGGGTATAATCCAATCCCTGTATCATGCAATCTGCATGATACAGTGAGTGGATTATATAAAAAATGTAGTTGTAAACCAGTTATCACCTTATTAAACTTTAAAAAAAAATGTGGGTAATATAGAAGGCACTTGGAACAGGTGTTTAACTAGAGTTTTATTGTCAGCAAACATTAAAGTAAATTTTAATAATTACAGGTACATAACATTACACCATGAACACTAAACCATGTCATCTTGCCAGGACAGACGTCCACTCTCAGAAACAAAGTAGGACGCAAATGTATTCCTCATTTGGGCAACTTCAACTGTTGTCCTGAGAGAGTGATGATGGTAATCTGGCAATGGGTTACAAACAGATTCATCAAGCTCAATGTTGGGTGGTTCTTTAGCCATTATATAGTTGTGCAGAACCACACACGCCTTGATCACCACACGCCTTGACTGTCTAAATTTTCAGATTAATGGCTGTCCATAAAATGCGCTATTTTGAGACAAAGATACCAAAGGCACACTCAACAGTTCTTTGTGCCCTGGTCAGTCTGTAATTAAAAATCCTTTTGTGTAGTTCAAGTCCTGGAGTATGGTTTCAGGAGGTTTCCACACATCTGAAAGGCCTCATCCCCAACCGCAACAAATGGCATTGGCGGGCCTTCAGTGTTGGGAAGAGGTCATGACAGGGGGAAATTGAAATGATTCCCACACAACCGTTGGCCCATGTCCGAATTTTTAAATGTCTGGGATATCGGAAATCGGAATCGGAAGTTCCTATAAGTTCCCAGGCGTGTGCGGTGCGTATGGTTCCCAGGGTCTGGAGGAGAGGAGACTCTCCTTCAGGCCCTGGGATCCATATTCATGTACAAAATAAAGAATAAAAATAAAAAATATGGATATAGTCATCCCTCCGACGGCCCCCGGCTCTCAGCGGTGCAACCGGCAGCCTCCGTTCCTAAGAATGCAGTGAGTGTAGGACCTGCGATGACGTCGCGGTCTTGTGATTGGTCGCGTGACCGCTCATGTGACTGCGACGTCATCGAAGGTCCTTCACTCACTGCATTCTTAGGAACGGAGGCATACGCTTGCACTGCTGAGAGCCAGGGTCCGTCGGAGGGGTGAGTATATCCATATTTTTTATTTTTATTCTTTATTTTTTACATGAATATGGATCCCAGGGCCTGAAGGAGAGCCTCCTCTCCTTCAGACCCTGGGAACCATCCAGGATAGCTTCCGATATTTGTGTCCCATTGACTTGTATTGGTATCGGGTATCGGTATCGGCGATATCCGATATCTTTTGGATATCGGCCGATCCAATCCGATACCGATACTTTTG
Organism: Ranitomeya variabilis; assembly: GCF_051348905.1. Taxonomy (NCBI): domain Eukaryota; kingdom Metazoa; phylum Chordata; class Amphibia; order Anura; family Dendrobatidae; genus Ranitomeya; species Ranitomeya variabilis. The sequence continues at coordinate 545,974,738 of NC_135235.1, read as the reverse complement.
AATATCGGAAGGTATCGCTCAACACTAGTGTCCACTAGACTTGCAAGGAAAGAATGGAGAGCACTTTCATCAGTGAGACAGAGAGGAAGGAAGGCAGTATAATCCCAGCATAAATCATGTACAAGAATAGACAGTGAAGCAGTACAATGTATGTTCAAAGCATTTTCCAGAAAAGACTAAAGAACAGTACTATCTGTGCCCAAAATGATGTACAGCTACCAGGTTCACATGTTCAGTATTTGGTCAGTATTTTACTTCAGTATTAGTAAGCCAAAACCAGGAGTGGGTGACAAATACAGCAGTGGTGACTAGGGTTGAGCGACCTTTATTTTTATAGGATCGGGTCGGGTTTCACGAAACCCGACTTTCTCAAAAGTCGGGTCGAGTGAAATCGGCCGATCCTATAAAAAAGTCGGGGTTGGGGTCGGCCGAAACGCGAAACCCAATGCAGTGCAATGGGATACTATGGTTCCCAGGGTCTGAAGGAGAGGAAACTGAGATCCATATTTAAGTGTAAAATAAAGAATTAAAATAAAAAATATTGCTATACTCACCTCTCCGACGCAGCCTGGACATCGCCGCTGGTAACCGGCATCTTCCGTTTCTAAGAATGGCGCTTGAAAGACCTTTCGATGACGTCACGGATTGTGATTGGTCGCGGCGGCCCACGTGACCGCTGAGCGACCAATCACAACAAGCCGTGACGTAATTCTCAGGTCCTAAATTCCTCATTCTAGGAATTTAGGCCATGAGAATTACGTCACGGCTTTTGATTGGTCGCGGTGGCCCACGTGACCGCTCAGCGACCAATCACAAGCCATGACGTCATCGAAAGGTCCTTCACGCGCTCATTCTTAAGAAGGAAGGCTGCCGGAAAGAAGCCGAGGGTGAGTATATTCCTATTAGGTATATACTCACCCTCGGACACACCCTGCTTCTTTCCGGCAGCCTTCCTTCTTAAGAATCAGCGCGTGAAGGACCTTTCGATGACGTCACGGCTTGTGATTGGTCGCGGCGGCCCACGTGACCGCTCAGCGACCAATCACAAGCCGTGACGTAATTCTCATGGCCTAAATTCCTAGAATGAGGAATTTAGGACCTGAGAATTACGTCACGGCTTGTTGTGATTGGTCGCTCAGCGGTCACGTGGGCCGCCGCGACCAATCACAAGCCGTGACGTCATCGAAAGGTTTTTCAAGCGCCATTCTTAGGAACGGAAGATGCCGGTTACCAGCGGCGATGTCCAGGCTGCGTCAGAGAGGCGAGTATAGCAATATTTTTTATTTTAATTCTTTATTTTACACTTAAATGTGGATTCCGATACCGAGTTCCGATATCGCAAACATATCGGAACTCGGTATCGGAATTCCGATACCAGATTCAGAAGATCGCCGACCTCATGGCCGACCCCACACAGGGGTCGGGTTTCATGAAAACTTGTGAACGTGGCCTTACAGAGACCACCATGCCAACCTGATACCTACAAATAACAAAATCAACAATATGCAGACACACAGGGAAAGGCTGAGAAAAAACACCTTTGCCAGAAGCTCCATTTTAATTTTGAAGCAACCTGTAGGATATTTTTATTAATTCAATAGTCACTTATTCCAAGAGCCATTTTCAAAGACAATTGCTCACAGTTTACAATGGCCTGAAATAATTAGTAAAACATTACAAGATGAAGAGAGACCAGGACAATGAGAGGACCATAGAATGGGTCCCCCTTATACTTAATATGGAAGGGGCCGTCACGGATGCGTCTGTGGCACCGTGCTCAGTACTCTGAGGGTAAGGTAAGGTGCTTGTAAACTATCACTCGACAGTTCTAAAAAGCCACTGCTGGGGGACTAGGGAATTAAGGACATCGCTTCCCACTGTGCGAGTTGATGTCTGTCCTAGCGGCACAGTGTGCATTGGATAATGTGCGACATGTTTTATGGGTAATGTGGGCTTTTGGCTGACATTAAACAGATGACAGTTTGCTGTAGCTCAGATTAATACCATAATTAGTTCAGACATTGATGTGTACAGAGTAGAGAAGGGTACAATGAGTACGATGTCTTAAAGGCAGAGGAAAAGAATGATGAGAATATGCCAGGCTGAAGTAGATTATGAATAACTAGTGTTATTACCCGGACGTATCAGAACGACCTCGGCATGACGGGATGGGAATGAATGGACAATGATCTCTCTCTTTTCTTTGTTTTATCCTTATGTCGCTGTCATTATAACCAATGCATTTTGTTAATGATGGGATCAAAATGAATCACACTGATTATTGTGACACCAAAGAGAAAGTAAATGGTGTTGTATCATTACATTTCATGGGGATTGTTCATGGCATTTCCACGTGTCCCGAGTCTTCATTCCATGCGAAAGCGTATATAGGGTAGATATGACCCCATGCTTAACATGACAATAGGACCCAATTTTGGGTATGGTGCACACCACCATTTTCACTCTATTTGAAATATGAACGACCAAGTACTTGATTGCTCCAATAACATCTCCTATTCAAAGAATAGACAAATGACCACCCAGTTGGTCTTCTACTATATTTGCTAATATTTTGGAGTCCATGGGAAGCTGACATCTTGCATACTGTTTTGAGAGAAAGCTCCATCGGTCCCATAGTGGCTAAATGATCTGCCTTTTTTGATAGGTATGTGACTATGCCATTGCTTCCATGCGTAGTTACGTTAATTTAAAGGAGTAATGTCAGTTCTGTATCTGGAAGTGAGTGGTGGCAGATGACATCTCAAATTATTTACGACTCATGTGCACAGGTAATAGATATCATGTACCTGCCCTATACTAATAAATAGGAAATTATGGCACTGACCCCTCTCACCTCACAATACTGAAGTGAACAGAGTCAGATTGCCCCTTCAATGGCCTTACTAGTTTGTGAGAACCCAATGTTAAAAAAAAAAAAATGTCCCCCCCGTTATGGTGCTGGATCTTGCCTTTTAATATAGGAGGTTCCTATATTTGTTTCTATCTCCAGCCATTTCCCTTGACCCTTGGGTTTATTCTTCACCCTCTTGTGTTTAAAAATTAATCTCAGGTACAGTGGAAAGTGTTGCAAATGTCCACATCATCCTATAGATCAGTGTTTCTCAACTCCAGTCCTCAAGACCCACCAACAGGTCATGTTTTCAGGCTTTCTTTAGTACTGCGTAGGTGATGGAATTAATGCATGAGCAGGTGATGAAATTATCACCTGTGCAGTACTAAGGATATCCTGAAAACTTGACCTGTTGGTGGGTCTCGAGGACTGGAGTTGAGAAACACTGTTATAGATTACTAGATGGCAGCCCGATTCTAAAGAATCGGGAGTCTAGAATCCATATATACTTTATTTATTCAAATGTAAGAATAATACAATTAATAAATAATAGTAAGAAAGAACAAAAAATGGCTGCACTCACCAGCTCTTGACAATTCTTGTTATTTAAGGTACAGTTACACAGGATCCATGAACATGCTTATGAGGGGAGTGATGAAAGACATCAGACAACAACTTTGCGTGTTGTGGCAAATGCCACAACAACGGTTCTTTGCTTAAGAACAATAATGTAAATAATAAATAATATGTATCAATAACTATGTATATTGGTATGTTCTATGACATTTTAAAATATTTCATTATTATGTGGAAAAGCTCTTAGTACCCATACTGGGGCATACTTGTGTGCCCATCAGGTATTTTCACAGTAATTTTACATCTGATGGGTTGGTATGAAACGTTTTTAATCATCTCTTGGGCTTAGCTAAGCCTTCATTTTAAATAATTCTAATAAGTACAACAGAAATAAAAGCCTTTTTGTGTATCCAAATTTTTTGTGTTTATTTTTACAGAAGTGTAAAATTTAAGAAATCAACGTTCATAGTACACCGATGGGCTAATATAAGCATGCCCATCAACCACGTCATGGTAGCCTTTGAACTGATGGGTCCTAACTAACTGATTCCTATTTCTTAATACTCAAACCTCTTTCACATCTGCATGTTTCTGATATTTGCAGAAGTAATGTTAAAAACAATACAACTTCCACACTTGGCACCAAAGAACTGACCTACAACACACTTTCAGCAAGTGCCATGCAATGTAGATGAAGCTTGGAGTTAACTTGCAGTAAATGCGGCAAACGCGGCTTCGACAATTGTATTAAATGCAGCCACAACAAAAACACTGGTAAGTGGAGATTTTGTGGCAAAAACTGCAGAAACCACATGTGCCGCACCTGCCGCAAGTGAAGTATCATATCCTGAACAGTCAAGTTTTTTATGAACCGTTAAGGTTTTCTGGTTGAAGTAAAAAAAACTCTGAGTGTTTACAGTTTGAAACCATAAAATGTTGAAAAATTATGTCATTCTTGAGTATATCACTCAATGGTGCTCATAAAAGTGTCAAATTTGATCTATAATATACTTTAATATACGTTACTTTAATCTTTAATATACTTAAGAACAGGGCCCCAGACATCACACAGGGGGTCTGAAACACCGCACAGTGGTCCAAAATATCGCTGTGCTCTGCCTGGGGCCCCATATGCTGCCTGGGGCCCCTGTGCTCTGCCTGGGGCCCTATATGCTGCCTGGGGCCCCTGTGCTCTGCCTGGGGCCCCTGTGCTCTGCCTGGGGCCCCATGTTCTGCCTGGGGCCCCTGTGCTCTGCCTGGGGCCACTGTGCTCTGCCTGGGCCCCATATGCTGCCTGGGGCCCCTGTGCTCTGCCTGGGGCCCCATGTTCTGCCTGGGGCCACTGTGCTCTGCCTGGGGCCCCATAGGCTGCCTGGGGCCCCTGTGCTCTACCTGGGACCACTGTGCTCTGCCTGGGGCCCCATATGCTGCCTGGGGCCCCTGTGCTCTGCCTGGGGCCACTGTGCTCTGCCTGGGGCCCCATATGCTGCCTGGGGCCCCTGTGCTCTGCCTGGGGCCCCATATGCTGCCTGGGGCCCCTGTGCTCTGCCTGGGGCCACTGTGCTCTGCCTGGGGCCCCATATGCTGCCTGGGGCCCCTGTGCTCTGCCTGGGGCCCCATATGCTGCCTGGGGCCCCTGTGCTCTGCCAGGGACCACTGTGCTCTGCCTGGGGCCCCATATGCTGCCTGGGGCCCCTGTGCTCTGCCTGGGGCCACTGTGCTCTGCCTGGGGCCCCATATGCTGCCTGGGGCCCCTGTGCTCTGCCTGGGGCCCCATATGCTGCCTGGGGCCCCTGTGCTCTGCCTGGGGCCACTGTGCCCTGCCTGGGGCCCCATATGCTGCCTGGGGCCCCTGTGCTCTGCCTGGGGCCCCATATGCTGCCTGGGGCCCCTGTGCTCTGCCTGGGGCCCCATAGGCTGCCTGGGGCCCCTGTGCTCTACCTGGGACCACTGTGCTCTGCCTGGGGCCCCATATGCTGCCTGGGGCCCCTGTGCTCTGCCTGGGGCCACTGTGCTCTGCCTGGGGCCCCATATGCTGCCTGGGGCCCCTGTGCTCTGCCTGGGTGTAGGACACTGGTGACGTCACTTATCTCCGGACATTAGCTCCGGACATTAGCTCCGGACATTAGCTCCGGACAAAGCCACGGAAGTTGGCACAAATTGCAGGAAGTAGTATTCTAGGCAATTAATCTCCGGACATTAGCTTCGGACATTAGCTCCGGACATTAGCTCCGGACATTATCTCCGAACATTAGCTCCGGACAAAGCCACGGAAGTTGGCACAAATTGCAGGAAGTAGTATTCTAGGCAATTATATATTAGATAGGGTAAGAGCAAACAGAGTACAAATTCTTTCCAAGGACACTATGGGAATTGCCTGGTCTGCCTGAATGCTCGATATGTCTTTCTTTGCTTCAAAAGTGCCAGGAAAAGGAATTGTCCAGGCTTAAGACAACAGTTTTTAGTCACTTTATTTGATTGCAAAGTACCTAATCCTGACAGAGTGCGGAGCGAGCCTGTGGTCACATGACCACATGCATGCGATATGCGTACTGGCGGTCACGTGCAGATTAGTCTTATCTGGCACCTTTCCATAGACATGAATAGAGAGAATCCAGATGAGACTTCTGCACGTGACCACAAGTCACCTACACGTGGACCATGACCTCCCGCTAAGGGCAGAGACACACTGCCGTAATTCTCGTGCGGCTGTCGGCTCTCCAGACCTGAGCGTGACAGCTGCATAGTAATCCATCACGCTGTCATGCTCTGGTCAGGAGAGGTGCCAGCCAGTCCGTGCAGTGTGATGCAATTCTCGCACAAGAAATACGGCAGTCTGTCTCTGCCCTAACACTGGGAATACCAGGAAATCATGACATTGTGCATGATATTTTTGTCTCAAGCTTGGACAACTTGTTTAGACCTTTTGCTTGCTTCTTTAGAGCATTAGAAAAGGGATCTCTAAACTAGAAACTCACCTTTACTATAAGGAACCTCTAGTTAACATTTTATAGGACAGTAATATACGAAGCTGGCAATTCTGCTACAGATTATGCTGCTAATATACATTAATCAAAGTATGAAGTACAGCTCTGAAGCACAGATTGGTGCTCTAACAAATGAAATACCATGCGATACAATAGAGAAATTCATGAATCTATTAAACTCTTCAGTCTCTGCAGAATGCAATATAAGCACATTTACAGCTATGTAATAAATTGTAGGTAACATTTAAACACTTAGTATAGTTTTTTGTTTTTGCTGCATGGAAAAAGCGTTTACAGCAAGACACATTCACACATTCAGTATTTGGTCAGTATTTTCCATCAGTATTTATAAGTAAAAACCAGGAGTGGGTGATAAATACAGAAGTGGTGACATCTTTCTATTATACTTTTCCTCTGATTGTTCCACTCCAGGCATCGGCTTACACATACTGAGGTAAAATACTGAACGTTGAATGTGGCCTTATAGTGCGTTTGGTCAGTCCATACGGAGTATATGAAAAAAATAGCCAAGGAAAAAATAACTGATACTGTAAGCCCTCCTCTTCCTCAGCTACCCACTCCGCTTAATAACAACAATGCTATAGGACTCCCTAGTATAAACTCCTTCACCCCCGGGGCCATTTTCCATTTTTTCCTCCCCTTGGTCCAAGAGCCATAACTCTTAATTTTCCGTCAATATAGCCATATGAGGGCTTGTTTTTTGTGGAACAAGTTGTACTTTGAATGACATCATTTATTTTACCATGTGATGCACTGGAAAACAGGAATAAAATTCCAAGTGCGTTGAAATTGCAAAAAAAAAGTGTAATGTCACAATTGGTTTTTTATTTACCATGTTCACTATATGGTAAAACTAACTTGGCAATTCTCCAGGTCAGTACAATTACGCAGACACCAAACATGGATACTTTTCTTTTATTTAGGTGCTAAAAAATTGGGGGGAAATTTGTTAAAAAAAAAAGATTTTTCCTTCTGTCGCCATTTTCCAAGACCTATAAAAGGGTATGTTTCCACGTTCAGGAAACGCTGCGTTTTTGACGCTGCGTTTTTCTGCTGCGTCAAAAACGCAGCGTCCAGATGTTACAGCATAGTGGATGGGATTTTATGAAATCCAGACTCCACTATGCGTTAAAAAACGCATGCGTTTTTGCCGCGAAAACGCATGCGTTGTGCGTTTTTTCAGAACGCAGCATGTTGCTACTATGAGCAAAACACGCAGGTACACCGCAGGTGACCTGCCAGTGACCTCAGGTGCAGTTTTGGTCTGGATTTTACTTGCATAAAATCCTGACCAAAGCCTGATGCAATCCTGAACGTGGAAACATACCCTAAGGGTATGTGTCCACGTTCAGGATTGCATCAGGATTTGGTCAGGATTTTCCATCAGTATTTGTAAGCCAAAACCAGGAGTGGAACAATCAGAGGAAAAGTATAATAGAAACATATGCACCACTTCTGCATTTATCACCCACTCCTGGTTTTGGCTTACAAATACTGATGGAAAATCCTGACCAAATCCTGATGCAATCCTGAACGTGGAGACATACCCTAACACATTCATTTTTCAGGATATGGGGCTGTCTGAGGTCTTATTTTTTGTGCCCTGAGCTTACGTTTTTAGGATACCATTTTGGGGTAGATACAATACTTTGATCGCCTCGCATTGCATTGTGTTTCGGCAACAAAAAAAAACGTAATTCTGGCGTTTCGATGTCAAAGAGTGACAGCGACATTTAACAGGTTATCAGCTGCAGGTGGAGAGGAGACTATTAGAGGCACATGATGGGTGATTAAATCAGCCATCATTTGCCAGGAAAGATGTGGACTGTGTGTGCGAGCCCACATCGAAGTCAAGGAGACTGCTTACGACATACCAGTACATCATATGTCAGTAAGGGGTTAAATAGGATCTGTCACCAGGTCAAAAGTGGTACATTTTTGCTCCTAATTTATTCCTGCTGCCCCCCTGAGTATTCAGATTTCTTTTTTTTTTAAATGGATTTGGGTCGTTTTGTTTAGTGCATGGCTCACATGATTATCTAAGGACATGTCTTTAGCCTCATTTGCATGAATTACGGTACCTTGTAAGCCATGCCTTTTTCCTAAAAAAAACATAAAAATTAACACAAAATAAAAAGGCCCATAACTCTGGAATCATAAGGCGGATCTCAAAAAAGAAAAAAATCAGAACTCGGGAATAATAGGAATAAAATAAGAGCAGAAGCAGGCCAGTTTTGATCTGGATATAGGTCCTCTTTAAACACTCTACAGCCTTGTCCATCCTGAGATGGCGTTAAATGGGTTTTCCCAAGAGCAAAAGTTAATTTTAATCAAGAGATCTTAAAATAATAATAAGTTCCACAATTGGATGTGCTTAAATAAAATGTCCCTGTGCCAAGATAATCTTATAAATGTGCCCCTGCTGTGTACTGTGTAATGGCTGTGTCTGATCGTACAGGGACATGGTCTGATCATACCACAGCTCCTGGGCAGGGGAGGAAGCAAGAGAGTATACAGACAGGACAGCATGGAATCGCAAAAGATTCTTTCTTTGAAGTAAAAAATTGTTTAAAAACATGGAGTAAAATGCTTTGCCTCACAAAAGGAATGAGCTGTGATCCCATGCTGTCCTGTCTGTATACTCTTTTGCTTCCCCCTTGCCCAGGAGATGTGGTATGATCAGACCATGTTCCTGTACAGTCAGACACAGCCATTACACAGTACACAGCAGGGGCACATTTATAAGATTATCTCAGCACAGGAACATTTTATTTAAACACATCCAATTGTGGAAATTATTATTATCCCAAGATTTCTAGATTAAAATCAACTTGTATTCGTGGGAAAACCCCTTTAAAGGATTGCCTCAACATGCTGGCTCAGTGGCTTACTATGTAGGGGTGCATGTATCTTGGAATTGGAGTTTTTATCTTCACCTTATTACATAATAACCCTGTACAGTGATACTTACTCAGTCCTCTTCTTTCCCTTACATTATATATGGGGTTTTATACCACCCCGGAGCACATGTTGTTGTGTTTTACCATCTTATACTGCATATGGTATCGACTGAAATGTGACACTGCATATGGCCATCAATCCTGACCAGCTGTAAGGGAACGGAGGACAGCCGAAACACGGATGTGGCGCTGAATCTAAGCCCTTGTTAATCCTTATTTATTACATTATTAACGACATTGCCAGACAAGGCATAGACTTCAGGGGAAGGGATCCTTCATCCATCATCCATACTGCCAGCCTGCATATGTCTGTTTCTGTTACAGCCCTGTCAACTGTCAGGAACAGAGCCTGATTCCCGAACATTGTGTATTAGCCTCACGCTCATATGCAAATGGAGACCTCTTCTATCTGGGATACATGAATCTTCTCTTGGAGTGGCGCCCACATTCTGACTAACAGACAGTCCTCTATCCACTGAACTGGAGTCAACAATGGCCAGGCTTTAATTTTGTATTGCTCAGTAGAGAGCCACCTACATAGAGGCGGCATGAGATGAAGATGGTAATCAATCATGAAAAATTAAAATTGCCCTCTCTGGCATGGCAGAATATTACCGGGTGGAGAAAAGGATAAAAAAAAAACAACAACAATACAAAAAGGCGAAGCCATAAAAATATTGGCTCTGATAAAATCCTTGCACTCAGGGGTTAAGTAATGCATGGCTGTCTATATGTTGCAGGGTGCAAGGACTTAAAGAAAAAAGGTTACCTCCAGAAACACTATTTACCTCCAGATATGCTGGTAATTTTCAGGTAAATAGCGTTTGCTCTCAATTTGTGTGACCATTCTGTATTCAGTAAAGACAGATTTTCCCACTATTTAGATGGGAAATGACAGCTGGTGTATTTAGGCTACGTGCACACGTAGAAAGGAGCTCTGCGGATTTTTCCGCAGCGGATTTCAGAAATCCGCAGGTAAAAGGCACTGCGCTTTACCTGCGGATTTACCACAGTTTTTATACGGATTATGTGCGGATTCCACCTGCGGATTTACACCTGCGGATTCCTATTGTGGAGCAGGTGTAAACCGCAGTGGAATCCGCACAAAGAATTGACATGCTGCGTTTCCGCGCGTTTTTTTTACGCAGCATGGGCACTGCGGATTGCGGTTTCCATAGGTTTACTGTAAACGCATGGAAAGATGCTGCGGACCCGCAGATGCAGATCCGCTGCGGATCCACAGCAAAATCCACAACGTGTGCACATAGCCTTAAACTTCTATGGAGAGGAGGGAGGAACTGTAGGCAGAGACAGACATTTTAACTGTAAAGCGCTGCGAAATATGTTGGCGCTATATAAATAAAGATTATGTTTATTATTATTCAGCTGCAAGCTCTGAAACAACAGTTCTACATAGAATTTTATGAGCACCAACTGTCATCTCCTGTCTCGGTAATGGGAAAATCTGTATTCACTAAAGACAAGTTTTACCTGTAAATTAAGAATTTTAAGAATGAATGATGAGTGCTGGAGGTGAAGCGGACATCTCTAATGAGATATATTACAAAGTTTCTTATTTTCACATGTACTATTGATTTATGAAAGAAAAAAATAAAATGCCTGCCTGCCTCAATGGGGCAGCAGATACAGGGAGAAAATTAAGTTTTATTCTCCCTGCAGCCCCTGGTTTTCAATCATCGAGGCAGCGAAGGGAGAGGTTCTAGTCAACGCTCACTATACTGTGAGCGTGCCGTAATCACTCCCCAGCACATAGATTGACAACCTTCTCTGCACACACTGTACATGTACACTGCAGGCAGTCAATCAATGTGACGGGGAGTGATTACAGCATGCTCACAGTATAATGAGTGTGACTGGCGTCGGTCGAACACGTGCTGCAGAGGCTGCGGATGGCTGCTGCAAATCAGCCTCCCAGCTGGCTGGAGGCCCAGGTGACCAACATACTGGGCGGAGGCAGCGGGGATGTCCCGTCGGCGGCTGGAGGCGAGCGTCGCTCCCGGCGGGTCCGGCCCCCAGAGCAGTTGTCCCCGGATACACCTCAGCCTCAGCGCAGGCACAGGAGCCCCACCAGGGACCCTCGGGACCGAGTGCCCGCCCGCAAGCATCCAAGCAGGGCCCGGTCTGGGAGGAATCCGCCTGCCGCGCTGGGGCCTGCGGCGGTGGATAGGCCCTCTCCTCCTTCGCTCCGGGGGGCGGGGCCTTCATGCGCCGGATTGCCAGGTATTTCCGGTGATGTCACGGCGGGGCGCCACGGTGATGCTGCCGCCGGGCGGCCCGCTTCCCCAGCACAATTGAGACAGCGGGGGAGAACATCTGCGCCCGCAGTGGCGGGCAGCGCCGCCGGACTTGCGGGGCTGTCGTGCCTGACCAGGGACAAGGGACCGTCCCCTGCATCATCAGCCGGATCTGGAGGGAGCCGTACCCGAGGATCTGTTGCGAACATCTCCGGCGGTGGGCCCGTGCCCGGGGTACCTTCATATCGGGCCGCATCAGGATCGACGGCAGCAGGCCTGAATGGGGCCGGAACGTTACGGTCCACATCGCACGTCGAGCCTCAGATCCAGGGGATGCCATAGAGCGGATCGGGAGCAGGTGATGGCTGGACGAGTGGGACGACTGCGGCTGGGGGGACCCCAGCTCCCCTGCAGCTTGGTGAGGACAACTCTATGTCTGTTTTGTCACCGACGTTATCACTTTCCCCGGTAGTGGGGGTTAGTCAGGTGGGTGGGGCAGCGGTTACGGCGGAGCATTTGAGGGTTCGGTCGGATTTTGTGAACGAGGGAGTTGTTGTCTAGCGTCCATGAGTTGCTTACATGGTTGGGGCGTGGGTGGGTGCTACGGATTTAGGTCTAGGGGTGCCTGGCGGGGGGTTCTGCGGCGCTGAGTAGGTCGTCAGAGCCCATGTCTGTGTCAGTGCAGACAGAAAAAGAGAAGGAAGGCGGGATTTGTTTGCGCGATAAAGCACGGGGCGAGGTTTATGTTTGTTTTGAAGGGCCGTTGGGGGCTCACTTGAAAAAGGAAGTCAGGGAGAAGATTTGGAAGGATGAATACGTGGAGATCTTCTCGCTCCTTCCTTTGGAGAAATTTAATTTAGATAAGAGCAAGAAGGAGGACAGCAAGAAGGAGGATGAGGAAAAGCGGAGATGGCGTCTTATTCCTCAGACTTTCGTGAATTGGCTACAAGCGTTTGCGATTTTGGCAAGCGTGGTTGGCGAGAAGGCTCCTGAAAACTGTTCTGCCTTATTTTGCTATATGGATTCAATAGGCGAGGCACATAGGGCATATGGAGGTCAGGCCTGGCTCTGGTACGACGAGCAGTTTAGGCAGCGGAAGGCGGTTCATCCGGCGATTTGATGGGATCAGAAGGACATCGGTTTGTGATTGCGGGTTATGGTGCCGATGAAATTTGGCCATTCCTTTCAAGGTGGGGCCGGAGCTGCCGGAAAAACCGCATCGCAAGAAAGTTCGGGATCAGGGGGTCAGTCCGGACAATCGGGAGGCCAGAAGCATGGTTTATGCTGGCAGTTTAATGACGGCCAGTGCAAATTCGGAGCTACCTGTAAGTTCAAGCACGCGTGCTCGCACTGCAGTGGATCTTCCCATGGTGCCGCCAAGTGCTTTAAGCAGAAAGGGAAGCCAGAGGGTAATTCAAAAGGGGGCAACGCCAGTGAGGCTGGACGCGATGGTCCCCTATCTAAATAGGTTCTCGGATAAGGAAAAAGCGGAGTTGTTGTTATTGGGTTTTCGGGATTGTTTTCGTATACCCACTCCTCCTTTCGGGATCCCGCAAGTTTTGAAGAATTTAAGATCAGCCGAGTTACACGCTGCTGTGGTTTCGGACAAGTTGAGTAAGGAGGTTTCATTGGGGAGAATGTCCAGACTTTTTCCCGTTCCGCCGCTAGAGGATTTGGTAGTTTCGCCGTTGGGCGTGGTTCCGAAGAAGGAACCGAACAAGTTTAGGCTGATTCAGCATTTGTCTTACCCTCGGGGGAGGTCCGTGAATGACGGGATAGGCCCAGGAGCTTTGCTCCGTGATTTATACATTTTTTGACGGGTGCGTAGTTGTGGTAGGGGCGCGCTGTTGGCCAAGACCGATATTGAGTCGGCTTTTCATTTATTACCCGTTCATCCGGATAGCGTGAGGCTGTTAGGTTGTTATTGGAACGGGGTTTTTTACGTTGATAGATGTTTGCCGATGGGTTGCTCGTTGTCTTGTTCATACTTCGAGGCTTTTAGTTCCTTTCTTGAGTGGGTCGTTCGGGATGTGTCAGGTTTAAATTCAGTGATACACTATTTGGATGACTTTTTGTGCATCGGGCCGGGTCATTCTGGATATTGTCACATGGTCTTGAGGACACTTGAAAAAACTGACCGTCACATCCATACATAGACTAAGTGTGAACAGGTGCTAAACCTAGAGTCGCCAACTCCTATACATTCAAGCAAATAAGGTAGCACACTGTAGCGCTGAAACATGCAAACATGAAACATGAAAATTTAACTGCATTTCTGCACTAGAAATATGAAAAATGAGATCGTTTAGCACATAAAAAAGGCCAATTTTATGTGTACCTGGTAGCCACTTTACGGCATCTCTCTTATACCAGGTCCTACGATTTCCTTCCTCACTGAGAATAAACGTCTCCATCTGAATGGGTGCCTATGAAAACCTCTTGTGAGACTACCATTCTCTCTCTCTATGGAGGGGTAATGGACCTGCTGTAATTAAAACACCAGTGACTAGGAGGCGGAGTGCTCGGTCAGAAGGCCAAATAATACATTTGAAAAAACTGACCGTCACATCCATACATAGACTAAGTGTGAACAGGTGCTAAACCTAGAGTCGCCAACTCCTATACATTCAAGCAAATAAGGCAGCACACTGTAGCGCTGAAACATGCAAACATGAAACATGAAAATTTAACTGCATTACTGCACTAGAAATATGAAAAATGAGAGCGTTTAGCGCATAAAAAAGGCCAATTTTATGTGTACCTGGTAGCCACTTTACGGCATCTCTCTTATATTTATATTATTTTTTCAAATGTATTATTTGGCCTTCTGACCGAGCACTCCGCCTCCTAGTCACTGGTGTTTTAATTACAGCAGGTCCATTACCCCTCCATAGAGAGAGAGAATGGTAGTCTCACAAGAGGTTTTCATAGGCACCCATTCAGATGGAGACGTTTATTCTCAGTGAGGAAGGAAATCGTAGGACCTGGTATAAGAGAGATGCCGTAAAGTGGCTACCAGGTACACATAAAATTGGCCTTTTTTATGCGCTAAACGCTCTAATTTTTCATATTTCTAGTGCAGTAATGCAGTTAAATTTTCATGTTTCATGTTTGCATGTTTCAGCGCTACAGTGTGCTACCTTATTTGCTTGAATGGTCTTGAGGACAGTGATATGGGTAGCAGAATGTTTTGGTGTTCCGTTGGCGCCGGAAAAAAACAGAAGGGCCTAGCACTAGTGTTGAGCGATACCGTCCGATACTTGAAAGTATCGGTATCGGAAAGTATCGGCCGATACCGGCAAAGTATCGGATCTAATCCGATACCGATACCCGATACCAATACAAGTCAATGGGACACCAAGTATCGGACGGTATCCTGTATGGTTCCCAGGGTCTGAAGGAGAGGAAACTCTCCTTCAGGCCCTGGGATCCATATCAATGTGTAAAAGAAAGAATTAAAATAAAAAATAGGGATATACTCACCCTCCGACGCAGCCTGGACTTTACCGCCATAACCGGGAGCCGTTGTACCTAAGAATGCGCGCTTGAAGGGCCTTAGATGAGGTCACGGTGCTCTGATTGGTCCGTAGCGGTCGTGTGACCGCTACGCGACCAATCACAAAGCCGTGACGTCACCTAAGGTCTTTCAAGCGCTTGAAATACCTTAGAAGACGTCCGCAGCTTCTGATTGGTCGCGTAGCGGTCGCGTGACCGCTACGCGACCAATCACAAAGCAGTGACGTCACCTAAGGTCTTTCAAGCGCTTGAAAGGCCTTAGGTGACGTCACTGCTTTGTGATTGGTCCGTAGCGGTCACGCGACCGCTACGGACCAATCAGAGCGCCGTGACCTCATCTAAGGCCCTTCAAGCGCGCATTTTTAGGTACAACGGCTCCCGGTTACGGCGGTAAAGTCCAGGCTGCGTCGGAGAGGTGAGTATATCCCTATTTTTTATTTTAATTCTTTCTTTTACACATTGATATTAATCCCGATACCGATTCCCGATACCACAAAAGTATCGGATCTTGGTATCGGAATTCCGATACCCGCAAGTATCGGCCGATGCCCGATACTTGCGGTATCGGAATGCTCAACACTACCTAGCACGAGTCTTTCGTTCCTGGGCATTGTTATCGACTCAGTTAACTGGGAGTTTCGGTTACCTGAGGAGAAAGTGATTGGATTGAGAAGCGACGTGGCTCGGGCGCTTCGCTTGAAAAAGCTGCCGTTGCATGAGATTCAGTCCCTCCTCGGCAAATTGAATTTAGCTTGCAGGATCATCCCGATAGGGAGGGTGTTTTCGCGGAGGCTTGCCAGAGCCACGGCGGGGGTTAAGGCCCCGCATCATTTTGTTCGCTTGTCTAGCGAGCACAAGGCTGATTTGGCGGTCTGAGACAGCTTTGTGGCACGGTACAATGGCCGTTCATTGTTGATGGAGGATGTGGTGGGCAATGCTGAGTTGGATTTGTTTACCGATGCTTCGGGCGGTGTTGGTTTTGGCGCCTTTTTTGGTGGCCGGTGGTGTGCCACTAGGTGGCCCGATGACTGGTTCGCGTCTGGGTTAGTGAAAAACATCAGTTTGTTGGAAATTTTTCCTATCCTGGTTGCTGTTTATCTGTGGAAGGAGGATTTGCGCAATCGGAGGGTCCGTTTTAATTGTGACAATATGGCAGTTGTGTGTGTCATAAATAGTTTGACAGCATCTTCTCCCCTGGTTATCAGGGTTCTTCGTCAGTTGGTGTTGTTTTGCATGTCTATCAATGCATATATTACGGCGGCTCAAGTGCCTGGAGTGGAGAATTCTGTTGCTGACTCTTTGTCTCGGCTTCAGTGGGAACATTTTCGGTCTTTGGCTCCGGAGGCGGAGGAGATGGGTCTGGACTGCCCACCGGAGCTTTGGAGCGTGGTATCCGGGCTGCAGGACCTTTGATCCACGCGTCTTTGGCACTTAGCATGTGGTCGGCGTATCGGTCGGTATGGTGTGATTGGGAATCTTGGTTGGTGTCATGTGGGGCTACTAACACTGGTGATTACCAACTGGGCGCTTTGTTGTTGTGGTTGAGACGCGGCGCTGATAAGGGGTGGTCGGCAACGAAGGTGGATAGGGTTCGGGCAGCTTTGGCCTTTGGTTTCCAGCTTCGGGGATTGCGGGACTTGACAAAGTTGTTCCTGGTAAGGCAGGCGGTAAAAGGTTTTCGAAGAAAGGTGGGGCAAGGGAATCGCAAGCGCCCGGTCTCTTTTGGCATGTTGGAACTGGTGGGTGCGCGTTTGGATGAGATTTGCGTATCCAACTTTGAGGCGGCTCTTTTTCGTCTAGAATTTTACCTGGCATTTTTGGGGGCTCTGAGGGTTGGGGAGATTGTGTCTCCCACCACGTATAGACAAGGGGGGCTTTGGACCAGGGACGTGGTGCTTATTGAGGGTCGTTTACATTTTTGGATACTTCGATCAAAGACGGACCAGGCAGGAAAAAGTAAACGGATGGAGCTGGGCGCGGTCCGTGGTTCGCTCATGTGTCCTGTTCATTGTTGGCAGGTTTTTAATAGTTTTCGGCCATCCGTGAATGGTCCTTTGTTGTGTCATGAGGATGGATCTTTCCTATCCAAATTCCAGTTTGTTGCAATTTTTCGGAGAGCCTTGTCGGGGCTGGATTTAGATGCTTCTCGTTTTGCGTCTCACTCGTTTCGTATTGGGGCCGCGACCGAGGCGGCTTTGGGGGGTTTGGCCCCTGAAGTGGTTCAGAGGATAGGGAGATGGGAGTCTGGGTGTTACAAGAGCTATGTTAGACCGTGAAGGCTTGGGTTTTTCTTGAAGGTCTGTATTTGCTGTTTCATTTGTGTGGACCCTAAGTTGTTTGTATTTTCTAAGTCGAAGTCCTCTGTTGGTTTGGATCGTTGGCCACTCCTACGTTTATTGGGGCACAAGGCGTGCAAATGTTTGGCGGGAAGGACGTCAACTCAGTGTTTCCAAAGACGTGGCTGTGGTGAGGTGGTTGGGTTTTCGGGGTTTGTGTTGGAGCGGGGTTATGCAGGAGGTACATAATGGTATTCGGTTGGATAGACCTCCCGACATTTTAGTTTTGCACGTTGGGGGAAATAATTTAGGGGTCCACCCATGTCGTGAATTAATACGGGATATTAAACACGATCTGCTCAGGCTATGGGTGTCTTTCCGAGATTTGCTTGTGGTATGGTCTGATATCGACCCAAGGCGGTACTGGCGACACGCTAGATCTGTGGACAGGATTAACAAAGCTAGAGTTAAAGTGAATCGGGCGGTATCTAGTTTTGTCGTCAGGAACGGAGGCCTGTTCATCCGTCATTTTGATTTGGAGAAGGGGGGGAGGATTTTCTCTTGGGAGACGGTGTCCATTTGAATGCGGTGGGCATCGATTTGTGGGCCCTCGGATTGCAGAGCGGCATTGAATGGGCCATAGCGGTCAAGTGTGGGGGGGCCTCGGGTATTTGAGGTGTTCAATTACCCTCGTTGTGGCGGTGGGAGGGGTCCTTGGAGTTGGTGCTAAATTGGCCTGGGGGATCCGTCGGGATACGGATTCTTCAGTTGGTGTAAAGTATTGGTTTCGGGTCTGGTGGTTTGGGGGGATCTTGGCAACGGTGGGCCGGATTCCCAAGGGTTAAGTGGACAATGGTAACCCTTCGGGGTATTTTGGTGCTCCCGAGCCAGTGTAGTAACGGCTGGGAGTAAATTATGGTCTGTTTTCTGTCCACTCTTTATTATGGTTTACCACCAGTTTGTAGCTTCAAGGACCTCCCCACGTTACTTTACTGTTATGTTTGTATGTTTATAATAAAGGCCGCTGTGGCCAATTACACTGGTCAACAGCATTTTTGGTGCCAAAGATATTTCATCGAATTTAGGGTATTTTTGGGGTGCTGATTCTGAATATGTCATCAGTTTTGCCAGATTGGCTCAAGTTTTTGAGATTTTTGGTATCTTATTTATAGCACTTGTTGGTAAATGCGACGCATCATCTCATTAATTTCTTTGGATTAGTACTTGAACTGAGCAGTTCTCAATATAGTTTTGTGTTAATTAGTGTTCTAAAAGTTTGTTCATAGCTTGATTTTTGCACTAACTTTATGTTGTTGTCTGTTTTCCAGTGAAAAGCATGAACTCATCAAGAAGAAGTTGTCTTAACGATCCAGACTCATTCTGTTACATTTGTGGTGAATACACACTGCCAAAACATAGAAGAAACATAACAGACTTCGTAAAAAAAGTGTATTTTGCCTATTTTGGGGTTATGCTTGGGGACCAAGACAAGTTTTGGGCACCACACATAGTGTGCAAAGCATGTATCGAATTATTATGAAAATGGAGCAAAGGACAAAGAAAAAGCTTCACATTTGGTGTTCCAATGGTGTGGAGAGAGCCAAAAAATCATCATGATGACTGTTATTTATGGTAAACACAGGTACAGGCACATCTTCACAATGAGGGACAGGCCTTCTTGCAGATTCCATGTTACTCCCATTTTCGTTTCTTATGCTTATTGAATCCTTGCACTTGCACTGCACAGAAATAACAGTCATCATGATGATTTTTTGGCTCTCTCCACACCATTGGAACACCAAATTTGAAGCTTTTTCTTTGTCCTTTGCTCCATTTTCGTAATAATTTGATACATGCTTTGCACACTATGTGTGGTGCCCAAAACTTGTCTTGGTCCCCAAGCATAACCCCAAAAGAGGCAAAATACACTTTTTTTACGAAGTCTGTTATGTTTCTTCTATGTTTTGGCAGTGTGTATTCACCACAAATGTAACAGAATGAGTCTGGATCGTTAAGACAACTTCTTCTTGATGAGTTCATGCTTTTCACTGGAAAACAGACAACAACATAAAGTTAGTGCAAAAATCAAGCTATGAACAAACTTTTAGAACACTAATTAACACAAAACTATATTGAGAACTGCTCAGTTCAAGTACTAATCCAAAGAAATTAATGAGATGATGCGTCGCATTTACCAACAAGTGCTATAAATAAGATACCAAAAATCTCAAAAACTTGAGCCAATCTGGCAAAACTGATAGCATATTCAGAATCAGCACCCCAAAAATACCCTAAATTCATTAAAATATTTTGGACACCAGAAAAAAAATTTTTTTTTGTTGACCTGTGTTATTATCCAAGTTTTGAATCCTGTCGTTATTGGTGATGGGGTTTATCTGGTGAAATTTGGGGGTTGGGGCTGAAAGGTGGGAGAGTCCTACTGACCTATCGAACAATACCAATGTCATGAGGTTTTGGTGCAAAAAACGCTGCAAAAAATGATACCTGCATTTTTGGTGCATTTTTCAGAATTTGTTCACCACCCATTTATGTCAATGGGTAAAAAACGCAGAAAGAAGTGACATGCTGTGTCCAAAAAATATGCAAAGCACAAAATATTGATGACAAAAAACCAAGCTGTGTGCATGAGATTTCTGAAATCTCATAGACTTTGCTGGTATTTATTTAGCAAGTTCAAAACCAGGCAATTTTCCCATGTTCATATACGAAAAATCCTAAAATGTTCCTGGTCATGAGGTTTTCAGAGGTCTCGTTGAGATTTTCAAATAATTTTTTGATTAAATTCTTTTTATGTGAGACATGTTTTATTGTTTGTTTTCGTGGGGGTTGAGGCTAATGATGAACAGTGATTCAGATTTTAGTTTAGATTGACTTATTTATTTTTCTTGATTTATGAAATGTATTATTTTAATTTATTTTACACATGCCCCCCATGAGGCCTTAAAAGATTTAAATGGGTTGACAGTAGTGATGAGTGAGTGTACTCCTTGCTCGGGTTTTCCCGAGCACGCTCCAGTGACCTCCATGTATTTATGACTGCTCGGAGATT
Organism: Ranitomeya variabilis; assembly: GCF_051348905.1. Classification (NCBI taxonomy): domain Eukaryota; kingdom Metazoa; phylum Chordata; class Amphibia; order Anura; family Dendrobatidae; genus Ranitomeya; species Ranitomeya variabilis. The sequence continues at coordinate 545,954,226 of NC_135235.1, read as the reverse complement.
TAGTTTTCATCCCGGCAGCTGAATAAATTTACAGCTAGTAGCCAGGCTGAGTACATGTGGGGGCTGCCTGGTTGCTAGGGAATCCCCACATGTAATCAAGCAGGCTAGCAGCTGTAAATCATTAAACTGCCGTGATGAAAGCTAAATCTCTGAGCAGTCATAAATACTCGTAGGTCACACAAGCATACTCGGTGGGGGGGGGAAACCAGAGCAAGGAGTACAGTCGCTCATCACTATTTGACAGGTGAAAACAAGTTCTGACCTATCCACAAGAAAGGTGCTAACTTATTACCCAGTGGTGCCCTATAGGGAACTTCTATCCTCGTTAGAATGAAGCAGAAGTGCGTATGCTTGACCGCCACTCTTTGGGTCTACCAAGCCCTGAAATCGGCTTTCTCATGTGTGCTAAATATAGAGGAGAAAGAACAGTTAGTGTTTCCTATGCTCTACACTCCGATATTGTTCAGTGATCTATGTAGAGCAAACAAGAAGGCAGAGATGGTAATAAACCGTCTGTACCTTCTCTATGGGGAGTCTGGCTGTGTCTGACAGCCAGCTCTCTACTCCTGCAGCTGCTTACTCTGCAATCACATTCTAAAACATCATTGGAGAATTATATGCGGAACACCTGGATATTTGAATTCTTTGGGTGGTCTGGAAGTAATTAAAAATTATTAAAGTCTCGCCTTCAGAAAGCACCAGGTTTCTTCCTCCTGTATACCTGCTGCTAACTGCCTGTTCTCAATTGTAATCCATCTCTAGCAGCAAAGGTGCTGAGACTGAATACAGTAAGTGGAGAGCAGCTTTATCTCTGCTTCTCCTCTCCAATTCTCAAGCAGTTATAAAACTGTTGTAAAAAGCATTTGTAAAACAGTGCCACACCTTCTCTCAGGTTGTGTGTTGTATTGCAGCTTTTCTTTATTTCAATGGAGCTAAGCTGCAATATCAGACAGAACCAATGTACTGGTGAGGCACAGTTTCTGGAAGAAATTTACTTTTTTTTAAAGGGAACCTGTCACCTGAATTTGGCGGGACCGGTTTTTGGTCATATGGGCGGGGTTTTCAGGTGTTTGATTCACCCTTTCCTTACCCGTTGGCTGCATGCTGACCGCAATATTGGATTGAAGTTCATTCTCTGTCCTCCGGAGTACACGCCTGCGCAAGGCAATCTTGCCTTACGCACGCGCAGTATGCTTTGCCCAACTGCGGGCAAAGCCGAAAAGCATTAGTGCGCATGTGGAGCGCCCCCACACCGCCGCAGGGCTGAGGGGTACCCGGAGCCGGGCCTCTAGGTCTCAGTCCTGGGGTTGTCACGGTGGCTAGACCCGGTCCGTGGCCCTGTCTGTCAGTGGGGGACGTCCGGTGCAATAAGTGATGTAGTAACGGTGTAGCGGTGCAGTTGTGGGGTGCAGGTCGCGGTAAATAACGAGGACACCAGGTTGCAGTCTCTTTACCTCTTTACTGAAGCTCTCTGGGTCCTCAGTCCAGAATACGGTTCACCAGGCTGCGCAAGTCCGGCCGGTCCAATGGCACTTCCAGAGCTCTCCTTGCAGGTGGAAATCGGTGCCTTCCTTCTAGCGCTATGTGTTGCAGTCCTTCCCTGCTGTGCTTACGGAAAGTACCCCACAACTGTTGTGTCTGTTTCTCGTGTTCCCTCACAACAACTTAATTCGCAATGATCTTCCTCGTCCCTCCAGATACTATGGTAGGAACGCACCCGTATGACGGGGAGGCTCGGAGATCTTCCGGGACTCTATCTGCGCCCCTCTCCTGTTGGTACCCCCCTTTGCCTTCCTGGGTGATGCGTGAGACAGTCCGCCTCAAGCTAACTGCCCTGCCGTAGGTCTGAGGTATGGCTTGAAACTCTTTACCTCCTCGGCGTTCCGGCCACCGGTAGTGCGCCTCAGTAAGGTGCTGCCTCTTTCAGCACAACCCTCACTGGTATCTCCTTTCGCTTGATTTCGTTTCTCACTCAGCACAATCTATCTCGCTTCTAGTCCTTTCTTGAGTCCCGCCGCTTCCAGGAGCCTGCGCAGACCCGTTACGTTCTTTCAATGCCAAGCCTCTGCCAGGATCCCACCCCTGGCAGAGACCCTACAGTCTCTCCCTTCACAACACCCCCTGCCACAGGGTGTTGCTCCGTTCAATCCCGTCAGCGTTCTCTCTAACTTCCTGCCTGACCCCCAGTTTACCCACTATGGTGGGGAGTGGCCTAATGAATAGCACCCTTAGCTCCCCCCGGAGGCCCAGCTGTGAAATGTATTGGTGACTGTGATACCTGCTCAGAGAACTCCTTCAGTGCCATCGAACGCACCATGGCCCCCCCTTAGTGGCTGAGCCATGATACTGCAACGACCAGGACTCTGGGGCGCTGCACTCCCCCCTGGTTAAACACAGTACTCCGGGACTGGGAAGAAAAACAACAATACAGGTTAGCAAAAAGACATACAATTTTGTTGAGTGCAAATAACAGTAAGTATACTTAAGTAGGCTTCCCTTTATGGGAGGTGAGGACACTTTTAACGTTACAAACATAATCAACATTATAAATTACAGAGCATAAATAACTTCTGTTACCCAACCGGGTATTCTACTTAGTGCAATTTTTAGAACAATAACTTAACATTGCCTTTAAGAAACTCACACTCTTAGTCTATCAAAGGCCTTCCTATAATCACATTATAAGGCATTTCAACTTTACATTCTCCTACTTGTGAACCTGCAGGACCGCCTGTCCCTACGGCACCAGGCCTACTGCCTCTCCTTTCTTTTACAGGACCGCCCTGTTCAGCCAGGGCCTTCTGCCTTTCGCTACTATACACAGTATAGACATAACATTCCTTTCATTTAAAGAACTCTGAGCCCGCTCTACTCGGCTCCTTTAAGGACTCACTCTCTAACCCCTACGGGTTCCCTCTCTGTCCTTAGTAACAAAGTAACTTTTCAATGGGGACGCGGGGTTTACCTTCTATCCTCACCTTCATTATTACTTCTTTTACTTTCAACTATGCAGGCTTCTACATCTACCCCTACGGGCTCTCTGCATCTTTCCTTTCTACAAAACATTATTCAGATTTCACATTTCAACAACTTCAACACATATAACTCGGCATGTAAAACAGTTACATTTTCTTTTTCAAGGCATCATTATCACATTACTGTTCGGTAACAGTATCTCTTTCAAATTTACTTCGTCACATCCCCTTTAAGAGGGGACCAAGTCTTTCTGAGGTAGCTCGTCTTCTCAGCCTACCAGTCTTATGCAAAGTTCCAGCCCGGGATCTTCACAAAGTGTCTTTAACTAGGACTAGTAGGAAAGGTTTCTTCGCAAAGTGTCTTTAACTAAACCCAGTAGAGAAGGAATCTTCGCAAAGTGTCTTTTGGCTCAAACCAATAGGGAGCACCCTTAAGAAGGTGCAAACTATTTACAAGGGAAGTTCGAATCATGCACAGTCCATGATTTCTGCAGTTCTTTAAACTTGTGTAAAACTTTGAGAACAACAACAGTGGCCCCGGGTCAACAAGGGGTCACCTTTAACCCTAGACGGGTTTAGTAGCAAACAGGAACAGTTAAAGGAATGAACAGTTAACTATTTACATTTTCCATCCAATGATAGTACTTTCAAAACTTTCCACGAGGCGCCACCCGGCAGGTGGATCCCTGCAGTTCAGGGTTCAGATCCACTCCTACTGCCAGGTACACCCCATGTGTTCGGGTTTGTTGTATGACCAGATCGTGCGCAGCGATGAAGGTCTGGGTTCCCACTGCTCTCTGCGCTGGCTCCTCAAGAGTCTCAACCACCCGAAGAGGCACCCCCTTGGCCACTGCTGTGGTGGCGGTGATCAACCTGCGGGCTCCAGGTTCCGCAGCCAGGCAGGTGGAGGCGACCGGAGTGGCTTCAGATCGATCACACGGTGACACCTTGGCTACAGGGGCTGGCCTCTCCTGCTTGTACACATTCAGAGCAAACCACCCCTTCTCTCCAAAGTGCCGGGTGTAGGTAACGCTGTCCCCCGGGTAGAGGTCCCGATCCGGGTGACCTTCTCTGAGGTGCGACTCCACATCCCGGCGATTAACAAAGACCTCCGCATACAGCCCCGGTTCCTTGATAAAGCCCCAGCCTCCTCGGAGCTTGAAGATGGTGACGATGCCCTGCCTGCGCGGGGCCTGGTGAGTGGTGGGGTCCTTACGGGCCCGGTCCTTGACCGCCAAATCTTTTTGATGGTAGGCCTCCCGTTTAGCCTGATGTGCTTTCTCTTCCTCCCGCCACCGCTGTTCTAGCTGGATCTGATATTCTTCCCAGCTTAGGGCCTGTACCATTTCTCCCTTCTGGGTCTCCACCCCGGGGAACCCCATGAGATTGGATCCAGGGTTCACCCAGCGGCACACCGTGCGCTCCGCACTGACCTCGCACGGTAAGGGAGTAGGGGTGATAGGGGCTCGCATACGGTGTTCCATGCCCGTGGCTTCCTCCCATGGTAACAGGCGCTGAAGTCTATGGGTCCCCGGGAGAGGTGGTGCTGCTACGGGTCCCACTAACACACCCTCTGCTGGTGGGGCAGGATCGGCGGACTCACCCACTGGTACGATTCCACTTTCCGCAACAGGTCCCGCTGGTTCTTCCGATGTCCGGGAATCTGCTGCCGGTACCACCTGATGCGGGGCCTGGACTCTCACATGCAGTTGGAGGAGCTGGTTATATAAATCCTCCATCTCGGCTCTCAGGAATTTGGTGTTATCCACGGAGGACAGGCTGCTGGGCTCATCCGGGTAGTCAGGGGAGACTTCCACTTCAACCCCGCTGTCGGGTTCGGAGCTGCTGGCCATAGCGTCCTCCACGTGGGTCGCTTCCTGGTCTTTTTCCCGCTCTCTCCTGCGTGAGCAGTTTCGTTTTCTCTGCCTCCGCCCCCCATTAAGGATTAGGAGGCGGATCTCTGCTGCTGACGGACACGTCCTCACTGCACAGAAATACTTAGACTGGGCGGCCATTGTTGTTCGCGCCCTGCAGCTCGTCTACGCCCACTCCACGCCCCTCTTCTCTTCCTGCGCTCTTCTCAGCGCTGCAATGGCGGCGGATTTTGGCGCGAACTCTCAACGGCAAGCAGTAGCACACAGTTCTCTCAATAAAGTACAATCCAAGCACAACAAATCACAGTCTCTAGGCACACATGACCTGATTCTTCAGGCTTAAGTAGATCCTGTTCGTGACGCCAAGTTTGGAGCGCCCCCACACCGCCGCAGGGCCGAGGGGTACCCGGAGCCGGGCCTCTAGGTCTCAGTCCTGGGGTTGTCACGGTGGCTAGACCCGGTCCGTGGCCCTGTCTGTCAGTGGGGGACGTCCGGTGCAATAAGTGATGTAGTAACGGTGTAGCGGTGCAGTTGTGGGGTGCAGATCGCGGTAAATAACGAGGACACCAGGTTGCAGTCTCTTTACCTCTTTACTGAAGCTCTCTGGGTCCTCAGTCCAGAATACGGTTCACCAGGCTGCGCAAGTCCGGCCGGTCCAATGGCACTTCCAGAGCTCTCCTTGCAGGTGGAAATCGGTGCCTTCCTTCTAGCGCTATGTGTTGCAGTCCTTCCCTGCTGTGCTTACGGAAAGTACCCCACAACTGTTGTGTCTGTTTCTCGTGTTCCCTCACAACAACTTAATTCGCAATGATCTTCCTCGTCCCTCCAGATACTATGGTAGGAACGCACCCGTATGACGGGGAGGCTCGGAGATCTTCCGGGACTCTATCTGCGCCCCTCTCCTGTTGGTACCCCCCTTTGCCTTCCTGGGTGATGCGTGAGACAGTCCGCCTCAAGCTAACTGCCCTGCCGTAGGTCTGAGGTATGGCTTGAAACTCTTTACCTCCTCGGCGTTCCGGCCACCGGTAGTGCGCCTCAGTAAGGTGCTGCCTCTTTCAGCACAACCCTCACTGGTATCTCCTTTCGCTTGATTTCGTTTCTCACTCAGCACAATCTATCTCGCTTCTAGTCCTTTCTTGAGTCCCGCCGCTTCCAGGAGCCTGCGCGGACCCGTTACGTTCTTTCAATGCCAAGCCTCTGCCAGGATCCCACCCCTGGCAGAGACCCTACAGTCTCTCCCTTCACAACACCCCCTGCCACAGGGTGTTGCTCCGTTCAATCCCGTCAGCGTTCTCTCTAACTTCCTGCCTGACCCCCAGTTTACCCACTATGGTGGGGAGTGGCCTAATGAATAGCACCCTTAGCTCCCCCCGGAGGCCCAGCTGTGAAATGTATTGGTGACTGTGATACCTGCTCAGAGAACTCCTTCAGTGCCATCGAACGCACCATGGCCCCCCCTTAGTGGCTGAGCCATGATACTGCAACGACCAGGACTCTGGGGCGCTGCACATGCACCGGCGCATTATGTCCCGGAACACAGCGAAATACTTAATTCCCTTTAATGCTATACAACTTTGATAAGTTTAGAGGAACACAACAGTCAGAATGGATTCTCAGTATTTGTAAGGCCACGGTCACACGTTCAGTATTTGGTCAGTATTTTGCCTCAGTATGTGTAAGACAAATCCAGGAGTGGGTGATAAATACAGAACTGGTGACGTGTTTTTATTATACTTTTCCTCTGATTGTTCCACTCCTGGTTTTGGATTATAAATACTGATGTAAAATACTGACCAAATACTGAACACGTGAACATGGCCTTACTCCTAGTATCGGACTTGAGAGGTGATTTAAAGAATCCTAAAGACAGGACCTCTGTGTCATGCTCCTCCCTCTCAGGTTCTACCCTTGGCATCGCACAGCATATTAGTTCAGTTGGAGTGTTCCTTTAAACACCAGTAGTGATTTATATTAATATTTCCTGAGCAGGATCAGAAATAAATTATCCACGCCGACTGTAGGTTTCAATCAGATCTAATAGAACGGAGAGGGATTTGTTGCAGAGAGGAGAGAAATTTCGAATAAGGAGGCAGATGACAGAGCAATCTTTATTACTCAATTTAATCGTTGAATGTGAATTAGCAGATGTGAATTAAACCGCTGTTTTCCACACATTCTCCTATTTATTAAAGCGAGATTCTCTAATAAGTCACAGAAAATATCAATTTGAATGTCAGAAAATAGGTTAAAAGCACAAGTAAAATGCCTCATTATTATGAAGCCGTTCTACATGGGATTACTCCATCAGAGCAAGGCTATAAATTGTTAACAAGTAAGATTTATTTTTATTGGGGTGTTCCATGAATATTTGGCGCATGTGGATATAAATTCTTTCTCCTCACAGTACATTTATTCATAGTAATATGGAGAATGCATAATTCAAAGAACAATACGGTACAACCAGACAGTGACACCTGGTGGTCAAATGATCATGAAAAATAATGCAAAATCACTTTCATGAGTGTGCTGAACATTAGGCTTGTCAAATTACTGGAAGTTTTTAACCCCTCCTATCATGGCCATGTTTCATTTGATTCTTTTTTTTTCCGCTCCTTCTTCCAAGGGATTAAACATCTTTATTTTTTAAGTCAGCACAGCAAGGACTTGTTTTCTAACAAGTTGTAGATTTGAATGACACCACTCAGTTTACCATATAATGTTTGGGAAAAATACATAGCAAATTTCAAATTTTTTTTATAATATTTTTTCCAATTTTTGGGGAAAGGAAAGTGACCAGAAAACAGCAATTCTGGCATTTTCAGTTTTTTTTTCTTCAACAGCATTCATGTTGGACAAATGTAATTAAAATAATTGTCAGGCCTTGAGCTACAAGTCTGCAGTCAATCTATGTGACTGCAGACTTGTGAATCCTCACTTCGTGCTACGAGATGACCGGAAGTATGAGATTTAGGCCAGGGGCACACTTGCGAGTGTGATGCGAGAAATACATGCAGCTGAACACTCCGGTCCCGAGTGCCGGCGGCAGTGCCGGGTACTGATGTGTGAGTTTCTCGCATTGCATTCGCAAGTGTGACCCCGGCCTTATTGTAAGTCTATGTGCACACATACAGAATTTGCAATGGAATATTCTTTTGCATATCCTGATGTGTTTGCCGGAGAAAACTGCATAAAACACGCCCGTGTTCCTGGGATTTGCTGTGCATTTTTCTCCACTCAGTATAAATGAAATTTACTGCAAAAACGCTACGAATTGGCATGCTGCAAATTTGAATCTGCTGCAAATTTTCAAGTAAAAAAAAATTTGTGCATGAGATTTCAGAAATCTCATTCACTTTCCTGGGACTGTAAAACACGGCTGATTTTCCACACCAAATCCTTGCAGAGAAAAATGCAGCAAAAATGGAACTTGTACACATAGACTAATTCAGCTCAAATTTACCTCTTCCAAAATAATACTTAAAACAGAATGTCGTGGTACATGTGGTCTCCTCTCAAGTCCTGGTTTCAACAAGTCCTGTTTTTTTTTGTTTTTTTTAAATCCCCTCCACCTTTTTCTTTTCAATTCGTTTTCTTTCCGCCCTCCTTTTTTCTTTGCGTTCCTCTAGCACACACATGAACCAAATAATTATGTAAAACCTTATATTAATACCTCATCAAGATGGTTATACTTACCGCATTTTAAAGGGAACCTGTCACCCCCAAAATCGAGGGTGAGGTAAGCCCCCCAGCATCAGGGACTGGAATGGAATGCTGTAGATAAGCCCCCGATATAGCCTAAAAGATGAGAAAAAGAGGTTATATTACACTCACCCAGGGGCGGCCCCGGTCCCGGTCCGGACCGCGACGCCCATCAGATCGGACCGCCCGCCCAGGTGAGTATAATCTAACCTCTTTTTCTCATCTTTTAGGTTACATCGGTGGCTTATCTACAGCATTACAGAATGCTGTAGATAAGCCCCTGATGCCGGTGGGCTTAGCTCACCGTCGATTTCGGGGGTGACAGGTTCCCTTTAAGGACCATAAGACACACCCCAAATATTGGGGAGTAAAATATGAAAAAAATGATTTTAAATAAAATAGGGGTCCTTCTTATAGTCTGAATTTATGGTAGCTTAGAGCGGCAGAATGGGGTCACAGGAGACAGGGTCGCTGCTACAGGAAACCAGGGGCGGAAGGAGTGGGGTGATACTGTGGGCCCCGGGCTGGGAGAAGGGGATCTCCCGACGGTGCGAGGCTGAAGACTTTGGGCTTCAACAAAATGGTGGTGGTGAGGCAGCAGAGGAGTCCCCGCTCTTCCCATTGATTTCTCAGTGGTAGGCTTCAGGAAAATATCCACCGGAGGCAGCGCATGCACAACTTGAGATCTCATCTCATCATTTTGTATTTTTCTATTAGTGGAATTGAATGGGAGCTTGTTCTTTTGTGGCAACTGACATTTTTATTGATACGATTCTGGGATACATATAACATTTTGATCTCTTTTTATTCCATTTTAAGGAGGTGCAACAACTGAAAAATGTAAAATCTGGAGTTTCCATTTGTCTCCTTTTATGAGCGTAGTGTACAGGTAAATGGCATGACAATGTCATACAAACATACAGTATATATACATATATACTGTATATATACATGGAGCGCCCCCAAGGGCTAGGGGTACTCGGTACCGGGTCTTCGGTTCACAGGAGGGGATGTCACGGCGGCTGACCCGGTCTGTGGCCCTGGGACGTCCGTGTAAAAGGGAAAGGTCCTTAAAGGGATAGAGTTTATGTTCGTGACGCCACCTGTGGTATTCGGTCAGGGTGACCGACGCTGCTTTAAGGGGTCTGCTGGGGTGATGTTATGGCAGCTAGATGGTCTACCTTCCCACAGGTGAAGGATGTCCCCAAGGCTTCCCAGTGTGTAGATGGTGAAGAACGAGGACACAAGGGTGCAGTCTCTTTACCTTTACTGAAGACTTCAGCATCCACAGTCCAGAGCACCAGATCACAGGGCAGACAGAGTCCGGCCAGTTTGGAGGCAAGTCCAGGGTCCCCTTGTCCAAGTGGAAATCAGTAGCCTTCCTCTAGCGCTGCTGTTGTGTTGTAGTCCCTTACTGCTAAGCTTCTCATAAGGTCCTCACAGATGTTATAAATGTTATGGCTCTCTCTCTCTGTCCCCCGGATAGGATAGGACAAACCCATATGACTGGTGGCTTGAGGCGTTTTACAGGGACTCTATCATGCCCCAGCCTCTAAGGGGTGCCACCTTGCCTCCTGGGTATAGGGTGGGCAGGTAACGTGAAATTAGCTGTCCTGCCGGTCTCTGGAGCCAGGCATAAAGGATCGTTGCTCCCTCGGTGTTCGAGCTACCGGGATCCTGCGCCTCAGAAGGAGGCAGTCTGTGTAGGGCTGATCCCCTTCTGGTATCCACTCCTTTGCTACGACTTCTTTCACCCTCTCTGCAATACAGTCCTCCTTCAGTGTCTCTTTCTAGAAGCTGCAGCGCTCAGGACATGCACAGCTCCGTGTCCTTCTTCCTCGATCTCTGACAGGATCCCACCCCTGTCACTGTCCCACCACTCGCACCACTGTCAAGGACCAACTACCTGAGCGAAGCTCAGCCAGCAACTAACTCACTATCCCTCTAGACAACCAGTTTTACCTAAGTGTGGGGAGTGACCTAGTAAAAAGGAGCAAGGCTCCCCCTTGTGGCCTGGAGTGTGAAATGTGTTGCATGTTTGTGTTACCTGCATTCAGTTGTCCTTCTTTGCCTCCAAACGTAATATTACTCTCCCCTAGAGGAAAATGGCATTACTGCAACGACCAGGACCCTGGGGCGCTGCATACACACACACACACACGAACATATGATACAGCAGTTTTCTGTAAGCGTTAAGATGTATGCGAACTGTAAAGGTGGAGAGGACAATCAAACGCTCAATTTGTTGACACATAATATATTTTTGAGGTGACCTGTTTTATATGTTTTCATCCTCATGCGGGCTGTAGTTTCCTTTGATTCAGGGGTGACAGAATTAACTGTGAGTGCCAGGCAGTTGGGAGGAGTTTCAGGTTAAGGCCGGGGTCACACCTGCGAGTGCATTTCGAGAAACTTGCTCGAGTCTCTCGCATCAATACCCGGCACTGCCACCGACACTCAGGATCAGAGAGCGCGGTGGTGGCATAGAAATACAGGCAGCCGCACGCTCCGGTCCCGAGTGCCGGCGGCAGTGCCAGGTATTGATGTGAGAGACTCGTGTGAGTGTCTCGCATTGCACTCACAAGTGTGACCCCGGCCAAATTCGGGAAATGAGCTCCTGGCTTTAGACTTTGTCAATTTAGCCATATCGGGTGTGTGCAGAACAGCAGACTTACAAGAACGTAGCAATTTCAGACCACAAGAAACAGTGGTGGCAGATCCTCACACAACAAGCAAGTTGGGGCACCTTTATAGAGAGATTACAGAAAGAAACCCAAGTGTTTGCTATTTCTGAAGGCCTCAGTGAAAAAATAAAAAAAACAGCCAGGATGGGGCACTTCTATATAAGAAATCAAAGCGCTACACATTGACCCGGGTGTCATAGGTGTCATTGTAAAATCTATAAACCATTTCATAGGTGAAAGCAGGGCTGCCTGTTATGGTTCTCAATGGCAAGAGAACATAGCCCAGCAAACATAAGAACTAGCTCTTGGAAGGATGGAAACTAAACTGACCATGAACTAAACCTGCCGCACAACTAACAGTAGCCGGGTAGCGTAGCCTGCGTTTTATCCCTAGACGCCCAGCGCCGGCCGGAGGACTAACTAATCCTGGCAGAGGAAAATATAGTCCTGGCTCACCTCTAGAGAAATTTCCCCGAAAGGCAGACAGAGGCCCCCACAAATATTGGCGGTGATTTTAGATGAAATGACAAACGTAGTATGAAAATAGGTTTAGCAAAATTGAGGTCCGCTTACTAGATAGCAGGAAGACAGAAAGGGCACTTTCATGGTCAGCTGAAAACCCTATCAAAATACCATCCTGAAATTACTTTAAGACTCTAGTATTAACTCATAACATCAGAGTGGCAATTTCAGATCACAAGAGCTTTCCAGACACAGAAACGAAACTACAGCTGTGAACTGGAACAAAATGCAAAAACAAACAAGGACTAAGTCCAACTTAGCTGGGAGTTGTCTAGCAGCAGGAACATGCACAGAAAGGCTTCTGATTACAATGTTGACCGGCATGGAAGTGACAGAGGAGCAAGGCTAAATAGCGACTCCCACATCCTGATGGAAACAGGTGAACAGAGAGGATGATGCACACCAGTTCAATTCCACCAGTGGCCACCGGGGGAGCCCAAAATCCAATTTCACAACAGCTGCCACTAGAAATTTCGGGGCCCCATACTGGCAAAATTTAGGGGCCCCTTTGAGACTCCGCCCAGGCTCCACCCCTCGAACTGTCCACAGTCCCACCGCTCTCTCTTGGAAAAACTCTACTTCTCACCTATCACACATTAACAGTTCCCATCACCAGATCACACATATAGCCAGCAGCTTTTGTTTTGGCCAAAAGATTTTTTAAGCCACCACCATAACACGGTAGACACTTTTGGCCGGGCCCTACTCTACTGTAACCTACTAAATATTTGTTAAAATATGCAATACAATTTAGGCATATTTTTAATTATTTTTCAATTTTTAAAATGACCAATAATATCACATACAAGGAACAAATACAACACCATGACCAGACTACATATTACCACCAGTGACCGAATAATATCACATACAAGGAACAAATACCACCGCACCATGACCAGACCACATATTACCACCACAAAGTGACCGAATAATAGCATACACAAGGAACAAATACCACCACACCATGTCCAGACCACATATTACCACCACATAGTGACTGAATACAATACTGATCAGTAATAAAAAAAACCACAATACAAATATCACCATAAGTATATCAAAAACAGCAAGGAAAAAAAGCGAAGGTCATATAAATAAGGATCACCACACATTGGATTTAGCAAAAAGTAGAAACAATTTTATTACACTGCAATACACATGAAACAAGCAATACAGAAAACAGACAGTTAAAAACAATTAAAAAAGCAACACACTTGTTCCTTAGAAACATGGCCCCTAATAAGGCCTACACCTGCGCTAAGGCAAATAGGGCAATGCCAAATAGCAAAAATACCTATATGGACACCACTGTACATACACTTAATAATGCAATGAAGTAGTACTGCAGTGTCTAGGTGGACACTGTGAAGGACGATCCTATGACCCTGTAACATGAGCACCGTAATCACCAAAGGGTTCTGCCATGAATGCAGACATAAATATTCTCCCTCATACAGGCATGTCCCTCACTTTGGCATACACAGAGGCGAGTGGCCTCACTCGTATCACTGAATAAGGTCTACTGGTAAGTTAACCAACATAGACCTCCATGTGTATCCATACCATACAATATCATGGACGTGTACAGCCCAGTGGATAGCGCAAGTGCAATTATACACAGGAGATGTGTACATAGTATGCAGTGTCTGTGTACAGGTTATACAGTGATCACCGGTTACATTATACACAGGACCTCTGTATATAGTATACAGTGTATAGTGTCAGTGTATAGGTAACACACTGACTCACCAGTGACGTCTCTAGGTGAAGTCCTTCTTTCATCCAGCACAGAACGCAATCACTTCATCCAGCCAGGACTTGTCTCTGCAGGAAATAACACAGTTATCTCGAGCTCCGCTTGCAGAACACATTACTTATTTTTTTCCAACTTCTACATTACACCACATGAAGAAAAAGAGGCACCATAGTGTCACTCTACACAGTAACAGGACCGCCCCCAATTTAAAACAGTGTCCTCAAAAAATAAAATAAATACATCACTGCAGTAATAATATCCCTTAATTAGCCCCTATGGTAATAATAATATCCCCCACCCTGGCCCCGTGTGTCTCATTCCTGGCTTCAGCCATATGTTCACCCATCCTGCCCTCATGAGTATACATCCTGCCCCATATGATCTCCCCATCCTGCCCCATCTGTCTCCATCGTATCCATCCTGTCCCATGATCCTGCACGATCTGTCTCCAACCCTGCTCCATCTGTCTCCAATCATGCCCCCATGTCTTTCATCCTGCACCGTGTCTCCAATCATACCGTGTATCTCCATTCTGCCCCGTGTCTCCAATCACGCCCGTATCTCCATTCTGCCCCGTGTATCCAATCATGCCCGTATCTCCATTCTGCCCCTATGGCTCCAATAATGCCCCCATGTCTCCAATCATGCCCCCTGTGTCTCCATTCTGCGCCATGTCTCCAGTCATGCCCCCAGTGTCTCCAGTCATGCCCTGTATCTCCATTCTGCCCTGGTGTCCAGCATTCTGTCCCTGTGTCCAGCATTCTGCCCCTGTTTCCAGCATTCTGCCCCTGTATCCAGCATTCTGCCCGTATCTCATAGTCTGCCCCTCGTGTCCAGCAATCTGTCCCCGTGTCCAGCATTTTGCCCCCATGTCTCACAGTCTTTCCCCGTGTCCAGCATTCTGCCCCCGTGTCCAGCATTCTGCCCGTGTCCAGCATTCTGCCCCTGTGTCCAGCATTCTGCCCCCGTGTCCAGCATCTCTTCCCCAGCGTGTCCAGCATTCTGCCCCTGTGGCCAGCATCTCTGCCCCAGCATGTCCAGCATTCTGCCCGTATCCAGCATCTCTGCCCCAGCGTGTCCAGCATTCTGCCCTTGTGTCCACCATCTCTGCCCCAGCGTGTCCAGCATTCTGCCCCTGTGTCCAGCATTCTGCCCCTGTGTCCAGCATTCTGCCCCTGTGTCCAGCATTTCTGCCCCAGTGTGTCCAGCATTCTGCCCCTGTGTCCAGCATTCTGCCCCTGTGTCCACCATCTCTGCCCCAGCGTGTCCAGCATTCTGCCCCAGCGTGTCCAGCACTCTGCCCCGGGGCCCCCTGGATCGCCGCTCTCAAAAAAAAAAAAAAACACAAGTTCTTACCTGGCCATGCTCCTGCAGTGGGCGAAGCTAGCTCACTCCCTCCACGCAGGTGAAGCACGCACTCGCCGGCGGCTGACAATGACGTCAGACGCTGGCGACATGTGCACTGCGGCTCAACTCAGCTGCCAGCCTCCGACTGGCTGGAGGCTGTTAACTATTGAAGTGCGGGCGCGGGCCCGCACGTCAATAGCGTGCCGCAGCGCCTGCAGGGGGGGCCCAGTGAGCATATGAGACGGGGCCCGATGCGGGCCCCCTCTGCCCACCGGGCCCCGTACGCCAGTCATGGCTGTAATGCCCTGATGGTGGCCCTGGGTGAAAGTGAATATTAAAGCAAGGCTATAGCTTTATTCAGTGCAATAGGAAGGACCAAGAACTCAACAGTGTAAATAGATATAAGGGAATCAGATAGCTGTAGAGATTTACTGTATAAGCAGTTGTATGGAGAAGCACAGCTCAGATTGGTTTTATCACCATGAGTTATTCCAGATGTCAAATTCAGCTCTGCTGCACTGTCCAGCTCTGCTCAGCTATATCTGCATACATATGTAATTTCAGCTACATGTCCCGTTTCCTGACTGGTAATATAGATAGATGCTTTGTCGCTTGCCGAGATCATGCTGTCTCCTTCTTACCTGCAATTATAGTTTTATGTACGAGCATGAGCAATCATACGGATTATAAATGAGGATGTGCACCATGCTATCAGCACGCTGCATACTGATCTGCTAACTACTAACATACAAGAGTTCTCCTTTCCAAATGCAGCTCAGACCTTTATAGGGAACTTGTCACAAAGTTTTTCCATATGGAAGTAGTGGTGTGGCTGTGTAGGCGCGTATCCCCAATAAACTGAATACCTTTTTTGTAGATATCTGATGTGCCAATCATGAGAACTAATGCATAGAAGCCATATATGCAAATTAGGCTGAATGCTCACTGAGGGCATGTCAGTGCGCCGGGGTGTACCAATGCTACAAATGCATCGTCATGCCCACAGTGCACTTCCAGTAACACCACTAATTCTATGTGTAAAATAGTGCTGACAGGTTCCTTTTGAATTAATGTCCACCACAAATATGGGGCTATGCCCACCATGCGGGAAGTAAGCAGATCATGTGCGGTTGGTACCCAGGGTGGAGGAGAGGAGACTGGGCACCATATAATTGGTAAAAAAAAGAATTAAAATAAAAAATAGTGATATACTCACCTTCGCTGGCCCCCAAAGTCTTCCCGCCTCTCAGCGGTGCACGCGGCCGCTTCCGTTCCTATAGATGCTGTGTGTGAAGAACCTGCAATGACATCGCGGTCACGTGACCGCGACGTCATCGAAGGTCCTGCACACACACCATCTATAGGAACGGAAGCCGCTGAGGAGATCGGCTTTTTGCGGAAGGTGAGTATAACCTTTTTTTTTTTTTATTATTATTTTTAACATTCTATCTTTTACTATTGATGCTGCATAGGCTGCATCAATAGTAAAAAGTTGGTCACACTTGTCAAACACTATGTTTGACAAGTGTGACCAACCTGTCAATCAGTTTTCCAAGCGATGCTACAGATTGCTTGGAAAACGCTAGCATTCTGCAAGCTAATTATACGTGTGCACTTAGCCTTATGGCGGGCAGAGCTCCGTTTCAACAGTATAGGCAATTCCTTTCTGCCATCCCTTCATCCCTTGCATAAACATGAAATCACAGAAGGAGTTACCCAAATGTTTACTTTTTTTTTTTTTTTTTTTAAACAGTGGAAATGTTGAAAAAAAAAAAGAAACAATACTCAGATCTTTCTGTAAGGCTACTTTCACACTAGCGTCGGACGACGCACGACGAATTGCGTCGTTGCGATGTACCGACGCTAGCAGTGAATGCGCCGCACAACGGGGGCAGCGGATGCTGTTTTTCAACGCATCCGCTGCCTCATTGTGAGGTGCGGGGAAGCGGGGGTGGAGTTCCGTCCGCGCATGCGCGGTCGGAAAAGACGGGAACGACGCACCAAAAAACGTTACAAGCAACGATTTTTGGTGGCGACGGTCCGACGCAACACGACGCAACCGTCGCACGACGGTTGCGACGTGTGGCAATGCGTCGCTAATGCAAGTCAATGGAGAAAAAATGCATCCTGCAAGCACTTTTGCAGGATGCGTTTTTCTACAAAACGACGCATAGCGACGTGTAGTGCACGACGCTAGTGTGAAAGTAGCCTTACACATCCGCAGTCCTCCTGCTCTCTATTTACAAGCAGCTGATATGTGACCATTGCACCCAATCTGTGGCCACAATGGTCCCATTCCATTACACTGGCATCACAGCTCAGCGACGGGAGTCAAGAAAAGCCGTACTGGGCCCCTGGCCCTCAAGGGAGGCCAGCATGATGGGGTCACGGGGGAATGTAAAAGCCTAGGGAGGTATGGGGCTTTTTGGGGGTTAAATTTGGAGCAGGTAGTTTTTGAATGTGGGGGCGGGATCCGGAGGAGATTGGGAGGAGCAGGGGAGGTGGAGCATAGAGTGGGTATCAGAGAAACCGCCATTTTACAGCAGTAACTGCCGCACTCACCTCCCCTTCTTGAGAGCGTGCGAAGCTCTGCAGCATTGGCGAGCATGGAGGTCGAGGCCTTGCTGCAAAGTCTGCAGGACGCAGCGGGCACACAGGGCACCGAATGGCTGCAGCAGTCAGTGAGCAGCCTTCTCAGTGGGGCGGTGACAGGATCGGCCCAGGTTCCTGTTGAGGGACACCGGCCGCAGAGGTCTAGGCCTCTGCCACGCCTGAGCCCTGAAGTCACCCCCCAGGCTCGGCGCCGAATCAGGAGCCCCTCTAGGGACCCTCCGGCTGGTGGCACGAACGGCGGGGCGGCAGCGACTCGCGGCAGAGCCGGGAGGAATCTGGTGACACAGCGGGGCCTGCAACAGGGGGAGGTGTCGGCCTCCCCTTCATCTGACGGTACACGCGGGGGATCAGGCGGATCCGGGAAACGGGGGCCTTATCCCCAGGCCTCTCGGTGTGGGGCATACAGCGGGCGGCGATCTGCTGGCCCAGTCAGCAGCGCTCTGCCTGGGACAGGGCAGGGATCATCAGGGCCAAGCTCGTCGCAGCTGCGCAGGCCTTGGCAGGGTTTGGCGAGTCTGTCTGGCCATAATACCTTTTATGCAAGCAGCGACTCTCAGCACGAGCAGCGTTACGCTGGCCTAGGCATCGGGACAACGGCGGCGTCGGCTGCAGGGGCCCCTGCACTTACAGATGGGACATCACAGGACGGCAGTCGGTTGTCTGAACTAATCGGAGACCAGCGTGGAGGGAGTCCGGGAGAGGAACAAACGCGTCAGGCTTCAGGATCTTTGGCTGCCCGGTCCTCAGCGCTCGGGCAGCTAGGTGAGAATGATCCGCTTTTCTCCTGTACCCCTATGTTAGCTTCCTCTGTGAATAGTAGTCGTGATGTGTTTACGGGGAGAGTTGGTGGGGGTTTAAGTCTTATCATGCACGGGCTTAGAGATCTGGCTTCGTTATGGGGGTCTGGGGGGCGCACATAGGGGCTCCACCATCTGCCGCATGGATTGGGAATCCTGGGGAGATTCCCGGAGTTGGGGGTCCACTGGGAGGGTTCAGTGGTGTAAGCTCAAGGGGCGGGTTGTCAGAAAGCACGAGGATTGATATCGCAGTGTCGGGTGCTACCACACTCTCGGTTACCGTATTGGTCGCTAGTCAAGCAGGAGAGGGAGAAAAAGAGGCCTCAATGCGCCTGGATGATGTGGCACGGGGCGAGATATACGTGTGTTTTTAGGGCCCATTGGGGGCACACCTAAAAAGCAAAACGAGGGAAAAAATATGGAAAGGGGAGTACGTCGAAATATTTTCCTTATTACCATTGGAGTGTTTTCATTTAGATAGACTGCGAAAAGATGATTCAAAAAAGGAAGATGAAGAAAAGAGGAGGTATAGATTGATTCCCAGGACCTTTTCTAATTGGCTGCAGGCATTCGCCATTTTGGCCAGTGTGATTGGTGAGAGAATTGCTCGGACCTTTTTTGTTATATAGATGCCATAGGGGAAGCTTATCGCATTTACGGGGGACAAGGTTGGCTCAGATACGATGAGCAATTCCGTCAACAGAAGGCGATTAGGCCTAGCATTCGGTGGGACCACAAAGATATAGCTCTTTGGATAAGGGTGATGGTCCCATCACGTTTCGGGTCCGGTAACCAGTCTTTTCAAGGAAGCGCTGGGGGTTCAGGACAGTCGGGACACTCAGCGGCAATGCAGAGAGGACTGTGCTTTGCATTCAATGAAGGGTCATGTAAATTTGGAGGGAAATGCAAATTTAAACACGAGTGTGCATCTTGTGGGGGCGCACATGGATCATCCAAATGTTTCAAGGGTGGCAGAAAAAAAGTGGGAGATGGGGTTGAAAAAAGGAATGACACAAATTTGTCTGGACGTGATGGTGGCTTTTCTAAATAGGTACCCTGATACGGCAGCGGCGACCCTGCTGGAAGAGGGTTTTAGGGAAGGTTTTCGAATTCCATTCGTTGATTCCTTTTTCGTTCCACAAAAAATTTGAAATCGGCTTTGCAATTTCCTGAGGTGGTGGTTCAAAAGTTGGAAAATGAAGTCAACCTTGGTCGGATGGCTGGCCCGTTCCCAGTAGCTCCCATACACAATCTGAGGGTTTCCCCATTAGGCATAGTCCCAAAAAAGGAGCCCAATAAATTCAGATTGATACATCACTTGTCTTTTCCAAAAGGGTCATCGGTGAATGATGGTATTGATTCTCAGTTATGTTCAGTGATTTATACTTCATTCGATGTGGCCATGGATTGGGTCCGTTTTTGTGGTAGAGGTGCAAGGTTGGCTAAAACAGACATCGAAGCGGCATTTAGGCTACTGCCTGTTCACCCGGATAGTATGCATCTACAGGGTTGTTATTTGGACGGAGGATTTTTTCGTTGACCGCTGTCTCCCCATGGGTTGTTCTTTGTCCTATGCATATTTCGAAAATTTTAGTACATTTTTGGAATGGGTGGTCAAGGATGTGTCAGGCCTGAAATCATGTATTCACTATCTCGATGATTTCCTGTTTATAAGCCCGGCTCAGAGTTCTGATTGCTCGTTGTTATTGGTAATAACCGATATCCACCAATCCAAAAGCAGTAGACTAAGCAGGGTGTGATTAGTATAAGACTATAAAAATTAACCTTTAATTAAATATGATTAAAATAGGGATGAGAATACAAGAAACAAAAATAGACAAGGACTCACATGAAAATCACATTCATAGGAATGTCTAATACCACAAACAATCCCCGAGACCTAGGGGAACCAAATAAACATATGTCTCCAGGGGAGATAGATGCTAACCAAAACCATATATGTCAGCACAAATTACCAGTCGCATGTACTCTCTGATCAATATCCATAATCGGATGTACTGCATGCACCACGACTGGAATGTAAAAAATCAGAATGATCTCACCTCTTTTCCTTTCATCTAATGTGGTCGAGATCCTTGATTATTGGCGCTGTAATCGGAAAGGGGGCACATTCCAGCCACACACAAATCCACGCTACCAATAGCAGGTTTTACCCCAAGATAAACGAAGCATTTCCCTACGCGTTTCGTTTTCTCAACTCATCAGGGGAAACTCCATATTGTTTCTCCAACTCCGTGGAGGAAACCAGATGCAGGGGTATTGTATCGTTGTTATTACATACAATGGAAAGAGTGGCAAAGAGTTTCGGGGTTCCGCTAGCGGCCAAAAAGACAGTGGGACCAGTTACCGTTCTGAGTTTTTTGGGGATCGAAATTGATACCTTGAAGATGCTTTGCAGATCGCCTGACGAAAAGGTTAACGCTTTGCACGAAGAGGTGTCAAGGGCACGTAGCGCTAAGAAACTGAGGTTGCGTAAGGTACAATCTTTGCTGGGCAAGTTGAATTTCGCTTGCCGGATCATGCCGATGGGACGGGCATTTTGTCGAAGGTTGTCATTGGCAACCGCGGGCATTAGATCGCCGCTTCATTTCATCAGGTTAAAAAAAGAATTGCGGGAGGATTTGGCAGTATGGGCAAATTTTTTGGAGAATTACAACAGTAAATCTTTCTGGATCAATCCAGTTGTGAATGCGGTTTCATCAGTGCCATAGTGGACGAATGTGGTTTTGGTTTGTTTTTTCAGGGCAGTTGGTTGTTAGCGGAATGGCTTGGTTTCTGGAGAGAGCAGGGATGGTTAGCGAATCGGGTTTTGCTCCATTTGTTTCCTATTGTTGTTGCGCTATCTTTGTGGGGCGAGAAAGTAAAAAATAGGAAGATCCGTTTTCCATGTGCGTCGGACGCTGTGGCAGTTGCGATAAATTCATTATCAACAGCTTTCCCGGTGGTGGTAAAAATTTTACAGCGTCTGGTGTTTTTGGGGTTATCGTTCAATTTGTGGATTGTGGCGGAAGTCAGGTCGATGGCTTCTAACCCTGTCATTGTTGCTCTTTCTCATCTGCAGGGGGACCGTTTTCGAGAGTTTGTACCTCAAGCGGAGTCAGCAGGCTTGGAATGCCCAGTGGAATTGTGGAGTTTTCCTTTCGGGCAGTAGATCATTTGTTTAAAAACTCTTTATCGGTTAGGTCCTGGAGGCAGTATCAACAGGCGTGGGGTATTTGGGAGGATTGGATTATGTCTTTAGGTGTGGGACTGCAGGACGAGAGCAGATTGCTGTTGTTGATCGGGCACTGCAAGGAAGCGGGTTGGTCCGTGTCAAAATTGAATAAGTTATTAGCAGGTCTTGCATTTGGTTTTACAGCTCGGGGCCTCATAGATGTGACAAAATCCAAACGTTAAAAGGGTGGAGAAAGGGTTGGGCGGTAATGGATAAGAGACGCACGGTTTCCTATGAGGTATTACTAATTTTGGTTAATCAGTTATCATCTGTGTGCTTATCACAGTGGGAGGTGGATCTCTTTAAGGTGGCCTTTGCGTTAGCTTTCTTTGGAGCTTTTCGTTTAGGGGAATTGGTCAGTCCCTCTAAATCAACCAAAGGGGGTGTGTTGAGGGAAGATGTGGATGTATATAGCGATAGGGTGGTAGTTTGTCTTTAATTTTCCAAAACAAATGTTCAAGGAAAAGGTTGTAAAGTGGTGTCCAGTTTTGTGCGTAAAAAATTTTATGGGGAGGGGCGGAATTTTGTCTAACCCCCTTTTGGTCCATGAAGACGGTTCCTTTTTATCTCGTTTTCAGTTTATTGCGGTATTTAAGCAGTGTTTGGTTTCAGGGGGAATTTCGCCTATTGATTACAGCGGGCACTCATTTAGGATCGGTGCGGCGACTGAAGCAGCCAAGAGCGGCTTGGGGGAGGATGTGGTTAAGAAAATTGGGCGGTGGGAGTTGATGAGATTTCCTTCTTACATCCGCCCGAATCTAGTCTGATGATTGATTGGGTTTTTGTTGATTGTGCCTTAACGATGTGTTATTTATTTCAGGCTGCGGGCACCGGCTGGTGTGGATTATGGGCCATTCTTTCGTTTTCTGGACAGCACTAAGGGCAGCAGTTCGGCCTGACGGGCGGCAGCTGGGGTTCTCAAGAGAGACAGCGATTCTGCGTTGGATCGGAAAGCGCGGGATGGTCTGGAGTCAATTTTTACCGGAGTTTCACCAGTTCGTACGTTTGGATCGAGCACCGGATGTAGTAGTAGTTCACTTGGGAGGGAATGATTTGGGCAAGAGGCCTTGTAGGGAGTTAATAAAGGACATTAAGTTTGAGATGTTAAGACTTTGGGCGTTGTTTCCAAGAGTGTTAGTTGTTTGGTCTGACATTATCCCTAGGAAGGTGTGGCGTGGGGCGCATTCCATTGAAGGAATAAATAAGGCTAGGATAAAAGTCAATAGGGCGGTATCTCGGTTCATGGCAAGAAATGGAGCGTTGGTAGTGCGCCACGTGAATTTGGAATTGGGAAAGGGTGAATTCTGAAGATCAGATGGCGTTCATTTGAATGCGATCGGCGTCGACATGTGGTGTCTGGCCATTCAGGAACGTATTTAATCGGGTTTAAAAGTGTGGAGGGACACAAATGTTTGAGGGGTCAAAACATTTATGTTGGTGGCGGGGGAGGGAGGTCCTCGAAGTTGGTGGAAAGGGGGAATGGCAGATTGTAGGGGGGATCCCCCTGGTGGTCCTGGACTCCCCCTGAGTGGATTGCGAGTGGATGAGGTAGATCAGCCCGTGGAAGGGTTGATTAAGGGGCTTGGTAATCGGTTGGTTTGGCTGGGTTGGTCACTATCTGCCTCCGAGCTGGAGCGTTGTGGCTGGGGTTAAGACTAAGCCTGGAGGCCAAGGTACAAAATAATTTGCATATCTGCAGTGTTTACTTTGAGGCTTAGAGGACCACCACTCCCTGGGGGGGATATTGTTGAACTGTTGTATTTTATGTTTAATAAAAGGCTGCTGTGGCCATTGAATCCAAATTTGGTTTAATGTAATTACTCGGGATCCTATGTCTCATTAGGGTATTTCTTTTAGGTCGGGAAAAATTATCAAGTAAGCAGTGAGGGGTATTTAGGTCGGTAATGGCGGTCAAGAGTCACGTGTACCCCTTACGTCATGATGGCAGTAGTACAGCATGTAACTTCTGCAGCCATACGTTGCCTGCCTTGGACACGTTAGACACGTATACAGAAACCACCAGGGATGGCCCCACCGTGTCGGCAAGTGGGTGGGGCCCTGATCAAGTGGGTGGGGCCCACTTGTCATCGGGGACACACTATGGGGTCTGTAAGTCGGGGGGCTCCTTGCCCCCCCCGTGATTTAAACTGTTTTAAATACTTACCTCTCCTTTTTCCCCACTGTCCGCAGGTTATGTCTCTTCCGCATCTTCTGGCTCTGACATCTCAGGGCAGAGGGTGTGAGGATGTCACTACTGTGTGCCCTCTAGGCTGAAGACACCGGAGCTGAGCAGACTGAAGTTGCGGCCAGCGGAGAATGAAGAGAGGAAAGTATTTGATTTTTTTTTATGTATGGAATCAATTTTGTATGGAGCATTATATGGGGCCCATCCTCTATGAAGCATTATATGGGGCCCATCCTCTATGGAGCATTATATGGGGCCAATTCTCTATGGGGCATTTTATGGGGCCCGTTCTCTATGGAGCATTATTTGGGGCCCATTATTCTGTATGGAGCATTATATGGGGGTCAATTATTCTGTATGAACCATTATATGGGGTCCATTATTCTGAGGGAGCGCTATATGGGGCTCATTATACTGTATGGAGCAATATATTGGGTCTTTAATACTGTATGGGGGACTATGAGGTTCACATAATACTGTATGGAGGACTATGTGGTGCCCATAATACTGTATGGAGGACTATACTGTCCAGTCTAAAATGAAACCTATTGAATCTCCCCAGGGCACACACTGTGGGCTGCAAGGATTCGCCACTTTCTGAGCTATTGCAGAATTTACAATAGATATCCCTCATGTAATGGAAATAGTAAGTGAAATCTTTGGCATTGTACTATACCTATATTTCTCTGCCGTATCTGGGCATCATGAATCATGATATGTGTTAAAGGGGCCCACTGAGACTCTTTCGCCCGGGGCTCACAAAAAGATGGAGCCGGCCCTTGAAACCACCATAGCCTTAGTAATGAATTTGGGTAGGACGTTGTAGGTAAATATAGAGGTTCTTCTCTTTTTAGAAAATGTGAAGCTTTATTTAAAGGATTTAAAAAGTTGGATAACTCTTTAAATGAGCCACTATACATGTAGTGATACATGTAGAAAAACATAGGAAAAAAAACACAGGGTACTTAGTTAACACTATTTTGATCAAAAGAGCGTAAACCCCATCCCACTGCGGCAAGGTGCACTCAATTAGGGTGATCTCTAACTCTAGTGACTCCCCTCGCTATGTGCCAGCAGGCCTCAAAATAGATTGGGGCAGAGCAGGGCCTGGACGTCACCTGTCTTTTGCACCTGTCTCTGGAAGGCTATTTAGACAAGGTACAAACTCCTCCCCCCAAGTACGACAAACTATAGCATAGTCAAAACCATGGACTAGTATTCCTATTAGTATAAGTGCAATGTGTCGGAGCAGATTATCATAGCATAAAACCCATTTCACAGGTCTCAATAGGCCCATAACCCTAGAACTGTATGGCGAATTAAAAAAAACAAAAAAAAAAACAGCATACTCGGGGTAGAAGCAGGAATAAAATAAAAGGATAAACTTGGCTTTCTTAAATCTGATGACAGGTCAGGACAGGGAATTGTCAGAAGGATCAGCCCTCCCAAGTCATCTATATAGGCATGTAGGCCATAAGAAGCTGAATAAAATGATACCTTGATATTTGCGGTGTCTTATTCCATATTTTCCTTCATATGTAAATGAGCTGTTAAGATCTATGGACTAAAACATAGATCTTCCCAAGAGTTTACCTCTGGGCGTGTATACTACGTCTATCTACATGATGTTGGCCAACCATAAGCAAGCAGTAACTTGTAAGTAGCACTAGAATGAAGGGCAAAAAACCCAAGGAGTATATTTAACCAAATAAAAGCATTTTTTTATTTGTAACAATATTAAAATATATAAATTGAATGAATACAGAGACTGCTGTGCTCAAAGCAGGGACTAACATGGTGGCATTAGCAGTGGTAACATGTACACAATGGTCGATAAAAAGATGGCCCTTCTTTAAATATTACAGGATACACTTCCCCACCCTAAAAAGAATAGGCAAACAATCAGATATGAATACACTTACATGTACTGACCACTGGTGTTAGCGATGTCCCCGCCGCCCCAACGCACGTTTCGCTCTTTCTTCGTCAGGAGGCGTGTATTAGGGAAGGGGTGGACATGATTACATTGATACTGGCAGCTCAACAAGGAGTATGTAAAATAGGGGGCAGATCACTGAGGGATCAGTGACCTTTCATAAGCCATACTGATGAATATGTTAGCAGAGTACCATATGAAGACCCCCCTACAGACCGCCCCGGAGCACGAGCATATCATTAACTCACAACTGAAAATAAAGATTAAACAACCACCACAAGATGGATTTCATCAACCAAGGTATCATTGTAATCAGTATAACGGCGCCGACCTGACACTGTCTGTAGGTTACTGTGCACAAACCTGCTGACAACAGATTCCCTTTAAAGTAATACAATTCTGGTTTACTGCAGCTGCCAGTAGGTAGGAGATTGGAAGCTTAAAGGGCACCTGTCACCCCGTTTTTTCAGTATGAGATAAAAATACTGTTAAATGGGGCCTGAGCTGTGCATTACAACAGTGTATTTTGTGGACCCCGATTCCCCACCTATGCTGCCAAAATATGTTACCAAAGTAGCCGTTTTCGCCTGTCAATCACGCTGGTCTGGTCAAAAGGGCGTGGTGTCTTCCCCCAGATCTTGCTTAGTTTTCACACAGACAGCTCTCCAGCGACCAACGATGCCGAAGTCCCCGGGTAACCAGGGTAAACATCGGGTTACTAAGCGCAGGGCCGCGCTTAGTAACCCGATGTTTACCCTGGTTACCAGTGTAAATGTAAAAAAAAAAACCACTACATACTTACATTCCGGTGTCTGCCGCGTCCCCCGGCGTCCGCTTCCCTGCACTGTGTAAGCGCCGGCCCTAAAGCAGAGCGGTGACGTCACCGCTGTGCTTTGCTTTACGGCCGGCACTGACACATTCAGTGCAGGAAGCTCTGAGCAGAAGCGCAGACGCCGGGGGACGTGACAGACATCAGAGGGTGAGTATGTAGTGTTTTTTTTCACTTTTACAATGGTAACCAGGGTAAATATCGGGTTACTAAGCGCGGCCCTGCGCTTAGTAACCCGATATTTACCCTGGTTACCATTGTAAACATTGCTGGCATCGTTGCTTTTGCTGTCAAACACGACGATACACGCCGATCTGATGACCAAATAAAGTTCTGGACTTTCAGCAACGACAAGCGATATCACAGCAGGATCCAGATCGCTGCTGCGTGTCAAACACAACGAGATCGCTATCCAGGATGCTGCAACGTCACGGATCGTTGTCGTTCTCTGTTATGATCCGGTGACCTTGGAGCCGCATGAGAGACTTTCTCAGGAGTAGGTGGTACCTGTACTGACCGCAAACCCTAAACTAACACCGCGACTAGAAGTAGCCGTGGGATGTACCTAACAAGTCCTAGACACCTCGACACAGCCGGAGGACTAAATACCCCTATAGATGGAAATGGGAATTCTATCTTGCCTCAGAGCAGAATCCCAGAGGATAGGCAGCCCCCCACAAATATTGACTGTGAGTATAAGAGGAAAACACACGCAGGCAGAAAAACAGGATTTAGCAAAAGAGGCACTTCTAGCTAAACAGAAAAGGATAGGACAGAATTCTAAGCGGTCAGTATTAAAATCCTAAAAATATCCACAGCAGATAATACAAATATACTACATCTAACTAAAGACATAGAAAGTATATCTGTATCTCCTGAGAATCCAGCTTGACTGAAAAATCCAAACAAAGTCTAAGCTGGACAAAAACACAATGAATTGCACTGAATTGCAAAGCACACTGCATGTGTGCACAGAGACAAAAAAACAGACACTTATCTTAGCTGATTGGCAGCAGGGCATGAGGAGCCAGAGAGAGATGCAATCCCTCCAAGTACAATGGACAACTGGCCAGGACTCATGGATCCTGCACACCTAAATACCTAATAGAGCTGAAATCAGCAGAAACACCTGCCCAGGAATACAACCCCAAGACAACTGCACTACCACCAACAACCACCGGAGGGAGCCCAAGAGCAGAATTCACAACAGTTCTCGTTGCAAAGTCGTTTAGTGTGAAGGTACCTTTACTGCATTGCACTTGTACATTATTTCTAAGCACCCCCTACTGGTGAATACAGGCAAAGAGAATTTAAAACTATATTAATGCTGAAGGGGTGGGGTGGGAGGGTTGGAACACTAAATCAAAAAGAAGCTTTGAGCATTATAAAGATATAGTAAGAATTTAAGCTGCACATTATGATGGACCTCCAAACTAAATGGCATTGTAAACGGGACATTCACTTAAGACCCCACAGGTTGTAAATATCATGTATTATTTTATTCAAATTGCAAAAACTCTAATACCACGCTCATCTCCGCTGGGGCAAGAATTGATGTGTATAATCCGGCGCCTGTAAAGTGCTGTATAGCACAATGATAATTATAAAAACCTAATCCGTATTTCAAATGAAGAGATAAAACCCAATCTAAATGTAACACGTTATTTCAATGCAGAGATCATTCGTACCTTCCTCTCCATTCAGCCAGGATTTATGAGATAACAACTTCATAGGAAAGGATACATAAAAACTGGTTATACTAAGAAGAATACGGTAATCACGTTTGATCTCTTCATTTACATATCCTCTTGTGTGCTTATGCCCTCCTGTATAAAATTTAATAATGCACAGCATGTCACACCACAGATAAATCATCACAGGAAAATACCAGGGATGCAGGATAACCAACCAAGTCCCCTTATGTCTGCACACCGCGGGTAGAAAGAAAATGAAAAGCCTGTATGGCACTGACTGCCGAATGCATATATATTAGAAATCTGCGTGAGGTTTAGATTTCATTAAGGAAGATGTTTTATATGGAATTTAGACTTTTATTATGTTTTTCTAAAAACTCTCCATCATCTATTGTAATGCTGTGAACCTTGATATGAATGTTTTTCTAGACTAGAAACAATGGACGTAGTATACCCAAGGGGCCCATAACAGATGATGGAGTGCACTCAGTTGAAAGAACAGGTTTCTTTTAGCTTTGTGTGTAGTAAAACATACAGTGGTGGCTTTCTGTTATGGAGCATAAACTGTAGATTCTTAGGCAAGGAACCTATATGTAACAGGTGGTTCCTGTGATATCTCATAACATTCATAGTAATTGTCACCAATAGGAACTTCATTTTAGTGATAAAGGACACCACTGAAAGTCCTTATTTATGTATGGATGTTGACGGTGGTGTGTGGTGGAGATGGAGAGCCAAAGAGCCTTCACCCAGAGCTCAAATTTTACCAGATTCAATGATGGTCAATTAAGGAAGATCCAACTCTGGATCATCCTTTGATGTAGGACAATTCCAAATGAATGGAACAATAGAAATGGAAGTAACCATTGTAGCTGATGTGGGGTTTTAGAGAGTGAAAGGGCTCAAACAAGTGCAGAAAGTTTTTTTGTGTGATAGCAAAAATTTGGTTGTGTCTTTGTGTCATCTAGCACCATATGAAGGATAAGCGAGCACTAAAATGCTCGAGTACTTGTTACATGAGTCGAGCAAATAGTAATGCTCGGGTGCTCGACCTGAGTAACGAGTATAATGGAAGTCAATGGGAACCGAGTATTTTTCATGCCCCCCCCAGAGATCTGGAGGGAGTGAAAGCGATGTACACAGCACTGAAATGGCATGGAAATAGCAAGGTGAAGACCCCTGGAATCATCTCAGAATGCCAGGTTAGTGCTGACAACAATGTTGTCAGAGTATTATGCAACTTATACGAACTGATAATAAAACATGCAAAACCACGCTTAAAATGGATTTGACTGGAAAAATGTTAAGAAGCATTCTTTCAAGAATAATGACTTGTATATAAAGCAAAATAAACAACAGAAAAAATTGCTCCACCACACCTTGGGCTTTGTTCACATGCAGTGTTTTAGCAGCGTTTTTGTATTGCTTTCAATGGAGGGAAAAAAATCAACAGGAAATGTAATTTTATCTGGCCATATGGTGTGTGAGACATGATCAGACACATTAAAAGTCACAATTTTTTATTCAGGGCCATCACTATTTGTAGACGGCCATAAGGCTGGCCTTTCTATTCTTAGAGGGCCAGCAGGTGTCTTGTGGACAGATGGGACCAAGCTAGTTCTTTGGTAAGGCCGGGATTACACACAGTGAGATACAGCCGAGTCTCGCAGGTTAAAACCAAGCTCTGGCACCAGCACTCCGGAGCGGAGCGTGCGGCCGCACAGCAATACATGGAGCTGCACGCTCCGCTCCGGAGTGCCAGTGCCAGAGCTTGGTTTTAACCTGCGAGACTCGGCCGTATCTCGCTGTAGTGTGACTCCGGCCTATAGCACATAATTCTACTGCTTACTGTAAATGGAATGAGGCCTACAAATAAAAGAACCCAGTAGTTGCAGTCAAATATGGTGGGGGTTCAAAGATATTTGGGGTTATTTTGCTGCGAAGGAATATAAACCAGCTCACCCGTGATGCATAAGCTGAGTTTCGGGAGCACGGACCCTCTGTGTCCAGGCGTGTAGAATCCAAGAGAAGAAAATGTCCAGCTTCACTGAATCCGTGAAAAAAAGTTTTCTTTATTCACAAACTTAAACATGGAGGATACAAACTTCAGCACAAACCATATGGGTAAGAATCTCAACGCGTTTCTGGAAACTAAGCTCCCTTAATCATGACATTTCTTCTCCGTTATTTTGCTGCCTCTGGCCCTGGGTGCCTTGACTGTGCACCATGAAATGTGAAGATTCCCAAAGGATTTTGGGTCACAGTGTAGTGCCTGGGGTCAGAAAGCTGTGTTTGCATCCTAGGTCATGGATCTTCCAGCAGGACAATGACTCTAAACATACTTCAAGAAACAGCCAGAAATAGATGGAAAAAATGCATTGGAGAGTTCAGAAGTGGCAGTTCCAGCTCCAGTAGCATAAAGTCTCCCACCACTACCTCTTACATACAAATGCTACAGAGAAACTGTGAATGGACCCATTAAATTAGTAAAATTTGCCTGCTTTGATGAATATCTAAGTACAGATGACCGTAAAAAACGATCAATGAGTGTATGCAAAAAACAGCAGCAAGTCTTACAATTTACAAGGCAATAATCCGTAACTAAATGTCTGTCATACACTATTCCTACTGCCACACTAACCATTGGCGAATTGCAGGTATTATTGTAGAATATAGAAGGGATTTGAATTGGCCCGGAAATGTTTTTCTTCTGTACTTACTGTACAAACTCTCCTGTCCCGGCTGTGAAATCCTGTATGCAGTGTGAGAACTCCCTATGTGTCGACCACCTGACAGCATACAACAAGACACTGAATCATATACTAATACAACCCATCGGCTCTTTTGGTTTAAAAAAAATTTCCCTTCACTAGAAGGTGGATTCACAGGAAAGCATTTTTCCACCGTCGCCTTCTTGTGACCGTGGATGCTCAAATATTTGAGCATTGCTACATGCAATCTCCTCATAGCCCACTTGAAACGGACAGCAAGAGTGTCCAAGTGTGGGTTCACTTGTCTCCGAGCACTCAGCATGATGGGAGGAAGGAAGATCAGAGTGAGGATTATGTGGTCCAGAATCACGGCTAGTGAGACTGGACTGTGTAGTAGACAGGGTGGTGCTGGCAAAGTGATGGGAAGCATTATCTGCTATCCATTCAACAACCCTTTCACACTGGTCTGGCTTCAAGAGTGATGTTCCGCGCCCCCCCTACAAAATGGGACAGGAATCTAGATCAGGGGTGTCAAACAGCATTCCTCGAGGGCCTCAAACCATGAGTGTTTTCAAGATTTCCTTAGCATTCCACAAGGTGCTGGAATCATTCTGTGCAGGTGATTAAATTATCACCTGTGCAATACAAGGAAATCCTGAAAACATGACCTGTTTGCGGCCCTCGAGGAATGCAGTTTGACACCTCTGATCTAGATCGACATGATGTGTATGTTTGTTGTGCTCTCACGGCAGGCAAAGTTTCACCTTGCCCGCGACCTCGGCCTCTGCGCTCACCATCAGCACCACGTCCACTTCCCCGTCCCTTATCACACGCCTTTCCCATTTTAAATAATGCTTGATATATCCCTGTTGAGAAAATGTTGCAGAGAGTATTGCAACGCGAGCAAAATGTGCCCACTACATATGGACATATAAGACTGTAGTATCAATATAGCATTGCTATTTGTAACCAAAGTTTTTTTTGTGTGTGTTTTGAGGCTCAACTCTAGCAGGATAGATACCACATAAATTTCACTGCTCAAAAAAATTGCAGTATTACAATGCCAGGCTAATTCGCACACCTCAGATGTATAAGACTGCAATACCAATATAGCAATGCGATTTTTTTTACCAATTTCCTTTTTTGAAGGTTTTGAGGCCGAAGCGCGATAAATGCTGCATAAAATTTCACTGCTCAAAACAAATAGCAGTATTACAATGCCAGGAAAATTTGGACACTTCAGATGGACATATAAGACTGCTGTATCAATGCTACTGAGATCCAAGTAAGTCTGGCTGTATGCCAGGATGGTGATGTGGACAGAGCCATGAGAGATTCTGCAGAAACAAGTCAACTGCATTGCAGACATGTAACATGGTGGCCACTTGGCTCTGGATGGAGAACTAGCCATGTGTTTAGGGGCTGCAGATGAAGTAAGTGGTAAGGAAGGAATATATGGTAGATGGGACAATTAAACTAATAATTTTCAATCCACCAATCATTTATACAAACTTAGTGATTAAGGGTGGAGGTTTGATAATACAATCTTTGCCTTGGGAACCAAAATAATTTGTACAACCCCTAATCATATCAGACACTGGATATCTCCTTGAGCTTTCCAAATACTTTAATCCATGTAGTCTAATTTTTTTAAGAAAACTATGATAGAGAAGCAAGTCCTTCATGCAAAGTATCCACTAGACACTCTGAGGGTTATGGATAATTAATTGAGATTTCCTAACTGATTTACATGGTGAGATTATACACTAAGGTCTGGCATCGGGACACAATTGTTCTCATCATAGATATGGAGATGTAGTTCTCAGACCATTGTGGTTGTAGGTTATCTATACCTAATGAAATCTATTTATGGATATTCCCTTTAATTATCAGTAGGCTGTATGAATATGAGCTTCATTTTATTTTTACTTGACATCTTCAGATTCAGTAGCCAATTATCTTGTGGTCCTGTAAACCATCTAAAACAGGAGAAATTCGTTACTGCAATGGTGATGGAACATATTCCAAATTACCCGCAGCAGGCATGCATTCATATTTGGAAATATCTTCATATTTTATAGTTACATATAAATGACAAATGTTCTAAAGCCAAACAATTAAAGCAAAATTAATTTTAAGTTGTTTTTATTCTAAAAATATAAACATGCTACTAAGGAAACTAGATTACTATTCTCTCTGACTGCTGTTTAAATCCACATTTTATGGTTTCTTTTGTGGTTTGTAATGCATTTGTTCATACCATGCCAACTAATATTTCCAGCAGTATTACATACAAAAGATGACCTTGGATGTTTTGGATAGTCTTGGTGAAGACTGCCGGGAATCTCAAAATAACCTTGGACAGATACGAACAGTGAATTCTGATTATATAACAAAGTAGTGCATAAAGCGAGCCATAAATGTCTACTCAGCTGTCGGCAATGGTTCATCTGATCGTTCGGTCGGCAGCTGTCTCTGCTGTCCCTACCATACACAGGAGCGCCCGCTCAGCTGGCCAGTCCTGTGTTCTCTATGAGAGCCGTTTCCAGACATCTCTGGTGGCGGCTTATTTGGGTGAGAGCAAAAGGATCGTTGGTCTGAAATCATACATGACAAATCCTTATCTTTACCAACAATCAATATTCTGGGGTCACATACATATTAGACTGTAACCATAATCTGTTGATATTGTCAAGTTCGGCCATTGGTACAATGTGTATGGTGGACTTTGGGTAGATCCATTGGGATAAGTCAAATGCATGAATTTGAAACCACACCAAAAATGATTCCAAAAGAGGCAAAAAAGAC
Source organism: Ranitomeya variabilis (assembly GCF_051348905.1). Classification (NCBI taxonomy): domain Eukaryota; kingdom Metazoa; phylum Chordata; class Amphibia; order Anura; family Dendrobatidae; genus Ranitomeya; species Ranitomeya variabilis. The sequence goes on along the minus strand of NC_135235.1, from coordinate 545,920,558 downwards.
CATTGATGAGACCATTTGCCAGATTAAAGATTCCTTTTTGGCAAACTAACAAATTTAAAGGTGCTATGCCCACTGGTACAGGACGGTGATATAAAGAACAAAGTCAGAATCCTTGTGATGAACACCACCCCTTCAAGACTTGCATTATCTCTAACACTGGAGGCTGGAGCATTTCTGTTATGAAGTGGCAAATTTGTTAACCAAGCTGTGACGTTTACTCAGGGTACTTGGAAACAACTTTTTAGCAAAGATGTATACAATTCCTATCGAATCCACAGTAAAAGTGTATGCAAAAAGTAGTATCTACTCAGCCAAGGTGATTCCACCTTTGCTGGTCAGACAGAGGCTACAGAGGGCAATAACTGGCATATCCCCAGGCAGCATTGTGTTTAGCTTTCCTTGAGACCCGAAATCTGGTCAGCCTTTAAACAAGTCTATTCCACCAACACTACACCAGGACTGCTTAAAGGGAATATTTACTACTAGTTATCTACACCCATTTATTGATACTAGCTCTGCTGGCGGCGACGTAGTAAATAACAAATGATCGGTGAAGAAGCTAGTCATTGGACCCTGCAATCAGATATTGATGATCCATCTTAGGGTCATCAGATGACCAAAGAACCGCTTGAACCCATATTTTCCTTTGGACACAACCTGAGCCCAAAATTCTGTAGAGTTCTCTCCAAGGCATCCTGCACATGAAGTATGCATAGTGTTAAGTTCTGTGACTGCGGCGGCTGGAATATCCCGGCTTTGGTCAGATGATGTAAGTGATTCAGCAGAAACCTCCCACCACCTCCATGTGTCCAGAGGCCCAGACAGCTGAATACACAAAATGCAAATGCACCTATTATACATCTGTGTTTTATGCCCTGCAAATATAAACTATATATCTCTCGGTAAATTATATGTGGGCCTTCACTATGTGCGTGGGCAGCTTCTGGCCTCTGAAAATGATGCAGTGACACATTAATGTATCATCCCCCGGCGGAAACAAAAAATGTCCAATATAGAAAAAAATGGTTCAGGCACATAATTGCAAAGTTCTCAACTAAGCTAGTTTATACCGATACTGGGCAGATGTGCTTCTTGGTAAGTGGCTGCTACCCACTGATAATGGGAAATCATATGTCTGTCACCTTGTTCTGGAGACATACCTACTGTGCCCATCTGTTGTAGATAACCTTCATCACCAGAGACACATCGCTTAATGATCACACACTTGGGTGATACTAACATCTGATGTTATTTGATGTTCTAATTCTGCATTCAGATACTAAGGTTGTCAATCATTGCCAACTCACATTGCATTGTGATGCTGCTATGTCATCTGGTGCCACCATATGCTCCACTGGAATCTGTTACTCTGTGTTAATACTGCACAGATATATAATATTATGCTCTATGTCCTGCGCCAGACTTGATATGCTGTAAAGGACTGATTTTCCTTCCCCTTTGGTGGTATGTCTTGGTTTGGAGTTGAGAACCTGTTGAGCTGCTGTTAGGATGGGTGTTTTTTGGGAAGAACTGCCAAGCCAAGTGGTATGCTACCAATAAAATAAATGGAAAGTTCATTTTAGTTTTAACAGCAGGAGACAAGATGAGGGAGCTGTGATTGAAGCAGATAGCATCCAGTTTAGACAGCAGATTGTTACGCTTGAGAGTTGCGATAAGGATCATAATGCTGTGTTGTAATCCTTCAAGAGGTGCTGACTATGTTTCAGTCCCCATACCCTTGAAGCTAAGTACCATAATGGAGGTGCTATGAAATACCCAAGGAACCAGAAGTGTCACAGACCGAACGGTTACCCCTAAAAAAAAATATGTTGCTGATACTGTAACGTTCAAGTGACTATGCCTCTCACCTGAGACATAATAGTTTTATTGCCCGGAAAATAAAGCTGTTCCTGAGTTTAGTCTGCTGAGTCTGTACCAGCTTTTGACCTCTTCTCTAGCCCAAGTATCCTGCATGATAAGTCGTGTTACTTTACAAGTTCATTAATTTCAATGCAGTGTAATACTTCATTTCACCTGTGGTCACGCTGCAGAGGAATTGAACACTCCCACTGATTCTTGCTGATCTTTAGGAATCCCATCACTTAGATACTTTATGATCTTTACAAACAGAGATTGCTGAAAGTACAGGATCTAGATCCAGCTTGTGAGGAAGCCATAGCACCTGGAATAAGGGAAAATAAAAAAACAAACTCCATTGACACATTTATGCTGTTGTAAAGCTATAATGATGTTTGAACACGATTAAAGGTCAAATATCTGACTTCAGCCCTCATTATTGTGATTGACAATGGTTCCTTTAGAACATCACACCTTACTGTGTAGGAATCTGCACTATTCTTGTACGCTTCATAATAAGCCTGACACTTTTCACATACTCCGGTTCTTACAGATATAGGATTCAGTATTTACATCAAAGAAAGGTGATGACAACTTCTAAAGACAGTTACTCATGGAAACCAATCTGCTATATGAAACCCTGCAACTTGTACTCTTGGATGCTCCAGTTGTTCTCCTTTAAAGAAACAGTCACATATTGAAAAGATTAGGACCATCAATTTAGGTTATTTTTTTCTTAACAATACATTGGCACAATAAGAGTTGACAGTTACATTTCTTGGGGAACTGAGAATTGGTGGTTGCAGTTCACTGTGGGCATCTGACTTCCTTCAATATTCCAGAACACCCTTGAAGAGTCTTTAAAGGGAATCTGTCACCTCATTTTTCGCATATAAGCTGCGGCCACCGCCATTAGGGGCTTGTCTACAGCATTCTGTAATGCTGTAATTATAGCCCCCGATGTATCCTGAAAGATAAGAAAAAAAGTTAGATTTCCCCCCCCACAGGGGCGGTCCGGGTCTGATTGGTGTCGCAGGTCCAGGTCCGGCGCCTCCCATCTTCATGCGATGACGTCCTCTTCCTTGCTTCTGTCGCGACTCATGCGCAGGTGTAATTCTCTGCCCTCAACAGATCGAAGTACTGAGTCAGAGAGGCCCAGTGTCTGCGCACTGCAGTACTTACTCTGCCCTCAGTATACCTGTGCAGGAGCCGCAACAGAAGCAAGGAGGATGACGACATCGTATGAAGATGGGAGGTGCGGGACCTGCGAAGCCCATGGGACCCGGACCGCACCGGACCGCCCCTGGGTGAGTATAATCTAACTCGTTTTCCTTATCTTTCAGGTTACATCTGATGCTTATCTACAGCATTACAGAATGCTGTAGATAAGCCCCTAATGATGGTGGCTGTAGCTTATGTGCCAAAAATGAGGTGACAGATTCCCTTTAAAGGGGTATTCCTATCTCCGAGATCCTATCCCTATATGTAGCAGGTGTAATAATAATAATAATATTAACAAATACCTTCAATTTGAAATGTTGTATAGTTTTTCTGATTAGCTGTGTCTCTTTTCTCATGTGCAGGCATTGCAGGACCTTAAGTATCAATGGTTACGACCACTAGCAAGTAACTGTCAATATATCAGTGGTCGTAACCATGGATACTTAAGGTCCTGCAATGCCTGCACATGAGAAAAAGAGACAAAGCAAATCAGAAAAACTACACTACATTTCTAATTTAAGGTATTTGTTAATATTATTATTATTACACCTACTACATATAGGGATAGGATCTTGGAGATAGGAATACCACTTTAAATCTTTCAGTAATTACTAAATTTATCTTCCAGAACTGAAGTCCTGAAGGGGCCACACACTCCAATATGTAGTACAAAAAGAGGGCTTGCACATATTGGGGGTTGTGACCCCCTCCAGTGCTCAGCACCCTTATCCACCCGTCTTTCCCACAGAAGGTTTTAATTGCGAGCTACGCCTGGTTTCCTTTTCACTCACCATTCACAAGAGGCCGATTTGGTACATGAAGAGGTAGGGCATTAGTGTTTAGGGACCATCCATATTTTGAGCTTTTGAGCTCTTTGATCAAAAAATGCTAAGTACATTACGTGAAGTTCATGTACTCATCAGTCGCAGTGTGCGGACGGACCGTGTATGCATATGTTCGTATATTGGCAACTTAATAGAGTTTTTGCGCACATGTACATTAATTTAATACTAAAGATGTATGGGCCCTATTTCTTTCTTTTCTTTTTTGTACTTCTAAAGTAGTGTGTTGCCCAAAAGGAAAAGGTACAGGATCACAAAGAAGCCAATTTCTTTTTTAAATTTTTTAAATCTAATTAGGAATCCTTAGGGCTCATTCACACGACCATATCTAGGGTCTGAGTAAGGCCAGCCTCACACTAGCGAGTTTTACGGACATATGAGCGCATAAACTACGTCCGTAAAAATTGGAAAATAAACTGCACAATTATTCTCAATGGGGCTGCTCCTATTAGCCGTATATTACGGTTCAGTATTATACGGCTTTCTACGGCCGTACAAAATCGCAGCATGCTGCGTTTGTCACCGTATTGCGCAAAAAAATCGCCAATGAAAGTCTATGGGGGCGAGAAAAATACGGATTCCACACTGACCAGCAGTGTGACTTGCGAGAAATACGCAGCAGTGTTAGTGAAAAGTCGGTAATTCAATTGCCGGCTTTTCATTTCTCCTGCACAAACCCGACAGGATATGAGACATGGTTTACATACAGTAAACCATCTCATATCCCCTTTTTTTTTGCATATTCCACACTACTAATGTTAGTAGTGTGTATGTGCAAAATTTGTGTGCTGTAGCTGCTGAAATAAAGGGTTAAATGGCGGAAAAAATTGGCGTGGGCTCCCGCGCAATTTTCTCCGCCAGAGTGGTAAAGCCAGTGACTGAGGGCAGATATTAATAGCCTAGAGAGGGTCCATGGTTATTGGCCCCCCCGTGGCTAAAAACATCTGCCCCCAGCCACCCCAGAAAAGGCACATCTGGAAGATGCGCCTATTCTGGCACTTGGCCACTCTCTTCCCACTCCCGTGTAGCGGTGGGATATGGGGTAATGAAGGGTTAATGTCACCTTGCTATTGTAAGGTGACATTAAGCCAGATTAATAATGGAGAGGCGTCAATTATGACACCTATCCATTATTAATCCAATTGTTGGAAAGGGTTAAAAAACACACACACATGATTTAAAAGTATTTTAATTAAATAAACACAGCGGTTGTTGTAATAATTTATTGTTCTTTCAATCCATCAGGAACACCCTCGCTTGGCAAAATAATAAACGCACAAGATACATACCTTCTGGTGAACCGTCTCGTCCCACGAAGTAATCCATCTGAAGGGGTTAACTAATATTACAGGCAGGAGCCCTGCTAAATGCAGCTGTGCTCCGTGCCTGTAATCCCCGGCGAATGAATGAAATGTAGGTCATTGACCTACATTTCCTTCAGTCGCGGTGATGCGCCCTCTGCTGGATGTCCTCATATGACCTGGAGCGTGGGAAAAAGTTCCCAGGATGCAGTTCATGAGAACATCCAGCAGAGGGCGCATCACCGCGACTGAAGGAAATGTAGGTCAATGACCTACATTTCATTCATTCGCCGGGGATTACAGGCACGGAGCACAGCTGCATTTAGCAGGGCTCCTGCCTGTAATATTAGTTAACCCCTTCAGATGGATTACTTCGTGGGACGAGACGGTTCACCAGAGGGTATGTATCTTGTGCGTTTATTATTTTTCCAAGCGAGGGTGTTCCTGATGGATTGAGAGAACAATAAATTATTACAACAACCGCTGTGTTTATTTCATTAAAATACTTTTAAATCATGTGTGTGTGTTTTTTTAACCCTTTCAAACAATTGGATTAATAATGGATAGGTGTCATAATTGACGCCTCTCCATTATTAATCTGGCTTAATGTCACCTTACAATAGCAAGGTGGCATTAACCCTTCATTACCCCATATCCCACCGCTACAGGGAGTGGGAAGAGAGTGGCCAAGTGCCAGAATAGGCGCATCTTCCAGATGTGCCTTTTCTGGGGTGGCTGGGGGCAGATGTTTGTAGCCACGGGGGGGCCAATAACCATGGACCCTCTCCTGGCTATTAATATCTGCCCTCAGTCACTGGCTTTACCGCTCTGGCGGAGAAAATTGCGCGGGAGCCCACGCCAATTTTTTCCGCCATTTAACCCTTTATTTCAGCAGCTACAGCGCTGAAATTTTGCACATACACACTACTAACATTAGTAGTGTGGAATATGCAAAAAAAAAAGGGGATATGAGATGGTTTACTGTATGTAAACCATGTCTCATATCCTGTCGGGTTTGTGCAGGAGAAATGAGAAGCCGGTAATTGAATTACCGGCTTTTAACACATATCGCGCTGAATGAAATCTAAATACAGAATATATATATATGTGTCTCAATGACATATATATATATATAGATACTGTATATATGTTTTCCCGAACATTTGAGCACATAAATCCATTAGATGTCGGTTTTGCAAGCCTGCGCGAAAATCTCGCAGTACGGATGCCATACGGATTACATACGGAGGATGCCATGCGCAAAATACGCTGCCACACCCTGACTACGGATCACTATTTTGGGAACATTTCTCCGTATTACGGCCGTAGTACGGACGTATAATACGTGGCGTATTGTCTTACGCCCAGTGTGAGGCCGGCCTAACACTCATGATAAAAACAGGCAGCACTCGGACCAGTGTTATTTAATGGGGCGGTGCAGAATACCTTTTCTTTTGTCACTGACTGAATCTGCATGTGAAAAAAAAAATCGCAGCACGCACTACTTTCTTCCGTAAATCGGATTAATCTCACCCTTCAAGCCTTTGAGTTAAAAAAAAAAAATCGGATGTCATACAGAGCCATAGCATAGTATCCTATTTTTACAGATACACTGCAGTTCTGTAACACAGGAAGCTGTGAATGGTCCTGGAAATCATTAATAGCTGCTGCTGTAAAAAAAAAAACGGATTGTACACTGACTGCACATGGATGAAAAGTGAGAAAAAAAATTGTCAGAGTTTTCTGGATGAAACGGTGAACGATTTTTACACACTTGTGAGAGCCTACCCTTACTTTCAGCTCCATGGGGTGTCATGGCCACACTATCATGGGACACTGTCCTGGAGACAGTCATAGTGGATGTGTCCTAAACATACTGTTGTGGCGACAATGTCACTGGGTCATTGAAATAGGAACATTATTATGAGGGCGTTATTAGAGGGCTTTCTGGCTGGCGCTACTCAATATCTGAGGGTTTGGATATAACTTCATGATAATACATTTCATACAAGCTGGCCTTACGTGAAATGCGCTCTCCGTATAGAATAATGTTCACGCACCAAGTCTGTTCTGCTGGTGCAATAGGTTGTGTGTTTTCTAATTTCTCTACAGTATGCATCCTCACCACCCCAGCATGGAGAGACGATTCCATGGATCTATCACCCCATCTGCAGAAACACAGAATTAATTAATTCTCCCTCCATCTTCAGTAGCTGGAAGAAAACATTCAGCCAGTCCTGTCATTATATAGTAATCACTCCTTGTCTCCTGAGTGCATGACTGAACTGCTGCACCGAGCACTCACTCTGAATGAGGCGCAATAGACATTTACAGAGAAATCCCAAGTTTCTTCTTCAAGTGGCTATCATTTTTGTTATGGAAATTTGGAGAAATTTGGGCTTTAAAGCAAAAGGGATGTTTAACATGTGAATATCCATGTTATTATTATTATTATTATTATTATTATTATTTATTTATATAGCACCATTGATTCCATGGTGCTGTACATGAGAAGGGGTTACATCAAAATACAAATATCACTTACAGTAAACAAACTAACAATGACAGACTGATACAGAGGGGCGAGGACCCTGCCCTTGCGGGCTTACATTCTACAGGATTATGGTGAAGGAGACAATATTTTGGGGGTTGCAGCAGCTCCGGTGTTGGTGAGGCGGTAGCTTCGGTAGTGGTGAGGAGGCAGCGGCGTCAGTGCAGGCTGTAGGCTTTGCTGGAGAGGTGGGTTTTCAGGTTCCGTCTGAAGGATCCGAATGTGGTTGATAGTCGGACGTGTTGGGGCAAAGAATTCCAGAGGATGGGGGATATTCGGGAGAAGTCTTGGAGGCGGTTGTGTGAGGAGCGAATAAGTGTGGAAGAGAGAAGGAGGTCTCTCTCTTATTATTATTATTATTTTGTAGTAGTGACCCCATCTAAGACCAGCATGATTTCAGTTATGTATGACTTACTGGGCTGCTTGCTGCAGTTTTGATAAAATTCACTGTTTTATCTACTGCAGCTCTATTAGTTCTCTGAATACTGAGCACTCTAATAAGCTTGTAGCTTTCTGCCTATGCGCAGTGTACACAGAAAGCTGCCAATTAGTGGTGGAGCAGGGTTATACAGAGCTCATGAATATGGAGGACTACATAGAAGCAGGTTTACTAGTCCTCTAGTGATATTATATTCTTTATAACAGAGTGATTTTATCAAAACTCTGGCAAGTAGGTAAGTTAGTGACACATAGCTGGAATCAGGGTCTCTGTCTCTACATTATGCTGCCCTCAGATTAGGTGGCAAAAACCTGGTGACAAATTCCCTTTAAGGAAGCATAGGATAAAATGTATTAGTTGATTAATGTGTTGATTTAATGTGTATAAAATTATTTAGTTCAAGGTGTTGGGAAACGTATACCATGTATCTTTTTTTGTAACAGTGCGCCTTTTTGGATGCTTACCATGCTTTTTAGAATTCCATTTAAATTACTTTTCTCCCATGGAACATTGCCTTTAGGACTTCATAGTCAAAAGCAGGACTTCCTTCAAAGTGTATCAAGGGCACACAACCAGCCAGACTCTGTTCTACAATAATGAGGGGCAAGCATCATAGTTACATAGTTATTAAGGTTGAAGGAAGACTTTAAGTCCATCTAGTTCAACCCATAGCCTAACCTAGCATGCCCTAACATGTTGATCCAGGGGAAGGCAAAAAAAACCCATGTGGTAAGAGTAAGCTCCATCATGGGGAAAAAAATTCCTTCCCGACCCCACATACGGCAATCAGACTAGTTCCCTGGATCAACGCCTTATCAAGGAATCTAATATATATACCCTGTAATATTATACTTTTCCAGAAAGGTATCCAGTCCCCTCTTATATTTAAGTAATGAATCACTCATTACAACATCATACGGCAGAGAGTTCCATAGTCTCACTGCTCTTACAGTAAAGAATCCGCGTCTGTTATTATGCTTAAACCTTTTTTCCTCCAGACGTAGAGGATGCCCCCTTGTCCCTGTCACCGGTCTATGATTAAAAAGATCAGCAGAAAGGTCTTTGTACTGTCCCTTCATATATTTATACATTAACATAAGATCACCCCTTAGCCTTCGTTTTTCCAAACTAAATAGCCCCAAGTGTAATAACCTATCTTGGTATTGCAGACACCCCAGTCCTCTAATAACCTTGGTCGCTCTTCTCTGCACCCGCTCCAGTTCAGCTATGTCTTTCTTATACACCGGAGACCAGAACTGTGCACAGTATTCTAAGTGTGGTTACACTAGTGACTTGTATAGAGGTAAAGTGATGTTCTCCTCATGAGCATCTATGCCTCTTTTAATGCATCCCATTATTTTATTTGCCTTTGTAGCAGCTGCCTGACATCCCTGAAACATGCTGTCTGTAGATCAGTTTCTGACTTATCATTTCTTCCTGGTCATGTAGAAAGGCTCATTAGAGGGTCTGACATTGACTTATAGGGTTACTACCTTTACTTTGTAATATAGTCTATTATTCGACAAAAGAGTTACTTTGCATACTTTTCTCCCATAGAGAATTATCTCCTTACTTACCTGTTCTTTTTAAGGAGAACCGATACTTCTGTCACGCTGTGACTATATGTGATTAGGAAAAGGGGCCCTGCACTGTGCCTAGCGCTGGGGCTCTAACTATCCCTGCTCTCAAACATACCTCTGAAGGTGAGGTTTGGGCCACCCTTCCTGTTCTCCTCTTATACCCTAAGCTGTTCCCTCCCTGGTACAAAAATGATAGTGTATTAACACATAACACTGACAGGGATACCAGAAAGCAACAAACATACAAAAACACTCACCAAAACATAGACAGGTATATAGGTAGGGATAGGAATGTACCAACCAAATGGGAATAGGACAATGAGGGAAGCATACACCCAAAAACAGCACGCAACAATCTCTAGTAGAAACAACGATTTTCAATTCAGAAAAGCGTCTCCAAGGAGCTAGGAAGCAAAGCTTTCACTGCAAAGATTTTATAGGGAGAGGAAATGACCAGGTCAGGAACAGCTGTGAGATGGAGCTGTATATTTCTTACCAGCATAGAAAGGGGCGTTAACCTCTTCTGCACCAAAGGAAACTAAATCCATTTAATATGGGACACAAAACACACAGGCTAAATGTAAGACCTACGATTCACGATACGTAATGATTTTCTAACCTCAGGTCTCCCAGGAGGACGTGACACACTCGTGAGAACTTCCCAAACTTTGAAATTACAGTAAATTTTGTTTACTCTCGATAGCAAGTAAGACCATAAATGTAATGAGACCTACATCTTGGGGTTAAAAGGCAGGTTTCAGAGTTATTTAACTGGAACTTTGTGATGGCTGGAAGAGAAAATAAGCTTTATACAGTTCCCGTTAAAACAATGTTGTCATGTAATGCATGCTGGCTCTTCCATAGAAAGAGAGAGCAAGCTGCTCTTTGTAGCCAATCTGGCTAAAAGAGCATACTTACCAATACCAAGAACATGGGCATGAACACCCAAACTGGATGATAAAGCTGGTTTACGGGCAAAAATTACATAAAATCCAGCATTTTCACACCTGTTACATTTGACTGGTTGTTTCTAAAAATTTGGGATACCACAGTGAGCAGCATCCCGAATAACGGCACCGCCTGTGCTCATTCAGAACTTCCTAACATTGCATTTAAAAATTGGTGTTCTAAACCACACATCCACTTTAAGGGTACGTTCACACAGGACTTTTTTGCTGCTTTTTTTTGCTGCTTTTTTTTATGCTAATTTAGGTGCGTTTTTTGGTGCGTATTTGGTGCGTTTTTTGGGTACGTTCACACAGGACTTTTTTGCTGCAGATTTTTGCTGCAGTTTTTTGCTGCAGTTTTTTTATGCCAATTTTCAGCTGCTAGGACACCTCACAATGGCTCTTCACACCTCACAATGGCTCACAATGGCTCTTCACACCTCACTAACCACACCCCTAAGCTCTTGGCTGTGAGATCCCTTCCTGCTGGCCATGATTTTCTGCACAAAAACCGCAGCAAATAATGCTACATGCGTTTTTGCAGCGTTTTTGCAGCGTTTTTTTCATCACCCATTCAAGTCAATGGGTGAAAAAACGCTGCAAAAACGCAGCAAAAACGCTGAAAGAAGTGACATGCCCTATGTCCAAAAAAAGCAGCAAAGCAGAAAATACTGATCAAACAAAAAACCAACGTGTGTGCATGAGATTTCTGAAATCTCATAGGCTTTAATGGTACTGTAAAAAGCAGCTGAAAATTAGCATAAAAAAAGCAGCAAAAAAAAGCAGCAAAAAAGTCCTGTGTGAACATACCCTAAGGATTTTTAATTGTGCACAAGTCCATGTGTCTATATTAATATAGATATGTTCTAAATTAATGAATGAGTTAATGTCAGAATTGGAAAAGTTGGGTAATGTAAAACTCCATCTAAAGCACAATTATTCTCAGACTCTCTGAATTCAATGATATAGTGCTTACTAGCTGGTAGGGAAGTCCTGGTGTTCAGGACAATCTATTCAGTTCTGTTAGGAGTAGTCAGTCACATCATTAATTAGAATAAATAATTCTCTGCTTTAGGAGTTTTTCCTCTTGAAGGCATTGTTGATCACACCCTTCAGTGACAGGTCTAAAAATTTACATACAGTCTTTTTTTTTACATCTGTCGCCTACAGAACGAGCTGTTCTAATGATTTACAATGGATTCTGCTACAGACTTTCTTCTAAGCGGTAACCCATAACTTCTCAGCACGAATCTTCTGGAGCTCAGTGCTCCCATCCCCGGATTCCTGCTTTGCTAGGGATAGTGTGCTCATGAAGACTGACAATTCAGACCAGGTTGTGCTGCTAGTCCAAATTGTGCTCTCTCCCAGGCTGCTAGAAGAGACAGCTTTCACTCTGCAGCATGGGAGAAGTGCTGGGACAGTGAGGCTGATCGGATCCAACTGGCTTCATGACAGCACTAGCAGGCTGTAAAGAATAAAGCCTGCTTGTGCTGCACTCTCCTTGCCTAGGTAACCAACCGAGCTGGGATTACAGAAGTGGCCAGTAACCTAGGCAATGAGCTGTACACTGTAAAATTAAAAATCCCATCGTTCTGCTCCGTTATCACAATTTTTAAAATGGGGGAAAATGGTTTGCTTTTATAGGCATTTTGCAATTTTACCTATTTGTGTACTTGGAATAACCCCTTTATGAAGATATTTGTAGAGATCATGGCTTACTGTGTTCACATTGGATTTAAGGTCCTTGCCTCTTGAGTTGAATCCAAGGAATGTGTGCTGGGGCCAGAAATCTAAAGGAAGGAGACACTGGTAGCAGGCCTGCATCTGGTCTGAAAATGTGGTTGTTACATCTGAATACAGCAGGCAAGTCATGGTGTTCAAGAGAGCAGGACTGGAAAGTAGACAGGCGAGTTCAGCTTTAGAGGTACCAGAGGTACATAGTCAGAGGTCCAGAAGGTCTAGCCATAGGTTGGAGGGGACCCTAAGACAGCACAAGAGAAAAAGAGGACAGAGACTGCATGTACAGTGCCTTGAAAAAGTGTTCCTACCCTGTGGACCTTTACACATTTTTTACATTACACGCTCAAAAGTAAATGTATTTTATTGGGATTTTTTGTGATATGCCAACACAAAGTAGTAAGTTTTTGTGAAGTGTAAAGAAAATGATACCTTTCTCTAAATATTTTAAACATATTAATTTGAAAACTGTGACCTGTATTTGTATTCAGCCCCCTGTAGTCTGATACCCCTAAATAAAATCTTGAGTGACCAATTGCCTACAGAAGTTATTTAATTAGTAAATTGAGTCCACCTGTGTGTAATTTATTGTCCGTATAACTACAGCTGTTCTGTGATGGCCTCAGAGGTTTGTTTGAGAACATAGGAATCAAACAGCATCATGAAAGCTCAGAAACTCACCAGGCACCTCAGGGATAAGTTTGTGGAAAAGAGTAAAGCAGGGTTAGGTTGTAAAAACAATAGCCCAAGCTCTGAACATCTCCCAGAGCACTGATCAATCCAAAAATGAAAGTAGTATGGAACAACTGCAAACCTACTCAGACATGGCCATCCTCTTAAACTGATATCCCAAGTGTCATGATCCAGGTCGGAGTTTGCCTCTTGCTTCTCTTTCCTCGGCCTGGTCATGGAGGGGTTAACCTTTCCAGCCTCTCTTTGGTTCTTGGGTGGCTATTTATTGGTGCTATTTCCGGTACCTCTTGTCAGTGATAGTTCTGGCCCTTGGCCTAGAGCAGCTGATCCGTATACCTTAGTGATCCTTCTGCCTCTGACTTTCTGTGTGTGTCTCTGACCTGTTCCCTTTCCTTGACTCAGTGTACGTTTGGTGATTTCCCTACAGTTTATGACTCGGCTTGGACTCTGAACTCTGCCTTCAGTTTTTCTGTCTCTGGTACTGCGTTCCCCGACTGGCTTTTGACCCTCTGGCTCGTACCTTGACTCCTCTTTCCATCTCATGTTTTGGATTCCACGCTCCCGACTGGCTCTGTCTTTTGGCTCGTCTCTGACCTCGTGCTTTGCTGTGACCTGGGGTACTTCATCTCCCTGTTTGTTGCTGACTTTGGCCTGTCTGACTACTCTGCCGCCTCCTGGTGGCAGCCTGCACTTCTGCACCGAACTGCTACACAGTGAGACCCTTTTTCCCATTACAGCGCCCCCTGGTGGTGGCTGAGCGCAACTGCTCCGCAGATGCATTACAAGTAAGTAGAGCATTAATCAGAGAAGCAGCCAAGAGGCCATTGGTCACTCTGGAGGAGCTGTAGAGATCCACAGCTAAGATGAGAGATTCTGTCCACAAGACAACTATTATTAGTCGTACACTCCACAAATTTGGCCTTTATGGAAAAGTGGCAAGAAAGCCATTTTTGTGTTATGAGCTCAGCTTATGACATGGATCCTCTAAGCTGGGTGCGCACACGGACCCGGACATTGATGCAGCAGCAAAAAGAAGACACATATGGAGACAGGACACAGGAAAACTAAAAGTGTTACTACCAAGATGCAGGTGTGTTTCTTGGTGGGTCTTATATAGGCCTAGGCTGAGAATCACTTGGGGGCACTCCGGGTCCCGTTCAAAAACAACAAAGAGTAGTAGACATATGAGAAGGTGATGTAGCTTGCCGAGCCGGGGCAGATGCATAACAGTACCCACTTTTTTAGGGCCCCTCCAAGATGAGTCTGTAATAGATTAGACAATGCTTTGCTTGAATTTTCTTTTTCAAGATAATAGCATGGAGCGCCCCCACGTAAGGGCAATGGGGTACTCGGCACCGCTTCCTTTAGTTCAGGGGATGTCACGGTGGCCCGACCCGGTCTGTGGCCCTTTGAGGGGTTTCCAATAAAAGGAATAGTTCTTATGGGGGAAAGGTCTTTAAAGGGATAATGTTCGTGACGCCACCTGTGGTATTCGGTCAGGGTGACCGACGCTGCTTAGGGGTCCGCTGGGGTGATGTTATGGCAACAAGATGGTATACCTTCCCACAGGTGAAGTGTGTCCCCAGGGCTTCCCAGAGTGTAGATGGTAAATGGTGTGAGGCACAGTGAAGAACAAGGACACAAGATTGCAGTCTCTTTACCTTTACTGAAGGCTTCAGTGTCCACAGTCCAGGGCACCAGATCACAGGATAGGCAGAGTCCAGCCGGTCTGAAGGCAAATCCAGAGTCCCCTTATCCAGGTGGAAATCAGTAGCCTTCCTCTAGCGCCTGTGTGTTGTAGTACCTCCCTATTGTAGATGGAATGTCTCTTTCTCTCTGTCCCCCAGATGGTATGGATAGGACAAACCCGTATGACTGGTGGCCTGAGGCTTTTTACAGGGACCCTACGACGCCCCAGCCCCCACAAGTTGCCACCGTGCCTCCTGAGTATATGGTCGGGCAGCTAACGTGGAATTAACTGTCCTGCCGGTCTCTGAAGCAAGGCTTGGAGATGATTGCTCCGTCGGTGTTTCGGCTACCAGATTCTGCGCCTCAGAAGGAGGCAGCCTTTTGCAGGGCAGAACTCTTTCTGGATTCCTCTCCTTTTGCTATGACTTCGTTTTTCACCCGCTACAATAGTTCCCTTCGTGTCCTTCCTTAGGATGCTGCCGCACGTGGGGCAGGCGCAGCTCCGTGGCCTTCTGTCTAGGCCTCTGACAGGATCCCACCCCTGTCAGGAACCTCTCTGTCTGCAGCTTAGATGTTCCTCCTTCCCTCTGGCTCACAGGGTGCTACCTGGGTGAAGCCCAGTCAGCTTCTGCTTAACTTTCTATCCAGACCACCAGTTTTACCTAATTGTGAGGAGTGCCCTAATAGATAGGAGCATAGCTCCCCCTGGTGGAGTGGAGTATGAAGTATGGTGTATGGTTTGTGATACCTGTAGGAAGATCTCCTTTATTGCCTTCAGACGTAATATCACTCCCCCTGGTGGAAGAATAACATTACTGCAACGACCAGGACTCTGGGGCGCTGCAAGCACCTACATCCTATTTAGGCATACAGCATCTCTTCTCAGGACCACAAACCATTTTATAGTCCTAAACTTGGTTTATTTCATATTACATGATTGGATCAGGAGCAGGAACAGGAAGTATTTTGACTATAGAAGAAGGTTTGAGGACCAGAGGATGTCCTGCAGAAGGTGAGTTGGAAAATAACGAAGCAGAAGCAAGCACATACTCAGTCACAAATTTTCTGCAGTTCTCTTTGCCCCATGCTTAGAGAAGACATCTGCAGAGTCCTAAATGAGGCAGGAACATTAGTGGCAGCGGATACAGAGCAGATTTTCTGAGAAGGTTTTTGAGCAGTTATGATACCCACTGGACGAGCTGGTCTGGTCAGATTACCAGTCAATGACCAGAGAGTATAACAATAACCTCAGAAGTCCCAAAAGCACCAGGGCATCAAAAAGTGACTAAACTAAAAAAGAAATGTTCTCCATGTGTAGTGCACCAATCTGGAGAGTTATATTCACTTTCTGGAATTGGATACGACGACCTGGTTTTTCAAGTGACCCGGCATGGAGCATAGTAGAGAGCAGCAGCCATAAGAGAAGTTGATGAAGTGCAGCTGAGCCAGGGCAGATCTGTAGCATTTTGAAAGCAAGCTATAAGAAGTTCAGTTTGCAGATTGCAAAAAGCCATGTAGGAGACACAGATAGCAAGTGGAAGAAGGTCCTGTGGCCAGATGAGGCCAAAGAAGAAATTTTTGGGCTAATTGCAAAACATTATGTGTGATGGAAAACTAACACTGCACATCATCCTGAAAACACCATCCCCACTGTCAAAGTGTGTGGATGGCCCAGTCCAAGTGTAGACCTAAATTATTATTATTATTATTATTATTATTATTTATTATTATAGCGCCATTTATTCCATGGCGCTTTACATGTGAGGATGGGTATACATAATAAAAACAAGTACAATATTCTTAAACAATACAAGTCATAACTGGTACAGGAGGAGAGAGGACCCTGCCCGCGAAGGCTCACAATCTACAAGGGATGGGTGAGAATACAGTAGGTGAGGAATCACCAATTGATAATCTATGGCAAGACTTTAAATTTGCTGTTCAGATGCCTCCATCCAATCTCACTATGCTAGAGCTAATTACAAAGAAGAACAGGCAAACATTTTAACCTCTAGATGTGAAAAGCTGGTAAAGACATGCCCCAAAAGACTTGCAATAATAATTGCAAAAAAAGTGGTCCTACAAAAGTTTGAATCAGGGGGGCTGAATACAAATGCACATCACAATTTTCAGATTTATATTTTTAAAATAATTAGAAAACCATGTTTAATTTCCTTTACGCTTCACAGATACTTGCTACTTTATGTTGGTATATCACATAAACTCCCAATAAAATACATGTAAGTTTGTGGGTGTAAAGTGAAAACGTTCACAGGGTATGAATACTTTTTCAAGGCACGGTAGACAGGACCTTTAAAGTGTCTGTGAAAAAAATACTAGGCCGAAACATGGGTACTAGCTAGCTGGAATGGAGGGCCCAACTAAGCTGTATACCGTAATTGAAATGCTTCATTTCAGATACATGCTGCCACAGGTAATTGTTTATTTTACTCAATTACATAGCGCCATTAAATTCTGCAGCACTTTACAGACATCATCACTGTCCCCATTGGAGCTCACACTCTAAATTCCCTATCAGTATGTCTTTGTAGTGTGGGAGGAAACTGGAGAACCCGGAGGGAACCCACGCAAACGCTGGAGGAACAGACAAACTGAGCCACCATGCTGACCAACTGCTAAACCTGTGTCTCTGCAATTACAGAAGAGGTAACCACTTAGCTTTGTAGTTACCACCAACTTTATGTAACACCCCTTTAAGCTGGTCTCTGTAGGTAGGATGATTGGAAGTTCTCACCTCAAAATAGCACAGTGTCCAATCTTGCTGGAAGCTCTAGGAACATGCAGGAGGGTCTTCGTCTTCTGCTAGGGGGTCGACTTGGGAAACCCCTGTCCATGCTCCATACACAATCACAAGAGATGAGATCAAAATAACCCAACAGGTTTTTTGTATGGTGGTTTAATGTGGACAAATGAAGGGAAATGAACACAAAATAGCAAATCATGTAAAACAACCCACATACACAACATATCTGCAGGGCCTCTAGAGGTAAGGGATGTGCTTTATATCAGGCATGGCTAAGGAATAACATTGAATAATCCCGGGGATGATATACAATCTGGCTATATGGATAATGGATTATTACACAGTACTTTTACTATATCTCATACGTGTGTGTCATAGTTTTTGATTATGATGATTACAGTCACACTGCAAGCGCCATCAAGCAAACACCTATAATAACAGATATAATCTGATGTGGCTGCAGCAATGCAATTAGCACAGTCGAATGATGGGGCCCAGCTGCTGCGAATGTTGACGTGATACTGTAACCATTGGCGCACTCTAATATCAGTTCCAACAAAATCCCTTCAGTAATAGTTCTCTCATGAGCTTTTTAACAGTAAAATCATGGGTCCCAGCAACATTTATTCACTCTTTGATCACACTGGTATCCAGCTTGGGCTTCAGCGTTCAGATATCTGGGTACCATGGAGTTAGGGGTAGGATCTTCCTCTGTGGTAGGCCAGACGGCGGTGGACATCTTTTGCTAACCCAGCTAGTGTAGAGACATGGTACAGCTTGTACCTCTACACACCTACACACACATATACCTACACACACACAAACACACACACACACAGAGTCAATCAGTATTTTCCTCTGCCAGTCCACCTCTTCAAGGTTGAAAATAGGAGCAAATATTTCTGGGAGCTGTAGTGCAAGGCCATGTAGTAAAGGACTAATTAAAGAAGCCTTCCTGCTCCCATCAAAGTTTTTATCCTCTTTATATATTGAAGTCATCATATTATACAGAAATGTGTACTTGCAATTGCTCACTTTGTCTTTCCACTTCTGCTCTTTTCTATGATATCATAGAAACAGGAAGTCTTTTTTCCCTGACCCAGTTATCCGTGCAAAAGTACCTGACAAGTAGTGATGTGTCGTTTGCGAATGATCCCACACAAAGAGCCGGCTCCCTGCTGTGAACGATGGGAGCCGGCATGCCAGTGGGAGCCCCTAAAATGCCTGAATGGCTCTCATTGGGCATAAAATCCCGGACTTTGGAAGGCGTAACTCCACCCACCTGAGCAAAACTCCACCCACTAGTTTCTGCGGTAGGTGGGCGGGGTTTCGAACGCCTGAATATGTATTCAATAGGGATAAATTTAGGATCCAAAAAGAGCTGGCTCTTTTGGGTGAGCGGAGCCATGAGAGCCAGATCACCAAAAAGAGCAGGACTGCCCATCACTACCTGACAGGGGAGAAGAGGGAGCAGCAGGGTCAATAGTTGAAGAGGAGGATGACTTATGTAGGGAAAATTGACTTCCTGTTTCTACACAGAGCAGAGAAAAGAGAAGAATTAGCTGGGTAGAAAGGTAAAATGAGCAATTGTAAGTACATATAATATGTGCTATATAATATGATGAATGCAATATATTAAGAGGATAAAAACTTTGATTGGAATGCTTTTTTAATAAAACACTGTTTGCCCCTAGCTGTAGCAGCCTCTCTACTCCATGCTCTCCTTGCAGGGGCTACATTTATATGGTTCATCAAGTTCCACAGGAAAATCAAGTTTATTTTTGTAAACTGGACTGACTTCTTCCTTGTCAAATTTGCGAGCTCTGGATTTCTATGTCATCTAGAACTATGCATCCAAAGAGGGACTGATCTGTAGAGGTTAACAACACACACTGAGGAACCATTACTCGGCCCTTGTGACCCCTACACATTCTCCTTTACAGCAGTTATCTGAGAACATCATGTGCATGGAAAAATATGTAAGGATTACAGGTATCCCATTGTTGAGAAAGTGGTCTTGGTCCACAGTACTCTCAGATGTATCTGGTACTGTAAAGTTCAGACCAATTCACTTCAAAAGAGTCGAGTTGCAATAAAGCAGCAGAAGTAACAGGCGTTAAAAACAGGCTGGTACATAGATGAGGGAATAAAACTTAGCTTGCTGCATAGAGCAGAACTGAGCTCACTGCCTGCATAGCTACTGCAACAGAAGCAAGCTAACTACATATATGTAG
Organism: Ranitomeya variabilis; assembly: GCF_051348905.1. Classification (NCBI taxonomy): domain Eukaryota; kingdom Metazoa; phylum Chordata; class Amphibia; order Anura; family Dendrobatidae; genus Ranitomeya; species Ranitomeya variabilis. Next base: position 545,900,703 of record NC_135235.1, on the reverse strand, counting down.
GAACTGAACTAACTGACTACATAGACACGAGAACGGAACCAAGATTACTACATAGATAAGTGAACAGAACCGAGCTGACGATAGAAATAAGGGAGCAGAACCGAGCTTACTGTAGAGATATGGAAGCAGAACAAAGCTTACTACAGAGATATGGGAGCAGAACTGAGCTTACTACAGAGATATGGGAGCAGAACTGAGCTTACTACAGAGATATAGGAGCAGAACAAAGCTTAGTACAGAAATATGGAAGCAGAACCGAGCTTCCTACAGAGATAATGGAGCAGAACCGAGCTTACTACAAAGATATAGGAGCAGAACCGAGCTTACTACATCAATACAAGAACATAATCATGCTTACTAAGTCTACTACATAGATACAGCAACAGAACCACACCTCCTACATAAATATGGGAACAGAACCAGGCTTACTATATACATATGGTACCAGAATCCAGATTACTTTATAGATATAGGTATATGTTCGCGCTCGGTTCAATCCCTCATTGATTCCATGGATAGCCCATCATGATAGTAAAACCTTATAGTATATAAATGATGGCAAAGGGTTTGAATCGTGCCTTGCCTATATTTCACGTGACCAATAAGGCTAAAAGTTAAAAAGATGAGGGCACTTAAGTTAAAAACTGGATTAGATTACCTGTTCCGCCGTGATGCTTAATGAATCACTAAGTGCTTCCAGTTCTTAATGCCATCGTAGCAGAAATCTGTGCTTAGTGGTCGGTTTTCTATTGAGTGTGAAGACCCTGGGCGCTGCCCCGACCGGTGGCAGATATCACCCAGGAGTCGTCACCTGCGTAGAGCGGAAGAACGATGCCGCTAAGTTCACAGTAGGTACAGGACCTTGCGTGACGTCATGGTCACGTGATTACTCATGTGACTGGCTATAGGAATCAAAGTGGACCAATTCCTATGCGTTTCGGAATAGACATATTCCTTCTTCAGGGATGGTCCATGGAAGGACATCGGCACCTTTATAGTTAGCAGCAATCATGTGACCTCCTTATGTGTTAAAAGCAAACAACTCAATCTCACTGTTGAGACCCTTAGGAATTAAAGTGTCCAGTTCGAATATCATCCTACTTTCTTCCCTTGACATTTGCTGAACGTAATTTCCTTTTCTACAGCTTTTATGGACTATTTTCAAGCCTGTCATGATGGTACCTTTTGCAGAACCTCCATGATGGGTCAGAAAGTGTTTTGACAATGGATGACCTACGAATTTTTTTATTTATGTTGTGTAAGAGCTCATTTATTCTAACATGAAGCAGACGCTTCGTTCTACATATATATAGTTTTTCACATGGGCATTTGATTAAATAAATGACGCCTTCTGTGTTACATGATACATTCTACTTTATAGATATGGTAACAGAGCCAAGCTTATTGCACAGATATTGTACCAGAACCAATCTTTCTGTTTAGATATGGTACCATAACTGAGCATATTATATAGATATGGGAACATAACCAAGCTTACTGCATAGCTATGGGACCCATAGATACATAACCCAGCTCACTACATATACACAAGTTTCCTAGTAAGGCCCTTTAGAACACCATCTTAATTAAAAAAAAAAAACCTTTTGGAAACTTTATTTTCACCCTCAAAAAATATTTTCAGTGTTAAGATACGGCTGTTTACATATGCTCTGTGCTCGTCAGATCCCTGCTCCACATACAGTTTGCGTAGAGACAATCACATGTCAACCTCTTTTTTCTGATAAACCCAATTGAAACAATGAGAGAAGTAGAAGAGAAAGTGCTTTTCTCTATAAAAATTGCATATGGAGCGTCTCTATAAAAATTGCATATGGAGCGGTGATGTGACGAGCGCAGAGAGAGTAAAAACAGACAAATCCCAATAGTAGATTACACAGAGTTAAAAGTCAATGAAGTTCTACAAATGTTCTAGACAACTTTTCTAAATGCTATTTATCTCCAGATGTAGAGGCAATCTTCAGATAAATAGCGTTTAAAGCCTGGTTGGTCTGCTTACTGGGAAAGCGTTGGCTACAGGAAGAAAGTTAAGTTTTATTCTCCCACTCTCTTGCAGTCATAGTGGCAGTTTAGGAGCTGTTCCAATCAGCGCTCACTACAAAGTGAGCGTTGTGTAATAACACAGCACTTCACCTGGGCTTCACAGGATCACCAACATGGCAGCAACACATGGCAACCCATCAGCAACTATTAGCTGTGTCACAGGAGGCTGATGGGAGCTGTTGAGTACATGCACATGGAGCGCCCCCATGTGTAGGGCAATGGGGTACTCGGTACCGGGTCTATCTCTCGGTTCTGGGGATGTCACGGTGGCCCGACCCGGTCCGTGGCCCTTCTGAGGGGCGTCCAATTAAAGGTGAAGTTGTTTGTATGGTGTTCGCGACGCCACCTGTGGTATTCGGTCAGGGTGACCGACGCTGCTAGGGGTCCGCTGGGGTGATGGAATTGCAGCTAGATGGTATACCTTCCCACAGGTGAAGTATGTCCCCAGGGCTTCCCAGATGTGTAGGTGGTGATGGTGGACGTCGTAAGGCGCAATGAATAACGAGGACACAAAAGTTGCAGTCTCTTTACCTTTTACTGAAGACTTCAGAGTCCACAGTCCAGAGTACCGTTCACAGGGAAAGCAGAGTCTGGCCGGTCTGAAGGCACATCCAGAGTTCCCTTATCCAGGTGGAAATCAGTAGCCTTCCTACTAGCGCCTGTGTGTTGTAGTACCTCCCTGCTGAGCACCACGGGATAGTCCTCACAACTTTCGTGGATGTTTCTGATGTTCTCTCTCTCTCTGTCCCCCAGATGATATGGATAGGAAAACCCGTATGACGGGGTAGGCCTGGAGCTATTTTATAGGGACCCTAGAGACGCCCCTCTCCCACAATTTGCCTCCGTGTCTTCATAGGTATTTAGGTTGGGCAGCCAACTTGGAATCAACTGTCCTGCCGGTCTCTGAAGTAAAGCGTAGAGTCTATTACTCCCTCGGTGTTCCGACCACCAGCTACGCGCCTCAGAAGGAGGCTGCCGATCTTGGAGCAGAACTCCTCCCGGTATTATCTCCTTGTGCTGTGACTTCGTTTCTCACTCTCCACAATACAATTCGCTTCGTGTCCTTTCTTAGGATGCTGCCGCAATGGGTGCAGGCGCAGCTCCGTAACGTTCTATCTCGTGCTTGGCCTCTGTCAGGATCCCACCCCTGACAGGGACCCTCTGTCTGCAGCTCAGACGTTCCTCCTTTCCCCCTGTCTGCCTGACAGGTCCTCTCTGGGTCAAACCCAGGTAGCTTCTGACTGACTTCCTAGCCAACCCACCAGTTTTACCCGTGTGTGAGGAGTGGCCTAGTAGATAGTACCTGTGCTCCCCCTGGTGGACTGGAGTGTGAAGTGTAGTGTGTGACAGTGATACCTGGCAAGGTGAACTCCTTTAGTACCATCAGACGTAATATCACTCCCCCCTGGTGGAAGAGCGACATTACTGCAACGACCAGGACTCTGGGGCACTGCACACAGGCCATCACACAAGGGCTTTTAAAAAATTAAAGGTGATATCCGGACTTTGTTAAAAAAAAAAAGAAAAAAAATTGTTCCTAAGTACTGACAGGCAGGTAGTTGCTCAGCGGTTTCCGTCACGTCAGCAGAGACAGGGATTGCTGATGTCATGCTGATTGAGAGCCCGCTCCTTCAGTAAATCAGCATGACGTCAGCAGTTCCCCCTGTCAACAGAGCACAGAGGAAAAGAAGACGCGCTCTGTTGACGTGATGGAAGCCGCTGAATCACAGGCAGATGCAGTCTGTGATCATTCTGTGCTGGTGAAGAATGGCTCCGGGCACAAAAGGGAGGTAGGTAGCAACCACCTGCCTGTTGATGTTTAGGCATAGTTTTTGTTCTTTTTTTTACCAAAAGTCCCAGATATCTGCTTTAAAACAGCTGCAACTGAGGTGAGCTCTGATCACTGCTGTTACAGGAAGATGCCAGCTATGTATAACATCTGTTCTGTACAGAGCAGGTTCAGCTCCTGAACCCGCTACACACAAGTTTATCCTTAGGCCTCTGCAGCACCCCAGAGTCCTGGTCGTTGCAGTAATGTCGCTCTGCCGCTAAGGGGAGTGATGTTACGTCTGACTGCACTAAAGGAGTTCACCTGATCAGGTAACACTCACACTACACTTCACACTCCGGCCACCAGGGGGGTGGTTCTATCTAGTAGGCCACTCCTCACACTCTGGTAAAACTGGGGGTTGGACAGGAAGACGGAGAGAAGTAATTGGGAAGAGCTAGAGAGAGGACCTGTCAGGGATGGGATCCTGACAGATGCCTAAGAAAGGACAAGAAGCGAAGTTTATTGTGCCGAGTGAGAAAAGCAGGAATACAGCAAAGAGGCAATAGAATACCAGAAGGAGTCGTGCTGTAAGATAGAGGCAACATCTTTCTGAGGCGCAAACAGTCGGTGGCCGGAACGCCGAGAAAGTAAGAGACTTTAAGAATTACTTCAAACCACGGCAGGACAGCCAATTATAGGTTGGCTGCCTCACACATATCACCTAAGCAGACAACGGAGGCAGCTGCGGGAGAGGGGCGACTCTAGAGTCCCAGAATAACTCCAGGCCTACCCCGTCATACGGGTGCGTCCTGTCATATCATCTGGGGGACGGAGAGGACGAGCATCAGAGACAGACAGAAGCAGTTGTGAGGACTATCCCGGGGTGCTCAGCAGGGAAGGACTACAACACACAGGCGCTAGAAGGTAGGCGCTGATTCCCACCTGTGAAGGGGACTCCTGATGTGCCTTCGGACCGGCCGGTCTCAGACAGCCCGGTCAACAGTGCCCTGGATTGGACACCTGAAGCCTTCAGTAAAGAGGTAAAGAGACTGCAACCTGGTGTCCTCGTTATTAACTGAGACTGGCACTACACCGCACCACCACCACCATCCACATCTATTATTGTACGCCCCTCAGCAGGGTCACGGACCGGGTCTAGCCACCGTGACAACCCCAGAGCAGAGACTCAGAGGCCCGGTACCGGGTACCCCTCGGCCCTGCGGCAGTGGGGGCGCTACAACTTGGCGTCACGAACAGGATCTATTTAAGCCTGAAGAATCAGGTCATGTGTGCCTTGGAACTGTGCTTTATGGTGCTTGGACTGTGACTTATTGCAAAGACTGTTCATTGTTATTGCGCCAAGAGTTCCCGCCACAATTCGCCATCGCCGCGCACGGAGGGAGGAGCCTCAGCTTCGTGGGTGGAACCGGTCAAAAAGAAGCACGGAACGAGAAAGCGCGGTAAGGTGCCAATCCCGGAAGAGGAACCCAGACCTCCAGCAGGTTAGCGGGAGGAAGGGACAGCCATGTCCGAGTCGGGAGGAGAGGAGGTGGCGGCCGCAGCCGTGGACGCAGGGGCAGCTCCGGTCCCCGCAGCGGGTGAAGCCATGGCCCTAATACCACCACTGGCAGCCCCGGAGCCCGCTGCCCCCATCAGCCAGTTGGACACTGTCGCTACCACAAAGGCCATAATGCCCTTCTCTATGCCATACCTGCCCGGAGCGGCCTGGCTCCCACGATACTCCGGGGAGTCGCATACCTTCGCTGACTTTAAAGAAGGGATCTGCAGCCTGCTCGAGTTCTATCCCCTGACAGAGCCTCAGAAGGTTCATATGATAACCGGCCAACTCTTTGGAGCGGCTCTGAGAGAAATGAAGTCCTGGCCCGCCGCGGATAAGGGAACAGCACAGCAGGTTTTTGCAAAGCTTAAAGCCACCTTCGATACCCGTACAGCTACAGAAATTAAATTGACTTTCTATGGATGTAAACAGAGACCGCAGGATAGCTTACGGGACTATGCCCTTAATCTCCAGGAGGCGATGCGGGCCATTAAGCAGAGTGACCCCGACAGCATGCAGGATGAGGATAAACTCCTGAAGGAGCGGTTCATTGAGGGGCTCCTGTGCAGTCACCAACGGAGCCAATTGCACTTCCTGGCCATGCAAAATCCAGACTTGACTTTTGCGCAATTCAAGGATAAAGCTATCCAGGCATTGCAGGAGTGACAGCCTAGCCGTGCAGCACCTCCCAGGCGTCCCGCTCTCACATACCACCAGGAGGTGGCGTCGGAGGTTCCATTCGCCGCCGAGGCCGATGCCCAGAGCCTAGAAGACGACTCCTCTGCAGGACTCCACCTCCAGATGCAGGAGCTGACCAAGAGCGTTGCTGCCCTGGCCCGGACGGTGCAGTCCCTACAGGAGGCCCCCAAGGAGAAGATCCAGCTGGCCTCCCGACCGGAGGATGTTCCTTGGATGCGACAGAGGAGGACTCCGCCGACCAGAGGCCGGGCCGACGATCGCTTCCATCAGGATGGACGACCCATCTGCCGCCGCTGTCATCAGGTGGGCCATCTTGCAAGGTACTGTCCTTTAAACGAGCCACCCCTGGGGCAAAGGGCCAACCCCCAGGAGTAGTACGGTCAGGCCCACAGCATTGGAGAGCCAAATACATTGGAGGGCGACCAGTTCTTCTTGTAGTGGTTGACGGCATCCCCCTGAATGCTTTGCTGGACACCGGTTCTCAGGTGACGACTATGCCTTACGTGCTTTATAAACGGTATTGGGAGGACACCGATATTACTCGTGGCCCCGATGACGATTTCACCATCATAGCCAGTAATGGTCAGCCATTGCCACAAGTGGGGTATAAAGAGGCCACCATCAAAGTGGGGCGGGTGGAATTGAAAGCCCAAGGAATTGTAATTGTTGATATTGACCGCCGAGAATGTAACCCCATGATGACTATCGGTACTAATGTTATAGAAAATTGTCTTGCAGAAGTTATTGTTTTGTTGCAACAGGTAGCAGAAACCGCTGGCCACAGTGAACAACGTGCCCTGCAAAAAGAAATCAGAGCTCTGATGCAGAGACAGCAGGTAGAGTTGACTGGTGGTGAGATTGGTCGTGTCACTGTGAGTGATTCAAACCCCATCGCAGTACCCCCAGGAGCGAGATGTTAATATGGTGTCGGGCAGCTATAGGCCTCAGGGGTAAAGACTACCAGGCCTTGGTAGAACCCGTGTATTCAGACAATAGGCCTACTATCCTGACAGCTCGGGGGGTGGTCGACGTCCGCCAGGGGAGGGTGCCCGTACGTGTCCTCAATTGTGGGGAGGAAGAGGTTCACCTCACCAAGTATGCCACGCTCGCCAAACTGTTCGCTGTCAATAATAATGTGATACGGACACCTGAACCCCTGGTCCCGTCAAACGTGGCGGAGGACAACGGTTCTGCAGGGCACACGAAAGATTGGTGTCGGGAATTGCATGTGGGCACTGACTCTACCCCATCCCATCAAAAACAAGGGGCTTACAGGGTGGTTCACGAGTACGAGCGGGTATTTAGCAAACACCCCTTAGATTTTGGACAGGTGAAAGGGATCCAACACCATATCCCCACGGGAGATCACCGGCCCATAAAAGAGAGATACCGCCCTGTACCCCCAGCTCATTACCAGTGTGCCAAGGACATGTTGCGAGAAATGAAGGAGGCTGGGGTGGTGAGAGACAGTTGTAGCCCCTGGGCAGCTCCATTAGTCCTGGTTAAAAAGAAGGATGGTACAATGAGGATGTGTGTTGATTATAGACAGTTGAATCGCATTAAACATAAGGACGCATACCCACTGCCCAGGATAGAGGAGTCTCTGGCTGCCTTAAAATCTGCTAACTACTTCTCTACCTTAGATCTCACCAGTGGGTACTGGCAGGTTCCCGTGGCGGAGGCGGACAAAGAGAAGACGGCCTTCACGACACCGATGGGTCTCTGCGAATTCAACTACATGCCCTTTGGATTGTGCAACGCCCCGGGGACGTTCCAGGGGATGATGGAGTGCTGTCTGGGACACAAGAACTTTGAAACCGTGCTGCTGTATTTGGATGATGTCATTGTCTTCTCTAAGACCTACGAAGACCATTTGAAACACCTGGCTGAGGTGTTTGAAGCCCTGTCCAACTTTGGCTTAAAGGTGAAACCGTCCAAATGTCATCTGCTGAAACCTAAAGTGCAGTACCTGGGCCATGTGGTGAGCGCTGAAGGAGTGGCCCCAGACCCCGACAAGGTCACGGTGATCCAGGATTGGCCGAAGCCCAGCAACCTCCACGAAGTCTGGCAATTCCTTGGGCTGGTAGGCTATTACCGGAGGTTCATTAAGGACTTCACCAAGAAGGCCGCGCCCTTGCAAGACCTGTTGGTGGGGCAATCAAAGAAGACCAAAGGGAAGAACACCCCATTTGATTGGAATGAGGGGCTGGAAGGGTCCTTCACTTGCTTGAAGTCGGCACTGACGGGAGAAGAGGTACTGGCCTACCCCGAATACGACCAACCGTTTGTGCTGTACACGGATGCCAGCAATGTAGGATTGGGAGCCGTGCTGTCCCAGGTCCAGAAGGGCAAGGAGAGGGTAATCGCTTACGCCAGCAGGAAACTTCGTCCCACGGAAAGGAACCCTGACAACTACAGTTCCTTTAAGCTGGAATTCCTTGCCATCGTCTGGGCCATGACAGAGAGGTTCAAACACTACCTGGCCTCAGCGAAATTCACTGTCTTCACGGATAACAATCCGTTAACACATCTGGACACCGCCAAGCTCGGGGCCTTGGAACAGCGGTGGATGGCCCGGCTGTCCAACTACAACTTCACCATCAAGTACCGGGCAGGACACAAGAATGCAAATGCTGATGCCCTGTCTCGAATGCCCAATTTGCCGGAAGCAGAGGAAGACCCGGAGGCACTTGAAGAGGTGGAGCTGCCTGCATTCCATCGCCCCAAAGCCACTCAGAACTCCCATCATGTGAGGAACAGGCACAAGAACCAACCGGATGCCACGCTGAATCCCCTGCCCCATCACGGATGGGCGGAAACTCAGGATGGTGACCCCGCGGCCCGTCGGGTGAAAGAGCTCTTGACGCAGGCAGGGCTGCATCCCGTCCCAGATGATCTACAGGAGACCCAACAGCTGTGGAAGGGGAGAAGCAAACTGTTTATCCATGATGGCAAGCTGTGCCGGAGAAGCGTCGACCCACGTACTCACGAATTGGTATGGCAGATAGTGGTGCCAAGGCGAGATGCGCCCATGGTTCTAGGAGCCTACCACGATGGAGCCGGACACTTTGGGTGGAGGAAGCTGGAGAGGCTACTCCGAGGGAGGTTCTATTGGATTGGCATGAAGAGAGCCATTGAGAAGTGGTGTCGAGAGTGCGGTCCATGTAGCCTACGCAGGAGGGACCGTGGCAGCCAGCGGGCTCCCTTGCAGCCTATCATCACCAAACGGCCGCTCGAACTGGTCGCGCTGGATCATGTGAAGCTGACACCTAGCCGGTCAGGCTATATCTACGCTCTTACCATCGTAGATCACTACTCCAGATTTTTGGTGGTTGTGCCTGTCAAGGATCTAACGGCCAGGACTGCCGCCAAGGCCTTCCAGCAGTACTTTTGTAGGCCCCATGGCTACCCGGAGAAGGTACTGACCGATCAGGGACCAGCATTCGAAGCAGAAGTGTTCCAGGAGTTCTGCCAACTGTACGGGTGTAAGAAGATCAGTACCACGCCGTACCATCCTCAAACCAATGGAATGTGCGAAAAGATGAACCAAGTGGTGATCGACTTATTGAAGACCTTGCCCATAGAGGAACGGAACCTGTGGCCGACAAAGTTGCCTGACTTGGTGGATATATACAATCACATCCCAGTAAATTCTACCAACTGCACTCCAGCGTACCTGATGCGAGGAAGATCTAGCCAGTTACCCGTTGATCTGGACATGGGGGTCCTAGTCCCCGAAGATACCTCGCCGGATGCAGATTGGGATGCAGAAAGGCAGCGAAGGTACCGCAAAGTACAGGAGTGCGTGGAAAGAAGTCTCGCCCAGGCTAGGCAGAAACAAGAAAGGGACTACAACCAGCACGCTCCTGCGATTCCCCTGTCACCTGGTGAGCAAGTACTCAAACGAAAGAGGAGACTACACAAGCTCGATGACCAATGGGAAGCGGAACCATATACCATCCTGCCATCCGATTTCGACAACAAGAAGGTCTGTCTCATCAGCAAGGACAGAGGGGAGACCTCGACGGTGATATCCAGGGACCACCTTAAAGCCTGCCCTGATAAGCTGAGAGCGAAGGAAATGGATCCAGGAATCTCCCCACCTGAAGAAAAGGAGAAGATGATCCACATTGTCCTTGGTGACTTTCCCCAGTCCTGGACTCAGATAAATCAGGCCATCGTGGTACCCGTTCTAACGTTCCAACAGCCGGACCCACCAGAAACAATGGTGGTACCAGATCATCCGGCCCCGCAGCCTCAGCAAGCTCAGCAGATCCGATCTGAAGATGCCATGCCGACCGTTGAACCGGCAAGTCCTCCCTCTGCTATCGGCGAATCTGTCGTACCCACTGTTGGTAGCAGCAGCCCTGAGAGCTCTAGCCTGCCAGTGCTACCCAGACTCACTAGAAGTGTAGCCAGAAGACAGTGCACTACACCAGCGGTAGCAAGCATAGCGGGCCCTGTTAGGTCAATAGCGACCACTGTGCTGCGAAGGTCCACACGCAGCACTCAGAATCAAACTCCACTCCGCTACAAAACTTGGAGGTATTAATGAGGGCTGATATTTAGTTGAAAATGTTTGTGTGCATATCTTCTGTTACAGGTTTTAAAAATGGACAGCGGAGTAATGGACAGTGAATTGCTCCAAAAACTTCTAAAAGGGGACCCCTTTGTTTACCCGGGGTCCCCGCTGTTTCAACCACTGAACTGAGAGTCATAAACTGTGCATGACCTAACCTTTGCAACGTTCAAGAAGTCCTCACCTCCCATAAGGGGAAGCACTGTTATGTTTAATTGTTTATAACCTTTCAAATTGTTGTGTTTTTCCTGTTAACATGTATTGTTGTTCTTGTTTTCCCAGTCCGGGAGTACTGGATTTAACCGGGGGGGAGTGCAGCGCCCCAGAGTCCTGGTCGTTGCAGTAATGTCGCTCTGCCGCTAAGGGGAGTGATGTTACGTCTGACTGCACTAAAGGAGTTCACCTGATCAGGTAACACTCACACTACACTTCACACTCCGGCCACCAGGGGGGGTGGTTCTATCTAGTAGGCCACTCCTCACACTCTGGTAAAACTGGGGGTTGGACAGGAAGATGGAGAGAAGTAATTGGGAAGAGCTAGAGAGAGGACCTGTCAGGGATGGGATCCTGACAGATGCCTAAGAAAGGACAAGAAGCGAAGTTTATTGTGCCAAGTGAGAAAAGCAGGAATACAGCAAAGAGGCAATAGAATACCAGAAGGAGTCGTGCTGTAAGATAGAGGCAACATCTTTCTGAGGCGCAAACAGTCGGTGGCTGGAACGCCGAGAAAGTAAGAGACTTTAAGCATTACTTCAAACCACGGCAGGACAGCCAATTATAGGTTGGCTGCCTCACACATATCACCTAAGCAGACAACGGAGGCAGCTGCGGGAGAGGGGCGACTCTAGAGTCCCAGAATAACTCCAGGCCTACCCCGTCATATGGGTGCGTCCTGCCATATCATCTGGGGAACGGAGAGGACGAGCATCAGAGACAGACAGAAGCAGTTGTGAGGACTATCCCGGGGTGCTCAGCAGGGAAGGACTACAACACACAGGCGCTAGAAGGTAGGCGCTGATTCCCACCTGTGAAGGGGACTCCTGATGTGCCTTCGGACCGGCCGGTCTCAGACAGCCCGGTCAACAGTGCCCTGGATTGGACACCTGAAGCCTTCAGTAAAGAGGTAAAGAGACTGCAACCTGGTGTCCTCGTTATTAACTGCGACTGGCACTACACCGCACCACCACCACCATCCACATCTATTATTGTACGCCCCTCAGCAGGGTCACGGACCGGGTCTAGCCACCGTGACAACCCCAGAGCAGAGACTCAGAGGCCCGGTACCGGGTACCCTTCGGCCCTGCGGCAGTGGGGGCGCTACACCTCCTTCACGCATCTGTATAACAACACATACATGTGGCAGAGTCCATTTTCATTTTTTTTCACCCATTTGTGTATCTTTTTAAAAATGTCTAGAAGGGAAGACCGGGCTGCCAGAGCTGCTGAAGTGCCGGGTCCGGAACTGCTGGGGCCGAACCTCCTGTTCCTGGCAAGATTTCAGCCGGAGCAAGCCAGTAAGCGGGGTGAAGAGGGTGTGGACAGTCAGTGTGAGGTAAAATGGCTTATGCGGCAATGGAAGTGGTCGTCCCGCCAAAATTCTGATGAGGTACAGAACACAGACGCTGAGAGGGGAGCGACAGGCCGCATCGTGAAGAGAAAGGGAGGGACTCACCAAAACTGGCGGGAGCGAAGGGGAGCGTGCGATCGACGGAGCATCGCAGTACGAACATAAGGGTGTCGGCTGATATCCAGAGAGGCGCATGCCGGGTAAAGCATTGCAGCGCACCAGGTCACAGCGGCTGCTCAAGGAGACCCACGCCGAGAGGAATCTTGTGGGAATCTTGTGGGGAGCTCTACTCTTCTATTCCACAGAAATATGGACTAGGAGCTCAGCAAGTAGAACCGGAGACCGCCCGATGCCACCAGAAGAAGGACCGTGTGCTAGGCGAGAATGCCAGCAGACCGTACACTGAACACCACCGGCATTCTGCGATCCACGGCGTCTTCAGAGAGTGACAGGCTGCGGAGCCAAGATAAGTGAACTGTTAATCAGAGACTGTTAGTTAAACAACCATTTATTCAGTTTAGTTTTGTACCCTTTTTACCCTGCTATGTCCCTGCGTGGAGTTCCCTACTGTTGACTAATTAAATATAGTTATTATTATTTATTTATATAGCGCCATTAATTCCATGGTGCTGTACATGAGACAGGGTTACATATAGAGTTATAGATATCATTTACAGTAAATAAATTTACAATGACAGACTGGTACAGAGGGGAGAGGACCCTGCCCTTGCGGACTTATATTCTATAGTTAATCCCCATTTTTGTTACTGCATCCCAGCACCTGCTTATTACAAAAGTGTGACATTCGTGTGTCATCTGTGTTTTTCCTCTATGAATATAGAAAGTTGAATGACAAAGCTTCTCCTATACTTTAAATGTTAAACACGTAGAGCACAAAAATGCCATCCATGTGCTGTATATGTTTGTCATGGACCCATAGACTTGTATTGGCCCTTGTCAATTGTCCTGCCAGAAAAAAACGGACGTCTCCGTGTGGTTCACATGGACACAAGGTCCGTGTAAACAGGCAGACGTGAGCAGCCCCATAGCTTATAATTAGTGATGAGCGAGTATACTCGTTGCTAGGGTTTCCCCGAGCACGCTCGGTTGGTCTCCGAGTATTTGTTAGTGCTTGGAGATTTAGTTTTCGTTGCCGCAGCTGCATAATTTACAGTTGATAGACAGCCTGAATGCATGTGAGAAATGCCTGTTTGTTAGGGAATTCCCACATGTAATCAGGCTGTACAGCAGCCGTAAATCATGCAGCTGAGGCGAGGAAAACTAAATCTCCAAGCAGTCACAAATACTCGGAGATCACCCGAGCAACGAGTATACTCGCTCATCACTAGTTTTAATGGGTACATGTGGTGTCCATGAAAAAATGGATACAACATGTACTGGAAATACGGACATGGGAAGGACGCCTTATGGTGACATAGTTATGTCATGTTGCAAGAAGGGGTAATTTCACTTGTCGTTTCCTAAACATGGAAAGACAAATGGAATTCCCTAACACATATGTGAATGAGCGCTTATAGATTTAGTGCTGCACCCTAACTATATAAGTGTTTAGTGCAGTGCCCCAGGGTCCTGGTCGTTGCAGTAATGTCATTTTCCTCTAGGGGAGAGTGGTGTTACGTTTGGAGGCAAAGAAGGATAACTGCATCCAGGTATCACAAACATGCAACACATTTCACACTCCAGGCCACCAGGGGGAGCTCTTGCTCCTATTTATTTGGTCACTCCCCATATTGGTAAAACTGGTGACCTGTAGGGAAAGTTAGTCAGTTGCTGGCTGAGCTTCGCTCAGGCAGTTGGTCCCTGACAGGGGTGGGATCCTGTTAGAGATCGAAGGAGAAGGAGACGGAGCTGTGCATGCCCTCAGAGCTGCAGTTCCTAGAAAGAGACATCGAAGGCAGAATTGTATTGCAGCGAGCGTGCAAAAGAAGTCGTAGAAAAGGAGTGGATATCAGAAGGGGACCAGCCCTACACAGGCTGCCTCCTTCCGAGGCGCAGAAGCCCGGTAGCCGGAACACCGAGGGAGTAATGTTCTTTATACCTTGCTCCAGAGACCGGCAGGACAGCTAATTTCACGTTACCTGTCCGCCCTACACCCAGGAGGCACGGTGGCACCCCTTGGAGGCTGGGGCATGATAGACTCCCTATAAACCGCCTCAAGCCACCAGTCATACGGGTGTGTCCTATCCAGGGGACAGAGAGAGAGAGACATAACATGTACAACAGTTGTGAGGACCTTATGAGAAGCTTAGCAGTAAGGGACTACAACATTGCAGCGCTAGAGGAAGGCTACTGTTTTCCACCTGGACAAGGGAACTCTGGATTTGCCTCCAAACCGGCCGGACTCTGCCTGCCCTGTGATCTGGTGCCCTGGACTGTGGATGCTGAAGTCTTCAGTAAAGGTAAAGAGACTGCAACCTTGTGTCCTCGTTCTTCTCTGCGCCTCTCACCATACCACCATCTACACACTGGGAAGCCCCGGGGATACACTTCACCTGTGGGAAGGTATACCATCTAGCTGCCATAACATCACCCCAGCGGATCCCTTAAAGCAGCGTCGGTCACCCTGACCGAATACCACAGGTGGCGTCACGACTCACGAACACAAACTTTATCCCTTTAAAGGCCTTTCCCTTTTAAACGGACGTCCCAGGGCCACCGACAGGGTCAGCCACCGTGACATCCCCCTGTGAACCGCAGGACCCGGTACCGAGTACCCCACGGCCCCATGGGGGCGCTCCATTTACCCATACACCACAATATACTATTACATACACGCATCTTACATACATACAACTCCAGGAACACAAACATGTAAACACATAGCACAGAGATATGTACACATACATATACACTTACACAGATATTTACAGCCATATACATACTGTATTTGAAGACATATTCACAAATATAAATATACACATACATAAATAGATGTACACAATCATATATACACACACAGACATACACACATAATGGGGGGTGTTTTTACGTATGAGGATAGGGGACAACACAACTTCTAATGGCTTGTCTCCAGTCAGGCCCACATAGATGATTGAAGATCGGCTGGAAGGAGGCAGTGCACGGCATGCTCCGTGATGTCAGTATAATAGACATGGTGTGCACAGCAAACTGCACCGCCGTGTCTGTTGTACTGTGATCTGGCTGGGCCGGCACACTGATGCATTTACAGATGCAGTCCTGACCCGGCCACATCACGGTACAGCAGACACGGCGGTGCACCATTCGCTGTGCACACCATGTCTATTATACTGACATCACGGAGCGGGCAGCCGGCCACAGCTGCTGGGGTAACGGCCTGGGGGGCATTTGCCCACCTATCCCCCGGCCCAGTCCACCTCTGCCATAGAGCATAGTATACACTGTGGATTTTACATTGCAGATTTATGTGTGCAAAATCTGCTACGTATTGCAGAATTATAAATTAGATTTTAAGAAAACACGCTCGCATTGAAGTAAATTCTGCTTCATAAATTGACCAGTTCTGCGATTTATGCTGTGGGTAATGCAGTGGTTTTCACCCTTTGCAATAGAAATTTGCATCAATTTCGCAACTAAATCCTTCATGGTCTTTCTTTTGCAAATTTTCTGCTATTGAAATTCTGTAGCGAAAGTATCCCATGGGAATGGGTCCTCCAAAACGGAGCGATCTGTCAATCAAAACCAAACGGATGGGGGTAAGTGGACGGAAGCTGCCCACCGGGCACAACTCCCCAATACTAGCACCGTGATCCAGTATAAATTCAGCCTGTATCACTAAGGCACAAAACGCTCTTTCCACCCGTGCAGCATCTGGTATAATAACATGTGGGATACACATATATAGAGCTACAGGAATCAAATAAGACAAATCATGTCAAAGGAATCGGCTCTCGGGAAGTATAAAAAGCAAAGTCGTTGACATGACAATAAAAGCAGCATCCTTCTCACAAGGAACGATACAACACACAAGCTAATACTTCTCAGGTAGAATCCAGGAATATTGTAAATGAAAAGTGAGCCACAAGGTGGTGCTAAATCTTCATTCAATGCTTTGGCCTTGATTCCATTTTTTTAGGGGATTTCTGCAGACAGCAGCGGGCTTTACTGCAATTTCTGGTAGGTGTTCTGACTTCATAAACATGTAACCTGTGACTCCTCGATCGCACCTGACACTAGAATTTTCTTTATTTCCTGGGCAATAATAGTTGTGTCTATAGAATCAATTTTTCCAAATGCAAAATTCTGCTTGCACTAGCATTTATCTATCAGGAGACGTTGGCCCCGATTCATCATTTGTGGCTGTTTTCTAAGTCATCTTCCTTTTTTATCTTATGGTATCAGTTGTTATGTTGGTGCCAAGTTCATCAAAAAGGCATATGCTTGAGAAGAGACACAGGAAGATATAATGACTCTGACCTCTAACTGGGTTTATAATTTATAAGGTGGGTATCTTGGATTTATATGGATGATGTCAGATATAAAAGGTGGGAAATGAATGATTAGTTCTTAAGGTGAAAAAGCACAAAAAGGCATGGGTGGCAAATAAAGAATATTGGGGAGACTTGATGAACTTGTGGCAGGAGAAAAAATTGCAAGGACTAAAATGACACCAAAAGGAGCTTTTGTTAGTTATTGAAAAGGTAAGAGTTGGGTTACTCTGAGAGTAGGCAGGATGTTACAGAAGTAAAAAAAAAAAAAGAAATGGCATGCATGAAGAGTAAGGAGAACATGTCATTTAGAGATGTTTCAAAAGTGAAGGTAACATGACTTGGAAATGTAACTTTGGTGGAGGAAGAATAAGACCAAGAAAGGGGTGTGAAAAGTGGAAATAGCTTAAGAGATAGAAAGTATGAATTTATTTTTTTCTGATTTCAGTTTTCAACACAACTTGGACATTTTATAGGGAAATGATAGACAAGCGATGTAGAATGCTTGAGGGGAAAGAATGCTGCCTTACATCTATGGAGCATCCGGCATCATGACTATCATTTCCTCCTGATGAACCGTGAGAGCGGGGAAACGCGTCGGGCAGATACCGACACACGCTAAGTGACCCTAATTATTCATTGAGAAAATCTTTTTCTGGCATATATTAGGCCTTTGTTTGCTGTCTGGTCATTGTTATAATCTAATTGATTATGTATCGCTGACATTTTGGGACCATTACGGCTATCATTTGATACTTTGCTTATATACTATAGGGCATCACAAATACATTTTATGCGGTGTGTTTGGAATACTGCTACATTTTCTGGAGGTACCTATATAGGTCCAACTGATTATATATCGATTTATTTGTGTTGTGTTTTTTCACCACTGCTCTTTACCATATTGTTTTCCCACCTGCAGTGTGAGGGATACTGCAGGGGAGAAAGGGCTAGCCTACGTTGAGTGGGGGCGCCAAAAAAATTGTTTCTTAGGGTGCCAACCCCCACAGCAAGGCAGGCGTGAGTAGTAGGTTTATTTAGGACCATAATAGGTTTATATATTGGTGACCTTTGTCCATAATTGTGGTATCCATATCTAGTTTTATATTGGGTCTGGGTTTTATATTTAATAGAAATAAAAATGAAGTTTTAAGGGATTATATGTACGTGCAATGAAAGTTCAGGGAGGACATATAGACCTGGGTGTCTTCTGTTTAAAGGTAACTGGAGATCAGATGGCAAGACTAATAGTGTGGATCGGAAATGGGAAAAAGAGTGTTCTTGTCCCTAAGGCTTGAATGGGTCACAGAACCCTAACCAGCTGATAAAGTCATGATACACCTAACTTTGGCATGAGAAAATGCATTTAAGTAAAATTATCAAAGTTTTGCAGATGCTGAAGGTAAACATTAGTGTTTTAAGTGACTTTGGCACTGCTCAAAGCATAAATATCTGGTCCACCCCTAGGCGGACAGAATCAAAGCCTGAGCCTTTGGGCATAAGGGGCACCATGAAAGCAGACTTTGAAGGACCTGGAAAGTTTGCAGGCCCAATGTCCAAGGAGATGAAGCATTCCGCATCAGGATCACAAATACAGTAGAGGTCAAAGATCAGATGCCAACAGGGACACAGTGCCTTTGTATGCCATATAACATAGCAGTAATGCAAGTGTTAAATCAAGAGCTATATTATTTCTTTACTTCTGTTACTTTTAAACACAAGGGAACTTCTGTTTATGTCACTTGTGTCGTTGAATATGTGCTGTGTCTCCACACCCCATGAGTATTCAGCCCTGATGCAATTTTAGGAAACAAAGCATTATAATCCTTAGGGAGTAAAAGTGCAGCAATACCAGTGCCCAGAATGCACTGCAAACATCAGGCATGAATGTTATTACGTCATATGGAAAACAATTACTGAACTCAGTCTCTGGGTTATAGCGTGGCACAAAGAGAATGGTGGCAGTGGACAGAGATAGGTCATCAGCACTTTACATCATTTTTCTGCTAAACTATCATTACTTTCCTATAATGTTTTTTTTTTTAATCTATGGCACATATTATTAATGGATCACATTTACAACAAGTATCCTTATTAACCCCTACACACTCCTCCTATTACTCTATATACCCTATATATCTTCTATTACTATACAGTGGGGAAAAAAAGTATTTAGTCAGCCACCACTTACCCACTTACAAAGATGAGAGAGGCCTGTAATTGACATCATAAGTAGACCACAACTATGCGAGTCAAAATTAGAAAACAAATCCAGAAAATCACCATGTCTGATTTGGCAAGATTTATTCTGAAAATGATGGTGGAAAATAACTATTTGGTCATTAACAAAAATTCATCTCAATATTTTGTTATATATCCTTTGTTGGCAATGACAGAGGTCAAATGTTTTCTGTAAGTCTTTACAAGGTTGGCACACACTGTTATGGTATGTTGGCCCATTCCTCCATGCAGATCTCCTCTAGAGCAGTGATGTTTTGGGCCTGTTGCTGGGCAACATGGACTTTCAACTCCATCCAAAGGTTTTCTATGGGGTTGGGATCTGGAGACTGGCTAGGCCACTCTAGGACCTTGATATGCTTCTTACGAAGCCACTCCTTCGTTTCCCTAGCGGTGTGCTTGGGATCATTATCATGCTTAAAGACCCTTCCACATTTCATCTTCAATGCCCTTGCTGATGGAAGGAGGTTTGCACTCAAAATCTCACAATACATGGCCCCATTCATTCTTTCATGTACACGGATCAGTTGTCTTGCTCCCTTTGCAGAGAAACAGCCCCAAAGCATGATGTTGCCACCCCCCATGCTTCACAGTAGGTATGGTGTTCTTTGGATGCAACCCAGCAGTCTCCTCCAAACACGACAAGTTTTGTTTCTACCAAACAGTTCTACTTTGGTTTCATCAGACCATATGACATTCTCCCAGTACTCTTCTGGATAATCCAAATGCTCTCTAGCAAACTTCAGACGGGCCCAGACATGTACTGGCTTAAGCAGGGGGACACATCTGGCACTGCAGGATCTGAGTCCCTGGCGGCGTAGTGTGTTACTGATGGTAGCCTTTGTTAAGGTGGTCCCAGCTCTATGCAGGTCATTCATAAGGTCCCCCCGTGTGGTTCTTGGATTTTTGCTCACCATTCTTGTGATCATTTTGACCCCATGGGGTGAGATCTTGCGTGGAGCCCCAGATCGAGGGAGATTATCAGTGGTCTTGTATGTCTTCCATTTTCTTATTATTGTTCCCACAGTTGATTTCATAACACCAAGCTGCTTGCCTATTGCAGATTCTGTCTTCCCAGCCTGGTGCAGGGCTACAATTTTGTTTCTGGTGTCCTTCGACAGCTCTTTGGCCTTCACCATAGGGGAGTTTGGAGTGTGACTGTTTGAGGTTGTGGACAGGTGTCTTTTATACAGATACCAAGTTCAAGCAGATGCCATTACTACAGGTAATAAGTGGAGGACAGAGGAGCCTCTTAAAAAAGAAGTTTCAGGTCTGCGAGATCCAGAAATCTTGCCTGTTTTTAGGTGACCAAATACTTATTTTCCACCATAATTTGCACAATAAATCTTGCCAAATCAGACAAGGTGATTTTCTGGATTTTTCTCATTTTGACTCTCATTGTTGTGGTCTACCTATGATGTCAATTAACCCCTTCATGACCCAGCCTATTTTGGCCTTAATGACCTTGCCGTTTTTTGCAATTCTGACCAGTGTCCCTTTATGAGGTAATAACTCGGGAACGCTTCAACGGATCCTAGCGATTCTGAGATTGTTTTTTCGTGACATATTGGGCTTCATGTTAGTGGTAAATTTAGGTCGATAATTTCTGCGTTTATTTGTGAAAAAAATGGAAACTTGGCGAAAATTTTGAAAATTTCGCAATTTTCACATTTTGAATTTTTATTCTGTTAAACCAGAGAGTTATGTGACACAAAATAGTTAATAAATAACATTTCCCACATGTCTACTTTACATCAGCACAATTTTGGAAACAACATTTTTTTTTGCTAGGAAGTTATAAGGGTTAAAATTTGACCAGTGATTTCTCATTTTTACAACAAAATTTACAAAACCATTTTTTTTAGGGACCACCTCACATTTGAAGTCAATTTGAGGGTTCTATATGGCTGAAAATACCCAAAAGTGACACCATTCTAAAAACTGCACCCCTCAAGGTGCTCAAAACCACATTCAAGAAGTTTATTAACCCTTCAGGTGTTTCACAGCAGCAGAAGCAACATGGAAGGAAAAAATGAACATTTAACTTTTTAGTCACAAAAATGATCTTTTAGCAACAATTTTTTTATTTTCCCAAGGGTAAAAGGAGAAACTGGACCACGAAAGTTGTTGTCCAATTTGTTCTGAGTACGCTGATACCTCATATGTGGGGGTAAACCACTGTTTGGGCGCACGGCAGAACTCGGAAGGGAAGGAGCGCCATTTGACTTTTTGAATGAAAAATTGGCTCCAATCTTTAGCGGACACCATGTCGCGTTTGGAGAGCCCCCGTGTGCCTAAACATTGGAGCTCCCCCACATGTGACCCCATTTTGGAAACTAGACGCCCCAAGGAACTTATCTAGATGCATAGTGAGCACTTTAAACCCCCAGGTGCTTCACAAATTGATCCGTAAAAATGAAAAAGTACTTTTTTTTCACAAAAAAATTCTTTTAGCCTCAATTTTTTAATTTTCACATGGGCAACAGGATAAAATGGATCCTAAAATTTGTTGGGCAATTTCTCCTGAGTACACTGATACCTCACATGTGGGGGTAAACCACTGTTTGGGCACATGGTAAGTCTCGGAAGGGAAGGAGCGCCATTTGACTTTTTGAATGAAAAATTATCTCCATCGTTAGCGGATACCATGTCGCGTTTGAAGAGCCCCTGTGTGCCTAAACATTGGAGCTTCCCCACAAGTGACCCCATTTTGGAAAGGAGACCCCCCAAGGAACTTATCTAGATGCATAGTGAGCACTTTAAACCCTCAGGTGCTTCACAAATTGATCCGTAAAAATGAAAAAGTACTTTTTTTTCACAAAAAAATTCTTTTAGCCTCAATTTTTTAATTTTCACATGGGCGACAGGATAAAATGGATCCTAAAATTTGTTGGGCAATTTCTCCTGAGTATGCCGATACCTCATATGTGGGGGTAAACCACTGTTTGGGCGCATGGCAAGGCTCGGAAGGGAAGGCGCGCCATTTGACTTTTTGAATGGAAAAGTAGCTCCAATCGTTAGCGGACACCATGTCGCGTTTGGAGAGCCCCTGTGTGCCTAAACATTGGAGCTCCCCCACAAGTGACCCCATTTTGGAAACTAGACCCCCCAAGGAACTTATCTAGATGCATAGTGAGCACTTTAAACCAACAAGTGCTTCACAGAAGTTTATAACGCAGAGCCGTGAAAATAAAAAATAATTTTTCTTTCCTCAAAAATGATTTTTAGCCCAGAATTTTTTATTTTCCCAAGGGTAACAGGAGAAATTGGACCCCAAATGTTGTTGTCCACTTTGTCCTGAGTACGATGATACCCCATATGTGGGGGTAAGCCACTGTTTGGGTGCACGGCAGGGCTTGGAAGGGAAGGCACGCCATTTGTCTTTTTGAATGGAAAATTAGCTCCAATCATTAGCGGACACCATGTCGCGTTTGGAGAGCCCCTGTGTGCCTAAACATTGGAGCTTCCCCAGAAGTGACCCCATTTTGGAAACTAGACCTCCCAAGGAACTAATCTAGATGTGTGGTGAGCACTTTGAACCCCCAAGTGCTTCACAGAAGTTTATAACGCAGAGCCATGAAAATAAAAAATAATTTTTCTTTTCTCAAAATATTTTTTTTAGCCCTGAATTTTTTATTTTCCCAAGGGTAACAGGGGAAATTTGACCCCAATAGTTGTTGTCCAGTTTCTCCTGAGTACGCTGATACCCCATATGTGGAGGTAAACCACTGTTTGGGCACACGTCGGGGTTCGGAAGGGAAGTAGTGACGTTTTGAAATGCAGACTTTGATGGAATGCTCTGCGGGCGTCACGTTGCGTTTGCAGAGCCCCTGATGTACCTAAACAGTAGAAACCCCCCACAAGTGACCCCATTTTGGAAACTAGACCCCCAAATGAACTTAACTAGATGTGTGGTGAGCACTTTGAACCCCTAAGTGCTTCACAGAAGTTTATAACGCAGAGCCGTGAAAATAATAAATACGTTTTCTTTCCTCAAAAAAAAATTTTTAGCCCTGATTTTTTTATTTTCCCAAGGGTAACAGGAGAAATTTGACCCCAAGAGTTGTTGTCCAGTTTCTCCTGAGTACGGTGATACCCCATATGTGGGGGTAAACCACTGTTTGGGCACATGCCGGAGCTCGGAAGTGAAGTAGTGACGTTTTGAAATGCAGACTTTGATGGAATGCTCTGCGGGCGTCACGTTGCGTTTGCAGAGCCCCTGATGTGCCTAAACAGTAGAAACTCCCCACAAGTGACCCTATTTTGGAAACTAAACCCCCAAGGGAACTTATCTAGATGTGTGGTGAGCACTTTGAACCCCCAAGTGCTTCACAGAAGTTTATAACGCAGAGCCGTGAAAATAAAAAATCATTTTTCTTTCCTCAAAAATAATTTTTTAGCCCGCAATTTTTTATTTTCCCAAGGGTTACAGGAGAAATTGGACCCCAAAAGTTGTTGATCAGTTTCTCCTGAGTACGCTGGTACCCCATATGTGGGGGTAAAGCACTGTTTGGGCACACGTCGGGGCTCGGAAGGGAGAGAGCACCATTTTACTTTTTCAACGCAAGATTGGCTGGAATCAATGGTGGCGCCGTGTCGCGTTTGGAGACCCCCTGATGTGCCTAAAAAGTGGAAACCCCTCAATTCTAACTCCAACACTAACCCCAACACACCCCTAACTCTAATCCTAACCCTAACCACAACCGTAACCCCAACACACCCCTAACCCTAGTCTTACCCCTAATTCCAACCCTAAGGCTATGTGCTCACGTTGCAGATTTGTGTGGATTTTTCCGCAGTTTTTGAAAAATCTGCAGGTAAAACGCACTGCGCTTTAGCTGCGGATTTACCGCGGATTTCCAGTGTTTTTTGTGTGGATTTCACTTGCGGATTCCTATTATGGAGCAGGTGTAAAACGCTGCGGAATTGCACAAAGAATTGACATGCTGCGGAAAATACAACGCAGCGTTTCCGCGCTGTATTTTCCGCACCATGGGCACAGCGGATTTGGTTTTCCATAGGTTTACGTGGTACTGTAAACGTGATGGAAAACTGATACGAATCCGCAGCGACCAATCCGCTGCGGATCCGCAGCCAAATCCGCACCGTGTGCACATAGCCTAATTCTAACCCTAATTCCAACCCTAACCCTAATTCTAACCCTAATTCTAACCCTAGCCCTAAGTGCAACCCTAGCCCTAAGTGCATCCCTAGCCCTAAGTGCAACCCTAGCCCTAAGTGCAACCCAGCCCTAAGTGCAACCCTAAGTGCAACCCTAAGTGCAACCCTAGCCCTAAGTGCAACCCTAAGTGCAACCCTAAGTGCAACCCTAGCCCTAAGTGCAACCCTAAGTGCAACCCTAAGTGCAACCCTAAGTGCAACCCTAAGTGCAACCCTAGCCCTAAGTGCAACCCTAAGTGCAACCCTAAGTGCAACCCTAGCCCTAAGTGCAACCCTAAGTGCACCCCTAAGTGCAACCCTAAGTGCAACCCTAGCCCTAAGTGCAACCCTAAGTGCAACCCTAAGTGCAACCCTAGCCCTAAGTGCAACCCTAAGTGCAACCCTAAGTGCAACCCTAAGTGCAACCCTAGCCCTAAGTGCAACCCTAAGTGCAACCCTAAGTGCAACCCTAGCCCTAAGTGCAACCCTAAGTGCAACCCTAAGTGCAACCCTAGCCCTAAGTGCAACCCTAAGTGCAACCCTAAGTGCAACCCTAAGTGCAACCCTAGCCCTAAGTGCAACCCTAGCCCTAAGTGCAACCCTAAGTGCAACCCTAAGTGCAACCCTAGCCCTAAGTGCAACCCTAAGTGCACCCCTAAGTGCAACCCTAAGTGCAACCCTAGCCCTAAGTGCAACCCTAAGTGCAACCCTAGCCCTAAGTGCAACCCTAAGTGCAACCCTAAGTGCAACCCTAGCCCTAAGTGCAACCCTAAGTGCAACCCTAAGTGCAACCCTACCCCTAACCCTACCCCTAACCCTAACCCTAATGGAAAAACAAAAATAATTATATTTTCTGTATTTTATTATTGTCCCTACCTATGGGGGTGATAAAGGGGGTGATTTATTTACTATTTTTTTTATTTTGATCGCTGTGATAGAACTTATCACAGCGATCAAAATGTGCAGGAACGAATCTGCCGGCTGGCAGATTCGGCGGGCGCACTGCACATGCGCCCGCCATTTTCCAAGATGGCGGCGCCCATGAAGCAGATGGCCGGACACCGGGAGGGACATCGGAGCTAGGTAAGTATGGGGGGGTGGGACCGGAACACGGGGGGGGGGGGGGATTGGAGGACCTGGGGAGCGGACAGGAGGACCGGGGGAGCCGACAGGAGGGAGGAGGGGAGCGGAACGGAGATCGGGGCAAAAAGGACGACTGGGGAGGCGATCGGTGGGGTGGGGGGGGGCAGATCGGGGTCTCCAGCCATGGCAGATGCTATTGCAGCATCGGCCATGGCTGGATTGTAATATTTCACCATTTTCATAGGTGAAATATTACAAATCGCTCTGATTGGCAGTTTCACTTTCAACAGCCAATCAGAGCGATCGTAGCCACGGGGGGGTGAAGCCCCCCCCCCTGGGCTGAAGTACCACTCCCCCTGTCTCTGCAGATCGGGTAAAATGGGAGTTAACCCTTTCACCCGATCTGCAGGGACGCGATCATTCTGTGACACAGCATATGCGTCACAGGTCGGATTGGCACCGACTTTCATGACGCATACGCTGTGTCACAGGTCGGGAAGGGGTTAAAGGCCTCTCTCATCTTTTTAAGTGGGAGAACTTGCAAAAATTGGTGTCTAACTAAATACTTTTTCCCCACTGTATATAACCTCCCCTTCATCTCCTCATATTACACCATATAAGCTATCCTATATCTCCTCCTATTACTCCCTATAACCTCCCTATATCTCCTCCTGTTTCTCCATATAACCTCCCTATATCTCCTCCTATTACTCCATATAACTTCCCTATATCGCCTCATATTACTCCATATAACCTCCCCTATATCTCCTCCTATTACTCCATATAACCTCTAGATCTCCTCCTATTCCTCCATATAACCCCCCTATATCTCTTCCTATTACTCCATATAATCCCCTTTATCTCCTCCTATTACTCCATATAACCTCCCTATATCTCCTCCTATTACTCCATATAACCTCCCTATATCTCCTCCTATTACTCCATATAACCCCCCTATATCTCTTCCTATTACTCCATATAACCCGCCCAATATCTCCTCCTATTACTCATATAGCCTTCCTATATCTCCTCCTATTACTCCATATAACCTCCCCTATATCTCCTCCTATTACTCCATATAACCTCCCTATATCTCCTCCTATTACTCCATATAACATCCCCTATATCTCCTCCTATTACTCCATATAACCTCCCCTATATCTCCTCCTATTACTCCATATAACCTCCCTATATCTCCTCCTATTACTCCATATAACCTCCCTATATCTCCTCCTATTACTTCATATATCCTCCCTATATCTCCTCCTATTACTCCATATAACTCCCTATATCTCCTCCTATTACTCCATATAACCTCCCCTATATCTCCTCCTATTACTCCATATAACCTCTCCTATATCTCCTCCTATTACTCCATATAACCTCCCTATACCTCCTCCTATTACTCCATATAACCTCCCCTATATCTCCTCCTATTACTCCATATAACCTCCCTATATCTCCTCTTATTACTCCATATAACCTCCCTATATCTCCTCCTATTACTCCATATAACCTCCCCTATATCTCCTCCTATTACTCCATATAACCTCCCTATATCTCCTCCTATTACTCCATATATCCTCCCTATATCTCCTCCTATTACTCCATATAACTCCCTATATCTCCTCCTATTACTCCATATAACCTCCCCTATATCTCCTCCTATTACTCCATATAACCTCTCCTATATCTCCTCCTATTACTCCATATAACCTCCCTATACCTCCTCCTATTACTCCATATAACCTCCCCTATATCTCCTCCTATTACTCCATATAACCTCCCTATATCTCCTCTTATTACTCCATATAACCTCCCTATATCTCCTCCTATTACTCCATATAACCTCCCTATATCTCCTCCTATTACTCCATATAACCTCCCCTATATCTCCTCCTATTACTCCATATAACCTCCCTATATCTCCTCCTATTACTCCATATAACATCCCCTATATCTCCTCCTATTACTCCATATAACCTCCCCTATATCTCCTCCTATTACTCCATATAACCTCCCTATATCTCCTCCTATTACTCCATATAACCTCCCTATATCTCCTCCTATTACTTCATATATCCTCCCTATATCTCCTCCTATTACTCCATATAACTCCCTATATCTCCTCCTATTACTCCATATAACCTCCCTTATATATCTCCTCCTATTACTCCATATAACCTCCAATATATATATTTCCTATTACTCCATATAACCTCCCTATATCTCCTCCTATTACTCCATATAACATCCCCTATATCTCCTCCTATTACTCCATATAACTCCCTATATCTCCTCCTATTACTCCATATAACCTCCCCTATATCTCCTCCTATTACTCCATATAACCTCTCCTATATCTCCTCATATTACTCCATATAACCTCCCTATACCTCCTCCTATTACTCCATATAACCTCCCCTATATCTCCTCCTATTACTCATATAGCCTCCATATATCTCCTCCTATTACTCCATATAACTCCCTATATCTCCTCCTATTACTCCATATAACCTCCCCTATATCTCCTCCTATTACTCCATATAACCTCTCCTATATCTCCTCCTATTACTCCATATAACCTCCCTATACCTCCTCCTATTACTCCATATAACCTCCCCTATATCTCCTCCTATTACTCATATAGCCTTCCTATATCTCCTCCTATTACTCCTTATAATCTCTCCTATACCTCCTCCTATTACTCCATATAACCCCCCTATATCTCTTCCTATTACTCCATATAATCCCCTTTATCTCCTCCTATTACTCCATATAACCTCCCTATATCTCCTCCTATTACTCCATATAACCTCCCTATATCTCCTCCTATTACTCCATATTACCTCCCTATATCTCCTCCTATTACTCCATATAACCCCCCTATATCTCTTCCTATTACTCCATATAACCCGCCCAATATCTCCTCCTATTACTCATATAGCCTTCCTATATCTCCTCCTATTACTCCATATAACCTCCCCTATATCTCCTCCTATTACTCCATATAACCTCCCTATATCTCCTCCTATTACTCCATATAACATCCCCTATATCTCCTCCTATTACTCCATATAACCTCCCCTATATCTCCTCCTATTACTCCATATAACCTCCCTATATCTCCTCCTATTACTCCATATAACCTCCCTATATCTCCTCCTATTACTTCATATATCCTCCCTATATCTCCTCCTATTACTCCATATAACTCCCTATATCTCCTCCTATTACTCCATATAACCTCCCCTATATCTCCTCCTATTACTCCATATAACCTCTCCTATATCTCCTCCTATTACTCCATATAACCTCCCTATACCTCCTCCTATTACTCCATATAACCTCCCCTATATCTCCTCCTATTACTCCATATAACCTCCCTATATCTCCTCTTATTACTCCATATAACCTCCCTATATCTCCTCCTATTACTCCATATAACCTCCCCTATATCTCCTCCTATTACTCCATATAACCTCCCTATATCTCCTCCTATTACTCCATATATCCTCCCTATATCTCCTCCTATTACTCCATATAACTCCCTATATCTCCTCCTATTACTCCATATAACCTCCCCTATATCTCCTCCTATTACTCCATATAACCTCTCCTATATCTCCTCCTATTACTCCATATAACCTCCCTATACCTCCTCCTATTACTCCATATATCCTCCCTATATCTCCTCCTATTACTCCATATAACTCCCTATATCTCCTCCTATTACTCCATATAACATCCCCTATAGCTCCTCCTATTACTCCATATAACCTCCCTATATCTCCTCCTATTACTCCATATAACTCCCTATATCTCCTCCTATTACTCCATATAACCTCCCTATATCTCCTCCTATTACTCCATATAACCTCTCTATATCTCCTCCTATTACTCCATATAACCTCTCCTATATCTCCTCCTATTACTCCATATAACCTCCCTATACCTCCTCCTATTACTCCATATAACCTCCCCTATATCTCCTCCTATTACTCCATATAACCTCCCTATATCTCCTCTTATTACTCCATATAACCTCCCTATATCTCCTCCTATTACTCCATATAACCTCCCCTATATCTCCTCCTATTACTCCATATAACCTCCCTATACCTCCTCCTATTACTCCATATAACCTCCCCTATATCTCCTCCTATTACTCCATATAACCTCCCTATATCTCCTCCTATTACTCCATATAACCTCCCTATATCTCCTCCTACTACTCCATATAACCCCTATATCTCCTCCTATTACTCCATATAACCTCCCTATATCTCCTCCTATTACGCCATATAACATCCCCTATATCTCCTCCTATTACTCCATATAACCTCCCTATATCTCCTCCTATTACTCCATATATCCTCCCTATATCTCCTCCTATTACTCCATATAACTCCCTATATCTCATCCTATTACTCCATATAACCTCTCCTATATCTCCTCCTATTACTCCATATAACCTCCCTATAGCTCCTCCTATTACTCCATATAACCTCCCCTATATCTCCTCCTATTACTCCATATAACCTCCCTATATCTCCTCCTATTTCTCCATATAACCTCCCTATATCTCCTCCTATTACTCCATATAACATCCTTATATCTCCTCCTATTACTTCATATAACCTCCTTTTATCTCCTCCTATTACTCCTGTAAGATGGCCACCAGACGGCTCCTTGTATCATCGCGGTTGGTAGCTTCGTTGATTTGAGGCCATTCCAAAAGAGATGGGTGGTAATGACTTCTCAAATATCTTCACCCCAGGGGTGTGGTTTGGCAGATAAAATGGAGACCAAGTGTCTCATTCAGTGTCTGTGACTGGAAGTGTGGAGGCACTGACCTGAACGGGCAGACTCGCAGTACTAATGGACTGTTTATTTTCTGTTTGTTTTCACTTTGTGCCGGAAAAGGCTATTCTTTTGTTTGCATGTACTTAAGCAGGTTTATGGAGATAATAAACTTGAACGGACATTTTTTTTATTAAACCGTTTCCCGTGCCTACCTCAATCGTAGCTGAGTGAGTACAAAATTGGTGCTAGAAGCATGGGCACGAATCCCAAGGGGCAGTGTGTGTAAGAGGGTGGTGCTGTTATGGACAGTAACACACTGCGACTTTAAGAGATAGCACCCCCTTGTCTGGTGTGATGGAATGTCCTGCTTCCCCCTGCTATAAGCTGTGAAGATGAATTGCCCTGGAAATTAGGGGAGAAGTTGAGCCTGAACTGTGTGTGTGAGCTGAAGCTGTTAGAGAGAACTGTGCGCTGTTTTCTACAAGAGAGGTCCCACAGCCTGGGGATGGAGTGTGTTGTGAATTCCGTTCTCGAACTCCCTCCTGTGGTCATGAATGGTACTTCGGTGAGTTCTGTCCGTGGACTCCCTCTGGTGGCTGTGAGTGGAGCTGCTGGTTCTGAGATTCCTTCTCCAGCTGCCCTCGTTTGGGGCTAGGCTGATTCTCTATTTAACTCCACTCAGATCATTACTCCATGCCAGCTGTCAATGTTCTAGTACTGGTTCAGATCTCTCCTGGATCTTTCTGAGGACCTGTCTACTCCAGCACAAGCTAAGTTCCTGCTTGTTCATTTGTTACATATGGCTTTTCTTGCTAAGTTCTAGTCCAGCTTGCTATCATGAAACTACCTGGCTAGCTGGAAGCTCTGGGGGTGCAGAGTGGCACCACCGCATCGTGAGTCGGTGCGGGGGTATTTTTTGCACACTCTGCGTGGTTTTTGTAGCTTTTTGTGTTGACCGCAAAGATCCCTTTTCTATCCTCAATCTGTTTAGTTAGACTGGCCTCTCTTTGCTAAAACCTATTTCATCCTGTGTTTGTGATTTCCTCTTATCTCACAGTCAATACTTGTGGGGGGGGCTGCTTTTACCTTTGGGGAAATTTCTCTGAGGCAAGTAAGGCTTTGTTTCCTTTCTTTTAGGGGTAGTTAGCTCTTAGGCTGTGAAGAGGCGTCTAGGCAGAGTCAGGCACGCTCCACGGCTGTTTCTAGTTGTGTTGATAGGAGTAGGGTTTGCGGTCAGCAGAATTCCCATTTCCCCAGAGCTCGTCCTGATTCCGTGTTTAACTATCAGGTCATTCCTGGTGCACCTAACCACCAGGTCCATAACAGTACAGCTGGCCCACAAAGTGTTAATGCATCTCAATAGAGGGAAAAGAGAAGTTCTGAGACCATTTTTTTTTTTCTCTGCAGTGTGTTTTGCCTTTCTTTTCCCCTTAAACTCTGGGTGGTTCAGAACTTAGGTGTGGATATGGACACTCAAGGTTTGTCCTCTAGTGTAGATCAACTCGCTGCAAGGGTACAAAACATTCAAGATTATGTAGTTCAGAATCCTATGTTGGAGCCTAGAGTTCCAATTCCTGATTTGTTTTCTGGGGATAGATCTAAATTTCAGAATTTCAAAAACAATTGTAAACTGTTTCTTGCTCTGAAACCCCGCTCTTCTGGTGACCCTATTTAGCAAGTAAGAATCATTATTTCTTTGTTGCGTGGCGACCCTCAAGACTGGGCATTCGCCCTGGCGCCAGGAGATCCTGCATTGCGTAATGTAGATGCGTTTTTTTCTGGCGCTGGGTTTGCTTTATGATGAACCGAATTCTGTGGATCAGGCAGAGAAAATTTTGCTGGCTTTGTGTCAGGGTCAGGATGAAGCGGAGGTATATTGCCAGAAGTTCAGAAAGTGGTCTGTGCTTAGGCTACGTTCACATTTGCGGTCAGCGCCGCAGCGTCGCCGCATGCGTCATGCACCCCTATATTTAACATGGGGGCGCATGGACATGCGTTGTGCTGCGTTTTGCGCCGCATGGCCGCAAGCGTTGGACGCAAGAAACGCTTCAAGTTGCATTTTTTTTTGCGTCCAACTTTCGGCCAAAAAGGACGCAGCGTTTTAGCGTGCGTTTTGCCGCGTTTTTGTTTGCGTTGTGCGCTGCGGCGCCGACGCTGCGGCGCACAACGCAAATGTGAACGTAGCCTTACTCAGTGGAATGAGTGTGCCCTGGCAGCAATTTTCAGAAAGGGTCTTTCTGAAGCCCTTAAGGATGTTATGGTGGGGTTCCCCACGCCTGCTGGTCTGAATGAATCAATGTCCTTGGCCATACAGATCGATCGGCGCTTACGTGAGCGCAAAACTGTGCACCATTTGGCGGTATCCTCTGAGCAGAGGCCTGAGCCTATGCAATGTGATAGGACTTTGACCAGAGCTGAACGGCAAGAACATAGACGTCAGAAAGGGGCTGTGTTTTTACTGTGGTGACTCCACTCATGCAATCTCTGATTGTCCTAAGCGCACTAAGCGGTTCGCTAGGTCCGTCACCATTGGTACTGTACAGCCTAAATTTCTTCTGTCCGTTACTCTGATTTGCTCTTTGTCATCCTATTCTGTTATGGCATTTGTGGATTCAGGTGCTGCCCTGAATTTGATGGACTTGGAGTTTGCCAGGTGCTGTGGTTTTTTCTTGGAGCCCTTGCAGCATCCCATTCCTTTGAGAGGAATTGATGCTACGCCTTTGGCCAAGAATAAGCCTCAGTACTGGACCCAGTTGACTATGTGCATGGCTCCTGCACATCAGGAGGATATTCGCTTTTTGGTGTTGCATAATCTGCATGATGTGGTCGTGTTGGGTTTGCCATGGCTGCAGGTCCATAATCCAGTATTGGATTGGAAATCAATGTCGGTGTCCAGTTGGGGGTGTCAAGGGGTACATGGGGATGTTTCACTATTGTCAATTTCTTCCTCCACTCCTTCTGAAGTCCCTGAGTTTTTGTCGGATTACCGGGATGTATTTGATGAGCCCAAGTCTAGTACCCTACCTCCTCATAGGGATTGTGATTGTGCTATTAATTTGATTCCTGGTAGCAAGTTCCCTAAGGGACGACTTTTCAATTTGTCTGTGCCAGAACACGCCGCTATGTGGAGTTATATAAAGGAGTCCTTGGAGAAAGGGCATATTCGCCCGTCGTCGTCACCATTGGGAGCAGGGTTTTTTTTTGTGGCCAAGAAGGATGGTTCTCTGAGACCTTGTATAGATTACCGCCTTCTTAATAAAATCACGGTCAAATTTCAGTACCCTTTGCCTCTACTGTCTGATTTATTTGCTCAGATTAAGGGGGCTAGTTGGTTCACCAAGATACACCTTCGAGGGGCGTATAATCTCGTGCGTATTAAACAGGGCGATGAATGGAAAACAGCATTTAATACGCCCGAGGGCCATTTTGAGTACCTGGTGATGCCATTCGGCCTTTCTAATGCTCCCTCTGTGTTTCAGTCCTTTATGCATGACATCTTCCGAAAGTATCTGGATAGATTCATGATCGTATATTTGGATGATATTTTGGTCTTTTCGGATGATTGGTAGTCCCATGTGAAGCAGGTCAGAATGGTGTTCCAGGTCCTTCGTGCTAATTCCTTGTTTGTAAAGGGATCTAAGTGTCTCTTTGGAGTTCAGAAGGTTTCCTTTTTGGGCTTCATTTTTTCCCCTTCTACTATCGAGATGGATCCTGTTAAAGTCCAAGCTATTTATGATTGGACTCGGCCTACATCTGTGAAGAGCCTTCAGAAATTTCTGGGCTTTGCCAATTTTTACCGTCGCTTCATCGCTAATTTTTCTAGTGTTGTTAAACCATTGACTGATTTGACCAAGAAGGATGCTGATGTGGTGAATTGGTCCTCTGCGGCCGTTGAGGCTTTTCAGGAGTTGAAACGTCGTTTCTCTTCGGCTCCTGTGTTGTGTCAGCCAGATGTTTTGCTCCCTTTTCAGGTCGAGGTTGATGCTTCTGAAATTGGAGCAGGGGCTGTTTTGTCTCAGAGAAGTTCTGATTGCTCTGTAATGAAGCCATGCGCTTTCTTTTCGAGAAAGTTTTCGCCTGCTGAGCGTAATTATGATGTTGGCAATCGGGAGTTGTTGGCTATGAAGTGGGCATTCGAGGAGTGGTGACATTGGCTTGAAGGAGCCAAGCATCGCGTGGTGGTCTTGACAGATCACAAGAATCTGCCTTATCTCGAGTCT
Organism: Ranitomeya variabilis; assembly: GCF_051348905.1. NCBI lineage: Eukaryota > Metazoa > Chordata > Amphibia > Anura > Dendrobatidae > Ranitomeya > Ranitomeya variabilis. The sequence goes on along the minus strand of NC_135235.1, from coordinate 545,866,513 downwards.
GCCAAGCGGTTGAATCCTAGACAGGCTCGTTGGTCGCTGTTTTTCTCCCGTTTCAATTTTGTGGTTTCGTACCTTCCGGGTTCTAAGAATGTGAAGGCTGATGCCCTTTCAAGGAGTTTTGTGCCTGATTCTCCTGGGGATCCTGAGCCGGCTGGTATTCTCAGAGAGGGGGTAGTTCTGTCTGCCATCTCCCCTGATTTGCGGCGGGTGCTGCAGGAGTTCGAGGCTGATAGACCTGACCATTGTCCAGCGGAGAAACTGTTTGTCCCTGATAGATGGACTAATAGAGTTATCTCTGAGGTTCATTGTTCGGTGTTGGCTGGTCATCCTGGGATTTTTGGTACCAGAGATTTGGTGGCTAGGTCCTTTTGGTGGCCTTCCTTGTCGCGGGATGTGCGTTCTTTTGTGCAGTCTTGTGGGACTTGTGCTCGGGCTAAGCCCTGCTGTTCTCGTGCCAGTGGGTTACTTTTGCCCTTGCCGGTCCCGAAAAGGCCTTGGACGCATGTTTCCATGGATTTTATTTCAGATCTTCCTGTTTCTCAAAGGATGTCGGTCATCTGGGTGGTTTGCGATCGCTTCTCTAAAATGGTCCATTTGGTACCCTTGCCTAAATTGCCTTCTTCCTCTGATTTGGTTCCATTATTTTTCCAACATGTGGTTCGTTTGCATGGCATTCCGGAGAACATCGTGTCTGACAGAGGTTCCCAGTTTCTTTCAAGGTTTTGGCGGTCCTTTTGTGCTAGGATGGGCATTGATTTGTCTTTTTCTTCGGCTTTCCATCCTCAGACAAATGGCCAGACCAAACGAACCAATCAGACTTTGGAAACTTATCTGAGATGCTTTGTTTCTGCGGATCAGGATGATTGGGTGACCTTCTTGCCATTAGCTGAGTTCGCCCTTAATAATCGGGCCAGTTCGGCTACTTTGGTTTCGCCTTTTTTTTGTAATTTTGGTTTTCATCCTCGTTTTTCTTCAGGGCAGGTTGAGCCTTCGGACTGTCCTGGTGTGGATTCTGTGGTGGACAGGTTGCAACAAATTTGGACTCATGTGGTGGACAATTTGACCTTGTCCCAAGAGAAGGCTCAACGTTTCGCTAACCGCCGTCGCCGTGTTGGTCCCCGACTTCGTGTTGGGGATTTGGTTTGGTTAACATCTCGTTATGTTCCTATGAAGGTTTCTTCTCCTAAGTTTAAGCCTCGTTTCATTGGTCCTTATAAGATTTCTGAAATTCTTAATCCTGTATCATTTCGTTTGGCCCTTCCTGCTTCTTTTGCCATCCATAATGTGTTCCATAGGTCGTTGCTGCAGAGATATGTGGCGCCTATGGTTCCCTCCGTTGATCCTCCTGCTCTGGTGTTGGTCGAGGGGGAGTTGGAGTATGTGGTGGAGAAGATTTTGGATTCTCGTATTTCGAGACGAAAACTTCAGTACTTGGTCAAATGGAAGGGCTATGGTCAGGAGGATAATTCCTGGGTTGTTGCCTCTGATGTCCATGCTGCCGATTTAGTTCGTGCCTTTCATTTGGCTCGTCCTGATCGGCCTGGGGGCTCTGGTGAGGGTTCGGTGACCCCTCCTCAAGGGGGGGGTACAGTTGTGAATTCCGTTCTCGAACTCTCTCCTGTGGTCATGAATGGTACTTCGGTGAGTTCTGTCCGTGGACTCCCTCTGGTGGCTGTGAGTGGAGCTGCTGGTTCTGAGATTCCTTCTCCAGCTGCCCTCGTTTGGGGCTAGGCTGATTCTCTATTTAACTCCACTCAGATCGGTACTCCATGCCAGCTGTCAATGTTCTAGTACTGGTTCAGATCTCTCCTGGATCTTTCTGAGGACCTGTCTACTCCAGCACAGCTAAATTCCTGCTTGTTCATTTGTTACATATGGTTTTTCTTGCTAAGTTCTAGTCCAGCTTGCTATCATGAAACTACCTGGCTAGCTGGAAGCTCTGGGGGTGCAGAGTGGCACCACCGCATCGTGAGTCGGTGCGGGGGTATTTTTTGCACACTCTGCGTGGTTTTTGTAGCTTTTTGTGTTGACCGCAAAGATCCCTTTTCTATCCTCAATCTGTTTAGTTAGACTGGCCTCTCTTTGCTAAAACCTATTTCATCCTGTGTTTGTGATTTCCTCTTATCTCACAGTCAATACTTGTGGGGGGGCTGCTTTTACCTTTGGGGAAATTTCTCTGAGGCAAGTAAGGCTTTGTTTCCTTTCTTTAGGGGTAGTTAGCTCTTAGGCTGTGAAGAGGCGTCTAGGCAGAGTCAGGCACGCTCCACGGCTGTTTCTAGTTGTGTTGATAGGAGTAGGGTTTGCGGTCAGCAGAGTTCCCATTTCCCCAGAGCTCGTCCTGATTCCGTGTTTAACTATCAGGTCATTCCTGGTGCACCTAACCACCAGGTCCATAACAGGAGTGTACTTGTGAAATTTGCAAGACTTTTCCGGGTACAGCAAAGGTGGCTGTTCTGTGCTAGTTTGTGAAGCCACGAAGATACTGAGAAAGGGACTTACAGTTTCCAGGAGCATCCCTAGGACCCAGAAGCAAGGAGAAGACCACGTTTCACAGAGCTGACAGAGGGCCGTGCGCACCGCCATATTGGACTGCTGGGGGCCCCCTGGGACTGGACCTGAGTCCCCAACATCACTGTGAGTCTGTTCCTGTTTGGTGCACCTGTTAGGGCCTAGTGTAAGCTTCAATAGTCAGTACACGGCAGCCGTGGGGCCTGCTTAGTAAAGGCCAGGGAGGTTATATGTAGAGTAGCATTGTTATTTGTTTATTGTTTAAATTTGCTTGTGAGACATATTTTGAGACTGTAATAGCTGGAGCACCGTGCAATTTTACGGACAAGAAAAAGTTTATAACTCTTGTATAGTGTCTCTTGCCATGGTATACCCCTGTTTGCATCTTCCTCACCCACTTCATTCCTTGCCTCCCAATAAATCTACCCTTTGTTGTTTGCACCTCATCTTGTGTACAGTAGTCTTCCTGCACTGTGGTGTGGCTTCAAGTGAATGATGCACAAATACCGCATGTCCTGCGTGACAGCAACTGCAGGTGCGAAAGCCGACAACATAGAGAAGTTGATAAAGCATCTAGTACAGGTTAGTCTCCAACAGCAACAGATGCAGTAGCAACACAGGCAGCAGATGGAACTCCTAGCCGAGGCGATACGTGGCAGTGCAACCCCCCAACCCCAAATCCTGGTGATGACTCACATGTGAGAAAGACGGTAAAAGATCCGCTTAGGAGTGACTCTGATTGTCAGGGCGCAACGGGTGCACCACTGGGCCTATTGCAGTTAACAACCTCTCTGGTCCCAAATGTTTGACCTCCTACACTCCAAGGCCACTGCAATCCTGGGCTGCCCAGGGAGATCCCCGTAATGCCAATGACCTAGTAAGCATGGTGGAGATGTACCAGGCAGTTGAGAGTTCATTAGGGAAGGAAAGGGTCTTAGCATCTCTATACTGGGGTTCAAAAAAGGGGGCTGACACCCATAAGAGCCACATATGGGGGCGTCGAAGACCCCAGGAGACATCTGACTCATTGTCAAAGGCCCCATCCAATAGTATAATATGTTGGAGGTGTTATACCCCAGGTCACATAGTCACCTTTTGACCTATGAGCACCGAGCCAATGAACTGCAGCATAGGACGGTCCTGCTCGTATTTTGCATATCCCGCTTGCAATGCTGTCCCTTAACCAGGCGAGGGACCACAAGCATGCCTCATAACAGTGAACGGAGTACAAATGACTGGTCTGTTGGACTCAGGGAGTTTGGTAACCCTAATGAGGGCCACAATTCCTCATCCGCTGATTCCTGGGAAGATGGTGGGCGTCCGCTGTATCCATGGTGACGCTAAGGGCTACCCTGTGGCCCAAATTATCATAAACACAAACTGTGGTACCGAGTCCCATGAGGTTGGCGTAGACAGGGACCTATTGCACCCTGTTATAATAGGGTGGGACTTTGAATTTTTTGGGGACTTGTGGGGAAAAGTGAGGGCATCTGGTTGGTCGGACAACAGCCAGGTCGTCGCTCTTAAAGAAACCATGTTGCAGGCCGCAGCTGACAGGTTTCTGTTTTGTGTGCTTTTTGAGGTTGAGGCAGCATTCCCAGAGGCCAACATCCCTGAACTGGAGGTGTCCAGGGAAAACTTTGGAACCAATAAATGTTTGATAATGCAATGATTCTTAATGGTGTTGCTCAAGAGATGGGGGCTGACACCCGATACCAATATTTTGCCATAAATGGGGAGTTAATATATTGGGTCACCAGGCTGAGAGGGGAGGTAATAGAGAAGTTACTAGTGCCAGGGCTATACAGATCCAAGGTGTTAGATATGACCCATGCTCAGGTGTTCATCTAGGAGTAGAAAAAACCTAGGAATGGATTCTCCAGAGGTTCTACCAGCCTGGTTGTCATCAAGATATTGTAAATTTAAGTAGGTCCTGTCCTACCTGCTAGCTGAACTCCCCAGGGGCTCACTTCCACAGCCCTTTAGTGCCATTGCCCATCATTGAGGTTCATTTGATCGCATAGCTATTGATCTAGTGGGATCCTTGATCAAGTCTGCCAGAGGGCACCAGTATATTTTAGTGGTAGTGGACTATGCCACATGGAATCCGGAGGCCATACCACTACAAAACTCCACCAATTGTGTAGCCTGGGAGTTGGTCCATATCTTTCCTAGGATGGGGTTGCCTAAAGAGTTCCTAACAGACCAAGGGACTCCGATTATGTCAAAGGTGATGAAGGAGTTGTGAAAACCTTGCAAATCACACAACTTCTTACCTCAGTCTACCATCCACAGATGGATGGCTTGGTTCAAAGGTTCAATAGAACCTTGAAGGCCATGTTGAGAAAGGTCATAGAGAAGGGCAACCAAGACCTGGACTGTCTACTGCCGTATCTTCTGGTCACCATCAGAGAAGTCCCTCAAGCCTCTACTCGATTCTCCCCTTTTGAGCTTTTGTATGGCCAACACCCCCATGGGCTTCTGAATGTAGCAAAGGAGACCTGGGAGGTGGAGTCTACAACATACAGTAGTGTAATTGAACATGTGCAAGAGATAATTGCCAAGGTGATGCCCATCATGAAAGAACACCTCCTCAAAGCACAAGAGGCCCAGGCAAGGGTGTATAATAGATTGGCAAGGGTGAGACACTTCAGCTCTTGGGATCAAGTACTGGTGCTGGTAATTATGTTGGAGAGCAAATTCCTGGCCAAATGGCAGGGCCCCTATGAAAAAGTTGAAAAGGTTGGAGAGGTCAACTATAAAGTCCACCAATCTGATTAAACCATGGCGAGATTGGAAGTCCGTGGAAGCTCCGTATTTGGTGGCTAAGCCTGAAGATGATGTAGAAATGGTTAAAGTGGCAGAGACACTGTCACATGCTCAAAAGCAACAGTGCCGAGAGTTGCTACATCTGAACAGAGACCTATTCTCAGAACTATCAGGTTGTACTAAGGTCATAGAGCATGAGGTTCTGACAAAGCCTCATGTCCTGGTAAACTTGAAGCCATATCAAATTCCAGAAGCCCGCCGACAAATGATCTCAAAAGAGGTGAAGCGGATGCTGAGCATGGGAGTAATTGAAGAGTCCAAGAGTGTCTAGTCCAATGCCACAGTCTTAGTGACGAAACCAGATGGAGAATGGCAGTTTTGTAGTGACTATAGGAAGTTGAATGAGGTCTCTAAGATGCGTATCAGATGGCCCATGTCGATGAATTGATTTAGAGGCTAGGGCCGGCCCGATACATTACCATCCTTGACCTCACAAAAGGGTATTGGCAAATTCCCATATCCCAAGACACCAAAGAGAAGACTGCCTTCTCAATGACAGATGGAAGCTTCCAGTATGCAAGGATGCCATTCGGGTTACAAGAAGCTCAAGCTACCTTCCAGAGATCCGGATCCTAACTCCCCGCAAGAGGTACGCAGTGGCCTACCTGGATGACATTGTGATCTTCAGTCAGGATTGGGGAAGCCATCTGAGCAAAGTCCAGGTGATACTTGATGCTCTATGGAAGACAGGGTTTTCCACAAACCCGAAGAAATGTGCCATGGGAATGGAGGAAGCTAAATTTTTGAGCTATGTCGTAGGCAGAGGTGAAATAAAGCCCCAGATAAAGTTTAGGCAATCCAGAGTTGGCCACAACCCCTCACAAAGAAGCAGGTCAGAGTGTTCCTGGGCATTGTGGGCTTTTATCCCTAACTTTGACATGATAGCTGCCTCTCTGATGGACCTCCTTAAAGAGACAAAGTCAGCTATGGCTAAGTGGTCTCCAGAAGCTGAGACGGCCTTCCAGGAAATGAAGATAGCCTTCTGTAAATAGCCGATGCTAGTGGCACCAAATTTCTCCAAAGAGTTTGTGGTACAGATGGAAGCTTCAGATGTCGGGATGGGTGCTGTATTATCACAAGAGGTGAACGGGAAAGAGCATCCCATAATGTATCTGAGTCAGAAGTTGTCATCCTGTGAGAAGAATTACTCCATAGTGAAGAAGAAATGTTTAGCCATCAAGTGGGCGTTGGACACTTTAAGGTACTGCCTCTTTGGCAGGAAGTTCAGGCTAGTGTCAGACCATGCACCACTGAAGTGAATGAGGGAGGAGGAACAATGCCCAAGTGACCAGGTGGTTCCTAGCACTTCAGAATTTTAACTTCTATGTGGAGCACAGGCCAGGGAAACTGCAATGCTGATGCTTTTTCTTGAGTCCATGTTTGATGGCAGAAGGTGCCAAGCCCCCAGGCTTTGGGGAGATTGGGGTTATGTAAGATGTCCACCGAATGGGTTCTTGAGGGGTACATATGTATCATTTTTGTTGGTAGCTTCAGTGATGTGAGCTTCGAAAGCATTAGGCCATTCCAGAGCCGGGTTTTACGAGCAGTCAAAAGAAATGGGTGGGAATGACTGCTCACGCATCCTTACCCCAGGGGCAACAGTATCACTGTGATTGATTGGACAGCAAACTCGCCTGACCTTAACCCCATAGAGAATCTATGGGGTATTGTCATGAGGAAGATGAGAGACACCAGACCCAACAATGCAAACGAGCTGAAGGCTGCTATCAAAGCAACCTGGGCTTCCACCTCAGCAGTGCAACAGGCTGATCGCCTCCATGTCACGCCACATTGATGCAGTAATTGATGCAAAAGGAGCCCCGACCAAGTATTGAGCATACATTTCAGTAGGCCTACATTTCTGATTTTAAAATCATTTTTCAAGCTGGTGTTATAAAGTATTCTAATTTACTGAGATAATGACTTTTAGGTTTTCATTGGCTGCAAGCCATAATCATCAACATAAATAGAAATAAACACTTGAAATAGATCACTCTGTTTGTAATGACTCTATATAATATATGAATTTCACTTTTTGTATTGAGGAACTGAAATAAATTAACTTTCTGATGATATTCTAATTTAGTGAGACGCACCTGTATATCTCCCCCATTACTCCATATAACCTCCCTATATCTCCTCCTATTACTACAAATAACATCCCCTATATCGCCTCCTATTATTCCATATAGCTTCCCTATATCTCCCCCTATTACTCCATATAACTTCCCTATATCTCCCTCTATTACTACATATAACCTCCCTATATCTCCTCCTATTACTCCATATAACCTCCCTATATCTTCTCCTATTACTCCAAAAACCTCCCTATATCTCCTCCTATTACTACAAATAACATCCCCTATATCGCCTCCTATTATTCCATATAGCTTCCCTATATCTCCCCCTATTACTACATATAACCTCCCTATATCTCCTCTTATTACTCCATATAACCTTCCCTATATCTCCTCCTATTACTCCAAAAACCTCCCTATATCTCCTCCTATTACTCCATATAACCTCCCTATATCTCCTCCTATTACTCCATATAGCCTCCCCTATATCTCCTCCTATTACTCCAAAAACCTCCCTATATCTCCTCCTATTACTCCATATAACCTCCCTATATCTCCTCCTATTACTCCATATTACCTCCCCTATATCCCCTCCTATTACTCCATATAACCTCCCTATATCTCCTCCTATTACTCCATATAACCTCCCTATATCTCCTCCTATTACTCCATATAACCCCCCTATATCTCCTCCTGTTACTCCATAAAACCTCCCTATATCTCCTCCTATTACTCCATATAACCTCCCCTATATCTCCTCCTATTACTCCATATAACCTCCCTATATCTCCCCCTATTACTCCATATAACCTCCCTATATCTCCTCCTATTACTACAAATAACATCCCCTATATCGCCTCCTATTATTCCATATAGGTTCCCTATATCTCCCCCTATTACTCCATATAACTTCCCTATATCTCCCTCTATTACTACATATAACCTCCCTATATCTCCTCTTATTACTCCATATAACCTTCCCTATATCTCCTCCTATTACTCCAAAAACCTCCCTATATCTCCCCCTATTACTCTATATAACCTCCCCTATATCTCCTCCTATTACTCCATATAACCTCCCTATATCTCCTCCTATTACTCCATATAACCTCTCTATATCTCCCCCTATTACTCCATATAACCTCCCTATATCTCCTCCTATTACTCCATATTACCTCCCTATATCTCCTCCTATTACTCCATATAACTCCCTATATCTCCTCCTATTACTCCATATAACCTCCCTATATCTCCCCCTATTGCTCCATATAGCCTCCCCTATATCTCCTCCTATTACTCCATATAACCTCCCTATATCTCCTCCAATTACTCCAAAAACCTCCCTATATCTCCTCCTATTACTCCATATAACCTCCCTATATCTCCTCCTATTACTCCATATAACCTCCCTATATCTCCTCCTATTACTCCAAAAACCTCCCTATGTCGCCGCCTATTACACCATGTATTGTTTTTATAACATTCCCCATATTCAAACACTTTGTAAAATTTCCCAGACATTTTCCGGAAGAAACACTATGACTTCTCTTTCTTCCCTCTTTTTGTTGTCACCCTACACAGTTTGTTCACTGTAAATTACATATGAATGTGAAGCTCGAAGTAGCGGCCGGTGCCCCCCTCTGTTCCCTGGCACTAACACGCATAGAATGAAAATGTCTGTCTAAACATCAATTTAATTGGAAAAGCCTTGTCTCTAACCTGGCATATTGACCCAGTGAATGCAGGAGAGAGAGAGACATGGATAATCAGGAGAGAGACAGAGCAGGAGAGTGTTCGACAGGGGCGAGGATGGGGAAGAGGTGGGTATGTAGGATTGGTAACCTGGCAGCTGTTTGGAAAAATGAGTAAGATACTGTTCACTTTCACTTGTTATAAGAGGATTATATGAATTTATTAGGGTTCATCTAATTGTAGGATGCCACCCTTGGGTGAGAGAGACTGTGCCTATCACTGTGGGTGGTAAAAGAGTAGACTGCATTTACAAAATAGAAGAAGGTTGGAGAGGTGGTGAGTGAGGTAGTAGGTGAATGCTCAGAAGATGTGAGAGAAGGGGTAGGCACTATATGGAAAGGTATAGAAGTAGGCTACAGGGGGAAGCTGGTATAGAGGGATGTACGTAAAACGAGAGACAGACAGACAGTAGGAGAGTGTCTGAGGGGAGGAGAAAAAGAGGGAGGGAGATAGAAGGTCAGATAGAGAAAGACACAAGGAAAGAGGGAGGGAAAGTCAAGAGCGGGTGACAGACCCTGAAGAAGAGAGAGAGCTTTAGACCTGGCAGGAGAGGCATGATTGAGAAAGAGAGGGGACCAGCAGAGAAGGGATGAACCAATGAGAGAGCTGGAGAAGAAGAGAAAGGTGTGTGACAGTCAGGCAAGGAGAGCAGCCAGCAGGTGGAAGGAGGCAGCAGAGACAGAGCAAGTGCTAAGAGCAGGAGAGAGGTGAGAAGAAGAGTAGAGAGAGATCCAATGTGATGGTCAAAGAGAGTGAAGAAGTGGAGGCGAGAAGAGTGCAGCCACCTATGTAGGGGAGGGGAGGCTAGAGAAGTGCAAGGCAAGGGAATAGCAGAAGTGAGGTGGTCAGGGAGCATCCAAGCTGTGTGTATCTCTAGCTGTGTATTCACAGTATACACATGGATGCTGAACGCAGGTGAGTGTATGCCTCAAGACTCAGCCGCTGAGCAAGATGCAGCTCACACAATGCTGTTTCATATTCCTGGTTCAAGGCAGCATCTACCTGGTAAGTAGTACACCAAGACAAACGCCTGTGCCACCCCATAACATGTGTCTTCTACCCTCCTATGTGCCCCGTTCCTTGCCATATGTATGTGATCACACCTGCTGCTCTGCCGTTATGTCCCTACCAGTACGGCTATAAGGTCAGATTGGATAATTATGGGAGAGACCATCAGCACGGCGACTTGTGTTACACATTTCCTGTCAACCTGTTGCTGGTAAAGTCACGTAATATGATAGTATATGTACATATGATAGTATATAGGGGGCGTGTGGGAAATGTGAGGTTGGACGTGTATGCAATGTGTTAACGATGGATGCTCCGGATAGTAAAAAATCTAATACTGGGATAGATTTTCTTGCAGGATTCTGGAAGGCAGGATGTGTCGGAGACCTCAAGAGGGGTATGAAGTGAGAAAATTGCTTTAAGGGTTAAAGAGTCTGTCTTGTAGATGAACAGAAAGAGCTTCAGACTAGAGCTTGTTTAGTAGGTTAAACAGGCTGGATAATAAACCACAATACAAGGACGTGATTGATGAGAAAAAGGGTCTTTGTAATGCTGCTCTACTCAACTGGATGAGCTACTCAGGGGTTAATTCTATGTATAGTCAGATAGATCTAATGACAGGGTCTGGTGTAAGAGTGGTGGTTTACAAATCAGGACATTTTTGATCAGTTAAAGAGACAGTATCATGTATTAGACATTTCATGGGTTAAATTATCATTGTAGCATGAAACCGCGGTCCTTTGTTCTTTTTATGGAGATCTTCTATATGATCGGAGATGTTTATTGGGCTAAAAGGTCATCCCGGTGAAGAAGCAAAGGTCTACAGATCAAGCTGGGGTATGTTAATAGGTAAAATACCAGTGCTATGAATGAAATCTATGGATAGTCTCATATTGAGCACAGGACCTTGACTTAAATCCAGTGTATGACTGGGGCATGTTTATGGGGTCTATGGGTCAGTCTAAATAGAAGCCAAGGTCCACAAATATGATCATGGTTCTGATAGGTTAAAGGGGCACTGTTACTTATGATCAGTCAGATGTAATTGAGATGAATATGTTTAAAGGGTTAAAGAATCTTATGTAGAAGAGGTTTGCAGCCGTCTTTTCATGGTAAGTGATAGCTACATGTAAAATCGTAGAGACCTAATGTCAATGAGGTTTGACAGGTCACTCACATGTAAAGTAATGAAATAATGGACTTGATTAGATTTACAGTATCATTTACAAAAAATAAAAAACATCCTATTAGTCTACCATATACATTAAAATGGGCAGAAGAGCATTTACAAACCCAGAAACATTCCAAAAATGTTAACTATTTTCAACAAGAATTATGATTTGTGGGTTATTTCCATATAATATCACTTGGGAAGGTGGATCATAGTGACCACCCTCACGAATTAATTACTGCATGTCTTGACCTCGTAAGATTACAGAAAGGTCAAATGCTTATTATCATGTAGAGATAGAAACCATTGAGAAATATGATTCATTATGAATGACTCCACACTGGACAAATTAGCTCGCATTTTCAGATATGAACATAGTTTAGATCTGGTAAATATCTATCAATATCATTGGGCCTTCAATGACCCATCCATATTGACTTGGCCTCTAGGGTAAAATACTTTTTCCAATGGAGAATCCAGTTGGGCTAATAAGAGACGTATTTACAATTTAGACCAGATATCTATTTTATGTGTGTGTCCATCAATATGTGTAGGTTGGGTCAACCCTCTAGTCTAGATGATGTGGACAATTTTGGGAAGTTCTACCATACTATGACCTATTGATTTCAGGTGATCCCCTTGGAGATACAGAGGTACAGGTTGTGGTTTTCTATATCAAGTGACCTATTGATTGTAGGATATCAGTACAGACTTTGAGAATAATATGGTTTCTAATATTGTATTGAGGGAACCAATTTTAAGATGCTTTCAAGGTTTATCCCTTATTTTTGTTTGACCTTAGGCTGAACCAGTCCAGACAGTCTTAAGACAGATCTCCAATACACAGGACAGGCTCATAGAAAGCTGACTTTCCCATGTAATCATGTTATTGTGTGGCTGTGTATAACATTTGTAGGTCTCCATGGGTTTGTGGGCTCATTTAGCAGATGCTACCTTCTCCGGTAACTGCCATTTTGTAGCTGTGACTTCTTTTTTTCTTTTTTGACGTCCATCATGATATTGTATAATTTTTCATTTGTGAAGGGTTTAGGGATCATCCTCTACATTGTGATGTACGCTGTGATGCACTCCACACGGCATGTTTGCCATACATTGCCATACCTCAGAACTTGTCACTGGCCATCCGTCAATAGGAGTCATTAGAGGTGATAGTTTGTTAATCTCTATTGCATTTCCAAGGTGAAAATTGCTAAAATAGCCCCAAACCCAGGAAAACATTTGCTGCTTTCATTAAACTTTCCAGGCCGCTATTGTCTTGTGAGATTATGCAATCCAATATCTGGCAATTTTTCTATTGTCACTAATTATCCACTGCCGTCAGGAGGCAGCACGAGCCTCATTATTTTATATTTTCAGCTTTTCACCATTGATCTGCAGTTCTGAGCCTATTTTGATGTAGCAATTAATTGCACATTAGAATTTATGTTTTACGATCATGTGTTGGGCTGATCTCATTCATGTATCTGTTACATTATGCATTCATAGGCTCGGTTATACATCTGTATTATTTTATGAGCATGTATTAGTGTATGCCAGGCGGTTTACTCTTGTCACTGTCATCATTGCAGGAGGACATTGTATAATATAATTGCCATCTGGTAGGATCTACCAGGCTGGTATATTCTTCTATGTGCTCTTAAAGGGTCTGTGTCCCTGTGCTATTTTGTATCAAGATTCACTCTTGTGTATCTTGTGTGTTGCTCTCAGTCAACACAACTCCCTATGGACTTAGCTCATTTACCAGCTGCCCCCACGTATCTATCACCATGGTTATCCCCCCTTTTCTTAAAAAATTAACCATTTCACCCATGGATATAATTTGGCAGTCATACAGCCTGTCTTGCCTTCAGAGCTGACAATCTATTGTTTACATGCAAACCCATGGTATAATTCCCGACTGTAGTAATATATTCATAGAGCCCCAAAATAAATAGAAATGTATAGTATTAAATGCATTACAATATTTATTTTATTTTTCCTGAATGTTCTATATCTTTTTTTAACTAACATGTATAGCAACATATGTCCCAGACATTGGGCAGCAGGCTCTGTAAAAATAAAATCATATTCCTGATTAAAATGGTTTTAATATTAATTGAGCGTGGGGGAACTAATCAGGTAACATGTCTGAGATGGGGGGCTGCAGATTTTAGGGCAATGGAAACTTAGCACCTACCATAGGCAAGGGCTTAGCTAGAATGACTGATGGGGTAAGTGCCTGAGTTCCAGTGGGTACCAACAAGACTGCCTTAAGCTAGGGAAGAAAATTTTATGTTTTCCCCAGAGAAATGAAAGATTATCTAGATGTAACTCACAATGGAAAATCTGTAAGTGGGTCCACCATCTGCCATGACGTCTTGTCAAAGAGCTCCCTCAGGCACCAGTGTGCAACAATTGGTATTCTGTGATGTTTTTTGCACCAAATTCATCAAAATGGTGTGCGGTCTGTGAATATTGTGCAAAGTCAAACATGGTCTTTATTTTTTAATGTAATCTGTTTTGCGACATTTTAGTGCAAAAAGTTGCGCTTTTCACAAAATGTCGCAAAAAAAAAAAAACTACTGAAAACTGCTTTAGGGGAAAATTGGAGTACCCTAGAGCAAAATTTTTGTGACTTTTTGAAAAGTGTCAAACAATCAGTTGAAAACATCTGGAAACCCCAAACGTTGCCCACAACGACGAACTAAAAAATAAAACAGATGAACACATAAAAAAGTGATTTACAAAAGGCACAAATGAAAAATCAATATGGAGCAAATACAAAATTCTATAAAGACACAAAAGTAATGATAAATAGGCCCTGTAGTCCCATATATCTAAATAACTAGTTGTAAATTATTTCTGAAAGTAGTGGCCATAAGTATTAAAAAATCCCTTTAAGAATCCCCTTTAGGAAGTCCTTTCCACCAAGGTCATTTAATACATACTCTTGGGTCTCGAATGTTGTAAATTGTAGCTATCTGTGATGAACTTATAATGTCCAAAATGTATTGTGTACATCTGCTACTGGCCGTCAAATGTCATGCTGCAAGTGAGGTGCTAGCTGTGTAATAGGCTGATGCTGAGAGTCTGTGCCCTCGATAACTAAAAGCTCATTCTTTTGACATCTGCAGTTATCACAGAATGTCTGTGAGTTGTATAGTGGTCTCTTTTTTTCAAGTACCTCTTTGACATTGTGATACCCAGGAGGTATAGGTCAGGTGGATGCACATTACTCAGCTCTCATTAAACTGGTTACACTGATTAGTACTCAGTATCACTAATTATCAGCTGTAGCATCTGTTACTGCTGGGGATTTCAGGTGAGAGCCTATCAATAAAGGAAAGGAGCGGAGAGAGATTAAAAAGAGTAGAAGACATTGTAGAAGAAACAACGGGTGAGGGAAAAGAATACTCTTACTTTGATTAGACACAACTTCAGGTCATTTTTCCTGATAGAGGTCATTGTCTTGTTCTTTTTCATCTTTAGGTGATCTGTGGCCAAGAAGACTCCTCCAGTGACCCAGATGATGAAGATCAGTCAGATACAAAGTCCAATTCAAGACCTCGAGTCCCTAGGAGACGATCACCTTCTCCATCTCGGTCTCGCAGCTCAAGTCCATTTAACTCAACCGTTCTTCAACTTCTCTCTAACTCTCCTGAATTTTGGGATGTTCTGAACAGTCTTTCGGAGCTGGGTCATAATCCAGAACCCCCTATTACAGCTCGGATTCGGCGTCAGTCTGTATTAAGGTCTACAGGAAGAGCCAAGAAAGTCTTTGGTTGGGGGGACTTCTATTCCAATATCAAGACAGTAAAGCTCAACCTTCTGATCACAGGAAAAGTAGTGGATCATGGGAATGGGTCCTTCAGTGTCTACTTTCTTCACAACTCTACAGGACAGGGGAATGTTTCTGTTAGTCTTGTCCCACCATCCAAAGTCCTTGACTTTGACTTGGAGCAGCAGATGTATGCAGAAGCTAAAGAATCAAAAATTTTTAATTGCCGAGTGGAATTTGAAAAAGTAGACAAAGCAATTAAGACAGGCTTATGTCCTCATGATCCGTCAAAGACCTGCCACCAACAGCAAACTCGGAGCAAGGTCTCATGGACATGCTCTCACCCATTCAAGATTGTTTGTGTTTATGTCTCATTTTACACAACAGATTATAGACTAGTGCAGAAGGTTTGCCCTGACTATAACTATCACAGCAGCTCTCCATATTCTCCTTCGGGCTAAAGAAAATATGAGCTCACAGCTATGATATAGCCTAAATTGGGCTAACTTTGGGTCTACCTTTTATGGACTTCCTGTGCCTTGGTCTGGTCCATTGTGGTGTGTGTATTTGTGAAGACAGTGGACAGAAAGCTGTGTAAGTGATGTGTTGGATGTGAAATTTAAACCACTTCAATTCAATATACTCACGAATAGAAATGCTCTATTGATATCACCCTATAAACGAACTGATAGATTCTCCCGAACACTAAAAAAGTAGAGGTCTGGAGGCTGCACTTCTTTGTCTCCAGGTACTTTATATTCTTCTGAAAACCTCACTAGGCCAACTTAGAGAAAGTAATCCAGAAGTTTGATTTCGAAGATTGAAGTATAGCCAAGTTAATCAGCTGACTGCAAGTCATCTTGTCCATCCCTCATAGTGGATATCTTGTGTATGACAATTTAGTCAATTTGTTAGTCTTTGGGAAGTGATTTGGGACTCATTGTTGTGTCATCATCGTTATATCCAACATCATTCAAGCATTTTATAGCTTCATATTTTCCATTAATCATGATGGTTGCCTACATGTATATAGTAGCCAACAGTCTTGAATTTGTTAGTACTGTCCCCCAGTTTTTAAATAATCCTTGAACACTAGGCCATGACCTAAAAGGTTGCTCAAACTCTGAACAAAGTGTCCCTGTCTAGATGTGGGTGGTCCTGGGGGAGGGACTTTAATATCTACATTTTACTAAGATTTTGACAAGTATGTGTGTGTAATGCCAAAAAAACACATATTCTAAAATAAGGTCTATAGTTAACTTTTGAAGGCACAAATATAATTTAAGGTCCACAATCAGCCATGGGGTCATCCGAGCATCAGACACCCAAGTTGTAACCTTCATTACTGTTAACCCCTTATTTAACCAATGATTATATGCAGGCCTATTATCAAGTGGTTGGCATGAAATATTGATTGTTGGAACAACCAATGAAATCTGAGAGACATAGACTTCCAAAAGAAACGACTCCAAAAAAAATAGGTTGAGAATATATTTAGGGTTACCTAATTATTGCTATATAGGGAGTTACATGGATCTGATACAGTACATATCACTATCCACCAGCCTGACAGACCTCATATTGATGTGATCCCTATTATAAGGTAATTCAACCAGTCATATCATAAGCTATGTGTCAATTACACAATTCTCCTCTCCTACAATCTAAATTACTTTTCTCTACTGGGATATATATTTATTTATTTATTAATCTTATATGTATATCATACATTCCTGTTTTTCCACTAGAAAGCCTTAACCACAGGTGTCTACTGCATACATTGGAGCATAGACATTGTGGTCTTCTTCATGTGAGCATAGAAACCAATGACATTTCTGAGGACATTGTACTTTATTGGATGTATTCCCATTATTTGATTCTAGAAATGTAGTCCGTAATGTGGGGCCCTCTACCCGGTATCTACTAAATGACTCCATACTATCCACCTGCTATGACAATAAAGAATAACAGTCCAGTTCAGGAGCTAGTCTGTCAACTTTAGCTAATAAGAGGCCGTTGACTAGACAACCTCTCTATATAGGGGCAGCTGTAAAATGAAATGCCTTATCAAGGGTTGCCTCCACTCTGCAGGTGAGGTTACCCTTTAGGTTGGTAATTTTAGGTCCTTAGACCACTGTCATTGACCAAGGGAAATCGGACAGAAATGGTATTAAGGGTTGACTAATGGAAGGTTTTACAGTCAATGGACAGCCATTATGAGGAGAGTCGTAATGGGAAATAACCCAGTAAGATTTCTTTTTATTACCAAAGCAGACTTTATGGCAATATAAAATGTGAATATATCGGTATATTAGATATCGAGGGGCTTTCATCACACAAATGTATTTAAAATATGGGGCTACAGAATTATTACAACCGAATGCTATGATGTCCTAGGTTGTAATATTCCATTGTTATCATTTACGATGTGTATTATATACTGTAGTTGAGATTTTATTTTCCAGATGAAAAGCATATATATATATAATCAGTTATGGGGTAAATAAAGGAGAAAAAAGTTGCAGGAAGGTGTCCGCCCTCCCTGAGGTCAACTGTGGCACATCTGTGTTAACCCAATAAAAGTCACCGTCATTTTCTTCCTCTCATGGGACCTGTCATTGCATCACTCTTCACGAGAAAGCCGACATCATTAACTCCATCCTTGCCAGATCAGTCTGCAATATCTCCTAAAGGGCCTGGGAGAGTCTTGTTAACCTCGGTGTTTACGACTATACCATGTGTAAGGGGGTGGGGGATATTTGTTTGTATGATTATTGGGGATCTGTGCAATATGGGAAATATCTTAATCGAAAACAAAAAAAAAGAAAAAATTCTGTCTGTGAAAAATAAACAATCCGCCAATGATACGTGTTTGTGAATCAAAACTTTTTTTTTTTTTGCGTGTGTCTTAGCTTTCCTTGTTGTGGTATGTCAGAAGAATTAAACGTAGGAAGGACATAATGCGACAAAATGTGAGGTGTGTGTGTATATATATATATATATATATATATATATATATATATATATATATACAATATACTGTATATGTATATACACACACACATATGAATAAATACCTCTCATTCAGATGTACAGTGGTTATAGATTTATATAAAACAATACATAGATATATGTATATATAACTCTATATAGATGTATATGGTTACAGTATATGTACAGTGTGTGTATATATATATATATATATATATATATATATATATATATATACAGTATATATATATATACTGTAACTGTAGAGAAGAGGCTAGACAGTTTGAAGCCCACTGCTACGTCACGGGGAACCTCTTAGGCTACTTTCACACTAGCGTTAACTGCATTCCGTCACAATGCGTCGTTTTGCCGAAAAAACGCATCCTGCAAAAGTGTTTGCAGGATGCGTTTTTTCACCATTGATTAACATTAAGCGACGCATTGTGACGGATTGCCACACGTCGCACCCGTCGTGCGACGGTTGCGCCGTGCTGTGGCGGACCGTCGGGAGCAAAAAATGTTACATGTAACGTTTTTTGCTCCCGACGGTCCGCCCCACCTCCCCGCACTTCCCCGCACCTCACAATGGGGCAGCGGATGCGCTGGAAAAATGCATCCGCTGCACCCGTTGTGCGGCGGAGACAACGCTAGCGTCGGGAACCTCGGCCCGACGCACCGCGACGGGCCGAGTCCGACGCTAGTGTGAAAGTAGCCTTAGTGAGTCCTTGACCTCAGAGGTGTGGCACCATGTGGCAACCAGCGCTAAAGTGATACCACACCAGCAGGGGGAGCGAACCAGATGTCCCAGAACACCCATGTTACATGGCAAAACCCCTATGTCTCCAGGTCACACAACAATAGACATGTGTGTAATATGTATATATATATATATATATATATATATATATATATATATATGTATATATATACACTCACCGGCCACTTTATTAGGTACACCATGCTAGTAACGGGTTGGACCCCCTTTTGCCTTCAGAACTGCCTCAATTCTTCGTGGCATAGATTCAACAAGGTGCTGGAAGCATTCCTCAGAGATTTTGGTCCATATTGACATGATGGCATCACACAGTTGCCGCAGATTTGTCGGCTGCACATCCCAAAGATGCTCCATACAAGGCAGGATGGATCCATGCTTTCATGTTGTTTACGCCAAATTCTGACCCTACCATCCGAATGTCGCAGCAGAAATCGAGACTCATCAGACCAAGCAACGTTTTTCCAATCTTCTACTGTCCAATTTCGATGAGCTTGTACAAATTGTAGCCTCAGTTTCCTGTTCTTAGCTGAAAGGAGTGGTACCCGGTGTGGTCTTCTGCTGCTGTAGCCCATCTGCCTCAAAGTTCGACGCACTGTGCGTTCAGAGATGCTCTTAGGCCTACCTTGGTTGTAACGGGTGGCGATTTGAGTCACTGTTGCCTTTCTATCAGCTCGAACCAGTCTGCCCATTCTCCTCTGACCTCTGGCATCAACAAGGCATTTCCGCCCACAGAACTGCCGCTCACTGGATTTTTTTTCTTTTTCGGACCATTCTCTGTAAACCCTAGAGATGGTTGTGCGTGAAAATCCCAGTAGATCAGCAGTTTCTGAAATACTCAGACCAGCCCTTCTGGCACCAACAACCATGCCACGTTCAAAGGCACTCAAATCACCTTTCTTCCCCATACTGATGCTCGGTTTGAACTGCAGGAGATTGTCTTGACCATGTCTACATGCCTAAATGCACTGAGTTGCCGCCATGTGATTGGCTGATTAGAAATTAAGTGTTAACAAGAAGTTGGACAGGTGTACCTAATAAAGTGGCCGGTGAGTGTATATATACATGCACACATAGATATATATTTATATAACTGCTGCTGTTGGGACCTCACACACAGCTACCTATGTGTCTGCGCTGTTGTTGTGCATTTATACAGAAATGTGTATATACACATTTGTATAAAATACATTATATATACCGTAAGTAAAAACAAAATATACATTTTTGGATATAATACTATATCAACAAAAATATGTATAAATATAAATGTGTAGGAATGCATATGTATATATCTATGTACAGTATATATACATATATAAATATGTATATACAGTGTATACACATGCATATTTTTGTACACAGACATACATATTTATGTATACACAATTATGTACGATGTACTACAGCAACGCAGACACATAGGCAGAGCGGTGTGTGTGATCCCAGTAGCTGTGCCTATTAATCACTAATTACCAGTCCGCTGGTCCCCAGCTCAGCATCTTTCTGTACTGATCCCAACAGCAGCTGCTCGGCAGTAACACAACATCCATCTTCCTCCCCTCCTCACACTCCCCTTTGCTCTTCATGTCTCCCTTCTTTCTACGTCTTACACTCTCCCCACCACTACCTTTTACCTCACATCCTTGTCCTTTCTTAAAGTGTACCTGATGCCTACACTCAGCATTCAGCCATTTTGCAAAATGAGCCGATACTAATAACCCAATCAACGCCACCAATGTCTGCTGAAGCACCAGATAAATTCATCCTCCTGTCGCCTCTATCCCGCCACTGTACGCAGTCACCGGATGTTGGATGACAAGTGACATGGGTGTCATGTGACAAATAAAGCGTCCTAAGCACTGAATGATTATGTGTCTGTCTTCCAGTCAAATGTGTGTAGATAGATCTGGTTATTGAGACTCATAGCATGGAAACGGAGATGTTATTAAATGACACCTAAGTTGTACAAGATTTGAGTGAGGGCCCAGAAATCAGTCACTCTTTTATTATTTAGGAAAACTGGACACTTGAAGGCATTGAACAACAGGATGGTGCTAGTGACTCTAACATAATGTATGTATCTGGATATTTTTTGATTGGGTTTTATTCCCGCTGCTCCCGACCACTGAGTTTTTTCTTTTTTTAAATCCGCCATACGGTTCCAGAGATATTGGCCTTTTTGTTTAGTTCAAATTTATTATGCTCTTTAACAAGGGGGCGTGGCTCACAGGAATCTGGAGGTTTGTCTTTAGACTGCTCTGCATCATTATCCTGTTGGCAACACCCTGTTGGCAAAGACCATAAAAAATAGTAGTAAATAAAAAGGGATCATATCTCTGGTACTGGATAGCAAAAAAAAAAATACTTTGAGGAACAGCAGAATTAAAATAACATCAAAAACTGTCTACCTTTATTCCTGGTGACGGGTCGTTTTTAAAGGAACACTCTGGGTAAAACTGCAATACTGTGCAGAGCCTGATGAAGGGCGCAAAGGGGAGGAGCATGACACAAACTCCTAGAACACCAGTATCATGCTCCGCCTCTTCAGGTCCCTTATTTTGCATAATGGTGTTCTAGTTTTGGGGAAATATGGGTTAATGAATATTAAAAAAATAATAATAATGCGCCTCCCACATAAAAATTAATACAGGTAAGAATCCATTCAAAGTATCCTCAGACATATATTAATTATGCTAATTTAGTCTTTATTATACCCTATCAAACTAGCATACCTCTGTCATAAAGAGAATATTCTCACAGACAGGGTAAAGTCCAGAAACTATCAGTATTAATGAAAAGAATGGTGATAGAAAGAAACCTCCATCAATAGCGATATATGCGGCAAATAAGAGAAACCTTTTAACCCAGAATTCCTCCATAACCTTTCTTCTGAAAATAGTACCTTGGCAAAAAAATCTGCTATAGACTCATGGATGTATCTATAGGGGGGTAAAAATGTAGCAATCACTGCCGGAGCTGGTGCCCGATGGGACACAAGTGCCCTTCATCCTTAAAGGGGACCCATCACCAGGTAAAAAGTTGGCACTTTTTGCTGTTATTTAATTTCCACTGCTTCTCTGAGTATTCCATGTCGGGGGTTTTTTAATCCTCCATACGGTTCATTCGAAATGGGCCTTTTTAGTTAGTGATCATTTTTATGGCCTTTATTAAGGGGGTGTGGTTTAGAGGTTTCTCAGGGGCGTGTCTTTAAGCTGCTGTGCATTATTAGCATATGAACTCCGCCCCTCTGGAACCGCATGGTGGATATAAAAAAAAAAAGAAGCTGAATGTTCAGGGGAGCAGGGAGAATTAAATAAGGGCAAACATTGGCCACTTTTGACTTGGTGACAGTCAGGTCTTCTGTAAAGAAGATAATAATGTAAGTGAGACCTTGGTACAAATTTTGCATTTGGGTCTTGAAATATGTGCATACATACTCCGAAATCAGTGCCACTGTGGTAAGATAACGATGTTCATGATCTGTTATCAGGGTTACGCATTAGCAGCAAATGTGCCACATCAATGCATCAATTTTGGGGTGGTGTGAACGATGCCTGGCAGTCTTACTTTAAACATTCTATCATAATTCATTTTTATTGGCAAAAAAATCTATAACGCTAATGAAACGCATTTTTTAACAGTTTTTTGAACATTTATAAATCTATCAAAGGGCGTAAAAGATTTTCCACTTTTTTTATTAAAAATGTATATTCGCAGTATGTTAAAATTTAAAAAATAGCTTGCATGCTGTTATTAAGGTATCTAAGAGAGCTGAAATGGTCAATAGCGCCATGGTAATTTTTAAAAATCCCTCAATTTTTAGCCCTCAAAAAATGTTTAGCCACATTTTTAGTTAATTGTGCAACATTTCTGATGAAGTGGTAGTGTGATTGTGCCCCACACTGTGGACTGCGGCAAATATTGACAATTTGTATGACCCCCCCATATATTCTATGAAGTAATTTTGTAAATGGAAAATCCACAACAAAACGATTGATTTAGGTATTTATGGGTTAGCTACTGCCACCTAGTAGCCAATAGTGGTACTGCAACAACTGTAAAATTTGTATTTTAATTTTTTTAACATGCAATAATTGGAAAAGGTTTATAAAGTTCCCTATAGCAACCAGTTAATTTTTTATCCCATCACCAAATTTGTGCTGTAATTTAATAGAGGAAATGGGCAACAATATTCTCATAGCATAAAATGGCATAGTGTTTTAACACTGGCATTGTGTTCTTTAACAGTGTATAGAGAGTAAATAATTTCATTTTTCCATTTTCTTCCATGTAATACATATTTTTTATGTGCTGGAATTAACCTATCCTTATCCTTTAGATAGCGATCAGTGATGAGTGAATAAAATATTATCCAAGCATGCTCGGGTGCTAACCGAGTGTCCTCGGCGTGCTTGGAACATAGGTTTCAGTCCCTGTGGCTGCATGTCTCGTGGCTGTTTGACAGCGGCAACGCATGCAGGGATGGTCTAACAAAAAAAGGCATTCTTTGCATGTGCAGCCTCGAGACATGCAGCAGTGGGGACTCAAACATACTTTTTGAGCATGCCAAAGACACTCGATTAGCACCTGAGCATGCTAGGACAACATTTTATCCAAGCACGTTCACTCATCACTAATAGCGATGCAAACAATTAAAAAATATATTTTCAGAACTTTAGTGTGCACATAGATAAAAAAAAAATTAGATACACAAATGTATGATGAATCCAAACATGTAACGGAATCACTAAATTAAGTAAGATTTTAATTACTGTAAATATGTAAGTTAGGCCTCATTCACATGTCAGTATTTTTGCATCAGTATTTCATCAGTATTTGTATGCCAAAACCAGGAGTGTCTACAAGATGCACAACAGGTGTCAGTCTTTCAATTATAGTTTTTCTCTGTAAGTTCCATTGTTGGTTTTGGCATACCCACACTGATGCAAAAATACTGACATGTGAATGAGGCCTAACTGATTGAGGTAAGTGCCCAACAAATACACATTTTCCAGGCTCTGTCCTGTCCCAAGTGTTGTTCAACATTTTTATAAATGATCTAGATAAGGGAACTGAAGGTAAACTAATCAAATTTGCAGACAAAGCTAGGAGGGATAGCTAACACTAGAGAAGACAGAGAAAGGATTCAGAGAAGAGCTACCAGGATGGTGAGCGGACTGCAAAGTATGTCGTACGAGGAACAGTTAAAGGACCTGCAAAAAAGAAGGCTAAGAGGAAACTTAATAGCCGTCTACAAATATCTGATGGGATGTCACAGTGTCGAGGGATCATCATTATTTTCATTTACACATGGAAACACGAGAAGTAATGGAATGAAATAGAAAAGGGAGAAGATGCAGATTAGATATTAGAAAAAAAAAAACTTTTTGACAGTGAGAGTGATCAATGAGTGGAACAGGCTGCCACTAGAGATGATGATGAGTTCTCCATCAATGGAAGTTTTCAAAACGAGGCTGGACAGACATCTGTCTGAGATGGTCTAGTGAATCCTGCATTGAGCAGGGGGTTGGACATGATGACGTGGGAGGTCCCTTCCAACTGTACCATTCTATGATTCTATGCATCTAACATAACACATCTGCCTTGGTATATGTACAGTTTATTAGCTATTAAAGATTTTTTTCTAGGATATGTGTAACGGGCTGGGTGGTGGAACCACTGTGCCAAAGCCCAAGGAAGACCTGGAGGGGCGTGACTAGGAGCCTCATCCAATCTGACCACAGACATGCAGCAGCTAACGACACCACAGTCCATGGAGAGACAAGGGAGGTGATCCAGGTGCTACTCCAGGACTGACCTTGGGTAGATGGCAGCTGACCCCTATGAACAGGTATCTTGGATGGCCCAAGGGAATGTCCAACAGATGCAGGTAGGAAGAGAAGATGACAGAAACCGCAGGTGCAGACAGGTCAGTCTGACAGAGAGATGAACACTGGCAGGTGCAGCTGGCTCGGCTGCTGTGGAGGTGAGCACTGGTGGGTGCAGCAGGCTCGGCTGCTGTTGAGGAAAGCACTGGCTAGTGCAGTTGGATCGGCTGCCATTGAGGAAAGCACTGGCGGGTGCAGCTGGCTTGGCTGCTGTTGAGGAAAGCACTGGTGGGTGGAGCTGGCTTGACTGTCGTTCAGGAAAGCACTGGTGGGTGAAGAAGGCTAGGATACAAGTACTGGGACCTGAGAACTGACAAGCGTGTTAGGAACAAACTCACAACATTGCAAAGGCACCTCCATACACAGGCACCTCCATGTTGGAGGAGGCAGGTTCAATAGTAAGTAACCTCCAGCTCTTGGCTGGGGACACTTTAGAGGGGCCAATGAAACCAGGACCCAATTTATAACATGGTATCTTGAGGCGGATATACTTAGATGATAGCAAGACCTTATCTTCAGGATGAAACAGAATTGAGTCCAGACGTCTCTTATCCGCATGTCTTTTCATCCGTTCGGGTGGATTTCACGAAGGATGCTTTGGTGGTCTCCCAGATCTCAAAAGTTCTTGACGAGGGAATTGGCAGCAGGAATATCGGAGGCGACAGCCTCAGGGAACAGCACTTTGGGGTGTTGACTGTAGACCACAAAAAATGAAGATTTGGCCGAAGACACGCTCACATGGTTATTGTAAGAGAATGAAGCCCAAGGGAGGAGCTCAGCCCAGTCACTGTGGTGAGCATTGACAAAATGCAGGAGAAAATTAGTCAGGATCTGGTTGACTCGTTCAACTTGGCCATTGGACTGAGGATGGTAAGAAGATGAGAAATCCAAAGTAACATCTAGTAGCTTACAGGTGGCTCTCCAGAAGCGAGAGGTAAACTGGACATCTTTATTGGAAACTATGTGAAACAGTAGACTATGGGGATGAAAAATCTGAAGAATGAATTCTTTTGCCAGTACTTGCACAGATGGAAGACCAGGATGAAATGAGTCATCCTGGAGAAATGATCCACTACCACCCAAATGACGGTACATCCAGCCAACTCTGGCAGATCCGTGATGAAATCCATGGAGATATGCTGCCAGGGAGCAGATGGCACAGGCAAGGGAAGCAACCGAATGGTCAGAAGCTGTTTGGGAGTCTTAATTCGGACCCACGTGGGACAAGCGGAGATGAAACTCTCAACATCTTTGCGCAGTGTCGGCCACCAATAGTGTCGAGAAATACAGAGTTGTCTTCTTCTGCCTGATATGGCCTGCCACCTTAGAAGAATGTCCCTGCTTCCTGTCAGGTTCAGCCACGTCTTACCAGCGAGTAGACGAGATAAGTCTAGCGGAGCGACTGTGGTTATTTTGGAGGGCTTGATGATATGTTTAAGCTCCTCCTCCTGGTCGGAAGCCTGGAAGGACCTGGAGAGTGCGTCCGTCTTAACGTTTTTGACAGCTGGCCGAAAGTGGAGTGTGAAGTTGAAGCGAGCGAAGAACAAAGACCACCTGGCTTGATGGGGGTTAAGCCACTGAGCAGACTGCAGATAAGCCAGATTCTTGTGGTAGTGTAAATTACCACTGGGTGCAACACTCCTTCCAGCAAGTACCACTTTTCCACAGCCAGCTTGATCACAAGCAGTCCTCTATTGCCAATAGAGTAATTTCGTTCTGGTGCCGAGAAAAGTTTAGAGAAAAAACTGCAGGACACCATGTGACCGGATGAAGACTTCTGAGCGAGAACGGCTCCGGACCCTGTGGAAGATGCATCCACCTCCAGGAAGAACTGCTTCTTATGGTTTGGGCGATGCAGCACCAAAGCTGAGGGGAATGTCTGCTTGAGGGATACAAAGGTGTCTTCTGCTTCAGGAGTTCGTTCCTTATGATTGGCTCCTTTGCGGGTCAGGGCAGAAATAGGTGCAGTCCGGGAAGAAAAATGCAAAATAAATTGGTGATAATAATTCGCAAACCCGAGAAACCGCTGGATAGCCTTAAGACCTTCTGGACGGGGTCACTTCATGACGACAGATACCTTCTCAGGATCCATCTTTAGATCGGTCTCAGAAATGATATATCCCAGAAACGCATGAGAGGACTCTTTGAAGACGCACTTTTCATATTTGGCATAGAGACGATTAGTTCTTAATCTTAGTAGAACCTGGCGAACGTCCCTCCTGTGTTTTGGCAGATCAGGAGAGAATACCAAGATGTCGTCCATGTATACTATCACACATGTATAGAGCAGGTCACGAAATATGTCGTTCACCAGTTCTTGGAAGATGGCTGGGGCATTACAGAGTTCAATCAGCATAACACGATACTCGTAATGGCCATTGCGGTTGTTGAAAGCCTTTTTCCACTCGTCTCCCTGGAAATTTCAAACCATGTTGTATGCCCCTCATAGGTCAAGCTTCGTGAAGATTCTGGAACCTTTCAGGCGATCAAACAGCTCAGAGATCGGGGGTAGGGGGTACTTATTTACGGTGATTTGGTTAAGGCCCGTGTAGTCAGTGCAGGGTCACAGAGAGCCATCCTTCACAAAGAAGAACTCAGCTCCGGCTGGAGATGAGGATTACCGGATAAATCCCCTAGTGAGGTTCTCTTCTATATACTCGGACATAGCACGAGTCTCGGCCTGGTACAGGGGGTAGATTCAGCCTCGTGGAGGTGAGGTACCTGGCAGGAGGTCAATCGGGCAGTCATACGGCCTATGAGGTGGCAAGGCCTCCTTCTTGACGAAGACATCCGCATACGTCCAATATGCCGCGGGCAGGCCAGGTAATTTAGTAGGAGAAGTAGGAGACCGGACAGGATGAACAGGAGCCAGACACATTTCATGAGATCCTGAGCCCCAACGGAGTACTTCTCCAGACCTCCAGTCCAGAACAGGTTCATGTTTTTGCAACCACGGGAGACCTAGAAGTACAGGATAAGATAGACCAGGCAGCACATGAAGACAAACCTTCTCCGAGTGCAGCATCCCCACCTGAAGCTCCACGGGCTCTGTGATTAACTGGATGGTATCGGGAAGAGGCTTTCCATCCACTGAAGAAATCACCAAAGGATCCAGTAGACATAGGATCAGAATCTTATACCGCTCGACCACAGCCTGTTGAACAAAGTTACCCGTGGAGTCCAGATGGGCCAATTCAGGCAGGAACGAATAAAGTGTTCGGAGCTCCCGCAGTAGAAGCAAGTCCCTTTAGCCCAACAAACCACTTGGCGGTGCTTGGATAGCTTTACCTGGACAATCTGCATAGGTTCAAGTGAAGAAATTGCAGTGGGAACTTGCTTAATGATCAGTCCTTGAAAAATGGGAGCCAGGTGTACTGATCTTTTCTCGCGGTTCACCTCTTTGTACGTTCCTGGAACCTAATGTCAATTCGGTTTGCTAGAGACACCAGGTCATCCAGAGAGGTGGGTATCTCGCGGCCAGCCAGTTTGTCCTTGATTCACCCGGAGAGGCCCTCCCAGAAGGTTGCCACCAGAGCCTCATTGTTCCAAGCGAGTTCCAAAAACAAGGTACAAAAACGGACAGCATACTGGCTCACAGAGGGGTTACCTTGGCGTAACCGGAGCAGAGAAGAGGCTGCAGAAGAAATGCGACCGGACTCGTCGAAGACCTTAAGAAAGGCTTCCAAGAAGGACGGTAGGTTTGTCATTAACGGATCCCCTCTTTCCCACAGAGGATTGAGCCATGCTAGGGCCTCACCAATTGGAAGTGACATTATGAAGGCCACTTTGGCTCGATCCGAGGTGAACTGATGAGCCAGGAGTTCGAAGTGCAGCGTGCACCGTTAATGAATCCCCGACACAGGGCGGGATCTCCGCCAAAGCGTGGGGGAGCTGATAGATGAGGTCTGAAACCTGGTGCATAACTGGCTGCCTGGTGGGTCACCGTGGTGGTAACTGCCGTCTGAGAGGGTGTAGAAGCGGCCGGTATTGCCTGAATATCAAGACAGGTATTCACAGACAGTAGATAGAATAGAATCTTGTCCTGCTGATCCTTCTGGCAGGAGACCTCCTGGTATAGGTCCGAGATGGAAGACACCTTGGAGCCAGCGGATTCTATGGCTTGTGAAAACTAATGGGCTGGATGGTGGAACCACTGTGCCAAAACCAAAAGGAAGACCTGGAGGGGCGTGACTAGGAGCCTCATCCAATCTGACCACAGACATGCAGCAGCTAACAAAACCATGGAGAGACAAGGGAGGTGATCCAGGTGCTATGCCAGGACCTTGGGTAGATGGCAGCTGACCCCCAGGAACGGGTAGCTGAGATGGCCCAAGGGAATGTTCAACAAATGCAGGCAGGCAGAGATGACAGGAACTGCAAGTGCAGACAGGACAGTCTGACGGAGAGATGAGCACTGGCGGGTGCAGCAGGCTCGGCTGCCACTGAGGAAAGCACTGGCTGGTGCAGCTGGCTGAGCTGGCGTTGAGGAAAGCAATGGTGGGTGCAGCAGGTTAGGATACAAGTACTGGGACCTGAGAACTGACAAGCGTGTTAGGAACAAATTCACAACATTGCATAGGCACCTCCATGTTGGAGGAGGCGGATTAAATAGTAAGTAACCTCCAGCTCTTGGCTTTGGACACTTTAGAGGAACATCCGTGGCCCCTTTAAGGAAGAGGAAGTGTGTGCGTGCGCTCTAAGCACAGTGCCTGGAGACCTGACCCTCGGGCAGCAGCAGACCCGGAAGGAGCAGGACGGGAGCCTTGGTGGTGAGTACGCAGGTGTCTCTGCAGGGAGAGAGGGACTGCAGGCAAAGATGCGGGCGCTACAATATGCAAGAGATTAGCGCCTGTTTTGAAATTCAAACTCACCAGCTTTGTTGAATTTTTACCAAAAAAGTATTTCACAGAGAATCGACTTGTCTCCAAATGCCCTGAAAATACATGTGTAACACTCTGAGGTCTCTTAATACTACATTAAACACTTTTTATTGTCTTAACGCAAACATAGCTTTAGGGTGATATGTCCGAATCCACCCGCAAAACAGGATTCAGGCGAATGCGCCAACTGAAGGGGCCATAGACTATAATGGTGCTGGCAGAGTGAACGTGTGCTCTGACATGCATCATTTTCGGACGTATACACCTCCTGGAGGCGGACAATCAAATGTAGTAGACTGTGTCTGTGTGTTCACCTTCAGTAGACGTATCCTCCCAAAAATTATGCATGACAGAAAACAAGTTGACTCTCTCGGCACCATTCTAGTCAATGGCTCCCTTAGTGGATATGCCTGAATTGGGGGGGTTCGGACGTAAGGGCTGATGAGACCACTGAACGTTGGCAAAGAGCAGTGGGAAAGCACCCTAAGGCTATATTTGTGTTAAAGAGAATAAAATGCAAGGATTGTAATTTGAAGCATATTCGTTCTACTACCAGAAATCTCAAATCTAGAATTAGAGAAAATTTATATTCCCATAGAATGTAAGTCTGCAAGGACAGGGTCCTCTCCCCTCTGTACCAGTCTGTCGTTGTAAATTCATTTACTGTATACGATATCTATAACTCTGTTTGTAACCCCTTTCTCATGTACAGCACCATGAAAGGAATGGTGCTATATAAATAAATAATAATAATAATATGACATCGTACATCCATCTAACCATAATGTATTGAATGCATCAAAACATTTTATAACCAATCATAGCAGACAAGTCGCCAAGTTCTCTGTTTATGCCATTGAATTCATCCTGAAACATATACGTGGCATAACATTACTATCTGTAATGTTTAATCAGTGTTTTAAATGTTTCTATATTGCTGAGCTGTGATGTTCTCTCACTATACAGATTCACTACAAAATAGCTGCTTCATTTCCTCCATTGGCTTTTATACAGGCTCTGATTAGCCCCACCAGATTAGCTGTGCTATATCATGCGATGTTATAGTTGCAGGCTCTTATTAGGTGGGAAGGTCGCAGAGTCGCACCTTAGGTCATTTGAGCCTTTTATCACTCACAAAATCTTCTACTGTGTGTAAAATGCTGGTGAGTATTTTTTTGGGTGATTTGTGCAAATCAAATCTCAAATTGTTCAAATCTGCAGGGTCCACCAAATTTCCTATAATTCATTACAAATTCAAATAGCCTCAAATTGATTTGCACATTTCCTAGTAAATTCAAGGGTGTTTAGTTTAATGCCAATTTAGATACGCCAATAATGGGGGAAGAAGTGTCCATAGTAACACCTGTTCTTGACTACTAGCCCATCTTAATGGTAAATGCCCCAAGAACAAGCTGCCCTATTAAATAACCAATTGACTTGCTTGTAACTAATTACTGTTTTTTTTATCTGCTATCGGCAAGACTAACCCTAGAATTTATGTATGAAGTTGTTATGAGCTGGAGGGTGGGAGTTTAGGACCCTCATCGCTTAGATATAAAGAGGATTACAAAGAATGTCTTCCATGTTGGAGGACCTAACAGGTCTGTATAGTACATCAACAGCCCATTGAACGAAATGGAACAGTATAATGTTTAGTTTCACTTGTCGTGGTGCTGCAAGTAAACTAAAAACTTGCTAGCATGTCCTTCAAAGATTACAGCTGATCACTGGAGGTCCTAGCATCAGGACACTATTGAGTGGTCTTTCTAATAAAGAAAATGAAGAAAGGATTACAGTATTCAAACAATTCCTTTAAGAACATGGCTCAATTGTGTACCTATAAAAGGTTTTTTTTATCAATTATAGTGGTATCGTATACTCTTTGGATTTTCTTTAGATCTAATGGGACATTTATACTGCAAGAAAATCGTGAACAAGCGTTATTATTAAAATGCTCATTTCACAATTATCTTGCAGTGTAAACAGGCTGACGACACCCAATGAAAGATCAAATTGCTTATTTATCGGGTGAAATGATCTTTTATGCAGCATAAAAGATCATCGCTCTCGGTGGTGCAGCATCCCATGCAAACAGGACTTGCGCTGCATGAATACAATGTGCACATCATTTACTTTGGACTGCCTTTGCAAACAGGCATTCAAACGAACGTCAAAGGATAAAAGTTTACCAATTGTTGGTCTGATTATGCCGCTGGTCAGCCTGTGAAATAGACAAGGCCCCGTCTCACATAGCGAGATCGCTAGCGAGATCGCTGCTGAGTCACAAGTTTTGTGACGCAACAGCGACCTCAGTAGCGATCTCGCTATGTGTGACACGTACCAGCGACCAGGCCCCTGCTGTGAGATCGCTGGTCGTGTCGGAATGGCCTGGACCTTTTTTTGGTCGTTGAGGTCCCGCTGACATCGCTGAATCGGTGTGTGTGACACCGATCCAGCGATGTCTTCACTGGTAACCAGGGTAAACATCGGGTTACTAAGCGCAGGGCCGCACTTAGTAACCTGATGTTTACCCTGGTTACCAGCGTAAATGTAAAAAAAAACAAACAGTACATACTCACCATCTGATGTCCGTCAGGTCCCTTGCCGTCTGCTTCCTGCTCTGACTAAGATCCGGCCGTACAGTGAGAGCACAGCACAGCGGTGACGTCACCGCTGCGCTCTGCTCTCACTGTACGGCGGCACTGTCAGAGCAGGAAGCAGACGGCAAGGGACCTGACGGACATCAGATGGTGAGTATGTACTGTTTGGTTTTTTTTACATTTACGCTGGTAACCAGGGTAAACATCGGGTTACTAAGCGCGGCCCTGCGCTTAGTAACCCGATGTTTACCCTGGTTACCCGGGTGCTGCAGGGGGACTTCGGCATCGTTGAAGACAGTTTCAACGATGCCGAAGTCGTTCCCCTGATCGTTGGTCGCTGGAGAGAGCTGTCTGTACGACTTGCCAACGATCACGGCCAGGTCGTATCGCTGGTCGTGATCGTTGGTAAATCGCTATGTGAGACGGGGCCTTAAGACCTCCATTTTTAATTACGTTATTGAAGATGGGCATTTTCCTTTACTGAAACTTCTAAAATTCCATTGTTCCCTACTTATAACAGGATCTCCCTCCTGGGACTATCACTCTTATTGGGTGCCATGATCATTGGATGAACAACGTGGCTTTCATCAGTAGTAAACAACCAACACGTGGAAGTCCCAACCTACCACTTCTCAACAGTTTCCTCTTTTTTTCCATAGCCCCAACCATCGACCTTTCTGAAACAAAGTCTTGGCTTCCCATGAATAGCCCATTTATAGCTTAATATTAGCGAATTATGGATACCAAGGGACCTTTCTGTTCATTTTGACTACAGTTAATTTTGACTATAGTTATTAGGCCAGATGCACTAAAATAACCTTTCATGAAAGGTTTCCAAACGTAGACACATATCAGTAAAGACTCAATCATGACTTTTCTCCGTCAGTCTGGAAGCTTCTTGGTAGTCATGGAGACTGATTGCGAGATTCTCCCGCACACTAATGTGAAAGCTCAACTTGATAAAGTTATAACATGATGAGAATAAAGAAGGAACATGGTCATTAAATTCAGCAAACAGATCTGAAGATGTGGAGCTAAGCAGTTGTCCAAACATTCAATATGCGAGTATATCCGCTGTAAAGAAATCCAGTAAACATAATAAATACGAGACGGCAATACATAAGTGACATATATAAAAGGACAGAAAATTAAGATTTCAGTAACCATCTCAGCAACATCTCCCCCTAATAAAACAAGGACTCAGTGGTGTATCTATAATCAGATCATCAGAACAGAAGATCAACGGATGTAAGGAAATTAATTTAATGCAAATTCCCTCGGTGCCAAGATTCAAAGTAGAGGAATTATCTCCTCTGTGGATCCAATAATGCTGTGCATTTATAATATGTGTCCCTCACACTGCGCTCCACTCATGTGGTCGCTTACATAAAAGATGGTTGAGAGATTTTAGGAATACCCTAAGCCAATGGTCCCCAAGCTGTGGCTTGGGGGTCAATGTTGTGTGACTTGTGGTGGTCTGCCAGTTTGGTGTGTTAAAACCAGGCTTAGCACTCAATTATGAAGAAAAGGTCTCCAGATGGTGACTTTTGTGAGTATTCGTGCACAGAAGAGAAGATCTGGATGCACATATATTCTCATCCCTTGGCATCAGAGACTTGGCCCTATCCTGGATCTCATCATACCTAACAGTCCGGACATTCAGCGTCTCCCACTCACACACCACCTCCTCACCTCGCCCCCTATCTGTTGGAGTCCCGCAAGGTTCAGTCCTTGGGCCCCTGCTCTTCTCCATTTACACCTTTGGCCTGGGACAGCTCATAGAATCTCATGGCTTTCAGTATCACCTCTATGCTGATGACACACAGATCTGCATCTCTGGACCAGATATCACCTCCCTACTAACCAGAATCCCTCAATGTCTGTCCACTATTTCATCCTTTTTCTCCGCTAGATTTCTGAAACTTAACATGGACAAAACAGAATTCATCATCTTTCCCCCATCTCACGCGACCCCCCCAACGAACCTAACCATTACAGTAAATGGCTGCCCACTCTCCCCACTCCCACAAGCTCGCTGCCTCGGGGTAATCCTTGACGCTGATCTCTCCTTCAAACCACATATCCAAGCCCTTTCCACTTCCTGCCGACTTCAACTCAAAAATATTTCATGAATCCGTTCATTCCTCAACCAAGAATCTGCAAAAACCCTAGTCCATGCCCTCATCATCTCTCGCCTTGACTACTGCAACCTCCTGCTCTGCGGCCTCCCCTCGAACACGCTCGCACCCCTCCAATCTATTCTAAACTCTGCTGCCCGACTAATCCACCTGTCCCCCTGCTATTCCCCGGCCTCTCCCCTCTGTCAATCCCTCCACTGGCTCCCCATTGCCCAGAGACTCCAGGACAAAACCCTAACCATGACATACAAAGCCATCCACAACCTGTCTCCTCCATACATCTGTGACCTCGTCTCCCGGTACTTACCTACACGCAACCTCCGATCCTCACAAGATCTCCTCCTGTACTCCCCTCTTATCTCCTCTTCCCACAATCGCATACAAGATTTCTCTCGCATATCACCCCTACTCTGGAACCCTCTACCACAACACATCAGACTCTCGCCTACCATCGAAATCTTCAAAAAGAACCTGAAGACCCACCTCTTCCGACAAGCCTACAACCTGCAGTAACCACCGATCAACCAAACCGCTGTATGACCAGCTCTATCCTCACCTACTGTATCCTCACCCATCCCTTGTAGATTGTGAGCCTTCGCGGGCAGGGTCCTCACTCCTCCTGTACCAGTTATGACTTGTATTGTTTAAGATTATTGTACTTGTTTTTATTATGTATACCCCTCCTCACATGTAAAGCGCCATGGAATAAATGGCGCTATAACAATAAATAATAATAATAATACCAATTAGAGGGGGCTTACAGCTGGATGCAATATTGTGGTGAGTGCATGGTGCAAGAATACCAAATGGAGGTAAAGAGGGAACCCCTGTGTAACATCCCTTTAGGCCACATCTGTGGGTAGGGTGTCCAGTAGTTTTCACCTCAATAAGGCATAGTGCCTCAACCTGAATCTTGCTGGGAGCGCTAAGGAAATGCAGGATTGTCTTCCTTTCTGTCAAGGGTCAATTCGGGAAACCCCTGTCCATGCTCTGTACACACTGACAAGACATTAAATTACAACAACCCAACAGGTTTATTGTACAGGGGTTAAAAGGTGTAACAGACAGAAGGCACAACAAGGATCAGCAAACCCATAGCTCCCAACCGTCCCTCATACTGTGGGACTGTCCCGATTTTGAGGCTGTGCCCCGCAGTCCCGCACGGGACTCTACCTCTCCCTGCACAGCCAGCAGAAGCAGCTAACACGCCCCCTTGTATTAGGACACGCCCCCTCCGTATATTCTGACGGTGGTTCAGAGAGTGAGAGAGGATATTCTGAGGTACGTGTGTGTGTGTGTGTGTGTGTGTGTGTGTGTGTGTGTGTTGCACACCTACATGCTGCTGGCCCTGCTCTGCTGTGCTTACAGTACAAGGCATTATAAACAGGAGTAGTGGCAGCAGTTAGAGCAATCCAGTGCAGCCTGTTAGTCATAGGCACAGTATATATATATATATATATATATATATATATATATATATATATATATATATATATATATATATATATATATATATATATATATATATATATATATATAGATCCTTTATATACTACAGCAGTTATGGAGTGGAGCCAGTAGTTAGTGTGGTGATGTCTGAGTACATGCAGAGCTGGGCTACATTGCAATGTACAGGATCTGTGAGGCAGCAGTGTGGACAGCAATAGGTGATGAAATCTTTTCCTGCATTGTACGCAGAGCTGCTGGGACACATCTACAGCCCCGACTGTACACTGGCATCGTCATATGGGGCCATTATACAGTATGGAGCATCATGTGGAGCCATTATACAGTATGGATCTCTGTGTGGTCATTATACAGTATGGAGCACTGTGTGGCCATATCTTCTTATGTTTATAATTATTCTTTATGAAACAGTGTGATCAGCAGTGCTAAATGTGTGTGGTTGGGGCGTGGATATGGGTGTGACTAGTTGTGAAATGGGTGTGGTCAGGGGTGTTACCGCTACCTTTGTCCCTCTTTGCCTTCTTCAAAAGTTGGGAGGTATGAGCAAACCAATGATATCACACATACACAACAGATATGCAACACTCTCCAAGTTGAAGGATGTGCTTCACAGCAGGCCTGAATGCAGCAATAGCGTAGGGCTATACCTATGAGGTACAACAGTAGAGTTATCACACCATAAATTCCCCAATTCTACCTATGCTGCTGGCACACGGTTAAGGATGACACGTCTCCTTTAAGTGACAGCAAACACACTCCTAACCAATAAGGCTACGTTCACATTTGCGTTGTGCGCCGCAGCGCACAACGCAAACAAAAACGCTGCAAAACGCACGCTAAAACGCTGCGTTTTGCGCCGCATGCGTCCTTTTTGGCCGAAAGTTGGACGCAAAAAAAATGCAACTTGAAGCGTTTCTTGCGTCCAACGCTTGCGGCCATGCGGCGCAAAACGCAGCACAACGCATGTCCATGCGCCCCCATGTTAAATATAGGGGCGCATGACGCATGCGGCGCCGCTGCGGCGCTGACCGCAAATGTGAACGTAGCCTAACACAGAAGGCTGTAGCACTGCAAGTAATACAATCCAATGTTGGGGCCTGGTTTCTGCAGATGTTGGCACGCTTTCAGGAATTGCTGGTGCACTTAATAACTCGGTAAGAGTAAAATCCTCTTCCTGGATGCTCTTCTTACAAACTCCTTGCACGTGGAACCACAAGTCCCAGCAGTAGCTACCTACTCCTTGATTTAGCCGGTCTGGGGTCATACAGAAATCCAGCTTGGGGGCTGCTGCATGCAGATGCCTGGGACACAGGGATTGGATCGCAGAATTTTGAGGAAAGCTAGGTGGACATCTGCTAACCACTGGTCTGCAGACATTGTCCAGCTGTAGGATTATCTCCTCCCCTCACACACTGAGCTGCTGGGCTGTCTGCACTCACTCTGCCTCTGCTCTCTGTTATCCAGTGTCAGGCACTCACCAGTCTGCAATGGAGGATCATGCACAGCTCCTTGTCCTGTCCTAAGCTACATGTAGCTCCTCCCTTCTCCTCCTACTGGCTCTGTCAGTTAGGCACTTCCTCTCCTAGCCCCTCCTCTGCCAGGATGTAAAGAGGCTCAAAGTCTGCTGGCAGTTGTTGTCCAGGGCAGTGCAGCAAAATAAGCACTAATGTCTGCTGCTGTGAGTGTGTAATCCCAGTAGCAGTAATCTGTGTACACAAAGCTCCCACTGCCGGTGTTACACCCAGGGCTGCCACCATGAATTTCAGGGCCCAATACAGGCAAATTTTTTGAACCCACTTGCTCCACCCCAGCTCTGCCTTCACCCCCTCAAACTTTCCACAGTCCCATGCTCTTGGAAAAACTCCACTTCTGCACCACATCCTCACCAATTACACATTAAAGGGAACCTGTCACCCCAAAATGGAACGTGAGCTAAGCCCACCGGCATCAGGGGCTTATCTACAGCATTCTGGAATGCTGTAGATAAGCCCCTGATGTATCCTAAAAGATGAGAAAGAGGTTATATTATACTCACCCAGGGGCGGTCCCGGTCTGGTTCTGGTCCGGGGCCTCCTATCTTCATCATATGGCGTCCTCTTCTGGTCTTCACGCTGCGGCTCCTGCGCAGGGCGTAATTTATCTGCCCTGTTGAGGGCAGCGCAAAGTACTGCAGTGCGCAGGCGCCGGGAAAGGTCAGAGAGGCCCGGC
Organism: Ranitomeya variabilis; assembly: GCF_051348905.1. Lineage (NCBI taxonomy): Eukaryota > Metazoa > Chordata > Amphibia > Anura > Dendrobatidae > Ranitomeya > Ranitomeya variabilis. The sequence goes on along the minus strand of NC_135235.1, from coordinate 545,828,442 downwards.
GCCTGCACATTGCAGTACTTTGCTCTGCCCTCAACAGGACAGACAAAGTACGCCTGAGCACGGATCCGCAGCGTGAAGACAAGAAGAGGACGTCATCTGATGAAGATAGGAGGCGCCGGACCGTACCGCGAAACCCATCCGACTAGAACCGGACCGGACCGGGACCGCCCCTGGGTGAGTATAATATAACCTCTTTTTCTCATCTTTTAGGATACATCGGGGGACTTATCTACAGCATTCCAGAATGCTGTAGATAAGCCCCTGATGCTGGTGGGCTTAGCTCACCTTCCATTTTGGGGGTGACAGGTTCCCTTTAACAGTTCCAAACAAACATCGTATACATATATAGCTTTGACAAAAATTAATAGACCACAGCAAAATGTTGTTTGATTTTTCTCTTTATAGGTATATTTTTGACTAAAATGTAAATTGCTCTTTTAGTCTATAAACTTCTGACACCATGTCTCCAATTTTCCAAGCAATAAATGTATTTTTTTTTTCTGACAAAGAAAAATGGTCAAAATAAAAAAACAGTGCTTTCAGACATCAAATAATGCAAAGAAAACAAGTTCATAATCATTTAGAAGCAACAATACTAATGTTTTAACTCAGGAAGAATTCAGAAATCAATATTTTGTGGAATAACCATGATTTTTAATCACAGCTTTCATGCGTCTTGGCATGCTTTCCACCAGTCTTTCACACTGTTTCTGGCGCAAAAAATGTAAGCAGTTCTTCTTTGTTTGATGGCTTGTGACTATCCATCATCTTCTTGATTACATTCCAGAGGTTTTCAATGGGGTTCAGGTCTGGAGAATGAGCTGCCCAAGACAGGGTTTTGATGTGCCATCAGCTTTTGATTTGGCCAAAAGATTTTTTAAGACTGCCGCCACGACAAGGTAGACTCTTTTGGCAGAGCCCTACTCCACTCTAACCTATTAAACATTTGTTAAAATACCCAATACTCCTTTTAAGTATATATTTTTACTTAATTTTCTTTAAGGGAATGTGTCACATACATTTTTTTTTTTTTAAATTATCAATAATACCACATACATTGGACCAATACCGTCACATCATGTCTGGACCACATATTACCACCACTTAGAGACTGAATAATACCACATACACAAAACAAATATCACCACACTATGATCAGACCACATATTACCCCCACACAGTGATTGCATTACATATAAAGGACAAATACCACCACACCCTGACCAGACCACATATTACCATTACATAGTGACCGAATACTACTACAGTGACTCACCAGTAACATTATACACAAGAGCTCTGTATATGGTATACGGTGTATAGTACACAGGTAATACAGTGATCACCAGTGACGTTATACGCAGGAGCTCTGTATATAGTATACAGTGTATAGTGTCAGTGTACAGTTAACACACTGATTCACTAGTGACATCTCTAGTTGAAGTCCTTCATCTTCACTTTTCTTCATCCTGCGCAGACTGCCATCACTTCTTCCAGCCAGGACTTGTCTCTGCAGAAAATAACACACAGTTATCTAGAGCACCACTTCCAGATCACATTCCCCACTTTTTCCCCATCTTCTACACTGTGTTAGATGAAGAAAAAAGTGACATAATGCCCGCTGCACAGTAACTGGACCTCTCCCTTAATTCATTATTTGGTGTCCATTCATAATCATTTGCTGTACCCCATACCCCGGTCTCAATTCATAATCATTTGCTGTACCCTGCACCTCCCAGTCTCAATTCATCATTATTTGCGCTCCCTCACCTCACCCTCAATACAGCATAATTTGCTCCACCCACCTCTATCTAATTCCTTTTACTAAAGAAAAAGTCTTTCATACTTACCTGTCATACGATCACCTGCAGCTCCACTTCCAGTGTCCAGTGTGCGTACGTGCCAGCGTATGATGTCATTGCGTAAGATGCCGTCACAGAAGAGGTGGAGAGAGCTCTGAGCTGCATGCATTGCCATTATGTTGATGGCCATAGAGTTCCAGGAAAGCTCCCTTCGCTGACAAGATGTGTTTCGCAACCCACCAGCAGGGGGTTGAACCAGATGACCCAGGAGGTCCCTTCCAACTCTACCATTCCATGATTCCACCCTTGCCCCTGGAACCTAGTGACCAGAAGTAGTTCAGGCCCCTCTCTTTGCTTATGCTCACCAGGCCCCATACACCAGAAAAGGCAGCATTGCCCTGATGGCGGCCCTGGTTACACCTGAATGAAAGTATACAGCCTATAAAAGAGGCAGCACAATGTTTCGGTGAGCTTTCTGTGGGGAATCTCTGACAGTACCGTATATCAGGACTGTGGTGCTCTCTGTGTCACTATGATAAAAGTGAGAGGGGGTCCCTCTGAATGTGGCTCAAAACCAATCTCAAAGTTTTGTGACGCATGGGTTCATTTTTTTAGCGCAAAAAAAAATGCAACATGCTGCGTCCTCTGCGCCCTGACGCATGCGCCAAAAAAACGCATGCGTCACAAAACGCAACACAACACATGTCCATGCGCCCCCATGTTAAATATAGGGGCGCATGACGCATGCGTCGCCGCGGCTGCGCCCAACGCAACGCAAATGTGAACGTAGCCTAAAGCTATGAGTTACTGCCACTTTAAAGGTTCCCATACACTTTCACTCCTATATACACATGAACGGGAAAAGTGACATACACTTCTAGTCATGGCCTATGTCTTCCAACAACAAAATAGATTGGATGTTGAAAGTCCCTTTTTCCCCAGACATCATCTATTAGGGGAAAGTGGGGAGGCTGCCATAAACAATAGATGGTCAGCCTGTCCTACTGAAAAGAGCAGGTTCAGCCATATCTTCTCTAATAATTAAAAATCCAATACGCTGAAAAAAAGAGCATGGATAGCTCCTCCAAAAAATCATACATTGATCTAATGCCACTAGGCAAAAAAATCTATAACTGAACATGAGGTTCTTAGTGTAACATTCTGACCAGACTGTATGATGCCCACTGCCACGTCATGGCAAAATTGTCAGTAGGCTTCATACAGTCTGAGCAGAATGTTACACTAAGGCTACTTTCACACATCAGGTTTTTGCTGTCAGGCACAATCCGGCGAGTTTTGAAAAAAACGGATGTTTTTTTTCCGCCTGATCCGTTTTTTTACATAGAGTTGTATTAGCGCTGGATTGTGCCTGATGGCCAAACATTTCATCTGTTTTTTGCCGGATCCGTCCAAAATTTATTTTCCGGCGGACGGAGAAAACGTCCATATGAACATTTTTTCTGTCCGGCGTAAAAAAGCCCAGCAACGGTTCCAGTGATAAACAGATGAAACGTGTGGTCTATTGACTGGATCCGGCTTCCGATTCCGTTTTTTTTTTTCGCACTGAGCATGCCCCGTTCCTGCATTTTCAACTCTGGAGTCTCTCTCTCATCCCTGTATATTTCTGTATTGTGTAGATGTAGGAAAAGTGTGAGATATAGTTTTAGCCCACTGGGGGGAAAACTAGGAACTAGTTAGTTAGGAGGGGCAAATTGAGAGTAAGTTAGAGAGCTTCCTGGGAGTTAGTCAGAGAAGGCTGGGAGCCATGACAGGACAGTTGTGTCCCATAACATTCAAGCTGGGGAGCCCAGCCATCCAGGGCCTATGGGCTGATAGTCACACGGTGGTGGAGGAATACAGGGCAGCATCAAGATGGTAGCAGCTACTGTAATTTCATGGGAACTATCCTAAATGTCCGTGGCAAAACGGACGGAGAATTCCTGAAGCGAGTTAGGCTGGCCAGTCAGGAAGCTGCGGTGCCGAAAGTGATGGTACGACTCTGCGATATTCCTGGAGAAGTGAGGGACAGTACAGGGAACGGAAGGTTGATGGTCTGTAAGGAACCTTGTGCTGTTTCTGTGACTGAACTGGATGGACAGATTAAATATTTTTTGTTGAAACTGGAATTGGACTCTGCCTGTCATTACCTGGTGCATAAAGGAAAGGACCTTCCATCAAGTGAACCACAGAAGGGACAATGTGTTTATGTGACAGAGGGCCATGGCGTGACAGTACTGCCACCCTCAGCCACAACTACCCCCCTGACCTCCGTTACAACATCAATGTATGATTTTGTGGAGGTGCGATCCATGCTTTTTTTTCAGCTTAATTAAACATCCAACCTCTAAGGGCTGTCCCACACGTCCAGATAATTCCAGTCCCGGAAAAAATCGGTACCGGAGTTATCCGTGTAGGCCATACGTGCGGCACACGTGTGCCGCCCGTGTGCCGAGTGGGTACCACACGGAGCGTGTGGTACCCACGCGTGTGGTACACTGGATCGTGCTGAAGCCGCGATTCATATCTTCCCTGCAGCAGCGTTTGCTGCATAGAAGATATGAATAATAGTGTTTAAAAGAAAGATCTATCTGTCCAAAGCCCTCCCACCCCCTGTGCGCCCCCCCGCTGTTCTGAAAATACTCACCCGCTCCCTCGTTGGCTGTCGCTGCTTCCTGGTCTGGCCCCATCTTCTCCTGTATGCGGTCACGTGGGGCCGCTCATTTATAGTCATGAATAGGCGGCTCCACCCCTATGGGAGGTGGAGCCACATATTCATGACTCTAATCAGCGGCCCCACGTGACCGCATACAGTAGAAGGGGCGGCCAGACCAGGAAGCATCGACAGCCAACGAGGGAGGCAGGTGAGTATTTTCAGAACAGCGGGGGGGCGCACAGGGGGTGGGAGGGCGGGGGACACATAGATCTTTCTTTTAAACACTATTATTCATATCTTCTATGCAGCAAACGCTACTGCAGGGAAGATATGAATCGCGGCTTCAGCACCATGTGGGGGGGACAGCGCTTACTGTAGCGCTGTCTCCTGCACGCCACACAGACTGCACACGGAGAAGGTCCGTGTGTGGTCCGTGTTTTACACGGACCCATTGACTTTAATGGGTCCGTGTAATACGTGCGCTCCCACGAACACTGACATGTCTCCGTGTTTGGCACACGGAGACACGGTCCGCAAAAAATCAATGACATCTGCACAGATGCATTGATTTTTATGGGTCTACGTGTGTCAGTGGCTCCGGTACGTGAGGAAACTGTCACCTCACGTACCGGAGCCACTGACGTGTGAAACCGGCCTAAGGCTGTGTGCATTGCATTTTTGCTGAATTTTTTCAGTCCAGATTTGTCACAAAACATGAAGGGTTTCCTGATGCCAGCAAAGTGAATGAGATTCCTGACGTCTCTTTTATTTTTTCTTTGCAGATTTGGTGCAGCATGTCAATTCTTAAAGTGTTTTTGCTGCAGATTTCACCAATACTAATGAGTGGGGAAAAATCTGTGTGTTTTTGCTGCTTTGTTTTTTCCTGCCATGAGATGCAGAAATTTATGTGCCAAATACTTAGGCTATGTGCACACGTTGCGGATTAGCCTTAGGAATTTCTGGTGCGGATTCTGCCTCTCCTGGCAGAAAAGGCACCTGCGGTTTTTTGTGCGGTTCCGCAGCATTTTTTTGTGCGTTTTTGCTGCGGTTTTCTTGCGGATTTGCTGCGGTTTTTACCCCTGCTGTTTTCTATAATGGAGTGGGTACAAAAACGCTGCAGATTCACAAAAAAGAATTGACATGCTATTTCTTAAAAAATGCAGCGTTTCCGCAGCGGATTTTCCGCAAAGTGTGCACATCATTTTTTTTTTTTCTTCATTGATTTACATTGTACTGTAAATCAATTGCGGATCTGCAGCGTTTCTGCACCTCAAAAAATGCTGCGGATCCGCAGAGAATCCGCAACGTGTGCACATACCTTTAATGTTTGCAAACAGAGGCAAAACTCCCGCTTGAAGTATGGATGTATTTGCAAGAGACTGCTGCCGACCTGGTGAGGAGGGATTGGACTCTGAGACAAGAGTATCCCACAAAGTAGATGCCAGACAGGAAGGTCAGGTGCAGAAATTTCAGGTTGCTTCCAGGTAAAAAAAATTTCAAACTAATCAAAAATCAGATAAAAACTGTCCCAAACCTGAAAACGATGTGGGTCAAAATATTGTAGATATGGCAAAAATGTATGCAATGGTATATCGCCCCAAACCATTGAAGCCAGAGTGACAAAGAGTGATACATGCAGGCAAAGAGTATACTTCCATTAGCAAGGTGATAAGGCATCTTATTCATGATAAAGCATATAGACAATAGCAAGAGCAGCCAATATAATAGATGTTCAACCCCTAATAGACTGTCGAGTACCATATACAAAGGCAACAAAGTGCAGGTGCAAAAATATACCCAATTGTATGCATATGGAAAATCAAATAGGAGTTTGCACTGTAGCCTGCCTTACCCTTTGCTGCTGAAACAATATGGAAAAGGTGATAAAGGACAAAAAAAACTAAGGTTGACCCATGTCTATGAGCAGATAGGGATGTGAAACCCCAGCCTGATGCGTATTGCCATTCACAAAGGTGGCTTCATCAGGGGAGGTATTGTCATTACAATGCAAACTCCTATTTATATCTACAATATTTTGACCCACGTCGTCTTCAGGTTTGGGATTTGAGCTCACAACACTACAATGTTGTGGTCTGATGTGGTTGTATAATCCTATTATGCTTTTAAATTTAATCATTTTGATTGTTAATAAATATTTTTTGCTTTATTTTGGTGATTACTGTCATTTCTTGCCTCTTTTCTTTATATATATTGTACATTTATTACATTATGTGACATGTAGATCCCTATACCATTTTTAGGGGGTGCACTCTTTCTTTGTCACAAAAACGAAATACACGCGTTTCAGCTTTTTTTTTACAGCCTTCTTCAGGCGTACTCCTCCTTTCTTTTTCACTCCCTATTCACATAAGGCTGGTTTGATACATGGACATATAGTGGTTTGGGGACCATCTATATTAAAAGGTGTACATTGCCGTTGTTTGGTGGCTTTTGTGCTATTTGCATGTGTATGTATACGTTCCAAATAACAACTTATCCTGCAAAAAAAATAATAAAAAAGGAGAGGAAAAAATGAAAGCGGAAAAATGAAAAATCACTTAGAAGAGATTTAAACAGAACCTGTCACTTGACACATGCTGTCTGAACCATGGGTAACAGGAATCAGAGACTGGCTCCTAGACGATAAATATTCATGATTTACTCAAAAAACGCCATGGCATTTCAGAGAGAAACATAGTACAAAGCATGGCCAGAGACACGGTGACTTGACGTGAAGGTACCGTATGTCCACAGGTCTCTCCCTGATTGATGGAGGTCCCAAATGAAAAACTTTTTTCTATTAACATAGATTATCCTGATAGGGTATATTGCAATTAATTTTCTAAACCTGACACCCTGTTTAACATAATAAAATTCAGGCACTAAAAACAAAGAAAATGACCACCATAGGAATCTAAAATTCTCTCAGTAGGCCTTAGATTATGTCATTAGGCCAATTACTAGCTGACCAGAGTATGATGGACTAAAGTACTTCAGCCACACATGAAAGCCCCATTATGTTACTAGTAACCCTATAAACCCTAAAAAGAGGATTCATTCATATTTATTTCCATTGTTTAGGCCTCGTTTAGACATCCGTTTTTTCTTTACACCCTTGAAAAAAAATGGACCATTTTTCGACATTGTTCAGTCAGTTTTTCGCAAAGGTGTTTCATCAGTGATTTTCTCTTATGCAAAGAAAAAAATAATAATTTGCAAAGCTGCTGCCTGCTACTCATTACAGGGTTAATAACGGACAGCACATGGATTGCACATAAAGGGCAATAGTGAGACCATACTGGGCCGCAGGCCATGGAAGGACAACATGACAGGGTTGAGAGTGATTGAAGGAGCTGTGGTTCTGTTAGCAGGGATCACTGTAAGGGTTAATTTACTATAGCGGATGGGGCTGGGTTTGGATTGATACGAGGGGGACAGAGGTGGGGTTATGGGCTAATGGTATAAATAAGGGGAGCCATCTTAGTGGGGCAACCATTTTAGGTCTCCCTTCACAACACCAAGAATCTCCGAGGTCTGTGTAGGGTAACTTTTAGGATGGATGTCGAGTCCATGCTGCAATTGCTGAGGGATGCCGCGGGTTCACGGGGCACAGGATGGCTGCAAGCTTCGGTTCAGGGCTTGCTTCCAGGGGCGGAGCAAGAAGGACGCCGGCCACGGAGAACCAGGCCTTCGGTGCACCTCAGTCCTGAGGCCACCCCCGGATGCGGCGCCGCATTAGGAGCCCCTCTAGGGACCCTCCGGCTCAAGGCACGAGCTGCAGGCCAGGAGCCCATAAGCCGAGAGCCGGGAGGAATCCAGTCACGCGGCGGGGCCTACAGCGGGGGGAGGAGTCGACTTCCCTCTATGACGTCAGGGATGCAGGATCCGGGAACAGGTACGGCGGGTGTCCATCCTGGAACGGGCCCCTCTCGCCATGGTCAGGGAGAGGCAGTGAGCCAAAGGGGGCCTGCACTGCAGGCCTCACTACAGGGAGAGCGCAGGGACTGGAGGAGAAGTGCACACGTCCAGCGTGGATGAAAATGGCGTCCATGGATCAGGAGCAGCGGGTAGCCAGCCCATTTCCCCCCACGCTCGGCAGCATGAAAGGGAAGGTGTGAGAGGACAGGGGCCTGCGGTGCAGGTGCCCCTGCAGAGAGCGTTGGGTGAGCGGCGGCAGGATAGCTCCGCTAACTCACAGGATACTTTAAGTAGATATAATGATGGGGGGCAGCATTCAGCTGGCCTGAGGTTAGAGTGGGAGGGTGGCAGCAGCATAGGTTTCAACCAAAGGAGATTACAACACAAACAGACTTGGCACAGTCAGCCAATGCAGGGGTTAATAGCGGCCAGCTGTGCCTTGAAGACCACGGATCAAGAACGCATGCAGGAGTCAAGTGTTGACGGGCCACATCAGGGATCTGGATCTTCGGCTGCTGGGTTCACAGCACCCAGGCAGCTAGGTGAGACTGAACGTTCTTTTCTTATTAACCCTTCATTAGCTTCTCTTGATGGTAGAAGTAGGAATGTATTTGCGGGGGGAGGTTAATGGAGGGATGGGGTTACTATTACATGGTCTTTGTGATTTGGTTAGAAAGTAGGATTTGGGGAATTCTCGGGGTGGAGTATCACCTTCAGCAGCTTGGCTGGGGGTGTTAGGGACAGGGGGTTGCAGGTGCATGTGGCAGAGTTAGGTTTATCGAGCTCAGAGTCAGGGGGTAGTCGTCCAGTAATACGGATGTACTGGTTGAAGGAAGGGGGCTGGCTGGTCCGGGGACATCATCAATAGATGGGGAAGTAAGAAGAAAGATCCAGTGCGCTTGGATGATTCAATCAAGGGTGAAGTATACATGTGTTTTGAAGGGCCCTAAGGGCCCTGGGGGGCCCATTTGAAACAGGAAGTTAGGGAAAAGATTTGGAAAGGGGATTATGTTAAGATATTTTCTCTGCTCCCTTTGGAATGCTTTAATTTGGATAAAGGGAGGAGGGATGAGTCCAAGAAGGAAGATGAGGAAAGGAGGAGGTTTCGTTTGATTCCTAGAACCTTTTCAAATTGGTTGCAGGCATTTGCTATTTTAGCCAGTGTGATAGGTGAAAAATCCCCAGAGAATTGTTCAGGCTTGTTTTGTTACATGGATGCTATTGGGGAAGCATACAGAGTCTATGGGTGGCAAGGGTGGCTGAGGTATGATGAACAGTTTCGGCAGAGAAAGGCCGTGCGGCCTAGCATTCGTTGGGAACACAAGGATATAGCTCTGTGGATGGCCCCAGGTAGACCGGGACAAGGTAATCAGTTATTTCAGGGGGACACCAAGGGTTCAGGACAGCCAGGACACTCGGTGGCAATGCAAAAAGGGCTGGGTTTCTCATTCAATGAGAGTTCCTGCATATTTGGGGCAAAATGTAAATTCAAACATGAGTGTTCATTGTGCGGAGGCAGTCATGGGGTTACAAAATGTTTTAAGGGAAGAAAACAAAGAGGGTCAGATGGCTCTGAAAAAAAGGCGCGACACCAGTGAGCAGGGGTGAACCTAGCCTCTCTGCTGCCTGAGGCGAACGGAAAAATGGCGCCCCCCCCCCCACACACACACACACACACACAGTCCCTGCCTGTGCACACACATCCCTTCACCGGACCCGGTAATCGCCGCTCACAGTAGCATACCAGCAGAGGTGTATCTAGGGTTTCTGGCACCAGGGACAAGAATTCATTTTGGTGCCCCCCCAGGACATATGCGATTTGCACACTCAGTCATGTACCGACGAGCTCCTGTCCCTAATGCTCTCAATGTTCAGTGAAAAACTGAGAGAAGCAGGAGAGAAGCTCATTGTCACAGGACCATGAGTATGAAAGTCGCATGTGAGTGAAGTGTCCATGTGACGACTACTGGAACCTGCAGAGCTGAATCCTGACATTGCAGCTTCTGAATTCTCACAACGCATGTACTGCACACTTTTAGGATTCTCCCTTGCCGGTGGATGATCATGTCAGCACAAGCATGCGATTTGTATACTTCTGACCACATTCCAACTAGATGTGCCTGGCCTCGCTCAGTTCATTTTGATAGAGTGGGGCCACACATGTCTAGTCAGCACGTGACCGCATTAATGTAAATCCCCAGCATGAGAGAATCCTGACAGTGTGCAGTGCGCACTGTGAGAAGTCAGAAGTCTGCAGTCACAAAGAATGACTGCAGACTCATCACAAACCTGGACATCCCCTTTAATGCTCCTAACATAAATAAAAACATGAGAGTTAGCATCACAAATAACATTTACATCCAGGTACCTTATAGATGGCGTTGACTCTGGAGCCGTTGTTCTTTTCTTCATCTTGTCCAGACCCCATGATGAGTTTTCTCAGCCACAGCCGTCTCTGCAGACTTCCATCTTCTCCGCTCTTTTGCAGAAAGTCTCCACAAGATGCCCTTAAAGATACAAGTGTCATTATAATGCTCCTGAATAAAAAATTGCCCTCACTATATTGTCTGCACAAAATATGACCCCCACACTGTCCCTCTTATGGTACATGCTCTTCACACTGACCTCTCCTTTCCATACTGGCCCCCTCTTCACACTGTCCTCTTACACTGTGTCCCCCCTATAGGGCCCAGTATTTATACTCCATATTTATAATCCATCCTCCCACCCTGCGTGCATGGCTCCCCCATCCTTCTCCCCTGTGTGCATGGCTCCCCCATCTTCCCACCCTGTGTGCATGGCTCCCCCATCCTTCTCCCCTGCGTTCATGGCTCCTCCACCCTTCTCCCCTGCGTTCACGGCTCCCCCATCCTTCTCCCCTGCGTTCACGGCTCCCCCATCCTTCTCCCCTGCGTTCACGGCTCCCCCATCCTTCTCCCCTGCGTTCACGGCTCCCCCATCCTTCTCCCCTGCGTGCTTGGCTCCCCCATCCTTCTCCCCTGCGTGCTTGGCTCCCCCATCCTTCTCCCCTGCATTCATGGCTCCCCCATCCTTCTCCCCTGCGTTCATGGCTCCCCCATCCTTCTCCCCTGCGTGCATGCCTCCCCTATCCTCCCACCCTGCGTGCATGCCTCCCCATCCTTTTTCCCTGTCATACTCACCTCTCACCGCGCGCACAGAACTTCCTGGCATCTCTGCAGCGTCTTCCTTCCTGTGTTCAGCGGTCACATGATAGCGCTCATTAATGAGCGGTACCATGTGACCGCTGAAGACAGGATGCGCTGCCGGCGCTGAGACGCAGTTGCAGCCATTGCTGGAGGAAGGTGAGTATTACGTCTTCAGGGAGGGGGGCGGGAAGGAGGGAGGGAGGAGGGGGGGCGGGGAGGAGGGAGGGAGCGGGTACTTGACCCCGGAGTTTTATAAAAAAAAAACAAAAAACCTAGCAGCGCAAATCCAGTTACTACAGAATCTGCCGCCCCCTCTACTCTGCCGCCTGAGCCAAAGAGCTCAACTCGCCTCATGGTAGCAGCGTCACTGCCAGTGAGTCTAATAGAGATGGATCGTTTTCTAAATAAGTACATCAACAGGGCGGCAGCAACCTTGCTGAGGGAAGGTTTTAGGGACGGGTTTAAAATTCCTTTTGTGGACGTGAAGGTGGGGTTATCAACTAAGAATTTAAAATCAGCACTTCAGTTTCCAGACATGGTTACCGAAAAATTGAATAAAGAGGTTGCGTTGGGCAGGGTGGCGAGGCCTTTTAAGTCAGCTCTTATTGTTAATTTTAGGGTGTCACTGCTGGGTGTAGTTCCAAAGAAGGAACCTAACAAATTTAGGTTGATCCACCACCTTTCGTTTCCAACAAGTCTGTCGGTAAATGACGGGATTGAACCGGAGCTTTGTTCGGTGATGTACACTTCTTTTGATGCTGCAATGGATTGGGTACGTTTGTGGGCAAAAGGGACTTGGTTGGCAAAAACGGATATCGAGGTGGCATTTCGTCTGTTACCAGTTCATCCAGAGAGCATGCATCTGTTGGGATGTATTTGGGATGGGGGTTTTTATGTTGATCGTTGTTTACCTATGGGGTGTTCGTTGTCATGAGCGTACTTTGAGACGTTCAGTACGTTTTTGGAGTGGACAGTTAAGGAGGTGTCTGGTTTGAATTCTTGTATTCACTATTTGGATGACTTTTTGTTCATGGGTCCAGCTCAAAGTAGTAATTGCTCCTTGTTTTTGCGTACAATGGAAAGTGTTACCATGAAGTTCAGAGTCCCGCTAGCAGCTGAAAAGACTGTAGGCCCAGTCACCTAGCTGAGTTTTTTGTGTATTGAAATTGATTAGATTGCAATGGAATGCAGGCTACCTGAGGACAAACTGTTAGACATGAGCACTAAAAAAAGCATTAAAAAAAGGTGACGTTACGGGAGGTTCAGTCTGTGTTAGGCAAATTGAATTTTGCATGTCATATTATGCCTATGGGCAGAGCATTTTGTCATTGGCAACGGCAGGAATCAAATCTTCTGGGCATTTTATCAGGCTTAAGAAAGATTTACGAGATGATTTGAAAGTATGGTCGGGTTTCTTGGATTCCTATAATGGAGATCCATTTGGATTGCACCAGTGGTGTCGGCGGAGGATTTGGGTTTTTTGGTTGGTTTGATTGGCTTACGCGGTTTCTGTTTATTTTTTCTTGGAGAATGGTTAGTGGAATTGTGGCCTCAAGTTTGGAAGGAAAGTGGCTTGGGAGCTAATCGAGTTGTACAGGAGGTGTTTCCCATAATTGTGGCATTGTCTTTGTGGGGAGTCAAAGTGCGGAACAGGAAGATTCGTTTTTCTTGTGAGTTAAGGATGGCGGCGAGGGCCATAAATTCATTATCTTCACCTGATCGTGCTGTGTTGAGAGTTTTACAACAGTTAATTTGGGTAGGTTTAAGTTACAACCTGTGGTTTGTGGCGGAGGTCAGGTCTGACATGAATTACCCCATTCTTGAAGATCTTTCTTATTCGCAGTGGGATTGCTTTCGGGAGTTGGCGCCTCAAGCAGATTCAACGAGGCTGGCATGCCCAGTGGAGTTATGGAACCTTCCTTTGGGGCGGTAAGGGAATTATTATCCAGGGCTTTGTCGTCAGGAACCTGGGAGAATTACAGGAAAAGCATGGAATGTTTGGGAAGAATGGAAAGCAGTTTTAGGTGAGGAGGTGGATGATGAAAGTAAAATGCTAATGTTGGTTGGCCATTATTGGGAATTGGGTTGGTCAGTTTAAAATTAAATAATTTAATGGCAGGTTTGGCCTTCGGCTTCAAGTTTAGGGGATTAAGTGATTTAGCAAAATCCTCTTGGTCCGGCAAGCTGCGAAGGGATGGAAAAAGGGTTGGAGGGTGTCGGATGTCAGACTCCCGGTATCTTATGAGGTTTTGTTGGTTTTGAATTCCCAAATAAGAGATAATTGTTCTTCTCCCTGGGAGTGTGATCTTTTCAAGTTAGCCTTTTTGTTGGCATTTTTTGGGGCTTTTCGTCTGGGGGAATTATTCAGCCCATCCCAATCAAAAAAAGGAGGGCTTATGAAGCAGGATGTGGATGTCGGCGAGGACATAGTGGTGATATTTATCGGTACTTCGAAAACGGATAGGGAGGGTAAGGGTTGTAAAATACTGCTATTTGAGGTTCGGGGTTCTCCGACGTGTCCAGTGAAGTGTATGAAGGACTTTCGGGGGAAGAGAGGACCGATGGATTCTCCATTGTTGGTTCATGAAGATGGGTCATTTCTGTCCCGTTTTCAGTTTGTGGCTGTATTTAAGAGGTGCCTAGAAAGAGGGGGCATCTCGGCAAAGAATTATAGTGGTCATTCTTTTAGGATCAGGGCGCCTACGGAAGCAGTGAGGAGATATTTAGGGGACGATGTCATAAAGAGGATTGGTCGGTGGGAGTCTGTGAGGTTTCATTCCTATGTTCGCCCGGCTTTAGTTTGAGTGGTTATCTAAATGATGCTTTAGAGGTTTTATTTGGTTGTTGTAATTTGTTTTGTCGTTTCAGAGCTCAGACAACTGCTCGGTTGGATAATGGGACACTCTTTTGTTTTTTGGGCGGCATTGAGGGCAGCAGTTCGTCCGGACGGGAGACAACTAGGTGTGCCATGGGACGCAGCAGTCTTGAGATGAATTGGTATGGAAAAAAACTGCTTCCTGATTTTCATAAGTTCGATGAACTGGATTGGGCTCCAGATGTGTTGGTGATTCACTTGGGAGGTAACGGTTTGGGGAAATGTCCTTGCCGGGAACTGATTAATGATATAAAGTTCGACATGTTGCGATTGTGGTCCATGTTCCCAAAGTTGATGGTGGTCTGGTATGGGGCTAGATCAATGCAAGGGGTGATCAAGGCTAGGATCAAGGTGAACAGGGCAGTGTCTCATTTTATGGCAAGGAATGGAGCGATTGTAGTACGCCACATAGACCTGGAATCGGGGGAAGGGGGTTTTTGGAGGAAGGATGGAATTCATCTGAACACGGTTGGATTGGACATGTGGTGTTTGGCGGTACAGGAAGGCGTTGAATAAGGTTTTAAGCTGTGGAGGGACATAAATGTCTGTGTGGGTCAGAACATTTATGTTGGTGGCGTGGGGGGAGGTCCTCGAAGTTGGTGAGGCTGGCGGCACTGAGGGGGGATCACAAGAGGTCCTGGACTCCCCCGGGTGTGGACTGAAGGGATTAAAGGGGACCCGGTTTCAATGGTAAGAGATGCCGGCCAGGTGGGTTGTTTTTGGTGTATCAAAGCTGGTGCTTAGCGGCTGGAGGCAAGACTCAGCCCGGGGCCAAGCTGTGTTTTTCTAATTATAATAATGGGTTCTGGATTGGGGCTTCGAGGACCGCCCCTCATGGGTTGTTATTACATAAAATGTTTGTTATGTGTTAAATAAACGGGGCTGCTGTGGCCAATTTATCCAAGCACGTGTGATATGTCTTTATTTGGGTCACAGTATGGAACAAGGATTGGGAGATCAGGAAAAGAAGGTGTTATTGTTTAAGATGGAGGAGAGGTAAAAGCTCTGAGGAATCTCGAATACCTCATTGTCATGTATGCTTTCCATTATTTTTATGAACCCATAGACTTGTATGGCTGATTTTCATCTGTGACTCGAATAAAAAACATACATTTGCCCTTGAGTTTTTTGTGGACTCAGTGTATAGAAAAAAATACGGACATGTGAACAGCACCAAAGACTATAACGGGTACATATTAGTTCATGGATAGAACAAATTTGTGAAAAATGGACATCTGAATGAGGCTGTATTGCCACTACTCGCATCAGTCCTTATCCCAGTGACGCTGCTGACCTAAGATTACCAACCTCCGAGCCACCCTGCTGTGCAAAAGTACCAATTGCTTGATATTTTCATGCCTTTTAATTATCACAATTATGTGTAAAATATTGTCAATGTATTAATGATGACCATTTCCCTGGAGATCGGCTGCGGTGTTCTTCTACTGCCAAAATGACTGCCCCCACTGTAAGGACACGGGGTTGAGGTCACACAACTGATATTTAGGGTGATTAAATTAAGCTGAAAGTCATTACAAATAAACAAACTCGGTGAATGTACAGCAAAGTCTAATGGGTGTCCCAGGACAGATCGAAAATACCTAATTAAAGCAAAGTAATTACTGCTGGACAAACACTTACACAGCCATAACTGTTCTGTACGGAGCAGCACTTATACAGCTGGCTGGAAACTCTCAGCTATCCTTCATCACTTTATGTCTTTTACAGTAATGGCCCTCCAGCTGTTGTGGGACTACAACTGTCAGCATGCTGGGAGTTGTAGTTTCGCAATAGGTTAAAATCCATAGTCTGGAGTTCGTTGTCTTAGATTAAGTACTTATGTCTTCATTAGAAAACCCTCTTTTTAAAGGGAATGTATCATCAGGTAATAACAAATGGTTTAAATTTGATTTTTGTGTCGATATTTTTTTATTCCATATCACAATCCGTAAAAAAAAATAAAAAATAGAAATCTTGCATTTTTTACGCTGGCCACTTGGGCAATTTTAGACTCCTGTTTTTTACACAAGACTTTTCAGAAGTGCCATTATCATTACAGGCAGGATTACAGTGACAGTTAACACCTATTTATACAGTAGATAACACTAGATACCCCATTCGGAATACACAATGTCACAGCTGAACCAGCTCCCATGCCCTTTACAATGGCCTTTGCACACGCTCATTAGATGCTTCAATACAAAATAGAGTGTAAAGGTACCTTCACACTAAACGATATCGCTAGCGACCCGTGACGTTGCAGCGTCCTGGATAGCGATATCGTTGAGTTTGACAGGCAGCAGCGATCAGGATCCTGCTGTGATATCGCTGGTCGTTGGTTAAAGTTCAGAACTTTATTTGGTCGTCAGATCGCCGTGTATCGTTGTGTTTGACAGCCAAAGCAACGATGCCAGCGATGTTTTACAATGGTAACCAGGGTAAATATTACCATCGTAACAGTAAAAAAAACAAACAGTACATACTCACCTTCTGCTGTCTGTCACACGTCCCCCGCCGTCCGCTTCCTGCACTGACTGAGTGCCGGCCGTAAAGTAAAAGTACAGCACAGCGGTGACGTCACCGCTCTGCTGTTAGGGTCGGCGCTCAGTCAGTGCAGGGAAGCGGACGCCGGGGGACGCGAATGTGAGTATGTAGTGTTTGTTTTTTTACATTTTACACTGGTAACCAGGGTAAACATCGGGTTACTAAGCGCGGCCCTGCGCTTAGCAACCCGTTGTTTACCCTGGTTACCCGGGGACCTCGGCATCGTTGGTCGCTGGAGAGCGGTCTGTGTGACAGCTCTCCAGCGACCACACAGCGACGCTGCAGCGATCGGCATCGTTGTCGATATCGCTGCAGCGTCGCTTAGTGTGAAGCTACCTTAAGTCAGTCTATTGCTGCTAATGGAGCGCCCCCACACCGCCGCAGGGCCGAGGGGTACCCAGAGCCGGGCCTCTGGGTCTCAGTCTCGGGGTTGTCACGGTGGCTAGACCCGGTCCGTGGCCCTGTCCGTCAGTGGGGGACGTCCGGTGAAATAGGTGGTAGTAATGATAGAGGTGGAACGGTGCAGTTGTGGGGTGTAAGTCGCGGTAAATAACGAGGACACCAGGTTGCAGTCTCTTTACCTCTTTACTGGAGATCTCTGAGTCCTCAGTCCGGAACACGGTTCACCAGGCTACGCAAGTCCGGCCGGTCCAATGGCACCTCCAGAGTTCTCCTCTCAGGTGGAAATCTGTGCCTTCCTTCTAGCGCTATGTGTTGTAGTCCTTCCCTGCTGTGCTTACGGAAAGTAACCCCACAACGGTTGTGTCTGTTTCTTAAGTTCCCTCACAACTCGATTTGATGTTCCTCTGCAATCCACCCCTTCCCTGTATTCAGGTTGGAATGGCACCCGTTTGTCAGGTAGGCCTGGAGTTCTTCTGGGACCCTAGAGTCGCCCCTCTCCCGCAATTGCCCCCCAAGACTTCATAGGTGATATGTGGTAGACAGCCCGCCTGAGACCGACTGTCCTGCCGCTGTTTGGAGTATGGCTTGAAGCTGTATTCTAATCCACTCCCTCGGCGTTCCGGCCACCGGTATTGCGCCTCAGCAGGGTGCTGCCTCTTTCAACAAAACCCCTGCTGGTATTCTCCTTCTGCTTGATCTCGTTTCTCACTCAGCACAATCTATCTCGCTTCTAGTCCTTTCCTGAGTCCCGCCGCTTCCAGGAGCCTGCGCGGACCCGTTACGTTCTTTCAATGCCAAGCCTCTGCCAGGATCCCACCCCTGGCAGAGACCCTACAGTCTCTCCCTTCACAACACCCCCTGCCACAGGGTGTTGCTCCGTTCAATCCCGTCAGCGTTCTCTCTAACTTTCTGCCTGACCCCCAGTTTACCCACTATGGTGGGGAGTGGCCTAATGAATAGCACCCTTAGCTCCCCCCGGAGGCCCAGCTGTGAAATATATTGGTGTCTGTGATACCTGATTGGAGGAACTCCTTCGGTGCCATCGAACGTACCATGGCTCCCCTTAGCGGCGAAGCCACAGTACTGCAACGACCAGAACTCTGGGGCGCTGCACTCCCCCCTGGTTAAACACAGTACTCCGGGACTGGGAAGAAAAACAACAATACAGATTAGTAAACAGACATACAATTTTGTTGAGTGCAAAACAATAAGTATACTTGAACAGGCTTCCCTTTATGGGAGGTGAGGACACTTTTAACGTTACAAACATGGTCAACATTATAAATTACAGGCTATGCATAACTCCTGTTACCCAACCGGGTATTCTACTTAGTGCAAATTCTGGAACAATAAATTAACATTGCCTTTAAGAAACATACACTCTTAGTTTACCAAAGGCCTTCCTATAATCACATTACAGGGTAAGGTAACTTCACATTCTCCTACTTTGAACCTGCAGGACCGCCTGTCCCTATGGCACCAGACCTACTGCCTCTCCTTTCTTTTACAGGACCGCCCTGTTCATCCAGGGCCTACTGCCTTTCTCTACTATACATAGTATAGACATAACATTCCTTTCGTTTAAAGAACTCTGAGCCAGCTCTACTCGGCTCCTTTAAGGACTCACTCTCTAACCCCTACGGGTTCACTCTCTGTCCTTAGTAACAAAGTAACTTTCAATGGGGACGCGGGGTTTACCTTCTATCCTCACCTTCATTATTACTTTGCTTACTTTCAACTATGCAGACCTCAATCTCTACCCCTACGGGCTCTCTGCATCTTTTCTTTCTGCAAACATTATTTAGACATTTCAACAAATTCAACACATATAACTTAGCATGTAAAACAGTTACATTTCTTTTCAAGGCATCATTATGGCATTACTGTTCTGCAACAGTATCTCTCTCAAGTTCAGTTTCTCACATCCCCTTTAAGAGGAGACCAAGTCTTTCTAAGGTAGCTCGTCTTCTCAGCCTACCGGCCCATGCAAAGGTTCCAGCATGGTATCTTCGCAAAGTGTCTTTAACTAGAACCGGTAGGAAAGGTATCTTCACAAAGTGTCTTTGGCTCAAACAAATAGGGCAAATATCTTCGCAAAGTGTCTTTGGCTAAAACCAGTAGGGAGCACCTTTAAGAAGGTGCAAACTATTTACAAGGGAAGTTCGAATCATGCACAGTCCATGATTTCTGCAGTTCTTTAAACTTGTGCAAAAATTTTAGGAAAACTCAGAACAAACACAGGGATCCCGGGTCAACAAAGGGATCCATTAACCCTGGGCGGGTTTAGCAGCAACAGGAACAAAAGAACAAACAGTAACTATTTACATTTTCATAAAGCAATCTTACTCTTCTTTCAGAAATTTCCATGAGGCGCCACCTGGTGGGCGGACCCCTGCAATTCAGGTTTCAGGTCCACTCCCGCTGCCAGATACACCCCATGGGTTCGGGTCTGTTGCACGACCAGGTCGTGCGCGGCGATAAAGGTCTGTGTCCCCACTTCTCTTTGTGCTGGTACATCAGGGACATTGATCCCCCGAAGAGGAACTTCTTTAGCCACTACAGTGGTTGCTGCGACCGGGCGGCAGATCGCAAGTTCTGTGGTTGGGCAGGTGGAGGCGACCAGGGTGGTTACAGGTCGGTCACACGGCGGCACTTTGGCTACAGGGGCTGGTTTCTCTTTCTTGTAGACGTTCAGGGCGAACCACCCTTTTTCCCCAAAATGCCGAGTGTAAGTAACACTGTCTCCCGGGTAGAGGTCTCGATCGGGGTGACCCTCTCTAAGGTGTGACTCGACATCCCGTCGGTTAACAAAGACCTCCGCGTATAGCCCCGGTTCTTTAATGAAGCCCCAGCCTCCTTGGAGTTTAAAGACAGTGACGATGCCCTGCCTGCGCGGGGCCTGGTGAGTGGTGGGGTCCTTACGGGCCCGGTCCTTGACCGCCAAATCTTTTTGATGATAGGCCTCCCGTTTAGCCTGATGTGTTTTCTCTTCCTCTCGCCACCGCTGTTCTAGCTGGATCTGGTATTCTTCCCAGCTTAGGGCCTGTACCATTTCTCCCTTCTGGGTCTCCACCCCGGGGAACCCCATGAGATTGGATCCAGGGTTCACCCAGCGGCACACCGTGCGCTCCGCGCTGACCTCACACGGCAAGGGAGTAGGGGTGATTGGGGCTCGCATACGGTGTTCCATGCCCGTGGCTTCCTCCCATGGTAACAGGCGCTGAAGTCTATGGGTCCCCGGGAGAGGTGGTGCTGCTACGGGACCCACTAACACACCCTCTGCTAGTGGGGTAGGATCGGCGGACTCACCCACTGGTACGATTCCCCTTTCCGCAACAGGTCCCGCTGGTTCTTCCGATGTCCGGGAATCCACTGCTGGTCCCACCTGATGCGGGGCCTGGACTCTTACATGCAGTTGGAGGAGCTGGTTATATAAATCCTCCATCTCGGCTCTCAGGAATTTGGTGTTATCCACGGAGGACAAGCTGCTGGGCTCAGCCGGGTAGTCAGGGGAGACTTCCACTTCAACCCCGCTGTCGGGTTCGGAGCTGCTGGCCATAGCGTCCTCCACGTGGGTCGCTTCCTGGTCTTTTTCCCGCTCTCTCCTGCGTGAGCAGTTTCGTTTTCTCTGCCTCCGCCCCCCATTAAGGATTAGGAGGCGGATCTCTGCTGCTGACGGACACGTCCTCACTGCACAGAAATATTTAGACTGGGCGGCCATTATTCTTCGCGCTCTCCAGCCCGTCTACGCCCACTCCACGCCCCTCTTCTCTTCCTGCGCTTTCCTCAGCGCTGCAATGGCGGCGGATTTTGGCGGCAAATGGCACAGCACACAGTCTTGCAATAAAGTACAGTCCAAGCACAGTAAATCACAGTCTCTAGGCACACATGACCTGATTCTTCAGGCTTAAGTACATCCTGTTCGTGACGCCAAGTTTGGAGCGCCCCCACACCGCCGCAGGGCCGAGGGGTACCCAGAGCCGGGCCTCTGGGTCTCAGTCTCGGGGTTGTCACGGTGGCTAGACCCGGTCCGTGGCCCTGTCCGTCAGTGGGGGACGTCCGGTGAAATAGGTGGTAGTAATGATAGAGGTGGAACGGTGCAGTTGTGGGGTGTAAGTCGCGGTAAATAACGAGGACACCAGGTTGCAGTCTCTTTACCTCTTTACTGGAGATCTCTGAGTCCTCAGTCCGGAACACGGTTCACCAGGCTACGCAAGTCCGGCCGGTCCAATGGCACCTCCAGAGTTCTCCTCTCAGGTGGAAATCTGTGCCTTCCTTCTAGCGCTATGTGTTGTAGTCCTTCCCTGCTGTGCTTACGGAAAGTAACCCCACAACGGTTGTGTCTGTTTCTTAAGTTCCCTCACAACTCGATTTGATGTTCCTCTGCAATCCACCCCTTCCCTGTATTCAGGTTGGAATGGCACCCGTTTGTCAGGTAGGCCTGGAGTTCTTCTGGGACCCTAGAGTCGCCCCTCTCCCGCAATTGCCCCCCAAGACTTCATAGGTGATATGTGGTAGACAGCCCGCCTGAGACTGACTGTCCTGCCGCTGTTTGGAGTATGGCTTGAAGCTGTATTCTAATCCACTCCCTCGGCGTTCCGGCCACCGGTATTGCGCCTCAGCAGGGTGCTGCCTCTTTCAACAAAACCCCTGCTGGTATTCTCCTTCTGCTTGATCTCGTTTCTCACTCAGCACAATCTATCTCGCTTCTAGTCCTTTCCTGAGTCCCGCCGCTTCCAGGAGCCTGCGCGGACCCGTTACGTTCTTTCAATGCCAAGCCTCTGCCAGGATCCCACCCCTGGCAGAGACCCTACAGTCTCTCCCTTCACAACACCCCCTGCCACAGGGTGTTGCTCCGTTCAATCCCGTCAGCGTTCTCTCTAACTTTCTGCCTGACCCCCAGTTTACCCACTATGGTGGGGAGTGGCCTAATGAATAGCACCCTTAGCTCCCCCCGGAGGCCCAGCTGTGAAATATATTGGTGTCTGTGATACCTGATTGGAGGAACTCCTTCGGTGCCATCGAACGTACCATGGCTCCCCTTAGCGGCGAAGCCACAGTACTGCAACGACCAGAACTCTGGGGCGCTGCACTAATGTAAATGTGCATTTCCTGAAACAAAAGCAAGCATGATCTGGGATTACCCCAGGAACCATTGTGAAATCTGTAATGTATTAAATAGAGATCAAGATGTGGAAAATTGAAAAAAATATAATTAGACATTTAAAATATATATATATATATATATATATATATATATATATATATATATATATATATATATATATATATATAGTCCACTTTCAGGTAATTAGGCATAAGACTCTGGATGTTATATGAAATTATAATAAACTCAGTAGACACTCACCCTCACTGGGTTCAGTACTAGCTCCTCGTCGCTGCACAGGTCCCAGTATTTTAGCTACAATGGTTACATCATGAGGTTAACAGCCGGTGACGCTGAACTCAGTGACTGGCTAGGGCGATGACGCTCGCTGTTGACATGATGTCATCTGTGTAGTCAAAATACTAGTACCGCAGCAGCGGTGGGGAGTCAGTGCTGGACCCACGGAGAGTGAGTGCCTGCTGTAGTATACATGGAAGAGCCGAGTGCTAGTACATTCACACAATCTTTGGTGTGCATTTGCTAAGTATGTTCAGAAGAGAGTGCTTTTGGCAACTGGCAGTCAGTATATTTTTTCTATATTTTTTGAGCCTACAGATGCCTTACTGTCGCATACATCAGTGGTTACTAGTGATGAGCGAGTATACTCATTGCCCGGGTTTTCCCGAGCACGCTCGGGTGGTCTCCGAGTATTTGTTAGTGCTCGGAGATTTAGTTTTTGATGACTCAGCTGCATGATTTGCGACTACTAGACAGCTTGATTACATGTGGGGATTTCCGATCAACTAGGCAACTCCCATATGTACTCAGGCTGGCTAGCAGCTGTAAATCATGCAGCTGAGTCATCAAAAACTAAATCTCCGAGCACTAACAAATACTCGGAGACCACCCGAGCGTGCTCGGGGAAACCTGAGCAACGAGTATACTCGCTCATCACTAGTGGTTACATTTGGCACATACCGTACATCTAAAGATTTTCCCTTGCATTTGTTGAGAATATCTCAAGTCGGGCTCATAGAAGGGGGTCTTGAATGGGAGACCACCATTCTGTAATGACCAAATTTCATAACTTTGGAATACTTTGGCATTTGGAAAAGTATTGTCTTAATGATGCAACTCCTTTAATGAAAAGGTAGTCCTTGTGTTGCCCGAATTGCATCGAACTCTCACAGAAATGCTGATACTGCCATTCTACCACCTGGGTATTGTGCAGACTGCAAGGCTTTTACCTGGCCAAGGTGTACTTCAGGAGCCCTAAACACCACATACAGGTGTCCCTGGGTGTGTGCACTTATCTATGTCTGAATTGTTGTCACTCTCAGACTGCACGCTGCCATAAATTGGGGCAAGTTGGGTGGGACCCTTTGTTGTCATGAAGAATGAGGCAGATGTCTTTAATAAAATAAACTCTTGTTTACTTGGTCTTGAAACTATATACATCAGGTAGTAAATTCTTCATCGTATTACATGTCAGAGGCACAAATATTTTGGTTATGGCCGGCTGGACATCACATGTGAAGAACATTGCTGAAGTATAACAGGTTAAGTTGAGGACCTCCATCTTCCCAGTACAAGGCCACATGGGTTGATGTATAATAAAGATTATTATTATTATTATTATTATGTGTAACCACTACACCCAGTATTATAATCTGTGGTGGACTATATTAGGGCGCTCTTCCAGCTGCTATTCTTTATGGATTGTCCCAGCCTGGCTGATCCCGAATTCCTTCACTAAGACCTTCAGGTCGGGCAAATACTAATACTCATGCTTAAAAGTTTTTTTCATTAGGTGCCCCAATTTGTCTGCTATAAGGAGGACTACTGATACTGTTACTTGATACTGTACTACCTTCTGTGAGTCTGCTCTTCTTGCACACACCAAATATGACTGAGACTGCTGAATCTTCCATTTATGAAGCTGAACTTGAACCGCTATAAAACCGGAACTAAGCTCCTAGTTCTTACCTACTCCTCCCCAAACCATGGTCCGGGCTCACAGTTAACCCTTTCACCACAGGACAACTGCAGCCTACAGTTGTGTGAAAAAGTGTTTGCCGTCTTCTTGATTTCCTATTCTTTTGCATGTTTGTCACACTTAACCCTCCAATGTGGCTGCACAATTCTGCAAAGATAAGTGGGCCAAAATTCCTCCAGAGCGTTGTAAAAGACTCATTGTCAGTTATCGCAAGTGCTTGATTGCAGTTGTTCCTGCTAATGATGGCCCAACCTGTTATTGGGTTTAGGGGGCAAACACTTTTCACACAGGACCCTGTAGGTTTGGATTTCTTTTTCCCCTAATAATAAAGACCTTCATTTAAAAACTGCATTTTGTGGTTACTTGTGTTATCTTTGTCTAATATTTATATTTGTTTGGTGACCTGAAACATTTAAGTGACAAACATGCAAAATAATAGGAAATCAGGAAGGGTGCAAACACTTTTTCACACAACTTTACATGAGGATAAAATATACATAAAACAAACTGGTCACACAAGATATTACATCAGGAGTCTTCAGAGAGGGTGTTCAACATCTACACATGTACAAGACCACCAAGATATGCAGGTGGATGTACATATTGCTTACTGTTTTGAACTACTTTGTTTTCCTCTAGATGTCCACATTGCAAGTGCATCTGGTTCATGACATATTCTCAGGGGCGCTGCTATCATGAAGCAAGTTGAGGACTTTGCTTCAGGCGGCAGCTCATTCCTTAAGCCAGGGGGCGGCAGAACGGCGGTCAGAACACGTGGTGCTGTTGCCGACTCTCCCTGTAATCCCTGCAGACCAGTAGCGTAGCTACTGGGGGGGCAGAGGGGGCCATTGCCCCGGGCCCAGTCACCTGAAGGGCCCACCGGGAGATCCACTGCCGAGTCTGAGGTGTCAGGGAGAGAGCAGCACAATGCCGGCTGCAGAGCCTCCCTCCATACAGAGTGCAATGTGGTCTCACCCGAGGAATCACTCTCTTCCTGGCTGTCAGCAGCTGCAGTTACTTTCTGGCTGTGCAGTGTGTGCACGCTTGGTTTGGCTGAGGCACGCTGGGTCCTAGTGCCGTCCACCCTGCATCTATCTGGTCACTTCCTGGTTCTCCTTACTGTCTGCCTGAAAACGTCATCAGTAAGTGGGGATGGAATTTATAAGGGTATGTTTCCACGGTCAGGATGGCCGGCGGTATCGCCGCAGCGGCGAAGCCGCTCAGCGCTAAGCCCCGCCCCCCTTTCTGGGACGCGATCATGCCGGATGTGTTAACTCTTCACATCCGGGATGATCGCTCTCTCCCATAGCGCCCTGTGATATGCCTTGCGGGGACGCTGCGTCCCCGCAAGGTGTACGGACATGCTGCGATCTGAAAAGACGCGCAGCATGTCCGTAGTCGCAGGGCCGCCGCGTGCGGGTTTCCACGCATAGTGGAGACGGGATTTCATAAAATCCCCTCCACTATGCTGGAACATCTGGACGCTGCTTGTTTGACGCTGCAGCTCTGCACAGCGTCAAACAAGCAGCGTTTCCTGACCGTGGAAACATACCCTTAGAGTAATTCGATTTAGGCATCATGGTCACTGTGGGGGTTAATGTGAGAGGATTGTTGTATTGTAGGGGCTGAAGTGGGAGAGGACAGGGCTCTGTGGGGTAAATGTGAAACGATGGGGGTTATTGTGGGTGTGCAGGGGGACAGGGCACTGCGGGGGTGAATGAGAGAGGATGGTGGTATTGTGGGAGGGGGACAGGGTACTGGGGGTGAATGGGAGAGTTTGAGGGTATTGTGAGGGCTGACGTGGGTGAGGGGGCACTGGGGGGCTGATTATTATTATACTGTTTAATGTTATGAGATATTCACTCCATCATATGTGAGGGTATGTGTCCTCGAGGTGTATTGGCCACGCTTTGGACGCAGCAGATACCCCGCTCCACCCAAAGTGCTGCCCCCTGTTGTACGCATGGTGATTCCGCATATATTCATTGAACACAGGTGGAATCACCGCATCCTATTCATAGACTGTTTTATTTATCTCGTGGAGACGGAGCATCTCCACAAGATAAATAGACACTCTGCTGTCTAGAAAGACGCGCCACATGTCCGGTTACGCAGGTCTGCCACCTGCGTCTATGTACGCATAGTGGAGATGGGATTTCATAAAATCCCCTCCACTATGCTGTAACATCTGGAAGCTGCGGTTTTGACGCTGCGGATGTACACAGCGTCCAATCCGCAGCAAAACCCAAGCAATACACCCCGTGGAAACATACCCTAATAGTTGCTGTCTTGGGGGCTGGAGATGGGGAGGTCGGGGGCTTTTTATTATTGCGAGCTGGGTCTTTTATAAGTATTAGTTAAACAAGCATAGCAAAGAAGGTTAATATTACTATAACAAGGATAAGTATTAGCATAAGGGCGCAGACAGACACTGTATAACTCATGCGAGGATCGCATTACATTCCTCGGACTGGCCCTGACACCTCTCCTGACATAAGCGTGACAGCGTGATGGATTACTATGCAACTGTCAGCCTCAGGTCAGGAGAGCCGACGGTCAGTCCGAGGATTGCGATGCGATCCTCACATGAGAAATACGTCAGTCCGTCTGCCCCCTAACAAGTATAACAATACAGTAACCACGGGCTGCATTCTATGTTATAAGAATAAATTGCTTATAATTAAATTATTGACGGGAACCTGTCACCCCCCCCAGGGCCTATTAAGGTAATAGAGCCACCCTCAGCAGCACTAAGGCTGCATTCTGTGAAGGTGGCTCTTATGTTTTTGATCCCTAGTAACGTTGAAATATTCTCTTTTATAAATTGCGTGCACTGACGCCGCTACCATGAGGCGACTTGAGCTCTTTGGCTCAGGCGGCAGAAGAGAGGGGCGGCAGATTCTGTAACTGGATTTGCGCTGCTAGGTTTTTTTGGTTTTTTTTTAAACTCCGGGGTGCCCGCCCTGCCCCCTCCCTCCTGCCCCCCTCCCTGAAGACGTAATACTCACCTTCCTCCAGCGGTGGCTGCAACTGTGTCTCAGCGCCGCGGCAGTGCGTCCTGTCTTCAGCGGTCACATGGTACCGTCATTAAGGTCATGAATATGCGCATATTCATCACCTTAATGAGCGCTACCATGTGACCACTGAAGACAGGAAGGAAGACGCTGCAGAGATGCCGGGAAGTTCTGCGCCGCCCGGTGAGAGGTGAGTATGACAGGGAAAAAGTATGGGGGAGCCACGCACGCAGGGGAGAAGGATGGGGGAGCTATACACGCAGGGGAGAAGGATGGGGGAGCCACGCACGCAGGGGAGAAGGATGGGGGAGCCACGCACGCAGGGGAGGAGGATGGGGGAGCCACGCACGCAGGGGAGGAGGATGGGGGAGCCACGCACGCAGGGGAGGAGGATGGGGGAGCCACGCACGCAGGGTGGGAGGATGGGGGAGCCACGCACGCAGGGTGGGAGGATGGGGGAGCCACGCACGCAGGGTGGGAGGATGGGGGAGCCACGCACGCAGGGTGGGAGGATGGGGGAGCCACGCACACAGGGTGGGAGGATGGGGGAGCCACGCACACAGGGTGGGAGGATGGGGGAGCCACGCACACAGGGTGGGAGGATGGAGTATAAATATGGAGTATAAATACTAGGCCCTATAGGGGGGGACACAGTGTGTATAGAAAGGAGAGGTCAGTGTGAAGAGTATGTACCATAAGAGGGACAGTGTGGGGGTCATATTTTGTGCAGACAATATAGTGAGGGGCAATTTATTATACAGGAGCATTATAATGACACTTATATCTTTAAGGGCATCATGTGGAGACTTTCTGCAAAAGAGCGGAGAAGATGGAAGTCTGCAGAGACGGCTGTGGATGAGAAAACTCATCATGGGATCTGGATAAGATGAAGAAAAGGAGAACGACTCCAGAGGCGACGTCATCTATAAGGTACCTGGATGTAAATGTTATTTGTGATACTGACTAACTCTCATGTTTTTATTTATGTTAGGAGCATTAAAGGGGATGTCCAGGTTTGTGATGAGTCTGCAGTCATTCTTTGTGACTGCAGACTTCTGACTTCTCACAGTGCGCACTGCACGCTGTCAGGATTCTCTCGTGCTGGCGATTTAAATACATGCAGTCACATGCTGACTAGACATGCGTGGCCCCACTCTATGAAAATGAACTGAGTGAGGCCGGGCACATCTAGTCGGAATGTGGTCAGCAGACGTATACAAATCACATGCTTGTGCTGACATGATCATCCACCGGCAAGGGAGAATCCTAAAAGTGTGCAGTGCATTAGTTGTGAGAATTCAGAAGCTGCGATGTCAGGATTCAGCTCTGCAGGTTCCAGTCGTCGCATGGACACGTCACTCATATGCGATTTTCATACTCATGGTCCTGTGACAACGAGCTTCTCTTCTGCTTCTCTCAGTTTTTCACTGGGGGGGGGGGGGGGGCACCAAACTGAATTCTTGCCCCTGGTGCCAGAAACCCTAGATACACCTCTGCTGGTATGCTACTGTGAGCGGCGATTACCGGGTTCGGTGGAGGGATGTGTGTGCACAGGCAGTGAGGCAGGGACTGTGTGTGTGTGTGTGGGGGGGGGGGGGGGGGCGCCATTTTTCCTTTCGCCTCAGGCAGCAGAGAGGCTAGGTTCACCCCTGCATATTCTTTACACACAAAGGAGTATTACATTTTTTATTTAGTCTTCTTTCTTTAGGAATGCATGGCTCCTCTGCCACCCAGCCTCCTGCTTTCCAGGAGCTGGGAAGGCATTTCTGAAAATTAATAGTTTAGATCAACGGATATTCACCTCCTACAATGGCGGTGTTTCGGTGATGTTGGCATTCCTGTTCCCGGTGGCTGATGTAAGCTTGTTGTGTCACGTGACTGCTGCAGCCAATCAGTGGTTGGTGATCAGCTGCAGTCTTTGCTTTTTCATACACTCTGACAAAATAATAAGAAGCTGTAGACAATTCATGACTGTTGACTGACTGCAGCGGTGATGTAACACAACAATGTCACGTCACCCACCTGGAACAGGAGTGCCGACATCATTGGAAGGGCGTCGTTGTAGGAGGTAAATATCCATTGCTTTTATTTTCTATGGGGCATCGAATTGATTAAGCTGGGGTTGTCGAGTAGTGGACATTCCCTTTATACTGCTGCCAGCACATTTTGTCATTTATAATTAGGATCCTAAAGATCCATTCCATACGCCCCTGCATCTCGCCATAACTCTAAAAATAATACTTATTCGCTGCTCTCAAGCATGGTACTCAGATTGGCATGTGCAGACCACACTCATGGCCTACTGTGAGCTTCCGTATCAGCCCCGTCAATCAAATCCAGAGGTTAATGAGGTCATGCCCATCCTCACGTGGTCCGTACATGCCCACGGGAAGGACTTAGGCAGGACCTAACGTGGTAAATAATGAGAAACCTGATGACAGGTTCACTTTAAATGATTGTATTTCACCCAAAGGCCATTACCTTCATGTTTTGGCTACTAACCCTTACTCAACATTGTGTGAAATGGGGGAGGAAGCTGCTGAAAATCAAGTATAGAAATGTCCCCACTGGACAAAAAAAAATACACTATTATAAAAGACAATGACAAAAAAATACACTATTATAAAAGACAATGTCGGACAGTGCTCTTTTTTCTGCCTTCTCAGAAAGGCAATCTCTGCTTGTTGTGTTAAGTGGCGAAAACCTATTAGCATAAGTGAACAGGTCTCCTGACAAATGGTAACTTAGCGAGAAGCAAATGTACAATTAATCCTACACGGCTTTCTATTTTATCATTGGGACATACAGGAAATCACATTGCAAATGGAAATATAAGAGTGAGCACAATGGAGCTTCCCAAGTATAGGCTACGGTCTATGTGCACTGTACTAGTATATTTGTGGCATGGGGGAGGGGATTTAATAACAGTTAGTACCAAAGAGTTTCCAATATAAAATGTTATCTGAAAAATGTGGATTATAGCTGTACACATAGGCCTTACATCTCATTAGTACAGTGCTGTACAGACCCCATGTGCTGCTGTACTTATTTCCCCCTAGAAGCTTTACATCCAAAGGAGGCATTTGGATGCACAGTGGAGGCTAGCAGTGAGCAATTCCATTCACGCTCATTGTCTTGCTCTCCGTGGCAGACAGTCTTCACGTATGCTCCTAACTTACGAGGCCCCCACTAAATCATGACTTTGTGGTAGGCCCAGTGACCATGCCCAGTCTTGATGTTGCGGTGCTTTGCAAGTGGAAGCAAAGTCCTTAGAGGCTGGGCTGAACATGCCCAACATAGAAATGAAGACCAGATGCCATATAGGACCTTACTGGACTAGGGCCTTGCAAATTGAATTTCCCATCTCTAGTAAAGGCATCCCAACAGCAGCCAATCTTATACTGATGATGTATCCTAATGATAGGTCATCAATGAAAAAGTAGGGAACAACCCATTTAAGGTGCCTATACACATAAGCTAGCTATCTCTAATACCTCTACCATACACATGAACAGTTGGCTCGTTGAGTGTTTATGTGTTCACAATGGAAGGGGGAAAAAGTTCTTGCCAGACTCTAGTTATTTCATCTAGGAACAGAAGGATTGGGCCTTTACATTTATACTGATACATTTATACTGAGGTTCGGTTTAGTAGAACCACAAGGTACAGCATTGCCTTCAAATTTTGGACTCTAAAACATTGACACTAATAGCCCATTTTACAGGATTATTCCACAGGATGAGTGATAACTTGCTGATCACTAAGGGTTTGATCACTGGGACCTCAACGACCTCAAGTACATAGCTGTACTCAGAAATATCCTGCAGTTCCATGGACAATGAAAGGAGTGGAGTTTCAGAACCACATTCTCAAGAATGGTAATGGTCCCAGAGGTCAGATCATTAGCAATCATCAAGAAATCACCTATCTTGTGGTTAGGTGATATCCTGCTAAGATGGGAATAACCCTTTAATGAACCCTTACATGCGTGGAACCAGAATGGAACAAGCAACCAACCCATCCCAACTATCCTCCAACTAGGTTCTACAAGTTATTTAGATTTACCTTTCTTTTGTTTTACAGATTTTTTGATTTACAGTAGAAATTAGCACAGGTAGAACTAAAATGTAATATGTGCAATGGCTTATTGTAGACCAGAGTGATGTTTATTTGGGCCAACACCTTTTCCTTATTGCTGCCCATTTGGATGTCCACTAAGAATCCCAAAAGTCCATAATGGTTTCACTTTGCGATTTTCCATCCTTATTCTACTGTATTATGACTCCTCCAACATTTTACATGGTAGAAGGCAAATACTGGACCCTGTGTTATACATAATGTAACAACAATCTTGGCATATCTGTATCTCTCTTTATGGGTTCTGAATTGAGATATCATCCAACAAGATCCAAGTAACCGAAAATAGATATATTATTATCCATCACATGGAGATTGCATAACTAAGAAATATGGTCGTGCATTAAACATGAGTTCATCTGTAATCAATGTGTAGGCAGATCCTACAGTATTTGCTGCATATCAGGCCATAAGCTTTATAGGTATGTGTCACCACATCGAACATACATAAAGTGGTTCCAAAAGATAATTGAAAAGCGTCACCAGTGTACTGTTTGTTCAATCCCTATAACAGAGGATGATTCCCTTAAACAAGAGCTATACAGCTTACAACACTTGAATTCAAGGAGCTCTGCATCTATAAAGACAGTTCCATGACATAAGAAAAAGTATGCGGCACTCACCAATCATGTTTGTGAAGAAAGTCCTTTATTCCATGAAACAGTTACAGGTCACCTGGACCCGTTGAAGCGTAGACACGCGAAACAGTTGTCCTCCTCGCTCTCTCCTCGCATGCCTCCGCACCTAGCAAACCATATCTAATGTCCTGTGGCTGTTTCATGAAATTAAGGACTTTCTTCACAAACATGAATTGGTGAGTACCGCATACTTTTTCTTTTGTCATCAAACATACATAAGCCTAAAAAAATGCTTATTGATGCTTTGAGAACCCCCGATACTCCTAGATTTGATATTGCCTGCCCTACACAGACAGCAATTATTACTCATTATTTATTTTACTCATTTATATAGTGCCATTAATTCAACAGTGCTCTACAGACAGACTGTCCCCATCGGGATTCACAATCTAAATTCCTTATTAGTATGTTTTTGGAATATTGGAGGAAACCGGAGAACCTGGAGGAAATCCATGGAGAACAAACTCCTTGCAGATATTGTCCTTGGTGGGATTTGAACCCAGGACCCCAGCGCTGCAAAGCAACAGTGCTAACCACTGTGCCACCATGCATTAGCACAACCCGAGCTCATATGCCCAATTTCGATATATCAATGGCATAGCAAAGACTCCCTTCCTCCATAAGCCAGAGTGGTTAGTGGCTACCACTATGATAGACTTGAAACTTCCATGCAATACACTCAGACGAGGGCTTATGAATACATTCTCCTGAAGAGACTGTGTGACATGTCTATCTGGCAGTGTCCAAAGGACTCCACGTGGCCTCCACAACCACTTTACACGGGCTGTCCCACCATAGACATTGTTGAAAGATCACTGAAAGCACAATTACTCGATCTACCGCTGATCTTGAGAATAAATGTACTTGTGGTCCCTTGGTTTTGTTCTTTCACTAATGAGGCTAATAATGATGTGAGTGTTGCAGTTCCTCCATAGCTCTTGATCAGTACTGGCGTTATTGCAAGGGAAACATATAAAGGGGTGTTCTCAAGTTTAAAAGTTATCCCCCATATACTAGATAGGAGATAACTTTCTGATCACTGGGGGTCCAACTGTTATGGCCCCTACCAATCCCAAAAGAATGGAGCGGAGGTCGATCATATGCACTGCCTCTCTATCTATACTAATTGGAGCAACAAAGATGAGTCGAGTGCCACCTATAGCATTCCCATTAAGAATGAAAGAAGCAGTAGCGCGCATCAACCTCCAGCTCGCATCGACCTCTGCTCTATTTAGCCGGAGCTCAGCCCCCGATTCTCGGCATCGGTGGGGGCCACGGTAGTCGGAGCCAGAGTGATCAAATCGCTTTCCCTTATCATTTGTATAGGAGATAATTTTCAAATTTGTACACACCCCTTTACACACCCCTTTAAGATAATCATAACTTGTCAGGTAAAAAATATAGCAGGTGGAAATTTTCTGACCTCTAACATCCTGCTATTAAACTTTGAAAACGATATATTGGGTGGCATTTTTTTCTTATCTATTGCCTATTTTGTGATGAATTAAAAAATGAATTGATCACAGGTTGTCCTGAAGCTGAAACCATTAGTGATCATCTGTACCCTGCAGTGAAACTACTCAATTCTCCTGCAGCGCCACTACAGGACAAATGAGGCATTACACATGCAAATAACCTTGTTGGTTCCTCCTGAGATGATTCTCTAATCGATGAATATCTCCTGAATGAGAAACTCCTGTTAATTACCTCAGTATGTGATCAGAGGGTTTTTTGCTAAATTTCCCAAAAGTTCTTCATTTGCGAATCCTTCACTTCCTTCAGTGAAGGATAATAATTTGGAATTAAAATCAAACTTTTTAATTTATGAATCTTCTCCATTTCTTTATTTGAACGAGCTTCTTTTCTTGTTGTCTCGATGCAGCTCTGCCAGGAATACTGGTGATAACGGGCAAACACTGGTTACCATGGTGCCAGGGAGTAGGTACACACGGCACAGATCATGCTCAGCTCTATTGACTTGCTAAGGTAATGATGAGAACAGAAACTATTTTCACCAAACAAGGACGCTGCTGCGCTAATTAAAATATTATGTGACAAAACCATCACTACTGGCTACAGACAGAAGCCGGAGAGAAGTCAAGACTCAAGGCCAATGTCTGTCAAAGGATCAATTCCTCGTCATGTGTTTAACGATGTGTACATTTATATACACTCACCACTGAAATTATAACCCTCAAGAAGGAAAAGTCATGGAATTATGGAAATCACGGGATCGATAGACAACACCATGCCCCAAGTTGTTTGTGGTACTGTGAGCAACCTGTTTGGTCTACACGTGCTACCATGACCTGCAGCGACTAAGGTCTTGTCTCCAATCTAGCACATCTGAAATGTCATTGGTCGGCAATTGCACAGGGAGCTGCCAGCAACGGATTTTGATGATTTGGGGAATTTTCATGCTCCATACTGAATAAATTGAGATGTTTTTTCCATTTTGTTTCCATTTTTCCATCGTTTACATATCATTAACATGTCTGTCAATCTTGTGATTTCCATAATTCCACAACTTTTCCTTCTTGGTGAAGCAATTTCAATGTTGAGGAGTGTATTTAGGATTTTTAGGCTGCCTTCATTGAAGTTTACTCAATTTAGCTCCCCAAATCCAAGTCTGATGGATCTTATACTTTATATGAGGGGTGAGGAGCAGCCATACCAGACACAACACATGGACAAGAGCATATTTGCCACCTTATACTGTTGGCAGTCCACAAGCATTTTATAGGGTTTCTTTACCCGTAATAATGCCCCATTTTAAACCAACAGCCATACCTTCTCTGTTCCCCACATCCTGAATGTGCTGATTGGGCACAGTGTAATTGGATGGCACTGCTCCAGTTGTGGAAAGGGCCACCCACTTTATTCTGGGTATTTATTGTACTACCCTTACTTGATGTTTCCTTCCCCACTCCTCTAACCCTTTGAAAACTGTTATGATCTTCTTGATGTGGCTAAAGAGAGATGGACCACACTGCGGAGAAAGACATCACCGGAAGTCATACCTATGCAACGGCGTGCATGTCAGCAAGGGCTGCACCATCGTAAAGGACGAATCTAAAAGTGGACCACAAAAAACGTCCCAATTTTGTCACATTGGTAGAGGCACATATAAATAGCCACAAAGAAACACCCATAGGGAACTAAGTGGGAGTGTGCACCATCAAAAACGGTTAATAAGAGATGTAAATAGGAGAATTTATAGGGCATTTGTCTGCCCAGATAGAATAAAGATAGTAGAGGAATAATTACAGAAATATCGAACAATATGTGCCCTCCCACGGCACAGTGCCATAGATTCACAGGAGTTAGGTATTAAATACTCAATGTAAAATAATACAAAAGAAAACAACATAATGAAATGAATCAGTTCTTGACTGATTTGAGAAACTGATGTTATGTAAAATTTGTAGTCCAATAAAACAAGAAAAAAGCAGCAGTCCTTTATTACATAATAAAAATCATGGACAAGGTATTGCGGGTAAAACAAGTGCAGATTATGCAGGCAAATGAAGCAGGACGACAGCCGTTTCACGCAATAAGCGCTTCCACGGGTCCAGGTTCTTAAATTTGTAGCTTCTCAATTCTTTCAGCGTTTTTTCACCCATAGAAAGCAATGAGTAAGTGCAAACAGTGTTTGCAGCGTTTGGTGAAATAAACGCCAGTACTGCAGAATGTGAAACCCCTTTATTTTTATGATTTTCCCAAGTACAAACAATGTCTCAGTATCTTCACATGAGCATGGCTGTTAGTATTTTTTTTTTATTGTAATGTAATTTACACTTTATTTTTTAAGGCAAATCATTTGTTTCTCCCGAATTAAAGTATGGTTTAATTAAGTTAGTAATAATTAAATTAATTATATGTGTTAGATAAACAAGGCCCTGTCCATTCAGTGCCCTACCAATGTGTTAAGTAAACAATGCCCTACCAATTCAGTGCCCTACCGATGTGTTAAGTAAACAATGCCCTACCAACTCAGTGCCCTACCAATGTGTTAAGTAAACAACGCCCTACCAATTCAATGCCCTACTAATGTGTTAAGTAAACAATGCCCTACCAATTCAATGCCCTACTAATGTGTTAAGTAAGCAATGCCCTACCAATTCAGTGCCCTACCAATGTGTTAAGTAAACAATGCCCTACCAATTCAGTGCCCTACCAATGTGTTAAGTAAACAACGCCCTACCAATTCAATGCCCTACTAATGTGTTAAGTAAGCAATGCCCTACCAATTCAGTGCCCTACCAATGTGTTAAGTAAGCAACGCCCTACCAATTCAGTGCCCTACTAATGTGTTAAGTAAGCAATGCCCTACCAATTCAGTGCCCTACCAATGTGTTAAGTAAACAATGCCCTACCAACTCAGTGCCCTACCAATGTGTTAAGTAAACAATGCCCTACCAATTCAATGCCCTACTAATGTGTTAAGTAAACAATGCCCTACCAATTCAGTGCCCTGCCAATGTGTTAAGTTAACAATTGTCAAATATTTCA
This sequence comes from Ranitomeya variabilis, assembly GCF_051348905.1. Classification (NCBI taxonomy): domain Eukaryota; kingdom Metazoa; phylum Chordata; class Amphibia; order Anura; family Dendrobatidae; genus Ranitomeya; species Ranitomeya variabilis. The sequence goes on along the minus strand of NC_135235.1, from coordinate 545,791,677 downwards.
TCTTTCCCTGCAGTTTCTACATTTGCAATGTGTATTTTTTTTCATGAATTCACACAACCTTCACGGCTGTACTTTATACATGAATCCAGCTGTTTTGTTCTGAATAGTCACAATTTTCAGGCATAAAAACGTATTTTCACCTAGATAATTTGATTAAATTGCTCTTTTATAACAAAATGTTTTATTGTTTCACATACATCTTCCATTGGTGGCCTAATGCCTTGTATTGTTTACGGTTTAGGTTTACAGTGGCCTCAGGTTCTCCCTGAGGTCGTTGACATTGGGAGAGCCATATCTGGCCCAGTCATACTGGTCTTATACGTGGCTGGGAATGACCTTAGTTCTTACAAGGTTGGTGAATTAATCACTATGATGAGATCAGAATGTTTTTCTAGTTTCTATCCTGAACTCCTTCTGGAATGGTCTCAGATAGTTCCCTGAGCTGTATGGCAGGGAGCTTGAGATGGTATGGCTGTTGGGCGGGCCTGGTGTACAATAAATGTCTACATGTCTAAATTTGTTTGATATATTTGGGGTTATGGTAAGACATCGGCAACTCAGAGGTAACAATTCAACCCTTTTATGGTCAGATGGTGTACATCTTAGAGACATTGATCTTCATAATTTCTTATTTGGCCTTTAAGGCGGTATCAAGCAAACATTATTTTTGATGGGTGGGGGTTGGAATACTATGTAGGTTTACTCAGGATCCTCCTTAGCTGTTGAATTAAAAGAAAGGAAGTACCGAGATGTTTCGGCTGTGTAGGCTGACTTTCCTGTTGAAGTGCCACAGGGCATTTGGTTTCAAGTCTTATTCTTTGAAAAAATTAAGTGCCTTCCTTTTATTGTTAAATTAAGAAAATAATAATTAAAGCTGTGATAGACCTTCACCCATCAATTCGTGTGAGTTGTCTTTATTTGCCATTACTGTATATAGTAACTGTGGGGAGGGAAGCACTGAGAGTTTCACTATTGGGGTCTTTGTAGTCTAGAATTGATTGCAGCTTGTCTGTTCTTCTGTAATCTGTGGTAGAAACCACCAGTACACCCATTTTCACGATCTCCACTCTGTTCCTGTCTGATATGTTACTTTGTGTAGGGGTTGTGCTGGGTTTGTCCTGCATCATCTGTGTTCACTTTCCTTGATTAGTCTTCTACTTAAACAGCATGCTAGCTCATTCACTCTGTGTCAATTGTACACTTGCTGCTGCCTGTGTAAGTCTGATCCCTCTGTGCTCTGCACCTGACCCAGCCTGACTTTATTCCCTTCCTGGACTCAACTCTTTGCTTGTGACCCGACTTCTCTTTGGCCTACTCCCTGTAAACTATATTTGCCTTTCTGGTTTTCCTGACCTCGGCTAGTGAATTGGATTTCGTCTCTGACTACCCCGTTGTACTACACCGTTTCCTGGACTTGACCTTGGATCGTTTGACCTCCTTTTACTAATCCAGTAAGTAATATTTTATTACTATCTGTTATTGTAGTCTTTCGCTCCATGTTTGGGACTTATTATAACTATAGTGACTCGCGTCACACCCATTAAGAAATACCCTCTTATGACAAACTTGCCCAGGGTTTCTTAAAACTGTCCTAAGAGTAGAAAATGTAGTAATGTAAGAAAATAACTTATACCCACTTGTTATGTGTCCTGGGCTCCAGTGCACACACGACCCCTGCATGCAAGTATCACCATTAAACAGCCAGTGATTGGCTGCAGCTACACATGCATATCATGGCATGTTATCACTTCAGGATAAGACCAGCAGATTCTTTCCAACGGACTGATCTTGAAAGGTAAAAAACTGCCGATCGCCTATATACAAGATGATCAGCAGTTTTTTACTTAAGATGCTCCGCTGAACATTCCATATATACAGAACAGTCATTATTATGATCATTCTGTGCTCATAGATCATCATGTTATCAGCAGCTCATCACTTGTGTACAAAGAAGGTATGTGCTGCCAATAATGATGGTTTTTAGCCCTGCTTAAAATTTGTGGTTTTCGATGAAAGAGCAATTTACTCATTTGTTGGGTGATTGCCGATTTGTTTAGATGGGCTGAAGCAATCCAAAATTATTTACCCGCTAAGTGGGCGTTATTTATGGAGCACAGGGAATTTTTTCAGGTGAATATTAGTAGTTCTTTTCTTTATCACATTCGCTGTCTTGAGTAATTAAAAAAACAACCTAGACAACCACTTTTAATAAGAGAAGTTTCTAGGCCTTGATCATCAGCTGCACCGACACAGTAATACACATATTGTACAGTTAGTACTTAAAGGGGTTGTCCGGTTGAAACAATTTTCCACCTATCCATAGGATAGATAGTAACTTGTTGATCGGTGGGGGACCAACATCTGGGACAACCCGCACTGACTGGCAGATTGTGGAACTTTTATCCTCGTATGCGGAAGTGTGCATGTGTGATCTGGGCACCATTCATCCTCTAGAGGGCGCTGTGCTCGTTTCTTCAAGCAGCCCGATAAGGAATGAATGGAGTGGCAGTCAAGAGTCTGACCTGCCATGATGGCAATTTGTAATGAAGTTGGCAGTCGGGGGATAAAAATGTCCCTATCTGCTGATTGGGGAACAACTACTCATCCTGTGGATACGTAACAATTAGTTTTACCTGGAATTCTTTAATTTCTCTTGTGGTGGTACTGCAGAGAGACTGATGGATTGCTGCCACATCCCACAACTGATCACAGATGATCCGAGGGTCAAAATAGGGGATTCTCTAATTGCATGAGTGAGGTGTTGGATTGGAGCACTTTTACACTTTATACACTTTTGTGTCCGGAGAGACATGGCCTATGGTCTTAGAGTGAGATGATCTTCACATGGATGGATCATGCGGGGTATCAACAATGGACGGCCTAAGGTAGCTGCTAGGAAATAAAAATTGGAGAAAAAAGCAGATTCTCCCAACACATGCCCTCATTTGTGCAAACCTGAAATGAAAGCAGAGGTCTGAAATATTTAATCTCTAATCACCGCACAAAAAAAAGCAGAGAACTGATGAAATCGTTCCAAATGAGGCAAAATTCTTCCTGAAACAGCAAAAATTCATCTACTTCCCATAGAGAATAAGAGCTGAGCTGGCATCTCATATGTTTGATGCAGGCAAGGGTGCACGCAGCTCGCTCCAAACTGCTGTTCTCCAGAGCAGATGGTGCGAACACGCGTATAGCAGCATTGTGCGAAGAGTGGGGGGTACTGTTATGACAGACTGCAGCAGTCCTGGCCTCTGTTTCCTAACCACTTCCTGCAGGAGCCTCACATTGCCAGGATACGAGCCAATAAGAGCTAATAAAGTTTCTGATTCTACACTGAAGTCTTTGTGCAAGACAAAAAGTAAACACGAGGATATTTCCAGCCACAGGGAGCAAGTTCTCCCAAATACATTATTTTTAAAGGGTTTGTCTACTTTATGCAATTCATTTTCATATACCCTATAAGGAATTAGAGGGGGGTCCTCAGTGCGGCCTTCTCTCGGTGAAGAGTGGTTACAAAGGGCATCTTTCCTCTTTAGGACTTGTCCTGTATTGAATCGGTGATGTGCAATACTCAGTCTCACCTGTGGGGGCACTGCAGGGAAATTAAACGGTTTAAATTACCCTTTAAAGGGAACCTGTCACCCCCAAAATCGAAGATGAGCTAAGCCCACCAGCATCAGGGGCTTATCTACAGCATTCTGTAATGCTGTAGATAAGCCCCCGATGTATCCTGAAAGATGAGAATAAGAGGTTAGATTATACTCACCCAGGGGTGTTCCCGCTGCAGTCCGGTCCGATGGGAGTCGTGGTCCGGTCCGGAGCCTCCCATCTTCATCAGATGACGTCCTCTTCTTTTCTTCCTGCCGCGGCTCCTGCGCAGGCGTACTTTGTCTGTCCTGTTGAGGGCTGAGCAAAGTACTGCAGTGCGCAGGCGCCGGGCCTCTCTGACCTTTCCTGGCACCTGCGCACTGCAGTACTTTGCTCTGCCCTCAACAGGACAGACAAAGTACACCTGCGCCGGAGCGTGAAGACGAGAAGAGGATGTCATCGTAAGAAGATGGGACCGCAGCGGGACCGCCCCTGGGTGAGTATAATCTAACCTCTTTTTCCTATCTTTCAGGTTACATCGGGGGCTTATCTACAGAATTCCAGAATGCTGTAGATAAGCCCCTGATGCTGGTGGGCTTAGCTCATCTTCGATCTTGGGGGTGACAGATTCCCTTTAAAGGAGTTATCTGGGCTATTTTTGTTTTCACTACAGGCGTAAGAATGAAGAGGCAGGTAGTAGTTGCAATCTATCTGCCAGTTGTGCCCAGCGCCGATCCCCAACAGCACAGAGCATTCACAGACGAATCCTGTCGGCAATTCAGACTCTTCCGCTAACGTCACCTTGACAGATTAGCTGCTCCCCTTCCACTGTGTGTTGACAGGGTGTGAATGCCATCACGCTGATTGGCAGCCAGCTCCCCACTGCTTAAATGCAGGGAGCCAACTGTCAATCAGCATGACGTCAGCCCCAAGAGCTACTCTTAACATGGAGCAGCTGACTTTCTGGCAGTAGGGATCAATGGCTACCCTGCGCTGGATAGAACAGGTAGGTAGTTAGCAACAACCTGCATGTTAGTATTATTTAGGACCATAAAAATAAGAAAAAATAGTCCTGGTTAAACCCTTTAACATTATAGTAGTTAAAGGGGCCACAGCCCTCATCAGGTGTGATATTCATCAGGGGACCCAAGGTACAGAGTATAGATCTGTTTTATAACAGGAAAACCACTTCAACCGATGTGGTGATCTAGACATTTTCGCCACCATTGTGTGTAAAATTGAAACTATTCATGGCGGTCTAAATGGTCTGCCCACCTGCACGCTGGAGAATAAGCCGGTTTTGATCTGTCCCACATAGCAATGAGTACTTATGCTGCAATTTTTGAAAAAAAACTAAAGCAAAAATGAAAACGTAAAAAAAACCCAAAAAACTATTACTCCAAAAGGAAGAATGATGAATCAGCTTAGTCCTCTCCCAATACCTAGTTTTCTAATGTCCTGAAACAATACATTTTTGGGATCCAAAAGGTTAAATACCTATTGAAAGGTCACCTATTGAAGTTCAGTTGTTGAAAAATTCCTTAAAAGTCAAAAACTTAAGGGGACCCATGACTGGAGATGATTGAGGACCCATGACGGGAGAAGATAGTGATGTCTCTCTTATGATTCCATTGGCCGTACACAGACACACATCCTGATCACCTTTATCATCGTCTTTAGCAGTCGTCTCTGAAGCAATATTCAGCCGGCTTATTCATGGAGGACCATTAACATCAACGCTGCATTTTACGACTAATAATCATGAGATGCTGGCTCCCCGTAAATTGATAGGAAGCAAGCTCGGGAAAATTGATTCAGATAAACGGCTGCCTCCATTCCTAATAGATAACGCACGCAAATCCAGGCATTATCTCATGTAGAGCTGAACGTCGCGGACACATCGGACGGTTTATAGCAGTATCACTTGAGTCTTAAAGTCTTGAAATCAGGACTGCCCAAAATATCTGCACTTAAAGACAATATATTACCAGGTTTTTTCCATTTAATCTGAAAACAGCGTAATATAGACAGTGACGCTGATTCCAGCAATGTGGCACATAGTAGGTTACATACTTTACTTTTGATAAAATCACTGTTTTATCAGCAGGAAGTTATCATTTGAGGACTAGTAAACCTGCTGTCACATATTCCTCGATATTCATGAGCTCCGTATAACCCCGACCACTGATTGGGCTTTCTGTGTACACTGTGCATAGGCATACAGAACTGCTAGATCTGAAACAGATAAAACAGTGATTTTGTTAAAACTTCAGCAGCCAGTAACGTAAGTGATACATCACTGGAATCAGAGTCTCTTCCCCTGCATCCTACTGCTCTCAAATGGGATAGGAAATACCTGGTGACAGATTCCCTTTAAGGACAGTTAAGTTATATAGCTGCTTATGCTAAACACATCACAAATGTAGCACTTCATTATCATAAAGTGAAAATAACAATTCTTATAGATAGTGCACATGAGTGATCACTAGAGTTGGGCAAAAATGTTTGCAGGACCCTGGCTTAGCATCCAAGTCATTACTCCATGGCAGCTTGACAGAGGACTGCCAACTTCTTCAGCCCGAATTGGAATGCCAGCATCTGGTGATTACCAGCCTTCATCTGACGCCATAACCTGCGCCATTCAAACTTCGGAATGTTGAAACTGAGAATCCCCCTCCTACTAGTTATTAAGGGACTCGGTGAGCGAACATTTTATCACCTGTCCTATGTTTTTCATAGAATACCTCTCTTAAAGGAGCACTCCTCCTCCCATCAAAGTTTTTATCTTATTAATACATTGCAGTTATATTGTGTATTGTGTGCTTACAATTTCTAATTTTCCCTTTCTACCCAGCTAATTCTTCTCTTTTCCATTAAGTATGTGACATCACCTGATTAAAAACTTACTAGCTGAATCCTTCTAAGCTCTATGTAGAAAGAGGAGGTCAATTTTCCCTGCACAAGTCATGAGTCACTGCAAAAGTCTATGGCAGGGGCAAATCAGCTGGGTCAGGAGTTGAAGGGGGGGATGATAAGCGCAGAAAAAATAAATTTCCAGTGTCTACATAGAGCAGAGAAAAGAGAAGAATTATCTGGGTAGAAAGGTAAAATGAGCAATTGTAAGTAGACAGTGCTATGTAATATGATAAGTGCAATATATTAAAGAGGATGGTGGGAGGAGGTCTTCAACTTCTGGGTGCAAGCACAGAAAACTTCACAATGTTGGCCTCCACATATTGGGGTGTGCCTATCTCCAAGGTCTATGCACCCTATTATTCACCCACCTTTCCAAAACTGTTTTATTTAGAGCAAAGTATAACTATCTTATTCTTCTCCTGTTCATTTTAGTTCTAGCCATAGAGAGAAGCATCTTTTGAATATGGTCCCATCTAAAACAAGTCGCTCTGTTGCTGGCCGGTGGGCTCAGACACTTTGATCAAAATATGAACTAGACCTATCTTTACTTCAGGAACAAAAGTGTCATTCATTGATATGTTTGAGGAGTGCAGTTGCATAGCGATGGCATAGACACTTTGGACCCAGCATCAGGATGTTGTCTCCAAGGTTGCTTGGGAATGGAGGACTGCAGGAACTAGGGATAATTTCAGAGAGGACATGGGGCACACAGATTTCTCTAATGTTTCAGATTGAACCGTTTTTCTAGAGTCTCCAACATATTTGTCGAGAGCTGGCACGCAAGGCCCAACCTTGAAGAGGTAGTGAAGAAAAACAGTATGTAACATTCATGGACCCGATTCATTAGTGCATTTATCCCATTTTTGTCTAGTTTTTTGTTAGTTTTCATTTGGGCCCAATTCCTTTAACTTATTTAAAGTCTGTTTTATATTTGCCCCTTTGATTTTTTTTTTTTTTATGTTTGCCATTGCAGATAGGGTTTTTGGTTTCCAGATGTTTTCAGCGTATTCAATTGCAGTTTTTTTTCTTTAAAAATTGCAAAATTTGTTGCAAATGTGCTTCAGTGACCACTGGAGTCATTCGATATGTGCAAGTCGTTTAGGTGGAAATTTTGCATCATTTTCTACAGCACTCGACTTTTTGAGGTAAAGACATGAGAGACCATTCCTGTTGATGGCTCTATGATCCAGGATTGTACTCACCAGAGATGCGGACGGAGGGTGGCTGCATGGTGCGCGATATCACGGTTTCCAGCCCATTGGCTGTCTCAGTCCACGGGCCACACAAGGACAGCTAAAAGGGCCTCACGTAGCCTGCTAGCTGAACTTTGCCCATGTCTGGTCTAAGGCATTGATGATGGAAGCCTTTAGGAGCCCCCGCATACTTTCGATAGCGGTCAGCCAAGCGAAGGCTCGACTCTCCCATACAAGGAGCGCTGGTCCTGCTGAGTGATCCTGTGTTTTCTTTCCGAGAGCACCTGCCAAACGTCTTTGGCAGTAGTTTATCTCTAGAGAACAAAAGGCTAAGCCGTCTGAAATTGGACATGCCGAATCCTTAACGCCCCCCAAAGACTGTCGGCCAAACCGGTCGATATCAGCCAACATTAGTTTAAGAGTTCTATCGCATAGGACATTGGGAGCCATCCTTCACTTCAACCCAGATACCACCATCCACCCTCCTTATGCCATATTTTATGGTCAGTTCCTCTAATGCAGGTACCATGAATGGATTTTTATCAAAAAAACGAATAAAATTGAAAGTTATATTTTTAGCGTGTTCTTTGAAAAGCAAATGAACCCAATATCATCCACCGCCTAAAGCTTTCGCTAGCTTTTTACTTAATGGAACCATTTAGCATTGTAACGGCTCCACTCTGTACACTGCGCTGAGCTGAGGGGAAGCTTGAGAATGCAAAAAATGAAAGGTCAAAGAAAGTGATGGGTAACCTTGGGTTCCAGGGCTATTGACAAGGCTGACTGTATTGTTAGGTATTCTGCTTACAACGAGTAAGTCCAGAAAGTAGCGCAAGCTTTGAGTGGATGTATGCCAACGAGAACTCTGGATTAATTAGAAGGGTGAAAGTGAAGTGCTTCTTCTATACAAATCTGAATTTGCTTTAATGCAATGAGACAGAGAATTCAGAGACAAAAGGCAGATATAGAACTAATTATTTGTGTAGTGTTCCATTCTCTTGCAGGCTACAATAGGGGGAGCAATCACTTTATAGATTAATGGGGTTCTTTAGGACTTATTTTTTTGTTAGGAGACAGTCCATGGACTGCAGCTACTAGTGATTCTGCAGCTTCTGCTGACATCAAGTCGACAGAGCAGAGTCGTCTCTTCTGCTCTGTTGATGGGGCATCTCTGCCAATGTTATGCTGATGGGGAGCCAACCAAACAGTCAAGCTGGCGATTCAGCTGTCAATCAGCACAACGTCTGTAGTGACGTCACATCGACAGAGCAGAGACTTCTCTTCTGCGCTGTTGATGGGACATCTCTGCCAGTGTCATGCTGATAGGCAACAGGGAGACAACGGTGGGAAGCCAGCTGTCAATCAGCACGTCTGCGGTGATGTCACAGCGACAGAGCAGACCGGAATAGCTGCTCTGTTAAGTAGTGGTGAATTATAGGAACAGAGTTGCCAGGTGAGCCTTCAGAGATCATCTTCATGCAGACCAGTCAGGTAGATAAAAATTACGAGCCTGTTCGTTCTTAGTCCTAGAAAACTCCTTTAAATTAAACGTTAATGTCCAACTTTAAACTCGTTAAAGGGTTGATTGTGACTTGTAGGATCGCTACTTCCAACAGGTGGCGCTATAGAGTTAAGTCCTCTTTTTCTCAGAAGAGGCAATTTGCAACTTTAAACACTATTTTGTCTGTAAGTCTAAAAGCTTGTACTGACAAATTTCTGAATAGGTCTTTGAAATAGTTAAGAATTCTTCTGTTACACAGCTCCAAAATCCCTATACAGCCTTATGGAAAAAGGATAAAATTCCTGTTTCGTACCGCCACCACTAGAGGGTGCTTACTGTAATAAAGTGCTATTATTAAGTTCAATGTATAATTTACATTGAGCTCTTAGCTCCCTCTAGTGGTGACTGCAGGCCGACAGAAGTTTGTCATTTAAATGAACACTGTACTTTCAGATAACTTCCCCTAATTTGACATAGCTTGTGACATAATACAAAGGGAGCGGTTTTTGGCAGTCTTCTCCTGTCTTTCTGTGTGTGTAAAGACATAAAGAAGCGTGCCACCAGTTCAACACATGCAAGTCACTGTACAACAGCAGGTGCAGCGCATGCTGGGAAGTTACGCAAAAGAAGTTCCAGCACCTAGAGTGCAGGCAGAATGTTGAAAAAGGATTACCGCCAACCCAGAAAGAGTGGAGAGAAAATTACTGAGCATTATAACCAAGACAATTCTTGTGATATATTAGACTGTATGTACGCTTTAACTCTTATGACTTAAGGATTTGGAGCGCTGCAATAGAAAAACTAAGCACTGGCCCCTATGCTGATGTATTATGAACCTGATACACCGAATTTTAGACTGTGAAGAACATTGTAGAAAAAGTGAACAAATGAAAAAGATTCACAGTTGTACAAAATAAAATAAAAAAAAAATATGGCTGTTTTCTTCCATATGCAACTGCAAACCTGTCCTTGGGTTGTCTGGAACTGTAGCTTGTATCCATTGATGTAAAGGAATCTGCAAGTTGATTCATCAGATGAATGTGTGATTGCAGCCAGGTAGGTTTTATTCTGAAATGCTCCAGCTTATCAGAAAAAAAACATAGTTTGAAGAGCCGGACAGGGACTATAGGCCAAGATGAGACTAGTCCAGTAACATTCCCAGCAGGCTTCTGCTCGCACCCCTATGTGTGATTGACAGGTCTCATCTGTGTACATGCGGAGACCTGTCAATGACCTGGAGTCGGGTGGGGAGAAGCCGCACTACACTCATCTTGCCTCTCCAAACCAGGGCGGTGGAGTTTGTAAGCCAAGCCTCCGACTCAGACTCCTCAATTTCCAGGACTCAGACTCCACCAAAATGGACTCAGACTCCACCAAAATGGACTCAGACTCCACCAAAATGGACTCAGACTCCACCAAAATGGACTCAGACTCCACCAAAATGGACTCAGACTCCACCAAAATGGACTCAGACTCCACCAAAATGGACTCCACAACCCTGCTCCAAACTATGTTTTCTATGAAACGCTGCAGAGTTCAGAGGGTAAATGTACCGGGCTGTAATCACACAGGAAGGCTCTGATTCATGATGCCCGTGGTTTGAGCGGCATGAATCAAGTGTCAGGTTCCCTTTCACTACAATACCAATAAGCAGGTTGGGGACAGTTGTGATGCTTGTTTTTGGAATTAAGAACATATATGTTTTCCTAACCCTGAACAACCCCTTTAAGCTAAAATCTCACAGCCAGGACAGAAAAATATGTCTAAAATCCCATGGAGATATTCCTACATTGCGGTCAGCTGTGTTCAGTGAAAAGCGAGATCTTCATTCTCAATATCTCCCCTTCAAGGTGGAAAGGTTTTGCTGCAGTAAGCAGCCGCTCTACTCCCAAGATGCCAGCTACATAACCGCGTGAACGTAGCTTCACAGGATGGCATATTCTTTGCGCATGATAAAGAACGGACCACTTCTGAAGACAACCCCCCTCCCCGTGTGCCCCATAGTGAGATTACCCTAATGACGGGCATATTTAATTCCACAGTACTCTCGGAAGATGGAATGTGTTTAAAGGACAGTGATGCACAATACAAAATAGGAATTATTTATGGTCTCCAAAAAAAAAAAAAAACAAACTCTCTCTACTGGCTTTGAAGCATCAGTGGCTGAGCCTCACAACGTAACATAGAAGCTCCTGCGGGTACGAGAAGGCGAGTACAAGGTCAAAGCAAAGGAGGTAACATCACAGTCATGTCAAACAGTCTGTGGTTCCGATTGCTGGATCCAGCACCTCAATGCCAGACACGCCCTGATAAAGGCTGGGGTACAACCCGAGGCGCTGTCTTGGTCTAAATTTATCTCACCAACCATTAGTTCATTAAATGATATCACTACATGAAGTTACAGGACCTGACCAAATTAATATTCCTTGGGTAATTGAAAAATTAATGAAATGAGACCCCCGAGACTGTATCCAGCAAACTCACCGCAGACTGAACGGTCAATGATAACGAACTTGGAAATGCAAGTTTATAGTGAGGAGATGCTCGAATCTTATGGAACGGTATTAAAAGCAAAATTAAAAAGCTTTTTTAAAAAAAAAAAAAAAAAAAGTTTAGCCCCTGCACTGTTCGGGAAAAACAAAAATTGGGGGTTGGAGAGCAGCTGTGGAAAGCTTGCAGTCTCAGCCCTTGAACGTCTACTCCAAAAGTCCTCCATGGAGATCGGAAACTTCTCTCCGCCCCTATAAATTAAGGTAAAGGTCCAGCAGGGAAATACCCGCGGGTAGGGCAAGTCTATTATTCTCCCTGCTCCTCACAGGAGACGGGAGACAGAAGGCTCAGTCTGGCCACGTGGCAAAGGAGAGTAGGGTGGCAACACACACAATGTCGGGGAGGTAAAGATAGAAACCTCCTCTCTCACCCCCTCCCCCACCAGTGTCTCTCATGCGATGAGGAAGAGGAGAGAGCGGCTCCAGATCAAGAGTGGATTATCTGTACAAGAGCTCGACTTTAGGATTGCTTCAGACGCTTGCGAGGAGGGCCGAGGAAAGGGCACTGAGCCGAGGCCAAGGAACGGTATGCTTCTGCCACCAGGTGTGGATGAGAGACCACCATAGACTTCCATCCTGACGTTTCCATGACATCAGACGCATGGCTGCAGGGGAACAGAAGGGGAGGAACATGATGCAGATGGCTTAGGGTAAGAGTCACAAGCCCTTAGAAAGAATAGAGCTCTATTAGGTTTGTAGGCTGAGGCATGGCTTCAAATTCTCTGCCTTGTTCAGCAATGAAAACATTGTGGCTTCCTGCAGCCACCACTAGAGGGAGCTTATAGTACACACATATTATTGGCTTCAATATATAACAATATAGTGAGCGATGAGCACCCCCTAGTGGTGGCTGCAGGAAGACATCAGTTTGATGACAGGAGCTCTCTAAATGGGCAATAATATAATAATATTGATTACTAATAATGGAAAATTATGTACAAATTAAAAGAGAAAATCACTTACTAGTTGATAAAGTCCACGGCCTGAGTCTTAAGCTGGTCTGCACTGTGCAAGTCAGCCAAGATCAGAATCTCGGCGGCGTTCTCCACGGACAGGTTGCTGCACAAAGCCTCCTCGCACATCACCTTCAGACGTTCCAGAGCATACTGTGGACAGGAGCAATAATCTGCTTAGACTCTGGCAGCATGACAAGGGTCAAGGATGAAAACTTCTTAGAAGCTTTAGGGTTTTTTATTTTTTAAGTCAAACATCAGGACCAAATTATTTCTTAATGATCATCTCCGGTGGCGTTCACTTCCACATCGGGAGGAGATTGGTGCCGATGACACGACATTGACCTGCACCTGCCACATTGTGCGCATGATTGGCAGTTATCGGGCACTTGTCAGATTCATTACAACATGACATATATATATATATATATATAGCATCGTGATTACTCGCTAATCCCGCCCCTGCACAGTAGCTCCGCCCCACCCCGTCACCACACACAATCCCGCCCCCCACCCCGTCACCACACACAATCCCGCCCCCCACCCCATCACCACACATAATCCCGCCCCCACCACATCACCACACATAATCCCGCCCCCACCACATCACCACACATGCCACCCCCCACATCACCACACACAATCCCGCCCCCCACCCCATCACCACACGAAATTGCTATTTAGGCAATCCCCTTACATACAGTGGGTATGGAAAGTATTCAGACCCCTTTAAATTTTTCACTGTTTTATTGCAGCCATTTGGTAAAATAAAAAAAAAGTTATTTCTTTCTCATTAATGTACACTCTGCACCCCATCTTGACAAAAAAAAACAGAAATGTAGAAAGTTTTGCAAATTTAATAAAGAAAAACTGAAATATCACATGGTCATAAGTATTCAGACCCTTTGCTCAGACACTCATATGTAAGTCACATGCTGTCCATTTCCTTGTGATCCTCCTTGAGATGGTTCTACTCCTTCATTGGAGTCCAGCTGTGTTTAATTAAACTGATAGGACTTGATTTGGAAAGGGACACACCTGTCTATATAAGACCTCACAGCTCACAGTGCATGTCAGACCAAACGAGAATCATGAGGTCAAAAGGAACTGGCCAAGGAGCTCAGAGACAGAATTGTGGGAAGGCACAGATCTGGCCAAGGTTCCTAAAAGCACAGTGGCCTCCATAATCCTTAAATGGAAGTTTGGGACCAGCAGAAGTCTTCCTAGAGCTGGCCGTCCAGCTAAAGTGAGCAAACGTTGGAGAAGAGCCTTGGTGAGAGAGGTAAAGAAGAACCCCAAGATCACTGTGGCTCAGCTCCAGAGATGCAGTAGGGAGATGGGAGAAAGTTCCACAAAGTCAACTATCAATGCAGCCCTCCACCAGTCGGGCCTTTATGACAGAAATGCCCAACGGAAGCCTCTCCTCAGTGCAAGACATATGAAAGCACCCACAGAGTTTGCTAAAAAACAAATGATGGACTCCCAGACTATGAGAAATAAGATTCTCTGATCTGATGATACGAAGATAGACCTTTTTGGTTATAATTCTGAGCGGTATGTGTGGAGAAAACCAGGTACTGCTCATCACCTGCACAATACAATCCCAACAGTGAAACATGGTGGTGGCAGCATCATGCTATGGGGGTGTTTTTCAGCTGCAGGGACAGGACGACTGGTTGCCATTAAAGGAAACAAATGTGGCCAAGTACAGAGATATCCTGGATGAAAACCTCTTCCAGAGTGCTCTGGACCTCAGACTTGGCCGAAGGTTCACCTTCCAACAAGACAATGACCCTAAGCACACACCTAAAATAACAAAGGAGTGGCTTTAGAACAACTCTGTGACCATTCTTGACTGGCCCAGCCAGAGCCCTGATCTAAACCCAATTGAGGTTCTCTGTAGAGACCTGAAAATAGCTGTCCACCAACGTTCACCATCCAACCTGACGGAACAGGAGAGGGTCTGCAAGCAAGAATGGCAGAGGATCCCCAAATCCAGGTGTGAAAAACTTGTTGCATCATTCCCAAGAAGACTCATGGCTGTACTAGCTCAAAAGGGTGCTTCTACTTAATACTGAGCAAAGGGTCTGAATACTTATGACCATGTGATATTTAAGTTTTTCTTTATTAATAAACTAGCTGAAGAGCCCGGCGTTCCCTGGGCATAGCAAATATCTGTGGTTAGTTATAGCACCTCACTTCTCTTATTTTCTCCCTCACACCTCTCATTTTCCCCCTCACTCCTCTCATTCCCCACTAACACTTGTCATTTCGACCTCACATCTATCATTTTCCGATCACTCCACTATTTTCCCTCACTCCTCTCATTTTGCACTCACACCACTCACTTTCACCTCACACCTCTTATTTTCCCCTCAGTATATACATGTTTGTCATCTCCCTTATATATAGTATACACCTGTATGTCATCTCCTGTATATAGTATATACCTGTATGTCATCTCCCCTCTAAATAGTATATACCTGCTGTATGTCATCTCCTCCTGTATATAGTATATACCTGTATGTCATCTCCCCTATATATAGTATATACCTGCTGTATGTCATCTCCTCCTCTATATACCTGTGTCATCTCCTCTTTTATATAGTATACTAGACTGTGGCCCGATTCTAACGCATCGGGTATTCTAGAATATGGATCATGTCCCCGTAGTATATGGACAATGATGATTCCAGAATTCGCGGCAGACTGTGCCCGTCGCTGATTGGTCGAGGCAACCTTTATGACATCTATGTCGATACTGTGCCCGTCGCTGATTGGTCAAGGCCTGGCGGCCTCGACCAATCAGAGACGTGGGATTTCCAGGACAGACAGACAGACAGACAGACGGAAAAACCCTTAGACAATTATATATATAGATTGTTATGATCTGGTGACCTTGGAGCCGCATGAAACTTTCTCTGGAGTCGGTGGAACCTGTACTGACCGCAAATCCTGAACTAACACCGCAACTAGAAGTAGCCGTGGGGTGTGCCTAACAAAACCCTAGACACCTCGACACAGCCGGAGGACTAAATACCCCTATAGATGGAAATAGGAATGCTACCTTGCCTCAGAGCAGCCCCCCATGAATAATGACTGAGTAGGAGAAGAATAGACACACGCAGGTAGAAAACAGGATTTAGCAAAAGAGGCCACTCTAGCTAAATAGGAAAGGATAGGACAGATTACTAGGCGGTCAGTATTAAAACCCTTCCAAAAATATCCACAGCAGATAATACAAAAAGTTCCACAATCTAACTAAAGACATGGAATGTATATCTGCCACTCCAGAGAATCCAACAAGACTGAGAAAATACTGACACAATCTAAGCTGGACAAGAAAACACAAAGAATAGCACTGAATTGTGAAGCACACAACATGTGTGCCACAGGAAAAAAAACCAGACACTTATCTTTGCTGATTTGGCAGAAAGGCAGGAGGAACCAGGCAGAGGTCCTACACCTCCCAACAACAATTGACAACTGGCAAGGACTAATGAATCCTGCACGCCTAAATACCCCAGTCAGAAATGCAATCAGCAGATACACCTGACCAGGACTGCAACTCAGGGACAACTGCATTACCACCTACTACCACCGGAGGGAGCCCAAAAGCAGAATTCACAACAGTACCCCCCCCCCCCCCTTGAGGAGGGGTCACCGAACCCTCACCAGAGCCCCCAGGCCGATCAGGACGAGCCAGATGAAAAGCATGAACCAAATCAGCAGCATGGACATCAGAAGCAAAAACCCAAGAATTATCCTCCTGGCCATAACCCTTCCATTTGACAAGGTACTGAAGCCTCCGCCTCGAAAAACGAGAATCCAAAATCTTCTCAACCACATACTCCAACTCCCCATCAACCAAAACAGGGGCCGGAGGATCAACAGAGGGAACGGGCACCACATATTTCCGCAATAAAGATCTATGGAAGACATTATGGATAACAAAAGAGGCCGGAAGCGCCAATCGAAAAGACACCGGATTAATAATCTCAGAAATCCTATAAGGACCAATAAACCGAGGCTTAAACTTAGGGGAAGAGACCTTCATAGGAACATGACGGGAAGACAACCACACCAAATCCCCAACCCGAAGCCGGGAACCAACACACTGACGACGGTTAGCAAAACGTTGAGCCTCCTCCTGAGACAACACCAAATTGTCCACCACATGAGCCCAAATCTGCTGCAACCTGTCAACCACAGAATCCACACCAGGACAGTCAGAAGGCTCAACCTGCCCAGAAGAAAAACGAGGATGAAAACCAAAATTACAAAAAAAAGGCGGAACCAAAGTAGCCGAACTAGCCCGATTATTAAGGGCAAACTCGGCCAATGGCAAAAAGGTCACCCAATCATCCTGATCGGCAGACACAAAGCATCTCAAATAAGTCTCCAAAGTCAGATTAGTTCGCTCGGTCTGGCCATTTGTCTGAGAATGAAATGCAGAAGAAAAAGCCAAATCAATGCCCAGCCTAGCACAAAAGGCCCGCCAAAACCTAGAAACAAACTGGGAACCTCTGTCGGACACAATATTCTCCGGAATACCGTTCAAACGAACCACATGCTGAAAAAACAACGGAACCAACTCTGAAGAGGAAGGCAATTTAGGCAAAGGCACCAAATGAACCATCTTAGAAAACCGGTCACAAACAACCCAGATAACCGACATCCTCTGGGAAACCGGAAGATCAGAAACAAAATCCATAGAAATATGCGTCCAGGGCCTCTCAGGGACCGGCAATGGCAAAAGTAACCCACTAGCACGGGAACAACAAGGCTTGGCCCGCGCACAAGTCCCACAGGACTGCACAAAAGAAAGCACATCATGTGACAACGAAGGCCACCAAAAGGACCTACCAACCAAATCTCTGGTACCAAAAATACCAGGATGACCAGCCAACACAGAAAAGTGAACCTCAGAAATCACTCTACTAGTCCATCTGTCAGGAACAAACAATTTCCCCACAGGACAGCGGTCAGGTCTATCAGCCTGAAATTCCTGAAGAACCCGCCGTAAATCAGGGGAAATGGCAGAAAGGACCACCCCTTCTTTCAGCATGCCGACCGGTTCAAGGACCTCAGGAGAATCAGGCAAAAAACTCCTAGAAAGGGCATCAGCCTTAATATTCTTAGAACCCGGAAGATACGAAACCACGAAATCAAAACGGGAAAAAAACAAGGACCATCGAGCCTGTCTAGGACTCAGCCGTTTGGCAGACTCGAGGTAAATCAAATTCTTATGATCGGTCAGGACCACAATACGGTGCTTAGCTCCCTCAAGCCAATGTCGCCACTCCTCAAACGCCCACTTCATAGCCAACAACTCCCGATTGCCGACATGATAATTGCGTTCAGCAGGCGAAAACTTGCGGGAGAAGAAGGCACAGGGTTTCATCAAAGAACCAACAGAATCCCTCTGAGACAAAACGGCCCCTGCCCCAATCTCAGAAGCATCAATCTCAACCTGAAACGGAAGAGGAACATCTGGTTGGTGCAACACCGGAGCAGAAGTAAATCGGCGTTTAAGCTCCTGAAAGGCAGAGACAGCCGCAGAGGACCAATTCGCCACATCAGCGCCTTTTTTCGTCAAATCAGTCAAGGGTTTAACCACGCTGGAGGTTAGCAATGAAACGGCGATAAAAATTTGCAAACCCCAAAATTTCTGAAGGCTCTTCACGGATGTGGGTTGAATCCAATCATGAATGGCCTGAACCTTAACCGGATCCATCTCCATAGATGAGGGAGAAAAAAATAAAGCCCAAAAAAGAAACCTTCTGCACCCCAAAGAGACACTTAGACCCCTTCACAAACAAAGCATTGTCACGAAGGATCTGAAATACCATCCTGACCTGTTCCACATGAGACTCCCAATCATCGGAAAAAATCAAAATATCGTCCAAATATACAATCAAGAATTTATCAATATAAGTCCGGAAGATATCATGCATGAAGGATTGAAAAACAGATGGAGCGTTAGTGAGCCCGAATGGCATCACAAGGTATTCAAAATGGCCTTCGGGCGTATTAAACGCAGTTTTCCATTCATCACCCTGCTTAATACTAACAAGATTATATGCCCCCCGAAGGTCAATCTTCGTAAACCAACTAGCCCCCTTAATCCTAGCAAACAAATCGGAAAGCAAAGGTAAAGGGTATTGAAACTTGACCGTGATCTTATTCAAGAGGCGATAATCAATACAAGGTCTCAAGGAACCATCCTTCTTAGCAACAAAAAAAAAACCTGCTCCCAACGGTGAAGAAGATGGCCGAGTATGCCCTTTCTCCAAAGACTCTTTAACATAACTCCGCATGGCGGTATGTTCAGGCACAGACAGGTTGAAAAGTCGGCCCTTAGGAAACTTACTGCCCGGAATCAAGTCAATCGCACAATCACAGTCCCTGTGCGGTGGAAGGGAACTGGACTTGGGCTCATCGAATACATCCTGAAAATCAGACAAAAACTCTGGAATTTCAGAAGAGGAAGAAGAGGAGATTGACATCAAAGGAACATCATTATGAACCCCCTGACAACCCCAACTAGTCACAGACATAGATTTCCAATCCAACACAGGATTATGTACCTGCAACCACGGGAAACCCAGCACGATAACATCATGCAAATTATGCAACACCAGAAATCGACAATCTTCCTGATGGGCTGGCGCCATGTGCATGGTCACCTGTGTCCAAAACTGGGGCTTATTTTTAGCCAAAGGTGTAGCATCAATCCCCCTTAAAGGAATAGGGTTCTGCAAAGGCTGCAAGGGAAAACCACATCGCCTGGCAAACTCAAAATCCATTAAGTTCAAGGCGGCGCCTGAATCCACAAACGCCATGACAGAAAATGATGACAATGAGCAGATAAAGGACACCGATAACAGAAATTTAGGTTGTACAGTACTGATAGTAAATGAACTAGCGATCCTTTTTGTCCGCTTAGGGCAGACTGAAATGACATGAGAAGCGTCGCCACAATGACTTTGCTCTAAGGACGACGCCACAGCGCGCACAGTTTGACGCTCCCGCAAGCGCCGATCAATCTGAATGGCCAGAGACATAGAATCACTCAGACCGGAAGGCGTGGGAAACCCCACCATAACATCTTTAACGGATTCAGAAAGACCCTTTCTGAAAATTGCCACCAAAGCATCATCATTCCATTTAGTCAACACAAACCATTTTCTAAATTTCTGACAAAACAATTCTGCCGCCTCTTGACCCTGAGACAGGGCCAACAAGGTTTTCTCCGCTTGATCCACAGAATTCGGTTCATCATATAATAATCCTAAAGCCTGAAAAAAGGAATCTACATTAAGCAAG
Organism: Ranitomeya variabilis; assembly: GCF_051348905.1. Lineage (NCBI taxonomy): Eukaryota > Metazoa > Chordata > Amphibia > Anura > Dendrobatidae > Ranitomeya > Ranitomeya variabilis. Next base: position 545,771,648 of record NC_135235.1, on the reverse strand, counting down.
GCCGGATTCCCAGATTCCAGGGAAAATGCCCAATCCTGTGGATCGCCACACAGCAGGGAGATGACAATTTTAACCTGCTGAATGGAATCACCGGAGGATCGCGGTCTCAGAGCAAAAAAACAGTTTACAATTGTTTTTAAAACCCAAAAATTTGGACCTATCACCAAAAAACAAATCAGGAGTAGGAATCTTCGGCTCTAAAGCAGGAGTCTGAACAATATAATCAGAAATACCCTGTACCCTAGCAGCAAGCTTGTCTACACGAGAAGCTAATTCCTGAACATCCATGCTGGCACAAGACTCCTCAGCCACCCATAGATAAAGAGGGAAAAAAAGACAAAACAGACTGCAGAAAAAAAAATGGCTCAACACCTTTCTTCCCTTCTTCTGAGATGCATTTAACTCATTATGGGCCAGTTGTACTGTTGCCATCTGGTGACCTTGGAGCCGCATGAAACTTTCTCTGGAGTCGGTGGAACCTATACTGACCGCAAATCCTGAACTAACACCGCAACTAGAAGTAGCCGTGGGGTGTGCCTAACAAAACCCTAGACACCTCGACACAGCCGGAGGACTAAATACCCCTATAGATGGAAACAGGAATGCTACCTTGCCTCAGAGCAGACCCCCAAAGGATAGGCAGCCCCCCACGAATAATGACTGTGAGTAGGAGAATAATAGACACACGAAGGTAGAAAACAGGATTTAGCAAAAGAGGCCACTCTAGCTAAATAGGAAAGGATAGGACAGATTACTAGGAGGTCAGTATTAAAACCCTTCCAAAAATATCCACAACAGATAATACAAAAAGTTCCACAATCTAACTAAAGACATGGAATGTATATCTGCTACTCCAGAGAATCCAACAAGACTGAGAAAATACTGACACAATCTAAGCTGGACAAGAAAACACAAAGAATAGCACTGAATTGTGAAGCACACAACATGTGTGCCACAGGAAAAAAAAAACAGACACTTATCTTTGCTGATTTGGCAGAAAGGCAGGAGGAACCAGGCAGAGGTCCTACACCTCCCAACAACAATTGACAACTGGCAAGGACTAATGAATCCTGCACGCCTAAATACCCCAGTCAGAACTGCAATCAGCAGATACACCTGACCAGGACTGCAACTAAGGGGCGACTGCATTACCACCTACAACCACTGGAGGGAGCCCAAAAGCAGAATTCACAACAGTATATACCTGTATGTCATCTCCTCCTGTATATAGTATATACCTGTATGTCATCTCGTCCTATATATAGTATATACCTGTATGTCATCTCCTCCTGTATATAGTATATACCTGTGTGTCATCTCCCCTGTATATAGTATGTACCTGTATGTCATCTCCTCCTGTATTAGACCTCGTTCACACGTTATTTGGTCAGTATTTTTACCTCAGTATTTGTAAGCTAAATTGGCAGCCTGATAAATCCCCAGCCAACAGGAATCCCTCCCCCCTGGCAGTATATATTAGCTCGCACATACACATAATAGACAGGTCATGTGACTGACAGCTGCCGTGTTTCCTATATGGTACATTTGTTGCTCTTGTAGTTTGTCTGCTTATTAATCAGATTTTTATTTTTGAAGGATAATACCAGACTTGTGTGTATTTTAGGGCGAGTTTCATGTGTCAAGTTGTGTGTGTTGAGTTGCGTGTGGCGACATGCATGCAGCAAGTTTTGCGCGTGGCGAGTTTTATGTGTGGTGCGTTTTGAGTATGTGCAAGTTTTGTGTGAGGCAACTTTTGCATGTGTTGCAACTTTTGTGCATGTGGCAATTTTTCCGCGTGTGCAAGTTTTGCGTGTGGAGAGTTTTCCATGAGGTGAGTTTTGCACATGTGGCGAGTTTTGCGTGAGCCTGGTTTTGCATGTGGCGAATTTTGCACGTGGCGAGTTTTGAGCGGTGACTTTTGTGTTTTGACTTTTATGTGGCGAGGTTGGTGTATGTGTGGTGAAATGTGTGCTGAGGGTGATATGTGTTCAAGCACGTGGGAGTGTGTGGCGCATTTTGTGTTTGTGTTCATATCCCCGTGTGTGGTGAGTATCCCATGTCGGGGCCCCACCTTAGCAACTGTACAGTATATACTCTTTGGCGCCATCGCTCTCATTCTTTAAGTCCCCCTTGTTCACATCTGGCAGCTGTCAATTTGCCTCCAACACTTTTCCTTTCACTTTTTCCCCATTATGTAGATAGGGGCAAAATTGTTTGGTGAATTGGATTGTGCGGGGTTAAAATTTCGCCTCACAACATAGCCTATGACGCTCTCGGGGTCCAGACGTGTGACTGTGCAAAATTTTGTGGCTGTAGCTGCGACGGTGCAGATGCCAATCCCGGACATACACACACACACACACATACACACAGCTTTATATATTAATTTGCAAATATTACTAAATTTCTGGGGGGTTTTAAGTCAAGATGAGGTGCAGAGTGTACATTAATGAGAAAAAAAAGAACTTTTTAAAATTTACCAAATGGCTGCAATGAAACAAAGAGTGAAAAAAATGTAAAGGGGTCTGAATTCTTTCCGTACGCACTATATTAGTGTGGATTCACCACATATTATGGGATGACCCCATTTCAGGCCTAAGATTGCAGAAGGTGCAGTGACGCAGCGTTCGTTCCTCAGGAGCTGTGCTTTACACATTTCCAGCTGATGCGCACCAGAAAAAACACTCGTCTTGTTCAATTTCCCCGCTGTCTGGTTATATATATATATATATATATATATATATATATATATATATATATATATATATATATATATATCTACTTTACAGCGTTTCCACCGCATCCCTGCGGCTTTGTACAGACGGCTGGAAGTCTTCTCCTCACAGAGCTGTAATTACTACAACTTTGTTGCATTATTGACACGGCCGCTAAATCCGCCAGTAGCTGAATACATTCTCCTGTACGATCCCTCCTCTTATTTATAACCCGGTGGCATCAAAGACCGAACGTCTCTCTCTATTACCCTGTGATCCCGGATCAATCAGCGACTCCCTAAGTGAGGTACAATTGCGAATAGGGGGTCTTGTCTGCCTGTATAGTGTGACCAACGGCATCAGAGGTAATTAGTCTCTGACCTGCTGGAACTGCTCAGTTATGGAGTTGCACAGCGCAGCTCTGTGGACGGAATAGTGGCCGCGGTCAGGTACTGCACATCCATCCCCTATTCGAATCAATGAGGCGAATGACCAGCACCCAGCCACTATACCATAGATGAAGCTGTGCTGCGCAGCTCCGTAACTGAGCAGTTCCAGAAGACACCGAGAACAGCTGATGACGGGGCTTGCGCACCCTGGGGAACCATCAATAGTAAGGATTGAATATGTAAAATTCAACCATGCAGCACGTCCCCCGAACATGTTTCACCAATGGATCGGGACATTAGCGTGAAAAACATGTCAATTAACCACAGGAAAGTGGTGCTAAGCAGGGAATATAGCGTGAGGCTGAGCCGTTGGAAGTGCACAGTCTCGCCCCAATGCACTTCCAGACACAAACATACAGGACTTCAAAACGTGATTTCTTCCACAAAAGAATCAACTTGCTGATCTTTTAATGGTCAAATTAATGGTTTGGAGGTGTGTAAGTTTCTGGCATGTCCCCTTTATTGGCCTATCAATATCAGATCGGTGGGCGTCTGACTCCCGACACACCCTATAAATCACCTGATTAAAGGGGCCAGCTATCCAGGAAGCACCACATCCCCTTTATTTGTTTACCAGGAACAGCGCTATACATTTGGCAGTGGCTATACCCAGTATTGCAGCTTTCTATTGTTCAGTCCCACGCAAATAAATATACAGAAAGTACAGGGCTGTGCCTGCTCAAAAAGGCAGGAGTGCTGTGGCCCCTTCAATCATTGATCGTCAGGGACACTAGGAGGTAGACATCCGCCGATTTGATATTTATGGCCTATCCTGAGGACAGTGCTGGAAACCCCCTTTAATAAATCTCCCCCAGTGCATTATGGGTATAGAAGTGGAGAGCCTGCTGTAATCAGCCCAGCTCTGCCGCCTTAGCTTTCACAGACTCAATAAATGAGAGGTCTATGTAGCAAATCAAACAATAACGCAGTGTCAGATATCAGCAGATATGCCCCTGAGAGTGGCGGAGAAGCGAGCCCGGCTGTCTGTTATTCCTGACTGGCGAGATTGTGGAGGATTACGAGCAGGGAGAGGATGAGGAACTTTCCTCCTGCTGTACTTATAAAATGTTTACAAGGAGATGATTCAGAAGACGAAAGGAAATAAAAAAAACCTTGTACTGCGACTTGTGGCTGAACCGGGGAAGGTTTGTGCTGGGAGGATTCTGGCTTCTTCTGGGCCAGCAGTTAATCATTTGATTGAATCGAAAACCAGTAAAAACCAGTAAAGCTAGGACAATGTGACCCTGAACTGTGCTGAGGTTCTGCTCTCTGGGGAGTTCTCATCAAAGCAGCAGGCACTGCGAGGTTTGGAGGAGCGCCATCTAATAGTACAATTCTACAGGTAAATAAATGCGCAGTCTCCCTCCCAACAATATCTGACCGTGCTATCTCTATGCACAGCTGCCATCTAGAGTACTCCCCCAATAAACAGACACCATCTAGGAGTTCCCATTTACAGGCACAATCCAAGGTGTCCTGACCCATGAACAGGTGCCAACGTCTCTTTTGGGGATGCTCCTCCTGGATGACTCCCAGGGTATAGGCACTCCTCCTCATACATGGTGCCATTTAGTGTGCCCTCCCATAGTACCTCTCCTGAGTGCCAGCCTCCATATTTCCTCCACTGCTTCTTATGCGAGGCCCCATCCAGGATGCCCAACCTCCATACACAGGTGACCTTCCACACCATGCATTGGTGCCAACCAGGGTACCCCCAGAGGCGCCATCCAGAGTGCCCCTCCGTATGTAGAGGTGTCACTCTCCTGGTTGCTTCCTTATGTCTAGGTCCTACGCCCCTCCTGGTATAGCGGCATCCAAGGTGCCTCTCCACACCATGCATTGGTGCCAACCAGGGTATTTTCCAGGCACAGCTCAATCCCAGGGATTCTCCTAACTGGAGACCCTCTTTCACCTGATGGTATGAGAATACCTTTATCTCCTTGCCTTTGGTCCCTGGTGTACAGAAGCCTCTCAGTCGTGATCATGATTGATAATTAGTCCTCATTAATAAATCAGCTAGTGCCGGTGATAATCATACCTTGTCTGCAGCAGCCAGAAGATCATCAGCCATCTTGTCAAGGTTGGATGCCTTCCCGGTGTATATAAAACACATCATTTCCTTGAAGACATCTGGCTCCACATCTTTAATCTCCACACGATTCTAGGTTTGAAAAACACATAGTAAATATTCCAAATCTTATTTGTGTCGGATCATCCCTCATCGCTCCATGTCATCATCAGTCCAAGTGGGTGCAAACTCTACCGTACATCAACATAATAGACCGAAACGGAGGAACCTACAGTGCTTGGCCGGTATGAATCACACCGGGCCGGCAGCGCACAGCTGTCAGACTGCCCATTTATACAGGATAATGGCCGGGGCAAATTGACACCGCTAATCGCCTCTTAAAGGGGCACTAAGCTTCATTCATGGAGATACTAAGGCCAGTCATCCTCTGAGCAGCACAATCCGGCAGATAACAGGGAGCAATCACATACATACTGCACAGAAAGTAAAAAGCCAATTCCAGGTCATGGCATTGGGGGCGGCAGCTCAGGTTACACATCACATAATGGAATTGCAGGGTTATTATTGGCATCATTGAACCTTTCAATTAGTGCGAGTTACAGAATTTTCTAGGTCAAAGGGGGCAACAGCAGAAAGGGGGCACCATTTATGACAACCTATGAAAAAGGCAGATTAACAGCAGCAGCAGATCAGAGGCAAGGAGACCCCTCCAATTAGTTATTATACTGTGCAATCGGCCATCCTGCAGCCCCAAAATATATTATAAAGTCATCAGTTATATGCACGGAAGAATATGACAAATCCTTAAAGCACCACTCTGCCGTTTTGCTCCTTTATTTCACCCCCGGAGTGGTATAACTGATGTCTTTTCCCTAATCATATAATTACCACCAAACCAAGACAAAAAATGTCAAAATGGATCAAACCTTTATTATAAACAGTTATACACAAAAGCAAACAACCATTAAAAATCACCCCAAAAAAAGGAAAAATTAGGCAGTGTGGACAAAATGGTAATTAGCATAAATTTCCATATGTCTGGAAAGTGTAGGCAAATATATAATAATCAACAGTACACAAAGACTTGACGTTATATACAATATTATAACAAGTCTTAGAGACCTATCAAACTCCCCTGCATGACACTCCTATAAGTCAAATAGAAAAAAGCCTATAACAACCATATGCCATTGTGAGTCTGACCACAGTGCCCAGCACCCCGACGCACGTTTCAAGTGCCGCTTCGTCTCCTATAGGCTTTTTTCTATTTAACTGATAGGACTGTCATTGCAGGGAGTTTGATAGGTCTCCATAGGCCTAACTGGCAATATAATCGGTTATTTCTGGCTCTAGCACTCTCTGATATAAGACTTGTTATAATAATATTGTATACATAGGACATATAAAATCAAGTCTTTGCATACTGTTGATTATTACATGTTGCTTTCCTATGCCTCCACGTTCCAGATATATGGAGATATAATTCTGCTAATTACCATTTTGTCCACACTGCCCAATGTGTGGGTTTTATGGGGTTTTTTAATGAGTTTTTGCATTTTTGTGTAATTTATTGTTTATAATAAAGTACAAGACAAAAAAAAAAGGCATCAAAACATTAATTATTCGATTTGGTGGTAGTTATATGATTTCCAGTTTTTGGTTACAATGTCTTTTGTTTTTGTAGTAATATACTTACCAGCCGTTGTCTTCAGCTCTTCCCAGCACCACTCCGGTTCCCATAATGCCATCTTGTGACCGCAGCTCCTGACTGACCAGAAGCCAGAGGTCACTTACGGTATATTGAGAGCTCACAAGCTCTCAATATACCGTAAGTCTACAACAGCCTCGTTCATGCGTCGTTCTCACTCTTATAGACTTCCATTGAGTTGAGCCTCCGACTGACCCAGCAAACACTGGAGTGATCCGGCAGGTCACAAAGTAGTAGAAGATGACCAAGAACAGCAGAAGACGACGGCTGGTAAGTATATTTGTAGGGGCAAGAAACTTACATTACTGATACCACTCTTGGGGGTGAAAAGAAAAAAAGGAACACAGAGTGGTGCTTTAAAATAAAGCAATAAAAAAATACACTGTTGAGTGGGCAAAAAATAAATAAGGCCAAAACTTAGAAACGAATGTCCTGTTGCAATGGGATTTATGGGGTTAATTTAGCACAGTGGTGAATGAAAGTACTGCAGGCCACCGTAAGCAGCACACTGTTAGGGTATGTTAGATGCGCCAATTCCGGCACTTAGCCCCTCTCTTCCCACTCCCGACTAGCGGTGGGATATGGAGACACAGCCAGAAAAAAGTATTTTAATATTCTTAATTTAACCATACTTACCATACTCGATCGCCTGTAAAAAATTAAAACTAATAAACCGTATACTACTTGTCCGAAGCAGTCCAATTAATAACTAGTGTCCCACAACGATCTCCCCTATAGAACAGTGACATCGGGTGATATCACTGCTCTATAGACCTCCAGTGACACACTGACAGGAGACAATGGCTCCTGCAGTGCATCACTGAGGTTACCTTAGTTCAGGGTCTCACTTTATGGCAATGCTGCGTGGGAACTTTCTCACACAGCAGTGCCACAAGTGATACTAGGGACTATTTTTTACGGTGGCGGAGGAATACAGTGCGTAAGGATACCTTCCATCATTGTATTCCTGGAGCCCCTGGAGAGCGGTCGCATCAGCTGATGCTGCTGCTCTCCACGGGAGATCGTCGTGGGACACTCGTTTTAATTGGATTTCTGCGGATCAGGGAGTATATTGTTTGTTTATTATTTTAATATTTTTTTTTACAGGTGACACTGGCTTCGGGGATCAAGGTGATGGTGAGTATGTACTCTATGTTGTACTGTATGTCTATATGTATGTATGTATTGTATGTTATATGTTCTGTTATATGTACTGTAATATGTTATATGTACTGTTATATGTTATATGTACTGTTATATGTTATATGTACTGTTATATGTTATATGTACTGTTATATGTTATATGTACTGTTATATGTTATATGTACTGTTATATGTTGTATGTACTGTTATATGTTGTATGTACTGCTATATGTTATATGTTTGTGGGGTTTTTTTACATTCAACACATTAACCAGATGATGGGACTACTACTGTCCCATCATTGACTAATGTGTCAATCACTGTCACTGTAGCAGGCATAGCCCGATGGGACTTGTAGTCCCATTGGACGATACCTGCACACACACACACACACAAAGACCCCCGGCAGCCCCGCACAGACTCCCGAGAGGCCCGCACAGACCCCCGAGAGGACCGCACAGGCCCCCGAGAGGACCGCACAGGCCCCCGAGAGGACCGCACAGGCCCCCCGAGAGGACCGCACAGGCCCCCCGGCAGCCCGCACAGACCCCCCGGCAGCCCCGCACAGACCCCGCCCGCACACATAGACAGGCACAGTCTCTGCCCACACACTCCCACCCTCCCGATCTGCAGCGTTTCACCCGCAGCTAAACCGCAGCTCTTTTTTACATCTGCGGTTTTGCTGAAGATGTGCCCGATTCAGTGCAAGTCAATGGGGGCAGAAACGCTGCAGATCCGCACAAAGAATTGACATGCTGTGGAAAAAACAATGCTGCGTTTCCGCGCGTTTTTTTCCACAGCATGTGCACAGTGGATTTGGTTTTCCATAGGTTTACATGGTACTGTAAACCGCATGGGAAACTGCTGCAGATCCGCAGCGTCAAAAACGCTGCGGATCCGCGGTAAAAACCGCAACGTGTGAACATGGCCTTACTTTCTTCCACTCCTAAAAAGGCTGACCTCTTCATAGGAAAAAAAAGGCCCCACAAGAAAAACTATAAAACATAATATTTTCACAGCTTTATTCTACACCCTAAATAAGCTTCAGGCAAACTTTTTTTGTGGCCTGGAGAGATAGCTATGATTCCACGGCACAAGTTTATAGGAACACAGCCTATAACTTCTCTGAAGAAAGCGAATAACAAATTTACTGGCCAAGTTTATGAGAACACATCCTATAACTTCAGTGAGTAATGGTAATAACAAATCCACTTGACAAGTATACAAGAAAAATCTGAAGCCCCTGATGACCAGGTGTGAAAGTGCCTTAAAGGGGATGTCCACGCGTGGGGAAGTCCTACAGAAGCATTGGCGGTGCTGATGCTTCTATTCACTGCATAGATCTCATTAAGAGCTATGTAGCCGGAGAAACAGAAGACAGAAGCAGTGATAAACCGCCCTTATATCCTCCCCGGGGTCCCTGGATGTATCTAACAGCCAGGGACCGGACTTGTTTCTGCTTGATTGCAGTTGTGTTAACCCATAAGTGTTGCGGGGTTAAAGCACACGACCACGGACTGTAAATGTATGACACTAGGACGTTATAAGGTTAATCAAACCTGTAATGACAATACCTTACCTTCTTACTCTCTTCCATCTCATGCTCAAACATTGCGCTGAACACAGGAGACCGGGCTACAGGAGGGGAAAAAAAAAGTAAAGAGAAAAATATATAAAATGATCCTGGGCTCATCATCATCTATTACACATTCAATGCACTGACTAAGCTAATTACCATAGGTGCAGTTCTACTTGGCCAAGCATGTCTGTGTATATCTATATTAAGGAAACAGAAGGCTGATGCTTTGCCCGAAGCCAAATTGATGATTCTTATTAGTTGCCCGTGTGAAGCCAGACTGAGGATATTCAGTGGCTGCGATCCAAGGCAGCTGAATTATTGGTTCCCTCATTTGGAAGCGGCAGCTATAATCAGATAGCTGGCTACTAGCTTTTTCATCCACACCCACTTCAGCCGTACGCCGACTTTATGAGTTTGCTTTCTGCATCATACAAATAAAGGTTTGAGGATGAATGATTTTCATCTGCTGCAGAGTTAAAGGGGATCGGTTGCCAGGTTAAAAGTGGAGAGTTCTTGCTGGTATCTTATTTCTGATGCTCCCTGAGTATTCAGTTTTTGTTATTTTTTAAATCCGAAATAGGTTTCCAGAGATATGAGCCTTTTCTTTTAGCGCAAATTGTCAAAGGTCTTCAGTGAGAGGGCGTGGCTTAAGTAATTATGCAGAGTGGCCTATAGACACGCCCCTGTGAGACACACCCCCAGTGAGAGGGCGTGGCTTAAGTAATTATGCAGAGTGGCCTATAGACACGCCCCTGTGAGACACACCCCCTAGTAAAAGGCCAGAAAAATGATCACTAAAGAAGGCGGCCCATATCTCTGCAACCGTATGGGGGATTTAGATTAAAAAAAAAAAATACAGATAGTTGCAGGGAGAATAAAGAGCAAAAACTGTTCATATTCCACCGATGACAGGTCAGCATCCACATATATAAATGCATGGTCATCAAAACGACAAGAGACAGTACCAGCATGGAATAAAGCCACCGACCTATTAATTGTCTCTGGTACTGCCAGAAAGAGTACAGTGCTCAGTTTTCTCCTGCAGTCCTATAGGCAATGGCTAGAGCGGTGGTGGCCACCATCTCACTCTGATGGCTTTTCACAGCCAGGATTGGTGGGGGTCCCAGCCAGTTATCACCTATCCACAGGATACCTTGCAGAGTTTACTCCACCGCTTTAATAGGTTTTACAAGTCCTTTCACTGTGTAAAAATCTCCACATCAGCATTGGGTCCAGAGCAGTGATGAGCAAACCTGTCCGGATAAGGTGTTATCTGAGCATGCTTGTGTCCTAACTGTCTTCAGATTACTTGAATACTATGTTCAAGTCCCGACGGCTGTATGTCTCGGGGCTGTTCGACAGCTGCAACACATGCAGGGATTGTCTAACAAACAGGGAATCACTGCATGTGTTTCTGCAGTCGAACAGCCGCAAACCATGCAGCCGCGGGGACTCGAACATATTAATCGAGCATGCCCAAGATACTCGGATAACACGCTATCCTGGCATGTTCGCTCATCACTATACATCAGATAATTACCTATTATTTATATAAGGTTTTTGTGTCACGTGAATCTTTATCTTTTTGGGGGGCTTTTTTTTTCTTCTTTTTTTTTTTAACTTCACAACTTTTATTTAAAAAAATAAATAAATAAAATAAATAAATAGCCATCTTGCAAATTTCGCTGAGGCTACTGGTGTTATATTTCCTCTAGGGCAGGGATGTCAACTCAAATACACAGAAGGCCAAAATTAAAAGCTTGTACAAACTCGCTGGCCGAACTTGATATTTATTGAAAAAGTATATTTCATAACTTCATGAACTTTTTCATATGGAAACACAATAAAGGGGGTGTCCCACAAACAAAGTACATTTTCATAAATAGATCTTAGAATAAAATAGGGAAATAATATAATGGTATTTAAGAGCAGTAAAAAGCATATGGCCCAATTTTAAATATGTAACAAAGGATGAAAAACCTTGAACAATACAGATAATAAAGTAATATGCAAACAAAAGTGATACCCGCACAGTGAAAGCCTCCACACGCATGTTATGATGACCCTACTGTGCCCCCTCCCTCAATCCCCCCAACAAATGATAGTGACCCCATCACCGTATGATTCTCCAACTGTAAACCCCACACACCCCTCCATAAAATGTGCTCCATACAGAATAACAGGCCCTACATACTCCTCCATAAAGTATAAAGGGGACCTGCATTGCCTTCCATACAGTATAATGGCCCAACAAATATTGAATACAATGGCCCCACATAGTGCTCCATACAGTATAATGGACCCCACATAGTGGACCATAAAGTATAATGGTCCCACATAGCGCACCACACAGTATAATGGCCCTACATAGCGCTCCTTACAGTATAATGGCCCCACACAGCGCTCCATACAGTATAATGGCTTCACATAGCGCACCATACAGTATAATGGTCCTACATAGAGCTCCATACGGTATAATGGCCCCATACAGTGCTCCATACAGTATAATGGCCCCATACAGTGTTCCATACAATATAATGGCCCCACATAGTGCTCCATACAGAATACTGGCCCCACACAGCGCTCCATACAGTATAATGGCTTCACATAGCGCAACATACAGTATAATGGTCCTACATAGAGCTCCATACAGTATAATGGCCCCATACAGTGCTCCATACAGTATAATGGCCCCATACAGTATAATGGCCCCACACAGTGCTCCATACAGTATAATGGCCCCACATAGTGCTCCATACAGTATACTGGCCCCACATAGTGCTCCATACAGTATACTGGCCCCACATAGTGCTCCATACAGTATAATGGACCCCACATAGTGGACCATAAAGTACCGTATAATGGCCCTACATAGCGCTCCATACAGTATAATGGCCCCACATAGTGCTCCATACAGCCCATACAGTCCATCCGGCTTTAAAACAAGAGTGCATATTTTCTTGGAGAGAGGAGAAAGCCCCGTTATTCCTAAACATTAAGTTATCCTTTATCTTCTGATTGGGGATCTGCAGTCTTGCCCTTAATGGTGCAGACATGTGCATGCTCAGTCTATGAGACTGCCAAGTACAGAACTCTGCCGTTACCGGCAGTCCCATAGACAATGAATTGAGCAGAGGCTGAACAAGAGCATCTCCACTCCAATAAGGAGGGTGCGGCACAGCCCTGTTCTTGAGGTTCCAGAATCCCGATCCCAGCGGTCAAACCTCCAGTGACCAGAATTATCCCCTATCCCATGGATAGGAGATAACTTATTTATTTAGGAATAACCATTTAAAGATCTGTATGACACAGTCAGAGAAAACATTTGGGCAAAACATTCATATTTAAAGGGGTTTTCCAGTTTGGGAAAACCCTTGACCCTCCAGTGCTGGACTTTCCTTGGGTCAGCACTGAGTCTAGGCAGCTGCTTCCAGTTACCTGTAGCGCTGCAGCCAATCGGAGGGCTCAGCGGGATATGAGCACCTGAGCTCCGTTATTGGCAGCAGTACTGTCGGTATGACATCAGAGAGGGCGAGTAAAGGGTTTTTTTGTTTTGTTTTTTAAAGCAAAATACAACTGGGAAAGAGGAGGTTTTATGGAACCAGAAAATCCCTTTAAATCCATTACCACCATTATTGGTACAGTTTTCCTAAACTCTAGGATGACAAAAGTGTCTAGTTTTGCAGGGATGTGGGAGCTGGAGGATACAGTTCTACTATTCAGGAACCAGGGAAAGCTGGGTGACGATCATAGTTGGCTGCACGTGGGGGTACAGATTGGCGGCTGTAGGTAGTTCACAGGGTGACGCTTTCTACCTGTGAATCATAGCACTTTGCTGTTCCAGCCTCCACACTGAGCGCATTACTTCATTACTTGCGTCTGTCAAAGAATATAGAGTCAAGGCTGGAATTATCCGCAGCATTAAAGGCCCACGTTCACGGTGACACTGAACTCTGCACAGATCAATATGACAAGAGAGCTGGTAATGTCGTCCTGCTCCTGCGCTTCCAGGGTCGCCCGCAATGATCACAGCCCCAGCACTGCGTATACAGAGAAGTAACCCATTGATGGCCGCCATGATGACTCATTTGCAAACTTTGTGAAACCACCGAGCAGGATGACAAAAACAAGTCGGGAATTTCCTTAGAGCAGAAGTAACCAGACGACTTGTAAGGAAGACGTAGAGCAAAGCCAATGCAGAGCTGCTGCCTGCTCGTTGCCTTAGAGGAACAGGCACATGAAGACTTTATATGCACTACCAGTATGGAGGATTGTGCTTAGATAACAATTCCCGAAAGGATACCATCAGTTGTAGAGCATATCTATTAGAGAGAACAGCCTGAGCCCTAAAGGCCCCAAACACATTAGGTGTAAGTCAGACAGACTTGCAGGACCAGGGGATGTGTATGGGGGGCTTTCTGACTCTTCCCCAACAGATGATGGGGAGACAAGGATTAGGAAGTAGGAATTCCAAAGTCAGACCCTTTAGTTTTTAGGGGAGAAGACCCTCTGCTTGTGTGTACGGGGGGAGTCAGGAGACACAGCGATGTGTGACTGGCCAGCTTAGATTGCACAGATGACTTATCAGTGGGCATCATGAAAACACATCCATGGCATCAAGTGCTGGGGTGGGAAGATTGGCGTTTTTCCTTATGTTTCTTATCGGCTCTGCCCCTCTCAGATTTACACTTTTTATGAATTGGGGTCCCGGTTGCTCTTCTCTGTGGAAAGCTGAGCAAAACCAATGAGCAGACTCAGGCCATCAAAACTTCTGAGATTTCAAATTTTTTTTTTTAAAGGGGTGGGTACCCTATAAAATAGAGAATAGTTCCCCATTTTAGAATTTGGCCCCACAGTATCAGATGCACATTACACTGCAGGGTAAGTGTAGGATGGCGGCCTATGCAAAACTCTAATTGCTTAAAGCTGTCAGAATGGAAGCCCCCTTTATGAGGTCTATATACCCCAACACGGCATGAGGAGGTATCCCTATTCTCCAACTATGAATAAAATGGCCATGTATGAATGTAACGCTCAGCATTCAATCCTTAGAAAGTAACAACACGCAACAATAATGATCAGGGGGTTGCAAAGTAAGGACCCCCACCACCTGTTAGATATTTATGGCACATCCCTTTAAGAATCTTCCAGGTACTGGATGCTCTTTGAATTTCTAGATTTGTCTAAAGAAGGAAGACAATAAGCAGATAGATCCCCTTCCCCTGTTATCAGCCTGCACTCGGATATGCCTAGTTATATGCTAATCCCACACGCGGCCATATTTCAGGACAATTCCCTCTATAAAGTGACTAAAGCACCAGCTGCACACGGCTCCCATTTCAATGAAAATGATATTTTTATGACAAAAAGCGCAAATACACAGGTGCAACATTATACAGCTCTGGGAACAACATTCAATGGGATTTCTAGGAGTAAAAAATAGAAAATAAGAAAAAAAAAAGTCATTGCTTATTTGTATTGCAGTCTTATAGAAAGATCCAAACATCTTCAAATATTTCATAAGGGAAACAGCGCCACTCTTGTCTACAGGCTGAATCTGGTAATGCAGCTCGGTCCCCTTAAGGGGCTTCTGATCAAACAGCTGATTTTGCCAGGGGAAGCCAAATGTAGTATTATATGGCAGCTGTTCACAAGATATAGAAGAAGGACGGCTCGAGTCAACCAGGGGTCTCATAGGGAGAAACTAAGTGCAAGGGATGGCGCCCATATCACCTAACTGATGAGAGGTATAGGGGTTATTTCAATCCCTTTGACTTGAATGGAGTGAGCTGCAATACCAGACACAGCCTGTGGAGAAGAGTGGCGCTATTTTGGTAAAAAAAAAAAAATTAATCCTAGACATAGCTCTCCATTTATCAAGTCTGGCATTTTTTTTTAAGTGTGCTGATGTAAGACACCCATCATTTTGCAGAAATACAAGCAGTTTTATGCCAGAAAAGTGGGGTACAGTCTGATGAATTGGGGCCCACGTCTTTCTCTTTGTGAGGCGGTAGAAGGTTTGTCACAGGTGGTAAAACCACTCTGCCAACACTTTCCGCACCTTATCGTTATTCCCCCTGGATTGAAACCCAAGAGGAAAGCTGAGAAAACACTGAGAACACAAACACTCCTCAAATAAAAAAAAACCTTCTCCCATTACAAAAGCTGCAAAATGGCAACAGCGCGAGTCACAAAGGCAACCCGTCACGTGCCGCTCTGGCACCTAGGAAAGTTGGGTGCCAGCATCTGCACAAGCTTTTCAGAAAACAGAGGCATGCAAGTACTGATCTGATATCGATGGCGGACAGATCGTTCAATCAATTCAGTGTCCCAATGACAAGACGAGAAGTTTTATTAAAGAGGTGAGACATTTCTGCAGTCACGCTATATGACTGCAGATTGGCGAAACGTCGAGTGTGCGCAATGTGCACTGTGGAGATTCCCCTCTAATTCCAGTGCTGGGTGGGAGCTCATTTAACCACAAGTGTTTGGGTTGCACACAGGAGATCATGTCCGGACTACATTCTCAGCCGCTTTTTCCAACATTCTTTTCAGAGAAGCAGATGAGAATCTAGTCGGCATGTGTTCACAACTATGCAAACCGTAAGTGGGCTACGTGATAAGCCACTTGTGCTGGAAATACAGGGGAATCCTGACAGTGTGCATTATGCTCAGCAGTCTGCATTCACATAGTGACTGCAGACATTACTCAGGAGCCTGGAAAACCCCTTTAATACGCACAGTAAAGTCACACTACCAATAATACTGATAAACCAACACATGTAAGAAAATTAGAGAATCGGGGAGGGGTACACACATTATGGTTTCGCCTTCTACATCCCAATCATCTGTTATAATGGCCTGGTCAGCATTGTGTCGCTCTCGATTATCACCATGTGCATGGAGTTTATATAAAAAAGAGAAAAAAATGATCAGCACTCACCATTCCTGATGCTATAAAAAGTCTTTATTAGGACATGGACACGGACAGGGAGAGCATGGTGTCCAGGGATGACAGCTGTTTCGCGCTACATGCGCTTCCACAGATCCCGATCGGGATCTGTGGAAGCGCATGTAGCGCGAAACAGCTGTCATCCCTGGACACCATGCTCTCCCTGTCCGTGTCCATGTCCTAATAAAGACTTTTTATAGCATCAGGAATGGTGAGTGCTGATCATTTTTTTCTCTTTTTTATATTATTACCTCTTTTTGGTTGAGCACCCCATACGCCCATGCACTGAGTAGGGGGTATAGGAGCTGGTACAGCGTATTGTAGCACGCTAATAGGTGATCGCATGGGACAGCAGTGCGAGTATATTATCTTTTGTATGGAGTTTATATACTGCTCCCTCGGGGTCCGAGGCTTCCACTCAGACTAAAAAATGCTTGTAGGTCAATTGGCGTCCCCTGAAGCTGGCCCCAGTCTGTGTGAGAGTAGGTGGGCCGCATATGAGAAGCTTCACCAGTGTTAGATTGGCCGTAAATGTACAAGTGATAGCGGTCACCCTTTGTCACTCATCTTTCCACAGAGACTGACTAGCAATCATCTCTATACCAATACACATGTGCCATTCAGGTTTCTTGGAAAGCCGGGTCCCGACCCTTATAGAGGCTGTCACTTTAATTTTTTGGGAAAGAGACAATTTCTAAGCCTCCCACCCTTATCATGAATTACCTGCAAAAAAACAATGGGCGACATTTAGATATTTTACTGCTGCCGTTCCTATCAGTTCTTCTCGCACTTACTTCTCCTAACAATGATGGAATAATTTATCACTGCATGGATTTAATTGAAAGGAAATCAGACGGCAGCCAGACACCAGGGAAAACTGTGGACGCGTTCTTAAGGAACCAGCAAAAACTCCGCAGTCAGGACTTTATCACTGGGTTATATGGACTGAACATTATGATATTAAAGGGATGGGTCTGCGTATATTCCTATATTTAGGACTTTCCAAGTAGCTGCTCTCTGATCCATCTTCTGCAATCCTTAGTCAGGTTGCATTACTGTGCTGAATTATCAAATGCCGGATTAAAGAAATGTCCCTGAATATACTGAATAAGGCTCAGTATTGATTTCCTCTGTCTTCATGGATGAGGTATGTCTACCCTTCAGCTACAGTTCTACATCACCACCATGATATATGCTCAATAAAAAGAGGAATGTATCCATCTAAGGTCAGCTTCATTCTCGGTCTATGTGCAGACTGCAAGGACTGGATCAGCAATGGATCTCCTGACCCAAATTCATCAGGCCGTAGACATGCCAAGAATTACAGACATGTGAAGCTGGCCCAAAAGATGATTTACCTTTAATCGTGTGGAGATTATATATATATATATATATATATATATATATATATATATATATATATATATATATATATATATATCTCAATTTTTATTGGCTATATCCACAGGAAAAAGCTATAAAATGTCTGATGGATACAAGTTCCACTGTTAAGAATGAACGGAGATGTCCCATAGAAGTGAATGGAGGGAGTCACGCATAGGCACAACCATCTCTGAATTCACTTTCCACCTGAATGCAGAGATTACTGCCAGATCATGTTATATATATGGCGGCTCTGAGTGGAAATGAAGCTGCTCCACCAATCCTGGTATAGCTACATGTGAGGATATCACATTGGTGACTTCTAAGATCTCCGATCATCATTTATTGCAGAATAAAAGGCTCCCGTGTCTTGTAGAGTCATTTTTGTGGCTTCTTAAAGGTTTCTGTTACCGGAAATCTGACAAACTTGTAATCCAAAGTCAATTCAATTCAATAGCAGTGTGTGAGATTCCCTGTACTAGAAATCTCTGTGAAGTGCCAAAGGGGTATATACTCTGTCAAGTGCCCTTTAGATGAAAATTACCGTAATTAGGGTTTCTTTATGTCAAATGTGTGATATCAGAAATCCCTTTACAAGGAGTTCCCCTTTAAGACTGTATGTTATTGTAAACTCGGCGGAGACACGTTATACATAGGACCCCTGAACATATACTAAACTGACCTGCGAGGATGGCTTTGTGCGCCTGAAATTCCTGGCCAGCCACACACAGGCAGCAGTCTGTAAAGCGAGAGTTCTCCCATAACCCTCCCAGCTCATCAGCTAGACGACATTCTGGTACTTTCACCATGTTCATCGTGTTCTGACCGGAAATGTTGACAGAATCCTGAACCACGCTGACCTAGGGGACGAAACACGGGTCACATCATTAATCAAGGGCACCATAATGAAGAAGTCAAAAACCGTCTAATATTCTGTTTATTGTGGTCCACTATGCCGCTATTTTCAAATTCTCTGCTTGCGGTCAGTGAATGGCATCATTTACAGCTACACTAATAATCAGAGCATTACAGCCGACAACTTCATCTACGATTATAGTCACCGGACTGAACTCCTAGTCGCCAGAATGGCTGGTTATTAGTCCAATGCATTACTGATTGGGGGAGGGGGTGGTCTGATGGCTGGGACCTTCATTGATCCTCTACCGAGCGCTGTCTATGGTGCACATGCTCAACCTCCGCTTCATTCATGGTCTATGAACCTGACAGAGATAGAGGAGCGCTATCCTCAGCCATCTCCGGCAGTCCCATACAGTTATTAACTTACTATCTTCGGAATGACCCTTTAAATACAATTGTATCCAGTATAGGCATTCATCTGAGAGTTAAATAGAAAGTTGCAATGTCCTATCAGGACAGGAGCTAGATTTTTGCAGACTGTGCACACTGGATACAATTGCAACAAACCATCAGACATGAGAAGGCATTGGCTTGTACAAGTTTTCAGCTCCTGAGTCGAAACACAAATTTTCCTCTTAAGTAACAGCAAGCAGAGATCTTGAGAAGGCCAAAGGATCAAAAGACAAAATATTAGATAGAATCTCTTCTTACAATGCTTAAAAGAAGATCTATAGTTTTAATTTAGATTTCATAATTCAATAGTACAAATAAAAATAAGAAACGTTTTCATATATCTTAGAGAAATCTGCTTCTTTCTCTGCCACGACTTATAAAATCTGTATTCAGTGAAGACAGAACTTCCCATTACTGAGATAGCAGTTGGTGCTTATAACAGTCTATGGAGAAGAAGAAGAAAGGAGCTGTAAGCAGACACACATTCTGCTGCCAGTTCTCCTGAGACGACAGGTACAGTTCTGCATAGAACTTTATAAACACCAACTGTCATCTAAGTAGAAGGAAAACCTGTATTCACTGAAGATAGGTTTAGCCATCCATTGAGAATTTTGAGATTAAAAAAAAAGTCAATCCAAGGGGAGAAAGAAGCAGGTATCTCTGATAATATATAAAACAAAGTTTCTTATTTTGATATGTATTACTGATATATAAAATAAAAATTAAAAATGACGGCTACTCTTTAAATTACATTTGCATAAATGAAAAAACCTTAAAAGAGGTTGTCCACTTCTAACAATCCCTTTTTAGAAAAGTGTCTTGACAGTATGTACATATTAGGTGGTCCTGATTTTGAGAACCCTAGGCTGTGAGTCTGTGGGGGAACCTGTTGCTTAATTCTCCTGTAGTGCCACTATAGACAAAATGAAGAATCACTTGATTTGCTCCCACTACATTACAGACTTCATTCCCCTTTAACTGAAAGTAGCCTCCATTTAAAGGGAATCTGTCAGCAGGATTTTGATACCTCATCTGAGAGCAGCCTGATGTAGTCAAAAAAAAAAAAAGCTGAATCCAACGAAGTATTAGTTAGATTACCGGGTGCAGCCGCTCTGACAGAATCAGAGCTTTTAGAATAAAGCAGAGCTGAGGAAGCTAACCCCGCCCACACCAGGTTCTCTGTGTACAAAGTGCATAGACAGTGAGCAGCTTATCACAAGGAGGTGGAGTCAGACTAGTCAGGCAATGTTAGTCTCTTAGTGATAAATCCTTCACAGTTAGTAAACAACAGCACACATTTTGACAAGTGACGCATCCCTGAATTCTGTGTTTCAGCCTCTATCTCCTGCTGTCTTCAGATTACAAAGCAAAAACCTGCTGACAGATTCCCTTTAAGGGTCCGTGTTTAGCACCATTCCATACCTCGCAAAATAGTGTCAACTTGTCATCAGGGAGCAGACCATTGGCCTCGTCAAGCAAGAAATCCCTGCGTATAAACTTCTTAAAACCCCAGTCCTTCCCCTGGACAAAGCGGTACGCCCGCTGACTCTCTGGAAGAGAACACAAGACAGTATGGTCACATCAGGGTCCAGGGAGAATGACAAGGAGAGAAGGGAGCGGACATAGAAATCACATACCCATTGCCTTCGTCTCTTCCCCTTTAGCGTTGAGGATGGAAAATTTAAATTTGGCGCGCACCTCGCTCTTTGGACAACTGACTAGAAGCAGATAGAGCGATAAATAGTCCTTACTCTCTTCATCCAAACCTTTAGGATTGACCCGTAGGCACCTGCAAATAAAAGGAGACAACATTAACAAACTTCAAGGAACATTGATGGGTAATCTAGATTTCATACAAGTGGGGTATCTCGGCCTGACCACCAATAATCACACATGAGTGCTGTGTGAAATTCCAGAAAATCCATAAAATCCCTTGGAGACTGGAGAACCAGAACAATGTTTCTATTTTCTTCTTTCTGCATTCCAGCTGTTTGATATATCCGTACTTGTATGCCATTTTGGGGGCAATATATATGGGTGAGCACATCATTTTACAGATTAACTAAACATTGTAATTACAAGCAGATCTATAATGGTCGGGGTCCTGAGAACCCCCACCTATTGCAAAAAATAAAAATAAAAGGGGTGCATCTCAGGAGTTAGCAGCAAACAGCTCCTGCCCGGGCGCACTGACAGCATCAATAGGAATCTTGGGCTAAATGCCTCCTGAGGTGTGCACTTCACTAGAAAGGGGGAGTTTGAGTGATCGGACGGGGTCTAAAGATCGGGACCACCACTGATCTGCTTATAATATGTAAGAACATTGGAAAGGTTTAGTTACTCTTTAACATAGGAGGAATACGGTTCTGCTGCATGTTTTTTTTCCTATTTTTATGGCTTACACTGAATACTAAAAATTATTCTATAAATTTATTCTACAGGTTGTTGCAATCGTGACGATACCAAACATAGGTTTCTTATTGAAGATTTTGGGACTAATAACTAATAAAGTTATTTGTAGATATGGACCTTGAATACATTATTGGTATTTCAAGTAATGTGACCAAAGTGCACCTCACACCGTCACTCCCTGTGATTGCGGGATTCACAAGAGTTTATATGACAGTCATTGTCCCCCTCCGGATTACATGGGCACAGCAGTGCTCATCTGGATAAAGAACGGATCTCACTGCCGCTCAGCATATATATCCATAGATCTACCCTGCAGGATGTCATAGGATGGGTTTTACTTACTGACACTGAAGCCACAAGAAAACATGAATTCCATAACTGTTTCCTACTCTAATACTAAAAAGCTCCTTTCTTTCCATCAGTGATACAGATAATTGTATATTTTGGTTGCTCATACAGCGCCATTAGTTCCGCAGCACTTTACAGGCATCATCATCATCACTGTCCCCATCAAGGCTCACAATCTAGATTCCCTATCAGTATGACTATGGAATATAAGAGGAAACTGAAGTACCCGGAGGAAACCCACGCAAACACGGGGAGAACTTACAAACTCCTTGCAGATGTTGTTCTTGGTGGGATTTGAACCCAGGACTCCAGTGCTGCACTGCTAACCACTGAGCCTCCGTGCTGCCTGATTAAAAGATCAGTTCGGGAATGATAATTTATGCAATTCCTGGATGTCCGCTACTGCAGGATCTTCAAAAATGCAAAAAAAAAAAAAGTCATGCTCTTACCATTTTAGTTTATCGTTGGCTCCGGATGAGAATGTGGAGCTTTTTATCACCTCGCCCATCTCTTCCCGGCAGAAGCTGAAATTATTGATTGTCCACATGTATGAAAACTTCACAACTTTTATCTGCGGTGCAACATACAAGAGAACAATTACCATCCGGAGCCGCAGTCTGAGACACCTTTCAATAAATGGTTGGTAGAACAAGGTAACTCACCTGAGTATAACACCAGCTTTCAGCCACGGGACCACTGGACATCTCAGCCGGGGGAGGGGGACTTGGAACTCGCGACATCGCCAGCTTGAAGGTGTTTGTGAAGCGGAGGAAGGAGCCCGAAGGGCCTTCTCCTGAGGAAACAATATAGAATCTTTTAGGGCTCATACATGTGGCCGTAAATCGGTTTTCTACATACTTGGGATACGGCACACATTATGGGGGATATTTCCCAGAACACATAGTGCCGTAATATAGAGGCCTTAAAGGGGTTGTACCGCACCTCTCATTTCCACATTGGTAGATGATAGGCACCACACATCAGGAAGGTCAGTGGATAAGGCTGCTATTGGACACGTGCCCGTCTTTCAGCACCAAATGAGGAAAAGTGGGGTGCAGCACAATGTCTGCGACGTGTACCTGAAGGTATACAGAACTCCTGCCATTAAGTTCTCCTCTGGAGCAGTGATGACCATTGATGAAGGTGTTGTAATGCTCTGCGGAGGATTGTCATGTTTAGTCATCTCCTCACAGAAGAAGTGAAGGCAACAACAGAGCGCATTAAACTCCATGATCTTAAAGGGGTCATCCAGCTGTGTTCACTTCTATATTGGGAGGAGAGTGGGGCTGGTGACGGGTCATCTATCTTGCATCTGTCCTGTTCTAATGAATAGGCATCTGCAGGTGTGATGTTGCCCCACTCACCTCCTGATACACATGAACTCTTCCAACCCCCCAAATAAAGGGGTGCAGTACTCAGGCACAGTTCCTCCATTCAAGGCATCAGTAGACGATTCGGCACCTTAAGTGTTTAGCCCCCCCTACACCTAACATTAAGCAGGACTGTCCTTTACCCCTCACTTCTGTATTTCGATACAAGAGGTGGGGCTCACATGAGGGATGGGATCAGGTCTTGTGCACATCCGGACAGGTATCGTCTACCTGTCCTACCAGTGAGAGCAGGACACGTGATTGTTAACCGCTGCCTGCCTATAAGAGCTAATGTCGCTGGCGCCTCACACCTCCCATCACACAGGTGTTGAATAGCCCCTTTAACTTACCTTTCAATACCGTAGAAAACTCAGAGCAGTTGCCGAATAAGCAATTGTTGACGATTAAATTCCAACCCAAATCTTTGATCTAAGTAACCTACAAAAAAAATCAGAGATAGTAAATCTCATAATAAGACTTAGAAAGGTGCCACACACTGAGCGCAGGCATCACTGTATCCGGTCATCATCCCTGTAAAAGCAAGGAATGGTATCGCTACGACCTACCAATGGCCTGCGTGCCCCCAATCCCTGACTGCATGCCCCCAATCCCAGCCCCTGTGACTTTGCAGGCAGGACACATGGGCTGGACGTGGTCCAACTCACCAAATAATGATCTATGACTAGGAGGAGGCGCTGCAGGGAATATGATGGACGCCAATCTGAACAATTAACAACTGGGATGATTAAACATTACAGAAATCAGAATAAAAAGGCGAGACTAATAAAAAATAAGGAAGGGAAAGTGACATTTGTGGAGAACATGGCGGGTCCAGCGATCACACACGACATGCAGGGATCCCCAGATCCCTACGCCCCCATATACCACACAGCAGGGGCATCTACTGTCACCAGGGACACACACAGCACTCAGGCACTCTACCTCTGTCCTCACAGTATTATCTCAGTGCTCATCACCCACAGGAAGTCTTCTTTCCATGTATTAAGCAGCTGTCAGTTCCTGGTTCGTAGCCCCTCCCCTTTCAGGTTCCCAGGGGCCCCAAATGACTCCTCTTCGAGCTACGCGGTACCAATACCCCGGTAATCGGCAGCTCCCCCTAGTGACCACTGCTTAAGAGCCCCTAGAGCCTCACCAGGCAGGGCAGCTCATAATGTGGCAGCATATGGGGAGCAAGGAATGCTCACTATCTGGCAAGAGAGAAACCCTGCAGAGCTGCACTGCGCAGGCGTAAGCCGATAGGCGGTAATGCGCCTGCGCATAAGTTCATCGCTCTTTCCTCCATATGGGGACTAGTAAACGCTACGCAAGCGCAGTTCAAGCTCAAGAGACAGAGAAAACGCGCCTGCGCAGTATTACTTCTGAAGGCGCATGCGTGACACCGTATGAAGATGTAAACGACACATGCGCATTAAGAGCACATAAGGAGGCACCTACCGATAACCAAGCTTTAGTTAGAAATCCTAGTTATTGAACCGGGTAACGTGAGCGACCGGTAAAGTTGTCGGCTGGCGAAAGTTCTCCGCACAGCGAGCACCACATAATAGAAGGGACGTATCACCCTAGTGACGTCAGCGCGCACCCGGGACGGCCCCGCAATTAGAAGCTGCGCATGCGCTGCAATGGCTCAGGTTTTTTTTAAATTTTTCTAATGGTGCCAAAGTAACAGGCTCGTCCAGTCATTTCTGGTGAGCTGTCACAGATGTCTGTCCTGGTCAGCCACTGCTGGAGGACTGAGGAGTTCTCCTGCCACAGAAGTCTGTCCTGGTCAGCCACTGCTGGAGGACTGAGGAGTTCTCCTGTCACAGAAGTCTGTCCTGGTTAGCCACTGCTGGAGGACTGAGGAGTTCTCCTGTCACAGAAGTCTGTCCTGGTCAGCCACTGCTGGAGGACTGAGGAGTTCTGTCACAGAAGTCTGTCCTGGTCAGCCACTGCTGGATGACTTTGAGGAGTTCTCCTGTCACAGAAGTGTGTCCTGGTCAGCCACTGCTGGAGGACTTTGAAGAGTTCTCCTGTCACAGAAGTCTGTCCTGGTCAGCCACTGCTGGAGGACTGAGGAGTTCTCCTGTCACAGAAGTCTGTCCTGGTCAGCCACTGCTGGAGGACTGAGGAGTTCTCCTGTCACAGAAGTCTGTCCTGGTCAGCCACTGCTGGAGGAATGAGGAGTTCTCCTGTCACAGAAGTCTGTCCTGGTCAGCCACTGCTGGAGGACTGAGGAGTTCTCCTGTCACAGAAGTCTGTCCTGGTCAGCCACTGCTGGAGGACTGAGGAGTTCTCCTGTCACAGAAGTCTGTCCTGGTCAGCCACTGCTGGAGGAATGAGGAGTTCTCCTGTCACAGAAGTCTGTCCTGGTCAGCCACTGCTGGAGGACTTTGAGGAGTTCTCCAGTCACAGAAGTCTGTCCTGGTCAGCCACTGCTGGAGGACTGAGGAGTTCTCCTGTCACAGAAGTCTGTCCTGGTCAGCCACTGCTGGAGGACTGAGGAGTTCTCCTGTCACAGAAGTCTGTCCTGGTCAGCCACTGCTGGAGGACTTTGAGGAGTTCTCCTGTCACAGAAGTCTGTCCTGGTCAGCCACTGCTGGAGGACTGAGGAGTTCTCCTGTCAGAAGTCCTGGTCAGCCACTGCTGGAGGACTGAGGAGTTCTCCTGTCACAGAAGTCTGTCCTGGTCAGCCACTGCTGGAGGACTGAGGAGTTCTCCTGTCACAGAAGTCTATCCTGGTCAGCAACTGCTGGAGGACTTTGAGGAGTTCTCCTGTCACAGAAGTCTGTCCTGGTCAGCCACTGCTGGAGGACTTTGAGGAGTTCTCCTGTCACAGAAGTCTGTCCTGGTCAGCCACTGCTGGAGGACTGAGGAGTTCTCCTGTCACAGAAGTCTGTCCTGGTCAGCCACTGCTGGAGGAATGAGGAGTTCTCCTGTCACAGAAGTCTGTCCTGGTCAGCCACAGCTGGAGGACTTTGAGGAGTTCTCCTGTCACAGAAGTCTGTCCTGAAGGACTGAGGAGTTTAGTCCTGCTGGACTGAAGAACCACAGCTAATAAGAGGAGAGACAACATTGTATAATTAGTTTAATTAGTAGGGAATTGCACTTTCTAATTTGTTATTCCCATCTCGGACAGGTCCAGATCGGTGCAGTTCCCACCTCAGGCCTGCTCCTATTTCCTGTTGTGTGAACATACCCCCAAGTGTGTATTCATATGTCCGTGTAAATGTCTGCCCAATGTTTTTATCGGACAGCACACAGACCCACTGAGGACATCCTATTCTGATCCTCAACTTCTGACTGGAATAGGACATGCTTAGGGCTCATGCAGGCGTAATTTATTTCATACAAAAAAAAAAAAACTGACTATTTTTCATCAGTGTGCCGAATCCTACTTTTATCCACTTCTTTCCATGTGTCCACTAAACCATCAATGTGGTTTTTCTCGTAAGCAAAAAAAAATTCTAAGCTTCTACTACAACTAGGCCGGTTCAGTCGGCTATTTTTCATGGTCTTTATCACTACAGATCTCCTTCCCCTAAGATACAGCCTCATATACAGTTGTGGCCAAAAATATTGACACCCCTGCAATTCTTTCATATAATACTCAGTTTCTTCCTGAAAATGATTGCAAACACAAATTATTTGGTATTATTATCTTCATTTAATTTCTCTTAAATTAAAAAACACAAAAAGAATTGTCCTAAAGCCAAATTGGATATAATTCCACACCAAACATAAAAAAGGGGGTGGACAAAAGTATTGGCACTGTTCGAAAAATCATGTGATGCTTCTCTAATTAGTGTAATTAACAGCACCTGTAACTTACCTGTGGCACCTAACAGGTGTTGGCAATAACTAAATCACACTTGCAGCCAGTTGACATGGATTAAAGTTGACTCAACCTCTGTCCTGTGTCCTTGTGTGTACCACATTAAGCATGGAGAAAAGAAAGAAGACCAAAGAACTGTCTTAGGACTTGAGAAACCAAATTGTGAGGAAGCATGAGCAATCTCAAGGCTACAAGTCCATCTCCAAAGACCTGAATGTTCCTGTGTCTACCGTGCGCAGTGTCATCAAGAAGTTTAAAGCCCATGGCACTGTGGCTAACATCCCTAGATGTGGACGGAAAAGAAAAATTGAAAAGAGATTTCAATGCGGATGTTGGATAAAGAACCTCGACTAACATCCAGACAAGTTCAAGCTGCCCTGCAGTCCGAGGGTACAACAGTGTCAACCCGTACTATCCGTCGGCATCTGAATGAAAAGGGACTGTATGGTAGGAGACCCAGGAAGACCCCACTTCTTACCCCGAGACATAAAAAAGCCAGGCTGGAGTTTGCCAAAACTTACCTGAAAAAGCCTAAAACGTTTTGGAAGAATGTTCTCTGGTCAGATGAGACAAAAGTAGAGTTTTTGGGCAAAGGCATCAACATAGAGTTTACAGGAGAACAAAAGAGGCATTCAAAGAAAAGAACACGGTCCCTACAGTCAAACATGGCGGAGGTTCCCTGATGTTTTGGGGTTGCTTTGCTGCCTCTGGCACTGGACTGCTTGACCGTGTGCCTGGCATTATGAAGTCTGAAGACTACCAACAAATTTTGCAGCATAATGTAGGGCCCAGTGTGAGAAAGTTGGGTCTCCCTCAGAGGTCATGGGTCTTCCAGCA
Source organism: Ranitomeya variabilis (assembly GCF_051348905.1). Lineage (NCBI taxonomy): Eukaryota > Metazoa > Chordata > Amphibia > Anura > Dendrobatidae > Ranitomeya > Ranitomeya variabilis. The sequence continues at coordinate 545,743,581 of NC_135235.1, read as the reverse complement.
GGACAATGACCCAAAACACACTTCAAAAAGCACTAGAACATGGTTTGAGAGACAGCACTGGAGACTTCTAAGGTGGCCAGAAATGAGTCCAGACCTGAATCCCATAGAACACCTGTGGAGAGATCTAAAAATGGCAGTTTGGAGAAGGCACCCTTCAAATATCAGGGACCTGGAGCAGTTTGCAAAAGAAGAATGGTCTAAAATTCCAGCAGAGCATTGTAAGAAACTCATTGATGGTTACCGGAAGCGGTTGGTCGCAGTTATTTTGGCTAAAGGTTGTGCAACCAAGTATTAGGCTGAGGGTGCCAATATTTTTGTCTGGCCCATTTTTGGAGTTTTGTGTGAAATGATCAATGTTTTGCTTTTAGCTACATTCTCTTTTGTGTTTTTTCATTTAAGACAAATTAAATGAAGATAATAATACCAAAGAATTTGTGTTTGCAATCATTTTCAGGAAGAAACTGAGTATTATCTGACAGAATTGCAGGGGTGTCAATGCTTTTGGCCACAACTGTAGGCCCAGAAGGCTGTAAGTCCAGGTCAGGGGACCCACAGTCAGCTTGGGCCTTGTAGTCTGTTTTCGGACTGTGAAATACGCCCATCTGAACTCAGGCTTACACAATAAAAAAAACAGCGTTGGGGTTACACATGAATCCATCTGTGTGCTGTTTTTTTTCACAGGGCTATTTATTGGCTTAGATGAGTCTGTTGCATGAGTTGCATCAAAAATGGACGTGATGTACTGTAGATTTATCATAGCGTTTGTTTGAGGCCTATTTTTTGGGGGGGCAAAAGGCTTCATTCAGATGTCAGTTTGTCAGACGTCTGTGTATCCCAGTCTTAGTGCAAACCACAATGCAAGGACTGGCGACAGGTCTTCTAACCCGAACTTGACATTTTCATAAATGCCCATTAAATTGTCCAGTTCTGGTCAGGAGACCTGTCTCCAGTCTTTGCATTGCAGTCCATACTCAGACTGTAAATTCAACCTTAGGCTACATTCTTACGAGGAATATTTGGTGAGTTTTTGATGTTGCAGATTTTCAAAACACACTGATGCAAAATACTGAACTGACATGCGAATGAGCCCTTAGGCCATGTTCACACATTCAGTATTTGGTCAGTATTTTACCTCAGTGTGTGTAAGACAAAACCAGGAGGGGGTGATAAATACAGAAGTGGTGACGTGTTTCTATTATACTTTTCCTCTGATTGTTCCACTCCTGGTTTTGGCTTGCACATACTGATGTAAAATACTTACCAAATACTGAACTTGTGAATGAGTCCTTAGTGTGCCTACGCCAGCAGCCTTGTATCTGAGTCCCAGAAGCATAGCACAGCCTTCCCGATGACTGAACATAGACAGCAAAAAAATACTTCTTTAAAGCCCAGAAATGTTGTTTCAGTGTTTTTACAATTTCCAATAATCCCATTTCAGCAATCACTAGTAATGCAATTTTTTTTCTGCAATAATTCATTTTTGGTGGTATGGGATATATTGGTTATTGGCTTCACTGGCCACTCGCTCATCTATCAGATTATTGCTTTCATAACAATTTTCAAATATTCTCCTGTTACCCTAATCGACCGCTTAGTGCGCGAGGACTGTCGCCATTTCAGCACTCATGTATTCTAGGAATAGAATCGAGTGCAAGTTTTATTTTTGTACTGGTCCTAGGAAATATTACTTCATTGCTTTATATAGAAATCTTTAATATTTATTAAGTAAAAGTGAATCCTCGCACAGTTGTAATATTCTACTCTCGTATTACTGCGAAATCCCGGCCGACTGTTCTGGCCATAGAGATCTGTTATCATCGGATGGACATAGGTTTGTTGGTGTCTGGGAAGACACAGATGTGTCTCTCCTGCATACACATGGAAACAAGGCAAGTGCAGTCATCATCACATTAGGGACATTGCAAATATTGTGTTCCATTTTTGTCATACTTTGGATGAAAATGCCTTTTGGGCAAGGGTGAACATACCATTGGTGCAACCTTTGCAACAGCACGGGCCCAGAAGGTATGGGGGCCCACTACCACCTCCATAGCAGTTTCTGTCACAGACACACATGGGACACCAAGGGCCCATGTACTGCTCTTGCACAGGGACCCTCTTTTGTCTGTGTCCACTTTTGCTATTGAGTATTGCTGTTCTCGGGAATAGTCCAGTTGTCAAATGTAGGCGCGATCCACATCTGCACTGAACATTTCCTTTTTTCTGTTCTGAAAATGTTTGTGTGCTCAACAGACCCTATCGACTGTAATGGGGTACATTGTGTTGGCTAAATATAGTTAAATGACGAGGAACTTACTAATATAATCCTATTAGGCACAGTGCTCCAAGCCACTAGACGCCCTTTCGGGTTCTTGCCACTTCTTAACACAGGTCAGTGTTTTCTATGGTGGCACGTGACAACATATGCATGAAGGAGGCTGGTAAAGTGCCAATCAATCGGTAAGAAGGCCCCCTTCTCTGCATCAAAGAAGGGGACTGGCTTAGTCATTAAGTCATTATAACTAGTAGCCCCCTGGACTCACTGTTGGGGCCTGTGCCGACACAAGACCAGAAGAGCAGCAGAAGGAATCTCTGAGCAGAGCTGGTACTAGAGAATTGGGGTATCAGTGCTAGTAGGACAATGTTAGTAAGTTATCCAATGCCTTATTTAATTATCATTTAGTTACAGTCATGGCCAAAAGTATTCACACCCCTGAAATTCTGTCAGATAATACTCAGTTTCTTCCTGAAAATGATTGCAAACACAAATTCTTTGGTATTGTTATCTTCATTTAATTTGTCTTAAATGAAAAAACACAAAACAGAATGAAGCAAAAAGCAAAACATTGATCTTTTCACACAAAACTTCAAAAATGGGCCAGACAGAAGTATTGGCACCCTCAGCCTAATACTTGGTTGCACAAACTTTAGCCAAAATAACTGCGACCAACCGCTTCCGGTAACCATCAATGACTTTCCTACAATGCTCTGCTGGAATTTTAGACCATTCTTCTTCGGCAAACTGCTCCAGGTCCCTGATATTTGAAGGGTGCCTTCTCCAAACTGCCATTTTTAGATCTCTCCACAGGTGTTCTATGGGATTCAGGTCTGGACTCATTGCTGGCCACCTTAGAAGTCTCCAGTGCTGTCTCTCAAACCATTTTCTAGTGCTTTTTGAAGTGTGTTTTGGGTCATTGTCCTGCTGGAAGACCCATGACCTCTGAGGGAGACCCAGCTTTCTCACACTGGGCCCTACATTATGCTGCAAAATTTGTTGGTACTATTCAGACTTCATAATGCCATGCACACGGTCAAGCAGTCCAGTGCCAGAGGCAGCAAAGCAACCCCAAGACATCAGGGAACCTCCGCCATGTTTGACTGTAGGGACTGTGTTCTTTTCTTTGAATGCCTCTTTTTTTCTCCTGTAAACTCTATGTTGATGCCTTTGCCCAAAAAGGTCTACTTTTGTCTCATCTGACCAGAGAACATTCTTCCAAAATGTTTTAGGCTTTTTCAGGTAAGTTTTGGCAAACTCCAGCCTGGCTTTTTTCTTTTCTCGGTGTAAGAAGTGGGGTCTTCCTGGGTGTCCTACCACACAGTCCTTTTCATTCAGACACCGACGGATAGTACGGGTTGACACTGTTGTACCCTCGGACTGCAGGGCAGCTTGAACTTGTTTGGATGTTAGTCGATGTTCTTTATCCAACATCCGTACAATCTTGCGTTGAAATCTCTTGTCAATTATTCTTTTCCGTCCACATCTAGGGAGGTTAGCCACAGTGCCATGGGCTTTAAACTTCTTGATGACACTGTGCACGTAGACACAGGAACATTCAGGTCTTTGGAGATGGACTTGTAGCCTTGAGATTGCTCATGCTTCCTCACAATTTGGTTTCTCAAGTCCTCAGACCGTTCTTTGGTCTTTCTTTTCTCCATGCTCAATGTGGTACACACAAGGACACAGGACAGAGGTTGAGTCAACTTTAATCCATGTCAACTGGCTGCAAGTGTGATTTAGTTATTGCCAACACCTGTTAGGTGCCACAGGTAAGTTACAGGTGCTGTTAATTACACAAATTAGAGAAGCAACACATGATTTTTCGAACAGTGCTAATACTTTTGTCCACCCCCTTTTTTATGATTGGTGTGGAATTATATCCAATTTGGCTTTAGGACAATTATTTTTGTGTTTTTTCATTTAAGACAAATTAAATGAAGATAATAATACCAAAGAATTTGTGTTTGCAATCATTTTCAGGAAGAAACTGAGTATTATCTGACAGAATTGCAGGGGTGTGAATACTTTTGGCCATGACTGTATATTTTTATTGGCTGGAAAACTCCTTTAATTAATAGAGAATTGTAAAATACAGTTAGTCCTCGGGTTACAACGGTCTCGAGTTACATCATTTTGTGGTTACGACGCTTTATACGACGCCTCATTCCTACGTGCAACTACGTGCAGCGGCGGAAGAATAGAGTCGAGTACTGTACACTGTACCCGGTTACACGAGGAAAACGAGTCTCCTGCACGCCATAACACCCTAATTATGTAGGGTACTGTGTTAGGATAGGTGTTTGGATAGGCTAAGTGTTTGCAGTACTGTACTGTTATTATGGTACAGTACTGTATGAACGTATGGTCCGACTTGCATCGAAATTCGGTTTACAACGCCGCGTAAGAACGGATCAACGTCGTAAGTCGAGGACTACCTGTACATTATTTAAAGGTAATTGTGAGAATAGACAGGACGCCCGTTGGAGGTGGCGTCCCAGAGTTGGGACTCACACTGATGTCCGCCAAGGTTCCTCTGAATATCAGCCAGTTGGTAGATGTCTACACGTGTATGACTACCTCTATATGGAGGGCTACAGGTCGGAGCTCCTGCACATTGCTGTATTCTGGATCTATGTGATATGAGTCACCTTACAAATTCTGTTAGTAGCGCTTTTAAGAAAATCATTGTGCTATGGCGACATTCTCACTGAGGCACCCTACTGCATTTTTCAGAAGCATTTCCACTCCCGTCCATGGGTTGTGTCTAGCTTTGCAGGATTTATAGGGTTGACTAAGTACAGTCAAAACAAGAATTATTGTTTGGGGAGGGGTTTTTGTTTGTGTGGTGTTCATTGTTAGTTTAAAAAGACCTGACAATATGATTTTCCAGGTCGGTACTATTACGGCGATACCAAACTTGGATATTTTTATTTAAATGCTGGGAAAAAAAATGTAGTTTTATCACCATTTTGTTTGAAGGTAAAGCATGTAGGGAGAAAGGACAGAAGGTAAATCAATATTTTCAGTACACGTTTTCTGATAGTCTTAAAAAGTCCAATATAAAATTTAGGATTTCACCAATGGGGTTATCCATATTTTAGTGTGTCCCTGCAGTTTACTGTTTATGGGTCATACAGCGAGAAAACTTAAATAATTTCCGAACAATGCAATAACATCCACAAGGGCAAACGTCACCATAGTGTGTCAGACCCCAAAGAAAATACATTTTATGCAATCAACTTGCTCACTTCTAATTGGAAAAAAGAGGATTTTATAAATAAAATGAGTCTTATAGAAAGTTTCTGGATTTTCCAGTTTGTGAGGTTTAAATAATATTGATTTTTTTTTATTGATTTTTTTAATTATTATGTTTGTATAAGGTTCATTTACCCTGCTAATATGGAAAATTATCTGGCTATTTACTGAATATTTTTAGCAAAAACAAAAATACAAAAAATTTGTTTGTTCATAGCAATCGTTGTTCATGTGATTTTTGATATGTTTTTATGTGTCTATATAATTATTATTATTATAAACGTGACTATTATTTGGTTTTTAATTTATAACGTTATATTACTGATCGTTATGAATATGGATCAGAATATATAAGGTCATAGTCATGAAGCACGCACAGTTCCCCCAAGGAAGAAGCCATCAGCGAAACCCAGGGTCAGGTAAGAATCGACGTGCCATGTTTGTTTTTTTTGTTTGTTTTTTCATTTTCCATCACTGTCTGAAAAGCATTGTCTGTGTGAGAATAATAAAGTCCTTTCTTTGACACAATTATCCAATTGGGCTGCCCTATATTTGGCTAATTTTTTTAGGTCATCAACACTAAATGTTAGAAGATTGTGAGAGGAGTTTTGTACTCCTAATTGTGCCAGATCACTTTTTGCCATCTACATGCAGATTCTACAAATGTGGTTAAAGAGATGAGTCCTGCAGGATATTCCTAATTACCCAAAATATAGTGATTGCAGTATAGCACATTTAGTTGTCTTGTCTAGTGTTTGGACTGCTTCTTGGAGCTGTTCAAGAAAAAGAAAAAGACTGACAGCACTCACTTATTGGGGCACCCGGTCCAAATCCAGAGAACCTTGCTGGATATTCCACATAGTCCAAAGATGAGTAAAGAACCAGCGCTCCATCCGGGTGTAGTGTTCCAAAGAAGAAATTTATTAAGCCATGTCACAGCAACGTTTGAGAAAGACCTTTTGGTCGAAACGTTGCTGTGACATGGCTTAATAAATTTCTTCTTTGGAATACTACACCCGGCTGGAGCGCTGGTTCTTTACTCATCTTTGGACTATGCTTCTTGGAACTGTCAACACCGGTCATAGGTATTTGTGAAGTCAGATTGTGCTTGACGGTTGTTTAAATAGCCATTTTCCAAGACACGTTTCATTTTTCTGTCGAATTTTTCTATTTTTTTAACTTTTTTTTTCTTTAGGGGACTTGAACCTGTGATCGCCTCATCGCTTGTTTCTTATACTGCAATACAACAGTATTTCAGTTTATATAGTAAAAATCACAGTCTCCCAGGAATGTCAGCCACGAGCTGGTCTTCATAGGAGCTCTGTCAGATGACAGCTACAGTCTTTAGCAAACTCCCGATGGCCATTGCAACCTATTAGCACCCTTCGATCGTGGCTCAGGGAGGTAATAGACACGTGGAATGGAGCACCCGTGTGCCACATGCTGTAAGTGCCGTTGTTAGAGATTGACAGTAGCGGACAAACATCATTTGATGAAGATGGTGCAGGCACAGTTCTCGAGCCTGCTCTATACAATCACACTCGACCACCCCGCCATACATGTATGGTGCTAAGTACTTCAATACCAGCCCATGAAAAAGTGTGCCTCTAATCTCAGACACCCTTTTAACTTCTCGTACACCATTTTGCACCATGAACTAGTCGCTCATCAGTGTATTAAGAGGCGTACCCACCCTATCTCACCCTACCCCTTGGATTCAGCAGATACGTCCATATTGTCCTGTAGTCTAGATAATAGTATTAAAATGACATTTCACCAGTCATCTCTCACATTGATCAAAGAGGCATTGCCTCCAGGGTTAATTACAGTCCCCAGAGGTGGCATCAATATGTGCCGAGCACAACGGTTAATAGAGATAAATAAAGATAAATGGCCGTTTCCTCGACTGATTCCTAACAAGCAGCAAGTCCTCATAAATACATAACCACCGCTTCTTTTTCTCTCCCGTCCTATATGTCATATTCTCAAGAGAGATGAGAACAATATTCCTGCCATTAGGTCACTATGCTCAGGCTTGAAAGGAAACATTTAACAAGTCGCTGTCATTAGGGCACAACGCTCCCGTCAGTGGTGCCTTTATCCATTTAGTGGACCTTTGATGTGCACATAGGAGAGCAGCATGGTCTCTATAGTTAATGCTGGTTTTTCATTGAAGAGACTCATTTTCAGGCAATGCTTCATGGAAAAAAGAATATGTAAATTAACTTTTCTTTAGAAAGAAAAAAATGTCATCATATCAGGCAATTCAGGGATTCCTGCAAAAGAAAAAGACACTCATTGGGTTTTAGGGCTCTCGCTCCTCGCCGTCAGGGTATAGAGTGACCAGATGAAATGCAGAATAAAATTTAATTGTGCCTTTAAAATGAAGCTCCAAAATTAAAGTTATCCTCCTTTTGTTTAGTTTTTTTTAAAAGAACTGGGCCCTTCTTGGTCTAAAACTACTGTATATGTGTATTCTCACCTAAAAATCACCCACTTCTCCTATGTACCTTTATCTAGGTCCCTCACTGGTCTCAATCTGGTGGCCACTGAAGTTATTATATTTTTAGGCAATATAACTTTGAAGGTAAAAGAAGTGGACAGCCCCTTAAAAGAGTAATCTCGTCTAGAGCACCCCTTTCTGATCACAGTGGATCCAGCTGTTGTATCCCCCAAAGATCACCTAATGCCACAGCTGAGGATCCCCCTTTTTGTAGGGTCTCAATATATGGAAGGTACAAAGGACATGTTCCCTGGGTCCGCCATCATGCTTGAAACCTAAGTTGCTTCTACCACTCACCATGACAAATGTAATCTACCAAGAGGCAAAATAAGATCCTGGGCATCAATGCAACTATTTCTGGATAATCGGACACCATATATACAGGATTTTTGGATTATCTGATGCAGGATCAGAATTTCCGAAAACAAAGCATCACTGTTACATCTTCTTCATTCTGCAATATCTGCACTGTGAATGGTATTTCTGTATTTTACAATATCTTTACTTCTTCCCCAGCTTGTCAGTATAGAGATTTATATAATCTGACACTGTGCCAGTGCAGATTTTGCTGGATTATCTGAAGTTTACTGTATTATTCTTAAAGGTGTGACAGACCTGCCAAATTTATATTTTTTGTAATAGTAAAGATCAAGTTGGACCAGTCCTCTCTGTCAACGATTAAACCTTAGGGCACATGAGCCAAACAAGCCTCAATTCTGCTTTTGTGGCAGGTTCTTCAGTCTGCTCCACCAACATGTCAGATTGAATAAATACTTGGATCCCCTATGAAGTACGGTAGCAATTTTAGAACTCTACATGGCATGTCCCCTGTTCCTCCTCCTGGAAATGAATTCATAAATTGACAACTATTTACTATTCCTCTTAACAATAGGGTGTATTCCTTCACAGCCTTAGGCCTCATTCAGATGTCAATCTTTCTTGTACAAGTGCTATACGTGTTTTTCATAGACAGAACTCATACATCATATAGTCTATGGGACTGTTCGCATGTCTGTGTATTTTTGCAGTCCAAATGGTCCATAAAAAATCTAGACATTTTGATCCAAGTCTCAGATCAAACTTGCCATTGCAAATCTGTGGGTTAGTGAAAAAATCAGACTGCACTTGGATGCCATTTTGTCTATTTTTCACACATTATTTATTGAGAAGCACGTGACACCTCCATCATTTTTTTTTCATCCAAGAATACTGATGCACTGTAACTCTGATGAAAATCCATAAGCTGTCTGAAAAAGTACTAAACAAATGCTAAAGAAAATAAACATACGCCCTGCAATGTGAAAAGGACTTGCTGATCATATGTTGTGCCAGAGCTGTGTCTGTCAGTGTAGGAACATGGTCTTATCATACCTCATCTCCTGGACAGAGGAGGAAGCAAAAGAATCCAGATATTACAGCAGGGGATCACAACTGCTTTCTGTGAGGTAAAACATGTTTTTAAACAGGTAGGGAAATGTTTTACCTCAGAAATAGTCAGCTGCAACTGCATTCTATAATGTCTGTGTACACTCCCCTGAACAGACTGACTGCTTCTCTCCCAATCTGAGTGTGACTGCTTCATATATTTTTATGACGCTATCATGCTCGGGTTGGAAGATTCACAACCAGTCTGTGTATTGCAGTCCAATCTCGACCAATTTGCTCAGATGTTTGAATGAGTCTTTAGTCTTTACAACTTCTTTTAACTGCTCAGGTTTCAAAAGACGCAAGGTGGTGAAAAAGAAGTGACCTGACCATTCTTCAGGTGGTTTCTACTTCAATGCCACTCACTAGTTTACTCAGTGCAAGTTAGAAAAAACGCTGGCACTAAAGGCGTTGCAAAAGACTATGAAAAAGACACTGCAAAAGTCGCTTTAGGAAAAAATATCATAGCATATTATGCCTGATAAATATCGTCTGGTATGCTGGTGTCTAAAAGACGTCGTGGTCACATTCAGTGATGTTATTCATTCCTGTAGTGGACATCGCACTGTTTTACCTCTCCACTACCCAGCCGCTCATTATTCATTGAAGGAGAGTCTGGAGACCCTATGCACATTAAGCTGTTGGATGATCCTGCTGATATTGGCTGGTTCGGCTTAATTTAATCTATGTATAGACATACTTGGTCTGGACTGGTTAGTCTTATACGGCCCCTGACTGGCCTCCCCCCAACTCCCAATGACTGACAGGTCTTTCCCTATATACACAAATAAGGAAAGACCTGCCATTCAACTGGAAGGAGGCAGGGATAAGCAAGCCGGGGAACGCATAGGACTAATCAGCCAAGACACAGTGCCCGGCAGAATTCTTCCTGCTCTGATCCCTATAACTGACAGGTCTCTCCCTATATACACAAACTAGGTATTGAACCCATTCTACAGGTGGTGAGAATTTTTATTGATACCTTTTTTAATTTCACTCCATATTCAGTGACTTCAATAACATGGTGCCGACGATTGCGGTATGTACATGCGCTGACTCCGGTGGCATTTTATTGAAGTAATGTACTACAACAGTGATGACGAACCTTTTAGAGACTGAGCGCCCAAACTGCAGCCCAAAACCCACTTATTTGTCGCAAAGTGCCAACACGGTAATTTACCTGAATACTGAGGCTTTAGTTTAGAAAAAACTACTCATACAGAGAGCAGGCGGGGGTGGAGCACCCCATCAGAGCAGTGGGGTACTCGGTACCGGGTCCAGTACTTAACAGGGGGATGTCACGGTGGCTGACCCGGTCCGTGGCCCTGGGATGTCCATATAAAAGGGAAAGGTCTTTAAAGGGATGAAGTTTATGTTCGTGACGCCACCTGTGGTATTCGGTCAGGGTGACCGACGCTGCTTTAAGGGGTCCGCTGGGGTGATGTTATGGCAGCTAGATGGTATACCTTCCCACAGGTGAATTGTATCCCCAGGGCTTCCCGGTGTAAAGATGGTGAATGGTGAGTGGCGCAGAGAAGAACGAAGGCACAGGGTTGCAGTCTCTTTACCTTTACTGAAGACTTCAGCATCCACAGTCCACAGCACCAGACCACAGGGCAGGCACAGTCCGGCTGGTTTGGAGGCAAGTCCAGAGTCCCCTTGTCCAGGTGGAGAATAAAAGCCTTTCCTCTAGCGCCGTGGTGGTGTAGTCCCTTACTGCTAAGTTTCTCATAAGGTCCTCACAGATGTTATCTCTCTCTGTCCCCCAGATTGCATAGGACATACCCGTATGACTGGTGACTTGAGGCGGTTTATAGGGACTCTAGCACGCTCCAGCCTCTAAGGTTTTCACCGTGCCTCCTGGGTGTTAGGTCGGACAGGTAACGTAGAGTTCAGCTGTCCTGCCGGTCTCTGATGTAAGTCATAGAGGTCCTTACAACCTCGGTGTTCTGGCTACCGGTCTCTGCGCCTCAGAAGGAGGAAGCCTGCTCGGGGCTGGTACCCTTCTGATATCCTCTCCTGTGCTTCCTCTCCTGCAAACAATTTGGCCTTCAATGTCTCTTTCTGGGAGCTGCAGCTCTTTGGCCATGCACAGCTCCGTTGACCCTCTGTCCTCCTCAGACTACTGTCTGGAACTTTCTAACTCTCCCTACAGAATACCAGTTATATATATATGGGGAGTCACCTAGTAAATAGGATCGGAAGCTCCCCCTGGTGGCCTGGAGTGTGAAGTGTTGCATGCTTGTGGTACCTGGATGCAGTTATCCTTCCTTGCCTCCAAACGTAGCATCACTCTCGCCGGGAGGAAAGCAATACCACTGTGATGACCAGAACCCTGGGGCGCCACAGGGGCAGCAGAGAGCAGCCACTGACAGGAACAGGGGTACCAGACTGCATATATAAAGGAATATGCTCCCCTCCATCCAGGTATATGCTCCCCCATCCTGGTATATGCCCCCCATTTTTGTATATGCTCCACCATCCTGGAATATGCCTCTTATCCTTGTATATGTCCCCATCCTGGTATATGCTCCCCCATCCTGGTATATGCTCCCCCATCCTGGTATATGTCCCCATCCTGGTATATCTCCCCATCCTTGTATATGTCTCCACCCTGGTATATGTCCCCCCACCCTGGTATATGGCTCCCCCATTGTGGTATATGCCTTTCATCCTGGTATACACTACCATTCCAAAGTTTAGGGTCACTTAGAAATATCCTTATTTTTGAAAGAAAAGCACAGTTTTTTCCAATGAAGCTAAAATTAAATGATTCAGAAATACACCCTATACATTGTTAATGTGGTAAGTGACTATTCTAGGTGCAAACGTCTGGCTTGTAATGCAATATCTTCATAGGTGTATAGAGGCCCATTTCCAACAACCATCACGCCAGTGTTCTTATGGTACTTTGTGATTGCTAACTGTGTAAGAAGGCTAATGAATGGTTAGAATACCCTTGAAAACCCTTGTGCAAGTATGTTAGCACAGCTGAAAACAGTTTGGCTGATTAGAGAACCTATAAACCTGACCTTCCTTTGAGCTAGTTGAGAATCTGGAGCATTACATTTGTTGGTTCCATTAAACTCTCAAAATGGCCAGCAAAAAAGAACTTTCATGTGAAACTCGACAGTCTATTCTTGTTCTTTGAAATGTAGGCTATTCCATGCAAGAAATTGCCAAGAAATTGAAGATTTCCTACAACGGTGTGTACTACTCCCTTGAGAGGAGAGCACAAACAGGCTCTAACCAGAGTAGAATTAGAATTAGAGGCTCCGCTGCACAACTGAGCAACAAGACAAGTACATTAGAGTCTGTACTTTGAGAAATCGAAGCCTCACAGGTCCTCAACTGGCAGCTTCATTAAATAGTACACACAAAACGCCAGTGTCAACGTCAACAGTGAAGAGGCGACTCCGGGATGCTGGCCTTCAGGGCAGAGTGGCAAAGAAAAAGCCATGTCTGAGACTGGCTAATAAAAGGAAAAGATTAATATGGGCAAAAGAACACAGACATTGGACAGAGGAAGATTGGAAAAAAGTGTTATGGACAGACGAATCCAAGCTTGAGGTGTTTGGATCACACAGAAGAACATTTGTTTGACGCAGAACAACTGAAAAGAAGCTGAAAGAGTGCCTGACGCCATTTGTCAAACATGGTGGAGGTAATGTGATGGTCTGGGGTTGCTTTGGTGCTGGTAAAGTGGGAGATTTGTATGCAGCGTCCCAGGTTTCTGGTCATTGCAGTAATATCATTCTCCTCTAGGGGGGAGTGATGTTACGTTTGGAGGCAAAAGAAGGATAACCAAATCCAGGTATCAAAAAGATGCAACACATTTCATACTCCAGGCCACCAGGGGGAGCTGCTCCTATTTATTAGGGCACTCTTCACATTTAGGTAAAACTAGTTGCCTGGAGAGGAAGTTAGGCAGTTGCTGGCTGAGCTTCGCTCAGGTAGTTGGTCCCTGACAGGGGTGGGAGCCTGTCAGAGGCCTAGACAGAAGGATACGTGGCTGTGCCTGCCCTAAGTGCGGCAGTTCCTAAGAAAGGACATGAAAAGAGAATTGTATTGTAGAGAGGGTGGAAAAGTCATAGCAAAAGGAGTGGATACCAGAAGGAGTTCTGCCTTACACAGGCTGCCTCCTTCTGAGGCCCAGGATCCCGGTAGCCGGAACACCGAGGGAGCAACAGTCCTTTATGCCTTGCTCCAGAGACCGGCAGGACAGCTAATTGCAAGTTACTGATCCGCCCCTATACCCAGGAGGCAAGGTGGCACCCACCAGAGGCCGGGGCATGATGGAGTCCCTGTAAAAAGCCTCAAGCCACCGGTCATACGAGTTTGTCCTATCCATCAGGGGGACAGAGAGAGAGAGAGAGAGACAACATCAACAACATCTGTGAGGACCTTATGTGAGGCTTAGCAGTAAGGTACTACAACACCAAGGCGCTAGAGGAAGGCTACTGATTTCTACCTGGATAAGGGGACTCCAGATTTGCCTCCAAACCGGCCGGACTCTGCCTGCCCTGTGATCTGGTTCCCTGGACTGTGGATGCTGGAGCCTTCATTAAAACGTAAAGAGACTGCAACCTTGTGGCCTCGTTCTTCACTGCGCCTCACACCATCCACCATCTACACACTGGGAAAGCCCTGGGTATACACTTCATCTGTGGGAAGGTATAACATCTAGCTGCCATAACATCACCCCAGCGGACCCCTTAAAGCAGCGTCGGTCACCCTGACCGAATACCACAGGTGGCGTCACGAACATTCCCCTTTAAAGACCTTTCTGTTGTGAATTTGGATTCTGCGCTCCCCCGGTGGCTACTGGTGGAATTGAACTGGTGTTTTCATCTTCTCTGTTCACCTGTTCCCATCAAGATGTGGGAGTCGCTATATAACCTTGCTGCTCTGTTAGTTGCTTGCCGGTCAACAATGTTATCAGAAGCCTCTCTGTGCTTGTTCCTGCTCCTAGACAACTACTAGATAAGTTGGACTCTTGTCCCTGTTTGTTTTTGCATTTTTGTTCCAGTTCACAGCTGTAGTTTCGTTACTGTGTCTGGAAAGCTCTTGTGAACAGGAATTGCCACTCTGGTGTTATGAGTTAATGCCAGAGTTTTAAAGTAATTTCTGGATGGTGTTTTGATAGGGTTTTCAGCTGACCATGAAAGTGTCCTTACTGTCTTCTGCTATGTAGTAAGTGGACCTCAAATTTGCTAAACCTATTTTCATACTACGTTTGTTATTTCATCTTAACTCACCGCCAATACATGTGGGGGGCCTCTGTCTCCTTTCGGGGTATTTCTCTAGAGGTGAGCTAGGACTGATATTTTCCTCTGCTAGCTTTATTTAGTCCTCCGGCTGGTGCTGGGCATCTAGAATCAACGTAGGCATGCTACCCGGCCACTGCTAGTTGTGCGTTAGGTTTAGTTCATGGTCAGCTCAGTTCCCATCTTCCAAGAGCTAGTTCCTATATATGCTTATGCTTTGTTCTCTTGCCATTGAGATCATGACAGTTTGACCGGCCACTAAAGGGTTAAAATCCTTGGCTGAGAAAGGAGAGAAATAAGTAGTCTGCTGAAATTTTTTTTTTTTTTTTTTTTTCTCTCCTTCTAATCTTTGAATGGCTCTGTCTCCACCTGTTTGTAATGGATCTTCAGAGTGTAACTGCAGGTTTGAATAATCTCGCCACGAAGGTACAAAATTTGCAAGATTTTGTTTGTCATGCACCTGTATCTGAGCCGAGAATTCCTTTGCCGGAACTTTTCTCGGGGAATAGATCTGGGTTTCAGAATTTTCGAAATAATTGCAAATTATTTTTGTCCCTGAAATTTCGCTCTGCCGGAGACCCTGCACAGCAGGTCAGGATTGTGATTTCCTTGCTCCGGGGCGACCCTCAAGACTGGGCTTTTTCATTGACACCAGGGGATCCTGCGTTGCTCAATGTGGATGCGTTTTTTCTGGCCTTGGGGTTGCTTTATGACGAACCTCATTTGGAGCTTCAGGCAGAAAAAACTTTGATGTCCCTATCTCAGGGGCAAGATGAAGCGGAAATTTACTGCCAAAGATTCCGTAAATGGTCTGTGCTTACTCAGTGGAATGAGTGCGCCCTGGCGGCGACTTTCAGAGAGGGTCTCTCTGATGCCATTAAGGATGTTATGGTGGGGTTCCCTGTGCCTGCGGGTCTGAATGAGTCCATGACAATGGCTATTCAGATCGATAGGCGTTTGCGGGAGCGCAAACCAGTGCACCATCTGGCGGTGTCCACTGAGAAGTCGCCAGAGAGTATGCAGTGTGATAGAATTCTGTCCCGAAGCGAGCGGCAGAATTTTAGACGGAAAAATGGGTTGTGTTTCTATTGTGGTGATTCTACTCATGTTATATCAGCATGCTCTAAGCGCACTAAAAAGCTTGATAAATCTGTTTCCATTTGCACCTTACCATCTAAGTTTATTCTATCTGTGACCCTGATTTGCTCTTTGTCATCTATTACCACGGACGCCTATGTCGACTCTGGCGCCGCTTTGAGTCTTATGGATTGGTCCTTTGCCAAACGCTGTGGGTATGATTTAGAGCCTTTGGAGACTCTTATTCCTCTGAAGGGGATTGACTCCACCCCATTGGCTAATAATAAACCACAATACTGGACACAAGTAACTATGCGTATTAATCCGGATCACCAGGAGCTTATTCGCTTTCTGGTGCTGTATAATCTACATGATGATTTGGTGCTAGGATTGCCTTGGCTGCAATCTCACAACCCAGTCCTCGACTGGAGAGCTATGTCTGTGTTGAGCTGGGGATGTAAGGGGGCTCATGGGGATGTACCTGTGGTTTCCATTTCATCATCTATTCCCTCTGAAATTCCTGAGTTCCTGTCTGACTATCGTGACGTCTTTGAAGAATCCAAGCTTGGTTCATTACCTCCGCACCGAGAGTGCGATTGTGCCATAGATTTAATCCCGGGTAGTAAATACCCAAAGGGTCGTTTATTTAATCTGTCTGTGCCTGAACATGCTGCTATGCGCGAATATATAAAGGAGTCCTTGGAAAAGGGACATATTCGTCCATCGTCATCTCCCTTAGGAGCCGGTTTTTTCTTTGTGTTAAAAAAAGACGGCTCTTTGAGACCATGTATCGATTATCGGCTTTTGAATAAGATCACTGTAAAATATCAATACCCATTGCCGTTGCTGACTGATTTGTTTGCTCGCATAAAGGGGGCCAAGTGGTTCTCTAAGATTGACCTTCGTGGGGCGTATAATTTGGTGCGAATCAGGCAGGGGGATGAGTGGAAAACCGCATTTGATACGCCCGAGGGCCACTTTGAGTATTTAGTGATGCCTTTTGGTCTTTCAAATGCTCCGTCAGTTTTCCAGTCCTTTATGCATGATATTTTTCGCGATTATTTGGATAAATTTATGATTGTGTATCTGGATGATATTCTGATTTTTTCGGATGACTGGGACTCTCATGTCCAGCAAGTCAGGAGGGTTTTCCAGGTTTTGCGGTCTAATTCTTTGTGTGTGAAGGGTTCTAAGTGTGTTTTTGGGGTACAGAGGATTTCCTTTTTGGGATTTATTTTTTCTCCCTCTTCCATTGAAATGGATCCTGTCAAGGTTCAAGCTATTTGTGATTGGACGCAGCCCTCTTCTCTTAAGAGTCTTCAGAAATTTTTGGGCTTTGCTAACTTTTATCGTCGATTTATTGCTGGTTTTTCGGATATTGCTAAGCCATTGACCGATTTGACTAAGAAGGGTGCTGATGTTGCTGATTGGTCCCCTGACGCTGTGGAGGCCTTTCGGGAGCTTAAGCGCCGTTTTTCCTCTGCCCCTGTGTTGCGTCAGCCTGATGTTGCTCTACCTTTTCAGGTTGAGGTCGACGCTTCTGAGATCGGAGCCGGGGCAGTGTTGTCGCAGAAAAGTTCTGACTGCTCCGTGATGAGGCCTTGTGCCTTCTTTTCCCGGAAATTTTCGCCCGCTGAGCGGAATTATGATGTTGGGAATCGGGAGCTTTTGGCCATGAAGTGGGCTTTTGAGGAGTGGCGCCATTGGCTTGAGGGGGCCAGACATCAGGTGGTGGTATTGACTGACCACAAAAACTTGATTTATCTTGAGACCGCCAGGCGCCTGAATCCTAGACAGGCGCGCTGGTCATTATTTTTTTCTCGGTTTAATTTTGTGGTGTCATACCTACCGGGTTCTAAGAATGTTAAGGCGGATGCCCTTTCTAGGAGTTTTGAGCCTGACTCGCCTGGTAACTCTGAGCCCACAGGTATCCTTAAGGATGGAGTGGTATTGTCAGCCGTTTCTCCAGACCTGCGGCGGGCCTTGCAGGAGTTTCAGGCAGATAGACCGGATCGTTGCCCACCTGATAAACTGTTTGTTCCTGATGATTGGACCAGTAGAGTCATCTCTGAGGTTCATTCTTCTGCGTTGGCAGGTCATCCTGGCATTTTTGGTACCAGGGATTTGGTGGCAAGGTCCTTCTGGTGGCCTTCCCTGTCACGAGATGTGCGAGGCTTTGTGCAGTCTTGTGACGTTTGTGCTCGGGCCAAGCCTTGTTGCTCTCGGGCTAGTGGATTGTTGTTGCCCTTGCCTATTCCTAAGAGGCCTTGGACGCACATCTCGATGGATTTTATTTCAGATCTGCCTGTTTCTCAGAAGATGTCTGTCATCTGGGTGGTGTGTGACCGTTTCTCTAAGATGGTCCATTTGGTTCCTCTGCCCAAGTTGCCTTCTTCTTCCGAGTTGGTTCCTCTGTTTTTTCAAAATGTTGTTCGTTTGCATGGTATTCCTGAGAATATCATTTCTGACAGAGGGACCCAATTCGTGTCTAGATTTTGGCGGGCATTCTGTGCTAGGATGGGCATAGATTTATCTTTTTCGTCCGCTTTCCATCCTCAGACGAATGGCCAGACCGAGCGGACTAATCAGACCCTGGAGACATATCTGAGGTGTTTTGTGTCTGCTGACCAGGATGATTGGGTTGCTTTTTTGCCATTGGCAGAGTTCGCTCTCAATAATCGGGCCAGCTCTGCCACTTTGGTGTCCCCGTTTTTCTGTAATTCGGGGTTTCATCCTCGATTTTCCTCTGGTCAGGTGGAATCTTCGGATTGTCCTGGAGTGGATGCTGTGGTGGAGAGATTGCATCAGATCTGGGGGCAGGTGGTGGACTATTTGAGGTTGTCCCAGGAGAAGACTCAGCTTTTTGCCAACCGCCACCGTCGTGTTGGTCCTCGGCTTTGTGTTGGGGATTTGGTGTGGTTGTCTTCTCGTTTTGTCCCTATGAGGGTCTCTTCTCCTAAGTTTAAGCCTCGGTTCATCGGCCCGTATAAGATATTGGAGATTCTTAACCCTGTTTCCTTCCGTTTGGACCTCCCTGCATCCTTTTCTATTCATAACGTTTTTCATCGGTCATTATTGCACAGGTATGAGGTACCGGTTGTGCCTTCCGTTGAGCCTCCTGCTCCGGTGTTGGTTGAGGGTGAGTTGGAGTACGTTGTGGAGAAAATCTTAGACTCTCGTGTTTCCAGACGGAGACTCCAGTATCTGGTCAAGTGGAAGGGATACGGCCAGGAGGATAATTCTTGGGTGAATGCATCTGATGTTCATGCCTCTGATCTGGTTCGTGCCTTTCATAGGGGCCATCCTGATCGCCCTGGTGGTTCTGGTGAGGGTTCGGTGCCCCCTCCTTGAGGGGGGGGTACTGTTGTGAATTTGGATTCTGCGCTCCCCCGGTGGCTACTGGTGGAATTGAACTGGTGTTTTCATCTTCTCTGTTCACCTGTTCCCATCAAGATGTGGGAGTCGCTATATAACCTTGCTGCTCTGTTAGTTGCTTGCCGGTCAACAATGTTATCAGAAGCCTCTCTGTGCTTGTTCCTGCTCCTAGACAACTACTAGATAAGTTGGACTCTTGTCCCTGTTTGTTTTTGCATTTTTGTTCCAGTTCACAGCTGTAGTTTCGTTACTGTGTCTGGAAAGCTCTTGTGAACAGGAATTGCCACTCTGGTGTTATGAGTTAATGCCAGAGTTTTAAAGTAATTTCTGGATGGTGTTTTGATAGGGTTTTCAGCTGACCATGAAAGTGTCCTTACTGTCTTCTGCTATGTAGTAAGTGGACCTCAAATTTGCTAAACCTATTTTCATACTACGTTTGTTATTTCATCTTAACTCACCGCCAATACATGTGGGGGGCCTCTGTCTCCTTTCGGGGTATTTCTCTAGAGGTGAGCTAGGACTGATATTTTCCTCTGCTAGCTTTATTTAGTCCTCCGGCTGGTGCTGGGCATCTAGAATCAACGTAGGCATGCTACCCGGCCACTGCTAGTTGTGCGTTAGGTTTAGTTCATGGTCAGCTCAGTTCCCATCTTCCAAGAGCTAGTTCCTATATATGCTTATGCTTTGTTCTCTTGCCATTGAGATCATGACACCTTTCCCTTTTACACGGACGTCCCTAGGGCCACGGACCAGGTCAGCCACCGTGACATCCCTCTTGAGAACTGAAGGACCCGGTACCGAGTACCCTGCTGCCCTAGACGGGGCGATCCATGTACAAGGTAAAAGGGATTTTGAATAAGGAAGGCTATCACTCCATTTTGCAACGCCATGCCATACCCTGTGGACAGCGCTTGATTGGAGCCAATTCCATCCTACAACAGAACAATGACCCAAAGCACACCTCCAAACTATGCAAGAACTATTTAGGGAAGAAGCAGGAAGCTGGTATTCTATCTGTAATGGAGCAGCCAGCGCAGTCACCAGATCTCAACCTCATTGAGCTGTTGTGGGAGCAGCTTGACAATATGGTCCGCAAAAAGTGCCCATCAAGCCAAACCAACTTGTGGGAGGGGCTTCTGGAAGCATGGGGTGAAATTTCTCCAGATTACCTCAGCAAATTAACTGCTAGAATGCCAAAGGTCTGCAATGCTGTAATTGCTGCAAAGGGAGCATTCTTTGATGAAAGCAAAGTTTGAAGGAGAAAATTATTTCAAATAAAAATCTTTTTTTTTTTAACCTTGTCAATGTCTGGACTAGATTTTCAATTCATTTGGCAAAACTCATTTGATTAATAAAAGTATGAGTTTTTATCGAAAACACAAAATTGTCTGTGTGACCCTAAACTTTGGAACCGT
Source organism: Ranitomeya variabilis (assembly GCF_051348905.1). Taxonomy (NCBI): domain Eukaryota; kingdom Metazoa; phylum Chordata; class Amphibia; order Anura; family Dendrobatidae; genus Ranitomeya; species Ranitomeya variabilis. The sequence goes on along the minus strand of NC_135235.1, from coordinate 545,722,986 downwards.
AGTGTATGTCCCCATCCTTGTATATGTCTCTCCATCCTTGTTTATGCGTCCCCCCATCCTGGTATACAGTGCCAGCAAAAAAAAATCTTTACACTTGTGCATCAAAAATGACTTCCGTGTCATGATTTCACTTCTAAGAGTGCACACAATGGGGGAGATGATAAAAAACTGTCTAATAGCAAAACTGGCTTAGTTGCCCATAGCAACCAATCAAAGCTCAGGGTGACATGATGAAATACTAATTGTAACGAAACATCCACAATAAAACACTTGAATGTTAAGATTTTATGGTTTAGATAAACTTGTAAAGATTTTTTTTGTCAGCACTGTATGCTCCCCCATCCTGGTATATGGTCCTCCATTATGCCTGCGCTACTGTTGTTCAATACATAGAAAAAAACCCAAACAATAAACGCTCCTACTCACTTTTCTCCCGCTCCCCTGCAGCATGTCGTCATCTGAAGCCAGCAGCTGACTTCAGCATCCAAGGGACGAGAGAGCATGATGTGACTGCAGGTACCCAGTCACATGAATGGCCACATCAGCTGTGTATTGTGGCGCACGGACTCGGCATGTGTATGCGAGGACACACATCCAGCTGAAGCAGGAGCTGGCAATAAAACGGCGCCATAGTGCGGTATGCGCATGCACTGTCTCCGGTGCCACACTGCGCAGGTGTCGAGGCTTCAGACAGAAGAACACATCTCCGCTTATTTTATAGATAGAGAGACCTCTCAGTCACTTGGTTTTCAATCTATGTGTTCTTTGAAATGTTGCAGTGTTTTAGAGTAATACATATCTGGATGCAATCGTACAGTTACACTGTGCATAATGCATAACACATAGTGCGGGGCGGAGATTACAAAGGTGGCTGGCCGCAATGCCCGCACAGGCGCAGTGTGCAAGCCTGGCTGGAACGTCAGACGGCCAGAGCTTACTGCGTCTGCGCAGCACAGCAGTACACTGCGCAGGCGCCGGTTTTAAACCGTTAACAGCGCTGAGGGGGTGGCGCCGAAAGCGCAGGAAGATTGGAGTGACGGCAGAGGAGCTGGTCAAGCTGGGGAGTGAGGACCCGCCTACCTGGCTAGAGACAGGAATTGTGGCTAAGTATAAAAACGCTTTATTTGGGGTATACTTGAACCTAAAACTAAAAGAGCCACCTTGTTAGAATGCAGCATTACTGCTGCACAAGGTGGCTCTTTTAGTTTATAACAGCTGGAGGGGGGTGACAGTGGCCCTTTAAGATCAATACTAGACATATCGTACGTACCACAAAATTAGAACCTGGAAATCAATGGGAATAAATACTGTATTTTGCAATGGGTTCTGATGCTGATGTCCATCACTGGGAAGGATTAAGGCCAATATTGAATAAAAGGGGCGTTTCTGGTTGAATGGGTGGTCTCCCACCTTTCAGGCAATTATGACATATCCTATATGTCTATGGTGGGAAAGAATCCAGTTCAGCAAGCCCAGATTAATAGTGTTCTCCACCATCACAAGTCACAGTCAGCGATATTTCCAAGTTTACTGCACTTGCTTTCTCCAATTATCTGTGTCACTGTCGCATGTTAGATTGTTCCTACGTGGAGCTGACCTTTAATTAAACATGTCAATGTTATTAGATCCTACAAATCCCAGGCGAGAGTTATCCTTTAATCCACTAAACATGTCAGCCTATTCTCCAGTGGTCTCGGCTAGCCTGTAAATTGTGTCGCAGTCATCGCCCCTCTAAGTCTATTTGTTCACATAACGCTTTCCCTCAGATTTGGGCCATCAACGTGTTTAAACAGGCGTAGTAAGAGCGCCTCTCGTCTGTGTAGACAACAGTCTAATCTCCTGAAGAAAAATAAGAGCAATATTTGAAGGCTATTATGGGAGTCCCAGAGGTAAATGTGAGTTTACGGGTTAAATTATTTAATTCATCATCCACAGGGCCGCAGGGCTATGGGAATGTGGTGCTCATTTGATGAGGCTGTTTCCAGCAGGGCTCAAATCACTGACATATCTCATATATACGAAATTGGCGGCAAGTCTGTACACAGCTGAGAAGAGCCGACTTTGAATATATATCTATAGCTCTGTACCTTCACCTCCTGTATGTGCAGGTTAATACTGAAAATAAGCAAAATCTTCTATTTATTATGTATTGTCTGTACATAGTGCCTTTACAGATGCTAACGGTGTGCCAGTCACAGAATGCTATCCTTGGATAGTCCTCATTCTTCCTGCCATAGATGCTCCCTGTGAGTACCATCCATAGATGCTACTTTAGTGCCAGTCATTGTTGCCACTCAGTGTTCAGTCGCAGATGGTGATCAATGTATTTGTCACAAATGCCCCCCCAGAGTGCAGTCCTTGGATACAAGTCAATGTGCCTGCCACAGATGCCCCTGAGAATGCCATGCAGAAATTCCCCTTCAAAACGCAGAATGCTGTCCCCCTTAATGTTCCTGCAAAAGAGGCCCATGAGCTTTTAATAATTGATGTAGCAGCCACAGACGCATGAGTTGCAGATGGTGTTTAATGTATTTGCCACAGATACCACTTTTCTGGCTCCCCCTTCCCTCCCCACCCCTAAAGTGTTGTCTTTGGATACCTCTCAATTTGCCTGATATAGGAAGCACCTGAAAATGCCATCTATGAGTTTCCATGTAGCCTAATGTGCTAGCAACAGGTAATCCCCAGAATTATGTAAATGGATACTCATTAATGTGTATAACATAGCCCTAATCATACATTAATTCATTGACATCACTTTAATTCCTGCCCAAATTATTATTATTATTATTATTATTATTATTATTATTTATTTATATAGCACCATTGATTCCATGATGCTATACATGAGAAGGGGTTACATACAAATTACTGATATCACTTACAGTAAGCAAACTAACAATTACAGACTGATACAGAAGGGCGAGGACCCTGCCCTTGCGGGCTTACATTCTACAGGATGGTGGGGAAGGATACAATAGGTTGAGGGTTGCAGGAGCTCCGGTGTTGGTGAGGCGGTAGCTTCGGTAGTGGTTAGGAGGCATTGAGGTCAGTGCAGGCTGTAGGCTTTCCTGAAGAAGTGGGTCTTCAGGTTCCGTCTGAAGGATCCGAATGTGGTTGATAGGCTGACATGTTGGGGCAAAGAATTCCAGAGGATGGAGGATATTGGTGAGAAGTATTGGAGGCGGTTGGGTGAGGAGCAAATAAGCGAGGAGGAGAGAAGGAGTTCTTGGGAGGACCAAAGATTACGTGCGTGAAGATATCTGGAGATTAGTTCAGAGATATATGGAGGAGACAGGTTATGGATGGCTTTTTAGGTTAGTATTAGTAATTTGAACTGGATACCCTGAGGGAATGGGAGCCAGTCAAGAGATTTGCAGAAGGGGGAAGCGGAGGAGTAGCGAGGAGAGAGATGAATTAGTCAGGCAGCAGAGTTAAGGATGGATGGGAGAGGTGCAAGGGTGTTAGCAGGGAGGCCACAGAAAAGGATGTTGCAGTAGTCAAGGTTCACGGTTGAGGAAAGGACGGATTCTGGAGATATTTTTGAGCTGGAGGCGACAGGAGATGGAAAGAGCTTGGATGTGCGGTTTGAAGGACAGGGCAGTGTCAAGGGTTACTCCGAGGCAGCGGACTTCCGGTACGGGGGAAAGCGTGATGTCATTAATTGCGATAGATAGGTCAGGTAAGGAAGATCTATGAGATGAAGGAAAGATGATGAGTTCAAATTTATCCACATTGAGTCTGAGGAAGCGAAAGGAGAAGAAGGAGGATATGTCTGATAGACACTCCGGGATTCTGGACAGCAGAGAGGTGACGTCTGGGCCAGAAAGGTAGATCTGAGTGTCATCAGCATAAAGGTGTTACTGGAATCCATGGGACTTTATGAGTTGTCCCAGGCCAAATGTATAGATTGAGAAGAGTAGGGGTCCTAGAACAGAGCCTTGGGGGACTCCAACAGAGAGAGGATGGGATGAGGAGGTAGTGTGGGAGTGGGAGACACTGAATGTGTGGTAAGAAAGGTATGAGGCGATCCAGGATAGGGCGAGATCTTTGATGCCAAAGGAGGAGAGGATCTGTAGTAGGAGGCAGTGGTCAACTGTGTCAAAAGCAGAGGACAGGTCTAGAAGGAGGAGTACAGAGTATTGTCCATTAGCTTTGGTTGTAAGTAGGTCGTTAGTAATTTTGGTCGGGGCTGTCTCAGTTGAGTGATGGGGGCAGAAACCAGATTGTAGATTGTCAAAAAGCAAGTTAGATAAGAGGTGGGAGGAAAGTTCAGCGTGGACGTGCTGCTCCAGGAGTTTGGAAGCGAATGGAGCAGCGATATTGGGCGATAGCTGGACATAGCAGTTGGATTGAGGGTTGGCTTTTTAAGGATAGGCATGATTATTGCATGTTTGAAAGCAGAAGGGAAGGTGCCAGAAGTTACTGATAGGTTGAAGAGGTGGGTTAGGGATGGGATACGAGTGGTGGTGAGGTTGGGGAGGAGGTGGGATGGGATGGGGTCGAGCGCACAGGTGGTGAGGTGCGATTTGGAGAGGAGACAGTTAAGTCCCCCTTCAGTGATGTTAGATAGGGAGGTTATGGGGTTTGGGCATTGATCTGGTATACAAAGGGGTTGTGGTGGTTGAACAATGAAGACTTGCCTTGTTTGGTCGATCTTATTTTTAAAGTGTGTGGCAAAGTCCTCAGCAGAGATAAGGGAGGTTGGAGGGGGCAGTGGGGGGCAGAGGAGGGAGTTAAAGGTTTTGAATGACTGTTTGGGGTTGTAGGATAGGGAAGATGCGAGGGTTGTGAAGTAGGCCTGTTTAGCAGAGGTGACAGCAGATTTAAAAGCGAGTATTGCCTGTTGGAATGCAGTGAAGTGGTCTTGTGAATGCCCCTCAAGCGTGCCTATCACAAATGGTCTTTAGTATGCTTGCCACAGATACCTCCCAAAGTGTTTTCTTTGGATACCCCTCAATTTGCCTGCCTTAGATGCCGCTGCTCAATCCCTAAATGCTCTTTTAGTAACAGCCATAAATGCCCCTCAGCATGCCTGCCACAAATACCCCTTCTAAGGTGTCTGTAAGACACATAGTGGATGAAAGAAAAACCTGGAATAATGCTTTAGTATATCTAGGACAAAAAGTGATTAATCAGCATTTCAACCAGACAGGTTGATTATGAGCATCTGAATGGCTGCTCACCATCTCTCCATCCTTCGGTGTGGATCCCTTGGTAAAATGAGACCTGTTTGTCTCACACATGGCTAAGTGTATGTATGTAGTTATACAGCTCTCCTGGATTGAGTGCCTTTGCTAAAGGAATAAGAAGTTGGACTCTAAGCCAGGCGGGATAACCAGCACTACTGTATGGACGTGTTGTTTTATTTTCTGCTAGACAAGGGTTGTACTTGAGCCTCCTGTCATGAGGTTAATGAGGACTGAAATGAACCAGCGGGACTTTAAACAGAAACGGTTTCTGTGATACCTCAGGTCGCTCCCAAGTGAGCAGCCTTGTTACATTTGGTATTAGAAGTGTGGGCAGCATTCCCAGGGAGCACATGTGACTGTTACAGAAGTACTGCATGTCATGGATGAAGGCAGCTATAAGCCAGGGAGCAACGTCAAACAGCTTGGAGGACCTAGTTAAACAGGTGCAAGCCTAGCAGCACCAGCAACAACAGCAACACCTACAGCAGCAAAAGCTGGCACAGCAGGAGACAAGTTAGCTGCTTATGCAACAGCCCCAGCAGCAACAGTACCAGCAACAGCACTGACAACACAAGCAGAACGAAATACTCACAGTGGCGGTTCATGGCAGCTCCAACTCCAAGGTCAGCTGATGATTTTTGTATCTGGAAGGAGGGGAGGAGAGCCTTGCAGAAAATGATCCCGGGTGATGATATAGAGGCCTTTTTAACCGTTTTTGAAAGAGTCGCCGATAGGGAGAAACTCCTGTTACAGCAGTGGGTGGAAGTCCTGGAGCCATTCTTAACGGGGGAGCCACAAAAAGCCTACTGTGATTTAGCCTTACAGGATGCAAAAAGTATGAAAAAATTCACAACAGAAATTTTGGCACGCTTGGGGGTGACAGTGTTTGTCAGGAAACAAACAGTCCACTGCTGGGCATATCATCATGATAAACCCCCTCGCTCCCAAGTGTTTGATCTGCTGCACCTCATGAAAAAGTAGTTGCAGCCAGAGTGTTCTACCCCAGCGCTGATGGTAGAGCGAGTTGTAATGGACCAGTTTGTGTACTCCCTTACAAGCCAGATGCAAACTTGGGTTGCCCACGGAGATCCCCGGAATGCTGATGACTTTGTTGGACTGGTCGAAAGGTAATGGGGTTGATGGTTCCTTTGGGAGACAAAGTCCCAGTGGGCAGTGGAGGTCATGTTGAGGGTCTCATCGGGGGGATGTAATTTGGTGGCAATGTCACTGCCCAGGTCACATAGTTGCCCAATGTCCACTGACCACCGAGAAAATGGACTGCATTATCGGTCGCCGGTGTTCATTCTATGCATATCTGGCTTGGAGAGTGGACTGTCCACTCGACGAGGGGCCCAAAGTTTGTCCTGTAAAAGTGAATGGTCATACTCCCTCTCCAGTTGATACCTGGGAAGAAGGTGGACGTCTGCTGCATTCACGGGGATGCTAAAGACTAGCTGGTGGCCAGAGTGGTCATTGAGACAGCCCAAGGTACTGATTCCCAAGAGGTTGGCTTGGTCCTGGATTTATTGCACCCAATTATCATAGGCCGGGACTTTGTTTTGCTTTGGGACTTATGGGAGGGTGAAGACCTCAATTGTTTGGGTAAGAGACGGGTTAGCCCTAAAAAGTTTCACCAACCCAAGAGCCTGACGGTTTGCTCTTCTGTGTAATGGTGGGAGATAAGGAGGTAGTATCCCCGGATGCCAACATTCCTGAGATAGAGGTGACCAGAGAACATTTTAGCTCCACCCAACATAAGGACTTAACTCTAAAAGAAGCGTTCAATAAGGTAACCGTTATAAACTGCATAGCAGAGGAGCCAGGGGCTAACACAAAGTTTCCCTAACTCATGTTGAGTGGGGACTTATTGTATCAGGTTACTACAGTAAGGGAGGAGATAGTGTAACACTTGTTGGTACCACGATCCTGTAGATGGAGGGTGTTGGATATAGCCCATTCACATGTCCTGGGTAGTCATCTGGTGGTGGACAAAACTCAAGAACGGGTCATATGGATGTTCTATTGGCCCTGATGTCACCAGGAATACCTAAGGTATTGCAAGTCCTGTGCCACCTGCCTGTCAACTGCTTCCACCTCATGGCAAGACAAGGACTCCATTGAAACTCCATATTTGCTGGTTAAGCCAGAAGGGGACAGTGACGATTTTACAATACCCGAGAAGCTGTTGAAGGCCCAAAAAAACAACAAGATCATGAATTTCTGCAGCAGAACCGAGACCTGTTTTCAGATTTGCTGGTGTGTACCGATGTCATAGAACACAAGGTTCTGACAGAACTCCATGTGCAGATGAATTCAAAGCCCTATCAATCTCCAGAAGCCCAACGAGAACTGATCTCCAAGGACATGAAGAGTATGCTGAATCTAAGAATTACTGAAGAATCTAAGAGCGGGTGGTGTAGCCTCATTGTCATTGCTCCAAAACCTGATGGAGAATGGAGATTCAGTAATGATTATCGGAAGCTAAACGAAGTATCAAAGTTTGATGCATATCTGAAGCCATGTGTGAATGAGCTGATTGAGAGACTTGAGCTGGCAAGGTACATTACCATCTCTGGTCTAACAAAGAAATATTGGCAAATCCCCATATGACAAGAAGCCAAGGAGAATACGGCTTTCTCTACGCTCGATAGTTGCTTACAATATGTCCGGATGTCGTTCGGACTGCAGGGAACTCTGGCCACTTTCCAGAGGGCCATGGACCGGATCCTCACACTCCATGAGAATTGCGCTGTGGAATACCTGGACGATATCGTAATCTTCATCCTGGATTAGGGAAGTCATCTGGGAAAGGTCAAGGCGGTGTGTGATGCGGGGTCCTCTATAAATCCAGACAAATGTGTCATGGTGAAAGAGGATGCCAAATACCTTCGATATGTAGTAAGGAGAGGCAAAATCAAACCCCAGATCAATAAAGTAGACACAATCCATAACTGATCGAAACCACTCTAAAAAAAGTTGGGGCCTTTGTGGGAATCGTGAGGTACTACAAGAAGTGCATTCCAAACTTTGCGATGGTGGCCGCACCCCTGACTGTCCTCCTTAAGGGGTCAAAATCGGTCATGGCCAAATGGACATCGGAGGTGGAGACGTCCTTTCAAGAACTGAAAGTAACTCTGTGTAAGGAGCAAGTCCTGATTACCCCTGACTTTAAGAAAGAATTTGTACTCCAAACGGACACTTCTGAAGTCGAATTAGGAGAGATACATGGAGAGGAGAATCCTGCTTTCTACCTGAGTAGGAAACTGTCAGCATGTCAGAAAAATTATTACATTGTAGAAAAGGAATGCCTGGGCATAAAGTGGGCGGTGGACACACTGCTATACTATCTCTTAGGGTGAAAATTTAAATTAGTGTCAGACCATAGCCCACTAAGGTGGATGAGGAAGAAAAAGGGAACAATGCTTGTATTACCTGCTGGTTTCTAGCCCTGCAGGATTTCAGCTTACATGGTAATTCTGATGCCCTCTTGAAAATCCTATGTCTAGTAGTAGAAGGTCCCAAATTCACTGCTTTAAGCAGAGGTGGGCGGTATCTAAGGTGGCTGTTAGACATATAGTGGATGGAAGGTAAACCTGGCGTAATGCTTTAGTATATATAGGAATGTGATGAGCTGGCCTTGTTCTAAGACTATTGGACCAATGGACGTAGATTGAAATTGGCGGCTCTAAGAGATGCAGACTATTTACAGCACGGAGCACCAGTTTTGTTAATCTTACATCAAGAGATTTACTTGCTGTGTTTTATTAGAGATTTGCTTGTTTGTCAGTTCAGCCTCAGGAATCAATGTTTCCATTCAGTGACAGTAAGCAAAGGAAGACGTGCAGGCTGGATCTTATGAATACATAAGGCCATGCCCAAGATTAGTAATCAAGGAACTCAATCATTTCAATATTCTCCCAGGCACTAGTCCAATTGTGTGGATGGAATTAGCAGATCCAATGGAGCCATCACTACAGGTGTCACACATGAAGTCTCAGGTGATGGGCTTCTGGAACATTCTTTATTCTTTGACTAAAAGCTAACGTTTAATGGGGAAGGTGTGAACACTTCCGCCCATCCAGGGGGCTGATCCCAGGGAGGGAGAACAAAAAGTCACATGTCTAGTCAAGGAGTCGTTGGAGTGACGACAATGAGCAAGGATCTAGTCTGAGGTCCTGGAGCCCATGGATGGATGGCCTATGGAGTTTGGAGATCGATTTCAGGCTGGGCTGGTTCCCCCTGCTACAGTTGAGGAATCTGGATTTATGGAACTTTCTTAAGGACTGTTGCTGCTGGATACATGAGTTTCAGTTGTGTCATCTGTCGTCTGGAGAAGTGTGGACTGTGACAACAGACTATACTGGAAAGAGGTACAAAATTTGTGGGCCAACCAAAAGTTGGGAGACAGTGAGTATCTCCTGGTACGGTGGTAGTGGGGCTACCAGTCACGGGGAGGGGATTTTGGAAAAAAAAATCAATGAAAGCTATACATTGGATTTAAAAAAAAAAATCATACTATGCCCTGAAAATTAACACATGTAGTCAGTATGGTAATGTCTGTGCTGAAGCTCTACATCTCCATAGAATAACAATATAGCTATGAGCATAGAAGCTATACTGGAAGCAACTCTCCAAAATAGAGTTGAAACTTGTGCTAGGCAGAAACATTTGTGCATTGACTGCAGGATGGTACACTAAGGCCTCCACAGATGTTAAAGACTGAGAGGCATAGGTAAATTGGTGGACCTGGTCCTGGGTATCTGTTTGGTCTCCTGTTTCATTGATTTTGGCTTATACATTATAGTTCTGCTCATGTTCCAAAAGCAGGAATGTTTTGGTCACATATTAGGACAGCATCTTGTATTCTTCAGTTCTTTCTTCCCCTATTACAACAAGCTGTAAAACGAGTAATCTGAAATTTGTAGTGGATGCAAACTTCTTGTGAACCTTATGTACCTGAATGAGGAATGTGATATATATAAACTTCTGTTATTAAGTAGTATTGGACCTTTAGCACATGTGCTCCCATAGATCTATATGCCTCCGTAATAGAAAGCTCCAACCATAAGTAGTAAGTATTGCAGTGGGCAACTGGTTGCATTTGCAATCACTGATGTTATAGTTTTTCAAGATGTCTAAGTTTGCATATAAGGAATACTACTCTGCTAAAATACATGTGGTGAACGCCATAGGTGCCACCTTAAAAGTGAAGAAACAGCTGGATTACCCTTGCCACTGTGATTCCAATCTACTGTAGTTTGCTATTATTTTGTTTGTCCGTGACCTCAGCCTTGCTTCTGGACTTTGCCTAATTCTCTTCCTCCTTTGACTACCGTATGCCTAATTCTCTTCCTTTTTTGACTACCGTATGTCACCTAGTCTAGGTTTTGACCCCAATACATTTTCTGATTAAGTCTTTCTCTTACCCTCATGGTTTGTTGCATCATTTATTCTGCCTAGTGATGACCCATAGCTGTGTTTCTGATCTGTTTCTTCTTCAGATGTTCCATTCATTGTATCCATCACTGATGAGTGGCTGCTCTACAAACATGACCTGGGAATACAACCAGGAAAGTTCATATGTCCTTGAGGGGGTAAAGGTTGAAGAACGAGGAGTTTTCTTCTTGTAGTTTAGTCATTGTATTTCCATTAGGAAAGGAAGTATCTTTCTGTTGAAAACAGTTGCATAGCATCTTAAAAATTCTTTTCATTGCCACATATCCAGTTTGGAAAAACATGATCATGGTGACTATTGCTTAATCTAAAGTTGTCACATAGGCCTAATTCTAAATTCTTTTGTTCTTTGGCAAATACCTTAGACCAGGTTCTAAACTCAAGGTAACAAAATAAACTGTACAATACTACAGGCTAACAAGACCTATGTTGAATTTCAGTTGTCATTTCAATCCACTAAACAACAAAGCGCCGCCTCTCTCTTGTTCTTCCATGTCTTGTTCCAAGAAATGCCTCACATACGATCCATCGCCTGGGAAGGACACTTAGCAACTGATCAGAGAGATTCACTGCATGGCTTTTGAAGGATAAAATATACTTATTTTTCATAGGACACACACAAGCAAACCGCTCACAGTTCATTAATCCTGTTGCCAATTATCTCTGTAAACCGTTAAAAAAAATCAATTTTTCTCCCCTTCTCTCGCTAAGTGGGACTGGCCCTTTCAACGTAGCTCGTTAATATTCTACATCTTCTCCACCTTCTAATTATTTTCTTTCTCCTTTTTCTTTCCTTTTTTTTTCCTTCTGCCTTTTCAATTCGCTAAACCTAGGAGCGTAATTAGAAGCCGAACAGTTATTAAAATGGTAGTTTAGAGAGAGCGAGAGAGATTCTTATAATTACATCCATCTCTCCAGAAAAATAGGCACAGCTTCAACCAGCGCTAATTAAAGAATCCCCAGCCGTTAGGGAGGGACGAGGGAGACACAAAATCCTATTTAATTAGTTTTTCCATGTTGTAAACGTTGAAAAGAAAGAGCAGAGAGATTTTGATGTTTTTATTTATTCCGAGCTATAAACTGATCTCTCCCTTTTTTATTTCTCTCAAGACTGGGGTGGTAGAAAGGTAATCACGAAAATCTGTTTCTAGTTCAGTTGCAGATTTTGGATTCCCAAAGCCCATGGTAGGTAGATTTTCTTTTATTTTCTCCATCAAAGTAGAAATGTTGCCACCCAGGATTAGGCTTGTGTGCTATTTTTTTTTATACATGAAAAATTAAATTGCACTAGACTATAATTTATAGGTCAAACCAATATCCAATGGAATGCAGCCTATAAATATTACCTAAAGGCTTTGTTCAGAATTAGAAAATGTGGATGCTTTTTTTACTAAAGAGGATCACATCATGTTGCGTATGGAATATCAGCTGAATATGATTTATTTGCATTAAACTGAGCTGTAATAACAGAAACAACCAGTGGACAAGTGTGGCGATGCGTCATGAACACCGCCCACACTGTGTACACGTTACTCAAATGTGACTGCAAAGGTGGGACTTCACTTTTCACATTCGCTCGTCCGCTCACTTATCAGAATAGGCTGACTATGAGCTAAGCGCAATCTACAGCAAGCGGGATGGTTGAACTGAGTAATATCTTTCCCAAGCACCTGACAGATACACTTCTTGCACTCAGGCATCCACAGTGTAACACAACCAGGCTATACTTTCCCTCTTTGAGGTTGTGGATACGTTTAGAGTAGCAAGGAACAAACTTATAAAAATTTAGATTAAATATACCATAAGAGTACATTGCCCACAAAGATGACAATAAGATGAAATAATAAAAACACACACATTAAAGCAAAAACAGAACAAAAATAATAGGGTTAAATACAGTTATATCTCACGCATTGTCCCTCCTGGATATGACCATGAGTTTCTGTAGATGAGATGTTATAAAGTTCTCATAACCCTTCCTTCACCCTTCCTCGTAGTTAGGTGAGAGGAAGGTGGCTAATCGTATGCAAACAAAAGTGGTTTAATGACATATGACATAAATTAGAATTATTTTCCCGTAGAATATGCATGTTCACGTAGTATATTGCCCAGCCACGTAGTATATTGTCCAGTCACGTAGTATATTGCCCAGCCACGTAGTATATTGCCCAGCGACGTAGTATATTGCCCAGTAACGTAGTATATTGCCCAGTTACGTAGTATATTGCCCAGCCACGTAGTATATTGCCGAGCCACATAGTATATTGCCGAGCCACGTAGTATATTGCCCAGCCACGTAGTATATTGCCCAGTAGCGTAGTATATTGCCCAACCACGTAGTATATTGCCCAGCCATGTAGTATATTGCCCAGCCACGTAGTATATTGCCCAGTTACGTAGTATATTGGCCAGCCACGTAGTATATTGCCCAGGCACGTAGTATATTGCCCAGCCACGTAGTATATTGCCCAGGCACGTAGTATATTGCCCAGCTACGTAGTATATTGCCCAGTAACGTAGTATATTGCCCAACCACGTAGTATATTGCCCAGCCACGTAGTATATTGCCCAGTTACGTAGTATATTGCCCAGCCACGTAGTATATTGCCCAGTTACGTAGTATATTGGCCAGCCACGTAGTATATTGGCCAGCGACGTAGTATATTGCCCAGCCACGTAGTATATTGCCCAGCCACGTAGTATATTGCCCAGCCACGTAGTATATTGCCCAGCCACGTAGTATATTGCCCTGTCACGTAGTATATTGCCCAGCCATGTAGTATATTGCCCAGTCACGTAGTATATTGCCCAGCCACGTAGTATATTGCCCAGCCACGTAGTATATTGCCCAGTCACGTAGTATATTGGCCAGCCACGTAGTATATTGCCCAGCCACGTAGTATATTGCAAAGCCACGTAGTATATTGCTCAGCCACGTAGTATATTGCCCAGTAACGTAGTATATTGCCCAGCGACGTAGTATATTGGCCAGTCACGTAGTATATTGCCCAGCTACGTAGTTTATTGCCCAGCCACGTAGTATATTGCCCAGTCACGTAGTATATTGCACAGCCACATAGTATGTAGTATATTGGTCAGCCACGTAGTATATTGCCCAGTAATGTAGTATATTGGCCAGTGACATAAAATAAAAAATAAACATATACTCACCTTAGTCCTGGCTCCTGTGTACGGCGCACGCGGCAGCTTCCGGTCCCAATGTTGGTATGACTATCAGCGCAGGAGCTGTGATGACGTCGCGGTCGCATGACCGTGACGCAATGGCAGGTCCTTCTCGCGCAGGCGCGGAGGACCTGTGAAGACGTCGCGGTCACATGACCGTGACGTCATGGCAGGTCCTTCACGCGCAGGCGCGCAGGCCCTGCGATGACGTTGCAGTCACATGACCGTGACGTCATGGCAGGTCCTTCTCCCATAGCATCCTTAGCACCGGAACCTACCGGCGGACAGGACGCGACGCCGGAGGGTGAGAATAATGTATTTTTTTTTATTATTATTATTTGTAACATTAGATCGTTTTACTATTGATGCAGCATACGCAGCATCAATAGTAAAAACGTGGTCACACAGGGTTAATAGCTGCGTAACCGGAGTGCGTTACACCGCGCTCCGGTAACACTGGCATTAACCCTGTGTGAGGGCTGACTGGATGACTGGAGGGGAGTATGGAGCGGGCACTGACTGCGGGGAGGAAAGAGCGTCCATATTGCCGCCAGACTGTGGCCGTCGCAATGGTCGTGGGCGTTTTGCCACGACCAATCAGCGACTTGGATTCCATGACAGACAGAGGCCGCGAACAATGAATATCCATGACAGAAAGAAGGACAGACAGACGGAAGTGAGCCTTAGACAATTATATAGTTGATTACTTTAATTTTCCAATCCTCAATCCTGGTGCTTGAATCCACAGAAGTAATTATGTCCAATATCTCCGTACCATACCCCGTGAGGTGAGGCTACATGTGTACATGTGAGAGGGTGCTTTCAAATCCTTCTTGATGCATGCACCCCCCAAATAGCCCCAAATATGATTTGTTTCAGTACATTGAGAGGTGGCTGTCAACAAGTAATGTCCTGCGTATGCCAACAAATCAACCAGTGCATGCTCAAGAGGGATTTGAAGCACCTCCTCCACGTATGCCTACACCTCAACCCCTTCCCCAACATATCCCACCAATGCCTACACCTCAACCTTTTCCCCAACATAACCCACCAATGCCTACACCGTACCAAATGGCACCCTTACAGCAACCTTACCAATATGGCCACTTTTCTAGACCCAGTGTTGGAGGCTGGTCCCAACCTGGGTTTGGACAACATGGACATATTGGTGGGGGTTATGACTCCCGTGAGGTGTACTATAGTCATGATGCCCATAGTATCCACCCTTATGGCCAGTACTCATCTGGGCAATCTGAGCATGGGCAGATTTTGGAGCAGGCCCAACAGAGAAGTCACCAACAGGGTGAAGGACAATTGGCCCAACAAAGG
Organism: Ranitomeya variabilis; assembly: GCF_051348905.1. Classification (NCBI taxonomy): domain Eukaryota; kingdom Metazoa; phylum Chordata; class Amphibia; order Anura; family Dendrobatidae; genus Ranitomeya; species Ranitomeya variabilis. The sequence goes on along the minus strand of NC_135235.1, from coordinate 545,707,828 downwards.
CCACAAGAGCAGCAACCCGAACTGCCGCCATTACCTCCACCAACGTATCAGAATCTGTAAAAAATATTTTCTTGTTGATAATTTTGTGTTATCTCCCAAAATTATTTAATCTGCTGTGATGGCAATGTGGTTTGTTTTATTTTTTACACTTTGGCCAAGTTAAAATGGCCCCAAAAGCCATATGATGTAAATATGGTGATTAAAAAAAAAATTTGGCTTATGATATCATTTATAAACAAACATTAACAAGCCAATTTCTTTGTGTTTGACAAATCATTATTACACCATACACAATTCAAACGTTTTGAAACATATCAAATGTAAATTTAATAAAAAAAAAAAAATTACAACATAAAGACAACATTATCTTGCCAGGGAGTAGCACCCTGAGGAGAAAGAAAATAATTTGTATACATATCCCTAACTTTTTGGCCAGAAAGGGTACGCCACTGAGGAAGGACTTGTGGTGTAGCCAACATGCCTTCACCACTGTCAGTTGAGGAGCACTCATGAATTCTTGTGAAGTTGTGTAAAACAACACAAGTTTTATGACTTCATTAACATTTGCCTCACTCAGCTGAATGGCAGACTGGAGAACACGCCATTTGGCACACATAATGCCAAAGGCGCACTCCACCAGTCGCAGCGCCCGTGAAAATCTCACATTAAACACCTGCCGCCGGTGGTCCAAGTTGCGCCGGGGATAAGGCCTCATTAGATGCCTGGTCAATTGGAAGGCCTCATCTTCCACAAGTACATAAGGGACTGCTTCAGCATTGGAGCCTGGGAGTTGTCGTGGTGGTGGGAGGTCCAACAGGTTTTCATGTAGCCGCCGACTCATAATGGACGAATTGAAGACACTAGAGTCTCCAGTTCGCCCATAGGCCCCAATATCTACAATTATAAACCTGTAGTTACTGTCAACTACAGCTAACAGAACTACAGAGAAAAACTGCTTATAATTGTAGAATTGTGAGCCCGAGTTCGTTGGCTTACGCACCCTGATATGTTTTCCATCCTGGGCTCCAATACAGTGAGGAAAATCACAAGGGTCAGAAAATCCAAGGGCTATTTTCAGCCAATCCTCCCTTTTGGGCTCCGGCATCACAAGTTCATGTAGTTTGTCCCATATTTGAACACATGTATAACGCACAATGCCCAAAATAGTAGACCTCCCTATCAGAAATTCCAGATGTATTCCAGCATAAGTTAATCCAGTTGACAGGAATCTGAAAGCACACAACAACAAAAATATTAGCAATGTTACAATGCTTGTTAAAAACCATAGTAAAGTAAAGTAAAATGAGGATATAAAAAGGCAGGATACCAGTGTACCTTACAAAATGTACACTGGCTACTAACATTTAACATTAACCACATATTTGTATCTGATTTTGTTAAATTGAACAATATAATTTAAATCTGATGCTTGGAAAATCAAAGTAGGCCAAAAAACATAATCAACATATGGTATGTGAGGATGGTGAATACATACCGTAAGGTAAGGAGAAGACGCTCCTCTGCAGATATGCATTTCCGCATCCTGGTATCCTGATAGGTTATTCCTGGACGTACTGCCAGCAACAAGATATCAAAGGTGGGTATTGTCATGCAACAGTACTGGAAGAATTTGTCCGGATGTGTCCGCAGAGCTGTATACAGCCTGTGAAAATGCCCTTTAGTGAGGCGTTGCCGCAAAAGTGGATGCACCCACATTCTTCTTCTCCTTCGCGGATCAACTATCACGGGGTATGGCTGCCCAAAGCGGCGTGACAAGACCCAATTAAATAACACCCGCTGAGTTGGTCTGAATTGCAGGAGGTCACACATGTTGCCCAAGTACCACCAAAACACCTACACAAGCAAAGCAACAAAATGGCCATATGGGAGGGTTCCACCTGTTGTAGAGGCCTTAAATAGGGTTTATGCTGATGACTTAAATTAATTTCAGGCCTCAAAACCGTTAAATATCCATTTTGTAAGGTTGCGTGAAAAAAACACATTACGGATGCCATACGGATTACATATGGAAGTTTACATGTGCAAAATACGCAGCCACACCCTGCCTACGGATGACATACGGATCACTGCTTTGGGATCATTTTTGCGTATTACGCCTTTAAAAAATGAACCAACCGTATTTCACTACGCTGAGTGTGACCCCGGCCTTAGACTGATGGGAGTAATAGTCCCATCAGCCGCCACCTGCTCTCTCTTTTATCACTTAAATGTAACTCACATCATTCTCCCCTGCTCGCGCCGATCGCTGGCAGAGCAGGGGAGAATGATGAGAGCCGTGTTCAGCACTTGGCACCGGGGAACAGCGCTTACTGTAACGTTTCTTCACCGACGCCGATGGGTGTCACACGGATGACATCCATGTGTGTTTTGCATGTGCACGTGTGGGACGTTTGCGGCCCGTGCTGACATTAACAACGGACATGTCAGCATGTTTTGCCCACAGACACACTGTCCGTGAAACACACTGACATGGGCACAGACCCATTCACTTGAATAGGCAAATAGCGCTCCGTTCCTCCCGAGTCTCCCTGTATGGCTAAGTAGTACTGTACAGCCACATATGGGGTATTGCCACGTTCAGTAGAAATTGTGGGACAAATTTTGGTGCCATTTTTACCCACTTCTTTTGTGAAAATGTAAAATCTTTGGCTAAAACAACATTTTGGTGGTAAAAATGTAATTATTTTGTCTTCACTGCCCAATGGTATAAAATTCTGTGACACACCCATGGTGTCAATATGATTACTGCATCCCTGGATGAATTCATTGAGAGGTGTAGTTCGTAAAATAGGGTCACTTATGGGGGGGTTCTGCTGTTCTGGCATCTCATGGGCTCTCCCAGTGGATCATGGCACCTGCAAACCATAACAGAAAAATCTGGCGCTCATTGCCTTCTGAGCTTTGCACTGTGCCTGAAAAATATTTACAGATTACATGTAGAGTATTGGTGCACGCAGTGAAAAATGGACCTCAGTTTGTTGTAAAAAGAATTTCCTAATAGCCCTTTGAAAAATTAAAAACTGGGGACTAAAACAACATTTTAGTGGTAAAAATGTAATTTAATCTTTCTTCACTGCTCAGTGGTATAAAATTCTGTGAGGCACATGTGTCAATATGATCACTACACCCCGAGATGAGTTCATTAGGGAGTGTAGTTTGTAAAATTAGTTTACATATAGAGGTTTTCTGTTGTTCTGGCACCTCAGGGGGCGTCCTGTGTGACATGGCACCCTCAAACCATTCCAGCAAAATCTGAACTCAAATATAGCACCTCTTCCCTTCTGAACTTTGCATTGTGCCTCAAAAGTAGTATTCCCCTACATATGGGGTATCGGCGTACTCAAGAGAAATCACACAACAACTTTTGGGGTCCAATTTCTCCTGTTACACTTAGTAAAATAAAAAATTGGGGGCGAAAATATTATTTTTAAAATGATTTTTTATTTTAACAGCTCTACGTTATAAACGTCTGTGAAGAACTTGGGGGTTCAAACTGCTCACCACACATCTAGATAAGCTCCTTGGTGGGTCTAATTTCCAAAATGATGTCACTTGTGGGTGGATTCCACTATTTAGGCACATCAGGGGCTCTCCAAACGCGACATGGTGTCTGATCTCAATTCCAGCCAATTTTACATTGAAAAAGTCAAACGACGCTCCTTCCCTTCCGAGCTTTGCCCTGCGCCCCAACAGTAGTTTGCCCGCATATATGGGGTATCAGCGTACTCAGGAGAAATTGCACAACAACTTTTGGGGTCCAATTTCTCCTGTTACCCTTGGGAAAATAAAAAAAATGGATCTGAAATATTTTTTTTGTGAAAAAAGTTAAATGTTCATTTTTTTAAACATTCCAAAATTTCCTGTGAAGCACCTGAAGGGTTAATAAACTTCTTGAATGTGGTTTTCAGCACCTTGAGGGGTGCAGTTTTTACAACCAGTACACATATTCCCTTCCGAACTCTGCCATGCCCCCAAACAGTGGTTTACCCCGCATATGGGGTATATGCGTACTCAGGACAAGTTGCACAACAACTTTTGGAGTCCATTTTCTCCTGTTACCCTTGGGAAAATAAAAAATTGGAGGCGAAAAGATAATTTTTGTGGAAAAAATGTGAGTTTTTATTTTCACTACTCTACGTTATAAACTTCTGTGAAGCACTTGGGGGTTCAAAATGCTCAACAGACATCTAGATAAGCACCTTGGGGGGGTCTAATTTCCAAAATGGTGTCACTTGCGGGGGATTCCACTGTTTAGGCACATCAGGGGCTCTCCAAACGCGACATGGAGTCCCATCTCAATTCCAGCCAATTTTGCGTTGAAAAAGTCAAACGACGCTCCTTCCATTCCGAGCTCTGCCATGCGCCCCAACAGTAGTTTGCCTGCATATATGGGGTATCAGCGTACTGAGGAGAAATTGCACAACAACTTTTGGGGTCCAATTTCTCCTGTTACCCTTGGGAAAATAAAAAAAAATGGATCTGAAATTTTTTCTTTTGTGAAAAAAGTTAAATGTTAATTTTTTTTAAACATTCCAAAATTTCCTGTGAAGCACCTGAAGAGTTAATAAACTTCTTGAATGTGGTTTTCAGCACCTTGAGGGGTGCAGTTTTTACAACCAGATCACATATTACCTCCAAATAGAGACCGAATAATACCACATACAAGAGAGGAATACCACCACACGATGACTTGACCACATATTACCAAAACATAGTGTCCGAACAATACCACAAACAAGGAACAAATAACACCTCACCATGACCAAATCACATATTACCACCATATAGGGACCAAATACTACTATACTGATCATTAAAAAAAACACTATACTAATATTACCATATGTGCCATTATACACAGGAGCTCTGTACATAGTATGCAGTATATACTGTCAGTGTGCAGGTAATACAGTGACTTACCAGTGACATTATACACAGGACAGGAGTTCTGCATATAGTGTCAATGTACAGGTAATACAGGGATCACTGGTGACTTTATACACTAGACCTCTGTATATAGTCAGTGTACACGTATTACAGGAAGGAATCACCAGTGACATTACATGCAGGAGTTCTGTATATACTATATAGTGTATAGTATACAGGTAACACACTGACTCACCGGTGACATCTCTAGTTGAAGTCCTTCATCTTCTCTTTTCTTCTTCATCCAGCACAGACCTCCAACACTTCTTCCATCCAGGACTTGTCTCTGCAGAAAATAATAGTTATCCAGAGCACCGCTTCCAGAGCACATTCCCCAATTTTTCCTCTACTTCATCACTATACCAGATAAAGAAAAAAAAGACATAGTGGCACCCTACACAGTAACAGGACGCCCCATGCGTCTCCATCCTGCCCCGTACGACCTCCCATCCTTCCCTATGTGTCACCATTCTGACCCATCTGTCTCCATCCTGCACCATGTGTCTCCATCCTGCCCCATCTCTCTCCATCCTGTGCCATGTGTCTCCATCCTGCCCCTTCTGTCTTCATCGTGCGCCACCTGTCTCCATCCTGTCCCATCTGTCTCCATCCTGCCCCATCTGTCTCCATCCTGCCCCATATGATCTTCCACCCTGTCCGATGTGTCTCCATCCTACCCCATGTGTTTCCATCCTACCCCATATGATCTCTCATCCTGCGTCATGTGTCTCCAACTTTCCCTATATGATCTCCCAACTGGTCCCATATGATCTCCCATCCTGCCCCATCTATCTCCATCCTGTCCCATGTGTCCCATCCTACCCCATGTGACTCCATCCTGCCCCATATAATCTGCCATCTTGCCCCATGTATCTCTAATCCTGCCTCTTGTGTCTCCAACATGCTCCATATGATCTCCACCCTGCCCCATATGAGCATATGATCTCCTATTCTGCCCCATGTTATCTCCCATCCTGCCCCAGATGATCTCCCATTCTGCCCCATGTGTCTCCATCCTGCCCCATTTGTGTACATCCTGCCCCATATGACCTCCAGTCCTGCCCTGTGTCTCATCCTGCCCCATCTGTCTTCATCTTGTCCCCATATTGTGGCTTTCAGCACAAATAAAAGTAAAATAAAAAGTAAAAGTTTCTTCTTACTTCTTACCTGGCCACGGACCAATGGCATCCTCTACCTCATCCATTTGAGGTGCGGATACATCGGCGCATGACAGTGATGTCATATGTCGGTGATGTGGGCGCCGACGTCAGCTGCCGGCCTGTGATTGGCTAGCAGCTGTTAGCTATTGATGTGCAGGAAGCCTTAGTTTTACTGAATCAGCAAGATCCTGCACTTGGAGTCCAGTGAGCAGAGAGGAGCCTGGTCCGGGCCCCATATGCCAGTAAGGCCAATAATGCCCTGGATATAGAACATATGTAAGGTGCCCAGGGCGGTAGCTGTGGCGAGCTGCTGCTTCTCCACACCCTGGCACCCCACAAATAAACAGCGTCCTAGTCCATCAATGCTTTGCTCTGTACAATGCAGTGTACTTGCTTTCTGGCTAGAGGCCTCCACTGCATCCACGTCCTTTGGTCACAGAAGCCAGTTCACGGTACTTTGAGACTAGCAGTCTCACGAGTATGTCCACAGCCCTTGTTCTGGCTCATCTGCTCCTCGCTACCGATCATCCCAGCCCCCTCAGATCACTCACCGTCACCAGATGCCGAATTCTGTCTCTTCCGTCTTCGATCCTCAGGAACTCCGGCAGAGAGTCTGGACTCAGGCCCTGGTGGCTCCATGAAGTCCGCTGGTTCTGGACCACAGGCTCCTGCTCCCTCTGCTGCTGGTCTAGCCTGTTTCGGCTCTTCCACTCCTCTGGTTGCACCCTCAGAGGTTTCGTTCGACTCCGCCCTGGTCTCACCCTGTTGTTCTCTTGCCAATTAACTACTCATGAATGGTGTCATTTCTTCCGGCTTCTGGGACCCGTCATGGCTCAGCCTTTTCCGGCTCAGCTGCCCATTTTCTGACAGTCTCCACCCGTTCTCCATTGACTTGCTGCAATGGGCATTGTTTTTTTTTTTTTCCTTGTGCCCATTGGGGGCAGATACTGCTCAACATGGGCCGGCCTTTCTGAACAAGCCTCTTCCTAGGCTGGACAGATTTTCACGCTATTTCTCCTCGGGTACGCCCACAATGGGCAGGTCCATCTAGCCATTTTGCGCCACTCACCGCCATCTTGTCATCGTTGTTCAGCACCATCTTTGTATTCGCTGGATCTTTCCCCGCATCTGTCAAGTTTTCTTGATGCGCGGATCGATCCTATCAACTACGAAAAATGTCAAGTACTACAAAGAGGTAGTCGCAACCGAGCTGCTGTCCGATTGCACTCTTATATTTTACACACAAGGGGTGTCCTAGTGTGCTGTAGGCATTGAGGTACATCACACTCAGTTGTAGGACACAGGTCTCCACTATCTCCTGGCTTCTGTCCTCAGGAGCCGCTGCAAACAATGCATGAAACACCATGTTCTTTGCAACAGTCAAATTTTACTAAACAGTCTAACATTATCAGGTGGATACAGGTGGGATTGGGCACAGCAATTCAGACTTTTTCCTTAGTACAACTCCTCTTCTGTTCTGCCATGCGTTCATTCTGGACTACCCCCAAGCCCTCTGACTCCTTTAGCCTCAGGGATTCATTTTCCACTCCGGCAGTGCACTCGGGACCAGCCACCTGCCCCCCCATGTAACTCTATGTCCACCGACCTCGTGATGTCAGAGGACCTGGTCCGCTCCATAGTACCTGACCGACCAATCGCCTCCAGACATGGTTGGAATGTCCATTAGGGATCTCGATTTGGTCGCCCACTGTCCTGAACATTTGGCCCATGCAGCCCTTAGCAACTCTCCCTATCTGAACCTGAACTCTCTTCCACGCTTCACTGGCTGACACTGACCTCCTTCTAACCAGGAAGTGTCCCCCTTTTATCAGTACTAGTGCCCTCCCACTTGGCTTATCCTAACTTTAACCATTTTTTATCTATATGCTAACCTGTTCTATATCCTATGCTGTTCTAAGCTTATCCTTATGCTATATTCACATTATGCTCTAAAAATTTATATACTGTACATCACCGTAATACATTGCATTATATTACATTAGACACATGTTACTTCACATATAAAACCACACGACGGTATTCACATAGCACATCTGTTGTCTTCAGGGGCAGGAACAGGGTAAGACAGTCCAAATCCCTACACAGCAGTGGGCGGAATCTTCTTCTTTTGGATGGGCACAACTCATGATGGGACGTCTTCTTCAGGCAGACCACCTCTTGGGCCAGATGGGCTTTCACGCCATTTTGCTCCACAGATGCCCATGATTAGCAGAGCCTTCTCTGGTTTTTGTGCCTTCATCTGATGAAGGATTTGATCAGAACGCGCGTTGGGGTGTGTTCCTGCACCCACCAATGTGACCATACAGGTAACCGCTTAATACAGCCACCCTTAGTCATGTATCTACTCAATTCTGTGCCTGTCATTCCTTACCTACACTTCACTTACCAATTGCATATTCGTTAGCTGTATCTGTACTACCTAGCAGTTCGACATAATGGCACTGTGTACATAAATATAAATACTTTACTCCATCACTGAGGACAATTATATACAGTTCCTCTCCACTTCTCTGCATATATGTATACATTCTTGTGAATACCCATTGTGGTCCTATAACTGTATACACTCATTGTCCCCGTTTTTGACAACTATTTTTTCTTGTGCCATTCTATTTGCACACCAACCATACAATACTTTGATTCCCTACTTTGCCTCTTGGTTATTCTTTCATTTCTTTACCATTTGTCTGTGCACAGGCACAGCATATACGGTTACCATCTATGGACTATTCACTTCACCCTTAAAGTGACATACACGCACTTTATGTTGGAGCATATACCACTCCCATTTTGACCTATTTATATATATTTTTGTCTGATTATATATATATATATATATATATATATATATATATATATATATATATATATATATATATATACTGTTTATAATTGCTGATACGTCACCTACAGGTTTTTACCTTTTTACCTTTTATATGTACAACTTATATTTTGTACTGTATTTATACTATTGTTATCTTGTATACTTGGTCCATTATCCTTGATTTTTATTAGTAATGCCTGGTCACTTTCGTGTGTGCAGGCACCCTCTTTATGTTGTTAGTGCCACCCTCTTACCCCTTCTTTTTTTTGTCTCAATAAACATAATGTTTTACCCCTCACAATTATTGTCTTCTCTTTTTTTTTTTTACCTTGTTGTTCGGTTGTTCCTCCTTATTTAATTCTTTTGGACGGCACCGCTCATGATGGGATGTCTTCTCCAGGCAGACCACCTCTTGGGCCGGATGGATTCTTAAGCCATTTTGCTCCACAGATGCCCATGATGGGCAGAGCCTTCTCTGTTTTTTGCGCCTTCATCTGCCATCTAAGATCCCTTGATAGTCACCAGATTAGCTTTTTCAGAAGTCGCTCCACTTTCTTTCTGCGAGGACTCTGAATCCTGCCTACTATGCCAAGTTGTAAAGTGCCCAGGGCGGTAGCTGTGGGCGAGCCACTGCTTCTCCACAACCTGGCACCCCACAAATAAACAGTGTCCCAATCCATCAATGCAGTGTACTCACTTTTAGGTCGGAAGCCTCTGCTGCATCCACGTTATTTGGTCTAGGATCAACCGCACACACTTCAGGGGACACTCAGTTTTTTATAACAAATTCAACTTCAGATACAACAGTATTTAACACACAGTTTCGAGCACAGCAACCCACCAGATCAAGTTTCAACAATACAGCACATTTCAAGCCTCTGCTTACATTCATCTTGGAAAAACCCTATTCTTGATCCTCCTATCAGCCCCAAGAATTTCTCATCCAGCCCCCCAGCACTCCCAAGATCCGTTACATATCGCTCACGCGTTTCCCTGTTTGGCTTCCTATGTATGGAAGAAAATAAAGCACGCTTATCAGTGCCTAGTTCGGGTCATAGGCCCCGGATGTTACAGGAACATCTGCAGGAAATTTGGTACAACCTCATGCTGTCAGAACGCTATGTGATCCACGTGCCTTCAGCCCACTGCCACCTGAACTTCCACTTGACTTAAACCTCACACACTAACACTGCTTGATCACCCTTTCCCATGCTGGGCTGGTCACAAACATTTAACTGTATCCTATCCTGTTCCTATACTGTACACGATATCTTATACACTAATAGTACCACCACTGCTTATCTGCTGTAATGTTCCTATCTATCACTAACTAAGCTCTAAACTATGTTCTAAACTGTCCCTACCCTTAAGCTGAGTGTACCAGGTTATCTTTGGCCTTAACAATACAGTACCCTCACAACAGCATCAGTGCTTATAACACTCTTTGCATGTTACATTCTACCATCAAAACACAATACAACCGCATGTTAATGTTCACATTATAATTGTCTTCAGGGGAAGGTATATGATAGTCCTTGTCACACCCTTACACATATTTGTTAATGAGGAAGTACACAGTAGGGGCGCTGTCAGTCTTCTGTATAAATCGTACTGAGATCGAACTGCAACACACTGACAGGCCGGCGGCTCTCCCGACCAGAGCCTGGCAGCTTCATATAATTATATGCTGCTATCATGTTCGAGTCATTAGAGCCAAGGCTAGTCCACGCATTGTGGTCCAATTCATATGGCCGTCTGACTGGACCCTTACAGTTTTCCCTTCCCAAAACTGTCAGCTATTTGCAAATTAATTTAGATACATACATAGATGCTGTGAGGTGTCCAGTGATATTGGATTTATTAATTTGATCCATTACAGAATCCCTGACTTGCAGTTTCTAAAGACGGTAGCCGTGTTTTTGTAATTCTGGGTAAGCAGAGGATTTAAATACAGTTTATTTTTAGGTACCCTCCTAGAACATGTGGATCGGGCAGCATGGTGGCTCAATGGATAGCACTGCAGCCTTGCAGCGCTGGAGTCCTGGGTTCAAACCCCACCAAGGACTACATCTGCAAAGAGTTTGTATGTTCTCTCCGTGTTTGTGTGGGTTTCCTCCGGGTACTCCGGTTTCCTCCCACATTCCAAAGACATACTGATAGAGAATTTAGATTGTGAGCCCCAATGGGGACAGCGATGATAATGTGTGCAAACTGTAAAGCGCTGCGGAATATGTTAGCGCTATATAAAAATAAAGATTATTATTATCTCATAAAAATGTTCTAATTTGAGCTAGCCTGCTCTTTGCTCACTCCTTGTAATACTACATCCTACCTGTAGTGGCCACTGCAGGAAAAATGTCTGGCTGTTCACGGGTTCCCTAGGCAAAAGCAGTCGATCATCTGTGATTTCTGAAGTCAGACCCTTGACGATCAGCTGTTGATCAGCTGCCATTGTAATAAGTTGTCATGGTGAGACAAACCTTTTAAGCTAGCGGGATTTAGGGACTGAGCTCAATCAATATTCATAACAAAAGCTAATAAACTCTCCAGAAAGTTCCTTAGTGTCCTTAATTACTAGTGAATTCATTAGCTCGCCTAAAAAAATATTGGTTGCTGCCTCCGCAGGGTATCTTTTTCTGAAGTGACCTTGAATGCAAAGCGTTAATTTTAATATGCAATACTCTTATTTCCAGGCAATCTAGAGAGAAGTCATGTGGTGAATGTCTATGGTTTAGAATTGATGAGACAGCCACAGTTCTGGATTTCTGCCTGTTTCTGAGAGGTATAACTTTTTTTTTCTGCAGATACTACAAAAATCTGTAAAAGGATTGACATTTCAAAGCGGAGAAACAAGATGATTGATGATTTTAGAAATGTTACAGGAAATGTGGTGCGCTGACTGCAGTTCAATGCAAGTCCCAAATAGCATGTGAGCAAAAATGTGGAATTAAAGGTGAAATATCACCTTTTTGTAAACATGCAGTTAAAGGACCCCGTATACACTATAATTCCAGTGATCTGACATTTGCTAGCCATCGCCAAGACAAATTAACTCAGAATTGTCTGTGCACGATGGCAACAATTGAAGCCGCCAGGGTTTTTATTTTTGCCTTGGAAACCCCATCCATTTAGGAATAATCATAATAAGCAGGATAGGTTAATTTTTAGGTAATCCAAACGAAATCCTGCATTTAGAATTAAAAATGTCATTTTATTTTCAATCCATTATCGGACTGAAAATAAAATTACCATTTTGACACAATATATCCTGGCTATGAACCTTAGATTAAGCCTTGCTGTACGATAACAGCCTACATGGACTTATTCATAAATATTGGGTTTCTATGGACGCAAACAATTTTTTGATTATAGGTTAGTTTTTAGACTGATCTTTACCTTCTGTGATTCTACTATTATGATTTTGACCCTGGAGTTTGCACACCATAGTAGACATGATGATCGGTATGGGCCATTGACCACCGTAGCGTAGCATTAGTAACCCTAGAAGTGCAACTTTCATGCCAATGCACACGTTACAGATTTTTTTTTGACCAAGTAAACAAGTTCACCCATCCATAGGATAAGTGATAGCTTACAGATAACAACTTACATCTGCAAGAATGGAGGTCGATAATGCCCCATCTGGTTGCACACCACCATTACATTCATTCAGACCCCCACCAGTCAGCAAACTAACAGCTATCCTGTAGATTAGTGACAACTTTTGATGTTAATGATAACCATTTAAAGAAAACCGCAGACTTAATAGATTGCTTTTAGGGTCAGTCATGGCCGGTCATTGGTAATAATGAGGATCTACCTTATATTCCATGACAAAATTAATCTGTAGCATTTTATAATTAGCCACATGGTACACATCTTACAGGTTTTATAAATTCCTCAGCTAATAATATATTATAACATTTCATAGACAAGAACAACATAAATATTAGGAGTAAGTCGGAGCTGAGTTTTTTACGCAAGAAATTAACATTGGCCATTAACATGTTTGTTCATCAGATGGCTATTTTTACCGATTCCCCATAAACATGAGCTCTTGGTTTGGCCTGGTACTCAACAAAGTGAGGCACTGGCTCTTCTCTCTCAAAAACAAAAGGTTTCGGTCATTAATATTTCAATGGCTTCTCTCCCCAACTGATGAGGGTTAGGGCCGCCCCGATAAATATCAGATGGCTGTCAAGTTATGGTCAAATCAGCAGGTTTGGCCAACTTTTATGAAATGCGTACCTCTGTTAATCCATAACTAAGGCAAGGGGCACAAACCAAATATTTCAAATACATTGGCATGACTGCCATCCTAAAGTTAGTAATGTGCATCCATAATGGGCATGGAAATGGTGAATAGCCAGTAGCCGTCAATCACTTCTATAAGATGCGAAAACACTAGGAGTAGACTAGTTATAGTGGGTTAATGGAAGATAAAGATCAGTCCAAAGACCAAAATATTCAGATCCTAGGTAAAACAAGGAAGAAAACATGCACATTAGTGTGTAGAAGGCTTCCCAGGTCATGCCCCATAAGTTTAATGCTTGATTTGTGAGAACAACTGTTGTGGTCGGGACAAAGCCAATGCGGCTAGTAAAGTCAAGTGTTGGCAGGAAAAGGCATAATACTGAAGCCAGAAAGGGAAGCCATGACTGCCCTAGTGCTTAGCAAAAAGGGGACATTGAGATTTAAAGAGCATGGTAGTGGTAGAATCCCAGTTTACAACTCTTTGCTGAAAAGACTGGAGCGGAATGGAATGAGATACACTAAATGTGATTGACCTTCATTGCCACTTGCGTCCTATCGCAATGACCTGATAAATTAGACATATAGCCGATGCCTACTTCTTTAGCTGCCAGGACTGAGGATTTTCATCTTAATTGAACCGGCTTAAATATTGAAAAACGTTGCCTATTTATATATGTTATCCTAATGATTAGACAGAGTTAATAAGTTTTCGCCATTCAGTTACAGTAGGAGTAATAGGCAATTTTCATTTACAGGCAGTTATACTGCACCATTAAAAAAAGCGATTAAGCGAATCCATTCATGTTTCCCAGCAATCAGCTTATCCACAGTTCCCAGTAAGAACACCTGTGAGGAATGAACATCAGAAAACTCAAATGCGTTTAAGACAAATTCTAGATCTTCAGAGCAGAACAGTCTAACACATGGCCTTCCCATATAATTTATAGTGAAAAAAAAATAGCCTGAACATAATTTAAAGGGGAATGTTACATGAATGTATGTATATTTCAGCAGTGCATTTAAGCAAATCAAATAATAACATTGACTGGGGTCAGTGAGCTAGACTTCCTTTCAATGTTTAAAATAATAGGGGTCATGATGATGTTCTGTAATGTACTCATCCAATTTGACACTGCTTTCACTGCTGTATAGGGGGCTTAAGCTGGATCTACAGTGGCCAATTATCATGAATAACTATTCTTAGAAATTACTTGTTTCCCAATAATCAAATTTTAATATTTTTTAAAGAGAATCTGTCAGTAAGAAAAAGGCCCCCACCATAACCAAAATTTTTGCATGCAGGTCTTTAAAAGCAAAATCCATCACCACCTTTGTATCATCTACCTCTTGCTGCATTTCTGAGTAATGAACATTTGAATTAATATGCAACTGAGGTGTTAGGTGTTCTAGGCGTGGCAGAGCACTTTCTGAGCCTTTGCCTCCCGAGGTTGTTTGAAAGACAGCTCACTATCTGGTTTCCTTGTCTGGAATCTGACAAGAGAGTGAATTAAAATGCTGACTTCTCAGGAATGCAGCAACAGATAGAAGATACAAACGTTTTAATAGATTTAACTTTCAGAGACCTGCATGCCCATATATGAGGTTTGAACGAGATTGATAATATTGACAGTTTCCCTTTATGTAGACTTAAAAATCATCGTTCTCGACAACACATCAGCCATGTGTGGCTGAGAACAATGGCAGTTTATGCACACAGAATGATCTATTATTGATTGTACTGAGTGCAAAGGTAATGTGGTAAGTGGTTGGTATGCCTAAACAAGTTACTAAATGACCACTGATTAACAAATTAGTAGCTGGTTGGCAGTTTTTTAAACTCTCAAATTGTTTGGTGTAGCCGCACTTACACTGAAGCAAAACTGAATTTGTAGATAACTTTGACGATCAGTAAAAAAGTTTAAGTTATCAAGCATGGCTGCCCTGTGTTTCTTCAATAGTTGAGGGTCTCTGCTCACTCATACCCACCATTGTCAGCATGGAAAACATAGCAAGTCAATATTTTACACTCACACATGCACATGGGCCAGCTTTAAGAGGACCTATCACTTGCTCAAAACTTGAGTTAAATACCTTGTAAAAATCCCTGAGATCTCATATTTCTGTTGTTTTTTTTCTCTCTATTGCAGAGATAATCACATTTTATGCTTTTGTAGTGCAGTATGTGAAATCTCTGCTTGTACTGCAATTGGATGTGTTTTTTTCACAGTCTTCTCTGGGGCGGGTACTTTCACCTTTCTATCCCAGACACTGCCAATAACAGCTAGGCAATGTCTGCGACTCATAGACTGTTAGCTGCTGATATGTGAATAGCGCACACCACCACAAAAGACTTAATATACCTGTATGGAGCAAGGCCGTGCCCACTAGACTGCTTGTGCCTGGGAGTATGCATGTTGTATACTTCACTGCCATTCCCTGTTCAGAAACCGGTGAATCCTCGTAGCACACAGTGTCATTTCTTGGTGCTTCTTCAAAAGAGCTTGAACAGCACATCTTGAAACCTTAGTCTACTTTGAAATTTTTATCTGGGAGACACCTTGCTGGTGTAGTAAAACTACCTTCTGTCTTGTTGCACTCAGTCATCTCTTTACAGTAGAATTTCACTGTTCTAAGCCTCCTACACAGCTGTTTCAGTTGTGAGGACTTGTTACTTACCGAACAAAAACTGAGTAACATACAGTACAGACCAAAAGTTTGGACACACCTTCTCATTTAAAGATTTTTCTGTGTTTTCATGACTATGAAAATTGTACATGCACACTGAAGGCATCAAAACTATGAATTAACACATGTGGAATTATATACTTAACAAAAAAGTGTGAAACAACTGAAAATATGTCTTATATTGTAGGTACTCCAAAGTAGCCACCTTTTGCTTTGATGACTGCTTTGCACACTCTTGCATTCTCTTGATGAGCTAGGTAGGTAGTCACCGGGAATGGTTTTCACTTCACAGGTGTGCCCTGTCAGGTTTATTAAGTGGGATTTCTTGCCTTATAAATGGGGTTGGGACCATCAGTTGTGTTGAGCAGAAGTCTGGTGGATACACAACTGATAGTCCTACTGAATAGACTGTTAGAAATTGTATTATGGCAAGAAAAAAGCAGCTAAGTAAAGAAAAATGAGTGGGCATCATTACTTTAAGAAATGAAGGTCAGTCAGTCCGAAAAATTGTGAAAACTTTGAAAGTGTCCCCAAGTGCAGTTGCAAAAGCCATCAAGCGCTACAAAGAAACTGGCTCACATGAGGACCGCCCCAGGAAAGGAAGACCAAGAGTCACCTCTGCTTCTGAGGATAAGTTTATCCGAGCCACCAGCCTCAGAAATCGCAGGTTAACAGCAGCTCAGATTAGAGACCAGGTCAATGCCACACAGAGTTCTAGCAGCAGACACATCTCTACAACAACTGTTAAGAGGAGACTTTGTGGAGCAGGCCTTCATGGTAAAATAGCTACTAGGAAACCACTGCTAAGGACAGGCAACAAGCAGAAGAGACTTGTTTGGGCTAAAGAACACAAGGAATGGACATTAGACCAGTGGAAATCTGTGCTTTGGTCTGATGTGTCCAAATTTGAGATCTTTGGTTCCAACCACCGTGTCTTTGTGCGAAGCAGAAAAGGTGAACAGATGGACTCTACATGCCTGGTTCCCACCGTGAAGCATGGAGGATGAGGTGTGATGTGTGGGGGTGCTTTTCTGGTGACACTGTTGGGGATTTATTCAAAATTGAAGGCATACTGAACCAGCATGGCTACCACAGCATCTTGCAGCGGCATGCTATTCCATCCGTTTTGCGTTTAGTTGGACCATCATTTATTTTTCAACAGGACAATGACCCCAAACACATTTCCAGGCTGTGTAAGGGCTATTTGACCAAGAAGGAGAGTGATGGGGTGCTACGCCAGATGACCTGGACTCCACAGCCACCAGACCTGAACCCAATCGAGATGGTTTGGGGTGAGCTGGTGAGTGAAGCCAAAAGGGCCAACAAGTGCTAAGCATCTCTGAGAACTCCTTTCGAGATTTTTGGAAGACCATTTCCGGTGACTACCTCTTGAAGCTCATCAAGAGAATGCCAAGAGTGTGCAAAGCAGTCATCAAAGTAAAAGGTGGCTACTTTGAAGAACCTAGAATATAAGACATATTTTCAGTTGTTTCACACTTCTTTGTTAAGTATATAATTCCACATGTGTTAATTCATAGTTTTGATGCCTTCAGTGTGAATGTACAATTTTCATAGTCATGACAATACAGAAAAATCTTTAAATGAGAAGGTGTGTCCAAACTTTTGGTCTGTACTGTACATTGCAAAAATTCATGACCTCCACTTATTCTGCTGTTCCTTTCAGTTTTGCGCAGCATCACTCCTTTGAGTAATTCACATTCGTAGTGTTTGGAGTTCAGCAAACGGTGCTCTAAAAGCAATAGATGTGAATATCTCTTCAGGGATTTTCACAAGGTGTTTAAGTCAATCTTTTTGAGCAAGTGGCAGGTTCTGTTTAATGACTTTGTTTTCCAACTACATGTGAAATGATAACCATTATCACCTGTTTGGTATAATTGGTTACTCATCATACACCTGACCATAATCCTACAAAATCCCTGACTTTGTGTGAGTGTACCGAGAAGGATTGATGCTGTTTTGAAGGCAAATGTGGTCACACTAAATAATGGCTTGATTTAAATTTCTCTTTTGTTCATTCTCTTATAAAATGATAAAAAATAAACTAGGAAGACTTCTATATTTGAAACCATTCTTACTTTACACCATTTTTTCCACACTTGCGTAAATCTTTGGCACAGTACTGTACTGTATATACCCAGTGTGAGGCAGTGATGGGAGTCATATATGAGGGTCGTTAGATGTCCCCCAGGATGTGTGTGGAAACATACTTAACCCGCTTGAGAGAATTGTAATCACAGATGCAGCTGAGGTTACAACATAAAATAAGGACTGGGTCAAGCTGTTTGACCAAGTAACATTTAGGAAAACCAGACATGGGATTTTATTTTAGGAGAGATCTGTAGGAAGGTAGTGGTACGGATCTCTCCCTCCAGTACAGGATTTTCAGGTGACCCATGGCCCCCATTCAGATTTAATCCTGCTGGTAAGGGTTGGATCTTTCAGTTGTTGTTTTCAAGTGCAGCAGACCAGAAGGTTCGGTGTACACTTGGCTGTGTGAGATTGAACACAAACCAGAACCAGAGATTTGGGTATAGCCGTTACCACACCCAGGATACCTACAGCAGTGTAGGTGCCCATGGCAACGGACTATATACGAAGGTACCTGGCTGTGATCCGGATGATGAAAGGTCGGAACTTTAATTTGTAAAGTTTGGAAGATAAAGACTTTGTTTTATCTTGTGTCACTGCCTTGCTAGTGGATTGGTGTGAAAGCCGCTGCCTTACACCAAACATTTAAAAGGGTTGTCCACTACTAGAACAACCCCTTCTCATACCCCTATTTTGGCCCTGTTAACAAAACCCCACTTATACTCGCCTCCCGTGCCACCGCTGTTCTAGTAGTGTGGGCACTCGTGATCCCAGGACACGTGAGGTTGTTATATCATGTGAGCCCTGCACCCAGTGAGCGCTGGCCTCGTTGTCCCACCTATGAACAAATCGAACATCAAGAGGAAGTCAGAGCACAGAGTCACAACCTCACATGAGTGCCGACACCACTGGAATGGCGCTGGTACCAGAGGTGAGTATAGGTGTTTTTATGCTAATGGAGCCAAACTTGTGGAATGAGAATGGGTTGTCCTAGTAGAGGACAACTCCTCTAATATCCCTAACATAGCATGTAATTTATGTCTCACGGTGAACAGCAGAACGTTCAAGACGTAAAAAGACCCTTGTTTGCATGGCTTTACCTTCCACACTTTAAAGACATAGTGACATACCGAATGGGGACAGAGGTGATGATATCTGTAAAGAGGTGCGGAATATGCGCTATGTAAGTAAGCTAAATAAATAAATTATATTAAACCACAAGCCGCTTGTATGCCATCTTCATGGAAATGCCCCACACCTGCATAAATTTATTGTCTTGCACCAACTGGAAATCATTATCCCACAGCGGGAAGGTTTGCAGATAGAACATTTCTCGTTTTTTCTCCTTTTTGTATTTACATAAGTAGTTACATCTAATTTGTCTGTACAAACACACGGGTAAACATGGCGGGAACGGGCTGTATACACTTAAGCTTAGTCGTGTTTGGAACTCCTGAAATCTTCATTCTCTGAAGTCAAGAAACTTATGCAAATGAAGCGCTCCAAATCCCCGACCTCAATAAAGCTAATAAAACACTGTTAATGTCATATTACTAGAAATTCGATGCATGATTAATACCTACTCGAAATCCACGCTGTGTTGCAATACTTTGCTTTCATTAGCATTACTTATTCATAATACTTTTAGAGGAAGTATGGTCCAGAATATAAGTTAGGCTTAATACACTCTAAAATATGTGTAATTTCCCTTGCCGGCCTTCTTTTTCATTGGTACTTGAAGTTTTATTATGTATTAGGAAAAGGTTACTGAGCTCTATCCCGTAGATAGAGGCCATTTTGTGCGTACTATTCATTTTCCAGAAATTAAAGGCTACTGCCGCTGGTCAGGCTTCTCTCACCTCGGCTGACGGCTGATTTATCTTGGGGAAATTGCTGTTGGGTATACGATTCCTTGCAGTGGCAACTACTGGAGAAATGTGGTATTACATGGCGCCATTCAAGTACAAGCACTAGCATATGAGATGGAGGAGTTGACTCTGTCCGAACAAGATACTGTATGTGGTTTATTAGTAGTCCTCCAGTCTTACACATATAAGGCGGTCCTAGGTGGGAGTCCCTACTTCAGCAGAAGTTGTTTTTGTGTTACAAAGCTTTTTTCTCCAATTTGCCAAAGTCAATTCTAATTGCAGTAAATGGTTCATTGGTGGATACTACAATACAATTATACTCCCATTGTTAACAATGTAATTAAACGCTGACAACACATTGCAATTCCAGGATCAGAGGTAGCTCAGATCACTGCCACCTAAAGGGGTTGCATAATGGGTAAGCTTTTTTCTACCAATAGATTAAAAAATAAAAAGAGCAATACTCCCCTCTTCGATCATCAGCAGCTGACATTGTCCGAGTAGTGAACAATCCCTTTAGGAATTATTTATTTATTTTGACTATTGAAAATAAATGGATATCAGAATGCAAATGCTAGCTTAAAGGGAACCTGTTAGCTGATTCATACTGGCAAAACCAAGGACAGGTCTCTCTTGAGTGTATGTATATAAAGAGAAACTTGTCAATAGGTTGGAACCACACTGGGATAAGCCGGTTAGTGGCCCCTGCATGATCTTCAAACTACACTTTTTATGAAACATTAATTTTTAGAAAAGAATATACCTGTCTGCAATAGTGCAGTAGGGGTCTTATTTATGCTGCCCATGGCTTAGTGTCACAGCTGTGTCAGATGCTACAGACAGTCGCTCTGCATCTGGCTACAGAAGGTCTCTGTGTTTGGTATTGCAGACGCCTTCTTAATTCTTCGGACTTTTGGACCCAGTGGCAACCTCCCTCTGGCTCTAATTGACACACCTGGACCTGAGTATTTATAGTGTTTGCTTCAGGGAGTTACTGGTGATATTCACATTTTCCCTTGTGAAAGCTTTGAGAGATAGCAGTCGGCTAACTTCCTCTCTGGTGCTATTGTTGGATGTTTGGTGTTACCTGTCTGAGTCTGCTCAAGCTAAGTTGCTTCCCCCTTGTTTGTCTCCCTTCTTCTCTTTAGTGAACAGTGGGGACTGTGTGGGGGAGGCTGTATGTATAGCTCCAAATTCCGCAGATGGGCAACTGATACAAAATGGAATGACCTGACTCTCAGAAGGCAATTTCTTCAGGGCCTTACTGAAAGGTTGAAGGATGCTTTGGCAGTGTATGAAACCCCTGAGTCCTTGGAGGCTGCTATGTCGTTGGCTACACATGTTGATAGATGCCTTCGAAATAGGTGGGTAAGACCACTTTCTCCAGAACCTCTTTTTTGGGGAATTGCCCCTTTGCCAGGGGAGCGTTCTAGCAGTAAACCAGCTCGGGGAAGGTGGAGGAACCCATGCAGTTAGAGGGTGCCTTTACATCGTACATTTCCCAGAAGATTCTCAAAAAGAAGGGAGGAAAAAAGGGACATTTTATTGGGGCCTGTCCTTTGATGCCTAAGCAAAAAGAGACTCGTTTAACCCTTGGTAGTTTGGAGTTGAATAAGCAAGGGGTGCATTTATCGTCAATCTGCAGTTCCTGGTTTGTCCTGACAGCATAGGTGGTGCTGGAGAGCAAAACCGCGGAGATCTCTGTATTTTTTGATAGTGGAGCAGGAGTCCGCATGGTTGATGCTCAGTTTGCCAGAACTCATAGGCTGGCTTGATGTTCTTTAGTTAAGCCCATTCCCATCGACTCAGCGCCACTTGCACAGAAAGCTCTGACTCAGATTGTACATAATGTAAGACTGAGAGTGGGGTCAATTCATAGTGAGATAATTCCTTGCTATGTCCTGGATGGTCTTCCCACCCCAATTGTATTGGGTCTTCCCTGGTTGGTGAAACATAATCCATTGGTAGATTGGCAAGCCAGGGAGATCGTTGAGTGGGGAGATTACTGCCATGAGATCTGTTTAAGGATTTCATTGCGGAAAGTCTGGAGAAGGGACATATCCAATCCTCATCTTCGCCCGTGGCGGCAGGGTTCTTCTTTGTGAAGAAAAAAGATGGTTGTCTACGTCCTTGTTTAGATTTCCGGGAATTAAATCAGATTACCATACGAGATCCATCCCCTCTTCCTCTGATTCTGTATCTCTTCAGCTAGGTCGCCAGAGCTAAGGTGTTCTCCAAGTTGGATTTAAGGGGGCCTACACCCTGGTTAGAATCAGAGAAGGGGATGAATGGAAAACAGCGTTCAATACCCCTGAGGGTCATTTTGAGAGTCTGGTCATGCCTTTCTGCCTGACCAATGCACCTGCGGTTTTCCACCATGTCATTAATGATATTTTCCATTATTTTGTGGGCAGGTTTGTGGTGGTCTATCTGGGCGATATGTTGGTTTATTCACCGGATTTTGAGACACATCGGGGGCATGTTAAACCACATGTCACTGTGCGTAACACTTAAGCAGCATGAACTGAGTCACAGGTTCCCTTTAATCATTTAAGAAATATTCACAATATGAGCACATTTGCCTTTTAAAAGTCTATAGGAGTTTGATGACAAACACACTGGAGGCCTTTCTCCTTTACCCTAACAGCTTTTAAGAAGACAGTTGTTCCCACTAAGTGGCTCTTCAGGGTGCTGTGTAGTGGATGAAATTAGGCTATTAGTTCCTCATTGATCAGACATCTGGGAGATGCCTTCATGTAAGAGGGAATTCGCAGCTCCGCTGCCTCTCTATTGTTTGTTATCGGCTTTCTGTCAGGTTATATTGCTAACTTTCTTTCAGAATTTGACATCTCGTCCATCTGAATACTTCTGTATCAAGTATATCATTAATAACCTGAGTGATTTTTCTCTTTTCATTCATTCAGTAAACAAAGCCATAATGCCATAGATGCCAGCCTTTTAGATGCCATGTCAGGGGGGCTCATCTTGAGTTTGCCAACCCCTTCAATATTAGTAATACCACCATCCATATTGAAAAGGGCGGGCAACTTGAAATGGTGTCCAAGTCCATACCACTGACACTGCAAACATTAGTGAAAAATGGTCCCAAGGGTCATTGTCACGAGTGGGTCGCATTCTCTTTGGAGATTTGGGGTTAGAAAATCACTACAAATTGTGATTCACAGGTCTTCCATTTTGCTTGGGTGCTTGTGTTTGATATTAAATGGATTTTGTTTACTTTGGTGCTCAATAGGTTAACCACCTTTTCTAGTCAGAAACTTGGAGCTCCAGCTCACAGCTTTTCCTGACCTGGTCATTATAAAATCTGGCCAGACCTTCTCTTCCTCGCCAGTGAAATTTTTACTTCCTAGTTCCTTGGAGTCGCTGTACTGAGTTGGAGATGGTTGTTTCTGCTGGAGATTGTTGCATGCTTTTTTTGGGTGTATGCTTTCCTCATTGTCCTATTCCCATTTGGGTTCTACATTCCTACCTTTCCTTATATACTGTTAGAATCTATTTCGTTTTGACCATCCGCCATCTTGTTGTGGTTTTCAGGTTGCTGGTCTTTTTCCTCTGGTGCTGGGTTTGTCCTAGGTCAGGTGACTGTATCACCCTTTATTACCCAGCACCTGTCTCCCAGTCCTTGCTGGACAACAGTGTTAATCCGCTAGTGTTCCGGGTTGGTGCCTTGTTAGCTTTCTGTGTATGATATTGTGCAGTTCTGGGATATCTAGTTCTGCCAGTTTTTTGTTTTTGTTTTTCCATTCATTTCTGCAGCGTCCTCTATTTTCATACTATGAGGTTACCTGTTTTTGTTCCCAGTCCCTAGATCGTTCAGAGATACCCTTCCCCCCTACCTGTAGGTCTTCGTTTGAGTTTAGCCTAGGAAACTTCGGTGGGTCTTTTCACAAGGAATAGGTCGCCCACTGCATCATAGGGTTTCGGCCTAGTCCTAGTACAGGGTCAGCTTTTCCCCCTTCTACACTAGTCCCGAGTTGCAGATCCGTAACATATACTTCTCTACCTTTGGTGAGTGTTTTGTATGTTAGTTGCTTTTTGTTATCTGTTTGTCTTACATATTTATACACTAGCATTTCTGTCCCAGGCCCCTTGAGGAAGGGGAGGGGACAGCTTAGGGCAGGGGTGGGCAATTAATTTTGCCATGGGGCCGCATGAGAAATTGGGATGGTTTTAGAGGGCCGGACTAATATAATTACCATATTTTTTGGACTATAAGACGCACCGGACCATAACGCGCACCCCAAATTTGGGGTGAGAATTGCAGAAAAAAGATTTTTATAAGATGGGGGTCCGTCTTATTGTCCGAATTTACAGTATCTTACCTGAAGGCTGGCGGTGGCAGAGCAGGGTCACAGGAGGCATGGTGTCGGCAGAGGTGGGGTGATGCGGTGTGGCGTGCATTTGAGCAGGGTCCCTTCCTGCTTAGGTGGGCGATGCCACAGCCTGGTGTCCATGGGGGTTTGTAGCATTGGTGTGGCGACGGCAGAGGTGTATAGGAGAACAGTAAGGCTGGTGGCTCAAACTTCCTCACCTTTAGAGGTACCATGGGGATCAGGGATAATTAGAGTCCCTGCCAAAGGGACAGTGCAGGGCCCCTTTCCCTTTTTACCTACAGTCACAGCGTGACAGTCATATTATCATTCTGTCCTATAAAGGATTGTTTGGTATAGAGAGTGCCTCTGTTGACGCTATCATTTTGTTCTGTGTTTTAACCAGAGAGTGCCCACATACGCAAAATTCCCAGCCAGAAAGAAATCCTATACAGAGTTGCCCCCTGTCAGAGTCAGCCGATCCCACCGGAATCAGTGTTTCCTATTGAATATAATCTAATGTGTATTGGGGTCTAAATTTATCAGGCCTAATCTGAATTGACACCACATACTGTTTGTATAGGATATTTAGATCCCTGTTAACGCAAAGATCAATAATGATTATCCATACGTTCCTCAAACACCGTATCAACCATATTAACAAAACTACTTTTTTCCCATATTAAAAAGGTCTATCGTCTGTTAATTCAGAATTTTCCGCAATGAAAGCTATTTCACAATACTATCATTATGGCCAAATCTTCTAAAATGAGGATATTTTATAAGTAAAGAATATTTTAATTTGCCGGTTAGCATCACAGGAGACCAGACATTACAGGATTAGAGAAGGAGACTGAGAGATTTCCAAAAGGAAAGTATTATCTGAAAGGAACGGGGGGATTGAGCGATATTCTGCAGAGAAGCGCCGCAGCTTTATTGAAAATAAATTGGTATAATCCCGCATGGGTTTTAATTATAAGTGTCTGACGTCAGCAAGAGACATCCACACTGGGAGACCTGAATATTCCTTATGTTACATCCATCCAGGTTATCAAACCTCAGCGGGGCCAATAGAGTGATAGATAACCCTTTCACTGCCAGAGACAGCTTTACAACCTGGGGCAAGAAAAAGGTCAATCCAACCATAGCATTGACTTATTGTACAACTCTAGAATCTTGGGGGAGCCTGGACAGTAGAAATATACCTCATCCCGTAGGACCATTATTGGTGCAGAATAAAACAATGGAGATCCGTCTTCCTGACTTTATATTACAGCCTACAATACTGGCTTGTAATGGGAGCTGCAGCAATCGCTCATTCATTTTATGCTTAGGATTTTATTTTTGCAGGTCTTAAAACAAATAAAGGTTCACACTCTTTTCCAATAATCAGTGCAACAATTGTCCTTAGGCCTCGCTCCCACTGGCGTTTAATAAATTGTTCCAATTTCCATACTGAAATGTGGGATGAGTTTCCTTGGTATATCATTTCTTATGTCATCTGAGTGTGCAATGTTTTTCTCGCATCGCATCTGTATAACATCCATATGAAATGCATTTTTAACATCATCTTCTACATACTATAATGCTCTATGTAAATTAAAGGGAACCTGTCAGCAGGAGTGTGCACAGTAACCTACACACAGTGTCATGTCGGCACCATTATACTGATTAAAATGATACACTGGGTGATGAAATCTGTCTTGTGGTTGTTGTTTAGTCTTTATTTTCAGTTTTGAGTTAATGATATGCTCGTGTTCTGGGGCGGCCTGTGTAGGGGGGGTCTTTATGTAATGCTCTGCTTGCATATTCATCTGCATAGCTTCTGACAGGTCACTGATCCCTCACTGACCTGCCCCCTATTTTACATAATGAATATTATATACCGTATATACTCGAGTATAAGCCAAGATTTTCAGCCCACTTTTTTGGGCTGAAATTGCCCCTCTCGGCTTATACTCGAGTCATACCGGGGGTCGGCAGGGGAGGGGGAGCGGGGGATGTCTAAAAATACTCACCTAGTCCAGGCGCGGTCCCTGCTTCCCCGGCGCCGGCAGCAGCTGTACTCAGCGGTCACATGGTCCCGCTCATTACAGTAAATGAATATTCGGCTCCACCTCCCATAGGGGTGGAGCCGCATATTCATTACTGTAATCAGCGGTACCATGTGACCGCTGAGTACAGGCTGAAGCGCTGCGGCATCGGGGAAGCAGGATCTACACAGCGGCAGGACCAGGTGAGTATACGGGGAGGGGAGCGCAGTGCTGTGCGATAGTCACCTGCTCCTCGTTCCGGGCGCCGATCTGTCTCCAGCAGTGACGCTGAGGTCAGAGGGCGCGGTGACGTGGTCAGTGCGCGCCCTCTGCTGAACGTCAGTGCTGGTGACAGATTGGCGCCGGAACGAGGAGCAGGTGACTATTGAAAGTGCCGGGGGCCTGAGCGACGGAGAGGTGAGTATGTGATTTATTTTTTTATCACAGCAAATGGGGCAAGTGTCTGTATGGAGCATCTATGGGGCCATAATGTTCCTGCAGCACTATATGGGGCCATAACGTTCCTGGAGCACTATATGGGGCCATAACATTCCTGCAGCACTATATGGGGCCATAACATTCCTGCAGCACTATATGGGGCCATAACATTCCTGCAGCACTATATGGGGGCCATAACATTCCTGCAGCACTATATGGGGGCCATAACGTTCCTGCAGCACTATATGGGGCCATAACATTCCTGCAGCACTATATGGGGCCATAACATTCCTGCAGCACTATATGGGGCCATAACATTCCTGCAGCACTATATGGGGCCATAACATTCCTGCAGCACTATATGGGGCCATAACATTCCTGCAGCACTATATGGGGGCCATAACGTTCCTGCAGCACTATATGGGGGCCATAACGTTCCTGCAGCACTATATGGGGCCATAACATTCCTGCAGCACTATATGGGGCCATAACATTCCTGCAGCACTATATGGGGCCATAACATTCCTGCAGCACTATATGGGGCCATAACATTCCTGCAGCACTATATGGGGCCATAACATTCCTGCAGCACTATATGGGGCCATAACATTCCTGCAGCACTATATGGGGCCATAACATTCCTGCAGCACTATATGGGGGCCATAACGTTCCTGCAGCACTATATGGGGCCATAACATTCCTGCAGCACTATATGGGGCCATAACATTCCTGCAGCACTATATGGGGCCATAACGTTTCTGCAGCACTATATGGGGCCATAACGTTTCTGCAGCACTATATGGGGCCATAACGTTTCTGCAGCACTATATAGGGGCATAATGTTTGTGCAGCACTATATGGGGCAAGTGTCTGTATGGGGCCATAATTAACGTTTGTAGGGCACTACGGCATATGGGGCAAGTGTCTGTATGGAGCATCTTATAGGGCCATAATGTTTGTGCAGCACTATAAGGGGCAAATATCTTTATAGAGCATCTTATGGGGCCATAATCAGCATTTGTGCAGCATTATATTGGGCAAATGTGTCTATGGAGCATCTTATGGGGCCTTTATTAACCTTTATGCAGGATTATATGGGGCATATTTTAATATGGAACATCTTATGGGGCCATAATGAACAGTATGGAGCATTATATGGGGCTCCTGATTCAATGTGGATATTCAAAGACACTTAACCTACTGATGTCTCAATTAATTTTACTTTTATTGGTATCTATTATTACTTTTGACATTTACCGGTAGCTGCTGCATTTCCCCCCCTAGGCTTATACTCGAGTCAATACGTTTTCCCAGTTTTTTGTGGCAAAATTAGGGGGGTCGGCTTATACTCGGGTCGGCTTATACTCGAGTATATACGGTACATGGGACAGCATATGGTGTTGTGAATTCCGTTCTTGGGCTCCATCCTGTGGTTGCGAATGGTATTTTTGGGAGTTCTGCTCTTGGGCTCCCTCTGGTGGTTTCAAGTGGAACTTAGCAGCTGCGTTCACTAATCGGTTTCCTGGCCTTGTTATTTAACTGGGCTTTTGGCTTTAGTGGATGCCAGCTGTCAATGTATTTTCTGTGGATTCAGTCCTTTCCTGGAAGTTCTCTGTTGGCCAGTCCATTTTCAGCTTAAGATAAGTCTGCTACTTTTTGGGTGTTTCCCTGCTTATGACCTTCTGTTCAGTTCAATTTATGTCTCTTTTGTCCAGCTTGTCATTATGAAATATTCCGGCTAGTTGGAAGCTCTGGGGTCGCAGATTTGCCCCTCCACACCGTGAGTCGGTGTGGTGGTTATTTTTGTAAACTCTGCATGGATTTTTAGTTTTTATACTGACCGCACAGCAACCTATGCTATCTCTGTCTATTTAGATAGTATTGGCCTCCTTTGCTAAAATATCTAGTTTCATTTCTGAGTTTGTCATTTCCCTCTCCACTCACCGTCAATATTTGTGGGGGGCTATCTTCCTTTGGGGGTTTCTCTGAGGTGAGATAGCTTTCCGTTTCCATCTTTAGGGGTAGCTAGTTCTTAGGCTGTGCAGAGGCGTCTAGGCAGAGTTAGGTACGCTCCACGGCTATTTCTAGTGTTGGTGTTAGGAGTAGGGATTGCGGTCAGTAAAGTTACCACTGTTATGGACCTGGTGGTTAGGAGCACCAGAAATGACCTGATGGTTAAAATGGAAAAACCTGGGACAAGCTCTGAGGAAGTGGTAACTCTACTGACCGCAATCCCTAATCCTATCACACACACTAGAAATAGCCGTGGAGTGTACCTAACTCTCCCTAGATGCCTCTTCACAGCCTAAGAGCTAACTACCCCTAAAGATAGAAATAGCAGCCTACCTTGCCTCAGAGAAATTCCCCAAAGTAAAGGTAGCCCCCCACAAATATTGACTGTGAGTTAAGAGGAAGTAACAAACACAGGAATGAAACAGATTTTAGCAAAGGAGGCCGAATCTTCTCTAGATAGACAGAGGATAGGAAAGGGAACTATGCGGTCAGTGTTAAAAACTACAAAAACCACGCAGAGTGTGCAAAAAGACCTCCACACCGACTCACGGTGTGGAGGTGCAGCTCTGCACCCCCAGAGCTTCCAGCTAGCAAGGAAATATCATAATAGCAAGCTGGACAAGAAAAATAGCATGTACTGAGAAATATATTCAAAAACCAATAAACAGCAAATGGACTAGCGAGGACTTAGCTTCTGCTGGAGTAGACAGGTCATCGGAGAAATCGAAGAGAGATCTGAACCAGTACTGAGACATTGACAGCTGGCATGAACTAACGACCTGGGCAGAGTTAAATAGGGAAGCCAGCAGCAGCAATAAACGAGGGCAGCTGAGAAAGCCAACCTCAAAGATCAGCAGTTCCACTTAAAGCCACCAGAGGGTGTTCAAGGACAGAACTCACCAAAGTACCTTTCACGACCACAGGAGGGAGCCCGAGAACGGAATTCACAACATACCACCTCCTCAGAGCTAGTCCTATTTTTGTTTTACCCACCAGGTCATTTCAGTGCTGCTCCGTAGTGAGTCCATGATTGGTTTTGCCCACCAGGTCATCTCAGTACCGCTCCATACCCACCAGGTCATAACAGTACAGCTGGCCCACAATGTGTTAAATGCATCTCAAAAGAGGGAAGAGAAAGTTCTGAGTCATTTTTTGTGTGTGTTGCTTGTTTTGTCCTTTTTTTTCCCCTTGATTTTTGGATGGTGCAGGAGCTTGGTGCTGATATGGAGGTTCAGGGTCTGTCTGCGCGTGTTGATCATCTCGCTGCAAGGGTACAGAGTATCCAAGACTATGTTGTTCAAACTCCTGTTTCTGAGCCTAGAATTCCTATTCCTGATTTGTTTTCTGGGGATAGATCTAGGTTTTTGAATTTTAAAAATAATTGCAGATTATTTTTTGCTCTGAGACCCCGTTCCTCTGGTGACCCCATTCAGCAGGTGAAGATTGTTATTTCTCTGTTGCGTGGCGACCCGCAGGACTGGGCATTCTCCCTTGAGCCAGGGAATCCTGCATTGCTCAATATAGATTCGTTTTTTCAAGCACTTGGACTGCTTTATAACAAACCCAATTCTGTGGATCAGGCAGAAAAAAATTTGCTGGCTCTGTGTCAGGGTCAGGAAGCAGTAGAGATATATTGTCAGAAATTTAGAAAGTGGTCTGTGCTTACAAAATGGAATGAGGATGCCCTGGCGGCTATTTTCAGAAAGGGTCTTTCTGAAGCTCTTAAAGATGTTATGGTGGGGTTTCCCACGCCTGCTGGTTTGAACGAATCAATGTCTCTGGCCATTCAGATTGATCGGCGCTTACGTGAACGTAAGGAGGTGCACCATATGGCGGTGTCCTCTGGGCAGAGTTCTGAGCCTATGCAATGCGATAGAGTTTTGACGAGAGCAGAACGGCAGGAGTTCAGACGTCAGAATGGGCTGTGTTTTTACTGTGGTGACGCTACTCATGCTATCTCTGACTGCCCGAAGCGAACTAAGAGGGTTGCTAGGTCGGTTACCATCAGTACTTTACAGCCTAAATTTCTCTTGTCTGTTACCCTGATTTGCTCATTGTCGTCCTTTTCTGTAATGGCATTTGTGGATTCTGGCGCTGCCCTGAACTTAATGGACCTGGAATTTGCCAAGCGCTGTGGTTTTTTCTTGGAGCCGTTGCAGAGTCCTATTCCCTTGAGGGGGATTGATGCTACGCCATTGGCCAAGAATAAACCTCAGTACTGGACACAGTTAGCCATGAACATGGCTCCAGCACATCAGGAAAATATTCGCTTTTTGGTGTTGCATAATTTGCATGATGTGGTTGTGCTGGGGTTTCCATGGTTACAGGTACATAATCCAGTGCTGGATTGGAAATCCATGTCCGTGACTAGTTGGGGTTGTCAGGGGATACATAGTGACATTCCTCTGATGTCAATTTCCTCGTCCCCTTCTTCTGAAGTTCCTGAGTTTTTGTCAGATTTCCAGTATATATTTGAGGAGCCTAAATCCAGTCCTCTGCCTCCTCATAGGGACTGTGATTGCGCTATTAATTTGATTCCTGGCTGTATGTTCCCTAAGGGTCGACTTTTCAATCTGTCTGTGCCAGAGCATACCGCTATGCAGACTTATGTAAAAGAGTCCTTGGAGAAGGGGCATATTCGCCCGTCTTCGTCACCGTTGGGAGCGGGGTTCTTTTTTGTTGCCAAGAAGGATGGCTCCTTGAGGCCCTGTATAGATTATCGCCTTCTCAATAAGATCACGGTCAAATTCCAGTACCCTTTGCCTTTGCTTTCTGATTTGTTTGCTCAGATCAAAGGGGCTAGCTGGTTTACCAAGATTGACCTTCGAGGGGCGTATAATCTGGTTCGCATCAAACAGGGTGATGAATGGAAAACAGCATTTAATACGCCCGAAGGCCATTTTGAATATCTTGTGATGCCTTTCGGGCTCTCTAATGCTCCATCTGTGTTTCAGTCCTTTATGCATGATATTTTCCAGGAGTGTTTGGATAAATTTATGATTGTATATTTGGATGATATTTTGTTTTTTTCCGATGATTGGGAGACTCATGTGAAGCAGGTCAGGATGGTATTTCAGATTCTTCGTGCTAATACACTGTTTGTGAAGGGGTCTAAGTGCCTTTTTGGAGTTCAGAAGGTTTCTTTTCTGGGGTTAATTTTCTCTCTCTCGGCTATTGTAATAGACCCTGTTAAGGTCCAGGCTATTTATGATTGGACTCTGCCCACATCTGTGAAGAGCCTTCAGAAATTTTTGGGCTTTGCTAATTTTTATCGCCGCTTCATTGCTAATTTTTCTACTGTGGTTAAACCTCTGACCGATTTGACCAAGAAAGGTGCAGATGTGGTGAATTGGTCCTCTGCGGCTGTGGAGGCCTTTCAGGAGCTTAAGCATCGTTTTACTTCTGCCCCTGTGTTGCGTCAGCCAGATGTTTCTCTCCCTTTTCAGGTTGAGGTTGACGCTTCTGAGATTGGGGCAGGAGCTGTTCTGTCTCAGAGAAGCTCTGATGGCTCTGTGTTGAAGCCGTGTGCTTTCTTCTCCAGAAAGTTTTCGCCTGCTGAGCGTAATTATGATGTCGGCAATCGGGAGTTGTTGGCTATGAAGTGGGCATTCGAGGAGTGGCGACATTGGCTTGAGGGAGCCAAGCATCGTGTTGTGGTCTTGACCGACCATAAGAATCTGATTTACCTTGAGTCGGCCAAGCGCTTGAATCCTAGACAGGCTCGGTGGTCTTTGTTTTTCTCCCGTTTTGATTTTGTGGTCTCGTATCTTCCAGGATCTAAGAATGTGAAAGCTGATGCCTTGTCTAGGAGTTTTTTGCCTGATTCTCCTGGAGTCCGTGAGCCGGCTGGTATTCTCAAAGAGGGGGTGATTCTTTCTGCTATCTCCCCTGATTTGCGGCGGGTGCTTCAGGAGTTTCAGGCTGATAGACCCGACCGCTGTCCTGTGGGGAAATTGTTTGTTCCTGATAGATGGACTAATAAGGTGATTTCTGAGATCCATTGTTCGGTGTTGGCTGGTCATCCTGGGATCTTTGGAACCAGAGATTTGGTTGCCAGGTCCTTTTGGTGGCCTTCTTTGTCACGGGATGTGCGTTCCTTCGTGCAGTCCTGTGGAATTTGTGCTTGGGCTAAGCCCTGCTGTTCTCGTGCTAGTGGGTTGCTTTTGCCCTTGCCTATCCCTGAGAGGCCCTGGACGCATATTTCCATGGATTTTATTTCCGATCTTCCTGTGTCTCAGAAGATGTCTGTCATCTGGGTGGTTTGTGACCGGTTTTCTAAAATGGTCCATTTGGTACCTTTGCCTAAGTTGCCTTCCTCCTCTGATTTGGTTCCTTTGTTTTTCCAGCATGTGGTTCGTTTGCATGGTATTCCGGAGAATATTGTGTCTGACAGAGGTACCCAGTTTGTTTCTAGGTTTTGGCGGTCCTTTTGTGGTAGAATGGGCATTAATTTGTCTTTTTCTTCGGCATTTCACCCTCAGACAAATGGACAGACGGAGCGAACCAATCAGACCTTGGAAACCTACTTGAGATGCTTTGTGTCTGCTGATCAGGATGATTGGGTTACCTTCTTGCCGTTGGCCGAGTTTGCCCTTAATAATCGGGCTAGTTCGGCTACTTTGGTTTCGCCTTTTTTTGCAATTTCGGTTTTCATCCTCGTTTTTCTTCAGGGCAGGTTGAGTCTTCGGACTCTCCTGGGGTGGATTCTGTGGTGGACAGGTTGCAGCGGATTTGGACTCATGTGGTGGACAATTTAACATTGTCTCAGGAAAAGGCTCAACGTTTTGCTAACCGCCGTCGGTGCGTTGGTCCCCGGCTTCGGGTTGGGGATTTGGTCTGGTTGTCTTCTCGTCATGTTCCTATGAAGGTCTCTTCCCCTAAGTTCAAACCTCCTTTTATTGGTCCTTATAGGATTTCGGAAATTATCAATCCGGTGTCTTTTCGTTTGGCCCTTCCAGCTTCGTTTTCCATTCATAATGTGTTCCATAGATCTTTGTTGCGGAGATATGTGGTGCCCATGGTTCCCTCCGTTGACCCTCCTGCTCCGGTGTTGGTTGAGGGGGAGCTGGAATATGTGGTGGAGAAGATTTTGGATTCTCGTCTTTCAAGGCGGAAACTTCAGTATTTGGTCAAGTGGAAGGGTTATGGCCAGGAGGATAACTCTTGGGTTTTTGCCTCCGATGTCCATGCTGCCGATTTGGTACGTGCTTTTCATTTGGCTCTTCCCGATCGGCCTGGGGGCTCTGGTGAGGGTTCGGTGACCCCTCCTCAAGGGGGGGGGTACTGTTGTGAATTCCGTTCTTGGGCTCCATCCTGTGGTTGCGAATGGTATTTTTGGGAGTTCTGCTCTTGGGCTCCCTCTGGTGGTTTCAAGTGGAACTTAGCAGCTGCGTTCACTAATCGGTTTCCTGGCCTTGTTATTTAACTGGGCTTTTGGCTTTAGTGGATGCCAGCTGTCAATGTATTTTCTGTGGATTCAGTCCTTTCCTGGAAGTTCTCTGTTGGCCAGTCCATTTTCAGCTTAAGATAAGTCTGCTACTTTTTGGGTGTTTCCCTGCTTATGACCTTCTGTTCAGTTCAATTTATGTCTCTTTTGTCCAGCTTGTCATTATGAAATATTCCGGCTAGTTGGAAGCTCTGGGGTCGCAGATTTGCCCCTCCACACCGTGAGTCGGTGTGGTGGTTATTTTTGTAAACTCTGCGTGGATTTTTAGTTTTTATACTGACCGCACAGCAACCTATGCTATCTCTGTCTATTTAGATAGTATTGGCCTCCTTTGCTAAAATATCTAGTTTCATTTCTGAGTTTGTCATTTCCCTCTCCACTCACCGTCAATATTTGTGGGGGGCTATCTTCCTTTGGGGGTTTCTCTGAGGCGAGATAGCTTTCCATTTCCATCTTTAGGGGTAGCTAGTTCTTAGGCTGTGCAGAGGCGTCTAGGCAGAGTTAGGTACGCTCCACGGCTATTTCTAGTGTTGGTGTTAGGAGTAGGGATTGCGGTCAGTAAAGTTACCACCTCCTCAGAGCTAGTCCTATTTTTGTTTTACCCACCAGGTCATTTCAGTGCTGCTCCGTAGTGAGTCCATGATTGGTTTTGCCCACCAGGTCATCTCAGTACCGCTCCGTACCCACCAGGTCATAACAATATGGATTGTCCGTGTGTCATCCCATTTTTCTATCGCATCCATTGACTTGCATTGCTGCTACTGTGTCCAAATTGCATTTTTGCATTTTCATTTTTCCTCCCCTTCTTCCAAAAGCCATAACTTTTTTTTATTTTTCTGTCCACATAGACATATGAGGGCTTGTGTTTTTACCAGACTAGTTGTACTTTTTAATGACACCATTCATTTTACCATATAGTGTACTGGAAAATGGGGGGAAAAAAATAAAAGTGGAATGAAATAGTGAAAAAAATGCAATTCTGACATTGTTTCTTGGGAATTGTTTTTAGGGTGTACATTTTGTAGT
This sequence comes from Ranitomeya variabilis, assembly GCF_051348905.1. Taxonomy (NCBI): domain Eukaryota; kingdom Metazoa; phylum Chordata; class Amphibia; order Anura; family Dendrobatidae; genus Ranitomeya; species Ranitomeya variabilis. The sequence continues at coordinate 545,672,673 of NC_135235.1, read as the reverse complement.
AAAAATTACTTTGCAATATGATTTTACTCATCTTTAGTGCATTGAAGGTGACACCAAGCATGTCCAGGTTATTTATTATTTTGTTAAAAAAAAGCCCAGAAGTTTAACAAAAAAACTTTTTTGGTTGTGTCACCATTTTCCGAAACCCGTAGTAACGTTTTAATTTTTCAGTTGATGGAGCTGTGCAATGGCTAATTCTTTGCGGGGTGAGATGACGTTTTTATTGATACAATTTTGGAAGAGATATGACATTTTGAGAGCTTAATACTGTATTTTTGTGATATTGTAGCGACGAAAAAAAAATCCTGTAATTTTGGCGTTCTTTAATTTTTTCCATTTACAGTGTTTACTAATTGGGTTGATCCATTTTATAAATCGGACTTTTATGAACTCAGCGATAACACGTGTATTTTTTAAATTATCTTTATTGAGTCTTAGACCAGGGCGTCAACGGGTCTCTCCTCCACTATTGTATTCCTGAGGATGCAGATTCTGATAAAATGTACCACTGTTTTCAGCCCTCTGGCTGTCTCAGTTCATGGGTTGGTTAGAAACGGTCAAATGGCTGGAGATGGCACGCAGGTCGCACTTTGCCTAGGTCTGCTCTACAAGAACGAATGGGACTCATTAAAATCTATAACTGTCCAATCCATGTTACTCCAACATTTACTTAAATTTGCCATAATACAAAGAAACGATTATGAATATTGGCTCCATACAAATACATAATTAGCTGCTATAGTTTATCTACACGGATCAACATTGCACAATTGAGAATTATGAATTATAATTATAGTTGAGTGAAATTACTAGAGACAGTAGGATTTACAGAAAATATAGGATGTAAAACTATGCCATGATTACAAAATGCTATCTCTCCATGCTCAGACTTCAAAGCAAAATCACACCATTTAAAAAATGGAAGAATATGTTGGCCTGAGTTATGTGGAGCTGGAGACTCGCTTCCCAAAATATTACATAATTTTATATATTAATAGGAAATCCAAGAAGAGTTTCAGGCATAGTAAAGCGATGACTATGTAGGTGTCCAATGCATTTCAGTCAATATATATGGTCACTAATGGAATAGTAGTACTATACGATGCATTATACCAGTATCAGTGGTATTCCTTGAAGTTGTCCTTGACTACTATGCTATGGGGCTAGGAGCCTTTTGAACATCCCCCAAGTTCTCCTGCCTGAATCAATGTTTTGCTAATCTCTAGAACACAGTCCAATCTCAAAGTAGTATAGGAATACAGCCACTAACCACAGCCCTATTAGGAGATTGGCCTCTGTTTCTAGCTAACAAAGCAAGACTTATCTTCTGGTTTCATGGAAAGATCTCTCAGGTGCATCTCCTGAAAAAAAGTGCACAACTGATCTACAAAAGTTTTCACTGCAGATTGGTGAAGAACAATTTCATAATTGGAGGACATAACCCCTGGAAAAAAGACAAAAGCGACAATGCAATTGCAGTATGGCGCAGAACTTGACCTACCATGCCTTCATTGCGTAGTCCTTTCCATGAAGATATGTTGTCCATACTTTTGACAAATCACTGGCCATTGTGGGCAATGATTGCCAGCATCAATTGATTGACTTTTCAGTATGGTGATATGCAGTGGCGTAACTTGAAACTCATGGGCCCCGATGCGAAAGCTTCAATGGGGCCCCCAAATATTTTAAATCTTTAATAGCAATAGTCTTTTTCTATAGGCCAAAGGGACTTTTAGGTCCCCCTAGGCTCCAGGGCCCGGGTGCGATTGCAACCCCTGAACCTGTTGTAGTTACGCCCCTGGTGATATGTGGTCCATATGGATAGCAGGGTAAGGTTCCTTTGTAAGAGGCTGTGAACTGGTTTGGGTTTCTCTGCTCAGAACTACTGGTATGGAAGACTAGTGTAATGTTTCATATGTAATATACAGGAGTGCTAGTTACATATTTTTTTCTGTAAATATATCATAAGCGAGACACTGTGAAGCTTGAAGAAGGAATAGAAATTAAATAACAAAAGGTAAAGCTAGAACAACACATGAAACCCTAGCTTTAGCCTTAAGCAGCAAAATAATTGCTAATTACAAGGAAGAGCAAAGAGAGAAAACTTCAAGGAACTTTGCCAAGATGTAAGAAAACACTATATATCTTGTCTGTTTAACCTCACAGATTTTAAATCCTGCAAGTACAATTGTTATATGTAGGTCACTGCGGGCCTCGCCTGGTAATGTGACCATCTCGGCCTCTATCTGATGGGGCCAAATGTGCATCTAAATGGGCTTTTGTGCCTTTACTTTTTTATGTATACACCTTTGTATATTCATTCCCTTCTGTGATGTTATTTATTAATTGATTACCCCCACGCAGGGCCGGCGTCAGCACCCGGGCAAGTTCAAGTTTAAGGTCAGAAGGCACACTGAGATGTCTAGTGAACAGTCACAGTGCAGAGAGCCGGAAGGCGCCGACTCTGAGGATTCCGGAGCAGAGTAGCGGCCAGTGAGGAGAAGTGAGTAATTAATTTTGTATTATGCTTGGAGCAATATATGGGGACCATCATACAATGGAGCATCATATATGGGGCTCATCGTATACTGGAGCATAATACATGGGGCCCATTATATATGGAGCATTATATGCGGCCTATCACACACTGGAGCATCATATATGGGGCCCATTACATATGGAGAATTATATGGGGCCCACTATATATGGAGCATTATATGGGGCCCATCATACACTGGAGCATCATATATGGGGCCCATTACATATAAAGCATTATATGGGCCCCATTATATATGGAGCATTATATGGGGTCCATTCTGTTTGGAGCAATATATGGGGCCCATCATATACTGGATCATTATATACTGTATGGGGCATTATATGGGGCCTATTATGTATGGAGCAATATATAATACGGTGCCTATCATATACTGTATGGAGCATTATATGGGACTCATTATACTGTATGGAACACTATATAGAGCCCATCATATACTGTATAGAATATTATATGGGGACCATTATGTACGGAGCAATATATGGGGCTCATTATATTATTTGGAGCACTATGTGGGGTTTAATATACTGTATGGAGCAATATATGGGGCCACGAAAACCTGTCCCCACGTAATATCTGGGTTCTATGATACTCCTTCCACCGTCCTTGATTAGTCTGGTTTATTGTTTTTTTGGAAGATCAGACATATCTCTCACATAGTTAAAGGGGTTTTCCCATAAACAAAAGTTAATTTTAATCAATAGATCTTGGAATAATAATTATTTCCACAATTGGATGTGTTTAAATAAAATGTTCCTGTGCTGAGATAATCTTATAAATGTGCCCCTGCTGTGTAGTGTGTAATGGCTGTGTCTGACTGTGCAGGAACATGGCCTGATAATATCACCGCTCCTGGACAGGGGACGGAACAAAATAATAAACTGACATTACAGCACGGGTTCGCAAATAATTCTTTGATGTAAAACGTTTTTAAAAACAGGAAGTGAAATGTTTTACCTCACTGTAAAAATCAGCTGTGATCCCCTGCTGTAATGTCTGTATACTCTTTTGTGTCCTCCCCTGCCCAGGAGATGTGGTATGATCAGACCATGTTCCTGCACGGTCAGACAAGGCTATTACACAGTACACAGCAGGGGCACATTTACAGTTGCGTGAAAAAGTAGTTGACTCCTTCCTAATTTCCTATTCTTTTGCATGTTTGTGACAATTAAATGTTTCAGATCACCAAACAATTTAAATATTAGATAGTAAACACAAAATGCAGTTTTTTAAATGGAGGTCTTTATTATTAAGTGAAAAATAAATCCAAACCTACAGGGCCCTGAATGAAAAAGTGATTGCCCTCCCCCCCTTGAAAAATAAAATAACTGTGGTTAATCTCATCTTTGGGAAGCTGAGTTCAGATTCCCTTGTGACACGCAAGCCCGATTACTGCCACACCTGTTCTCAATCAAGAAATCACTTAAATAAGACCTACCTGACAAAGTGAAGTAGACCAAATGAGAAACAAAGTAATTGAGATTTATCAGTCTCGAAAAGGTTATAAAACCATTTCTCAAGCTTTGGGACTCCAGTGAACCACAGTGAGAGACATTACCCACAAGTGGCAAAAACATAGAATAGTGGTGAACCTTCCCAAAAGTGGCTGGCCGACCAAAATTACCCCAAGAGCGCAGCAACGACTCATTCAAGAGGTTACAAAAGACCCCCGCAACAACATCCAAAGAACTGCTGGCCTGACTTACCTCACCTCAGTTAAGGTCAGTGTTCATGACCCCACCATAAGAAAGAGACTGGGCAAAAATGGCCTGCATGGCAGAGTTCCAAGGCAAAAAACACTGCTAAACAATGAGAACATAAAGGCTCATCTTAGTTTTGCCAGAAAACATCTTGATGAACCCCAAGTCTTTTGGGAGAATACTCTGTGGACTGACAAGACAAAAGTTGAACTTTTTGGAAGGTGAAAATTGCGTTCCCTGCATTCCCAATGTTAAAGATAGGTACGCAGGACGCATGCAGAAGTAGGCGGGCCTAAATGGAAGAAGTGCGGAAGTGGCCAAGCTTCAGGGAGGAAGTACGCAGCCGGTATGCAAGTATGAACTTAGCCTTAGGAACCTTGAGTACTGCAGAAATTCTTATGTAACCTTGGCCAGATCTGTGTCTTGCCACAATTCTGTCTCTGAGCTCCTTGGCCAGTTCATTTGACCTCATGATTCTTATTTGGTCTGACATGCACTGTGAGCTGTGAGGTCTTATATAGACTCCAGTGAAGGAGTAGAACCTTCTTAAGGAGGATCATAAGAAAATGGACAGCATGTGACTTAAATATGAGTGTCTGAGCAAAGGGTCTGAATACTTATGACCATGTGATTTTTCAGTTTTCCTTTTTTATTAAATTTGCAAAACTTTCTACATTTCTGATTTTTTTTCAGTCACGATGGGGTGCAAAGAGTACATTAATGTGAAAAAAAATGAACTTTTTTTAATTTACCAAATGGCTGTAATGAAACAAAGAGTGAAAAATTTAAAGGAGCCATGAATTCCGCTGTCTACCAAAAAATCCTGAAGGAGAATGTTGACTATCTGTTCGCAACCTCAAGCTGAAGCGCACTTGGGTTAAGCAGCAGGACAATTGTTCAAAACACACCAGCAAGTCCACTTCTGAATGGCTTAAGAAAACAAAATTAAAACTTTGGAGTGTCCTATTCAAAGTCCTGACCTTAATCCAATTGAGATGCTGTGGCATGACCTTAAAAAGGCCATTCATGCCTGGAAATCCTCCAATGAGTGGGCCAAAATGCCTCCAGAGTGTTGTAAAAAACTCATTGCCAGTTATCGCAAGCGCTTGATTGCAGTTGTTGCTGCTAAGAGTGGCCCAACCAGTTATTAGGTTTAAGGGGCAATCACTTTTTCATACAGGGCCCTGTAGGTTTGGATTTCTTTTACTTATTGTTTGTATTTTCTTTTAAGACATTTTGTGTTTACTTGTGTTATCTTTGTCTAATATTTAAATTTGTTTGGTGATCTGAAACATTTTAGTGTGACAAACATGCAAAAGAATAGGAAATCTTGAAGGAGGCAAACACTTTTCACACAACTGTATAAGATTATCTCAGCACAGGAACATTTTATTTAAACACATCCAATTGTGGAACTTATTATAATTCCAAGATCTATGGATTAAAGTGAACTTTGTTCATGGGAAAACTCGTTTAAGGGCCTTTTCAATTTGGTTGAAATGTTATATGTTATAATGTTTGAACTTAGAATGCAATACCCACCTCGACCACGAGTCTCCTGATTTCAGCTATATGCCTCACATAAAAGAATGAGGCAGCTAGTTCAGATCAGAAACCCCACAGCCCGGAGTTCGAGCACAAACTGTATAATCTGGAGGTGTGAATCAAGCCTAGAAAGGTGATCAGTTACCGCTACTTGCAGGCTAATGATCCTCTCACACTGACAGAGGTAGCTCTGAAAAGTTACTGACAACACAAGAAAAAAGCAACGGTGGGGGTATTTTTACTGAATTCACTTGGGGGGGGGGGCATTTGGATATCACAAATTATAAGTTGAACCTACCCTTCCCCAATGCAAAATGTGTAGCAGGCCCCGTCTCAATATGCCATTTTTAATATTGGTGTCTTCTTATATGATGAAGGGAGAATTAGGCCTCCTCATGCTCCAGTGTCCTATGCCATTAGAGTGTAACTGTATGGGTGTCTGTCCATTATTTGGGAATCTAGGTGGTCAGTATATGGAAGCTGGGAGTCTTGTTGCCACAAATTTCCTACTGGATACAGGAGACTAGACCTACAATCCCAGTAGCAGTTCATTTAGAGTCAGGTATGAATAAAGCTCAGTTCATTAGATTGAGTTTGTTGAATAATATAGTATGGTTTATCATGTTGCTTCATTAATTGGGCTTACTGAATTAAAATGAGTGCCTGTGCCTGGTACTATGGCTAAGCTGAGATGCAGTACCAGGTACAGCTGCTCATGCAGACAGACCACTATACCTGTTTATATCATTAATTTTCTGTCTATTTTAACATTGCTTCTGTATTGTGCTGATCCACGGAAGTTCTAGGTATCAAGCAGTACCATTTTTAGCATACTTGGCAGTCTAACTGGAAGAGCGTTGTCACGCTCGCGCACAGACTGGTAGGCGCGGGCGTGCGGGGGTGTGGCCCCACTGGACCACAGACCAAACTTCCCTGGAAGGGGCGTAACTAAGTAGCTTCCTAGGTGTTCGCTGGAGCCTCTGATGATGAGGTCAGACTTGTGCAATAGGAAGCTACCAGGTATCACTCCAGGGTCTGGCTGTGGCTGCTGATCCAACCAGGGAACGGAACATAAACAGGCAAGTGGGCTCGGCTGGCACTCTGGCAGACAGGCGGGCACGGCCGGGACACAGGCAGGCAGAGGGGTACAACAGAGACACTGGCAGGCAGGCGGTCATGGCTGGCTCTCTGGTAGGCAGGCAGGTACGGCTGGCTCTCTGGCAGGACAGACGGATAAGACTGGTGGAGCGGCCCCCAAGCGCAGGGCAGCAGGGTACTCGGTACCGGGTCTCTCTCGGTTCTGGGGATGTCACGGTGGCCTGATCCGGTCCGTGGCCCTGCTAAGGGGCGCCCAATTAAAGATGTAGGTGACGGTGTAGGTCGCAGTAAATGATGAGGACACAGGGTTGCAGTCTCTTTACCTTTTTACTGAAGGCTCCGGCATCCACAATCCAGAGCACTGCTAACAGGGCTGGCTGAGACCAGCCGGTCCGAAGGCACATCCAGAGTTCCCTTTGCAGGTGGAAATCAGTAACCTACCTACTAGCGCCTGGGTGTTGTAGTACTTCCCTGCTGAGCACCGCGGGATAGTCCTCACAACTGTCGTGTATGTTTCTGTTCTTTCTCTCTCCGTCCCCAAGATGATATGGATAGGACGCACCCGTATGACGGGGTAGGCCTGGAGTTATTTTATAGGGACCCTGGAGACGCCCCTCTCCCACAATTGCCTCCGTTGTCTTCGTTAGGTGTAAAGGTGAGACAGCCAACCTAGAGTTAACTGCCCTGCCGTAGTTCAAAGTAATGCGTAGAGCCTAATGCTTCCTCGGTGCTCCGGCCACCGGCTACGCGCCTCAGAAGGATGTTGCCGATCTCGGGGCACGACTCCTTCTGGTTCTATCTCCTTTGTGCTGTGATCCCGTTTCTCACTTCTCCACAATATACTTCGCTTCGTGTCCTTTCTTAGGAGTCTGCCGCTATACGGTACAGACACGGTTCCGTAAGGATCTGTCTGTCCTAGGCCGCTGTCAGGATCCCACCCCTGACAGGTCCTCTCCTGAACTCTCTCCCCCACTTCCTATCCAACCCCCAGTGTTACCAGAGTGTGAGGAGTGGCCTAATACATAGAACCCTTTGCTCCCCCTGGTGGCCGGAGTGTGAAGTGTAATGTGTGACTGTGATACCTGGTCAGGTGAACTCTTTTAGTGCCATCAGACATAACATCACTCCCCTTAGCGGCAGAGCGACAATACTGCAACGACCAGGACTCTGGGGCGCTGCACTGGTACACTGGAAGAACCGGTAGGGACCGGTCTGCAGGCAGGTATGTAAAACAGGTAAGAACCTGTTCAGACAGGAGGACTAAATAATAGAGAAAGACCGCAAGAGCGGATGCAGAGCGATAGCACAGGAGCTAGAGCCAAGAACAGAAACGCAGGAGGCGGAGCCAAGAGCTGGAGCCAAGTGCAGGAACGCAGGAGGCGGAGCCAAGAGCAGGAGGCGGAGCCAAGTGCAGAAACGCAGTAGGCGGAGCCAAGAGCAAGAGGTGGAGCCAAGTGCAGAAACGCAGGAGGCGGAGCCAAGAGCTGGAGGCGGAGCCAAGTGCAGAAACGCAGGAGGCAGAGCCAAGAGCGGGAGAAGTAGAACCGCAAGGAGCGGAGCCAGGTAGAACCGCAAGGAGCGGAGCAAAGTAGAACCACAAGAAGCGGAGCCGCAAAGCGAGAGCTGAGCAGAGCTGCAGAGCAGGGCCACAGAGTGCAGAGCAAAGTCAGAGTACAGAGCAAAGTGCAGAGCAAAGCTACAGAGAGCAGAGCTGAGAGCAAAGCCACAGAGTGCAGAGCTGAGAGCAGAGCAAAGTCAGAGTGCAGAGCAAGACACAGAGTACAGAACTGAGAGCAAAAACACAGAGTGCAGAGCAAGGTCACAGAATGCAGAGCAAGGAGCAAAGCAAGGTTGCAGAGAGCGGAGCCAAAAGCAGAGCAAAGCAAGACACAGAGGGCAGAGCAGAGCAAAGCAAGACACATAGTACGCACAGCGGAAAAAGCAAACCAAGACAGGGATATAAACGGACACAGGAACGGGACTAGACTAAGACAGTCAGGAACGAGACCAGGCACAGAGACATGGACACAAGCCAGGGTACGACGCCCCTCTGGGTGGAAAAGAAAGGCCAGGGTACGAAGCCCCACTGGGTGGCTACACAGGAAACAGGTCAGGGTACAATGCCCCCCTGGGTGGCAGACATAAGAGTAAGCGAGACAGGGCCTTGCACCTCAGCAGCTAAGAACTGACTGAGGGAGTAAGTTGCACAGGCCCCCACCAATGGGTGGGGATGTCTTAAATACAGGAAGCCTCATGGCGATTTGCCAGGGACACCTTAGCAAGGTGCACACAGTCTCTATAAGAAACAGGAGTTGCCGGCGCCGCCCCCCTATGCACACAGACAGAGCATGAACAGAGCAAACAGCAGACATGAGGCACACAGCATGGAGCTGGCAGCAGAGAGAAGTCACAACAAGGCCCAGAGAAGTGAGTTTGAGTGTAATGCAGGTGGGGGATGGGAGGCCATGCAGTGATGCCAGCAGAGTTGTTACAAGCGGCTGCAGGGAGAAAATGAAGTTATATTATTATTGCATGCGCTCACTTCCAGCTTGGTCAATACCAGCTTTTCTGTTACCTCTGGCAAAAACTGAAATGGCCACCATCCATCTAGAGCAACTTAAAGGGAATTTATCAGCAGGTTTTTTCTATGTAATCTGAGAGCACCATGAGGTAGTGGAAGAGAGCCTGATTATATTGGTGTGTCACTTACTAGGCTGTGTTTTGCTATTTCAATATAATCAGTGTTTTATCAGTAGGAGATCATCACTATAGGACAACTGGCTGTGTGCCATCTAGTTCAACCACTCCCCTAGCACTGATTAGCAGCTCTCTGTAACTAGACTATGCATACAGGTGAGGTCTGCTCAATCTGCAGCAGAGAAAATGAAACGCCCCGCCTGGGCCGTGGGGTACTCGGTACCGGGTCCTGAGTACACAGGGGGATGTCTATTATGATCTGGTGACCTTGGAGCCGCATGAAACTTTCTCTGGAGTCGGTGGAACCTGTACTGACCGCAAATCCTGAACTAACACCGCAACTAGAAGTAGCCATGGGGTGTGCCTAACATACCCTAGACACCTCGACACAGCCGGAGGACTAAATACCCCTATAGATGGAAATAGGAATGCTACCTTGCCTCAGAGCAGCCCCCCACGAATAATGACTGTGAGTAGGAGAAGAATAGACACACGCAGGTAGAAAACAGGATTTAGCAAAAGAGGCCACTCTAGCTAAATAGGAAAGGATAGGACAGATTACTAGGCGGTTAGTATTAAAACCCTTCCAAAAATATCCACAGCAGATAATACAAAAAGTTCCACAATCTAACTAAAGACATGGAATGTATATCTGCCACTCCAGAGAATCCAACAAGACTAAGAAAATACTGACACAATCTAAGCTGGACAAGAAAACACAAAGAATAGCACTGAATTGTGAAGCACACAACATGTGTGCCACAGGAAAAAAAAACCAGACACTTATCTTTGCAGATTTGGCAGAAAGGCAGGAGGAACCAGGCAGAGGTCCTACACCTCCCAACAACAATTGACAACTGGCAAGGACTAATGAATCCTGCACGCCTAAATACCCCAGTCAGAACTGCAATCAGCAGATACACCTGACCAGGACTGCAACTCAGGGGCAACTGCATTACCACCTACATCCACCGGAGGGAGCCCAAAAGCAGAATTCACAACAGATGTCACGGTGTCGACCCGGTCCGTGGCCCTGGGCACCCATTTAAAAGGGAAAGGTCTTTAAAGGGAATAAAGTTTATGTTCGTGACGCCGCCTGTGGTATTCGGTCAGTGGGGACCGACGCTGCTTTAAGGGGTCCTCTGGGGTGATGTTATGGCAGCTAGATGGTATACCTTCCCACAGGTGAAGTATATCCCCAGGGCTTCCGGTGTGTGGATTGTAGATGGTGAATAGCGCAGTAAGGAACGAGTACACAGGTTTGCAGTCTCTTTACCTTGTTTACTATCGACTTGAGGCAGCCACAGTCCAGGGCACCGGATCACAGGGCAGGCAGGGTCCGGCCGGCTTGGAGGCAAGTTAGGAGTCCCCTTATCCAGGTGGAAATCAAAGCCTTCCTCTAGCGCCGTGGTGGTGTAGTCCTTTACTGCCTATGGCTTCACATAAGTTCCTCACAGATGTTATCTCTCTCTCTGTCCCCCGGATAGGATAGGACATAACCCGTATGACTGGTGACTTGAGGCGGTTTATAGGGACTCTAGCACGCCCCAGCCTCTAAGGGTGTCACCGTGCCTCCTGGGTATTAGGTCGGTCAGGTAACTTGGAGCTCAGCTGTCCTGCCGGTCTCTGATGTAAGTCATAGAGGTCCTTACAACCTCGGTGTTCCGGCTACCGGTCTCTGCGCCTCAGAAGGAGGCAGCCTGCTCGGGGCTGGTCTCCCCCTGATATCCTCTCCTGTGCTTTGCTCTCCTGCACGTTCACTGCAATCAATTCGGCTTTCTGAATGTCTCTTTCTAGGAATTGCTGCATTGCGGCTACACAGCTCCGAAAACCCTCTTCTGCCTCAGACTGATCCAGTCTGTTTCCTGGCAAGAACTGACTGACTCTCCCTACAAACTACCAGATATATATATGGGGAGTCACCTAGTAAATAGGATCAAAAGCTCCCCCTGGTGGCCTGGAGTGTGAATGTGTTGCATGTTTGTGGTACCTGGTTACAGTTATACCTTCTTGCCTTCAAGCGTAACATCACTCTCCCCGTGAGGAAAGCAATGCTACTGTGACGACCAGGACCCTGGGGAAAAATCGGGGAAAGATTCCGGCACAACCATCCAGGGATAAAAATAGATTATTTATTGGTAAGTAGTAAAAACATTAAAAGGCAAGGCCTTGAACCTGATGCGTTTCAGGTGTATACACACCCTTAGTCATAGTCTAGTTAGTTAGCCTATGACTAAAGGTACCGTCACACTAGGCGATATCGCCAGCGATCCGTGACGTTGCAGCGACCTGGATAGCGATATCGCTGTATTTGACACGCAGCAGCGATCTGGATCCCGCTGTGAAATTGCTGGTCGCTGCTAGAAGGTCTGCACTTTATTTGGTCGCTAGGTCGCCGTGTATCGCCGTGTTTGACAGCAAAAGCAAGGATACCAGCGATATTTTACACTGGTAACCAGGGTAAACATCGGGTTACTAAGCGCAGGGCCGCGCTTAGTAACCCGATGTTTACCCTGGTTACCAGCGTAAAAGTTAAAAAAACAAACAGCACATACTCACCAGCGCGTCCCCCAGCCTCTGCTTCCTGACACTGACTGAGCGCCGGCCCTAAACTGAAAGTGAAAGCACAGCGGTGACGTCACCGCTGTGCTGTTAGGGCCGGAGCTCAGTCAGTGTCAGGAAGCAGAGGCTGGGGGACGCGCTGGTGAGTATGTGCTGTTTGTTTTTTTAACTTTTAGGATGGTAACCAGGGTAAACATCGGGCTACTAAGCGCGGCCCTGCGCTTAGTAACCCGATGCTTACCCTGGTTACCCGGGGACCTCGGCATCGTTGGTCGCTGGAGAGCGGTCTGTGTGACAGCTCTCCAGCGACCAAACAGCGACGCTGCAGCGATCGGCATCGCTGTCGCTATCGCTGCAGCGTCGCTTAATGTGACGGTACCTTAAGAGTGTGTATACACCTGAAACGCGTCAGTTACGAGGCCTTGCCTTTTAATGTTTTTACTACGTTCCAATAAATAATCTATTTTTATCCCTGTATGGTTGTTGCGTAATCTTTCCCCATTTTTCGTCTACTTTCCTGTGGAAATGGCACTATCAGGAGGAACTCTGGGCTAATTTACAGCTACACATTTTCAGAGTGGTAAACCCCTTCATCCCTCTCCCTCTCCCTGCCCCCCACCAGGGAAAACTGTGACTCTATCATAACTGTTGCATCTACATATTAAGCTCAGTGATGTATCGCTGTAATCGGGGTCTCTGTCCCGACCTCCTGCTGCTGTCAGATTACATAGCAAAAACTGCTGACATATTCTCTTTAAAGCTGCAGCTCCTTTTACTGCCTTCATCCATTATTATTTAATCCCCTTACAGTAGTTGAACCGGCAATTGTCTGCTCACTCATACTATACACTGCAATAACACACTAGGAGTAATACAGCAGCAGAACCACCATCAGTTCCGGAATACAACACGAAAAAAAAACGGCAATGAAGACATCATCAGAACCATCATAAGTACATACAAATAACCCTAGAACAAACATCAGAACATGAGGGCATCACCAAAATCACCATTAGGGTTGAGCGAAACGGGTCGATCATTTTCAAAAGTCGCCGACTTTTGGCTAAGTCGGCGTCTCATGAAACCCGATCCGACCCCTGTGCTTGTCGGCCATGCGGTACGCGACTTTCGCGCCAAAGTCGCGTTTCAATGACGCGAAAAGCGCCATTTCTCAGCCAATGAAGGTGAACGCAGAGTGTGGGCAGCGTGATGACATAGATCCTGGTCCCCACCATCTTAGAGAAGGGCATTGCAGTGATTGGCTTGCTGTCTGCGGCGTCACAGGGGCTATAAAGGGGCGTTCCCGCCGACCGCCATCTTACTGCTGCTGATCTGAGCTTAGGGACAGGTTGCTGCCGCTTCGTCAGAAGCAGGGAGAGCGTTAGGCAGGGTCCACTAACCACCAAACCGCTTGTGCTGCAGCGATTTCCACTGTCCAACACCACCTTCGGTGTGCAGGGACTGTGGAAGCTATTTTTTTTTTTTTTTCCCCTCAGCGCTGTAGCTCATTGGGCTGCCCTAGAAGGCTCCGTGATAGCTGTATTGCTGTGTGTACGCCACTGTGGAAACCAACTGCTTTTTTCAAAGCACATATCCTCTTGTTCCTTCCTTTCTGCACAGCTATCTTTTTTGTTTGTCCACACTTTTTATTTAATTTGTGCATCAGTCCACTCCTATTGCTGCCTGCCATACCTGGCTTAGATTACTGCAGGGAGATAGTAATTGTAGGACAGTCCCTGTTTTTTTTTTTTGTGGGAGATTAAGATTGGCATTTCTGCTACAGTGCCATCCCTGTGTGTGCCATCTCTCACTGAGTGGGCCATAGAAAGCCTATTTATTTTTTCCGTGATTTGTGTTCTAAATTCTACCTCAACACAAAAACACTACATCAATCAGTGGGAGAAAAATATTGGCCTCAGTCAGGGCTTGTGTGCCACTGCTGTGTGTGCGCTATCTCTCATTCAGTGGGCCATAGAAAGCCTATTTTTTTTTTTTTTTTTTTTTAATATTATTTGGTTTCTAAAGTCTCCCTGAAAAAAAAAAAAAAACCTAAAAAAACAGTGGGAGAGTAATATTGCCCTTTCAGCTTGTGTGCCAGTCTTGACTCCTGGGTGTGCCACCTCTCTCTCTCATTCAGTGGGCCATAGAAAGGCTATTTTTTTTTTGTTTTTTTTAATATTATTTGGTTTCTAAAGTCTCCCTGAAAAAAAAAAAAAAAAACATAAAAAAACAGTGGGAGAGTAATATTGCCCTTTCAGCTTGTGTGCCAGGCTTGACTCCTGGGTGTGCCACCTCTCTCCCTCTCATTCAGTGGGCCATAGAAAGCCTATTTTTTTTTTTTTTTAAATATTATTGGGTTTCTAAAGTCTCCCTTAAAAAACAAAAAATACATAAAAAAACAGTGGGAGAGTAATATTGCCCTTTCAGCTTGTGTGCCAGGCTTGACTCCTGGGTGTGCCACCTCTCTCCCTCTCATTCAGTGGGCCATAGAAAGCCTATTTATTTATTTTTTTAAATATTATTGGGTTTCTAAAGTCTCCCTTAAAAAACAAAAAATACATAAAAAAACAGTGGGAGAGTAATATTGCCCTTTCAGCTTGTGTGCCAGTCTTGACTCCTGGGTGTGCCACCTCTCTCTCATTCAGTTGGCCATAGAAAGCATTTTTTTTTTTTTCCTTGATTTGTGTTCTAAAATCTACCTCAACACAAAAACACTACATCAATCAGTGGGAGAAAAATATTGGCCTCAGTCAGGGCTTGTGTGCCACTGCTGTGTGTGCTATCTCTCATTCAGTGGGCTATAGAAAGCCTATTTATTTATTTATTTTTTTTCTTATTATTTGGTTTCTAAAGTCTCCCTGAAAAAAAAAAAAAAACCATAAAAAAACAGTGGGAGAGTAATATTGCCCTTTCAGCTTGTGTGCCAGTCTTGACTCCTGGGTGTGCCACCTCTCTCCCTCTCATTCAGTGGGCCATAGAAAGCCTATTTATTTTTTTTTTTAAATATTATTGGGTTTCTAAAGTCTCCCTTAAAAAACAAAAAATACATAAAAAAACAGTGGGAGAGTAATATTGCCCTTTCAGCTTGTGTGCCAGTCTTGACTCCTGGGTGTGCCACCTCTCTCTCTCATTCAGTGGGCCATAGAAAGGCTATTTTTTTTTTGTTTTTTTTAATATTATTTGGTTTCTAAAGTCTCCCTGAAAAAAAAAAAAAAAACATAAAAAAACAGTGGGAGAGTAATATTGCCCTTTCAGCTTGTGTGCCAGTCTTGACTCCTGGGTGTGCCACCTCTCTCCCTTTCATTCAGTGGGCCATAGAAAGCCTATTTATTTTTTTTTTTAAATATTATTGGGTTTCTAAAGTCTCCCTTAAAAAACAAAAAATACATAAAAAAACAGTGGGAGAGTAATATTGCCCTTTCAGCTTGTGTGCCAGTCTTGACTCCTGGGTGTGCCACCTCTCTCCCTTTCATTCAGTGGGCCATAGAAAGCCTATTTATTTATTTTTTTAAATATTATTGGGTTTCTAAAGTCTCCCTTAAAAAACAAAAAATACATAAAAAAACAGTGGGAGAGTAATATTGCCCTTTCAGCTTGTGTGCCAGGCTTGACTCCTGGGTGTGCCACCTCTCTCCCTCTCATTCAGTGGGCCATAGAAAGCCTATTTATTTTTTTTTTAAATATTATTGGGTTTCTAAAGTCTCCCTTAAAAAAAAAAAAATACATAAAAAAACAGTGGGAGAGTAATATTGCCCTTTCAGCTTGTGTGCCAGTCTTGACTCCTGGGTGTGCCACCTCTCTCTCATTCAGTGGGCCATAGAAAGCATTTTTTTTTTTTTTCCTTGATTTGTGTTCTAAAATCTACCTCAACACAAAAACACTACATCAATCAGTGGGAGAAAAATATTGGCCTCAGTCAGGGCTTGTGTGCCACTGCTGTGTGTGCTATCTCTCATTCAGTGGGCTATAGAAAGCCTATTTATTTATTTATTTTTTTTCTTATTATTTGGTTTCTAAAGTCTCCCTGAAAAAAAAAAAAAAAACATAAAAAAACAGTGGGAGAGTAATATTGCCCTTTCAGCTTGTGTGCCAGTCTTGACTCCTGGGTGTGCCACCTCTCTCCCTCTCATTCAGTGGGCCATAGAAAGCCTATTTATTTTTTTGGTTTTTTTAATATTATTTGGTTTCTAAAGTCTCCCTGAAAAAAAAAAAAAAAACTTAAAAAAACAGTGGGAGAGTAATATTGCCCTTTCAGCTTGTGCGCCAGTCTTGACTCCTGGGTGTGCCACCTCTCTCTCTCTAATTGTGGGCCATAGAAAGCCTTTTTTTTTTTTTTTTTTTTAATATTATTTGGTTTCTAAAGTCTCCCTGAAAAAAAAAAATACCTAAAAAAACAGTGGGAGAGTAATATTGCCCTTTCAGCTTGTGTGCCAGTCTTGACTCCTGGGTGTGCCACCTCTCTCCCTTTCATTCAGTGGGCCATAGAAAGCCTATTTATTTTTTTTTTTAAATATTATTGGGTTTCTAAAGTCTCCCTTAAAAAACAAAAAATACATAAAAAAACAGTGGGAGAGTAATATTGCCCTTTCAGCTTGTGTGCCAGGCTTGACTCCTGGGTGTACCACCTCTCTCCCTCTCATTCAGTGGGCCATAGAAAGCCTATTTATTTTTTTTTTTAAATATTATTGGGTTTCTAAAGTCTCCCTTAAAAAAAAAAAAATACATAAAAAAACAGTGGAAGAGTAATATTGCCCTTTCAGCTTGTGTGCCAGTCTTGACTCCTGGGTGTGCCACCTCTCTCTCATTCAGTGGGCCATAGAAAGCATTTTTTTTTTTTTTTCCTTGATTTGTGTTCTAAAATCTACCTCAACACAAAAACACTACATCAATCAGTGGGAGAAAAATATTGGCCTCAGTCAGGGCTTGTGTGCCACTGCTGTGTGTGCTATCTCTCATTCAGTGGGCTATAGAAAGCCTATTTATTTATTTATTTTTTTTCTTATTATTTGGTTTCTAAAGTCTCCCTGAAAAAAAAAAAAAAAACATAAAAAAACAGTGGGAGAGTAATATTGCCCTTTCAGCTTGTGTGCCAGTCTTGACTCCTGGGTGTGCCACCTCTCTCCCTCTCATTCAGTGGGCCATAGAAAGCCTATTTATTTTTTTGGTTTTTTTAATATTATTTGGTTTCTAAAGTCTCCCTGAAAAAAAAAAAAAAAACTTAAAAAAACAGTGGGAGAGTAATATTGCCCTTTCAGCTTGTGCGCCAGTCTTGACTCCTGGGTGTGCCACCTCTCTCTCTCTAATTGTGGGCCATAGAAAGCCTTTTTTTTTTTTTTTTTTTTAATATTATTTGGTTTCTAAAGTCTCCCTGAAAAAAAAAAAATACCTAAAAAAACAGTGGGAGAGTAATATTGCCCTTTCAGCTTGTGTGCCAGTCTTGACTCCTGGGTGTGCCACCTCTCTCTCTCATTCAGTGGGCCATAGAAAGGCTATTTTTTTTTTTGTTTTTTTTAAATATTATTTGGTTTCTAAAGTCTCCCTGAAAAAAAAAAAAAAACATAAAAAAACAGTGGGAGAGTAATATTGCCCTTTCAGCTTGTGTGCCAGTCTTGACTCCTGGGTGTGCCACCTCTCTCCCTCTCATTCAGTGGGCCATAGAAAGCCTATTTATTTTTATTTTTAAATATTATTGGGTTTCTAAAGTCTCCCTTAAAAAACAAAAAATACATAAAAAAACAGTGGGAGAGTAATATTGCCCTTTCAGCTTGTGTGCCAGTCTTGACTCCTGGGTGTGCCACCTCTCTCTCATTCAGTGGGCCATAGAAAGCATTTTTTTTTTTTTCCTTGATTTGTGTTCTAAAATCTACCTCAACACAAAAACACTACATCAATCAGTGGGAGAAAAATATTGGCCTCAGTCAGGGCTTGTGTGCCACTGCTGTGTGTGCTATCTCTCATTCAGTGGGCTATAGAAAGCCTATTTATTTATTTATTTTTTTTCTTATTATTTGGTTTCTAAAGTCTCCCTGAAAAAAAAAACAAAAACATAAAAAAACAGTGGGAGAGTAATATTGCCCTTTCAGCTTGTGTGCCAGTCTTGACTCCTGGGTGTGCCACCTCTCTCCCTCTCATTCAGTGGGCCATAGAAAGCCTATTTATTTTTTTTTTTAAATATTATTGGGTTTCTAAAGTCTCCCTTAAAAAACAAAAAATACATAAAAAAACAGTGGGAGAGTAATATTGCCCTTTCAGCTTGTGTGCCAGTCTTGACTCCTGGGTGTGCCACCTCTCTCTCTCATTCAGTGGGCCATAGAAAGGCTATTTTTTTTTTGGTTTTTTTAATATTATTTGGTTTCTAAAGTCTCCCTGAAAAAAAAAAAAAAAACATAAAAAAACAGTGGGAGAGTAATATTGCCCTTTCAGCTTGTGTGCCAGTCTTGACTCCTGGGTGTGCCACCTCTCTCCCTTTCATTCAGTGGGCCATAGAAAGCCTATTTATTTATTTTTTTTAAATATTATTGGGTTTCTAAAGTCTCCCTTAAAAAACAAAAAATACATAAAAAAACAGTGGGAGAGTAATATTGCCCTTTCAGCTTGTGTGCCAGTCTTGACTCCTGGGTGTGCCACCTCTCTCTCTCATTCAGTGGGCCATAGAAAGGCTATTTTTTTTTTGGTTTTTTTAATATTATTTGGTTTCTAAAGTCTCCCTGAAAAAAAAAAAAAAAACATAAAAAAACAGTGGGAGAGTAATATTGCCCTTTCAGCTTGTGTGCCAGTCTTGACTCCTGGGTGTGCCACCTCTCTCCCTTTCATTCAGTGGGCCATAGAAAGCCTATTTATTTTTTTTTTTAAATATTATTGGGTTTCTAAAGTCTCCCTTAAAAAACAAAAAATACATAAAAAAACAGTGGGAGAGTAATATTGCCCTTTCAGCTTGTGTGCCAGGCTTGACTCCTGGGTGTGCCACCTCTCTCCCTCTCATTCAGTGGGCCATAGAAAGCCTATTTTTTTTTTTTTTAAATATTATTGGGTTTCTAAAGTCTCCCTTAAAAAACAAAAAATACATAAAAAAACAGTGGGAGAGTAATATTGCCCTTTCAGCTTGTGTGCCAGGCTTGACTCCTGGGTGTGCCACCTCTCTCCCTCTCATTCAGTGGGCCATAGAAAGCCTATTTATTTATTTTTTTTAATATTATTGGGTTTCTAAAGTCTCCCTTAAAAAAAAAAAAATACATAAAAAAACAGTGGGAGAGTAATATTGCCCTTTCAGCTTGTGTGCCAGTCTTGACTCCTGGGTGTGCCACCTCTCTCTCATTCAGTGGGCCATAGAAAGCATTTTTTTTTTTTCCTTGATTTGTGTTCTAAAATCTACCTCAACACAAAAACACTACATCAATCAGTGGGAGAAAAATATTGGCCTCAGTCAGGGCTTGTGTGCCACTGCTGTGTGTGCTATCTCTCATTCAGTGGGCTATAGAAAGCCTATTTATTTATTTATTTTTTTTCTTATTATTTGGTTTCTAAAGTCTCCCTGAAAAAAAAAAAAAAAACATAAAAAAACAGTGGGAGAGTAATATTGCCCTTTCAGCTTGTGTGCCAGTCTTGACTCCTGGGTGTGCCACCTCTCTCCCTCTCATTCAGTGGGCCATAGAAAGCCTATTTATTTTTTTGGTTTTTTTAATATTATTTGGTTTCTAAAGTCTCCCTGAAAAAAAAAAAAAAAAACTTAAAAAAACAGTGGGAGAGTAATATTGCCCTTTCAGCTTGTGCGCCAGTCTTGACTCCTGGGTGTGCCACCTCTCTCTCTCTAATTGTGGGCCATAGAAAGCCTTTTTTTTTTTTTTTTTTTAATATTATTTGGTTTCTAAAGTCTCCCTGAGAAAAAAAAATAAATAAATTAGGTGGGAGATTAATATTGACATTAGTGCTTGAGTGACAGTCCTGCGTGTGTGTCATCTCTGTGATTTTGTGCCACAGAAAACAGAGTGTGTAACATTGTGCCTGATTTTCCTTGTGGTCTCACCAACCTGTTAAGGGATATTGAAATCATACTGAAGTTATAGCTCACCGTGTAAGTTGTTTGACAGCAACAAATAAAGTTACTTTGGTTAAGATTTTAAAACAATGAGGAAGTCTGGTGCAAGAGGTCGTCGTGGGCGTTCATTGTCAGCTGGTAATGATGGTAGTGGTAGTGGAGCATCAGGTGGTCGTGGGGATAAAAATATTCCACCTAAGTCTGGAGCTGTGGAGCCAGTTTCGTCGTCAGGCTACACAAGGCCTCGAACGCTCTCTTTTCTGGGAGTAGGAAAACCGCTTTTAAAGGCGGAGCAGCAACAGCAAGTTTTGGCTTACATTGCAGACTCAGCCTCTAGCTCTTTTGCCTCCTCTTCCGAAACTGGTAAATGTAAAAGCAGCGCGTCGCTTGTGGATGTTCACGGTCAGGGACAAGTCGCTTCCTTGTCCTCCTCAGCAAAAACTACAACAAGAGGGAAGGATGCAGCAGGCGACACAACGGGTCACTCCATGGAGCTCTTTACACATACCGTCCCTGGCTTAGAAAGTGAAACATTTAACAGGCCATGCCCATTACAAGTATATTCTGACATGTAGTGCACTGATGCACAGCCACAGCCAGAGTACTATGCTGCTCCTTTGACTCAGACCACCACATTGCCCTCTCAGGGTACAGATCCACAATCAGACCCTGATGAGACTATGTTGCCCCGCCACGAACGCTATACCACCGACCGACACAGTGACACAGACGAAGTTGCACACGAGCTCGAAGAGGAGGTAATAGATGACCCAGTTATTGACCCCGATTGGCAGCCATTGGGGGAACAGGGTGCAGGCGGCAGTAGTTCAGAAGCGGAGGTGGAGGAGGGGCCGCAGCAGGCATCAACATCGCAACAGGTTCCATCTGCCGGGCCCGTATCTGGCCCAAAACGCGTGTCAAAGCCAAAACCTGTTGGAGGACAGCGTGGCCATCCGGTTAAAGCTCAGTCTGCAATCCCTGAAAAGGGATCCGAGTCTAGGAAGAGTGCAGTCTGGCATTTTTTTAAACAACATCCAACTGATCAGCGCAAAGTCATCTGTCAAAAATGTTCAACTAGCTTAAGCAGAGGTCAGAATCTGAAAAGTCTAAATACTAGTTGCATGCATAGACACTTAACCACCATGCATTTTCAAGCCTGGACTAACTACCAAACGTCCCTTAAGGTTGTAGCACCCTCGGCCAATGAAGCTAGTCAGCAACGCAACATCCCTTCCGTCACTGTAAGGCCACCATTTTCCGCACCACCGGCAGTATCTGTGCAGGTTTCTTTGCCAGCCAAAAGCAGTCAGGGTCAGGGAACCACCAGTTTTGTAGGAGGAAATATTGCATCTAGGGCACCGGCGGAAACAATACCGTCTCCAACCGTCTTTCACTCTGCCATGTACACCGGCACACCCGAAAGTTCCACGATCTCCAGCTCTCCAGTCCAGCTCACCCTACATGAGACTCTGGTTAGAAAAAGGAAGTACTTATCCTCGCATCCGCGTACACAGGGTTTTAACGCCCACATAGCTAGACTAATCTCGTTAGAGATGATGCCCTACCGGTTAGTTGAAAGCGAAGCTTTCAAAGCCCTGATGGAGTACGCTGAACCACGATACGAGCTACCCAGTCGACACTTTTTTTCCAGAAAAGCCATCCCAGCCCTGCACCAGCATGTTAAACAGCGCATCGTCCATGCACTCAGGCAATCTGTGAGTACAAAGGTGCACCTGACTACAGATGCATGGACCAGTAGGCATGGCCAGGGACGTTATGTGTCCATCACGGCACACTGGGTGAATGTGGTGGATGCAGGGTCCACAGGCGACATCAATTTAGGGACAGTTGTGCCTAGCCCACGGTCTAGGAAACAGTTGGCTGTAGGCGTTCGCACCCCCTCCTCCTCCTCCTCCTCGTCCTCCTGCAGAAGCTACAGCTCTTCCACAGAAAGCAGTCTGCCAACCACTCCATCGGCAGATGACACTGTTGCACACCAGTTGTCCCATTATGGGCCAGCTACTGCCAAGCGTCAGCAGGCTGTATTGGCTATGAAGTGTTTGGGCGACAACAGACACACCGCGGAAGTTCTATCCGAGTTCTTGCAACAAGAAACGCAGTCGTGGCTGGGCACAGTAGATCTTGAGGCAGGCAAGGTAGTGAGTGATAACGGAAGGAATTTCATGGCTGCCATCTCCCTTTCCCAACTGAAACACATTCCTTGCCTGGCTCACACCTTAAACCTGGTGGTGCAGTGCTTATTGAAAACTTATCCTGGGTTCTCCGACCTGCTCCTCAAAGTGCGTGCACTTTGCTCACATATCCGACGTTCGTCTGTACACGCCAGCCGTATGCAGACCTATCAGCGGTCTTTGAACCTTCCCCAGCATCGCCTAATCATAGACGTTGCAACAAGGTGGAACTCAACACTGCACATGCTTCAGAGACTGTGCGAACAGAGGCGTGCTGTTATTTATTTGTGGGAGGATACACGGGCAGGCAGTAGGATGGCAGACATGGAGTTGTCAGGTGTGCAGTGGTCTAAGATACAAGACATGTGTCAAGTCCTTCAGTGTTTTGAGGAATGCACACGGCTGGTTAGTGCAGACAACGCCGTAATAAGCATGAGCATCCCCCTAATGCGTCTGCTGATGCAAAGTTTGACGCACATAAAGGAGCAGGCGTCTGCACCAGAGGAAGAGGAAAGCCTTGATGACAGTCAGCCATTGTCTGGTCAGGGCAGTGTACAGGACGAGGTAGCGGGCGAAGAGGAGGTGGAGGACGAGGAGGATGATGGGGATGAGTATATTTTTAATGCCGAACCTTTCCCGGGGGCACAGGAAATTGGTTGCGTGTCACGGCCGGGTTCTGGTTTTTTGAGGGACACAAGTGACGTAGATTTGCCTGCAACTGCCCCTCAACCAATCACAACCGGAGATTTGACAACTGGAACTTTGGCCCACATGGCGGATTATGCCTTACGTATCCTAAAAAGGGACACACGCATTACGAAAATGATGAACGATGACGATTACTGGTTGGCCTGCCTCCTTGATCCACGCTATAAAGGCAAATTGCAAAATATTATGCCACATGAGAACTTGGAACTAATATTAGCAACCAAACAATCAACTCTTGTTGACCGTTTGCTTCAGGCATTCCCAGCACACAGCGCACGTGATCGTTCTCACACGAGCTCCAGGGGGCAGCAGACTAGGAGTGTTAGGGGTGCACACATCAGAAGTGGCGTTGGACAGAGGGGTTTTCTGACCAGGTTGTGGAGTGATTTTGCTATGACCGCAGACAGGACAGGTACTGCTGCATCAATTGAAAGTGACAGGAGACAACATTTGTCCAGTATGGTTACTAACTATTTTTCATCCCTTATCGATGTTCTCCCTCAACCGTCATTCCCATTTGATTACTGGGCCTCCAAATTAGACACCTGGCCAGAATTGGCAGAATATGCATTGCAGGAGCTTGCTTGCCCGGCAGCAAGTGTCCTATCAGAAAGAGTATTCAGTGCTGCAGGTTCAATATTAACCGAAAAAAGGACTCGTCTGGCTACCCAAAATGTTGACGATCTAACATTCATTAAAATGAACCACAACTGGATTTCGAAATCTTTTGCCCCACCTTGCCCGGCCGACACCTAGCTTTCCTATGAAAAGCTCTTGCCTGTGAATTACTTTTCTAATGTCTAATTTGCTGCAGCTGATTGTACAGCATACGACATGTTTACACCTCCCTAAATGGCAAAACTCCCCACACGGGGCCGTGGTATCGCGACTTGGCGCAAGCACCCGTGAGACTGCTGTTTGTCTGAAGAGGTGGGTGTGCTCGCTTTTGGTTGACGGCATTGCTACTGGGTCCCTCATAGTACAATGTAGTGTCTCTGGCGGTGGTGGTGCGCACCCAACATCAGACACACCGTTGTAACATGAGGGGCCCTGGGGCGGTCCCGCCGGCCTCAAGAGAGTTCCCCCCTACCCCAGCTCAAAATGTGCTCTACCACGTGCAAAATTATGTCGCACAGCTCCACCAATCTTTAGTCTATTCGCTGACATCATTCAATGTCTGGCACTGACAATACAAATTTGTAGACATCTATGATGCAACTTAAAGTAGTCTGTGTCTGTGTCCTATATTGGCACCATTAAATAGTTACTGCCAAATTACTATGTCAGAAACTCAGTAGATGAGCCCACCCCTGTACCTAAGTATGCCACCTTTTTTTTTGTTTTGGTTGTTTTGCGAGACATTAACATCTATTTATATTTTGGGAGTACTGGGACAGACACTCCTTGCACTACTCCTCCACTCACCACCAAGCTGCCTGTGTATCCATGTAACCGCTGTAAAGCTGCCATGAGCCTATTGTTTGTTATTTTAGGCCTTTGATAGCCTGTCTGCGGTCCCTACTTTAAATACTCCTCCACTCATCACCAGCTGCCTGCCCGTGTATCCATGTAACCGCTGTAAAACTGCCATGAGCCTATTGTTTGTTATGTTAGGCCTTTGATAGCCTGTCTGCGGTCCCTACTTTAAATACTCCTCCACTCACCACCAAGCTGCCTGTGTATCCATGTAACCGATGTAAAACTGCCATGAGCCTATTGTTTGTTATTTTAGGCCTTTGATAGCCTGTCTGCGGTCCCTACTTTAAATACTCCTCCACTGACCACCAAGCTGCCTGCCCGTGTATCCATGTAACCGCTGTAAAACTGCCATAAGCCTATTGTTTGTTATTTTAGGCCTTTGATAGCCTGTCTGCGGTCCCTACTTTAAATACTCCTCCACTCATCACCAGCTGCCTGCCCGTGTATCCATGTAACCGCTGTAAAACTGCCATAAGCCTATTGTTTGTTATTTTAGGCCTTTGATAGCCTGTCTGCGGTCCCTACTTTAAATACTCCTCCACTGACCACCAAGCTGCCTGCCCGTGTATCCATGTAACCGCTGTAAAACTGCCATGAGCCTATTGTTTGTTATTTTAGGCCTTTGATAGCCTGTCTGCGGTACCTACTTTAAATACTCCTCCACTGACCACCAAGCTGCCTGCCCGTGTATCCATGTAACCGCTGTAAAACTGCCATAAGCCTATTGTTTGTTATTTTAGGCCTTTGATAGCCTGTCTGCGGTCCCTACTTTAAATACTCCTCCACTCATCACCAGCTGCCTGCCCGTGTATCCATGTAACCGCTGTAAAACTGCCATAAGCCTATTGTTTGTTATTTTAGGCCTTTGATAGCCTGTCTGCGGTCCCTACTTTAAATACTCCTCCACTCACCACCAAGCTGCCTGTGTATCCATGTAACCGATGTAAAACTGCCATGAGCCTATTGTTTGTTATTTTAGGCCTTTGATAGCCTGTCTGCGGTCCCTACTTTAAATACTCCTCCACTGACCACCAAGCTGCCTGCCCGTGTATCCATGTAACCGCTGTAAAACTGCCATAAGCCTATTGTTTGTTATTTTAGGCCTTTGATAGCCTGTCTGCGGTCCCTACTTTAAATACTCCTCCACTCATCACCAGCTGCCTGCCCGTGTATCCATGTAACCGCTGTAAAACTGCCATAAGCCTATTGTTTGTTATTTTAGGCCTTTGATAGCCTGTCTGCGGTCCCTACTTTAAATACTCCTCCACTCACCACCAAGCTGCCTGTGTATCCATGTAACCGATGTAAAACTGCCATGAGCCTATTGTTTGTTATTTTAGGCCTTTGATAGCCTGTCTGCGGTCCCTACTTTAAATACTCCTCCACTGACCACCAAGCTGCCTGCCCGTGTATCCATGTAACCGCTGTAAAACTGCCATAAGCCTATTGTTTGTTATTTTAGGCCTTTGATAGCCTGTCTGCGGTCCCTACTTTAAATACTCCTCCACTCACCACCAAGCTGCCTGTGTATCCATGTAACCGATGTAAAACTGCCATGAGCCTATTGTTTGTTATTTTAGGCCTTTGATAGCCTGTCTGCGGTCCCTACTTTAAATACTCCTCCACTGACCACCAAGCTGCCTGCCCGTGTATCCATGTAACCGCTGTAAAACTGCCATAAGCCTATTGTTTGTTATTTTAGGCCTTTGATAGCCTGTCTGCGGTCCCTACTTTAAATACTCCTCCACTCATCACCAGCTGCCTGCCCGTGTATCCATGTAACCGCTGTAAAACTGCCATAAGCCTATTGTTTGTTATTTTAGGCCTTTGATAGCCTGTCTGCGGTCCCTACTTTAAATACTCCTCCACTCACCACCAAGCTGCCTGTGTATCCATGTAACCGATGTAAAACTGCCATGAGCCTATTGTTTGTTATTTTAGGCCTTTGATAGCCTGTCTGCGGTCCCTACTTTAAATACTCCTCCACTGACCACCAAGCTGCCTGCCCGTGTATCCATGTAACCGCTGTAAAACTGCCATAAGCCTATTGTTTGTTATTTTAAGCCTTTGATAGCCTGTCTGCGGTCCCTACTTTAAATACTCCTCCACTCATCACCAGCTGCCTGCCCGTGTATCCATGTAACCGCTGTAAAACTGCCATAAGCCTATTGTTTGTTATTTTAGGCCTTTGATAGCCTGTCTGCGGTCCCTACTTTAAATACTCCTCCAATCATCACCAGCTGCCTGCCCGTGTATCCATGTAACCGCTGTAAAACTGCCATAAGCCTATTGTTTGTTATTTTAGGCCTTTGATAGCCTGTCTGCGGTCCCTACTTTAAATACTCCTCCACTGACCACCAAGCTGCCTGCCCGTGTATCCATGTAACCGCTGTAAAACTGCCATAAGCCTATTGTTTGTTATTTTAGGCCTTTGATAGCCTGTCTGCGGTCCCTACTTTAAATACTCCTCCACTGACCACCAAGCTGCCTGCCCGTGTATCCATGTAACCGCTGTAAAACTGCCATGAGCCTATTGTTTGTTATTTTAGGCCTTTGATAGCCTGTCTGCGGTCCCTACTTTAAATACTCCTCCACTCATCACCAGCTGCCTGCCCGTGTATCCATGTAACCGCTGTAAAACTGCCATAGGCCTATTGTTTGTTATTTTAGGCCTTTGAAGCCTGTCTGCGGTCCCTCCTTCCACTAGGCCTCCACTGACCAGACCACTGCTGCCCGTGTACCCCTGGAACCAATAATAAAGTGCCTACCGCCAGCCCATTTTTTTATGTTAGGCCTTTGAAGCCTGTCTGCGGTCCCTCCTTCCACTAGTCCTCCACTGACCAGACCACTGCTGCCCGTGTACCCCTGGAACCAATTATAAAGTGCCTACAGCCAGCCCATTTTTTTATGTTAGGCCTTTGAAGCCTGTCTGCGGTCCCTCCTTCCACTAGTCCTCCACTGACCAGACCACTGCTGCCCGTGTACCCCTGGAACCAATTATAAAGTGCCTACAGCCAGCCCGTTTTTTTATGTTAGGCCTTTGAAGCCTGTCTGCGGTCCCTCCTTCCACTAGTCCTCCACTGACCAGACCACTGCTGCCCGTGTACCCCTGGAACCAATTATAAAGTGCCTACAGCCAGCCCGTTTTTTTATGTTAGGCCTTTGAAGCCTGTCTGCGGTCCCTCCTTCCACTAGTCCTCCACTGACCAGACCACTGCTGCCCGTGTACCCCTGGAACCAATTATAAAGTGCCTACAGCCAGCCCGTTTTTTTATGTTAGGCCTTTGAAGCCTGTCTGCGGTCCCTCCTTCCACTAGTCCTCCACTGGCCAGACCACTGCTGCCCGTGTACCCCTGGAACCAATTATAAAGTGCCTACAGCCAGCCCATTTTCTTATGTTAGGCCTTTGAAGCCTGTCTGCGGTCCCTACTTTAAATACTCCTCCACTGACCACCAAGCTGCCTGCCCGTGTATCCATGTAACCGCTGTAAAACTGCCATGAGCCTATTGTTTGTTATGTTAGGCCTTTGATAGCCTGTCTGCGGCCCCTACTTGCAATACTCCTCCACTGACCACAATGCTGCCTGGAGTGCCTGCCTGTGTATCCATGTAACCGATGTAAAACTGCCATGACTGCCTACTGTTTGTTATTTTAGGCCTTTGATAGCCTGTCTGCGGCCCCTACTTGCAATACTCCTCCACTGACCACAATGCTGCCTGGAGTGCCTGCCTGTGTATCCATGTAACCGATGTAAAACTGCCATGACTGCCTACTGTTTGTTATTTTAGGCCTTTGATAGCCTGTCTGCGGCCCCTACTTGCAATACTCCTCCACTGACCACAATGCTGCCTGGAGTGCCTGCCTGTGTATCCATGTAACCGATGTAAAACTGCCATGACTGCCTACTGTTTGTTATTTTAGGCCTTTGATAGCCTGTCTGCAGCCCCTACTTGCAATACTCCTCCACTGACCACACCAATGCTGCCCGTGTACCCCTGGAACCTATTTAAAAGTTCATAGAGCCTAGTTATATATTTTATTTACTATTAATAAGGCCATGATGGACTACGCTGTACCACGCTACAAGCTAACCAGTCGACACTTCTTTTGCGAGAAAAGCCATCCCAACCCTCCACCAGCATGTAGAAGACCGCATTGTCCATGCACTCTGGCAATCTGTGAGTACAAAGGTGCACCTGACAACAGACGCATGGACCTGTAGGCATGGCCACGGAAGATTACGTGTCCATTACGGCGCAATGGGTTGATGTGGTGGATGCATGGTCCACAGGGGACAGCCTACTAAGTCTGTC
Organism: Ranitomeya variabilis; assembly: GCF_051348905.1. Classification (NCBI taxonomy): domain Eukaryota; kingdom Metazoa; phylum Chordata; class Amphibia; order Anura; family Dendrobatidae; genus Ranitomeya; species Ranitomeya variabilis. The sequence goes on along the minus strand of NC_135235.1, from coordinate 545,643,786 downwards.
TGCAGTCCCTAATTCAAATTGTCCTCCACTGTCTAAATCGGAGCTTCCACCTTCTGGCTTTCGGCCTATAGTATCAGAAATTAAACTGCATTTGGCCTTCAACTTTGGTTAGGGCCTACTAACGGCTTCTGCCCCTCCCTGGTGTTGCCCTCAACTAAATAAAGCTGAGCTTCAACCTTCTGCTCCAAATTACCATTTTAAAAAATGCAATAGGCTTTTCCGGCCTACTAAAGGTGTCTGTCTGTGTGCCCCTGCCTGGTGTTGCCCTCAACTAAATAAAGCTGAGCTTCAACCTTCTGCTCCAAATTACCATTTTAAAAAATGCAATAGGCTTTTCCGGCCTACTAAAGGTGTCTGTCTGTGTGCCCCTGCCTGGTGTTGTCCTCAACTAAATAAAGCTGAGCTTCAACCTTCCGGCTCTCATTAAGTGGTTTTAAAAAAAAAAAATGGTGGTTAGGGCCTACTAACGGCTTCTGCCCCTCCCTGGTGTTGCCCTCAACTAAATAAAGCTGAGCTTCAACCTTCTGCTCCAAATTACCATTTTAAAAAATGCAATAGGCTTTTCCGGCCTACTAAAGGTGTCTGTCTGTGTGCCCCTGCCTGGTGTTGCCCTCAACTAAATAAAGCTGAGCTTCAACCTTCTGCTCCAAATTACCATTTTAAAAAATGCAATAGGCTTTTCCGGCCTACTAAAGGTGTCTGTCTGTGTGCCCCTGCCTGGTGTTGTCCTCAACTAAATAAAGCTGAGCTTCAACCTTCCGGCTCTCATTAAGTGGTTTTAAAAAAAAAAAATGGTGGTTAGGGCCTACTAACGGCTTCTGCCCCTCCCTGGTGTTGCCCTCAACTAAATAAAGCTGAGCTTCAACCTTCTGCTCCAAATTACCATTTTAAAAAATGCAATAGGCTTTTCCGGCCTACTAAAGGTGTCTGTCTGTGTGCCCCTGCCTGGTGTTGTCCTCAACTAAATAAAGCTGAGCTTCAACCTTCCGGCTCTCATTAAGTGGTTTTAAAAAAAAAAAATGGTGGTTAGGGCCTACTAACGGCTTCTGCCCCTCCCTGGTGTTGCCCTCAACTAAATAAAGCTGAGCTTCAACCTTCTGCTCCAAATTACCATTTTAAAAAATGCAATAGGCTTTTCCGGCCTACTAAAGGTGTCTGTCTGTGTGCCCCTGCCTGGTGTTGCCCTCAACTAAATAAAGCTGAGCTTCAACCTTCTGCTCCAAATTACCATTTTAAAAAATGCAATAGGCTTTTCCGGCCTACTAAAGGTGTCTGTCTGTGTGCCCCTGCCTGGTGTTGTCCTCAACTAAATAAAGCTGAGCTTCAACCTTCCGGCTCTCATTAAGTGGTTTTAAAAAAAAAAAATGGTGGTTAGGGCCTACTAACGGCTTCTGCCCCTCCCTGGTGTTGCCCTCAACTAAATAAAGCTGAGCTTCAACCTTCTGCTCCAAATTACCATTTTAAAAAATGCAATAGGCTTTTCCGGCCTACTAAAGGTGTCTGTCTGTGTGCCCCTGCCTGGTGTTGCCCTCAACTAAATAAAGCTGAGCTTCAACCTTCTGCTCCAAATTACCATTTTAAAAAATGCAATAGGCTTTTCCGGCCTACTAAAGGTGTCTGTCTGTGTGCCCCTGCCTGGTGTTGTCCTCAACTAAATAAAGCTGAGCTTCAACCTTCCGGCTCTCATTAAGTGGTTTTAAAAAAAAAAAATGGTGGTTAGGGCCTACTAACGGCTTCTGCCCCTCCCTGGTGTTGCCCTCAACTAAATAAAGCTGAGCTTCAACCTTCTGCTCCAAATTACCATTTTAAAAAATGCAATAGGCTTTTCCGGCCTACTAAAGGTGTCTGTCTGTGTGCCCCTGCCTGGTGTTGCCCTCAACTAAATAAAGCTGAGCTTCAACCTTCTGCTCCAAATTACCATTTTAAAAAATGCAATAGGCTTTTCCGGCCTACTAAAGGTGTCTGCCCCTCCCTGGTGTTGTCCTCAACTGAACAAAGCTGAGCTTCCACATTCTGGCTTTCGCCCTATACTATCAGATATTAAACTGCATTTGGCCTACTAGTGTGGTTAGGCCCTTGAAACAGTGTCTGCTGCTCTTGGGTTTGCTACTCCACTGAACAAAGCAATGCCGCCTGTTTAGTCCTGTTACCAATTTTGAACTGCATGTAGCCTACTTTATTCTTTGGCCCTATATCTGTTTCCTCCTCATCCTGCCCATTGCCCAGCCACTGCTAAATGAGTCTGCTGGTACATTGACCTAGACCACTACATTCCCCTTGTACTCTACACAGCCAGAATCTGACCCTGCTGAAAGTAAGGTTCCCCTTCCCGCATGTTATACCACCTTACACAGGGACAAAGAGGAAGGTGCAGATGAAAGTGCAGGTTCCTTCATCAGGTGGGGGGGCATACTCGTTGGCGACGTCACTGGCACAGGGCCCCTCAGAGTACGCAAAAGTGTCGCTGCTGGTGGGAGGCGCCCCCGCCATGCAAACACACCGCCGTACTTTGAGGGGCCCTGTGCCAGTGGCAATGCGAACGAGTGGGCCCCCCCCTGCTTGCTCAGGATCACAGCACTTGCAACGTTTAAATACTTACCTTTCCCTGCAACACCGCCGTGACGTAGTCCGCATTTCCTGGGCCCACGAAAAACTTGAGCCAGCCCTACTCCCCCCACAACTTTCCCCCAATTCCCTATGCCCAACTATTATTATACAGTTAATTAAGATTGGCAAGCTTCAGAAACAAGAATGGATGTTTTTGGCATTAAAATGGGCACTGTAGGTGTTTTCCTGGCCTCCACTCACTGCCGACTATGCTTCCCCATTGACTTGCATTGGGTTTCGTGTTTCGGTCGATCCCCGACTTTTAGCGATAATCGGCCGACTGCACTCGACTCGACTCTGGACAAAATCGGGTTTCCCAAAACCCTACTCGATCTTAAAAAAATGAAAGTCGCTCAACCCTAATCACCATCAGTACATAAATACTGCACTAATATCAGTACGTAAATCCAGCAACAAGCTTAGTACAGTGATCAATTGCAATGTCAGGTCAGGCCCTGGATTTTATTTTTGATATTCTATCTCTTCTTAATGTTAAAATTAACCTACCTTTAAAATTATCGACTATTCATGTCTTTGTCAGTGGGCAAACTTACAAGATCAGAAACGGATCAAATACTTATTTTCCCCACTCAGGCCCGGATTTAGGGGGGGGCCCAAGGGGCCCGGGCCCTGGGCCACCCACCAAGCGGGGGCCTCCCACCAATATAGGGATAAATATCTCAAAACATGTAAAATACACGTCTCTTTGCTGTGAACCGTTTCTAATGATAAGGAACATTTAACAAAAGAGAAACTATTGAAAGTGTCTGGCGCAGAGCTGCAGAGTCATGGAACCTGACCTGATACAGCATCCACTGACCTGGCTAGCCTAGCCAGACTTCCTTAGTACTCTCCCTGTACCTAATGCTTAGCTTATGGCATACGGCAGCCTTCTCCGATCCCAACAGAAGCTTCTAGGCGCTACCTATTCAGCTATATGATCACTCCCTCGGATTAGATCGGATGAGAGTTTGTTCAGCTACCTTCGAGGAAGGAGGAGGAGCCACGTTGTCAGCGCGAGAAGAGGATTCTCCACCGCGGAGCGCAGCAGGACTTCACTCTGGATCTTCAGTCACTGAAGATCCAGAGGTGAAGTGGTTCAGTCTTCACAGTGTCGTGGTGGGTGAGTATGATCTCTGCGTGTGTCTGTCTGTGTGTGCCTGCCTGTGTGTGTGTCTATGTGTGTCTGTGTATCTTTCTTGCAGCTCCTGTCCTATACAGTGCCATACTGTATATACAAGTCCACACTATATCCTGCATTACAGTGTGTCTGTGTATACTGTATGTATATAGTGTGGACTAGGGTTGAGCGACTTTTATTTTTATAGGATCGGGTCGGGTTTCACGAAACCCGACTTTCTCAAAAGTCGGGTCGAGTGAAATCGGCCGATCCTATAAAAAAAGTCGGGGTCGGGGTCGGCCGAAACGCGAAACCCAATGCAGTGCAATGGGATACTATGGTTCCCAGGATCTGAAGGAGAAGAAACTCTCCTTCAGGCCCTGAGATCCATATTTAAGTGTAAAATAAAGAATTAAAATAAAAAATATTGATATGCTCACCTCTCCGACGCAGCCTGGACATCGCCGCTGGTAACCGGCATCTTCCGTTCCTAAGAATGGCGCTTGAAAGACCTTTCGATGCCATCACGGCTTGTGATTGGTCGCGGCGGCCCACGTGACCGCTGAGCGACCAATCACAACAAGCCGTGACGTAATTCTCAGGTCCTAAATTCCTCATTCTAGGAATTTAGGCCATGAGAATTACGTCACGGCTTGTGATTGGTCGCTGAGCGGTCACGTGGGCCGCCGCGACCAATCACAAGCCGTGACGTCATCGAAAGGTCCTTCACGCGCTGATTCTTAAGAAGGAAGGCTGCTGGAAAGAAGCCGAGGGTGAGTATATTCCTATTAGGTATATACTCACCCTCGGAAGCACCCTGCTTCTTTCCGGCAGCCTTCCTTCTTAAGAATCAGCACGTGAAGGACCTTTCGATGACGTCACGGCTTGTGATTGGTCGCGGCGGCTCACGTGACCGCTCAGCGACCAATCACAAGACGTGACGTAATTCTCATGGCCTAAATTCCTAGAATGAGGAATTTAGGACCTGAGAATTACGTCACGGCTTGTTGTGATTGGTCGCTCAGCGGTCACGTGGGCCGCCGCGACCAATCACAAGCAGTGACGTCATCGAAAGGTCTTTCAAGCGCCATTCTTAGGAACGGAAGATGCTGGTTACCAGCGGCGATGTCCAGGCTGCGTCGGAAAGGTGAGCATATCAATATTTTTTATTTTAATTCTTTATTTTACACTTAAATGTGGATTCCGATACCGAGTTCCGATATCGCAAACATATCGGAACTCGGTATCGGAATTCCGATACCAGATTCAGAAGATCGCCGACCTCATGGCCGACCCCACACAGGGGTCGGGTCGGGTTTCATGAAACCCAACTTTGCCAAAAGTCGGCGACTTCTGAAAATGGCCGACCCGTTTCGCTCAACCCTAGTGTGGACCTGTTTACAGTATAGTGCTGTGTATAGACTTTATACAGCCCCTCAGCCTCTATTCTATACACAGCCAGCACAGCAACAGCCTCTGATATATACAGGTAAACAGCCTCTGATATATACAGCAAATATTGAGATAGCTCTAAGGATATATCTAATTTTGATGGTAACAAACTGCAGTGGTGAGCGTTCCTTCTCAAAACTCAAATTAGTTGAAAACCGATTAAGGACATCCATGAAGCAGGAACGACTTGTAAATTTGGCTATCATGAGCATCGAGTCAGATATACTGAGTGAATTGGACATTAGTGACATCATTAGTGATTTTGCAGCACGAAAATCAAAGAAAGTGCCTGGATTGTAAAAAATGAATGATTTTACCTGAATTATTCTGCGTAAATGATTTTTGTAAATATACTTGCGTTTGTTTCATTTTGTGTTTTTGCATTACATATTGCAACACCTTGAAAAATGGGCCTCCCTCCAAAATGGGCCCCGGGCCATCCACCTCTTAAATCCGGCCCTGCCCCCACTGTACGATTTCGGGGCTCGTTGGAACCAGACGCCGTAATCTTCTGGCCCCTCTCTGTCATCGTGTCCTCATACCCCATCTTCTCCGGACCCTCAGAACAAGGTTTATCTGGATGTGAGGTGTGAAAAGACCGGACCAACCTGATCACCTGAACATCTGATGCTGGCACCCACATTCGCTCTTTAGGACCGTAACCTTTCCAATGTACCAAATATTGAAGACACTGGCGTACCAAGCGAGAATCGATAATTTTAGCTATCTGGAAGTCCAGATTCCCATTAACAATGAATGGGGAAGGTGGTGGTGGTGGTGGTGGTGGTGCTTCAGAGGAAGCAATATATTTTTTGAGTAAAGATCGGTGAAACACATTGTGTTTCTTGAAAGTGGGTGTCAAAGCAAGGTGAAACACTGCTGGATTGACAACAACAACTTTCTTGTAGAGTCTAATGAACCTGAGCCTCAGTTTCCAAGAAGAAATCTTCAACTTAATGTTCTCCTAGGACAATCACATCAAGTCAGAGGACAGGATCGTGATATTCACTAAACATACTAAGACAGTGGTTTACAGGGACAGTTTACCTGAAGGACAGGCTTCATTTCTGTAATATAGGAATCGGCTCGCAATTACTTCCTCCCCGCGGAAAACAACGAGACAATGCATCTGCCTTAAAGAGGTTGTCCACTGCTGTCCACTGCAAAGTGTATTGGGTAGATTGACATAAACCTTGGAAATAACCTTGCGTTTCTATATGTGCCTGTGAGCGGTGTTATTGCTGTCATCTGTGTGCGTCTTTTGCCTAAAATACAAAGGAAATGTGTCATCTTTAACTTTAGCCTTTTTAGAGATCATTTAGATCATTTCATCTTCAACTTGCTTAAAGGGATTTTCCCACGAACAAAGTACATTTTAATGAATGTGCAGCACCCCAGAGTCCTGGTCGTTGCAGTACTGTGGCTCCGCCACTATGGGGAGCTATGGTGCGTCCGATGGCACTGAAGGAGTTCATCTGATCAGGTATCACAGACACCAATACATTTCACAGCCGGGCCTCCGGGGGGAGCTAAGGGTGCTATTCATTAGGCCACTCCCCACCATAGTGGGTAAACTGGGGGTCAGGCAGGAAGTTAGATCAGAAAGCTGACTGGGTTGGAACCAGGCAACACCTTGTGGCAGAGGGTGTTGTAGGGGAAGATACAGTAGGGTCTCTGTCAGGGGTGGGATCCTGACAGAGGCTTGGCAACGAGAACGAACGTAACGGGACCGTGCCTGCTCCGGGTAGCGGCGGTGCCCAAGAAAGGATTAGAAGAGAGATAGATTGTGCTGAGTGAGAAACGGGATCACGCAAAGGAGAAATACCAGTAGGAGTCGTGCTGTAAGACCGAAGCAACATCCTACTGAGGCGCACTACCGGTGGCCGGAACGCCGAGGGAGTAGAATAACATTCAGCTTCAAGCAATACTCCAAACAGCGGCAGGGCAGTCAGTCTCAGGCGGGCTGTCTAACTCAAATCACCTATGAAGTCTTGGGAGGCAATTGTGGGAGAGGGGCGTCTCTAGGGTCCCGGAAGAACTCCAGGCCTACCCGTCAAACGGGTGCCGTTCCTACCCGAACCTCAGGGAGGGACGGAGGATTAGCAGAACATCATCTAGTCGAGTTGTGAGGGAACATCAGAAACAGACACAACAGTTGTGGGGTACTTTCCGTAAGCACAGCAGGGAAGGACTACAACACATAGCGCTAGGGGGAAGGCACAGATTTCCTCCTGTGAAGAGAACTCTGGAAGTGTCATTGGACCGGCCGGACTTGCGCAGCCTGGTGAGCCGTATTCTGGATTGAGGACCCAGAGATCTTCAGTAAAGAGGTAAAGAGACTGCAACCTGGTGTCCTCATTATTTACCGCGACCTGCACCCCACAACTGCACCGTTACAACACCCCTTATTGCACCGGACGTCCCCCACTGACAGACAGGGCCACGGACCGGGTCTAGCCACCGTGACAACCCCAGAACTGAGACTCAGAGGCCCGGCTCCGGGTACCCCTCGGCCCTGCGGCGGTGTGGGGGCACTCCAACTTGGCGTCACGAACAGGATCTACTTAAAGCCTGAAGAATCAGGTCATGTGTGCCTTGGAACTGTGATTTGTTGTGCTTGGACTGTACTTTATTGAGAGACTGTGTATTGCCATTGACCCAGAGAAGTTCCCGCCAAAAGCCGCCGCCATTGCTACGCCAGAGAAGAAGGAGGGCGTGCCATGGGAGGAGACTACCAGAGTGGTGCGAGAAATGGCTACCGCCCCCTGCGCTTCTGGCTGCAAGGTGAGGACCTGCCCTCAAGCAGAGGACGACCCCCTGATTTGCAACGGCGTGAAGCAGGAGATGGAGAAGCTCGGCCCCGGAGAAATGGCGGAGTCCGATGCATGCATTGCCACCGATCAGCGGATCATGACGAAGAACAGCGAGCGCCGGAACGGGGAAGTCCCGGTTTACCCTCATTTATCGGAGGCAGACCCGAAGCCCCTGGAATAGATAGCGGAGCTGAGTCCACCAATCCCGACCCCGGAGCCAGCGGAGGAGGGACCACAGCGAGCGGAGCCGTGTTCGAGGACCGCATTGGAGGAGCCGCGGTCCGAGCAGCAGCCGACTCCAGCGTTCTTGTCAGCGGACCGGATCGACATCGATGGAATCATATCAGGCGCAGGTATGGAAAGCGCCCCTACTCCCCCGGCCGATTCTGCTCCCCTGACCGATCCGGTTCCCCCGATCGATCCCGCTCCTGTGAGCGTTCCTCACCCCAGCAATAATCGTTTCTTCTCGGTGGAGCGGGTGATCCTCACCTCTAGCACGATGGGGAAGCTAGTGCCTCCACTACCAACCCAGATGGGAGAACCCATAGATGTGGGCCCAGACGGGGTGGTCCTCCGGTGGGCCACCCCCTGGACCGGGCCGGGTGGAGCCCAGGAGGACGGCCTCACCCTTGCCGTGCTTACTTGGGAGCAATATAAGCAATGCCTAATCCATCACTGGAAGGATCGAGACGAGGTTGAACACCCGGAAACGCAACGCAGAAAGTCTGTGCAGGGCAGGAAAGGCGTGGTAAAGCGGGGGACTGTGCTGGCCTTCCACCCGAAGAGGGGTTGGGGTTCCATCCAGGAGCCGGGGCTACCCACTGACGTCTTTGTTACAAGTTACAATGTGAAGACTCCCTGCTGCGACCGGAATGGCGATCCACTACGAAGGGGGGACCAGGTGACGTACACCCGTCACAGGAGCACACAAGGATGGTGTGCTCGGGATGTTCGGCGATGTGAACCTGAGGGGGCCTCACCTGTTGCCCCGATCATGACAGATCCGGATTTGTCAGATCTTGTGACCATCACCACCGTACGCGTAGTAGCGGCTGCTGAACTCGCAAGCAAGGTCAGTCTTCAAATTCAGACACCGGGTGACCTGGTGGTCCCTGCGGGGCCTGCCGCTGGTATCCGTGCCACAGTAGTCGGGGGCCAGGGGGAAAAGGCCACCTGAGTAAGAGTAAACCTCGATACCATGAGTATGTATATAGTTACTGTTTACTGTTGCTGCTAAACCCGTTCAGGGTTAATTCCTTATGGATCCCTTTGTTGACCCGGGATCCTTGTTGTTTTGTTTATTTTTTCTAAGTTTTTGCACAAGTCTTAAAAAACTGCCGCAATCATGAACAGTGCATGATACAAACTTCTTGTACATAGTTCACACCTTCTTAAGGGTGTTTCCTACTGGTTTTACTTAGAAAGAGACTCTTTGCGAAGATACCGCACCGGAGCCTTTGCTGAGTATGGACTGGTAGCTAGAGAACAAATGCTACCTCCTGAAGATTTGGTCCCTTCTTAAAGGGGACATCCACGTGTATATTTGAAGAATCGTATTGCTTTAAGATTGATGGATAGCAATAATGTCTTGATGAGCGAAAGTGATGATAATTCTTACATGTAAAAGTTATATGTATTTGATTGGTTAAATGTAGAGAAATGCAGATGATGTTTCCAGAAAGAAAATAGTAATGAAGATTGATGTTATAAGGGGATAGTTGAGAATGTTGATAAGAAACTAGGGATAGAAGGTAAACCCTGAGTCCTCCATAGTAAGTTAGTTATTGTAAAGAAAGAGTTAATAATGTGTTACAGAAGACAGAAAGTGAACCCGTAGGGGTTGGGTAGTGAGTCCTCCTAGGAGCCATACGTAGACGGCTCAGTGCTTCTAAAACTGAAAGTAATGTTATGATCTATACTGTGTATAGAAGTTGAAAAGGCAGTAGGCCCTGGCTGAACGGGGCGGTCCTGTAACAGAAAGGAGAGGCAGTAGGTCTGGTGCCGATAGGACAGGCGGTCCTGCAGATTCAAAGAAGGAGAATGAAAAAAGTTAATTTACCTTATAATGTGATTATAGGAAGGTCTTTGGTGGATACAGAGTGTATGTCCTTAAAGGCAATGTTAAAGTATTGTTCAGCAATTTTTGCACTTAGTAGAATACCCGGTTGGGTAACAGGAGTTATTTATAGCCTGTAATTTATAATGTTTAATGTTTAACCATGTTTTGTAACGTTCAAGTATTCTCACCTCCCATAAAGGGAAGCTTGTTCAAGTATACGTATTGTTATTTGCACTCAACAAAAATTGTATGTCTTTTTGCTAAACTTGTATTGTTGTTTTCTTCTCAGTCCCGGAGTACTGTGTTTAACCAGGGGGGAGTGCAGCGCCCCAGAGTCCTGGTCGTTGCAGTACTGTGGCTCCGCCACTATGGGGAGCTATGGTGCGTCCGATGGCACTGAAGGAGTTCATCTGATCAGGTATCACAGACACCAATACATTTCACAGCCGGGCCTCCGGGGGGAGCTAAGGGTGCTATTCATTAGGCCACTCCCCACCATAGTGGGTAAACTGGGGGTCAGGCAGGAAGTTAGATCAGAAAGCTGACTGGGTTGGAACCAGGCAACACCTTGTGGCAGAGGGTGTTGTAGGGGAAGATACAGTAGGGTCTCTGTCAGGGGTGGGATCCTGACAGAGGCTTGGCAACGAGAACGAACGTAACGGGACCGTGCCTGCTCCGGGTAGCGGCGGTGCCCAAGAAAGGATTAGAAGAGAGATAGATTGTGCTGAGTGAGAAACGGGATCACGCAAAGGAGAAATACCAGTAGGAGTCGTGCTGTAAGACCGAAGCAACATCCTACTGAGGCGCACTACCGGTGGCCGGAACGCCGAGGGAGTAGAATAACATTCAGCTTCAAGCAATACTCCAAACAGCGGCAGGGCAGTCAGTCTCAGGCGGGCTGTCTAACTCAAATCACCTATGAAGTCTTGGGAGGCAATTGTGGGAGAGGGGCGTCTCTAGGGTCCCGGAAGAACTCCAGGCCTACCCGTCAAACGGGTGCCGTTCCTACCCGAACCTCAGGGAGGGATGGAGGATTAGCAGAACATCATCTAGTCGAGTTGTGAGGGAACATCAGAAACAGACACAACAGTTGTGGGGTACTTTCCGTAAGCACAGCAGGGAAGGACTACAACACATAGCGCTAGGGGGAAGGCACAGATTTCCTCCTGTGAAGAGAACTCTGGAAGTGTCATTGGACCGGCCGGACTTGCGCAGCCTGGTGAGCCGTATTCTGGATTGAGGACCCAGAGATCTTCAGTAAAGAGGTAAAGAGACTGCAACCTGGTGTCCTCATTATTTACCGCGACCTGCACCCCACAACTGCACCGTTACAACACCCCTTATTGCACCGGACGTCCCCCACTGACAGACAGGGCCACGGACCGGGTCTAGCCACCGTGACAACCCCAGAACTGAGACTCAGAGGCCCGGCTCCGGGTACCCCTCGGCCCTGCGGCGGTGTGGGGGCGCTCCAAATAGATCTTGGAATAAAAGTAAGTTTCACAATTGGATGTGTGAAAAAATGTTCCTGTGCTAGGATAATCTTATAAATGTGCCCCTGCTTTGTCCTATGTAATAGCTGTGTCTGAGCGTGCAGGGACATTATCACATCATACCAGGGGCGGACACAGACAGCTTGGGGCCCCTGTGCAGGAAATCTGTCTGGGCCCCCCTCCTTTTAAGGCAACAAAGGTACATATATATATATAGCCACACACATACATGTATATATTACATAGTCTCCTTTATTATGTATTATTATTGCCGTCCCTTAATATACAGTGCCCTCTCTTGTTATGTACAGCACTTTCCCTTACATATTGGATTTTAAAGAGCCCTGTTTTTATTACATACCGTTCTGTCTTGTTAGCTGTATAATGCAATGATGGCTGATGGAGCATGGGAAAGCTTCTTTTCTAAAGGAGGAGCTGATGGACTGGTAGTCTGGCCATCGGCTCCTCCATCAGTAGTCATTTTATATCTAACAAAAGAGGGGATTATGTAATAAAAGCGGGCGCTGTGAATAACAAAAATATCAAGAATACACTATGTAAGAGACAGCACTGTACATAACAGCAGAGGAAGCTATATAATAAGGGAGAGCATCACATATAACTAGAGAGGATGGTACGTAATAAGGGACAGTGTTATACATAACAAAAGAGGAAACTATGTAACTAAGGATGGTGTTATGCATAAGTGAGTACACTATACACTAAGGGACTGTGCTATACATAAGTGAGTACACTATATACTAAGGGACTGTGCTATACATAATAAGTGAGTACACTTTATATTAAGGGACTGTGTTAGACATAATAATTGATAACATCTTCCTCCACCTCCCCCTGTTCCTAAATCCATTATAAATCCCCCTTCCTCCCATCCCAATCCCCTACACCCCTCATTGTCCTCCACCCGCATCCCATTATTGCCCTCTCCCCCATCCCCATGATTGCCCTCTTCACCACCTCCATCATTGCTTTCTCACCACCACCCCATTATTGCCCATTCCACCACCTCCATCTTTGCCTCCTCCCCACCACCCCATCATTGTCCTTTCCACTGCCAACATCATTGCCTTCTCTGCCACCACCCCATCATTACCCATTCCACCACCTCCATCATTTCCTCCTCCCCCACCACCCCCATCATTGTCCTTTCTACAGCCATCATCATTGTCTTCTGCCCCTCCACCCCCATCATGACCCATTCCATGACCTCCATAATTTCCTCCTTCCCACCACCCCCATCATTACCCATTCCACCACCTCCATCATTGTCTCCTCCCCACCACCCCATCATTGTCCTTTCCACTGCCATCATCATTGTCTTCTTCCCCATCATTACCCATTCCACAACCTCCATCATTTCCCTCTCCCCCACCATCCCCATCATTGCCTTTTCCACCACCACCATCATTGTCTTTTCCCCCACCACCCCCATACTTGCCCATTACACCGCCTCCATCATTGTCTCCTCCCCACCACCCCATCATTGTCCTTTCCACTGCCATCATCATTGTCTTCTCCCCCATCATTACCCATTCCACAACCTCCATCATTTCCTTCTCCCCACCACCTCATCATTACCCATTCCACCACCTCCATCATTGCCTCCTCCCCACCACCCCATCATTGTCCTTTCCACTGCCATCAACATTGTCTTCTCCTCCATCATTACCCATTCCATGACCTCCATCATTTCCTCCTCCCCCACCACCCCCATCATTGTCCTTTCTACAGCCATCATCATTGTCTTCTGCCCCTCCACCCCCATCATCACCCATTCCATGACCTCCATAATTTCCTCCTTCCCACCCCCCCCATCATTACCCATTCCACCACCTCCATCATTGTCTCCTCCCCACCACCCCATCATTGTCCTTTCCACTGCCATCATCATTGTCTTCTTCCCCATCATTACCCATTCCACAACCTCCATCATTTCCCTCTCCCCCACCATCCCCATCATTGCCTTTTCCACCACCACCATCATTGTCTTTTCCCCCACCACCCCCATACTTGCCCATTACACCGCCTCCATCATTTCCTCCTCCCCACCACCCCATTATCGCCCGTTCACCACCTCATCATTTCCTCCACCCCCATTATTGCCCTTTCTACCACCCCTATCATTGCTCTCTCCATCAACCCAATCATTGCCTTCCCCCAATCACCTCTTCATTGCCCTCTCTGTCAACCCAATCATTGCCTTCTGCCCCATTACCCCCATAATTGCCCTCTCTGTCAACTCAATCATTGCCTTCTGCCCCATCACCCCCATCATTGCCCTCTCCTCCACCTACACACACAGACACATACAACACCATTCACCTCTCTTGCATACACACACACACCTCACCTCTGTGCATGTAATCCTGAAGCCGCACCATCGCAGCCGCTTCCTGTTTCGCACAGCTGCGGCACTGAATGATGATGCATGTGCAGGAAGCAGGACGGATCCATTCCCTGCAGCTCTGCTCCACTGCCATTTTCTCTTGCAGGCAGCAGAGCTGCAGGGATTGCTCCCTGCCCGCCGCACATGAGGGCAATCTGGCCAGGCTTCCCCCTGGAACCTCTGGGCCCCGATGCAGCTGCACCAGTTGAACCGGCGGTATGTCCGCCCATGCATTATTCCAAATCTCCTGGGCAGTGGAGGAAGCAAAAGAGTGCACAGATTGTGCAGCATGGGGATCGCAGCTGTTTCATTTTGTGAAGCAAAACATTTCACTGCCTGTTTTTAATCAATGTTTAACCTCAAAGAAAGAATCAGATGCGATCTCATGCATGCTATATACTCTTTTCCTTCCCTCCCTGCCCAGGGGCGGTAGTATAATCACACTATATCCGTGTACGGTCAGACACAGCCATTAAACTGGAGACATTCAGTTGAAAGCTGTTGCCATGCGGTAGATTCCTCCCACATGGCAACAGTTAACAGCCACCAGCCAAACACAGACTGGCAACTGACGTCAGCACACACGTCGCCGGCATATTGATGTCACTGTCATACGCCGGAACGACGGTCCATGCCTCAGATGAATCTAGCAGAAGACACTGCTGGATCTCGGCCAGGTAAGAAGAAACTTTTTTGTTGTAAAGTCGCACAAAAAGGGTGCATTATACTAATATGGTGTGCATTATACTATTATATATGGCTATGGCGGTGCATTATACTTTATGTATGACTATGGGGGTGCTTTATACTACTATGGGGTGTTTTCTATATATTACTATGGGATGCATTATACTATTATGGATGACTATGGGGGCAATATAGAGAGACATGAGGCAGAATAGGAGGACACGTGGGGTCCAGAATGTGGAATATTATTACTAAAAGGGCTAATTAAAGAATATTATTTTTGAGGATACTGTTTTGAGTGTGGGGGAGGAGAGATCCTGTTTTTTGTGCAGGGCGATACGGTCACTTTTTTTCTTCATCTGGCGTAGTGTAGAGGTTGGAGAAAAATTGGGGAATGTGCTAGATAACTGTGTTAGTTTCTGCAGAGACGAGTCCTGGCTGGAAGAAGTGATGGTGGTGTGCACTGGATGAAGATGAAAAGTGAAGATGAAGGACTTCAACTAGAGATATCCCTGGTGATCACTGTATTACCTGTACACTGACACTATATGCAGAGCTTCTGTGTATAATGTCACTGGTGATCACTGTATTATGTGTACAATTACACTATATACAAAGCTCCTATGTATAATGTCCCTGGTGATCACTGTATTACCTGTACACTGACAATATATACAGAGCTTCTGTGTATAATGTTAATGGTGATCACTGTATTATCTGTACACTATACACTATATACATAAGCAGATGAGTACATATCCGATAACACTGTTACCCAGATAAGTCCCTATTTGCGCTTTTTCTCTTTTCCAGATTTTCTTCTTAGCTCTGCTGTATTGCAGCACTGGCTGCCTGTGAGATGGAAACCGTAGTGAAAGGAACCTGCAGATGTATCAGTTATAACTTTTAACCATACACAGCTCTGCAATGAGATCAGGAGAGCAGAGAGCGTCCATTATATATCACACTGGTAACTCCCCCTTTCATTAAAAATCATCTCTGGGGCAGATTCTCAAGCAGACAGTGACACACGTGGTTTGTAGAACCAGTGTGCCATGATCTGGGGAGAGCCTGGAAGGCCGCGTAACTTAGTGAACACCTGGTTCTTCACTAGAGCCCCTGATGGTGTGGTTAGACTTGAACCCAGGTGGACACCAGGTGGTACTTCAGGATGGACCCAAGAAGCCATGGCAGCTATCAATCAAGGGCACATGGAAGCTGGACCAGAAACTGGTTAGCAGGAGGCACAAGCAGGGCTGGTACAAGAACATGGGACTGCTACAGGTACAAGAACACGGGACGGCTACAGGTGGGGACCAGATGGATCAGGACTAGGCACAGGCAGGGCGGATTCAGTTGTAGGAACAGTACGGTGGACTGGAACAGGTTAAGGCTGCTTTCACACATCAGGTTTTTGCCGTCAGGCTGAATCCAGCGAACTCTGAAAAAAACAGAACCGTTGCAAAGAGAGAGAGAGATCCCAGAATGGTAAATGCAAAAATCTGTGCATGCTCGGTAAAAAACAAAACAAAACGGAATCCGTCCCCGGATTCCATCATATGACTGATCCGGCACCGTAGCCTTCTGTTCTAGCAAAAGCCGGATGGCGGCGGATCTGTCTCTGTCCGTTTTTTTCGACGGACACAAAAAACATTACTATGTCCGGTTTCTCTGGCCGCCGGAAAACAAATTTTCGACGGATCCAGCAAAAAACAGATGAAGCGTGAGGCCATCCGTTGCAATCCATCGCTAATACAAGTCTATGAGAAAAAAACGGATCAGGCGGAAACTTTTGCTGGATACGTGTCTTTCAAAATTCGCCAGATTGTGCCTGACCGCAAAAACCTGATGTATGAAAGCAGCCTAAGACATGATTAGATGCAGAGTGCACAGGTAGAGGGACCTTACAACCAAGAAGCAGAATGTACACTGTTTACTTGAAGTGGCTAAAGGCACCTCCCAATAAGGGAGTGTGGCTTATATACTAGACGCCTCCCAGCTATCAAGTGGGGAAATTTTAGCAGCGCTCGCTGGCCCAATAATAGGCAGGGAGCACATGCACCCAAATGACACTCCCAGAAAACCTGCATGCTGTGCGTATGTCCTGGGAGGAGGCAGCTGCTGATAGAGCATGGACACAGGGGCGCACCTATAATGAGGCCAATTGAGCACTTTCCTCAGGCGGCAGTAAAGTCCATGAAGACAGGGGGCAGCAGCGTGGCACCGCCCCCTGCAGTCAGATAACTTGGTGCCCTGCTCCTGCGTGCATTCCTGTGTGTTGTCAGTGAGTCAGAAGAGCAAGCTGCTGTTGGGACTTGGGTGGGAGGAGGTTGCCTGGTTGCACTTTAACTTTCAATACAGCAACAATTGACTTGTGAGCCATTCTACCTCTCTGCATCAAGTGACTGTGTCCATCAGACTCCAGGTGCTGTAAATTGGGGGTGCTATGCTGTATATAGGGGTGCTATGGTGTATATGGGGTCCTGTGCTGTATATGAGGGGAACTGTGCTGTATATGGAGGGTGCTGTGCTGTATATGGGGGTACTGTGCTGTATATGAGGGGCGCTGTGCTGCATATAAGGATTCTGTGCTGTATATGGGGTGCTGTATATGGGGGTGCTGTATATGGTGGTGCTGTATTGTAAATGAGTGCTGTGCTGTATATGTGGATGCTGTGCTGAATATGAGGGGTGCAATATATCGGGGTTTGTGCTGTATATGGGGGTGCTGTATATGGTAGTGCTATGCTGTATTGTATATAGGGGTGATGTGCTGTATATTGGGGTGCTGTATTGTATATGGCGGTGCAGTGTGGTATTGTATATGGGGATGCTGTGCTGTATATGGGGGGGTGCTGTGCTGTATATGGTGGGTGCTGTATATGATGGTGCTGTATATGGCGGTGCTGTGCTATATATGGGGGTGCTGTGCTGTATATGGAGTGCTGTGCTGTATATGGGGTGTTGCTATGCTGTATATGAGGGGCACTGTGCTGTATATAGGGGTTCTGTGCTGTATATGGGGGGTGCTTTAAATGGTAGTGCTGGGCTGTATTGTATATAGGGGTGTTGTGCTGTATATGGGGGTGCTGTGCTGTATATGAGGAGTCTGTGCTGTATATGGGGGGTGCTGTATTGGGGTGCTATATATGGGGGTGCTATATATGGGGGTGCTGTGCTGTATTGAGGGTGCTGTATTGTATATGGGGATGCTGTGCTGTATATGGGGGGTGCTGTGCTGTATATGGGGGGTGCTGTGCTGTATATGGCTGTGCTGTTTATGAGGGGCCCTATGAGGGGCGCTGTGCTGTATATAGGGTTTCTGTGCTGTATATGGGGGTACTGTATATGATGGTTCTGCATATGGTGGTGCTGTGCTGTATTGCATATAGGGGTGCTGTGTTGTATATGAGGGGTGCTGTGCTGTATATGGAGGGTGCTGCATATGGCGGTGCTGTGCTTTATTGTATATAGGGGTGCTGTGCTGTATATGAGGGTGCTGTGCTGTATTTGGGGGTGCTGTGCTGTATTGTATATGGCTGTGCTGTATTGTATAAGGGGATGCTGTGCTGTATATGGGGGGTGCTGTGCTGTATATGGAGGGTGCTGTGCTGTATATGGAGGGTGCTGTATATGAGGGGCGCTGTGCTGTATGTAGGGGTTTTGTGCGGTATATTATTATTATTATTTATTTATATAGCACCTGTCAGGACTCTGAACATTTTTTACCTTTTTGTGCATTACTGCCCTTTTCCAAGATGGCGTCTTTGGTCTCATGTGCACTGTGTCTTCCTGCTATAAAACTGCACCCCAGCCTTCAGTCTGTGCTAGAGTATTCTGCCTTGCATCCAGCTCCTGACCTCTGGTGACTCCCTGGCTATATACCTGCTCCTGTGAACCTGTGTGGTGATCCTGCTACTCTGCTCTGAGTTCCTGCTGCATACACCAGTTCCAGTAATCCTCCTTCATCTGCTGCTCCTGTTTACTTCCGTCTGCATTTGCTGGACATGTAAGCTGTTTCTGCTTTGCAAGAACCTGAGACTATTAACCAGGCCTCCCTGGTTGAGCTAAGATATTATTTGATCTGCCTTATAAGCATATCTATCTGTGTTTTGGACTAAGCAAGGACTTATTCGTGTCAAGTATCCTCAAGAATAATTGTGCTTCATAGACTTTCTGCGTGTTTGCATTTTCCTCTGAAGTTTCCTATAGACTGCTGAGCTGCATTTGATATTTGCACCAAGTGTTGTGGACTTGAGTTTCTCTCTGCACTGTCATGCTCGCGCCCAGACTGGTTGGCGCGGGCGTGCGGGGAAGTGGCCCCACTGGACCACAGACCAAACCTCCCTGGAAGGGGCGTAACTAAGTAGCTTCCTAGGTGTTCGCTGGAGCCTCTGATGGTGAGGTCAGACTTGTGCAATAGGAAGCTACCAGGTACCACTCCAGGGTGGAGTCTGGTTGTGGCTGCTGATCCCACCGGGGAACGGAACATAGACAAGCAAGCGGGCACGGCTGGCACATAGGCAGGCAGACGGGTACAACAGGAACACTGTCAGGCAGGCGGGCACGGCTGGCTCTCTGGTAGGCAGGCGGGCACGGCTGGCTCTCTGGAAAGGCAGGTGGGCACGGCTGGCTCTCTGGCAGGACTGGTGGACAAGACTGGTACACTGGAAGAACCGGTCTGCAGGCAGGTATGTAGAACGGGTAAGAACCTGTTCAGACACGAGGACCTAGGAATAAGTAGATAAAGACCGCAAGAGCGGATGCAGAGCGAAAGCACAGGAGCTAGAGCCAAGAACAGAAATGCAGGAGGCGGAGCCAAGAGCAGGAGGCGGAGCCACGTGCAAAACCGCAGGAGGTGGAGCCAAGAGCTGGAGGCAGAACCAAGTGCAAAACCGCAGGAGGTGGAGCCAAGAGCTGGAGGCGGAGCCAAGTGCAGACAGGCAGGAGGCGGAGCCAAGAGCTGGCGGCGGAGCCAAGTGCAGGAGAAGTAGAACCGCAAGGAGCGGAGCCAGGTAGAACCGCAAGGAGCGGAGCCAGGTAGAACCGCAAGGAGCGGAGCCAGGTAGAACCGCAAGGAGCGGAGCCAGGTAGAACCGCAAGGAGCGGAGCCAGGTAGAACCGCAAGGAGCGGAGCCAGGTAGAACCGCAAGGAGCGGAGCCAGGTAGAACCGCAAGGAGCGGAGCCAGGTAGAACCGCAAGGAGCGGAGCCAGGTAGAACCGCAAGGAGCGGAGCCAGGTAGAACCGCAAGAAGCGGAGAGGAGCTGCGGGAGGGGTCTCTGCAGCAAAGCTGAGCAGAGCCACAAGGAATGTGGAGAGAAGCTGCAGCAAGGGATAACTGCAACAGCAGAAGAAAAGCTGAGTAGAAAGGAGCAGAAACGCAGAAGTGAGGAGCAGAGGTAAAGTAACAAAGGTTCAGAGCAGGCAGAGCTGCAAGAGTGCGGAGTGTAAGCAGACTGAGAATACAAAGAAAGACAACAGGGAAGGAAGCCAAAGACTAGGAGACAGAGATAAGACTAAGTACAAACAAGGCAATAGAACAAGACACAAGGACAAAGACACTGGGACCAGGATATACTGCCTCCTGGTGGGCGGACAACAAGACCAAGGAAATAACACAGAGAATCCTCCAGAGAGGGAGTAACTCAGAGCAAGGCCAGGCAAACTCAGAAGCAAGACACTAACTGAGCTAACACATTGCACAGGCCCAGAACACTGGGTGGAGCTGAACTAAATACTGGAGGTCTCCTGGCAATTGGTCAGGAACAGATTGGACAGATGCACCTGATTCCTATAAGAACCAGAGAGTTCAGGCGCCGCCCCTCTATACACAGAACTATGAAGCATGCAGAGAGCAGAGACACAGAACATGGAGCTGGCAAGAAACAGAAACCACATCATGGCCTGGAGCAGTGGGTAAGATAGTGTGAGAAATGCGAGGCCATGCCGTGATGCCAGCAGAGTTGTTACAGTACCCCCCCCTTTACGGCCCCTCTTCTTCAAGCCAGCCAGAATAACTTGTAGAAGAAGGATGGGAGCACACATAGTCCAGGCCAACATGACATCTTCAGGGTAGAAGGCGGCAGGAGGGTCACCAGGTATCTCAGAAAACAAAGTCTTTTGGTACTCAACAGGGTTAGCTTCCACAATGAGCAGGACCACCTCCTCCAGGTACATAGGTAACAGGGACTTGAATGCTGCCGTCTTAATATCTTCACCAGCCAGACACTTGGAAACTGGAAACCGTCTCATAGGATTCAAATTTTGCCCAACAGGTAGTAGAGAAGCTCCCGGATACTGAACACAGGAAAAGTCACTAGAGATGAGTGTGGAGAGCATCAGCTCCACCGGGCCAGAGAAAAATTGAGGTGAACAAACTTCTGTCTTGAAATCTTCACCAGCCGGCCACAAGGACGCAGAAGGTACAAACATAGGAACCATCTTCTGCCCGTTATCCAGAAGAAATCGTCCAAGCGGCGGGGATGTTCCTAGGAACGGAACACAGGCAAAGTCGCTGGAGACGTGTGGAGAGATAGTCACCGCTTCCCCATCTTCGGTGACATTAGCACATCTTGACTCGACAACTAAGTGTTTACTGGTATAGTCGCTGGAGATGTGTGGAGACAAAGTCACCGTTTCCCCATCTTCGGTGACGTCAGCACAGCTTGACTCGACGACTAGCAGACCAGCAGAAGAAGATGTCACTGCTGAGTGTCTTTGACGCATGGGAACCAGACACTTCTCAAGACTGGGTAAGTTCAAACGAAGCACCTTACTGCAACTCTTGACCAGAGCGGGTGGTAGAGTCTTTGGCTTAGAATGACCCATGGGCATAACAGACAGCATACGGAAAACAAACTTCTTTGTGTATAAGGCTCCAACTTGGAGCTGTAGTTGTCCTTGCAGGACTAGACTGCTCTTTAGCAGGGTTCGGCCATTATCAGGCAACGCCCACACTGGGTTCTGGAGCTGAAGAACGGAGACCATACACCGACTCCGTATGACAGGCGGCTTAGACACACCAAAGCTCCCAGAAGGCAGAGAAACAGTCATTAACTTAGATGGAGAGGAAGTACTCTCGCCAGGGGCAGCCTCTCCAACTGGCCCGAGGTTTTGGAGCTTAAGATCCCCTGGACAGAGGCCATCCAGGTGTTCCTCACAACAGCAGCGACATTGTATGCCCTTCTTATGGTTGATTTCAGGCTGCTGCTTTGCCAGCCCACTCTCATCAACCTTCTTAGGCTTAACACAGGTTGCTGCTTTAACGGGTAGAGGAACAGGAGGGTCACAGACGGTCATGGCTTGACGTGGGGGTTTCTTCACGGGTTTCGCCCGTCTGGAGCGCCTCTCGGATCTAGATGGGGAAGACTTAACAGGAGCAGCAGGACAAGGCTTGTCAAATACTTTACGGAAGGCCACTAGGAAGGCCCCTAGGTTCATGACAATAGGATCCCCTGCTTCCCAGAGGGGAGTTATCCATATTAGAGCATCTTCGGCCAGGTAGGACATGATGTAACCCACCTTGACCCAGTCAGAGGGAAAACAAGCTGCATTCTGCAGGATGTAGCGTAAGCACTGTTTCAGGAACCCCTGACATTCTTCAGGATTCCCATAGAACCTAGGTGGGTCAGCTGGGTAGTGCTCCTCCTCATAGGCCTGAAGTTGCTTGAAGAGAGCATTAGAGACTATAATTGGGTCAGAGGTCTCTTCAATCTGAACCACCCTTGGTGGAACAAATTTTTCAGGTTGCTCATACGGGCAGGAAAAAAGTTCATCATGCTCTGCGAGCGGTAGGACATGGGATACAGCGGAGGCCATGGCCTGTGCAAACTGTCATGCTCGCGCCCAGACTGGTTGGCGCGGGCGTGCGGGGAAGTGGCCCCACTGGACCACAGACCAAACCTCCCTGGAAGGGGCGTAACTAAGTAGCTTCCTAGGTGTTCGCTGGAGCCTCTGATGGTGAGGTCAGACTTGTGCAATAGGAAGCTACCAGGTACCACTCCAGGGTGGAGTCTGGTTGTGGCTGCTGATCCCACCGGGGAACGGAACATAGACAAGCAAGCGGGCACGGCTGGCACATAGGCAGGCAGACGGGTACAACAGGAACACTGTCAGGCAGGCGGGCACGGCTGGCTCTCTGGTAGGCAGGCGGGCACGGCTGGCTCTCTGGAAAGGCAGGTGGGCACGGCTGGCTCTCTGGCAGGACTGGTGGACAAGACTGGTACACTGGAAGAACCGGTCTGCAGGCAGGTATGTAGAACGGGTAAGAACCTGTTCAGACACGAGGACCTAGGAATAAGTAGATAAAGACCGCAAGAGCGGATGCAGAGCGAAAGCACAGGAGCTAGAGCCAAGAACAGAAATGCAGGAGGCGGAGCCAAGAGCAGGAGGCGGAGCCAAGTGCAAAACCGCAGGAGGTGGAGCCAAGAGCTGGAGGCAGAACCAAGTGCAAAACCGCAGGAGGTGGAGCCAAGAGCTGGAGGCGGAGCCAAGTGCAGACAGGCAGGAGGCGGAGCCAAGAGCTGGCGGCGGAGCCAAGTGCAGAAGAAGTAGAACCGCAAGGAGCGGAGCCAGGTAGAACCGCAAGGAGCGGAGCCAGGTAGAACCGCAAGGAGCGGAGCCAGGTAGAACCGCAAGGAGCGGAGCCAGGTAGAACCGCAAGGAGCGGAGCCAGGTAGAACCGCAAGGAGCGGAGCCAGGTAGAACCGCAAGGAGCGGAGCCAGGTAGAACCGCAAGGAGCGGAGCCAGGTAGAACCGCAAGAAGCGGAGAGGAGCTGCGGGAGGGGTCTCTGCAGCAAAGCTGAGCAGAGCCACAAGGAATGTGGAGAGAAGCTGCAGCAAGGGATAACTGCAACAGCAGAAGAAAAGCTGAGTAGAAAGGAGCAGAAACGCAGAAGTGAGGAGCAGAGGTAAAGTAACAAAGGTTCAGAGCAGGCAGAGCTGCAAGAGTGCGGAGTGTAAGCAGACTGAGAATACAAAGAAAGACAACAGGGAAGGAAGCCAAAGACTAGGAGACAGAGATAAGACTAAGTACAAACAAGGCAATGGAACAAGACACAAGGACAAAGACACTGGGACCAGGATATACTGCCTCCTGGTGGGCGGACAACAAGACCAAGGAAATAACACAGAGAATCCTCCAGAGAGAGAGTAACTCAGAGCAAGGCCAGGCAAACTCAGAAGCAAGACACTAACTGAGCTAACACATTGCACAGGCCCAGAACACTGGGTGGAGCTGAACTAAATACTGGAGGTCTCCTGGCAATTGGTCAGGAACAGATTGGACAGATGCACCTGATTCCTATAAGAACCAGAGAGTTCAGGCGCCGCCCCTCTATACACAGAACTATGAAGCATGCAGAGAGCAGAGACTCAGAACACGGAGCTGGCAAGAAACAGAAACCACATCATGGCCTGGAGCAGTGGGTAAGATAGTGTGAGAAATGCGAGGCCATGCCGTGATGCCAGCAGAGTTGTTACATGCACCTGTTTGAATCACCGTGTGATAATATAGACTTTACTACTTATAAAACTGTGTCCTGTAGTTGTCTTGTTCCACGCAAAGAGTCTCCTGAGTTATCCCCTATAATTATTACAGGATACTCTAGCCTAAAAAAAAAAAAAAAAAGGAGACTGCTAGAACAAAGACTGCAGAAAGCAGACTAGAGCAGGTGTTTTCCATAATTAGATCACTGCAGAAAGATGTGGAAGGTCTGCAAAATAAATTTGGAAGCTTTGAACACAATCAACAAGTGCTTGGACAAACTTTGCAGGACTTAAGCAACCGCATGGCAGCCCAGGAAAACAAACTTGCTGGCATAGAGTCCCAGTATGGACGGGCTTTTCAGGACATAAGCACGCAAATAGCTGCACAAGTGACTTTACCCTCTGGGCAACCGCCACCAGATAGTCCACCTAAGTTGCCCCCATTCAGATTTAATGGTGATCGCGACAAATTTCGTGGCTTTGTGAATCAGTGTATGCTATATTTTGATGTGCATGCTGACCGTTTTCCTACTGATAGATCCAAAGTATTGTATGTAATAATGCTACTGACCTCACGAGCGCTCGCCTGGGCGAATCTGGTGATTGAGTCTCGTGACCCACGGTTAAATAACTTGGATGATTTCTTGGCCACTATGGCATTAATGTTTGATGACCCTAATCGCCATGCTACCGCTGAATCTGCTTTGTTGTCTTTACGCCAGGCTAAACGTTCTGTTATTGAGTATGCCACTGAATTCAGGAGATTAGCGGTAGATACCAATTGGGACAGTTATGCACAATTGCCTATTTTTAAAAGGGGTCTGTCTAGTATTGTAAAAGATGAACTAGCTCGATCTGAGTCACCACAAGAACTAGAGACATTTATACAGCATTGTGTGCGCATAGACATTCGCCTTACTGAGCGTAGGCAGGAGAAATTTGCTGCATATAACCGTATTTCTAACTTTTCCCTTCCTTCCAAAGAGCCTGCAGGTAAAACCTCTCGGGAGGTGGAGGAGGTGCCCATGCAAATTGATTCCGTTCAGAGGCGCGAGATCAATGAGCGCCGGGAGCATCGCCTTCGTGAAAGTCTATGTTCCTACTGCGGCCAGTCTGACCACTTCTTGATCAATTGTCCTAAGTGTCCTAGGCGGCCTAACAAGGTGCTAGCAGCAGTAGGGGAGTATGACAACTGTGATGATGAATCTGACATCTTTGAATGTAGTCTGCCTTTAAACGCTGTATTCCATTCACTTTCTATTACTTCACCCCCCAAGGAGCTGAAGGAGAAGAACTCTCACTGTTCTCTCCCTATTAAGATCCTGTGTTCAGGACAGTGGATTTCCAGTGCAGCTATGATTGACTCTGGTGCAGGTGGCAATTTCATGGATATCGTATTTGCCAAGGAACATGGTATTGAAATTCAGCAAAGAGCCTCTCCAATTACCATGGAAACAGTGGATGGGTCACCTTTAATCTCTGGGCCTGTGGATCAGGAGACCGTACCCCTTGAAATTTTGTTGGAGCCTAATCATCAGGAGCAACTTTCTTTCTTGCTAATTTCTTCTCCTCATTTTCCTGTGATTTTAGGCATTCCTTGGTTGCGTTCTCAGAACCCAATTATCAACTAGGAGACCAAGGAGCTTACTTTTCCAACAAGGAGCAACTCAGCGTTAACAGAAGCTGTCCCTGAGTCCACGGCTACGGAACCACATGTACAGGTATTTTCTTTACCTCCAGCATGTAAAGATTTCTCTGACATCGGTGACAAGAAGAATGCAGATCAGCTTCCTCCACACAGGCATTATGACTGTCCCATTGAGCTGCTTCCTGGAGCAGCTATTCCTTTTGGTAACGTATACCCTTTGGCGGCACCTGAGCTTCAAGCCTTAAAGAGTATATTGATGAAAATCTGGCCAAAGGCTTCATACGTCCTTCTTCCTCACCAGCAGGGGCACCTATATTTTTTGCAAAAAAGAAGGATGGGACCCTGAGACCCTGTGTTGACTATCGGGAACTCAATAAGGTAACCGTACGAAACAGTTACCTTTGCCTCTGATTCCCGAATTACTGGAAAGAGTCCGCCATGCTAAGGTGTTCTCTAAACTGGATCTTCGTGGGGCTTATAATTTGGTGCGTATTCGTCCAGGGGATGAGTGGAAGACAACATTCCGATGCCGGTATGGACACTTTGAATATCTCGTGATGCCCTTCGGGCTTTGTAATGCCCCTGCAACGTTTCAACACCTTGCTAATTACATTTTCAGAGATTTGTTGGACCAGTCTGTGGTGATCTATTTGGACGATATTCTAATCTTTTCTGACTCTCTACAGGAACATGAAGAACATGTCAAAGCTGTTTTAAGACGTCTGAAAGAGAATCATCTGTATATCAAGCCGGAGAAATGCGAGTTCCATCGTTCTGAGATACAGTTCCTAGGTTATATCATCTCTCCCCAGGGGCTGAACATGGAATCTGGTAAGATTCAGGCTATCCTTGACTGGCCAGTACCCAAGAACGTTAAGGAGGTCCAACGTTTTATTGGTTTTGCAAATTTCTACAGACGCTTCATTCGAAATTTTTCTGATATTGTCCGTCCCATTACTTCCTTGACAAAGAAGGAAAAGCCCTTTAAGTGGTCATCACAGGCTCAAGAAGCTTTTGATCGGCCTAAGATCTGTTTCACATCAGCACCGCTGTTGATACACCCAGATCCAACACTTTCATTCATTGTGGAGGTGGACGCTTCTGATAATGCTTTGGGGGCTATTCTCTCCCAAAGAACTGGAGAGAAGGGTCTGCTACATCCTTGAGCTTTCTTTTCCCGTAGACTAACCTCAGCAGAGAAGAATTACGACGTGGGAGACAAGGAATTGCTGGCTATTATTGCGGCTTTCAAAGAATGGAGGTGCAGCGCCCCAGAGTCCTGGTCGTTGCAGTACTGTGGCTCCGCCACTATGGGGAGCCATGGTGCGTCCGATGGCACTGAAGGAGTTCATCTGATCAGGTATCACAGACACCAATACATTTCACAGCCGGGCCTCCGGGGGGAGCTAAGGGTTCTATTCATTAGGCCACTCCCCACCATAGTGGGTAAACTGGGGGTCAGGCAGGAAGTTAGATCAGAAAGCTGACTGGATTGGACGAAGCAACACTCAGTGGCAGAGGGTGTTGTGGAGGAAGAGACAGTAGGGTCTCTGTCAGGGGTGGGATCCTGACAGAGGCTTGGCATTGGAAAGAACGTAACGGGTCCGCGCCAGCTCCGGGAAGCGGCGGGATTCAAGAAAGGACTAGAAGCGAGATAGATTGTGCTGAGTGAGAAACGAGATCAAGCAATAGGAGAATTCCAGTAGGGGTCGTGCTGTAAGACCGGAGCAACACCCTACTGAGGCGCATTACCGGTGGCCGGAACGCCGAGGGAGTATTATAACATTCAGCTTCAAGCAATACTCTAAACAGCGGCAGGACAGTCAGTTTAAGGCGGGCTGTCTAACACACATCACCTATGAAGTCTTGGGAGGCAATTGCGGGAGAGGGGCGTCTCTAGGGTCCCGGAAGAACTCCAGGCCTATCCGACAAACGGGTGCCGTTCCAACTGTAACATCAGGAAGGGACGGAAGATTAGAAGAACATCATTTAATCGAGTTGTGAGGGAACTTAAGAAACAGACACAACGGTTGTGGGGTACTTTCCGTAAGCACAGCAGGGAAGGACTACAACACATAGCGCTAAGAAGGAAGGCACCGATTTCCACCTGTGAAGTGAACTCTGGAGGTGCCATTGGACCGGCCGGACTTGCGCAGCCTGGTGAACCGTATTCTGGACTGAGGACTCAGAGATCTCCAGTAAAGAGGTAAAGAGACTGCAACCTGGTGTCCTCGTTATTTACCGCGACCTGCACCCCACAACTGCACCGTTACAACACGACTTATTGCACCGGACGTCCCCCACTGACAGACAGGGCCACGGACCGGGTCTAGCCACCGTGACAACCCCAGGACTGAGACCTAGAGGCCCGGCTCCGGGTACCCCTTGGCCCTGCGGCGGTGTGGGGGCGCTCCAGAGGCATCATCTGCAAGGAGCTGCACAACAGATCATAGTGCTAACTGACCATCGCAATTTAGAGTTCCTTAGATCCGCTAGATGTCTTTTTCCTCGTCAGGCTCGTTGGAACTTATTTTTAAATCAATTTAACTTTGTTATCTCGTACCGTCCAGGTTCTCGTAATGGGAAGGCTGATGCTTTATCCCGAATCCATGCTGCGGATTCCGTACCTGGAGCCCCATCCAAGGCCATTCTATCTGATGCCAATTTCATCGGAGTTATCCACGATCAGGACTTGTGGAAGGAGTGCAGGGAGGCCTATGACGGTGATGTATTTCTGGCCAACCCACCTGTGGATATTAATCTTGTCTTTAAGGGTGGCATGTGGTTCAGAGATCGACGTATCTACGTCCCTGAGGTCGTCCGTCTGCAGATCCTCAAGGTGGTACATGACTCCAAGTTGGCTGGTCACAGGGGGGTACAGAAGACACAAGAGTTCCTGAGCCGATTCTTCTGGTGGCCAACTTGCCTGAAGGATACCAAGGACTATGTTCTCCCTTGCGAGGTATGTGCTCGTTACAAGACTCCTCATGTGACACCTACGGGCCTCCTGCAACCATTACCTGTTCCGTCCCGCCCTTGGGGGTCTATATCAATGGACTTTATTGTGGAGCTGCCTACATCGGGGGGCATGAATACAATCATGGTGGTAGTTGATCGCCTGACTAAAGCTGCTCATTTTGTTCCATGCACCAGCCTCCCCTCAGCTAAAGCTACAGTGAACTTGGTTATACAGAATGTCTTTCGGTTGCATGGGGTTCCGGATGAGATCATCTCTGACCGTGGAGTACAGTTCACTTCAAGATTCTGGAAGGGGTTTTTTTGCTCTGCACTCAATATTAATGTCTGTCTCTCTTCCGCTTACCATCCCCAGACAAATGGTCAGACTGAGCGTACCAACCAGATGCTGGAACAATATCTAAGATGCTATGTCACCATCTCCAGGATGATTGGTTGGAGTTGCTGCCGTTAGCCGAATTTTCATATAATAATTCTCAGAGCACCTCCACTAAATTTACACCTTTCTTTGCCAATCTGGGTTATCATCTGTGTATTTTACCTAGGTCTCCAATTAATTCTCCGGTTCCATCAGTGGAGGAAAGGCTGACTGCGATGAGACAAAATCTGGAGGTTCTGAAGGAATCCCTGACCACAGCTCAAGAACGTTATAAGAGATCGGCTGATAGATTCCGTAAACCTGCACCCATGTTCAAGGTAGGAGATTCCGTGTGGTTAGTAACTAAGAATCTGAAGTTAAACGTTCCTTCACAAAAACTTGGACAGAAATTCATTGGCCCTTTCAAGATCAACGGTATTTTGAGCTCTGTGGCCTGCCGGCTGAAGCTGCCAAGACTATGAAGGTACACCCAGTTTTTCATGTATCTTTACTAAAGCCTGTATCTCCTAATACCTTCCAGGGACGTGTTGTGCCACCTCCGCAGCCTGTGGTGATTGATGGGCAAGAACAATCTGTGGTGGAGGAAATTATTGATTCCAGGATTCGCAGCAATCGGCTCCAATATCTGATAAGATGGCAGGGATATCCCTCTGAGGAAGACTCTTGGGAACCTGTGGAAAACATCAATGCCCAACAGAAGATTTCTCGTTTTCATCAGAGATTCCCTGAGAAACCATGTCCAGGATCGTCCTGAGGCCGCTTCTAAGGAGGGAGTAATGTCAGGACTCTGAACATTTTTTACCTTTTTGTGCATTACTGCCCTTTTCCAAGATGGCGTCTTTGGTCTCATGTGCACTGTGTCTTCCTGCTATAAAACTGCACCCCAGCCTTCAGTCTGTGCTAGAGTATTCTGTCTTGCATCCAGCTCCTGACCTCTGGTGACTCCCTGGCTATATACCTGCTCCTGTGAACCTGTGTGGTGATCCTGCTACTTTGCTCTGAGTTCCTGCTGCATACACCAGTTCCAGTAATCCTCCTTCATCTGCTGCTCGTGTTTACTTCCATCTGCATTTACTGGACATGTAAGCTGTTTCTGCTTTGCAAGAACCTGAGACTATTAACCAGACCTCCCTGGTTGAGCTAAGATATTATTTGAACTGCCTTATAAGCATATCTGTGTTTTGGACTAAGCAAGGACTTATTCGTGTCAAGTATCCTCAAGAATAATTGTGCTTCTTAGACTTTCTGCGTGTTTGCATTTTCCTCTGAAGGTTCCTATAGACTGCTGAGCTGCATTTGATATTTGCACCAAGTGTTGTGGACTTGAGTTTCTCTCTGCACCTGTTTGAATCACCGTGTGATAATATAGACTTTACCACTTATAAAACTGTGTCCTGTAGTTGTCTTGTTCCACGCAAAGAGTCTCCTGAGTTATTCCCTATAATTATTACAGCACCATTAATTCCATGGTGCTGTACATGAGAAGGGGTTACTTCAAAATACAAATATCACATATCGTAAACAAAACTAACCAATGACAGACTGGTACAGAGGGAAGAGGACCCTGCCCTTGCGGGCTTACATTCTACAGGATTATGGGGAAGGAGACGGTAGGTTGAGGGTTGCAGTAGCTCCGATGGTGTTGAGGTGGCCTTGTGGTGATTACAGGCTGTAAGCTTCTTTGAAGAGGTGGGTTTTCAGGTTTCTTTTGAAGGATCCAAATGTGGTGGATAACCAGACGTGTTGGGGCACAGAATTCCAGAGGATGGGGGATATTCGGGAGAAGTCTTGGAGGCGATTGGGTGAGGAGCGAATAAGCGTGGAGGAGAGAAGGAGGTCTTGGGAGGACCAGAGATTACGTGAGGGAACATAGTGAGATTAGTTTGGAAATATACGGAGGAGACGGGTTATGGATGGCTTTTTAGGTCAGTGTTAGTAGTTTAAACTGGATACGCTGGGAAATTGGGAGCCAGTGAAGGGATTTGCAAAGAGGGGAAGCAGGAGTGTAGTGAGGAGAGAGATTAATTAGTCGGGCAGCAGAGTTAAGGACGGACTGGCAGGGTGCGAGAGTGTTAGACGGTAGGCCACAAAGGAGGATGTTGCAGTACTCCAGGCGGGAGATGATTAGGGCATGCACGAGCATTTTGGTAGAGTGAGGCTTGAGGAATGGACGGATTCTGGAAATATTTTTGAGCTGGAGGCAACAGGAGGTGGCGAGAGCATGGATGTGCGGTTTGAAGGACAGGGCAGAGTCAAGGGTTATTCCGAGGCAGCGGACTTCCGGTACCGGGGAAAGCGTGATGTCGTTAATTGCGATAGATAGGTCAGGTAAGGAAGATCTATGAGATGGAGGAAAGATGATGAGCTCAGATTTGTCTACATTGAGTTTGAGGAAGTGAGAGGAGAAGAAGGAGGATATGGCTGATAGGCACTCCGGGATTCTGGAGAGCAGAGAGTTGACATCTGAGCCAGAGAGGTAGATCTGAGTGTCATCAGCATATACATGGTACTGGAAGCCATAGGACCTTATGAGTTGTCCCAGGCCGAGTGTATAGATTGAGGAGATTAAGGGCCCAAGGACAGAGCCTTGAGGGACACCAACAGAAAGGGGGCGAGATGAAGAGGTAGTATGGGAGTAGGAAACGCTAAATGTGCGGTTGGTAAGGTATGAGGAGATCCAAGATAAGGCAAGGTCTTTGACACCAAAGGAAGAGCGGATCTGTAGTAGGAGGCAGTGGTCAACAGTGTCGAAGGCAGAGGACAGGTCTAGAAGTAGGAGTATAGAGAACTGTCTGTTAGCTTTGGCTGTAAGTAAGTCGTTAGTAATTTTGGTCAGGGCAGTCTCAGTGGAATGGTGGGGACGGAAACCAGATTGTAGGTTGTTGAAGAGAGAGTTAGATGCAAAGTGAGAGGAAAGTTCAGCATGGATGTGCTGCTCAAGGAGTTTGGAAGCAAAGATACGGGGCAATAGGTGGACATAGCGCTTGGGTCAAAGGATGGCTTTTTGAGGATACGTGTGATTGTGGCATATTTGAAAGCAGTGGGGAAGGTACCAGAAATTAGTGATAGGCTGAAGAGATGGGTTAGGGATGGGATTAGTGTGGTGGTGAGGTTGGGGAGGAGGTGGGATGGGATGGGGTCAAGTGCACAAGTGGTGAGGTGTGATTTGGAGAGATGAGCAAGCTCCTCTTCAGTGATTTTGGAGAGGGAAGTTATGGGGTTTGGGCATTGGTCTGGTATACAAAGGGGTTGTGACGGTTTGACAACAAAGACTTGCCTTGTTTGGTTCATCTTATTTTTGAAGTGCGTGGCAAAGTCCTCGGCAATGATTAGGGAACTTGGAGGGGGCAGTGGTGGGCGGAAGAGGGAGTTAAAAGTGTTGAACAACTGATTGGGGTTGTGGGATAAGGAAGATACGAGGGTTGTGAAGTAGGCCTGTTTAGCAGAGGTGAGAGCTGATTTGAATGCAAGTGTTGCTTGTTTGAGTGCAGTGAAATGGGGGGTGCTGTATATGGTGTTGCTGTGCTGTATTGTATATAGGGGTGCTGTGCTGTATATGAGTGGTCTGTGCTGTATATAGGAGTGCTGTGCTATATTTGGGGGTGCTGTGCATGGGGGTGCTGTATATGAGGGTGCTGTATTGTATATGGCGGTGCTGTGCTGTATTGTATATGGGGATCCTGTGCTGTATATGGGGGGGTGCTGTGCTGTATATGGAGGGTGCTGTGCTGTATATGGGGGTGTAATACTATTGTAGGAACTCAAGGATTCTGATAGCATGGGGCAATGAACAGACAGAGACGGGTTTCTTTAGTGCAAATAGTGTATTTGTACAACAGCAATAACACCCAAAACAATATACTGATAACCCACAGTGTCCTGGAATGAAACGAGTCGTTGAAATATATACAGTAAATCGGCAGAGTTCTTAAGGCAGAGTCCTCAGCAAGGTGAGCAAAAGGTGAGTGTGACAGGTGACGTGGTGCAGATCCAAACACTGTCGGTGCAGAAAGAGTCAAATACAGGTATGAAGTAAACATGGGGAAGTCCAGAACAAGTCCACAAGTTCATCCCAGGTGTGGCATGAACACGGGTAAGTCCAGAAACTAGTTCACAAGTTGATCCCAGATTTGGCATAAACACAGGTAAGTTCAGAAACAAGTTCACATAAGTATTTTACTGGTGTTGTTTCCAACAGCTCCCACCGAGGGGAGTAAATGAAGGATTACCTAGCAACTCACAGTCCAGAAACAAGTCCATAAACAAAGTTCCAAAAACACAGTTCTTACCAGGAGGAATGAACCAAGGGTTAAGTTCCAAGTCAGCAGACTAATGATAACATAGAGAGTGTAGCTTACATATGCAGGAATGCCCAGAGCCAGAGGTAGGGACACACTCAGAACCAGCAGCTGAGCTAAAGGAGAACAGAATCAGAATACTCCAGCAAAGAGGCTGACACCTGACCCGGGTTTTAAACAAACGAACAGGAAGTAGGGCAGACAAAAACAGCAAACTCCATCTTAACAAAGGGCAAAATCATTCACAAGGTGACTTAGAAAACCCGGAATACTGACAGGGGGTGCTGTGCTATATATAGGGTCTCTGTGCTGTATATGGGGTGCGGTATATGGTGGTGCTGTATATGATGGTGCTGTGTTGTATTTTATATAGGGGTGCTGTGCTGTATATGGGGATGCTGTGCTGTATATGAGGTGTGCTGTATATGGGGTGCTGTATATGGAGGGTGCTGTGCTGTATTGTATATAGGGGTGCTGTGCTGTATATGAGGGTGCTGTGCTGTATATGGGGGTGCTGTTCTGTATTTGGGGGTGCTGTGCTGTATATGGGGGTGCTGCATTGTATATGGCTGTGCTGTATTGTATGTAGGGATGCTGTGCTGTATATGGGGGTGCTGTATATGGGGGGTGCTGTGCTGTATATTGAGGGTGCTGTGCTGTATATGGGGGATGCTGTGCTGTATATGAGGGTGCTGTGCTGTATATGGGGGTGCTGTATATGAGGGGCGCTGTACTGTATATAAGGGTTCTGTGCTGATTATAGGGGTTCTGTGCTGTATATGGGGGGTGCTGTATATGGCAGTGCTGTATGGTGGTGCTGTGCTGTATATAGAGGTGCTGTGCTGTATGTGGGGGTGCTGTATATGGCGGTGCTGTATATGGTGGTGCTGTGCTGTATTGTATATAGGGGTGCTGTGCTGTGTATGAGGGGTGCTGTATATGGGGGGTGCCGTGCTGTATATGGGGGGTGCTTATATGGGGGTACTGTATATGGCGGTGCTGTATTGTATATGGGGGTGCCGTGCTGTATATGGGGGTACTGTATATGGGGGTGCTGTGCTGTAAATAGGGGGTGCTGTCATGCTGTATATGGGGGGTGCTGTATTTGGCGGTGCTGTACTGTATATCAAGAGTGCTGTATATGGACGGTACTGTGCTGTATTGTATATGGGGGTGCTGTGCTGTATATGGAGGTGCTGTGCTGTGTATGGGGATGCTGTGCTGCATATGGGGGTGCTGTGCTGTATTGTATATAGGGGTGCTGTTCTGTACATGGGGGTGCTGTATAGTATATGGAGGGCTATGGGGGATGCATTATAGTATATGGAGGGCTATGGGGGATGCATTATAGTATTTGGAGGGCTGTGGATGGTGCATTATAATATTTGGAGGACTCTGGGGTTGCCTTATAATATATGGAGGATTATGGGGTGCATTGTAATATATGGAGGACTATGGGGGTGCATTTTAATATATGGAGAATTATAAGGGTTCGAATCATTTTCTGTGGGGGTGCATTATACTATATGGAGGGCTATGGGGGTGCATTATAATATATGGAGCCAATTATACTACATGGAAACCATTATATTTGTAGGGCTCTGTGGGGGGGGGCATGATAATACTTGGAGGGCTATGAGGGCACTGCCCGTATCTCCATCTTGGGAAGTTGTCTGCACCCAGCTTGTGCATAGTATTAGATGGCCATGGTAAGTTGCTTTTTGAATTTTTTATGTGGTTTAATAATGAGGGCTATGAGGAAACCTTTATACTTTACAGAGGGCGATCTGAGGGTTGTGTTGGGGGCTATTATACAGTGTAAAGAGATGTAAGGGCCATTATACTGCATTTGGATCCATTATACTACATAGAGGGCTGTGTGGGGGTCACAGTTGGGAATCATACCATGCCGGAGTAGTTGACGGGGGGTACAGTAGGGTCATCATGCTGTGTGTGTAGAGGGTCCTGTGGGGCTATTCACTGTGGGGGATCACAGTGTATTTGGGACACTTTTGTTGGCATCACACTTTATGGGGGCAATGAAAGGATGAAAAAGGAATCTAGGGGCTTCAATAGGAGGGAGATTACTTTGTAACGGCAGCACAGATGTGAGCTATTATGTGACCCAGCCAAATATTCTTTTTCTTGAGCGGGGGGGGGGGGGGGGGGCAATTAGAATTTCTGCTATGGGGCCCCATGATTTCTATGTATGGCCGTGGTGCAGGATGCATTGTCCCTTTCACATACCCCTATCCTGCAGGACTGATTGCCTATAACTTACACCCCAGGTCCGTTGCTGCCCCTTGGTACATACAGGCATTCCTGCTGTGTTCCTCCTGAGCGGCGGTTGGTCGGTGGAGCTCGTCCCACTTCCAGCTCCCACATCCCTTGGTAAGCCTCATTGGATGATTTAGTGAATCCTGCTTTGAGCAAAGGGTTGGACCATATGACCCAGGAGGTCCCGTCCAACTCTAACATTCTATGATTCTATGGAAGGCCCCTGCTATTAGCTCCAGACAGCCCCTTGTGCGGTGCTTGTGATTGGTTAAGCGTTTTGGGGGAAGGAGGCATGGTCTGTTGGGGAAGACTCGCCATTTTACCAGCTTAGTGCAGTGGCGGCTTGTTGATGCTCAGACTGCAGGTCATTGCATGTGGTGTGTGGACGATGCTGCATGGTGGACATGTCTGACTGGTCAGTGCCAGGCAGCGGCCACATTGGAGCTGCCCAGAGTTTTGTAGGCGTGTGCCAGAGATAATAGGTTGGCAATCAGTGCTGCCTCCTGTGCTATAAGGATGCAGGACTGTGTCTGCCTACAGGACAACTGCTCTGCCAGCCATCACTGTGTATCTGTATGTTTGTGCTAGGCCTGCTATTGCCATTAATGATCCTTTTTCTGGATTCTTCTGTGTGGCTCTTGTAAGTTTGTATGATGGCGCTGCCATACTTGTGTTTGGGGGGCGCCGTTTTAAAGTTCGCCTCAGGCAGCAGACAGGCTAGGTTCACCCCTGCATTGACAGGTAAGTGAAAACGTTGGTGTTCCTGCAAGGGGGGAGGAAGCGGACACGTGCAGGGGAGGCGGCACTATTCTAACACAGATCACTGTCCAGCCCATCTTAACATCTCATTTAGATACAGTCAGGGTGGATAAAAATCAATGTTTTTTAAAAAAAATCAAAAAAATCGGATTTTTTTGATTTAAATCGGATTTTTTTGATTTAAATCGGATTTTTTTCAATAAACTGCTTTTTGAGGAAAATATTTTACCATCCAAAGGTTCTTCCATCATGAGATAAAGCTGAGTTGTTTAACTCAGTAGAATAAAGGCTGTATATGTGTAACATTCACAATGCCATGCTCTTCCAGAGGTTTCTGTAGGATGCTGACTATCCAACAAGTTTGGGCATGTCAACTGAATGGAAAAAGAAACTAAACCAAAAGTGAAACCAAGCTAGAAGTGTGGAATTAAAGGGGCAGTATGAACAAAATGTGGAGGCTATTAATAGTTTATACAATTAAGACATGCTGCTTTTAAACACCTACCTATTGCCATATAGTAAAACAAAAAAGATTTTTACTTACTTTGGGGTCCCCCCCTCACCCTGGCGTTAGATCGTTGCCCCTAGTTTCGTCCGTGTAACTATGGGCGCACATGCGCACTGCTCTCACTTCTCATTTTAATCGTGATTTATATTAAAAAAAACCTTTTGATTTAAATCAGTGATTTAAATCATGATTTAAATTGGCGTGATTTAAATCAATCCACCCTGGATACAGTATAGGAAAAGTGTGGATTTCTCTAGAATAACAGATTGCATCGCAGATAACAAAGAATCATTTTACTCATCTTACTATGACCTGCATGCCTATGTAGACAGTGTAGGAGGGTTGATCCTACTGACACATTCGTGTTAAATAAAATCATACACCATATTGTCATCTCATTCATTGAAAACCCCAGACTTTAATTTCAACGCAAATTATAAGCTAATCCTAAATTGTCACATACTTTTGCCACTCACAGACATGTAATATTGGAATGTTTTCCCAACGTAAAAATGATAAAGGAAATATTTTTTACTTCTTTGTTTGATTTGGTTTTCATTACCTAATTTAAAGATGTGTGTGACAATCTGATGTTGTTTTAGGTATTATTTATGCAGAAATATGGAGAATTCTGAAGGGTTCACAAACTTTCAGGCACCACTATATAGTGTAATGAAAGTATCAAGTATCTATACCAAGAGCGCTACCCCTCCTCTGAACCTGCAGCTGATATATCTACAGTGTCACCTAACTGTAGCA
Organism: Ranitomeya variabilis; assembly: GCF_051348905.1. Taxonomy (NCBI): domain Eukaryota; kingdom Metazoa; phylum Chordata; class Amphibia; order Anura; family Dendrobatidae; genus Ranitomeya; species Ranitomeya variabilis. Next base: position 545,606,055 of record NC_135235.1, on the reverse strand, counting down.
GTATAAAACATCAAATTAGTAAAATAAAGAATATCTGCGCTGTGAACATCAAATGAGAAGACTGTATAAAGGGCAATGGTAATACTGTGATCAGAGAAATAATGATTACCTCATAAAAAAGTGCTAATCTAAAACTGGGACCATACAAAACGGTATTCCTCACCCTCTTTCTCCTATGATCTGTTAGTCCGTCTGTATGATCCAGGTAGAAATGGTAGTCCGGTCTGGGCTTGTGTGATTTCTTCCAGGGTATGCACTACAGTACCTGTCCCGGCCGGTGACAGAACCTCATGTGCTCTATACCCACGTGCAGGCTCTGTGCGCTCCTCGGCTCTGGTAGGTGCTCTGCTTGCGGCAGGACCCCTGAGGAAGGAGCTCGTTCAGCTCCGAAACGCGTAGGAATTGGTCCTTCTTGCTATCCATAGGCTGTCACGTGAGCAATCACGTGGACGTGACGTCACGTTAGGTCCTGCCGCAAGCAGAGCACCTACCAGAGCCGAGGAGCGCACAGAGCCTGCACGTGGGTATAGAGCACATGAGGTTCTGTCACCGGCCGGGACAGGTACTGTAGTGCATACCCTGGAAGAAATCACACAAGCCCAGACCGGACTACCATTTCTACCTGGATCATACAGACGGACTAACAGATCATAGGAGAAAGAGGGTGAGGAATACCGTTTTGTATGGTCCCAGTTTTAGATTAGCACTTTTTTATGAGGTAATCATTATTTCTCTGATCACAGTATTACCATTGCCCTTTATACAGTCTTCTCATTTGATGTTCACAGCGCAGATATTCTTTATTTTACTATATAGTGTAATGGCCTGCACAGCTTCCCTACATACAGTATACTATTGCAGCGCCCCCACTGCCGCAGGGCCGAGGGGTACCCGGTACCGGGCCTCTGAGTCTCTGCTCTGGGGTTGTCACGGTGGCTAGACCCGGTCCGTGACCCTGCTGAGGGGCACCCAATAATAGGTGTGGATGGTGGTGGTAGTGCGGTGCAGTGCTGGTCACAGTAAATAACGAGGACACCAGGTTGCAGTCTCTTTACCTTTTTACTGAAGGCTTGGAGGTGCCCAATCCAAAGTACTGTTAACAGGGCTGGCTGAGACCGGCCGGTCCAATGGCACATCCGGAGTTCCCTTTGCAGGTGGGAATCAGTGTCTACCTTCTAGCGCCTGTGTGTTGTAGTCCTTCCCTGCTGAACACCCCAGGATAGTCCTCACAACTGTTTCTGTCTGTCTCTGATGTTCGTTCTCTCCGTCCCCCCAGATGATATGGTTAGGACGCACCCGTATGACGGGGTAGGCCTGGAGTTCTTCCGGGACTCTAGAGTCGCCCCTCTCCCACAGCTGCCTCCGTTGTCTGCTTAGGTGAATTTTGGTGAGACAGCCAACCTATAATTGGCTGTCCTGCCGCGGTTTGAAGCAATGCTTAAAGTCTCTTACTTTCTCGGCGCTACGGCCACCGACTGTTTGCGCCTCAGAAGGATGTTGCCTCGATCTTTCAGCACGACTCCTTCTGGTCCTATCGCCTCTTTGCTGTATTCCCGTTTTCTCACTCAGCACAATAAACCTCGCTTCTTGTCCTTTCTTAGGAATCTGTCAGGATCCCACCCCTGACAGGTCCTCTCTCTAGCTCTTCCCAGTTACTTCTCACTGTCTTCCTGTCCAACCCCCAGTTTTACCAGAGTGTGAGGAGTGGCCTACTAGATAGAACCACCCCCCCTGGTAGCCGGAGTGTGAAGTGTAGTGTGAGTGTTACCTGGTCAGGTGAACTCCTTTAGTGCCATCAGACGTAACATCACTCCCCTTAGTGGCAGAGCGACATTACTGCAACGACCAGGACTCTGGGGCGCTGCACTATTATCCACAGATCCCCTATATGTGACGCCCCAGGGTCCTGGTCGTCACAGTGGCATTGCTTTCCCCACGGGGAGAGTGATGCCACGCTTGGAAGCGATGAAGGATATCTTTTATCCAGGTAATCACATACACACAACACGTTCACACTTCAGGCCAGAAGGGGGAGCTCTAATCCTGGTTTAGGGTGAACTCCCATATAAATACATTCTGGTCTGGAGGGAAAGGGTCAGTTAGTGAGCAGACTGTCAGAGCACAGAGAAGAGAGCAGACAGACATAGAGTGTCAGAAGGTCTGAAGGGGCCATGTAGTCTGAGGTACTACAGTTCCTGGAAGAAGAGAACAGAAAGGGAAAGAACAAGCTTGTGGAAAGTGTGCAGGAGAGAAAAAGTGATACCAGGGGAGCAGAGCAGTGAATTAGCTATCTCCCTGGCTGGCGCAGATTCCGGTAGCCGGAAGACCATGGCCGTGCTGAACTCTAAGTGGCATAGCTGAGACCGGCAGGACAGCTGAACTTCAAGTTACCTGTCCGCCTTTACACCCAGGACACACAGTGATACTTATAGGGCCCGGGTCGTGATAGAGACCCTATAAAAAAATCATGCTTCACCTGTCATACGGGTTATGTCCTAATCTAATTGGGGGACAGAGAGGAACTGTGAGGACCTTATCAGAAGCCATAGGCAGTAAGGGACTACAACACCACCGTACTTTGAGGAAGGCTTTCATCTCCGCCTGGGGAAGGGGACTCTGGATTCACTTCCAAGCCGACCGGACCCTGCCTGCCCTGTGATCTGGTGCCCTGGACTGCAGTTGCCTGAAACTACAGTAAACCAGGTAAAGAGACTGCAAACCTGTGTCCTCATTCTTTACTGCACCTCGCACCATCTTCACCTATACACCGGGGGCCCTGGGGACATACTTCACTTGTGGGAAGTTATACCATCTAGCTGCCATAACACCACCCCAGAGGACTCCTTTAAGCAGCGTCAGTCCCCACTTACCGAATACCACAGGTGGCGTCACGAACATAAACTTTAATCAATATCCCTTTTACATGGGCGCCCATGGCCACGGACTGGGTCGCCGCAGTGACACGTCCCCTTAAGTACTGGACCTGGTACCGAGTACCCCATTGCTCAGGCGGGCAACTCATATATATACATTATGATGGCCTTCACAGCTACCATTTACAGTATGATTGCCCTCACAGCTTTCTATACACAGTATGATGTCTTCCAGGTGGCTCCATATATAAAATACGATGTCCCTGCAGCTCCATGTATACTGTATGATGGCCCAGAGATCCCCTATGTACAGTATAATGTCCTCCACAATGTTTTACCCACAGCTCTGTATCTACAATATAATGGATATAATGGCCCTTGCATGGCTTGGGGCTCTAACGATCCACAGTCCGGAAGAAGCCTGTGTTCTGCTGGAGTAAATAATGGAGCAGGGAGTGGATGGCACTGTGCTCTGCCACAGCTGTTAGCAATATCGGCAGAGCACAGAGCCATCATGAGGACAGTGATATTGTTAACAATTTTGCAGGCTGAAGTGGCCCTGCTCTTTGTGGGTGGCAAAATACACCCATGAGATTCATCTGAGACCACTGACCAATGCGAGAAAATACAGCCATGAAAGTCACCTGAGACCACTGACCAATGCGAGATGCTCAACTCTTCTCATTGCAGAGGCTGGCTTGGCTTCTAGTCATGGGCAGTGAGTAGTCAGCGATCAGCATAAAGTGCATGTGTGGCAATCACAAGGGGAATGATTACATTGCGCTCGCTGTGTAGTGAGTGCTGACATGTAACTGATGACTGAAAGCGAGCAGCTGCAGGGGGAACAGAACTTTATTTTCTTCCTGCAGCTGCTCTTCCAATTAAAATGCTGCAAGTTTATACTGGTATTTACCTGCATATTACTATTATGGCTGCAGTAAAATAGTGATTCTTTTGCTGAGAGGTTGCCTTTAACTTGCTGAAACCCCTTTAAATCCACTAGTACCAAAGCTAACAAAAAAAAATTCAACTATGACTTTTGTTGTTCACATTGTGTTCAGTTTCCTATTCTTTCCTATCAGTAACTCAGTGATGGATTTGAACATTTATTCTTGGTGCTTTCCATTATTAATAACAATTTCCTTTTATTCCTGGCTTTCGGGCTGATCTTCTTTACACCAAGGTTAAATCCGAATTTTAATATGTTTTTTTGTATCTTATTGTTCTGCGATCTTGCTGTCCACCCTCCTGACCGTATGCAGAACAATTGTGACTAATCTCTGCGTACAGCGCGTTCCATTAATCCTTTAAGCACCTCCAGCCAGGATAGCTGAATTTTCATCAACTGCAAGACTCCTCGTTCGTCCTCTCACGCGCAGACATCATATTAACATGTAATTATGTTTTATTCCCTCTCATAACCGAAAGTCGCAATGTGTTACTTTGTGGATGTGGGTCAGGGGCAAATGCTGTATTTCATGGGGAGAAATTCCCGCTGTATTGTTCGATGAAATGCTGTAGATGGAAATGCCTCCATGGAGTTCTTTCTACTGAACAAAGATAAATCCCTTGCAGATTTATTAACTTGTGCAAGATAGAAATGATTCCTATCATGGGGTTTTATGACTTGTTTATGATATATCGGGGTGTGTGGCAGATGAGTCTGCAATCAAAATTAGCCCCCAAATTAAGCAGCGCTCAGGACAGAAGAGCCTGTTATTTGTCCCCCACACTATCTATTTCATGCCTCTTGGTTCAACCATCTCCGTTGTTTGCTTGAAAGCAGGTAAACGGATGCAGTAACAGTCGGAGGCAGAGCAAGGGTTAACAGAGGAATTTAATCTAACAGCGTTATTCCACACAGGGAGGTGATAAATGAAATATGGGGCAGTGCAACTGTATACAATTAACTTAGGAGCAACCGATATATTATTAGACAAAAAAGAGTTCAATAGCATAAACTTATCAATCCGGCGTTGATGAGCGGTAGTTTTTTGAGATGGTCGTGATGGTGATCTGGCCTGAACGCTTGGAGAATCCGGTGTCGTTCTGGTTTGGAAAGGGCCTTGAATCCTGGCGTCGCCGATGGTCCTGAAATATCCGGTCGCAGGTTCTGGATCCAGGGGGAAAATTCACTGAAGGAGGAATAGTCCTTTCTCTTAGGTACTGACACAGTACGGGAGCGTACGATAGCGGGTATGTTAGATAGCCGCACACTGTCTGCGGCCTGGTGGTCTCGTCTGGGGGTGCGCCCTCTACGGTCTGGCTGAGGGGAGGACCGGCTCAAGGTCGGTAGCGCTGCGGGAGTTGGCACGGTCAGAGGTCTGTGGAAGCGTCTGCACCTGTGATCTCCGGTAAGGTGGTGTAGGCCCCTCTGTCTCAGGCCTACTTCGTCCTGACCATGCTGTGCACTCTGTTCCCGCACACTATAGATTCCCGCCCAATCTGACCTGGTTCCCGCGTATTGTCACCCTTTTATGTCCTCCACGCCCCCTGGTCTTAAGCTCAAAAGTCTGTTCGGGGAACTAATCTCTCCTCCCTGCAACACGGGTGACAGCACCGATGGTTCTGGACTCGTTCCGGAAAAGGCACGCCGCGGCTGTCTCTCCTCCTTACATGCTGACATGGGATGTTTCTATGGGAGGATTGCCTTTTTTGGGGAAAATCCTCTTTATGTCATTTATGTTGGAAGACCACATTTTCATATATTTGAAGCACCTTCTTAAATTGATTTAAGACCCTAAATGCAGGTGGTCCCAGGCACTGACACCTGTTGGCACACAGGGCCAGCAGCTGCCTAGGGCCCCCGCTGCTCCAGGGGCCCCCAGCCAGTGGCGTGTCGCTAATAGCGGCACACCATGCAGCTGCTATGGGGGGCCCCCAGAGCCAGCGGAGCAGCAGCGAGTGACAGGAAGCCAAAGCCTGTTCCCGCAGCTAAAGAAAATAAATATTCACGCTTCCCCACGCCCCCATGGACGTGGAGAGGAGTGACTTCATTTCACCTTAATAGCGGGCAGTGTTTGCTGCAGGCTGCAGCTAACACTGCCCGCTATCAGGGCCCGCAGACCAGGGCCCCCGCTCCCCCAGCCCACACAGCTGCTTTGGGGCACAAGCCGGGGGGACCCAGCGCCGCCCCCCAGTACGTGCTGCATTCTAATGGAAGAGAAGAGAGAGCGTCAGATGACACTCCCTCTCCTATCATTCCCCTCTGCCTCTGACACACAGCAGGTGCACTATGACATCACTTCATCACATACCTGCTGTGTGCCAGGCCGACTGCAGCGCAGCTCCTGACATCGGAGCAGAGCCACCACCGGAATCAGCGTGGGAGCGAGGAGGAGAGGTGAGTATTGTGTTTTTTTTTAATATATACTGTATATCAGTCAGTCCTGGATGTATGGGGGAGCTGCATGATACCCTATGGGGAGGGAGCTGCATGATACTCTGTGGGGAGGGAGCTGCATGATACCCTATGGGGAGGGAACTGCATGATACCCTATGGAGGGGGAGCTGCATGATACCCTATGGGGGGAGCTGCATGATACCCTATGGGGAGGGAGCTGCATGATACCCTATGGGGAGGGAGCTGCGTGATACCCTGTGAGGAGGGAGCTGCATGATACCCTGTGGGGAGGGAGTTGCATGATACCCTATGAGAAGGGGCAGCATAATACCCTATGAGGGGGGCAGCATGATACCCTATGGAGGGCAGCATGATACCCTATGAGGGGTGTCACGGTTCACGGTGAGGATATCTTTATCATCCCCACCACTCACACCAATTTGTCATGAACCGGTGTTGTTTGGTTACCCCTGGTTCTTTCGGAAGGGGATTTATCTATATCCCACGTCCCAGTTCCAGTTTGGAACTTGCAGCTCTCTGGCACCCCCCTTACCCTCAGGTCAGACAGGGTACTGCACCTAGGATAATTAGTTGCCAGAAAGGCTGCCTTACTTTGTACTGGCTAGTGGGCACACTGCAGCGAGGGTGATATAACTACTCCCACTCAGGTGGGAACAATTATTATCAACTCCGCCAGTCGCTACAAAATCTCTCAAACGCACAGGACAAATCTGCTACCACCAGCTCCGATTTCTTAATTAATAACGGGTCCGGAGCCCACCCAGATTAGTAGCGTAATTCACTTCAGAGGACGTGACCGTACCATATAGAGCAAGGAGTGACAAAGCTACTAATTTTATATTTTACTCCAAAAAAGGTAGGCAGTGTTTACAGAAGTATAAAAAGATATTATAAAGAAGACAAGTATCGTATGTACAGTACAATTACAAGTAAAATAGGTTTAAAGTTGAAAAAACACATTTCGTTCAGATCATTTCATCTTCTGGCTGACTATGTGCTCAGGGGACACATCTGGATGCATATCACACATCTGTCTCGAAGCTAGACCCAGGACAAAAGATGCTCAAGACTGATGTCCCACTCAGTTATCTCCCAACCCAAAACCAAGGCACTCTCCCTGTGGTAACCTCACTCAGAGGCTGAATCCTCCACTTTCTTAGAGTTATGACAAACCATTTTTATACATAGCTCGCTTTATGAACCTCATATACGAACGACACAACGATCAGGATGTGCACCACGTCAGTGGGATTCTTTTAAGTATAAACACGGCGTAGTTACATGACCTGCTTACGGAGAAACCCGCTCTTTGTACTCGGGTTTAGCTCCTAGCGATTTCCGTGAGCTATAGATCTCTCAATGGTCATCCGGAATATATAATCCTTATATCTTTAGCCCTGATCGGTGCCAGTATACCTAGCTTTACAAGAACAAAAGAATCCCATGATTGCTGTACCAGTTTTAGCCAGTATCAGGTGAGAAGGGGATGAGGGGTTTTACACAGGATCTAGCTTTCGCAGCTCAGAGCCATAAAAATTCTTCAGTGGGGAGGGAACTGCATGATACCCTATGGAGGGTTGCTTGTTGTGAATTAGACTTTTTGGCTCCCTCTTGTGGTTACTAGTGATATGACTCTGGGATTGTCTTTCCTCAGTTTGGCACTCACCTGGGTCGTTAGTCCAGGGGTGTTGCTATATAAACTTCCTGGATCCTTAGTCCAGTGCCTGGCATCGTTGTAATCAGATCCTTTCTGTTTGCTCCTGTCTGCTGGTCCCGGTTCGTGCAAAATTAAGCTAAGTCCTGCTTCTTTGTTTTTTTGGTTATTTGCTTTGCTCTTATTTTTGTCCAGCTTGTACTAAATGTGATTCCTGACTTTGCTGGAAGCTCTAGGGGGCTGGTGTTCTCCCCCCGGGCCGTTAGACGGTTCGGGGGTTCTTGAATATCCAGCGTGGATATTTTGATAGGGTTTTTGCTGACCATATAAGTCATCTTACTATATTCTGCTATTAGCTAGTGGGCCTCTCTTTGCTAAATACCTAGCTCATTCTTACGTTTGTCTTTTCCTCTTACCTCACCGTTATTATATGTTGGGGGCTTGTATCCAACTTTTGGGGTCTTTTCTCTGGAGGCAAGAAAGGTCTTTCTTTTCCCTTCTAGGGTTAGTTAGTTCTCCGGCTGGCGCGAGACGTCTAGAACCAACGTAGGCACGTTCCCCGGCTGCTGCTATTTGTGGTGCTAGGATTAGATATATGGTCAGCTCAGTTACCACTGCCCTATGAGCTGGTTTATTGTGTTTGCAGACTTAGTAATTTTTTCTGAGACCCTCTGCCATTGGGGTCATAACAGTATGCCAGGCCAACATTGAATGTTTAATGCATTGCAGAAGTGGGATAATAAGAAAGGAAATTCTGAGTTTTTTTTTTTTTTTTCCTCTCTTCCTCCCCTTTACCTCTGAGTGGCTTGTGCTTGCTGCAGACATGAATGTCCACACCTTGATTACAAGTGTAGACCAGCTTGCTGCTCGTGTGCAGGGCATACAAGATTTTGTTACCAGTAGTCCTATGTCTGAACCTAAAATACCTATTCCTGAACTGTTTTCTGGAGACCGATTTAAGTTTAGGAATTTCAGGAATAATTGTAAATTGTTTCTATCTCTGAGACCCCGTTCATCTGGAGATTCAGCTCAGCAAGTTAAAATTGTTATCTCTTTTTTACGGGGCGACCCTCAGGATTGGGCTTTCTCGCTAGCGCCAGGAGATCCGGCATTGGCAAATATTGATGCGTTTTTTCTGACGCTCGGATTGCTTTACGAGGAACCCAATCTTGAAGTTCAGGCAGAAAAAGCCTTGCTGGCTATTTCTCAGGGCCAGGATGAAGCTGAAGTGTATTGCCAAAAATTTCGGAAATGGTCCGTGCTTACTCAGTGGAATGAGTGTGCTCTGGCCGCAAATTTCAGAAATGGCCTTTCTGAAGCCATTAAGAATGTGATGGTGGGTTTCCCCATTCCTACAAGTCTGAATGATTCCATGGCGCTGGCTATTCAAATTGACCGGCGTTTGCGGGAGCGCAAAACCGCTAATCCTCTGGTGGTGTTGTCTGAACAAACACCTGATTTAATGCAATGTGATAGAATTCAGACTAGAAATGAGCGGAAAAATCATAGACGTCAGAATGGGTTGTGTTTTTACTGTGGTGATTCTACACATGTTATATCAGCATGCTCTAAACGCCTAACAAGGGTTGTTAGTCCTGTCGCCATTGGTAATTTGCAAACTAAATTTATTTTGTCTGTGACTTTAATTTGCTCATTGTCTTCTTACCCTGTTATGGCGTTTGTGGATTCAGGTGCTGCCCTGAGTCTTATGGATCTGTCATTTGCCAAGCGCTGTGGTTTTGTTCTTGAACCATTGGTAAATCCTCTTCCTCTTAGAGGTATTGATGCTACGCCATTGGCGGAAAATAAACCGCAGTTTTGGACGCAGGTAACCATGTGCATGACTCCTGAACATCGGGAGGTGATTCGTTTTCTTGTTCTGCATAAAATGCATGATTTGGTCGTTTTGGGTCTGCCATGGTTACAGACCCACAATCCAGTCTTGGATTGGAAGGCAATGTCTGTGTCAAGTTGGGGCTGTCAGGGAATTCATGCTGATTCCCCGCCGGTGTCTATTGCTTCCTCTACTCCTTCGGAAGTTCCTGAGTATTTGTCTGATTATCAGGATGTATTCAGCGAGTCCAGGTCCAGTGCTCTGCCTCCTCATAGGGACTGTGACTGCGCCATAGATTTGATTCCAGGTAGTAAATTTCCTAAGGGAAGACTATTTAATCTGTCTGTACCTGAGCATGCCGCAATGCGTTCGTATATCAAGGAGTCTCTGGAGAAGGGGCATATCCGTCCATCCTCTTCCCCTCTTGGTGCGGGATTCTTTTTTGTGGCCAAGAAGGACGGATCTTTGAGACCTTGTATTGACTATCGGCTTCTGAATAAAATCACTGTTAAATTTCAGTATCCTTTGCCTCTGTTGTCGGACTTGTTTGCCCGGATTAAAGGTGCCAAGTGGTTCACCAAGATAGATCTTCGTGGTGCGTACAACCTTGTGCGCATTAAGCAAGGAGATGAATGGAAGACAGCATTTAATACGCCCGAAGGTCATTTTGAGTACTTGGTGATGCCTTTTGGGCTCTCTAATGCTCCCTCAGTGTTTCAGTCCTTTATGCATGATATTTTCCGGAAGTATCTGGATAAATTTATGATTGTTTATCTGGATGATATTCTGGTTTTCTCTGAAGATTGGGACTCACATGTGGAGCAGGTCAGGATGGTGTTTCAGGTTTTGCGTGAGAATGCTTTGTTTGTTAAGGGCTCAAAGTGTCTCTTTGGAGTACAGAAGGTTCCCTTTTTGGGGTTTATTTTTTCCCCTTCTGCTGTGGAGATGGACCCAGTCAAGGTCCGAGCTATTCATGATTGGACTCAACCCACGTCAGTTAAGAGTCTTCAGAAGTTCTTGGGTTTTGCTAACTTCTACCGTCGTTTTATCGCTAATTTTTCTAGCGTTGTTAAACCTTTGACGGATATGACCAAGAAAGGTTCTGATGTTGCTAACTGGGCTCCTGCAGCCGTGGAGGCGTTCCAAGAGTTGAAGCGCCGGTTTACTTCGGCGCCTGTTTTGTGCCAGCCTGATGTCTCACTTCCCTTTCAGGTCGAAGTGGATGCTTCTGAGATTGGGGCAGGGGCCGTTTTGTCGCAGAGAGGCCCTGGTTGCTCGGTAATGAGACCATGTGCTTTCTTCTCTAGGAAGTTTTCGCCTGCTGAGCGGAATTATGATGTTGGCAATCGGGAGTTGCTGGCCATGAAGTGGGCATTTGAGGAGTGGCGTCATTGGCTCGAGGGTGCTAAGCATCGTGTGGTGGTCTTGACTGATCACAAAAATTTGATGTATCTCGAGTCTGCTAAACGCCTGAATCCTAGACAGGCCCGCTGGTCATTGTTTTTCTCCCGTTTTGACTTTGTGGTCTCGTATTTACCAGGTTCAAAGAATGTGAAGGCTGATGCTCTTTCAAGGAGCTTTGTGCCTGACTCTCCTGGAGTCGCAGAACCAGTTGGTATTCTTAAAGAGGGAGTTATCTTGTCGGCCATTTCTCCTGATTTGCGACGTGTGTTGCAGAGATTTCAGGCTGGTAGACCTGACTCTTGTCCACCTGGCAGACTGTTTGTTCCTGATAAGTGGACCAGCAGAGTCATTTCCGAGGTTCATTCCTCGGTGTTGGCAGGGCATCCGGGAATTTTTGGCACCAGAGATCTGGTGGCTAGGTCCTTTTGGTGGCCTTCCTTGTCACGGGATGTGCGGTCATTTGTGCAGTCCTGTGGGACTTGTGCTCGAGCTAAGCCTTGCTGTTCTCGTGCCAGCGGGTTGCTCTTGCCCTTGCCTGTCCCGAAGAGGCCTTGGACACACATTTCCATGGATTTCATTTCAGATCTCCCGGTGTCTCAGGGCATGTCTGTCATCTGGGTGGTATGTGATCGCTTTTCTAAAATGGTCCATTTGGTGCCTTTGCCTAAGCTGCCTTCCTCTTCCGATCTGGTTCCTGTGTTCTTTCAGAATGTGGTTCGTTTACACGGCATTCCTGAGAATATTGTGTCTGACAGAGGATCCCAGTTTGTTTCCAGGTTCTGGCGATCCTTTTGTGCTAGGATGGGCATTGATTTGTCGTTTTCGTCTGCCTTTCATCCTCAGACTAATGGACAAACGGAGCGAACTAATCAGACTCTGGAGGCTTATTTGAGGTGTTTTGTTTTGGCAGATCAGGATGATTGGGTGACCTTCTTGCCGTTGGCTGAGTTTGCCCTTAATAATCGGGCTAGTTCCGCTACTTTGGTTTCGCCATTTTTCTGCAACTCTGGTTTCCATCCTCGTTTTTCCTCGGGACATGTGGAGCCTTCTGACTGTCCTGGGGTAGATTCTGTGGTGGATAGGTTGCAGCAGATCTGGAATCATGTGGTGGACAACTTAAAGTTGTCACAGGAGATGTCACAGGAGAAGGCTCAGCGTTTTGCCAACCGCCGCCGCGGTGTGGGTCCCCGACTTCGTGTTGGGGATTTGGTATGGCTGTCTTCTCGATTTGTTCCTATGAAGGTCTCCTCTCCTAAATTTAAGCCTCGCTTCATCGGTCCTTACAAGATATTGGAAATCCTTAATCCTGTGTCCTTTCGCTTGGATCTTCCGGTGTCGTTTGCCATTCACAACGTGTTCCATAGGTCTTTGTTGCGGCGGTACGTTGTACCTGTGGTTCCTTCTGTTGAGCCTCCTGCTCCGGTGTTGGTTGAGGGCGAGTTGGAGTACGTGGTGGAGAAGATCTTGGATTCTCGTCTCTCCAGACGGAGGCTTCAGTATCTGGTCAAGTGGAAGGGCTATGGTCAGGAGGATAATTCCTGGGTGGTTGCTTCTGATGTGCATGCGGCCGATTTAGTTTGTGCCTTTCACGCTGCTCATCCTGATCGCCCTGGTGGTCTTGGTGAGGGTTCGGTGACCCCTCCTTAAGGGGGGGTACTGTTGTGAATTAGACTTTTTGGCTCCCTCTTGTGGTTACTAGTGATATGACTCTGGGATTGTCTTTCCTCAGTTTGGCACTCACCTGGGTCGTTAGTCCAGGGGTGTTGCTATATAAACTTCCTGGATCCTTAGTCCAGTGCCTGGCATCGTTGTAATCAGATCCTTTCTGTTTGCTCCTGTCTGCTGGTCCCGGTTCGTGCAAAATTAAGCTAAGTCCTGCTTCTTTGTTTTTTTGGTTATTTGCTTTGCTCTTATTTTTGTCCAGCTTGTACTAAATGTGATTCCTGACTTTGCTGGAAGCTCTAGAGGGCTGGTGTTCTCCCCCCGGGCCGTTAGACGGTTCGGGGGTTCTTGAATATCCAGCGTGGATATTTTGATAGGGTTTTTGCTGACCATATAAGTCATCTTACTATATTCTGCTATTAGCTAGTGGGCCTCTCTTTGCTAAATACCTAGCTCATTCTTACGTTTGTCTTTTCCTCTTACCTCACCGTTATTATATGTTGGGGGCTTGTATCCAACTTTTGGGGTCTTTTCTCTGGAGGCAAGAAAGGTCTTTCTTTTCCCTTCTAGGGTTAGTTAGTTCTCCGGCTGGCGCGAGACGTCTAGAACCAACGTAGGCACGTTCCCCGGCTGCTGCTATTTGTGGTGCTAGGATTAGATATATGGTCAGCTCAGTTACCACTGCCCTATGAGCTGGTTTATTGTGTTTGCAGACTTAGTAATTTTTTCTGAGACCCTCTGCCATTGGGGTCATAACAGTTGCTAGCACACTGGGCTCACATTACATTATACCGCAGAGAGGAGGGAGTTGCCTGCAGGCTAAGAGAGTGAGGAGTTTTTCTAGGCAGAGTGAAAAGAGGGGGGTTGGAAAAGCCCACAGCGTGTCTGAAAAGCCATGAACCTTTTAGGTATATACTCAAAACATGGCATATTCATATTATCGTGACAAGGGGGCTACATTATATTCTGTGGTGAGCTGCTTTTTACTATATGAGGCAGGCTGCATTATATTCTATGGAGGGGCTGCATTATACCTTATGAGGGGCCTACATTATACTCTGAAGGGGCTACATTTTATTCTGTGGGGGGATGCATTATACCCTATGAGAGGGCTACATTATATTCTATGGGGGGGCTGCATTATAGCTTATGAGGGGGTTGCACTATACTCTAAGGGGGCTACATTATACCCTATGGGGGCTGCATTATACTCAATGAGGCTGATTGCATTACATTCTATGGGGGGCTGCATTTTATGCTATGAGGGGGCTACATTATATTCTATATGAGGGCTGCATTATATTCTGTGAGGGGGCTACATTATACTATATGAAGGGGATACTTTATATTCTATTAGGGGGCTACCCCAACCCCTGCTACATAATTAAGACATGTACTACTTTATATTATACCCTGATATTAGCACATTTTACTGCACAATTGGTGGTCTTGTATTTATTTCTATGTAGCTATATAGTGGGCCTCAAGAATGATTTTCTCTGGTGGGCCCAAGGTGCTCTAGTCCGACGCTGCCTAAATGAAACTGGTAATACAGGCATTTTAAGTTTTAGTATCTATAGAAGAATTAAAATGTTCATTTTTTTTCCCTAGTAAGACTTAAAGGGGTGTCCGAGCCAATGGCATTTGCAACCGATCTGATGGATAGATTATAAATGTTAAAGTCCATTTAACACTGCAAGATTAGGAACGCTCATCTCACAATAATCCTGCAGTCTAAATAAACCGCCGATCACTCAATGAACACTTGTTCATTGGGTGAAATTATCTTTTGGTTCATCGTTCTTGGCAGCACATCATCCTGTCTAATCAGAACTTGCGCTGCCAAAACAATGGCAGCCTATGTGCACTGAACGATCTATTACAGATTGCTCAGTGTGAATCCTCAAGAGCGGTCTGCAAACAGCAAATTAAATGACTGCTGACTGGTAAATATTTACTGATTGGTGACTTCAAGATCAGATAATGTAAGCCCATCTTTAGATTGGTGGTGGATTGCTGGTAAATTGGTGGTGGATCGCTGGTCCCCCCTAGCTGAAGTTTCAGTCAACCTGCGACTCCATTCAAAGTCTACGGCACCATTGACATCTGTTTCCACCAGTTCTGTAGCCATTGAATGAAGATGCGTACATATTTCACCACCACTCTAATTTTTTTGGGTTAATGCCAGTGTCCTCGTCTTAGTCATTCTCTGGGGAAAACAGCTTAGCCCCATCCGTCCATCTAGACATTGGTGGGTCCCAGTGGTTGGACCACCGCAAACCTAGCATATCGGACCTACACAGTATATATTGATGACTATTTTTGGCTCATATACACCTTTTAAAGAGATTTCCCCATAACAAACATTAATTATACAAATGTCAGATGAGTCTAAATTTTGGGACGCTCATCGATCACGCCTTAGGATTGTGACCCTGATTAGCCTTTTTTTTAACCAAAACCATCAGTTTGAATCCTCTGTGCCCTAATGATCAATCTATGACACCCCTCAATTATTAAGTTATTTATAGTAGTGGGACTTTTGGGGCCCGCTCCAAGACAAAGATCAAAATTTCCACAGATGTTTGTTATAGAAATGATCCATTTATGAAAAGCGATTAAGGCATCACTGCGACAATAAGAAGGCTCATAATAGCTGCAGAACCTCCTGGTTATGAATGAGTTAGAGCAAATTCTGCCGCTCAAGGACGTTTAATGGCGATGTTTTCAGCTGATTTTCTACACTTAAATGAAAATACCTGAGATGAAAATCTAATTTAGAAATGAGGCCACAGTTGTGGATGTATTCTTGTGAGAGACTGCAGGAAAATAATATTTTATTCTGTGCTGGCTCTAATGCCGAGACAAAGACATCAATAATAAAACCAATTTCTGCAAGATTCCTCTATTGATTCTCTACAATTTGCTTCCTTTCAAATCCCACTTTTCTTGACTGCTATCTCCGTAGGCTTCATTATCAAACCACCCATACTGCGATCATGCAGATAGTGGTTTTTCAGCCTCGATAGCTGCTGTTTTGCAAAGAAGGCATCATTAGTTAGGACTACAGTAAAACTGGCCATACACTAGACTCTGAGGCCCTTATATCCATTCGACTAATGTCGACCGAACCTGCCGATATTGACAGATATGGACAAAAGTCTAATGTGTATGGGGTCCCCTGACCCTATCTTCCCCAATTGTTGATGTTGGGGGAGGTAGGGATCTGGCCAATCCTTTTGCCCTGTAAGATATACAGTAAGCCACCTCCAGAGATGTCTAACGAGATAGCTGCCAGCTGGACGTTTGGCCAAACCACTGCTTGACCGCCACCAATTTTAAGTTCCCCATACGCCTTAAGGTACTGTCACACTCAGCGACGCTGCAGCGATATAGACAACGAGCCGATCACTGGAGCGTCGCTGTTTAGGTCGCTGTAGAGACGTCAAACACAGCAGCTCCAGAACGATGCAGGAGCGATCCTGTGACGTAACGGTGACTCACTTATCGTTCTCACAGGTCATTAGCTCCATGTAAAACATCGCTGGCATCGTTGCTTTTGCTGTCAAACACGACGATACACGCCGACCTGATGACCAAATAAAGTTCTGGACTTCTAGCTCCGACCAGCGATATCACAGCGGGATCCAGATCGCTGCTGCGTGTCAAACACTATCAATTTTGACGGGAACGGGTGACCATCTAATGTATATAGAAACCTGCCAACGTTCCCACGACAGATGAAGTCTGAGAATTGAATTGGTAGTTGAAAATGAACGCTCTAATCATTTTGGTCTTGGGGAGATAAGTTGCGGCTATAGGGGGTCAGGCAGTATCTTCCTCCCCTATGCTGATTGTTCATGGGGTACATAACCTGATTGCTGGATCCCCTTTAATAAAGTTAATAAGGGTATGTTTCCACGGTCAGTATTTGCTGCGGATTGGCCGCTGCGTACAGCAGCAGCGTCCAACCACAAGCGACCAGATGTTACAGCATAGTGGATGGGATTTTATGAAATCCCATCTCCACTATGCGTGCAGGGACACCGACGGCTTCCCTGCGTAAAAGGACTGTCTTTCTGCAGCATGTCAATTTATCTTGCGGAAACACTCAGTCTCCGCAAGAAAAATATCACAGTCCAATGTATAGGACGCGGTGATTTCGCATGGTTCAATGAACACATGAATCACCGCGCTTACAAAAGCCGGCAGCGCTTTTGACGGAGCTGCGTCCAAAGCGCTGCCAATACTGACTGTGGAAGCATATCCTAAGGGTAACGTATCAAGACAACTTCCCACTGTTTGCTAGATGTTCCATGGCACTCTGTCGATATTTATACTTAGAAGGAATATAATGGTTACCACTTCCCTTCCCTTTTGGATCACCATCACCTCCTTCCTATTCAAGGTCAGAGACTTTAGTGATCCATTCACTCTCTATAATTTCATGCCAAAACTTTCATGTTGGATTTACAAAACTAAAAAAATTCTATAACAATTTTGTATGTAATTTGTTTGTTTGTTGGCAGATACGTCATGCCGGGTTTTAATTGATCGCTCAATGGAGTCAATGAGTATTACGCAGTAGTGGCCTTTCACCATGTTGGTGTACTTGAAGGTCTTTAGTGGTTTAGCACACAGGATCCTTTTTACGGCATAAGAAAAAATGCTATGGCCTACCCCACTTGTCTTAGTCTTATTTGCATTTTGTCAGTGTTATACAGGCAAGTTGTCCTTTTCTTTGTTATGTTTTGGGTGGAATGCCAGCCGTCCTAACAATAACACATGCATGCTCACTTAGTCAAGAATGTATATGTGTGGGGTAGATAAGGTGAAAAAGGTGTGCAAAACCCCATTAGGGCATGTTCACATTGCATCTTTTTTTGGCAGTCAAAAATGACACTTTTAAAGAAGATGCTTATTGCTACCTCCTACTCTCCTCCAAACTTATTTGTTCTTACACAACCGCCTCCAAGATTTCTCCCGAATATCCCCCATCCTCTGGAATTCCATGCCTCAACACGTCCGATTATCCACCACCCTCAGATCCTTCAGACGGAACCTGAAAACCCATCTCTTCAGGAAAGCCTACAATAAGTATTCTGCTGCCTTACCACCACCCAAGCTGCCGCCTCACCAACCACCCCATCTGCCGCCTCACCACCACCCGAGCAGCCGCCTCACCACCACCCGAGCTGCCGCCTCACCAACCACCCCATCTGCCGCCTCACCACCACCCGAGCAGCCGCCTCACCAACCACCCCATCTGCCGCCTCACCACCACCCGAGCTGCCACCTCACCAACCACCCCATCTGCCGCCTCACCACCACCCGAGCTGCCACCTCACCACCACCCGAGCTGCCGCCTCACCACCACCAGAGCTGCCGCCTCACCACCACCAGAGCTGCCGCACCCCCGACCTTCTGTCTCTTCCCCATTATCCCATAGAATGTAAGTCCGCAAGGACAGGATCCTCGCCCCTCTATACCAGTCTGTCATTGTAAATTTGTTTACTGTAAACGATATCTATAACCCTGTATGTAACCCCTTTCTCATGTACAGCACCATGGAATTAATGGTGCTATATAAATATATAATAATAATATTGCTCCTTTTTTTCTGGAGTTTTGTAAACGCGAGGCATCTTTTTAAGAGGTTTCTGGTTGTTCCTGAGCTTTTTTTTTCCACTGGCTTTAATTTTAGCATTTTCTTTCCCTTTTTTGTGTCTGTTTACGTTTTTTTTTATCGGTATAATTCAGATGCTATACGGATTTTCTATTGCGCAACCATAGACTTGAAATAGCGAGTCTAATGTGTATGGCAAGCAAAAAACTGGAAGGATGGTTTAAAGTAGGATTCACACAAAGCCATTTATTTTTATATACCCCACACTTTTGGGGGACAGGTATCTTGAACTTTGAAACCTGAATTGGTACAATGGGCAATAGTGAAACAAAAATTATGATAATTATAATATATATATTTTAGTGAGATAAATACATCTAATTAGAATAAAAAAGTTTGTATTTCACATCACTAATGAGGGCTGAAAATTTACCATGGGTAAAATGGGAGGTAGCTCCAGGCCACCACCACCAGATTTCCTTTGTCATTTTTGGAATGAAGTCATGGCAGTGGAATTATTGACGAACTTGGTATTGTAACCTGAGCATTGTTCGCCTGTTTGCTACCATTATGTGTTCACCTTATGGCACAATATGAGAATAGTATGTGTGTCATGGTTATGTGGCATGGCCTGATGGCATTATGCCACCGCCATGAAGGACGTATATCACAGTATTACGCTCTATTACCCCCACTTATGGCTCAAGCACCAGATGTTACCAGGTACAAAATAAAAAAGCTGTAATCCTGCAATGTGTTTCAGACACCCGTCACACCCTAACTGACACCATCAGTGCTAAATATTACCCTAACGAGTTATTCCCACAAAGATGAATGCATCTGAATAAAAAAAAGGTTAAAAACTATTATTTGCTTTTTACGTAAATTTAAACGGCAGAATTCAAAAGATATCCTCGACCCCACTATTTTTCATCCCAAGGCTAGGGTCACACGAGACTTCCAATAGAATCGGGTCAATTATTCAAATCACACTTTGATCTGGAAAAGATGGAGAAAAAAAATGTCTCAATCTTCTCCACTCTGTCAGTTTGTGGAAATCAGACTGCACTAAAATGTCATCCGAGTGCAGTCCGCTGTTTTCCATGGACTCATTGACTTGCATGGTCAAGCGTGATCCTAATGTCGGATCCAACTTGGGCATGCAGCGATTTTTGCGTCGGACTGGCTTGGACTGTGGAAAAAATGTGATCTGTGCACAGACCCAAAGAATAACATTGGTCCGAGTGCAATTCGATGTTTTGTCAGATCGCATGAGACAAGACTGTGCAAGAGCCCCTATGGTGTTTCACGGCCCTTTTTCACATCTGTATCAGATGATCACATCTGTATAACATCCGTTTTTTTAAATCCACAATAAAAAAAGGCCTAAGTCAGTTTCCTATGTTACCTATACATTCGATCCATTAAAATGGACATCATCTCTTATTATTATGCACCTATTGAGATCTACTGTATGTGCTTGCTGGTCAAAAATACTTTTGTCTGAATGTACTGTGGTCATAGTGCAGATTCTGGGTATATAATAGTAATGACCTATGCTTAGTACTAGAGTAGAGCAAAAGATTTACAGGGCCCTGGTCCAGCAACCATTGTCAGTTATGTGAGGTAAAACATCTTTAAAAACAGGCAGGGAAATGTTTTACCTCACAGAAAGCAGCAGCTGTGATCCCTTGCTGTAATGTCTGTTTACTTTTCTCCTTCCTCCACTGCCCAGGAGATGTGGTATGATCAGACCATATCGCTGCACGGTATAAGATTTTCTCAGCACAGGAACATTTTTTGGAAACATATCCAATTGTGGAAATTATTATTATTCCAAGATCTATTGATAAAACTCGTGGGACAACACCTTTAACTTTAGGTCACTAATATTAGATTGTAGGGGTCTAAAAAACGCTCCCCCACCTATCAGATTATTTTAGATGTGGCAATAGCCAGATGTATATTAAACGGGGCTGATAAGCATAGTTCATTGTACAACTGCCGATCAACCAAGAACAAGGAACATCTGATCGGAGGGGGTGCCAGGTGTCAGACCCCCACATTTCTGATATTGATGACTTATGCTAAGAATATAATAAGCCCAGCCAACCCCTTTAAGCTGCCAGTTCTGCAATAAGAATTCTTCCTCTCTGTACTTAAGGAACACACTATAACAGGCATCTAAATGGTATTACTGAGCCAACACTGTATTTATATTGAAGGGGTTAAATATGTAGATAAAAAAATTCTCCAAATAAACGTATTTCTCACGATGACTGTATCAGCACGAGGGCGTTGTTACATCGACCAGTTGGCAGAGTATAATAATATATCATCACTGGACGCTGGTGGAAGGCTGCCCCTGGTGGCCACATTAACACAAGGCAGTGCTGGTATGGAATGTGTAATGGGAAAGCTCTAGAAGCGAGGTCGGCTAATCCTGCTGCACAATGGAGTCGTTAAATGCCAATCATTTATATATATCCTGTCAACAAGGCGATCAGAACTTTACTAGGCGACATGTTTATTTCTACACCCCTTATAATAGTTATTCTGTTGTACAATATATCATAAAAATCATTGTCTGCAGGGGTTTAAAATACATTGAAAAAAGGTTTATCGCTAGTGGCACAAAATATACAGAAAATGTGAGCATAATTGTTGTAGTGCGCTAATCATGTAAGACACATCTCTCCCATACATGGATGGTGGACAGAAACAGCTCATGGCGTATCATTGGCGTCAAAGCTAGCTGTGACCTCAGCCGACGTGTCTGTCTTATTAAATGCTTATATTCCTCATAAATATTAAAGGGGTTGTCTGGGAGTTTAACACTGACAGCCAATCCTTAGGATAGGTCATCAATGTCTGATCATTGGGGGGGTATGACACCGAGCACACCGGACAATTAGCTGTTCCCGGCGTCAGCAGAGGCCAGAACTGCTCTGTTACGGAGCTGCACAGCACAGTGTTGTTGATGGAAAAGTGACCGTGGCTGGGTACTGTACGTCCACCCCCCTATATTGTGACGTTACTCAAGTGTGACTAAAATGGCAATTGAGTGTTATTAGTTGGGGGTGAGCTCCTGCACAGTTTAAAGTTGGGCTCTTACGGCTGTATTTCACAGTCCACAAATGGATCACAATGGCCGGAATGACCGTGGTTCTCCCAACCCAAACTTAAAGCTTCATATGTGTATTTTTCCATGAAGCTCCAAGGTCTGTTTAAGGGCTTTCCCGGCAGTCCGAGCATTGTGGTCTGTATACGGACTGTGAAATACACTCATGTGAACCAGACCTTATTGCAAATTGTGCACATGGCCGCTTCTGTTTGCAGGTCGGGATGCTCTTCTGCATTGCAAACAGGTGACAGAGCAACCTTTACATTATATGCAACTCTTCGGGTCCATAATATAAAAACTACATTTTTCATGCTGCAGTTTTTTCCAAGAGGACTGATAGAAAATGAGCCATGTGCACTGATACACTGGCTATAATGGGTCTGTGTGCTCTCCATTGTGTACACTGAATGAGCTCTAACTAGCGATGAGCGATCCCAAAACTGCAAAGTGCTGAACTCCGAACACAGACGTCTCCCTGAAATTCCTGTTAGCGTTTGGAGCTTAGATGCTCAATAAAGCTTATTGAAAGGCTGCAGCGAAGTCAATCAACAAGCTTTTAGGCTGTGGGCACTTCCGCAGCCATCACAGGGACAGGACACTGCTCGAGTGAGGGACAGTGTAAAATAAATAATTTAAAAAAAGCAAAACACTTTTAATAACCAGCCTAGGGAAAGCAGACAGCTGCAAATTGTTCTTATTATGTTGGTAGGTAGGGGCCCAATAACCATGGCGCATCCTAGCCAATTAATATCAGCTCACTTCTGTTTTGCTTTTGCTGGTTAATAAAAAAAGGGGGGGGGACCTTAAAAAAATGATGTAGGGTCCTTCTTATTTTTAATAACCAGCTAAGGCAAAGCAGACAGCTGGGGGCTGATATCAAAAGGCTGGGAAAGTCAATGGATATTGGCCCCTTCCCAGCCTAATAAGGCCTCAGCAGCCCTAGAAATGGCTTCAAGGCTTCATAGGTCACTCTCGGTCATGTATCACGAGCAATGACGTCCTGAGCTACTAATGTCATTGCTCATGAGACATAACCAGTAATGATCTATAAACAGTCACTCTCGAGGCCCCATAGGTCACTCCCAGTCATGTGTCACAGACAATGACATTACTGACGTCATTGCTCATGAGACATGACCGGGGGTGACCTATGAAGCGCCGTTATCAGAAACTACTCCATAGATTGCAGTAGAGACTCTGTGGACATCGTGGGAACACCATGGATTATGTTTTAATATTTAATTATTTTTTAATAATAAATAGGTGAACCAGGGAAAGTGTCAGGGAGTCTTTATTGAAATGAACTTTTTTCCCTGTGTGTGTGTCTTTTTATTTTTAAATACGGGGTTAGACATGGGGGTGTCTGATAGATGCTTCTCCATTACTAACTACTCGGCTTGATGCCAGATGACATTACACAGCTGACATCAACCCCCAAAAATATTAACCCGATTGCCAATGCACCAAGGCAAACGGCAAGAGCTAAGCAAAGTGTCAGAATTCTGGGAAGGCTGCGGGCTTGTATTTTTAAGCTGGGAAGGGCTCAATAACCAAGTCATTTTTTTATGGTCCCCCCATTTATAATAACCAGCAATGGCAAAGCAGACACCTGTGAGCTGATATTATCAGGCTGGAAAGGTCCATGGTTATCTGGCCCTTCCCATCCTAAAAATACCAGCTGTCTGCTTTCCCTTGGCTGGTTATAAAAAAAATGTTTTCTTTCATTCATTTATTTATTTTCTAATAAGTACAGTAAACTACACAAGCAAGGCACTACTCCACTCCTCCACTTGGACCTCCTCCTCCTGGTTCAAGATTTTTTTTGTATTCTATGTTATTTTAAGTAGATTCCCTATCCACATTTGTTTGCAGGTCAATTGTTCAATTGTCCTGCTCTTATCCCATTTTGTTTCCTTTTGCAGCCCCTAGCCCTTAGGGCTCCTTTCCACTTGCGAGATAAACGTCCGTGTCTCGCATGTGAAAACCAAGCTGTGGTGCCGGCACTCCAGAGCGGAGCGTGCGGATGCATAGCAATACATGCAGCCGCACGCTCCGCTCCCAAGTGCCGGTGCCAGAGCTTGATTTTCACATGCGAGACACGGACGTTTATCTCGCAAGTGGAAAGGAGCCCTAACTCTGACTATTATACAGCCATTCTACAGCATTAAAGTTCTGGTCCCCATTGGCTTCTATGGGGTTCAGGGTCAAGTTCTGGTACCCAAACCGAACTTTGGACTACACATCGAACCCGACGCTCATCTCTAGCACTAAAACCTCATTCTTACATATTCTCATATGTGCTCTATTGGTGTTTTTTATGAATAGGACATATAACCTTAATTGACACACAGTCAGGTATCTGTTGCTTTTTTTGTGGACCAATTTGAAAATAAAACGCACCAATTCAAGAGGTGAGTCAGAAAAAAAATGGATAGCTCTTGGATATTATCCATTTCTAATACGTGTGCTGTCAGATTTTCACTGTGCAGTTGATAGAAGCTTTCAAGAACCTTTTACTTTTTTTTTTTAATGTTATTTACTTTATGTACTTTTTCCCCTTTAGGCTTGTGTGAAAAAAATAACCCTGTTAAAAAAAAAAACTATTGCTTTTTTAAGTATAGAATTCCAGTGTTTCTGCAGAAAACAAAATGCATAAAAAGTAAAAAAAAAAAAAAAAAAAGCATTAATAATACTAATCCACTGCATAAGAAGATGTGGTCACAAGATGGCACTGGGGATACTGGAGGGGTACCGATAGGAGGTCAAGACGGTGGTGAGTAAGTATAAGACAGGGGCAGGGACCTTAGTTTAGTAGCACTACTCCAGCACAGGAAAAAAAACCCAGAAAACACTGTAGTGGAGATTTAAAGGGGTTGTTCACTACTCAGACAATAGCTCATTAAATACTTTCATTTTACACTGGGGAGTATGATAACAGATTCTCTCCCTCTGGCACAGGCGCCTTTCCAGCAATATCAGCAATAACGTGATCACTGTAGCCAATCACCGGCCACTAAGGGGCGGCAGTTCTCACACTTCCTACATCTCAAGTTTTTTGAAGGAAGTGTGTGTGAATCAGCTCACAAGCGAGCACTGATTGGCTGCAGTGCTCACGTGGCACAAAATTGTGAATTGAGCAGTTTTGCTTCAGATATGGGCCATCTGAGGCTATGTCTCCACGTTCAGGATGGCCGGCGGTTACGCCGCAGCGGCGAAGCCGCTCGGCGCTAAGCCCTGCCCCCTTTCTGGGACGCGATGGTGCCGGATGTGTACAGTACACATCCGGGATCATCGCACCCCTCGCCATAGGGCCCTGTGTTATGCCTTGCGGGGACGCTGCGTCCCCGCAAGGTGTACGGACATGCTGCGATCTGAAAAGACGCGCAGCATGTCCGGAGTCGCAGGGCCGCCGCGTGCGGGTTTCCACGCATAGTGGAGACGGGATTTCATAAAATCCCCTCCACTATGCTGGAACATCTGGACGCTGCTTGTTTGACGCTGCAGCGTCAAACAAGCAGCGTTTACTTACTGTGGAAACATACCCTGAGACAGACTTGTAGCTATGGACATTCTGCATAGCAACCGCATGTAAAAAGTGCATCCATAGCAACCAATATTAAATTACTGGACTGGCACCGTGTACACAAGAGTAAGCCAGATGGCAGCAGTCATGTCGTGCCCGAGCTTATTTCTATTAATTAGGTATTATCCTGGGATCAACAGGTCCAGGCGCGAAAAGAGAACATAGCGTCAATCATGGCGGGGCAGATACAAATCGGTTTACGGGGGACGTGTCAGGTCAGCGGAGGCCCTGTCCAACATATTACAGGTGACAAGGTGCACTGACATGCGTCTTCTCCCGTGTCCCCTCTTGGGAGGCAGCTGCCTGTTTGGCAGATTAACACTCAGCAATCTCAGAAGGAGCTGATACAGGGGCAGCGCTGGCGGCGGCTATTAATCACACGACCTTTACAAGGGAACAGAAATCCGATCAGCAGCCGCTGACTCCAGAGGAAAAGATATTAAACAGCAGCACAGACGGCTGAGACTGGGGAGGGGGCAATGAGGAGTGGAAGACAGCAGGTGAAATGAGCCCCAGAGCTGATGGAGTGAACGCATGGCGGAAATACACATCGCCCAAGGACGCCTGGATACATGTGATGGGATAACTGCTTTACCATGCAGTCTTTTATAGGGGGAGCGATCACTGGCCACAGGGTGCGCGGGTCTCGTATAGATGAAGGGTAAAGGTCAATGAAGGACTGTGTGAAATGGTCATAATGAAGGCCTACGTTCATGATTGACGTGATCTTGGACGAGGTATAGCTTAAGTTATGAAAGCTCTAAAATTGGTCTAAAAGGGGTTAACTGGTTTACAAAACCTACATTGGCCCCAATTCATTATTTGCATTTTTCTTTTTCATCTTTTGCGATTCTCATCACTGTGTTTTACGCCAAGAGCTTCTTGAATTTTGCTCACAATAAAAAAAAAAGTTTCTGTTTATAAAGTGCACCAAAATCACTTGTGTACAGAAAATCACTCAAAGAGAAAGGAAGGGGTGAAGCGAAGAATATTTTCGCCAAAGTTTGTGACTTAGGGCTCCTTCTCACTTGCGAGAAATATGTGCGAGTCTCGCATGTTAAAACCAAGCTGTGGCGCCGGCACTTGGGAGCGGAGCGTGCGGCTGCATAGCAACACATGGAGCTGCACGCTCCGCTCCCAAGTGCCGGCGCCAAAGCAGGGTTTTAACATGCGAGACTCGGACGTATTTCTCGCAAGTGAGAAGGAGCCCTTACATTTGAAAACTGATTTAGGCTGGGTGCTGATTTTTCGCGTTTTTTTCGTGACAAAAACGCTATAAAACCGCAAAAAAACAGCATACAGTATGCATCCCATCATTTAGAATGAATTCCGCAATTTTTGTGCACATGATGCGTTTTTTTTTCTGCGAAAAAAATGCATCGCTGTAAAGAACACAGCATGTTCATTAATTTTGCAGGTTTTCTTGCGGATTTCCCACTATAAAATGCATTGGGAAATGTCCGGAAAAAAACGCGGCAAAAACGCATGCAGATTTCTTGCAGAAAATTTCAGGTTTTTCTCAGGAATTTTCTGCAAGAAATCCTGAACGTGTGCACATAGCCTAAACAACAAAAGATGACTTTAAAAAAGGTTCAAAGGTTCAATCAACCCCGAAAATCCCTAATCCCCAGGATTTGATCATATGAATGAAAAGGCGTTATCTTTTAATATTCTCATAATGGGAGAATGGGCAAAATGAGCATCATTATATGTATTATACATTGGAAAAGGTTCTGAACGTCTGATGTATTCACATTCATCCATTACCCTCATATGCTCTGGATTGGGATTTTCCAAAAATCAAACATCTGTGGGAACAACCTAAGGTAACTGTCCAGATGCCATCCTGTTTGTGACAAAAAATTAGATTTTAACCAGTCTTTTCTGTTTTCTTGAAGATGGGTATCACCCAGGAGCGTACACAGACAGAGGAGGGACCCTGTAGTTCTGACTGGTAGCACTAAGTAGGGTGGTGGGTATTCAATTGGCATCAATAGGTCAAATTTTATGCAGCATTGGTGGCCGTAATCCTGGCTGTTAACATTGTCCTGCTGAGGAATATCTACTAACATCCCCCCATAAATGTAACCATTCAGCTTGCCTATAGAACAATGGAGATAAGCGGCAGTCAGACAAAACGGGTGATGTCAGGAGTGATGCAACCTGTGCACAGGGGCTCAGGAGGTAATGGGGCTACTTCCACCTCCAAAGAAGGTGGAATTGTGTATCATGACAAGCTATTGACCTGCAAATTGCCCAGAGACCTAAGGACAGCTTTCTACTGGGGCTATTTGGTCACCATAGTACATCCTAGGGTCTAATGCACATACAGTGGCATATAAAAGTTTGGGCCCCCCTGGTCAATATTACTGTTATTGTGAACAGTTAAGCAAGTTGAAGATGAAATGACCTCTAAAAGGCCTAAAGTTAGAGATCAAGCCTTGCAAGTATCACAGCTTGTAAACGCTTTTTATAGCCAGGTAAGAGTCTTTCAATTCTACTTTTAGGGATTTTCATCCATTCTTCCTTGGAAAATTCTTCCAGTACTGTGAGCTTCTGGGGTTGCCTTGCATGCACTGCTATTTTGAGGTCTAGCCATAGATTTTCAATGATGTTCAGATCCAGGGACTGTGAGGGCCATTGTAAAACCTGCTTGTGCCTTTTGAGGTAGTCTATTGTGGAGTTTGAAGTGTGTTTAGGATCATTATCCATTTCTAGAAGCCATCCTCTTTTCAACTTCATATTTTTTACAGATGGTGTTATGTTTCTATCAAGAATTTGTTGAAATTTCATTGAATACATTCTTCCCTCTACCTGTGACATGTTCCCCGCGCCATTTGCTGAAAAACAACCCCAAAGCATAATTGATCCACCCCCATGCTTAATGGTTGGCAAGATGTTCTTTTCCTGAAATTCGGTGCCCTTTTTCCTCCACACATACCTTTGATCATTGTGGCCAAGGAGTTCCTCATCAGTGCACAGGACTTGTTTCCAAAATGCATCAGGCTTGTTTAACTGTTCTTTTGCATACTTCTGACGCAGAATTTTATGGTGAGAATGCAGTAAAGGTTTTCTTCTGATTACTTTTCCATGAAGGCCAAATTTGTGCAGGTGTCTCTGAACAGTTAAACAATGTACTACAAGTGCAGAGTCTGTTAAGTTTTTTTTAAAAGGTATTTTGCAGTCAAGTGCAGATTCTGATTTGCCTCTCTAGCAATCCTATGAGCAGCTCTCACTGAACTTTTGCTTGGTCTTCCAGACCTTATCTTGACCTCCACTGTTCCTGTTAACTGCCATTTCTTAATTATATTTCAAACTGAGGAAAGGGCAACTTAAAAACGCTTTGCTATCTTCTTATAGACTTCTCCTGCTTTGTGGGCCTCCACCATTTCCAGAGTGCTAGGCAGCTGCTTAGAAGAACCCAGGGCTGCAGTTTTTGGAACAAGGTTAGCGGAAGCTGGATTTTAATAAAGCTGGGAAATTTGCATCACCCTGCCTTTCCTAACGATGATAGTGTACAAGCCATAACACTAACAGGCTAATTAAGGTCTGAAACCTTGGTCAAACTTATCTGAGCACACAATGCACCAAGGGTGCCAAAGTTTTGCATTGGACCATTTTTCTTTTAGTAAGCTTTAAAATGAAAAGACTATTTTATTTGCCTAAAATACAAAGGAAATGTGTCATCATTAACTTTAGGCCTTTTAGAGAACATTTCATCTCCAACTTTCTTAACTGTTCACAATAACAGTAATTTTGACCAGGGATGCCCAAACTTTTACATTCCACTGTATAAGGGACAGACCTATGGCATCTATAGATGTTGATCACTTTGGAGCCAGTAAATACTATATTGCAGGAGATGTCCCTGCACCCCATACCTTACTGATTATACCACTAACTTGGCTGCTAATTCCTAAGTAGCCAGAAGCTGCAATGCAAAGTGAGGAAATGCAATGAGCCAGACAATTCTAATCCCTTGCTGTAATTCCTGGCTTCCAAGCATTTTCAGTCGCCCGATACTTTTCCTGCCCCCAATGATTTTCCAGTCCCAATAACCTTAGTCTGGTTAATGAACATGGGTTACCTTCAGCATCAATTAATTTGTTCTATCCAGGTTACTGCAGTTGAGAAACTAATGAGAAGTAACGTGACATGGAGAAGCGGGGTCTTGTTGGCAGCTTCTAATGAGTATTAATACCCCACATCCATTTGCATTATAAAGGGTCTCCTAAGCATGAAAGGTCTGCCACCTCCAGCCATGGCAGCCTATAAATCAAAGCCATATTAGATCAGCACTTATGAGTGGTGGAAGGGGTTGTCCACATGCAGCACCTGCGTACTGGCAATTACTAATATAGCCACGCTCCTCCGCACCACCATCTCAGCATCTGCTTTGGAAAGAAGGCTTCTCAGGAGAGCGGCGTGCAAAGAGGTGCTTGCCTTGCAGAGGTCTGGAACAATCGTACAGGACTCTACAGCGTGGAGAAAGGTGCGTTCATTAGCATAAGCAGAAAGAAGGAGACACCATCTGCACAAGTTCCTAACTCATAAATTAATGGCTGAACCATTACATACAGAAAATAGCCCAGAAAGTATCGAATATAGAACACAAGTGGATGAGACGTCTTAAAGGGAACTAGTCACATTGAAAAGGTCATCTGATCTGCAGACAGGAGGGTAAGAACAGGAGGAGATGATCAGATTGACAGATATTTTTGTGCAGGAACTTTTAGTAAACCTTGAATTTTATTCATTGAAATCCATTAAAGTTGCCTTTAAGAGTCCAGTGGGCGGTCCTATGCAGATTTCTAGAAATAGAAAAATAACAAGCTGTGGCGCTCTTCTAAGGTAGTAGGTCCAGACGGGAAACTTTCTATACAATGGTGAGGTGGTTTAACACTCACCTGAGCAAGTTGTGCATCGCTGGCCACAACTCCGCAGTTACAGGTCCTTCTCAAAAAATTAGCATATAGTGTTAAATTTCATTATTTACCATAATGTAATGATTACAATTAAACTTTCATATATTATAGATTCATTATCCACCAACTGAAATTTGTCAGGTCTTTTATTGTTTTAATACTGATGATTTTGGCATACAACTCCTGATAACCCAAAAAACCTGTCTCAATAAATTAGCATATCAAGAAAAGGTTCTCTAAATGACCTATTACCCTAATCTTCTGAATCAACTAATTAACTCTAAACACATGCAAAAGATACCTGAGGCTTTTAAAAACTCCCTGCCTGGTTCATTACTCAAAACCCCCATCATGGGTAAGACTAGCGACCTGACAGATGTCAAGAAGGCCATCATTGACACCCTCAAGCAAGAGGGTAAGACCCAGAAAGAAATTTCTCAACAAATAGGCTGTTCCCAGAGTGCTGTATCAAGGCACCTCAATGGTAAGTCTGTTGGAAGGAAACAATGTGGCAGAAAACGCTGTACAACGAGAAGAGGTGACCGGACCCTGAGGAAGATTGTGGAGAAGGACCGATTCCAGACCTTGGGGAACCTGAGGAAGCAGTGGACTGAGTCTGGTGTGGAAACATCCAGAGCCACCGTGCACAGGCGTGTGCAGGAAATGCGCTACAGGTGCCGCATTCCCCAGGTAAAGCCACTTTTGAACCATAAACAGCGGCAGAAGCGCCTGACCTGGGCTACAGAGAAGCAGCACTGGACTGTTGAGAAGTGGTCCCAAGTACTTTTTTCTGATGAAAGCAAATTTTGCATGTCATTCGGAAATCAAGGTGCCAGAGTCTGGAGGAAGACTGGGGAGAAGGAAATGCCAAAATGCCTGAAGTCCAGTGTCAAGTACCCACAGTCAGTGATGGTGTGGGGTGCCATGTCAGCTGCTGGTGTTGGTCCACTGTGTTTCATCAAGGGCAGGGTCAATGCAGCTAGCTATCAGGAGATTTTGGAGCACTTCATGCTTCCATCGGCTGAAATGCTTTATGGAGATGAAGATTTCATTTTTCAGCACGACCTGGCACCTGCTCACAGTGCCAAAACCACTGGTAAATGGTTTACTGACCATGGTATTACTGTGCTCAATTGGCCTGCCAACTCTCCTGACCTGAACCCCATAGAGAATCTGTGGGATATTGTGAAGAGAAAGTTGAGAGACGCAAGACCCAACACTCTGGATGAGCTTAAGGCCGCTATTGAAGCATCCTGGGCCTCCATAACATCTCAGCAGTGTCACAGGCTGATTGCCTCCATGCCACGCCGCATTGAAGCAGTCATTTCTGCCAAAGGATTCCCGACCAAGTATTGAGTGCATAACTGAACATTATTATTTGATGGTTTTTTTGTTTGTTATTAAAAAACACTTTTATTTGATTGGCCGGGTGAAATATGCTAATTTATTGAGACAGGTTTTTTGGGTTATCAGGAGTTGTATGCCAAAATCATCAGTATTAAAACAATAAAAGACCTGACAAATTTCAGTTGGTGGATAATGAATCTATAATATATGAAAGTTTAATTGTAATCATTACATTATGGTAAATAATGAAATTTAACACTATATGCTAATTTTTTGAGAAGGACCTGTATTTTCCAACAAACCTTGATATTTTGTTCATCTTCTTCTCTGTCCACAGATCAGACTGCATGTACAGTGTGGCAGGTTCCTTTTAGAAGTGGTTTTCCATTATGACAAATTTTTATTTTCAGAAAAGTTCTTTGAAAATAAGCTGATCACAGGATGCTTTGCTGCAGAGTCCTCCTGCGATCAGGGGAACATTGAGGAGAGGGTTTTATTTCTATGCAGAGCCATCACAAAAATGAAGCAACACATGGATAACCTATTGATTGCCATGCAATGCACAACATGCCAGGTCCCCCAAACAGAGACTTTGGAAGGAACATGCCAACCAATGCAAACCAAAAGCATTGAGCGGACCACTAATAATCAGACAGCTACAGCTGGTCCAGAAAGGGCCGTTAAATAGACTGACCTTTAAAGGCTAATTATTAGTTTTTTTAAATGTATATAGACTACAAAGTGCTTCCGATCAGTCAGGGTGAGACTCCCACCGATCACTCAAAATTGCACTCTGAAGTGTACAGCTACTGAATGAGTTAATGCATAGAGGGTTGTGGGGGCGCAATAGAAACCAGTCCTCTACGTTATCTCACAATCACTGAAATCAATGCATAACGGACAGGAAGCAATTATTAGGAAAACAAGTAGAATAACTACTTGATTATTGGGGGTCCGAAGACTGAGATCGCCAATGATAAGCAGAATGGGGAACTTATCCCCATTAGAATGGAGTCATTCTCTGTGGGGCAGTGGGAAAAAGCTGAACACATAGCTCAGCAGCGCCATAGGGAATGAATGGAACAGCCGTCGAGCATGCGCACTACTGCTCCAATCTAAAGGGGATAAAAATGTCTCCATTCTGCCACTTGGTCGGGGTCCCAGCAGTCGGACCGCCCCCCCCATCCATTTATTCAGTTATCACCTATCCTGTGGACAGATCATTCGTTTTCAAGGGAAAACCCCTTTGAAAAAAGGGACACTGTTGGGGACATTTTTTATTAATTAAATAAGTATTTTTAGTTAACATTTTTTACAAATGCTTTTCATTAGCAAATATTGCACTGTTTGATATTTACAGGCTCTTTGTTTCCCTGAACACCACTGGCTGCAAAAGGAGTTAACTAAGAATCAGTCAGTAAACTTGGTCTAACGGGGGAGCTTGTAACTCTTTTTTTTTTTTTCTTAGCTACTCTGTGAAAATGTATAACCAAATCAAAATTCAGCTCATCTTTCATGGGGTCAGAAATCAGCTCAGCGTTCAGAAAAAGACAAGATCATAAACAGCTCAACCTATGAAAATGAGCTCACTAATGGGTTCTTAGTTAGCTCATTTTACAGCCAGCAGTAGGCAGTACAACACTGAGGCTATGGAAGGAAAGCTGGGCAACATATATTTTTTATGAAACCCAATTGCATAAATTTTTAGTCCAAAAATACATTTGAATTAAAAAAAAAAACCTTCCTCAATATCCTTTAACGGGAATCTGTCAGCAGGTTTGTAACACAAAATTCAGCAATGTGACACTTATTGGGCGGTGTGCTGTTTACTTACAGTGAAGGTTTTATCACTAGGACATTATCATTGCTGTGACTAGCTGCTGCACAAGCCGACTCTGCCCCTCATTACTGTCGATAGAAAGCCTTGTGTGGGCAGAGGCAGTTCTCTCCGCTCTGCTACATCTAAGAACTCTGATCGTATCAGAACTTGCAGTACATTGGATTCAGGTTCTCTTTTCCTACATTATACTACTGTCAGATAATGCTGGAGGAACCATTTCATTGCAAAACGCGCGTAGGGTGTCGTGGGTTCCTAGTTTCAAACTGATACTGGATATTATATATATATATATATATATATATATATATATATATATATATATATATATATATATATATATATATATATATATCTTTTTGCTAATTTACAATAAAGATGTTTTTTTAGCCCTTTATAGAGACATTTTATATTCTTAAGTCTATTTCGTTGTTTTATGCTTCTTTTCGGCTGCACTGATAGGGGATTGAGAAATTTTGGTGTAGTAACAGTAGTAAAAACTAGGATACAATTAGACCACAGACGTAAGTAGTCATGTCCAATGGCAGACGTGGAGTTGTGCCCATGGTTAGGTGCATATACTCCGGATACAATGGCTGTACAGTCAGGACAGATGGAGAATGATGGTTGGACGGATGGAGAATGATGGACCTGTTTGCCAAAGGGACGCACTATAACAAAATGTATAATACAAGGTCCTCTGTATAAGAAAGCGCAGTATGCTACACTTACCTATACAGTTACAAATAAATTGGTTATCCACTACTAGGACAACCTCTTCTTGTTCTAAATGTTTGGTGCCAATAAAATAAAAGTGCCTATACTCACCTCCTGTCTAGCTGCACACTTTCTGTTCATTACTTACCTGCATGAAGGTGGGGTAAGTAACGCCAGCACCGAATGGGCTCCGGGCTCTCGATGGAACGGGAAGCGAGTATAAGCTTTTTTGTATTCTAGCGAGGCAAAGCGTAGGGTATTAGAAGGGGTAGTCCAAGTAGTGGACAACTTCTTTAACGGTAACGGTATGGAAGCACATACCAGCCAGACAGAGGCCGAAAAACTACACTTTCGACCTCCTTCCTGCGAGCCATCGCCTATTGCCCCATTACAGTATGTGTTGGGAAAAGTGCCTGCCGTATACTGTAGGCTAAGTGCTCAGACGCACTGTGGATTTAGCTTAAGATGCCGTGTCAAATCTACTCTGGACGGGACAGGACGATCATGGAAGCAATGCATGGATAAAGTGATCAGGGACGGTGGAGGAAAGGCAAGGTACTGCTCCTGCGTCACCAATGACCATGGCACCATGTGGTTAATAATAAAGCAGGTTGGAAGCACCGGTTGTGTGAATGCTAATTCACACTCTAAGAGAAGAGTCAGACAACCGTACAACTGTAGGATTGCAGCGCAATGCTCAGAGTGCCCATCGCTGTTCCGACGTGACATCATGTATTTCTATACAGCTGTCCTGCTCGGGTCGGGAGAGACGCCGGCCAGTCCGAGTATCGCACCGTCACCCTCGTCCGAGCAGACGCCTGTCTGACTCTTCCCTAATCAGCGCAATAGTTGCAAAATTCACGATTTACCTACAACGTGCACCCTAAGTCAGGGTCCATACAGACATATTGCATGGTCTGTATACAGAGCACAATGCCGGACTGAACACAGGTCACCCAAACCAAAACTTGGTGCCTTATATGAATCTTTAGGCTATGTGCACACGTCAGGATTTTATGCAGAAATTTCCTGAACAAAACCAGACTTTTTCTGCAGGAAATCTGCATGCGCTTTTCTCCGGAACTTCAAAATGCAATAAATAGCGGGAAATCCACAAAATTAATTAACATGCTGCGTATTTTTCCGCGATGCGTTTTTATCGCGGAAAAAAACGCAACATTTGCACAAAAATTGAGGAATGCATTCAAAATGATGGGATGCTTAATGTATGCGTGTTTAAGCGTTTTTGCCGCGGAAAACCGCCGAAAAAACACGCAAAAAATCCGGAATGTGTGCACATAGCCTTAAGGATGAAAGTTGCCGTCAGTCGAAGCATTGCAAACCTTAAAATAAGCCATCTGAACCTCGCCTTTCACTGTGCAGCACAAAAGCTTTGATACTGTAGACTAAACCACTGAGAGAATAAGATGGTAGAGAAATTCTACACGAGTACAACATTACTGCAGTATTATCGTTTAATATAATTAATAATTAGATTTATTAATATCAATTATTGCTTTCCCAACCAACAGTAACATCACAGTCTTCCTTCCTACCTATGTAGATCTGAATACAATCTTAATTTTCTTCTTAGGCTAGCCCTTCACAGACTGCAATGAAAAAGGTCTTATGACCGGACAAAAAAAACAAAACCCCTAAACAATAATTTGGCTGTTCGTACAGCACATGGTTAAACCACCTAAGCACAGAAGGTGGCGCCACCTTGTGCGGATGAGTATTTTCGCCGTGTGCAACTCTAAAAACTAGTATGGGGGGGAGGAAACTTCATTTTTAAATAGTCCTAATAAATTAGAGCTGGGATGTTGCTGGTTGTTATAGTCTTTCTATAAATGGTGCACATCTACGTATTTGGCATGACTCGCGGCATGCTAGGCACATGTCCCCAAATGATATTCTATGTACACAACAGTATGCTGCGCTAAAGAAAACAAGTACCAGTTTATAAATTGGCGCAGCCGTTGATTAGTTACACCCTCTTTAAAAAATGTGAGATGCCTATCAAGTATTAATAATGGCTTCTGACACTTTCTCCGGATATTACACCAGTTTTCACTACGCAGGCGAGAGGGTGACCTCAAGCTCCGCAGCCAATATAGGGTAAAATCTATGAAATTATGTAGTAAGTCTCAAGTCGCACTTTGAAAGCGACATCTTTAGCTAGAAATGCCCATCATTCATGCCAGATCTGACCCGCCAGGCTCCACGCTGTCACAGCCGTAATAAAAACATCAGCCTGTCTATTAATATTCCTTCAGCTCTTAGTTCTTCTAAATCTTTCTTGTCCTTGGTCGCGTTCCACCGCCAGCAGCCAAACTGGTCTTCAGCCTGGTTGTGCCAGTCCTGGGTATTAATGAGATCCAGGGGCTGGGATAAGATTGAAGGCTCTTGGCACCAGATGGAAAACTCTACCCAGCTGCTCCCTCTGCTTTTATGTGTGGTGGGTGAAGTCTGTGGAGGGCCCGATTCTCCAACTTTGAAGCCGCAGTTATGCAAATGGTACAATTCAGAGCCAAGATGAAGCCTGGCGTCTCTGCATTGTAATAGTCATCAGATCTTTTATTAAAGGGGATAGGCTGGAGACTTCCTAGAGATGGGCACTGTTTGGGCATCTGGGGATGGAGGATCTGCTGCTGCACAATAATTAACCCAAGCAGAAGTAAAAGGCAAAGAGACGCGTTCCATCTTCTCGCATTTAATACTCCCACTCGCTCAGCTTAAAATTTCAGCCCTTCCGTCATTAATAAAATAGTTTCACATATCAGAAAATAGAAAAAAAAATACAACAACCCCCCCCCCCCCCCCAAAAAAAAAAAATAATAATACATATTTCTATAGACAAACAGTGAGTGAGGTCTGAATACGTCATTTGAAGGCTCCTGTAAAAAGGGTATCAGTGGGACGGCTTTTTGGATCCTTTGCCAAATTTGGCATCCAGTCCTAGACCTGTGGAAAACAAAACAGAGTGGTGAGTGTGGCAGGAAGAGAGTGGGCACAGAGCGCAAGCTATACTGTCATATAGTATGAGTAGGTGCACGTGGCTCATTGTCGGACAGTGTGTGCCAAGGCCGGCTGACAACACTCCTAAACCCAGCCTCCTCCCCATATTACTAAGCAGAAACATTAGGAGGACTGCACATTGCCAGTGTCAAGTCACCGGTAATATCAGCAGGGTCAGATCAAACATTGGCACGGCACCACTCACCAGCTGGCTCAGCGTCCTGCAGATCACGTTGGGGGCATTGGAACTAAAAGTGATCTCATTTTACTGCAAAGAAAAAGAGCTAAGGCCTGCAATGTATTTCATAGACAGTAAAATGACTTTAGTCACCACAGTATTACACTTTGCAGATGTGTACTTGCTTTGTGATCTTCTGACAGTACCTGCTTGTTCAGAGTCTGCTCAGAGCTTGTTCTGGTGATTTGCATTCTGGGAAGCGTCATCTTTACACCAGACATTCTAGAATATCTGATAGCTGCCTGCTGTACTCTAGCTGACAGATTCGGAAAGCTGCATTCTGCTACTATACAAGATCAATCGCTCTATCTATAACGTTTTTAAAGGCGAACGTATCATTTAATTGGTTTCTCTTATTATATGAAACTTCCAGATATCTGTGCACGAGCTCCACCTCCAGCAGGAGCAGGGCAGCGTCCAGGATCCCATCAATAAACCACTGACTATGGACTGTCACAACCAGTATGAAGCCAGTCATTGATCTGCCAGGAATTTGCAGTTCCCCTGCTCTACCCTGCCACCTAGTGTATGCAGAAGAAATAACAGATTACAAGATTCTCTAATATTTGAGCTTCTGGATGTCAGTAGTCTCGGTTCACAAATACGTTGGGCCTTCTACCTTTAAGGCCCCGTCTCACATAGCGAGATCGCTAGCAAGATCGCTGCCGAGTCACAAGTTTTGTGACGCAACAGCGACCTCAGTAGCGATCTCGCTATGTGTGACACGTACCAGCGATCAGGCCCCTGCTGTGAGATCGCTGGTCGTGTCGGAATGGCCTGGACCTTTTTTTGGTCGTTGAGGTCCCGCTGACAGCGCTGAATCGGTGTGTGTGACACCGATCCAGCGATGTTTACCCTGGTTAGCAGTGAAGACATCGGGTTACTAAGCGCAGGGCCGCGCTTAGTAACCCGATGTTTACCCTGGTTACCAGCGTAAATGTAAAAAATAACAAACAGTACATACTCACCATCTGATGTCCGTCAGGTCCCTTGCCGTCTGCTTCCTGCTCTGACTGACTGCCGGCCGTACAGTGAGAGCAGAGCACAGCAGTGACGTCACCGCTGCGCTCTGCTCTCACTGTACGGCGGCTCAGTCAGAGCAGGAAGCAGACGGCAAGGGACCTGACGGACATCAGATGGTGAGTATGTACTGTTTGTTATTTTTTACATTTACGCTGGTAACCAGGGTAAACATCGGGTTACTAAGCGCGGCCCTGTGCTTAGTAACCCGATGTTTACCCTGGTTACCCGGGTGCTGCAGGGGGACTTCGGCATCGTTGAAGACAGTTTCAACGATGCCGAAGTCGTTCCCCTGATCGTTGGTCGCTGGAGAGAGCTGTCTGTGTGACAGCTCCCCAGCGACCACACAACGACTTGCCAACGATCACGGCCAGGTCGTATCGCTGGTCGTGATCGTTGGTAAATCGCTATGTGAGACGGGGCCTTTAGTTCTGTCATGACTATTGCTTGGGGTCTTTTCAAACTCTCTTTATCTCCAATTGTATGCACCTGAAAAGCTCCTAAAGTGTTAAATCCATAGACCCCTGATCACTGGATAAAGGCCAATGTGACTTCCATGGGGCCAGGGTCCCATTCTTCTCTGCAGTATACTATGAATCAGTGCCACTGTGCTAGTCTATACAGCGGTATCACATAAATAATATGCTCCTAAACAATGGATTCCCACAGGTGATAGATGCAACAGTGTGGCATCCATTATTGCCTTATTAAAAAGGTACACAATAGGCATTTTCTAGACGTTTCCATTTAAAGGAGTTGTCCCAAGTTTGTAAGTTATCCTCCATCCATAATAATATAGGTTAACTTTATGAATGCAGCAGGTCCTACTGCTGGGACCCCCACCAGCCCTTAGAACAGTTCTCTCAAGGTTCCTGTATGAATAGTGTGGAGGTCGTGCATGCACACCTCTGCGCTCCATCCATTCACTCCTAATGCGTTTGCTGGCAACCAGCCAAGTGCAGAGATCAGCTATCTGATGAATGGAGCAGAGGTGTGCATGATTGACCTCTGCTCTAGTCACATGGGGCCCTCCAGAGCTCTGTTCTCTGGACCATGGGGGGTAGCAGTGTTTGAATCCTCAGATCAGAAAGTTGGGGGCTAACTTCTAAACATGGCCCAAAACCTTTAAGGACAAAAATGAAGTGTGGAAAAAAGCCTTGGTCTAGACATTCAACAGTGTGTAGTTGTAAAACCTAACCTGTCAAACCTAATCCCATTTTCAGGATCCTGCTACTTACCTAAAAACACCAACATGGTGCCGACCCACTGCAAGCCACTGATCGGATTAGAGAAGAGAATTACAGAGGCCAAGATGGTGAAGAACTTCCGGGTGGTGGTGATGATGGAGCAAGTGAGAGGACCAAAGTAGACCACAGTCATGAAGATGAAGGTCTATAAGAAAAAGTGAAGGTCATTCTAAGAGACAGACAGAAAACCACATAGATGTAGCGCCATTCTGACACAAAGGCCATCTTTGGTATTGCAGCTCACCCTTATGGAAGCGAGGGGTTGAGCTGTAATACCAGTTTCTGCCTTCATTGATAAGATTGGCGCTTTTTATGGAATTTAAAAAAACAAGAATCCTTTTATCTATTCCTGGACAAACCCTTTAATGAAGTGCTTGTACAACATAGAGATTACGGTCAGAGAGGGGTCCTGACGAAACCAGGACAGATGATGGGTCACAAGAAGTTCCCCCAATTTTCAGACAAAGCACTTACCTGTCCTAAGGCGCTGGTCAGACTGAAGAGCAGAATGTTGTAGATGATACTTGGGTACCGTTCAGTGAAGCTTACGAATTCCCACACTTCTCCTGTAAATATAATACCTGCGGTGGAGAAACACCAGTCATAGTCTGATTTACAGCAATGTACCATGTGCATGCACTGTGTCATGGATCGCCTGGTCACTGCCCCCTACAAAATACTGCCGAATGCAGGAGAATATGGAATAGAGCAGCGATCCCCAACCTGCAGCTCACCGTGTGCGGAGAAACTCCCAGCATGCGTTGGGATCGTGACCCCGGGACAGGGTATAGCATATCACAAAGCATTTGATGAAATGGCGAGAGGTAAATTCCTGGCAAGGCACATGATTGCATAGGTGGGTTTCTAAAGAATTTTAGAGAACATTCAGAGATATGGGAGTGTGCGCTTGCGCCACCTTCTGGCTACATATGCCATACCTGGGATGCGCAAGAATCATTTTTTTTTTTTTTTTTTTAGAAACGTGGGTAGATTACTGCTACAAAGCATATAAACAACTGTGGCAAAACCTAAACTACCGTATATATGAGTAGCACGAAAAACTATGGCAGACAACAGTCTGAATCGAAATAAAGAAGGAAGGGTACATGGAAACTACCTTTATGTAAAAATATACTAGTAGAAAAACAAAAGTCTTACTCAAAATAATAGCACCACACTTGCCTGCAGGCTGCATGAGGTATTGCAGCTTTGCCCTGCTCAGTCACATGCTTAATGGTCTCCTCTACAGTCCATATAGTGGACAAAGCTCTCAGCCCGAGAACAAGGACGTTCCTCCATAGGGTATGTGCACACGTTGCAGATTCCATTGCGGATCTTTCCGCACGGATTCTGCAGAATCCGCAGGTAAAACGCCCTGCGTTTTACCTGCAGGTTCACTGCGGATTTCACCTGTGGATTCCTATTATGGAATAGGCGTAAAACCCTGCGGAATCCGCACAAAGAATTAACATGCTGCAGAAAATAAACCGCTGCGTTTCTGCACGGAATTTTCCGCAGCATGGGCACAGCGGATTTGGTTTTCCATAGGTTTACATGGTACTGTACAACACATGGAAAACTGCTGTGGATTCGCAGCCAAATCCGCAACGTGTGCACATACTCTTGGACTGCACTGAAGTTCCTCTACTATGTGCAAATAACTAGTATTGTACGCAGCATACGTCATAAATGTCTGATAGATGGCAGGACCACCACTTAATGGTATAAAGGGCCTGTGGGTCATCTCAAAGTGACAATTACGAATCAATGAAAAGCAGGGGTGGGCAATTAATATTCCTGAGGGGCCACATGAGATACCATGACTGCCATGGAGGGCCGAACCAATAG
Source organism: Ranitomeya variabilis (assembly GCF_051348905.1). Classification (NCBI taxonomy): domain Eukaryota; kingdom Metazoa; phylum Chordata; class Amphibia; order Anura; family Dendrobatidae; genus Ranitomeya; species Ranitomeya variabilis. The sequence continues at coordinate 545,564,734 of NC_135235.1, read as the reverse complement.
GCTAAAATTAACTGTGCTCAATATTAATATATTATTCATTGAATCGCTTAATATTGAGCAGAATTAAGTATGCTGACATCCTCCTATATAACATATGAGCCCGCGCACACAATACCTTATATATAATAGGAGTCCAAACACAGCCCCTTATATACAGCATGAGCCACCACATATATACACTGTGCACCCCAAATAGCCTCATATGTACAGTATGAGCCCCCACATATCCACCTACATAGAATATGAGCCCCCACATAGCCTCCTATATACAGTATGAGCCCCCACATATCCTCCTATATACAGTATGAGCCCACACATATCCTCCTATATACAATATGAGCCTGCACATATCCTCCTATATACAATGAGCCCCCACAGTCTCCTATATACAATCATGAGCCTGCACATAGCCTCCTATATACAATGAGCCTGCACATATCCTCCTATATACAATATGAGCCTGCACATAGTCTCCTATATACAATATGAGCCTGCACATAGTCTCCTATATACAATATGAGCCCACACATATCCTCCTATATACAATATGAGCCCACACATATAGTCCTATATACAATGAGCCCCCACAGTCTCCTATATACAATCATGAGCCTGCACATAGCCTCCTATATACAGTATGAGCCCCCACATATCCTCCTATATACAATCATAAGCCTGCACATAGCCCTCATATACCCATATATACACCGTGCACCCCACATAGCCTCCAATGTATATACAAACATCTCACACATGAAAATAAAACGAACCTACCACATGTTCACCTCACTCCCGTTCCTCCAGCACTCTGCTTCTTCCATGCACTGACTCTCTGCAGTGCACACGTCAGCTGTCTCACACGCCAATTGGTGGAAGAAGGGGCCAGCAGTCCCTGCTCCACCAATGTGTTCACTGCAGCCTGCATCCCGAATATGCTGATAGCGGTGATGGATGGCGGGCAGGGGAGGGCACTGTGCAGCTCGCGGGCCACTGTTTCAGCCTTTTGGCTGTCTCGATCTGGAACAGCTAGAGGGCCAGATGTGGCCCGCACTTTGCCCAGGTCTGATGTACAGGGTGTCACTTTGGCCCTCTACAGTAACATATATGCGAGTTATAAGCAAACTTCTACAGACAGCAATGGAAAACAACCCAAAAAATACTGCAGGTGCCAGCAGATGGGTTTATGGCCCCTGAATATGGAACATAAGTCAGTTACCTGCTCCTAGAAACAAGCTGGACCAGAGGTTGATATGAAACATCATTGGGTTGGAGCCAGTCTGGTAATGTGCACGCATGTGATCCTGAGAGACTCCGGTCAGTCCGTCCAATGTGAGGGAGAGCAACTGGGAAAAGATGACACAGGAAGACAACATTAACTCCCCAGATCGTGCTAAAATATTGGATAAGGGGCACAACAGATCAGTATGACCATCCATATCATGCTGGAGGTACCATTTACTATCTGGTGCTGGTGGTACTTCCAATGAGACAACCAAAGGAAGGTGGGAACAGATACCATGGTGTATGACTGGGCCCCACACAAGATTGTATATAGCACCATATACCTCTGAAATACAGCTATATATGCAAACCGCCTCTTCATAAGAGGACTTGACCTCTAGTGCCACCTATTGGAGATAGCCATCCTAAAACGTCAATAATGACCCTGTAAAGGGCCTTGCCACATGAGCCAAACCAGATTCCCTAAAACATGGGTCTGCAAATGGGACTATTTGCCCCTCATCAGTGCATAGCAGGAAGACTAGCGTGGCTGGGTAAGAAACTGACAGGGGATGTAAGGGGTAAAGTTTCTCTTTGTGGAGACTGCCAATTCGGCTATGGGCTATACAATTCTCCCCTGGGTATTAAAATATGCAGTCCTCCTTGTTTGCACCAATGAGGGTCAAAAACCCCAAAATACTTGTCTGGAAATGGAGTTTCCGGTTTGGACTCTTATGCTAAGGTTTGCAGACCACCTTTCAGGGTTGCTACACCCAATAAGTGACACTAGAGTCCCTGTCCTTTTCCACTTGCACATTTAAATTGGCCTAGAAGTCTGCTTATGCCACCTTATGCCACCTCTACACAAAGAGAAACGTTCTCTCTTAGATAGCTGTATATAGCACATGTCACCATTGATTTTGGATTCATACAGTGAAATAAGGCCTAATACTTGTCTGCGTTGCTCTTTTCACTCCATCATTGATAAGATGGGCAGAAAATAACACTAATGGGACAAGGACACCGGCCATATTTCCAGCTCATCATGATCAATGCCCCAAAATAGCCGTAAACCATACCATACCAACAACATCTCTCCGTAGCCAAACACATGGTCATCACCGGTGGCACCGGTATTCTTGGGCTTGTACATAAACAGGGCTACTCCCACCACTATGAGCAGGACACACAAATACTTGGTCAGTGGGTATTTCTTCCGGAGGAGGGTGACTCCTAAGAGCATAACTGCGGAGAGACACAAAGAAGAGATCATCATCTTTATAGAAAGTGGAATATTAGACAAGATGCCTTGCACTGGACACAAGCAGGTGTAGTCAATACCGCCAACCCAAAAACCATAGAGGGGAAGGGTCCCATACAAGTAGCCCACTTTTGATGCATTTCTTTAACCTTAAAGGCATTTATTTGGGTCCAAAAATCATATTTACAATTGTGTCTTATTAAAACATTTGCACCGTCTTCCTTTTACAGTCTCTGTTGCTGCACATTCAACTGTGATGTTGTCTGTGGTCATAACTCAGCTGAGAGCAGCTCGGAAAAAGATGGATAAAGTTACTCATTAAAGCCATCAGGAGCGCACCGATTCTCACCTCAGTTAACGCATTCTGCAATAGGTAATTCAACACTAACACTATAGAAAGGAAATGGTGCTATTTTTTTTTTATTAAACCCAATTACAAAAATGTAATTTTTTATGTTATCAGTATTAGCCCAAACTACATACATTTAAGTAAAAAACAATGTCTATAAAAGGTGATCAAACCCCTTTAAAGGGAATCTGTCAGCAGGTGTTTGCCCCTGCACTATGCTATTACATGGAAGACTGATTCCAGCGATGTATCACTTACTGGGCTACTTGATGCCATTTTGATACAGCCACTGTTTTCTTTGCTGCAGATCTAGCAGTGCTCTGAATGCTGAGTCCTATATAACCTCGCCCACACAACTGATTGCAATGTGTACATAGAAAGCTGGCATTGTTAACAAGCGGCTACTCAATGGCGGGGTTATACAGATCAGATGACTAGGAGGCACGAAAAAACTGGTCCTGTAGTGATAATCTCCTGCTGATAAAACACTGATTTTATTGAAACACAGTCTAGTAAGTGACACAATGCCTGAACCAGGCTCTCAGCCCCTACATAATGCTGCTCTCAAGATTAAATAGAAAAAAAACTGTTAACAGATTCCTGTTAAATGATCTACTACCATAAGTGGAATTTGAGTCAGAATAATTATAAGGACAAATAAACCCATCTAGTGAAACACTGAGGTACATTATTCCTGTCACATCTGATATGGAAGCAAGACTCATACACCATGCTTAAAGTCCATGTGCTCCATGCTAAAGGGAACCTGTCACCAGAAAAAAAATGCTATTAACCTGCAGATATGGGGTTAACCACGCTACTAAACTACCTGGAACTCCCAGCCGAATGGTGCTGGGAGAAAATGAACTTTATTCTCCCCGGGAGCGGTGCCGGCTCAGTCATTGCTATAAGAATAGAGAGCGGTGACGGTAACTGTGCCCCCCGCGCTGACTGACAGCCAGCCCCAATGCAGAGCGAGTGTCAGTCAGCGCCAGCACTGCCCGTGACAGACCTGAACGCTGCCACTTCATTTTCTCCAGGCAGCGTTTGGCTAAGTGCAGGCGCCAGGCAAACAAGTAAGGTATGTGCACACGTTGCGGATTTGGCTGCGGATCTGCAGCAGTTTTCCATGCTTTGTACAGTACCATGTAAACCTATGAAAAACCAAATCCGCTGTGCCCACGCTACAGAAAATACAGCGCAAAACGCTGCGGTTTATTTTCCGCAGCATGTCAATTCTTTTTGCGGATTCCGCAGCGTTTTACACCTGTTCCATAATTGGAATCCGCAGGTGTGAAAACGCAGGCGAAATCCGCACAAAAACCGTGGTAAATCCGTAGGTAAAACAAATCTAGCAACGGCCACGTCTTTATGACGTAGATTTCCACAAGCGCGCACAGACACCTGCAGCAGGTAGCAGTATACCGCGCCAGCACGCGTGCAGACACAGGCTTATTTTAGTACAGGGGCACATGTTCCGGCAAAGGTCAAAGCCAATGTATTGACTTTAAGAAGACAGGAAAGAAGCGGGTGTTGGGTTACAGCAGGCATATCCCCTAAAGGGCAGAGCGTCAGCACAGCGGTTCTGCGGAGGCCTGAAGGTTATCCTACATGGGAGCAGCACAGCAGATCACCTTACCTGGGATAGGCTTACAGGATTTCCCCAACACCTACAAAACAAAGCAGACACTGTACAAAACAATTTAAAAAAAAAAAAATAAAGAATCACTAAATTTTCATTTTTTGGACAAGATTATTGCCACAGGGGAGAAACTATTAAATGTATTTTGTGACGCATTTTAGGACACCTGGTTACAATCTCCCCCAGGGAGAAAGACGCTCATTACTCAGAGTAGGAGTTATCGATTAACCCCTTGTGACCCACGCCATGCGAATTAACAGGCTACAGCCACATCCAATGCAATTCACCATTTCGTCCTAGATTTTTTTTTATCTGTACAAAAATAACTGATGTTCAATTTTATATATCATCTGTCCTACTAAAAAAAAATAAATATATAATACGGTGGGCAATAACCAATATGGCATTGTTTACAACCTGGTTATCACCAATGCTTTCTTAGGTTTCATGTACATGGACCGACCAGCAGCACTAAACGATCCGCAGTTATTTAATTACCTGTTTCTACAGACAGATCAAAGTAACCGATGGGCACTGAGCGATCTGTAAAAGTCACCTTGTGCCCATAGGCTGCCATAGTTCTCAGCAGTGCGAGCTCCGATTACACAGGACTATGCACCGCCGAGAATGAGGATATTGCACAGAACAAAATCATTTCACCCAATCAACAAGCGTTTCACCCCTTCATTGGGTGACGGTCAACCTGTGTACACTGTAATATCGGGAAATGAGTGTTTTAAAGAACACTGGGGTACGTTATTATTACAGTGTCAATGCAGCTTCAGCCTCCTGATTAAATCAGAATTTAACACTTACTTGAAAGGAAGCTGTCACCATAAAACACACTATTAACCTGCCGATATGGGGTTAATCTGCAGGTTAATAGAGTTATTATGCTGGCCAGCGCCTGCATGTAGCCTAACACTCTGGGGGGGGGGGGGAAATGAACTTTATTCTTCCCAGCAGTGTTACCGTTTAGTCACGGGGCGGCGCAGTTACGGCACTGAGTGTACAGAGAGGCGACTGTAATCGCACTCCCAGCTCTGCCCGACATCCGGCCCTAATGCCGGGGCCGCGGTTACAGCCGTCACTCTGTATTCTCAGAGACGTGACTGAACCAGAGCCACCCCGTGACTGAAACCGTGCCCCCGTCCCTGACTGACACTCGCTGTGCATTGGAGCCAGCCGTCAGTCAGAGTCTCAAAGCAGTGACTGAACTAGCGCTGCCCCCGTGACTGAAACCGTGTCCCTGATTGACACTCGCTGTGCATTGGAGCCAGCCGTCAGTCAGGGTCTCAAAGCAGTGACTGAACTAGCGCTGCCCCCGTGACTGAAACCGTGCCCCCGGCCCTGACTGACACTCGCTGTTAACTAGAGCCAGCCGTCAGTCAGGGTCTCAAAGCAGTGACTGAACTAGCGCTGCCCCCGTGACTGAAACCGTGCCCCCGGCCCTGACTGACACTGGCTCTGCACTGGGGCTGGCTGCCAGTCAGGGCCTCAGAGTAATGACTGAACTAGCGCCACCCCCGTGACTGAAACCGTGCTCCTGATTGACACTCGCCCTGCATTGGTGCCGGCTGTCAGTCGCTCTGCATTGGGGCCGGCTGTCAGTCAGGGTCTCAGAGCAGTGACTGAACCAGCGCCAATGCCGCCCCGTGACTGAAAAGGGAATGCTGCTGGGGAGAATAAAGTGCATCTTCTCCCCGCAGTGTTAGGCTGCGTGCAGGCGCCGGCCAGCATAATAACGTTATTAACCTGCAGATCAACCCCAATTTGCAGGTTAGTAGCGTTTTTTCTGGTGACAGATTCTCTTTAAATGGGTTGTCCCACCACATGCACGTCATGAACCAGAGCGGAAAGACACTTGGCAAGAGAGGCGCCTCCCCTGGCAGACTAGAATAAGCCATAACTCACCTGTGTGGGGTAGTTCACATACTGGAGTGCTGAATTACTGGACACCATGGCCCCAACGTAGGAGAGAGAACAGGCAGCATAGAGCCAGCTCTGAGTGCGGTCAGGCTTAGCTTTAGTATCAAAGAATTGAATCACTGCAAAAGAACACAATAGAAGTCAGTGTAGACCCATCATACAGCGCCACAGTCGTCTTATGGCTATTTCTGGTATGGCAGCTTTATCTAATTGGCCATCTCCAAGCAGAAGATGGAGCAACCTTTTTTCCTAATCTTATACAGTCCCTTTAAATAGAGTCTATGGAGAAACTGCAATGATTTGCTGAGGTCACAGTTGGCAGCCATGACATTTTGTGGTAAGCAAGCTCCAGTATTTGCAGTTTTGAAGAATCGCCTCCAAAACATGCAGCACGGTTGCTCAATTAGAGGGGTTATTCCCAACTGGGCATTCTATCACGTTATTAATAACCCTTTGAATGCTTGATCATCGGGGTAACTTAGCGGAAAATACTGTACTGCAAAGAGGTATATATTCCACAGACTAGAAAGCCAATGTGGAAATTCTGCTACCATGTGCCCTTCAGCCCTGGGTGCTGTCGCATTGGGCTCAGGCATGAAGAATCAGTGACTACAGCCCAGGTGAAGAGTACAAATGAGGGGACTACTAGAGTACCTGGGCCGTGTAGTGTCACCTAATGGAAACACAAGGCCAGGTCTCAACTACAACCCCCACAGCTGTGCATCTGATAAAGGCACTGCCCAGGGTGACATGCCTACATTCCATTACAAACAGCGCCACATCTGTTCAAGGGTTACAAGAGGTACTGCAGGTCAGCCTTATTTGCTTCAATGGAGCCAAGCTGCAACACCGGACATAACCCATGGAGACATTTGGTGCGGAGTCTGGATAAAGGCAGTCTTGGCTAACTAATCTTACGGGGTTGCTCCATGAATCACAATTATGACCTATGAGAACAGTGATATGTTTCTGATCACTGGGGGTCAATATATTTGTGGTTTTAATAGTCAGATCCACAAATCTAATGATGATGGCTACGTCTGTGGCTACCAGAAGATACTCACATAACTTAGCAAATAGAGCATTAACCACACACTGAACAAAGACCAGTGACAGCGCATAATGAAACTTCTCCTTGTTTTCTCCTTCACCATACGTCCCTCGTGTACTGCAAAGGCAAAAGGGTCATTGCACATGTTATATTCAGCACTAGTCTACAGTACTTATCCTGCATTATGCTCCAGAGCTGCACTCATGTGTACAAGCATTACTGACACTAGGTGCACACTGCATCTTGGCCTACAGTATTCTCCAGGAGCACCCCCCGATGTATAGGCGACCATCCACCAGGAGACTGACTGAGTTCTCCATCTGGCCAGTGACTGTTCACCGTTTGTGGAACCACAGGGGATATAGCTTTCTTATACAAAGGAAAGGTATACATGTTTCTTTACATTGGGTCTTATGCTGGACAGATGGCTCAGCATCCTTCCTGACTGTGCCCACTGGTGGGCGCATACCTCCCGAGAGTATGCGCCTGATAATGGTCAGTGTGGACCTAGCCTTATCCTGAAGAAAAATCATAAACGGTGCTCCAGAGGAGAATAGATGAGGTGCCCGAGTAGGGTCCCAATCTGTACCAGTTGTAATAATGAAACTTGGAAAACTCAAAAGAGGATATGTTGCAAAACAAGGTGAATTTATTTGCAGCCTGTTGATCAACAGCTAATGGGTAATGTTTCGATGAGTGGAAGATGAGTAGTCAGTACTCATAGGAGATGACATTGTAAATGGAGTGAAGGTGGTAAGAGGTATGTCTGCTAAGGTATGGTGGCTGAAAGCCACAGTCAGGAAGTGCTCAGCCACCATACCCCAGCGCAGACATACCTCTTACCACCTTCACTCCATTTAAAGTGTCATCCCCTATGAGTATTGAATATCATCAAAAAGTTAATTTCAGTTCTTCAATACAAAAGGTGAAACTCATTATATAGAGTCATTACAGAGTGATCTATTTCACATTTTTATTTCTGTTAATGTTGATGATTATGGCTTACAGGAAATGAAAACCCAAAAGTCATTCTCTCAGTAAATTAGAACACCTGCAAAGGCTTCCTTAGTGTTTAAAAAGGTCCTTTAGTCTGGTTCAGTAGGCTCCACAATCATGGGGAAGACTTCTGACTTGACAGATGTCCTGAAGGCGGTCAATGACACACTTCACAAGGAGGGTAAGCCACAAAAGGTCATTGCTAAAGAAGTTTGCTGTTCACAGAGTGCTGTATCCAAGCATATTAATGGAAAGTTGAGTTGAAGGAAAAAGTGTGGTAGAAAAAGGTGCACAAGCAACCGGGATAACCGCAGCCTTGAAAGGATTGTTAAGAAAAGGCCATTCAAACATTTGGAGGAGATTCACAAGGAGTGGACTGCTGCTGGAGTCATTGCTTCAAGAGCCACCACACGCAGACATATGCAGGACATGGGCTACAAGTGTCGCATTCCTTGTGTCCGGAAACTCATGACTAATAGACAACGCCAGAAGTGTCTAACCTGAGCCAAGGAGAATAAGAACTGGACTGTTATTCAGTGGTCCAAGGTGTTGTTTACAGATTAAAATAAATTCTGCATTTCATTTGGAAATCAAGGTCCCAGAGTCTGGAGGAAGAGTGGAGAGGCCACAATCCAAGCTGCTTGAGGTCTAGTGTGAAGATTCCACAATTAGTGATGGTTTGAGGAGCCATGTCATCTGCTGGTGTAGGTCCACTGTGTTTTATCAAGACCAAAGTCATTGTCTACCAGGAAATTTTAGAGCACTTCATGCTTCCCTCTGCCAACAAGCTTTTTGGAGATGGAAATTTCATTCTCCAGCAGGACTTGGCACCTGTCCACACTGCCAAAAGTACCAATACCTGGTTTACAAACAACAGTATCACTGTGCTTGATTGGCCAGCAAACTTGCCTGACCTTAACCCCATAGAGAATCTAAAGGCCCCGTCTCACATAGCGAGATCGCTGCTGAGTCACAAGTTTTGTGACGCAACAGCGACCTCAGTAGCGATCTCGCTATGTGTGACACGTACCGGCGATCAGGCCCCTGCTGCGAGATCGCTGGTCGTGTCGGAATGGCCTGGGCCGTTTTTTGATCGTTGAGGCCCCGCTGACATCGCTGAATCGGTGTGTGTGACACCGATCCAGCGATGTCTTCACTGGTAACCAGGGTAAACATCGGGTTACTAAGCGCAGGGCCGCGCTTAGTAACCCAATGTTTACCCTGGTTACCAGCGTAAATGTAAAAAAACAAACAAACAGTACATACTCACCATCTGATGTCCGTCAGGTCCCTTGCCGTCTGCTTCCTGCTCTGACTGACATCAGATGGTGAGTATGTACTGTTTGTTTTTTTTGGTAACCAGGGTAAACATCGGGTTACTAAGCGCGGCCCTGCGCTTAGTAACCCGATGTTTACCCTGGTTACCCGGGTGCTGCAGGGGGACTTCGGCATCGTTGAAAACAGTTTCAACGATGCCGAAGTCGTTCCCCTGATCGTTGGTCGCTGGAGAGAGCTGTCTGTGTGACAGCTCCCCAGCGACCACACAGCGACAAAACAGCGACGCTGCAGCGATCAGCATCGTTGTCTGTATCGCTGCAGCGTCGCTGTGTGTGACGGGGCCTTAAGGGGTATTGTAAAGAGGAAGATGAGAGACATCAGACCCAACAATGCAGACGAGCTGAAGGCTGCCATCAAAGCAACCTGGGCTTCCATAACACCTCAGCAATGCCACAGGCTGATCACCTCCACGCCGCATTGATGCAGTAATTGGTGCAAAAGGAGCCCCGACCAAGTATTGAGTGCATTTACTGAACATACATTTCGGATTTTAAGATCATTTTCCAAGCTTGTGTTATAAAGTATTCTAATTTACTGAGATAATGACTTTTGGGTTTTCATTGGCTGTAAGCCATAATCATCAACATTAACAGAAATAAACACTTGAAATACATCACTCTGTTTGTAATGACCCTATAATAATCTTTATTTTATTTTTATATAGCGCTAACATATTCCGCAGCGCTTTACAGTTTGCACACATTATCATCGTTGTCCCCGATGGGGCTCACAATCTAAATTCCCTATCAGTATGTCTTTGGATGAGTTTCACTTTTTGTATAAAAACTGAAATAAATTCACTTTTTGATGATATTCTAATTCTGTGAGAAGCACTATATATATATATATATATATATATATATATATATATATATATATATGTGTGTGTGTGTGTATATAATCTATATCTTACCCAGTACCGACAGTGAGTTACACACTGTGTAATTCTCCAGAGCTGCACTTACTGTTCTGCTGGTGGAGTCTCTACATGGTGTACACACATTCCATATCCTCAGTTTCCTCTCGCTTTATACTCCAGAGCAGCACTCACTATTCTGCTGGTGGAGTCATGGGGGACGTGCAATTACTGCCAAGAGCCCAGTGCACACATTGAGCTAGCACATGATGACACTGGCAGAGTTCAGCTCTGAAGGCAGCATCTGACTGCAGCTCTGGAGCATACACACAAGAAGCATACAAGTAATGCATAGTAGTCTGTACAGTGATCGGGGCAGATGGAGAGCGCCCCCTCTAGTGGCTGGAGCCCCCCGGTCTCTGCTGCTCGCTTATACACAGTGTAATTCCCCCAGTCACTCACATTGTCTCCTGCAGGATTCCGTAGTAGAAGTAACAAACAAACACCCCCAGAAAACAGGCCAGGAGCCTCAGCCCCCCGTGGCCGAGAACTCCCCCTCCGTCCATGTCGCCTCCAGCTGTCACCGGCACCTCCAGCCGCACATCTCTCTCCGCCGCCGGGGACCTCATACACCCACAGCGTGCCCACACCACGGAAGGACCCGACTGGGGCTGCCCACTGCACTGCCGGAAGAGAACACACGGGGAGACGACATCACTAGGAGAAAGTCCAGCTCACATGGCGCCGCTTATACGGATCACACTGATCGATAACGGGTAAATTATTAGCTCAGGCAGATTGGCTGACACTTGCAGCCATGATGGAACTCATACTGTGAAGCCATGCAGGTGAAGCCTCTGTCAGCCATCTTGGTATACCCAACAGCTGGGAAAGTAAATAATGTTAGCGCCATGCCAAGTCAGTGAACCCTGATATGGTGAAGAAGCTGTTACTGTACTCCCTGACTTGGTGACTGCCTCGTTATAACTGTGGGGCTGTGGAGACTGAGCGAACTTCTCCATAGCGGACAGCGCAGACTATAAACATCAGGCATCTACATTGACGCCTATGTAAGGACCCATAGCGCTACAGATCAGACGTGAGGTGACGTAGTCTCATGTGGAGAGCTCTGATTGGCTGTTGGGTACACGTGTAAGGAACCAACTGTTCCGCAGTGACTGGTGTCCCAAATGAGCGGCAGAGTCACTGGAGGGGAACGAAGCCCTAGAGGCCGAAGTGCGCGCTGTCTCTTGTGCAGGAGACATTTTTCTGTGGTCAATAAACCCCCATTATTTTCTAACCATTAGGGCATGTTCACACTGCGTCTTTTTCTGCAGTTTTTGTGGATCTTGTTTAAAAAAGAAAAGGCAGAAGGAGCTCTATTAAAATGGTCAAAAGAATTTTCCTAATGGTTTATATAGGAAAACAAATTGCTGCTCATATAGTCAGGTGTTTCAATTCTTTTAACCACGCCAAGCTTTAAAGGGAACCTGTCAACCCCCAAAATGGCTGGTGAGGTAATCACCGGCATCAGGGGCTTATCTACAGCATTCTGGAATGCTGTAGATAAGCCCCCGATGTATCCTGAAAGAGGAGAAAACGAGGTTATATTATACTCACCCAGGGGCGGTCCTTCTGCAGTTCTGGTCCGATGGGTGTCGCGTCCCGGTCCGGGGCCTCCTATCTTCTTACGATGACGTCCTCTTCTTGTCTTCACGCTCCGGCGCAGGCGTACTTTGTCTGTCCTGTTGAGGGCAGAGCAAAGTACTGCAGTGCGCAGGCGCTGGGAAAGGTCAGAGAGGCCCGGCACCTGCCCACTGCAGTACTTTGCTCTGCCCTCAACAGGACAGACAAAGTACGCCTGCGCCGGAGCGTGAAGACAAGAAGAGGACGTCATCGTAAGAAGATAGGAGGCCCCGGACCGGGACGCGACACCCATCGGACCAGGACCGCAGCGGGACCACCCCTGGGTGAGTATAATCTAACCTCTTTTTCTCATCTTTCAGGATACATCGGGGGCTTATCTACAGCATTCCAGAATGCCAGTGGGCTTAGCTCACCTTCGATTTTGGGGGTGACAGGTTCCCTTTAAAATAAATAATAATTCTAGCGGCTTCTACTCTGAAGACGCTCAGTACAAATAAATGGGATGGCTGAAAAGACGTCCAGGCATTTTGCTGAGTGTTTTGTCAGTGTTTTTGCTTCAACAGAATGCGTTTTGTAAAATTCTTTAGCCCCTTTACCCCCAAGGATGGTTTGCACGTTAAAGGGTACCTGTCACCCCCTCAGGCGTTTGTAACTAAAACAGCCACCTTGTGCAGCACTAATGCTGCATTCTGACAAGGTGGCTCTTTAGTTACAAACACCTGTACAGGCTGAAATAGACACTTATAAAATGTGCCCCCTCATACCCTGAAACCGTCCCGGGGGCGGGACTTTCCTTCCTAATCAGACACCGCACAGCCGTCACTCCGGGCCTGTGCGCGCCGGGCGCCGCCTCCTCTTCATTATCGTCCAGGCGCCGGGGACGATAATGCAGCAAGAGGAGGCGGTGCTCGGCGCGTACAGGCCCGGAGTGACGGCTGTGCGGCGTCTGATTAGGAAGCAAAGTCCCGCCTCCGGGACAGATTCTGTCAGGACTCTGAACATTTTTTACCTTTTGTGCATTACTGCCCTTTTCCAAGATGGCGTCTTTGGTCTCTTGTGCACTGTGTCTTCCTGCTATAAAACTCCACCCCAGCCTTCAGTCTGTGCTAGAGTATTCTGCCTTGCATCCAGCTCCTGACCTCTGATTACTCCCCGGCTATAAACCTGCTCCTGCGAACCTGTGTGGTGATCCTGCTACTCAGCTCTGAGTTCCTGCTGCATACAACAAGTTTCCAGTAATCCTCCTTCATCTGCTGTTCGTGTTTACTTCCATCTGCATTTGCTGGACATGTAAGCTGTTTCTGCTTTGCAATAACCTGAGACTATTAACCAGGCCTCCCTGGTTGAGCTAAGATATTATTTGAACTGCCTAATAAGCATATCTATCTGTGCCTGGACTAAGACAAGGATTTATTCGTGTCAAGTATCCTCAAGAATAACTGTGCTTCATAGACTTTCTGCTTCATTGCATTTTCCTCTGAAGTTTCCTATAGACTGCTAAGCTGCGTTTATTATTTGCACCAAGTGTTGTGGACTTGAGTTTCTCTCTGCACCTGTTTGAATCACCGTGTGATAATATAGACTTTACCAGTTATAAAACTGTGTCTTGTAGTTGTCTTGTTCCATGCAAAGAGTCTCCTGAGTTATCCCCTATAATTATTACAGATTCAGGGTATGAGGGGGCACTTTTTATAAGTGTCTATTTCAGCGTGTACAGGCGTTTGTAACTAAAGAGCCACCTTGTCAGAATTCAGCATTAGTGATGCACAAGGTGGCTCTTTTAGTTAAACGCCTGAGGGGGGGTGACAGGTTCCATTTAATGACCGGGCCAATTTTTACAATTCTGACCACTGTCCCTTTATGAGGTTATAACTCTGGAACACTTCAACAGATCCCGATGATTCTGACACTGTTTTCTCGTGACATATTGTACTTCATGTTAGTGGTAAAAGTTCCTCGATATTACTTGCGTTTATTTGTAAAAAGAATGGAAATTTGGTAAAAAAATTTACAATTTCGCAATTTTCCAACTTTTAATTTTCATGCCCTTAAATGACAGAATTATGTCACACAAAATACTTAATAAGTAACATTTCCCACATGTCTACTTTACATCAGCACAATTTGGAAACATTTTTTTTGTTAGCAAGTTAAAAGGGTTAAAAGTTGACCACCAATTTCTCATTTTTACAACACCATTTTTTTTTAGGGACCACATCACATTTGAAGTCACTTTGAGGGGTCTATATGATAGAAAATACCCAAGTGTGACACCATTCTAAAAACTGCACCCCTCAAGGTGCTCAAAACCGCATTCAAGAAGTTTATTAACCCTTCAGGTGCTTCACAGGAATTTTTGGAATGTTTAAAAAAAATGAACATTTACCTTTTTTTAACCAAAAAATTACTTCAGGTCCAATTTTTTTTTTCACCAAGGGTAACAGGAGAAATTGGACCCCGAAAGTTGTTGTACAATTTGTCCTGAGTACGTAGATACCCCATATGTGGGGGTAAACCACTGTTTTGGCGCATGGCAGAGCTCGGAAGGGAAGGAGCGCCGTTTGACTTTTCAATGCAAAATTGGCTGGAATTGAGATAGGACACCATGTCGCGTTTGGAGTGCCCCTGATGTGCCTAAACAGTGGAAACCCCCCACAAGTGACACCATGTTGGAAAGTAGACTCCCTAAGGAACTTATCTAGATGAGTGGTGAGCATTTTGAACCCCCAAGTGCTTCGCAGAAGTTTATAATGTAGAGCCATAAAAATAAAAAATCATATTTTTTCACAAAAATTATTTTTTCGCCCCTAATTTTTTTTTTTCCCAAGGGTAACAGGAAAAATTGGACAACAAAAGTTGTTGTACAATTTGTCCGGAGTACGCCGATACCCCATATGTGGGGGTAAACCACTGTTTGGGCGCATGGCAGAGCTCAGAAAGGAAGGGGCGCCGTTTGACTTTTCAATGCAAAATTGACTGGAATTGAGATGGGATGCCATGTTGCGTTTGGAGAGCCCCTGATGTGCCTAAACAGTGTAAACCCCCCATAAGTGGCCCCATATTGGAAACTAGACCCCCCCAAGGAACTTATCTAGATGTGTTGTAAGAATGTTGAACCCCCAAGTGTTTCACTACAGTTTATAACGCAGAGCCGTGAAAATAAAAAAATCTTTTTTCCCACAAAAATGATTTTTAGCCCCCCAATTTTTATTTTCCCAAGGGTACCAGGAGAAATTGGACCGCAAAAGTTGTTGTCTAATTTGTCCTGAGTACGCTGATACCCCCTATGTGGGGTGGGACCATCGTTTGGGCGCATGTCAGAGCTTGGAAGGGAAGGAGCGCTGTTTGGAATGCAGACTTAGATGGAATGGTCTGCGGGCATCACCCTAAACAGTAGAAACCCCCCATAAGTGACCCATATTGGAAACTAGACCCCCCAAGGAACTTATCTAGATGTGTTGTGAGAAATTTGAACCCCCAAGTGTTTCACTACAGTTTATAACGCAGAGCCGTGAAAATAATCATTTTTTTCCACAAAAATTATTTTTTAGCCTCCAGTTTTGTATTTTCCTAAGGGTAACAGGAGAAATTGGACCCCAAAAATTGTTGTCCAATTTGTCCTGAGTACGCTGATACCCCATATGTGGGGGTAAACCACTGTTTGGGCGCATGGCAGAGCTCGGAAGGGAAGGAGCACTGTTTTACTTTTTCAATGCAGAATTGGCTGGAATGGAGATCGGACGCCATGTCGCGTTTGGAGAGCCCCTGATGTGCCTAAACAGTGGAAATCCCCCAATTCTAACTCCAACCCTAACCTGAACACACCCCTAAACCTAATCCCAGCCATAACCCTAACCACACCTTTAACCCCAACACACCTCTAAGCCCAGCACACCTCTAACCCTAACACACCCCTAATCCCAACCCTAACCACACCCCTAACCCTGACACACCCCTAATCCCAACCGTAATCCCTACCGTAAGCGTAATCCAAACCCTAACCCCATCTCTAGCCCCAACCCTAACTTTAGCCCCAACCCTAACTTTAGCCCCAACCCTAACTTTAGCCCCAACCCTAACTTTAGCCCCAACCCTAATCCTAACTTTAGCCCCAACCCTAACCCTAGCCCTAACCATAACCCTAATAGTAAAATAGAAATAAATATATTTTTTTAATTTTATTATTTTTCCCTAACTAAGGGGGTGATGAAGGGGGGTTTGATTTACTATTTATAGCGGGTTTTTTAGCAGGTTTTTGTTTGGCAGCTGTCACACGCTAAAAGACGCTTTTTATTGCAAAAATAGTTTTTGCATCACCACATTTTAAGAGTTATAATTTTTACATATTTTGGTCCACAGAGTCATGTGAGGTGGTGTTTTTTGTAGGACGAGTTGACGTTTTTATTGGTATCATTTTCGGGCACATGACATTTTTTGATCGCTTTTTATTCCGTCTTTTGTGAGGCAGAATGAACAAAAACCAGCAATTCATGAATTTCTTTTGGGTGGGGCATTCCGCGGGTGGTAAAATTGATAAAGCAGTTTTATTCTTTGGGTTAGTACGATTACAGCTATATCTCATTTATATAATTTTTTAATGTTTTGGCGCTTTTAGACAATAAAAACTATTTTATATAAAAAAATTGTTTTTGCATCGCTTTATTCTGAGGGCTAAAACTTTTTTAATTTTTTGCTGATGACGCTGTATGGTGGCTTGATTTTTTGCGAGACAAGATGACATTTATATCCGTCTTTTTAATCGCGTGTTATTCCATTTTTTGTTCTGTGGTATGATGATAAAGCATTGTTTTTTGCCTCGTTTTTATTTATTTTTTTACGGTGTTCATTGAAGGGGTTAACTAGTGGGACAGTTTTATAGAACGGGTCGTTACGGACGCGGCGATACTAAATATGTTTACTTTTATTTTTTTTTTACTCAACTAAATTTATTTATTGGAACAATATTTATTTTATATTTTTTTCTTTATTTAGGAATTTTTTTAAAATATTTTTACACAATTTTTTTTTTTCACATTTTTACTTAGTTCCGGGGTGGGATATCACTATATTTTGTCAGATCTGACAGGCAGTGCTGCAGGCTTGCCGGAGCCTGCTCTCAGCAAGCTCCGGCAAGCCACCTCCCTGCAGGATCCGGAAGGACCCCCGTGGCCATCTTGGATCCGGGGCCTGCAGGGAGGAGGAAGGAGACCCTCTGAACAACGCGATCACATCGCGTTGTTCTGAGGGTCTCAGGGAAGGGCTCCCTGCGTGATGCTTCCCTATGCCACCGGAACACGGCAATCTTGTTTGATCGCAGTGTTTCGGGGGTTAATGTGCCGGGAGCGGTGTGTGACCACTCCTGGCACATAGTGCCGGATGTCAGCTGTGATAATCAGCTGACACAGGGCCACGATCGTCCGCTCTCCCCCCGTGAGTGCGGCTGATCGCGTATGACGTACTACTCCGTCTATGGGAATTAGGCCCCGGGTCACATGGATGGAATAGTACGTCTGATGGCAGAAAGGGGTTAATGGATTTAAAAAAAAATGCTAGCTAAAGAGCAGGTGGAAAAAAACATTGCAAAAGCGCTCAAGAAACAATAAAAAACGATGATAAAAAGACGCTTCAGGTTTACGAAACTCCAGAGAAAAGGAGCGACTCAAGAAACATCTTCTGCCTGACAAATGGCCGTTATTTGCTTTTACCACTGGAAGGAGACCCGGAGGACTATGTGTAATGTGAATATAAAAATGGCTATTTTGAGTCCATGTTGTAATATACAGAATGCATTCAGACCATGATACTGGTCATACATTTACAGACTGACAATACTCACAGTGACACAATCTTAAGAATTGTTTACTTGTTGTCTGAAGCCCTTTCACCTCACAAACAGTTCTATGTTTCTGTTTGTTATTCTAAAACTTTAAGGCCATGTGCACACGTTCAGGATTTTTCGCGTTTTTTCGCTATAAAAACGTGATAAAAACGCGAAAAAAACGCTTACATATGCCTCCTATTATTTAGAGGGTATTCCGCATTTTTTGTGCAAATGTTGCGATTTTTTCCGCGAAAAAATCGCATCGCGGAAAAAAAAGCAACATGTTAATTAAAAAATGCGGATTGCGGGGATTCCGCACACCTAGGAGTGCATTGATCTGCTTACTTCCCGCACGGGGCTGTGCACACCATGCGGGAAGTAAGCAGATTATGTGCGGTTGGTACCCAGGGTGGAGGAGAGGAGACTCTCCTCCACGGACTGGGCACCATATAATTGGTAAAAAAAAAAAGAATTAAAATAAAAAATAGTCCTATACTCACCCTCTGATGGCCGCCGAAGTGTTCCCGCCTCTCCGGTGCATGCTCTCTCTTCGGTTCCTATAGATGGTGTGGTTCAGGACCTGTGATGACGTCGCTGTCTTGTGATTGGTCGCGTGACCGCTCATGTGACTCACGCGACCAATCACAAGCCGCGACGTCATCACAGGTCCTGAACCACACCGGCATCTATAGGAACGGACGCCGCTGAGGAGATCGTCTGGGTGAGTATAACCATTTTTTTATTATTTTTAAACATTCTATCTTTTACTATTGATGCTGCATAAGCTGCATCTATAGTAACAAGTTGGTCACACTTGTCAAACAGTATGTTTGACAAGTGTGACCAACCTGTCAGTCAGTTTTCTAAGCGATGCTACAGATCGCTTGGAAAACTTTAGCATTCTGCAAGCTAATTACGCTTGCAGAATGCTAAAAAAAACGCGAAAAAAAAAACAGAAAAAAACCGCAAAAAAAAAATGCGGATTTCTTGCAGAAAATTTCCGGTTTTCTTCAGGAAATTTCAGCAAGAAATCCGGACGTGTGCACATACCCTAAGGTTTATTTAACCTCTGTCTGGTGGAGTTATCTAACCCTTGTTTATATTCTAAGGCTTTATATTAGGCTTTATTGCCCATTGTCTGATGATTTCATGGTATCTCAGTTTCGTCCCATCTTGAAAGCTGGCCACTTGAAGGGCAGGGTGAAACAAGAGTTAGGGTATGTGCACACGTAGGTTGGATTTCTGCTGATTTTTCCTCACCTGTTTTTGTAAATCCGTAGGTAAACCGCACTGCGGATTTACCGCAGTTTTTGTGCGGATTCCACCTGCGATTTTACACCTGCAGATTCCTATTATGGAGCAGGTGTATACCGCAGTGGAATCCGCACAAAGAACTGACATGCTGCAGAATAAACAACGCAGCGTTTCCGCATGTTTTTTTCCACAGCATGTGCACTGCGGATTTTGTTTTCCATAGGTTTACATGGTACTGTAAACGCATGGAAAACCGCTGTGGATCCGCAGCAAAATCCGCAACGTGTGCACATAGCCTTACACATAGTGCAAATCACTATATAAGGCCAGGTTCACATGAGCGTTTCTGTGCGCAGTGTATGGTCCGCATAGCTCTGCATGCGTCATGCGTACATATCTTTAACATGGTGTACGCAGGGACATGCGGATGCATACGCATGCGTCGTTTCGTGGTGTGCGGTATTCGGCAAATTCAACGTTGCATTTTTTGAGGCATCAAATATTGAGCAATCATGCACATGCGGATGAGTGCGTCAAGAAACGCATTACTGTCTATGGGAACACATTGGTATGCAAGGACATGCGTACGCATGCATTCGATACGCATGAATACTTTAGACTGCGCATGTTCGGGAAATGATGTCACCACTTCCACCATGCACATAAAAAAGCAAACGCATGCCAAAACGCATTTAAATGCATCCACACGCAGCATTTTTTTTTTGTGTCATGCGTAAGATGATGCGGAGGCGTAAGCATGCGTTTGCACATGCAGATGATATGCTGCGCACAGAAACGCTAATGTGAACCTAGCCTAAGGCCAGAGAAACATAACTATGACATAAGCAGAAAGTTGGGTACCTGTACATGTACAGTGTTGTGATACCTGCATAATTGGGGACGCCCATGCGGTGTAGGTAATCTCCCAGGGGTTCTCTGTCTTGGTGTTGCTTCCCTGATTTTCCAGACAGATGATGTTTAAAAGCCTCTTGGTGACGGATGATGTGAGTATACGTACTTAATCATTATACCGTATGTATTTAATCTTTATATGTATTTAACCTTTGTATGTTAAAATATACAAAAGTGTACACAATCATACTATTCTTTTAATTTTGTACTTTAAAATAAAATTGCGTTTTATCGCAAGTAGTAGCCTTCTTTAAAGCCGTATCTGAACTTTAGTGTTAAAAACTTTGCAATATGCTATGTTATAGTGGGGGCATTGGGGTGGTCGCCACTAGCTTATTTCTAGTCCTGCGGTCAGGACAGGTGGGAGAGTATATGTAGACAAGCACATTTAGGCCACATTCAGTATTTGGTCAGTATTTTACCTCAGTATTTGTAAGCCAAAACCAGGAGTGGGTGAGAAATACAGAAGTGGTGATGTGCAGGGCTGCACTGGCCTTCTGGCAATTTTGGCAAATGCCAGAAGGGCCTCTCTGTTCCTGGGCCGCCTTCTCTGCTGCATTGTTAACAGAATCTGTGTCCTCAAGATGCCTATACTGTTAATAGTTGTGAGGAACACAAAGTCGCTGGCGGGCGTACCTTCTGTCTTCAGTCTGCTGGAGGCCAGCACCAAGCAGGGAATGTCAGCGGTGCAATGACGTCACTGCAGGGTGCCGCCAGCATCCACTGCGAGAATGGATAGAAGACGAGAAAGCTGTTGCGGAGGATGAGGAGTCTGGATTAGGTGAGTATAGGGATTTTTTTTTTTCGGGGGGCTGTGGGGTATCATCACGCTGTATAGGACGCTGTGAGTTGGACCATCATAGTATATAAGGTACTGTGGGGTATACAACCATACCATATAGTGTACTGATGGGGGGACCATCATACTACATAGGAGACTATGTGATGAAGCATCATACTATATGGGAGGCTGTTGGTGGCATCGTCATACTGTATATGGGCTGTGAGGTATATCACCATAATACGGTATATAAGGAGCTGTGGGGTGGACTTGAAGTTAATGTCTCCAGTGACTATGTGACTGTGGACTTCTGAATCCTCACAGAGCTCATGCGCTGTGAGGATTCTCAGGTGCCGACACTGGAAGTTGGTGATCATGTGCAGTGGTGTAACTTGAACAACATGGGTCCCAATGCAAAAGCTCTCATGGGGCCCTTAATTATTGAAAGTCTTTAATAGTTTTGGCCTTTTCATTTAGGCCAAAGGGACTTTTGAGTCCCACTAGGGTCCAAATCTCGGGTGCAACCCTCGCACCTACTCTAGATACGCCCCTTATCATGTAACCGCAAATACGAGCTTTGCATACATGCGGTCACATGCTAACTAGACGTATGCGGCCTCGCTCAATACAAGTGAATTTAACAAAGTCGAGTACAATTAGTCGGAATGTGGACGGAGGTGTGAAAATCGCTTATGGGCACATAACGGCCGCTCCCAATGCCGACACCAGTGAATCCTCACAGGATTCAGAAGTCTGAAGTTACATCGACTTTAACCTCAACCCATTTAACGATCAGTATGGTGGTATTATTATAACGGTATATGCTGGTAAGATTTGGTTATGGTTTGTTGGTATTTGTAATATTGAAATATTTTTATATTATAATTATTTAATCTTATATAGTGGTATTACTGGTATTAATAGAAATATTGGTCTTGTAGTATATCTTACTTTTCTCCATCAAGGGTAATATTAGTAATATATTATCATGTGGTGCTTGGGGGTGAGGACACAAAGGGCTTGTGTGATTTCAAATGCTAGGGCTGAATTTCAGTCCCAGTCTGTACCTGGTGACGTGTTTCTATTATACTTTTCCTCTGATCGTTCCACTCCTGGTTTTGGCTTACAAATACTGAGGTAAAATACTGACCAAATATTGACCATGTGAACGCGACTTAATAGGGACAATTACACTGCGAGATAATCGGGAATGAGTGATGTTAAGAACGCTCATTTCTTGCCGTGTAATCAGGCTGCAGATCATCCGTAAAGGAGCAAAATGCTCGTTCATTGGGTGAAATGATCGTTTTCGGCAGCGCATCGTACCGTGACATCAGGTCTCTTGTTGCCGATAACAATGGCAGCCTATGTGCATGGTGCGATCTAGTGTGATCTTCTATTGTCTGAAATACAACCCCATAGCGTTATCCCTCCTCCACCAAACTACAGCTGGCACAGTGCCGGTAACGCTCTCCTGGCATTCGCCAAACCCAGACTGGTCCATCAGACACCACATACAGAAGGGTGACTCATCACTTCATAGAACACATTTCCATTGCTCCAGAAACTATGTGTTACACAGTGTCCATTCATGTAAATGGTTTGAATAATGCTGGAAAGGACAGGTCCTCTGGAGTGAAAGACACTGTAACCTCTCACTCCAGTAACCGACTCAGGGCTCCTGGAGAGGGGACCTTCCCCTAAATTAACCCAGAATTCACTAGAAGGTTAAAGGGTTATTTTTTAAAAAAAGGTTATCCTATGAATCCTGAATAAGGCCACGTTCACTCCTGGTTTTGGCTTACAATTACTGAGGTAAAACAGTGACCAAATACTCAATGTGTGAACTTGACCTATGGGTCTCTGCAGGCCCACCCAAAATAGAGCAGACTAGTGATGAGCGAGCATGCTCCTGTGCTAACCAAATGACTTCGGTGTGCTCAAATAATATGTTCGAGACCCTGCGGCTGCATGTTTTGCGGCGGTTAGACAGCCTACAGTACTCAGGCAATCCATGCTCGGATTAGACATTATCTAAGCACGTTCACTCATCACTAGAGCAGACGTGTGCATGTTCGGCCTCTGCTCCACTCATTATCTATTGGACTGCTGAGTGCAGCGCTCAACTAGTCCCATAGACAATGAATGGAGCAAAGGTTATGCCTGCACAACTCTGCTTTATTTAGGGGGGATTCAAAGCCCCATTCTCAGGTTCTGAAGCCCTGATCGAGAATATGGTGGTTGTCTTAGTGGTCTGACCCCCTGCAAGTTGTCCCGTATCGCATAGATAGGGAATAACTTTAATGAAAATGGGTATATGAAACTAGACGAACGTTTAATGAAGGGGAGTAGTACAGAATGGGGTAGTTATTGATGGCTATCTATTACAGGGACATTTGATCAGCAATCTGATTGGTTGCCAACTTTGCACAAGTGGCCCCATAAGAAATTAATGTGAATAGTGACATGCTGTCCTTGTCTCACATTGGCACTGGCACACGTCAGGGATGCCAGCGCATAGATAGATGTCCTTTTATCTCAGCTGGCACCATGGCCTTGCTTGGTTTACCTGCAGCGATGGTGTAGAGGGAATGAGTGTGATCATTAAAGGTGTATTCTGTTATGATCCGGTGACTTTGGAGCCGCATGAACTTTCTCTGGAGTAGGTGGAAACTGTACTGACCGCAAAACCTGAACTAACACCGCAACTAGAAGTAGCCGTGGGGTGTGCCTAACAAACCCTAGACACCTCGACACAGCCGGAGGACTAAATACCCCTATAGATAGAAATAGGAATACTACCTTGCCTCAGAGCAGAACCCCAAAGGATAGGCAGCCCCCCACGAATATTGACTGTGAGTAGGAGAGGAAAGACACACACAGGCAGAAAACAGGATTCAGCAAAAGAGGCCACTCTAGCTAAATAGGGAAAGCTAGGACAGAATACTAAGCGGTCAGTATTAAAACCCTTCCAAAAATATCCACAGCAGATAATACAAAAAGTTCCACAATCTAACTAAAGACATGGAATGTATATCTGCCACTCCAGAGAATCCAACAAGACTGAGAAAATACTGACACAATCTAAGCTGGACAAAAAACACTGAATAGCACAGAATTATTAAGCACACAGCATGTGTGCCACAGAAACAAAACCAGACACTTATCTTTGCTGATTTGGCAGAAGGCAGAAGGAACCAAACCAGGACCAAAACCTCCCAACAACCATGGACAACTGGCAAGGACTAATGAATCCTGCACGCCTAAATACCCCAGTCAGAACTGCAATCAGCAGATACACCTGACCAGGACTGCAACTCAGGGACAACTGCATTACCACCTACAACCACCGGAGGGAGCCCAAAAGCAGAATTCACAACAGTATTCCCGTCACAGACATTTAGGCCATGTTCACACTTTGCGGCGTCCCTCTGCGGGTTCTCCCGCAGCGGAATTGATAAATCTGCAGGGCAAAACCGCTGCGGTTATCCCTGCAGATTTATCGCGGTTTGTTCCGCGGTTTCCGCTGCGGGATTACTCCTATACTATTGATGCTGCATATGCAGCAATATGCAGCATCACTAGTAATATTAAAAATAATAAAATTTGGTTATACTCACCCTCCGATGTCCAGATCTCCTGGGCGCTGCACCCGGCGCTCCGGTTCCAAAGATGCTGTGCCGAGAAGGACCCTTCGTGACGTCACGGTCATGTGACCGCGGCGTCATCATGGTCATGTGACCGCGACGTCACCGCAGGTCCTGTTCGCACAGCAACTCTGACCGGTCGGCCGCGTGCAGCGCTGAGAGGTGAGTATAACATGATTTTTTATTTTTATTCTTTTTTTTACCCCAAATATGGTTCCCAGGGCCTGGAGGAGAGTCTCCTCTCCTCCACCCCGGGTACCACCCGCACATTAACCGCTTACTTCCCGCAATGTGGGCACAGCCCCATGCGGGAAGTAAGCGGTTCAAGGCATTTCTATGTGTGCAGAATCGCTGCGATTCTGCACAAAGAAGTGACATGCTGCGGGTTTTAAACCGCTGCGTTTCTGCGCGGTTTTTCCCGCAGCATGTGCACAGCGGTTTGCGGTTTCCATAGGGGTTGCATGTAAATGGAAACGCTATGGAAACTGCTGCGGACCCGCAGCATCAAAATCGCCGCGGATCTGCGGTAAAAACCGCAAAGTGTGAACATGGCCTTATGGCATATCCAGTAGAGATAAGCAAATCGATTTGCAGGACCCTGGTCCAGGAGCTATGTCAATATTCCATGGTCAGGGATGGTTGCCCTGAATACTGTATCTTATCTGCCGGCATCCCCGGTGCCTCTTCTGATTAGTAAGGCTACGTTCACATTAGCGTTATGCGGCGCAGCGTCGGGCGCAGCCGCGGCGACGCATGCGTCATGCGCCCCTATATTTAACATGGGGGCGCATGGACATGCGTTGTCTTGCGTTTTGTGACGCATGCGTCATTTTGGCGCAACTGTCAGGGCGCAGAGGACGCTGCATGATGCAGTTTTTTCTGCGCCAAAAATCATGCAGAAAATTAACGCATGCGTCACAAAACGCTGCGTTGTGCATGCGTTTTGCATGCGTCGTGCGTTGCGTCGCCGACGCTGCGCCGCACAATGCTAATGTGAACGTAGCCTAAGCTTGTCGTGATGCACGCATAATGTTGCGCAGGGCTACTAATTAGACGAGGCGTTGGGAATGATGCAGGTAGTAGGAAGTTTGCAAGGTTGCTGTCTGGGGGCCACGGACTACTGATGTGGACACTGGACCTGAGTCCAGAGAATCGATTTGCTCACCTCTTGGATGAAGATGGCTCTTACTACAGTTATTGCTTTTCTACTCATTCTGTGTAACACAGGGGCCCCCTATTGGTCACCAGTTACAACTGCAACTTCTGCCTTTTCCGACACCTACACCGCTGGATTAAAATAATATGATTCTAATCCGCAAGGACTCTCGTTACATCGCCCCTACCAATTCTCATTCCATTGTATTAAAGCAGGCATCTGTGTGCCGCCGGCAGATAAACCTGGTGATTTCATGGAAGGCACATTTATGGAGCCATCTAATTGAAACTGTAATGCACATCCTGAGAAAGCGGGATCATGCAGATATCATTTTGCAAGCAAGAGAATTGATTTGAGCCTTTGTGGGTTGCATGAAAAAATCGGGCACCTCGGGGGGGGTCTAGACGAGGCGGAGCGCTGACGATGGTGTGGTGGGCAGGGGGCACAGTGACGGCAAGATGTATAATATAATTAAGTATTGGAGGGAATTTGCTCATGGGACTTCATAGATACCATGCGCATGGAGAACAGGAGGAACTAAGACTTGTGGATATGTGGAATAAGGGCTGGACCTAATATACTGAGTAGAAAAATATGGACTACGAGGATCTTTTGGGTCCCCTAGGCTCTAGGGCCTGGGTGCGACTGCATCCCTTGCACCCAACTGACTCACCCCACAGGATAGTGTGGCCCTATACCTGTGGAAACCTCCATGCATTTGTGCCTAGTGTTACATTTTGCCCATATTAAGAAGGTTTGGTGATGTCTATGTTCTTGGATAACTACTGATTTCTGAAACAAAGGGGTTCAATAGAGCTTTCTACCCCCTTTACTACAAGGACTTATACAGCTACCCAAGAGGGATGCCATGCTGATAACCAGCCACTCACCTGACATCACCAACAGCCGGATCCAAGACGCCCAGGTCTACATCTTTGCCATCCATTCTTTCTAAAGTGTGTTTTCCTTCTTGAACAGGAAGTGAACAGCGGCTGCCGGAGAAGAGACCGTCAGTCATAATTACGTGATTCTATATACTCCTAACAGGTTGTTTGCCAGCAAACTTTAAGGAAAGTCGTAGAAGCGTGAGGATACGTAAGCTGTGTACTTTGGGTGGGGGTGCACATTTGGCCGCTGACTGTAACCCATCCATTATTTAGCTGCGGGAATACAGTACAGAACCCACAGTGTAACTCTTCTTTGGCAAGTGTTGTTCCTGCTAACAGAGGACTCGAGAAGATCCTGCCAACTATATAATAGCAAACAGCAAGCTGTGGGGAGAAAAGGACATCTATGTACACATGAACTGGCGCTACAGATGTTTATATCACTGTGCTGGGCAATGGGGACGTAATGTGAACAATTAACCCGTGACTGCACCCTAAGCAAGGTTACAATTGTGCTCAAAAGTTTACATACCCCAGCAGAATTTTTGCTTTCTTGGCCTTTTTCCAGAGAATATGAATGATAACACCAAAACTGTTTCTCCACTCATGGTTAGTGGTTGGGTTAATCAATTTATTGTCAAACTACTGGGTTTAAATCATAATAACAACCCAAAACATCCAAATGACCCTGATCAAAAGTTCACATACCCCAATTCTTTATACCTTTTATTGCCCCCTCTAACATCAATGACAGCTTGAAGTCTTTTGTGGTAGTTGTGGATGAGGTTCTTTATTTTCTCAGATGGTAAAGCTGCCCACTCTTCTTGGCAAAAAGCCTCCAATTCCTGTAAATTCCTTGGCTGTCTAGCATGAACTGCACGGTTGAGATCTCCCCAGAGTGGCTCAATGATATTGAAGTCAGGAGACTGAGATGACCACACCAGAACCTTCACTTTGTTCTGCTGTAGCCAATGACATGTCGACTTGGCCTTGTGTTTTGGATCGTTGTCATGTTGGAATGTCCAAGTACATCCCATGCTCAGCTTCCGGGCTGATGATTTCAAACTTTCCTCCAGTATTGCTGATAACATGCTGTATTCATCTTTCCTTCAACTTCGACCAAGTTTCCTGCGCCTTTGTAGCTCACACATCCCCAAAACATCAGCGATCCACTTCTGTGCTTCACAGTAGGAATGGTTTTCCTTTCATCATAGGCCTTGCTGACCTCTCTCCAAATGTAACGATTATGGTTGTGGCCAAAAAATTCAATTTTGGTCTCATTACTCCACATTACCTTGTTCCAGAAGTTTTGAGGCTTGTCTCTGTTCTGTTTTGCGTATTGTAGGTGAGATACTTTGTGGCATTTGCACAGTAATGGCTTTCTTCTGGCGACTCGACCATGCAGCCCATTTTTCTTCAAGTGCCTCCTTATTGTGCATCTTGAAACAGCCACACCACTAGTTTTCAGACAGTCCAGTATTTCAGCTAATGTTATTTATGGGTTTTTCTTTGCATCACAAACTATTTTCCTGGCAGTTGTGGAGGAAATTTTTGTTGGTCTACCTGACTGTGGTTTCATGGTTTTGTTTTCACAGAGCCCCTGATTTTCCATTTGTTAATCACAGTTTGAACGCTGATGACTGGCTTTATCAATTACTTGGATATCTTTTTGTATCCCTTTCCTGTTTTATACAGTTCAACTACCTTTTCCCATAGATCCGTTGACAAGTCTTTTGCTTTCCCCATGACTCGCAATCCAGAAACATCAGTGGCTGGATGAAAGATGCAAGAGTCTGTCTGGATCCCAGAAACTCGCTCAGCTTTATGCACACAAATTGATTACAAGCAAACAGGTCACAGGTGAGGATGGTACCTTTAGTAACCATTCAAACCCATTTGTGTTAACTTCTGGTCATGTTATCAGGCCAAAATCACCAGGGTATGTGAACTTTTGATCAGGGTCATTTGGATGTTTTGGGTTGTCATGATTTAAAAAGAGCTCAGCTGTTCTAAGGTCCCTGTCCGCATTCTGTGCTCTGCAGTTTCAAAGTACCATCTTGCATATTTAGTTCTGCTGTTCATCAACCAAGGTGCCATCCAGTATACTCAGCTCCAGGTGCCTTCCCGACACTGCAGCCAGCTTACCTCTAGCCATCATCAGCTACTTCAGCCTTCTTTGTTCCGGCTAGTTCTCCTCGATTCCTCTTCCTCAAATTTTGGTGCCTGCTGCATTCCATCTTCTCAACTGGATCAAAGACTTTGAGGATCCACCTCGTCAGGTGAGACATAACATTTAGGAGGTCTACTCTTATTTTGTAACTGAGAAAGAGAACCGTGCGCACCACTATATGAGGTGCCAGGGTAGGCTCCAACTCCGTTAACAATAATAATAAGAAGCCCGGCACTCAACTTTGAAGTGATCAATCAACGGTTTGGAGAGATCAAAGGAACCATAACTGATTTAATGAGCCATTCGCAGTATCACTGTACCGTCCGTGTGTACTTACACGTGCATGGCTTAATCTTTGAGACAAGCATATGCTACTGGCAGGATCAACCAGGTAGTTAATCAGTTATGGTTCCTTTGATCTACTTTATCTCATCCCCAGTTCTTCCTACGAATGCGGCGCCCCTTTAAACCACCATCACACAGAGGAGCAGATATGAAGACTCAGTCATTTCATTTGGAGGTTTTTATTTTTCTATTATTAACTTTCTAATTTCCCGACTGACTGGCTGCCTGGTAGAGACGATGCAGAAAATTACTTCTACCTATGATGAGACATGGCTGTCCCCCAGTGCAGCCCCCTCCTGCCTTACCTGAGCAGTATATCACAGGGAGTGTCTATTCTTCTCTGCATTTACAGACACTTGCATTGTTCCAGTTCATTTCATAAGTCACAGTGTTCCAGGAGCTGCTCTGAGTCCCCGGTGTCACCTCCCTCTACACACAGGGATCACGCTGACCCGACTGAAAAAGGCCAGGTTCATTATGACCACTTCTATCTGACCCTTTCCTTCTATAAAAAAATGAATGCAAGTCATCACTTAAAGTTTAACTAAACTTTCACTACTTTTTTGACATGGTGTAGCCCCTCTGAAGCCCTGTTGATCAATGTGGATTTTGCAGCAGAATCCTCTCCGAAATCCATGTACCGAGTCTGAAGGTACATTCATGCTTTTTTATGAGGATTTTGACATGTATTCTGCTCCAAAAGGCTGCCGTCACACTAGCAGTATTTGGTCAGTATTTTACATCAGTATTTTCCTTCTGTCATCATTGGGCAGAAAAGTATTCACATCGACATCAGTATTTGTAAGACAAAACCAGGAATGGAACAATTAGGGGAAAAGTATAATAGAAACACGTCACCACTTCTGCATTTATCACCCACTCCTGGTTTTGGCTTACAAATACTGATGTAAAATACTGACCAAATACTGCTAGTGTGACGGCAGCCAAATTCCTATCAAAAACTTCGTCAAGCACTCTTTATGGGCATGTTCATAAAGAGTTTTTGGTGCAGAAACTCTCCAAATCCTCCTTCAAATCTCAAAACTCCTCAAAATCAAGTTTCTGCTCTAAAAACTGTTCAATAAGATCTTGTGCACATACCCTAAAGAAGCTTTCAGAAACTTCAGAGTATGGTCACAGGGAATTTTGGTTTGGGAGTCATGTTTTCCGTGAAGCACTTTTGAAGAGATTTTTGAAGTATTTTTTTCTATGAACTTTTTTAGTATTTTGACTTGACAGTTTGGAGAATGTGCATTAGTGAGTGTTCATATTGAGGTGTTTTTGATGAGTTTTCGGGGAAGAAACTCTCCCAATATTATGAGGAGTTCAAAAACCTTGAGTTTTATTGGAGAATTGGATTATGTGTACACGTCATAATTTTTTCCAGGTCAAAGCGCTTCAGGAGAATGCTGGTGGTCGTTTTCCTGAGGTGGCTTCTCTGTCGTTCTTGCTGCATCTCTGCCGGTGGTGGCTTTCAGTCTATATTGTTAATTAGGGCGCAGTCAGGTGACCGTATAAATTGGACCACAATGCACGGACTGGTTGGAGGGTCTCCTGACCCAAGCATGACTTCTTCATAAAAATATATGAAGCTGTCACGTTCGAGCTGGGAGACCAGCTGACCAGTCCGTGCATTCTGGTCTGATCTCGGTCCGATTTGTATGGTCGTCTGACAGCGCCCTTATAGAGAGATTAATGTGCGTCACTTTTTAACTGCTGAATTGGGAAGCATTTTAAAAACGGCTATGTCATTTTGACCTTGCCATGCATTATGCCCACTTTATGGGGCTATTTTCCGGGCGGAATCCCTCTGAAATTGACGGTGTTCTCTTACCCATGGAGAGTTTCTGCTCTGAAAATACCCTAAAATAAGCAGCATGCCTGCTTTTTTTTGCAGTTTTCAAAACCTCGTTGGAAACTAAAAAGATTTTGGCTTAGGATGTGGATTTTGGAGCAGATCTGCTTTAACATTTTCATCCAAAAACTCATTGTGAATGAAGCCAAATCTAAACTACAGGAGCGCATGCAGGTAATAGTTAACTTGGGAGCTGGCACAGACGTGACATTGCAGGTACTGGGGCCGTGTTTCTGTGTGAAGCTGAGCCAGACACAGATCATGAGGTTGTATTACAATTTCAATTGAATCTTTGCTCCCAGAGGCCCCTATGTACAAGGCAAACTCATTCTGCATTCAAAAGAGTGGTCTCAGAGCACAGCAGACGCCCCCTGGGTATTTTTGGAACTAATTAAGAGAGAAAGAGAAATTAAAAAAACAAACCAGAAGCAGAAACGCTTTCTCAGCCATCAACTTACACTGCTAAATATTAGAGAACCGGGGAGAGAGAAAGGAAGTAATAGGTACGAGGCGACTCGCCTTAATGACTCCTTCTCAGATAAGCTGAATTGACACAACAAGGCGCATTTCTAAAAAGCGAAAGTGTCATTTCAACAATCTTTTTTTCTTGTTGGCAGCTTGGTGCAATTTGTATGTGACATAAGGACAAATTCACCAAAAATATTGCACAATTGTAGTGTCATTCATGGGCAAATGTCAGGGACTGAAGGGTCATGGTGTCCTGGGTACACTACTGCACAAGTTAGGCCGTGTTCACATGAGTGTATATCAAATCGTCCGTTTTACCTCCAGAAAAAAATGTTGATTTTTCATCCGTGTTGTCATCTGTGTGTCCGTTTTTATGTCCGTATGCCATCCGTGTTTCCGTTTTTATGTCCATATGCCATCCGTGTTTCCGTTTTTATGTCCATATGCCATCCGTGTGTCCGTTTTTATGTCCGTATACCATTTGTCTGTCCGTTTTTATGTCCGTATGCCATCCGTGTGTCCGTTTTTTGTCTGCACACCATTCGGGTGTCCGGTTTTATGTACGCATGTCATCTGGGTGTCCGTTTTTTATGTCTGCACACCATTCGGGTGTCCGGTTTTATGTCCGCATGTCATCTGGGTGTCCGTTTTTTATGTCTGCATGCCATTTGGGTGTCTGATTTTATGTCCGCATGCCACCCCGGTGTCCATTTTAATGTCCGTATGCCATCCGTGTGTCCATTTTTTATGTCTGCATACCATCTGTATGTCAATTTTTTTTATGTCTGCATACCATCCAGGTGTCCATTTTTTATGTCCGGATGCCATCCGTGTGTCCGTTTTTTATGTCCAGATGCCTTTTGTGTGTCTTTTTATGTCCGTATGCCATCCGTGTGTCCATTTTTTATGTCTGCATACCATCCGTGTGTCCGTTTTTTACGTCCAGATGCCTTTTGTGTGTCTTTTTATGTCCAGATGCCTTTTGTGTGTCTTTTTATGACCATATGCCATCCATATGCATTTTTTATGTCTGCATAACATCAGTGTGTCCGTTTTTTATGTCCAGATGCCTTTTGTGTGTTTTTTTATGTCCGAATGCCATCCGTGTGTCTTTTTTATATCCGCATGATCAAAACTGATAGGATATGGACACCACAAAAACCAATGCAAGTCAGTAGGGTAATTCACATGAACATTTCTACACATGAATCGATAGTCTACGTGAAAAAAATCTCAGCAGGCACTACTTTGATCCGTATTCTGGATCAGACTCACTGATTATAAGTCAATGGGTGTGTAAAGAAAAGGATCATATAGGGGTTACCATCCATACGTCATGCGTTTTACGCAGATACCTAACAATGATAAAGATAGGAAACTGTATTTGTCCTTAATTATCTATTAAATTGTTCATATAAAAACGGATGCCGTACAGATGTACAGAATAGGCACACGGATGAAGAATTGTCAGTTTTTTCGGAAAGTAAAAAGAATCATTTCCATAAGCTTGTGCTAACCTGGCCTTATAATAAGTGAGTCTGATCCAGAATCAAAGTAGGGAATGCTGCAATTTTTTGGTTACACACAGAACATCAATGATCTAACACATTGACTTGCATTGGTTACCGTGCTGTCCGAATGCTATCAGTTTTGCATGCAGCACACGAAAGTTTAATACGTTCATCTTAAAAAGCCCTTACACAATTTTTTTTTAATTAAATATGTGTATATGTGCATGTAATGTAGTTTTAATGTATTCATATTCTCATCAGAGACGTAGCTTGGGTTTTGTTTGGGGGGGGCAAAACTTCTGAGTGGGCCCCTAACCAGGTAACCCTGATTACAACTATGTTGGCGCACCCCAATTGTGGGTATAGGAGAACCTCAGCAGACGACAGCGCTGTTACTAAGAAAAATCTCTGTAAAAAGACCAACACTGATATTACTGCCATACGGTGACATATAGTGGTAGATACCAGTGCTGCAGAATATATAAGAGATCACAGCACAGTTACAGATGATGACTTACTGCTGATGTTCTTTCTGATGGAATCGTTCACTTTTTTCATCTTTTCCATCTGGCCCAGCCCGCCATGACAACTTCTTCCAGCCACGACTCGTCTGCAAAGTTTACAACAAAGTCACAATTGATTTCTCACATTTCCAGCACCATCCCCATCAAATCCCAACCGACACAAACACCTTAGGCTACGTTCACATTAGCGTTGTGCGACGCAGCATCGGGCGCCACTGCGTCGCCGCATGCGTCATGCACCCCTATATTTAACATGGGGGCGCATGGACATGCGTCGCACTTGCGTTTTGTGACGCATGCGTCCCTGCAGCGCACGCGTCCGGGCGCACAGGACGCAGCAAGTTGCATTTTTGGTGCGTCCAAAATCAAGCAAAAAAAGGACGCATGCGTCACAAAACGCTGCGTTGTGCATGCGTTCACATTTGCGTTGTGCGTTGCGTCGCCAACGCTGCGGCGCACAACGCAAATGTGAACGTAGCCTTATCCTGCTGGTATCCCAATGCTGAGCCGCTGCTGCCATATGTGTCCCTATTACTGCATCTACTGTGTGGTACAGTGTGAAATCTAACAGGTGAAAGAACCCTCTGGAATATATTAATGCCCTGTGCAAGTACCACAGAAAACAGTGCCCACGTTTGGTCCCCTAGAAAGTAATAATGCCCTCTGTGTGCCCCTTTCACAGTCACAGTAATCTTAGTTCCCCTATAACAATAAGTGCACACTTAATAATGTCCCGCGTCTCCCCCTGCACAGCTCTCCTATACACAGTATAATGACCTCTCACTGTATTGTACCCACCACAAAGTATACTGACCCCTTAGTAGCCCCAACTGTTTGATGACCCCATCACTGTATGATGGCCCCCACACTGTACAAAGACCCCCACATTAGCTCCCACACTGTATGATGGCCCCCTCACTCTGATAGCCCCATAAATAGCCTCCATATGGTATAATATGTACCCCATAGTCCTCCATATAGCATAATGCACTCCTCATAGGCCTCTATATAGTATAATGCACTCCCCATAGGCCTCTACACAGTATACTGCACTCCTCATAGGTCTCTATATAGTATAATACACTCCCCATAGTCCTTCATATAGTATAATGCACTCCCAGTATGGTATATGGTATAATGCACTGCTTATAGGCCTCTCTATAGTATAATGCACTCTCCATAGGCTTCTATATGGTATAATGCACTGCACATAGGCCTCCATATATTATAATGCACTCTCCATAGGCTTCCATATGGTATAACTCACTGCCTATAGGCCTCTATATGGTATAAAGCACTCTCCATAGGCTTCCACATGGTATAACACACTGCCCATAGGCCTCTATATAGTATAATGCACTCTATATGCTCCAATATGGTATAACGCACTGCTTATAGGCCTCTAAATAGTATAATGCACTCTCCATAGGCTTCCACATGGTATAATGCACTGCCCATAGGCCTCTATATAGTATAAAGCGCTCTATAGGCTTTCATATGGTATAATGAAGTGCCCATAGCCCTCTATATAGTATAATGTACTCTCCTTAGGCTTCCATATGGCATAATGCATTGCCCATAGGCTTCCATATAGTATAAAGCACTCTTCGTAGGCTTCCATATGTTATAAGGCACTGCCCATAGTCCTTCATATAGTATAATGCACACTCCATAGGCCTCTATATAGTATAATGCACTCCCTATAGGCTTCCATGTGGTATAATGCACTGCCCATAGGCCTCCATATAGTATAATGCACTCCCCATAGGCCTATATATAGTATAATGCACTCCCCATAGGCCCCCCACTCTGGTGCTCGCGAGCCCCAGAGGGGCCCGGCGGCAGTGCAGGGAGATTGGGTCTCTCTGCTCTGCCGCAGAGTTTAACTGTATGGACACCCTTTCCATGCCAGTACAGTTAACAGTAGCATAGCTCTGGGTGGGCCCCTCATAGCATGGGGTCCAGGGCGACTAACCCCCATTGCCCTGCTGCGCTGATTCTAACCTACCACTGCATTCTCTGATGTCAAGTGCCGTTCTGCTCCTCTTCTCAGTGATGTAACCGTGATTCCAACTAGCCGGCTCACTCCGGAAGTTTCTTTTACAATGAAAGCCAGTTCTGTTCTGCGGTTCTCTGTACATGGCCTGTGCAGACTCGTTTGAGAGGGATTCTGTCCCGTCTCTGTCTTCAGCTTCAAGACACATCCAGACTGGTGCACGCGGTCTGTGCATTCACCAGCTAACACATTTGCCTCTGCTACATCCAGCAGCCGGACACTTCCTCTGGAGACTATCAGTCCATGAAGCTACTTCCTGGTTCTTAGCAAAACCCTGCAGGCACATCTAATCAACACCCCTCCCAGCTCACCCCCCTGCGCAGAACTGGGATTTAGTCCTGTCCTTCCCAGCTATGCTACAATAAATATATACGGTATCCACATTTAATGAAAAATATATATTCAGGGGAGGACTTCTTCATCCATATGTCATGCGTCTTTCATGGATCCACTGCAATTATAAAGACAGGAAAATATATTTGACCTTTATTATTTATTAAATTGATGATGCAAAAAAACGGTGACGTACGGATAGAAAAAACAGACACACAGATTGCATATGTATGAAAATTAGTCATTTTGGGGGGATAGAGGGGGGTGTAACGCAGATGATGTTGCATATGCTATTGTGAAACTTGTCTTAAAGCAGTGGTTGATGGGCTTACATGCTGGTAGCTCCCTGCTTGCCAGTATCTTCCCTCCCCTGTAACCTAAAGATCTGCCCCCAAAGAATCCTGTGAGCCACACCTCATGGGAAAGGCCATAAAAATTAGGATTAAATAAAAAGACCAGTATCTCTGGAATCCTATGCCGAATTAACGAAAAAATCACTTCGGGAAGTATACACTGATTTCTACAGTGTTGCAGTACTTTGCTCTTTTCTTTGACACAATGATTTATTTTTGGAATTTTTGGAACAACAGAAGACCCTTATAGCCATTGGTGTCTGATGTGTAACAGATAAGGCAAACAGACATTTTCCGTTTTCTGTTTGTATGATGAAGCAGAAGGCTGGAATTATTTAGCACAAATATAACCAAAACAATTCTAAAAAGAAATAAAAGTTTTAGGCTGTGTACACATTTGCAATGGAGGCACTGTTGCAAATTCCAGCAGAATCGGGGCCAGATGTACCGTATGTGCCAATGATAGGACCCATTGTAAGCATAGCAGAAGATGGAAACAAAAAATGGCCAACAAAACACTCATTTTTTGGGTGATAAGATCGTCTTTGCGGGTAGAAAAACTGTGTAAGTACGGGATGTGCTGACAATAACATGATGCAAGAATATGATACATAACACAATGATCACAGTAAAGATCGTTCTGTTTCCATCAGCACTTGTAAACCAGTGAAGCGCCAATCTACTTGCATATAGTCCATCAGCGCTCAATAATGGGCCAATTCAGATCAGAAACTAGACATGTAAACGCACGCAGATACATACATATATCAGAATGCCTAACTATAGTTCCTACATCTGTATAGGAGGCCATAATACAGAAGCTCCAGACTGAAATAAATACAGTCCCCCGACAATCCAGACCCCAGCCAATAAGTCCCTATTTATAGACCATAGATCTGTCCTTTATACAGACCTTGGCCCAGTCTCTCTCAATATACAGTACATACCATTAGACCTCAAACCAAACACCCATTTACAGACCCCAAACCAGATGACCCCCAGTTTAAAGATCCCGGGCCTATGTACAGTCCTCAGACCAGAATCTTCTGGATACAGCCCTCAGCCCCCTCCAGGTACTGATCTAAGACAAGACTAGCTTAGACATCTCAAAGCCTTTTTTACCCCTATTCTGTAAGCGCTGAGTTCCCTGACAATTGGCGAATGGGATTTTATATAAATGGAGATCACTATGGGGAAGTATCTCCTGTATGACAAATTCGGCACTGTGTTGTACTTTCTATGATAAACAGACTTGAAGTTCGCGTGTTGACCAGGGGTTTTCCTGGCACTATGTTTTTAACTTTAAAAAATGATCTGCTGTCTCTATAATGAGCTTCGTAATTATTGGTTACCTTTATTTTCATTTTTTAGCTCCCTTCAGCCATAGTTGTGTTTTTTCATTGTACACATCCAGACCTTCTAGCCAGCTCTCTATCAGTCCCTCTAGAGGCAGAGCTCACACACTCCCACCCTCTGTACCCACTCTTACCTACAAAGCACCATCCTTAGACTCCTATACGGTCTCAAGAGAGGGTAAATAGCTGTACTCAGTTTTTCCTTCCTAAAATACCTCCCACTTTACCTAGAATGTGTTCAGACTTCCCTATGGTTACTGATGTTAGAGTAGCTGACACTGGCTCATTGTACTATATGAGATACGAGTCATATAATGTACATAGTTCCCAACAGTGGGACAGTCCTGAATTTGGGAGAACTGTCTCGCGGTCCTTGGAAGGTCAGGACCAGTACAGTATATAAAACTGAGTTAATTGCTTAGTAGTTTCTCCTGCTCTTTCCGTCTCTTGAGGAGGACCAACCATCTATGTCCTCTGTACATACTTCTATTCATTATTTAATTCTCGTTTCCTGAAGTTTAGTTTCCCCAGAATTTGAACACCCAACCTGTATCATTGGAGGCAGCAGCACTAGCCATTGGCTACAGCGCTAAATCTGAGAGAATTTTCTGTACCTGAATGTGCATAATATTCTTCTTCTGTACAGGCGCACTATACCAGTGCATTTTTTCATACATGAATTACTTTCCATGAATATAATATATACACACTTTTTTATCACTATTATTATCTAATCCCATCTGTGTGTTAGGGGTCGAGTTCCCGCCTCTGCACAGGGGGAATCTCGAACCATCTCCGCTGCGGTCTCCCATTCTTCTCCAGCCGCAGTGGAGTCATCGGTCCCTGCGTCTGGCTCAGCCTGATACGGTGCAGCTGGTTACTGCTGCCTTTCCAGGCTCAGCCATTGTAGCCAGTACTGGTCAGCGGGAGCAGACATCTCTGGGACTAAGTCCTGCTTTTCCCCTTCTGAGCATGCCTAGGGTAAGTCCTCTCATTGGAGGTCGGGGGTCACATGCTTAGGTACTACAGCAGCTCCCATTGGTCCTCTAGGAAGGTCCTGAAGTGGCTCAGGTACTGTAGCAGCTCCCATTGGTCCTCTAGGAAGGTCCTGTAGTTGCTGCACTAGTATCAACTAAGTTGTGTGTTCTGCGCCAGTGTGGTCATGTGTATGTGGTTTCAGGGTTTGGCTGAATTAAGCCCCTAGAATACTGGCACCTCCGGTGAGGAGTTTTGTGTGAGTGCATTCAGGGCCCAGCTGAAATAAGCCCCTAGAATACCGGCACCTCCTGTGAGGAGTTTTGCGTGTGCTATTCTGACTGCATGACCACTGTTCGCTCTATTTGGTAGCTGTGTTCCTCTGTGAGGTTAACAAGGCACAGCGTTCTCTTGCCTTAAGTGACTCTGTGAAGTAACAGAGTTAACTTATACCGCCATATAGTACCGTCAGTTACTAGCAGCGGGTTTTACTCCTGCACGGTGGACCCCGGGTTGCGAACGCACCTATTTCTCCATAAATATATATTTGGTGCGTTCCGCCGAACCCTAACATAATACTAGCACCAGGGTCTGGCTAGTAAATGGTGGATAAACAGCAATCTTTGCGGTGCATCCAGCAGCTGGAGGGTAGGTTGACGGCTCTCGAGCGCTGAACCTCAGCAGTGGATGTTACCGCAGTTGCTGTTCAGGCTGCTAGCGTGGCTGCAGCAACCTTGTCCACTGCCACCCCTGTTCCGACTCTTTCTCGCCTCCCGCTACAGAGAAATTTTCTGGAGATAGTAAAGCTTGTAGGGGTTTCGTGAGCCAGTGCTCTACACATCTTGAGCTTCTGGCGATCATGTGGTGCAGAGTGCTTCGCTGTTCCTGAGCACTCTGAAACAGGTCTTTTTAGGACCTCGAGTCACCCATGATACGGTGCTCCAACTGTTGGCATTGACTCAGGGCTCGTCCTTGGTCAGCCATTTTGCCATCCGCTTCCGTACCCTAGCATTTGAGCTGGAGTGGTCGGACAAAGCCCTTATCCCTATATTTTGGAGGGGACTGGCTGACCACGTGAAGGATGCTCTGGCCACTAGGGAGTTTCCCGCCACACTGGAGGAGTTAATAACTGTGTCCACTCGTATTGACCTCCGTTTTCACGAGCGGAGGTTAGAGCGAGTCCAGTGTAGGCAGAGGTTTCGGCTGGCTTCCACCTTCGCCAAACCTTTGGAATCTCTGGTCCTGGTTCCTGAGTCGCATGAGGCCATGGAAGTGTCACGAGCGGGATCTAAGTCCCGGACCATTCGTGCACTCACGGTCTGTCATGTTTGCCAGCGGTCAGGACATCTTGCCACCAGATCTCCCCAGCGGTCGATGAAACGTCAGCGTCTAGTGGTAGTAGGTGGAGGTACACTAGACACGGCGATGTTTGCCTCCAAATTGTCCTTTAAGGGGACAATTACTATAGGCTCATTCTCCCACTCGGTAGAGCTCTGCGTGGATTTTGGGGCGGAGGGCAATTTTATGTCTTCTGCCTTCGCCCAACGTCACGCAATTCCCCTGGTAATGCTAGCTCAACCAGTTACCTTACGAGTGGTGAATGGGTCGACAATGCCCTCTCAGATAACACCCCAGACCATCCCTTTCACTCTGTCCATGTCCCCGGGGTTGAGTCTATCCGTTATCTCTCCCGGAGACAGAGACAATATCACAGTACATCCAGGAAAATTTGGCAAGAGGATTCATTAGGAAGTCAGTGTCACCTGCAGGGGCTGGGTTCTTCTTCGTGCAGAAGAAGAACGGGGAACTACGTCCATGTATAGACTACAGGGGTCTTAACGCCATCACCATTAAGAATAAATATCCCCTGCCAGGGATGGGCACTATGAATATCTAGTGATGCCCTTTGGGCTCTGTAATGCCCCAGCCATTTTCCAAGACTTTGTAAATGATATATTCCGGGATATGCTTTCCACCTCGGTTGTAGTCTATCTGGATGATATCCTCATCTACTCTCCAGATATTGACTCCCACCGGAGAGATGTTTGCAAAGTCTTCGACCTCTTACGAGCTAATTCCCTCTACGCCAAGTTGGAGAAATGTGTGTTTGAGCAGGAGTCCTTACCTTTCCTTGGCTATATCATCTCCCCCCAGGGATTGGCTATGGATCCTGCCAAACTACAGGCTGTGATGGACTGGCATGAACCCCATTCTCTTAAAGCGGTGCAGCGCTTTATGAGGTTCATTAACTATTATCGCCAGTTCATTCCTCATTTCTCAACTTTGGTAGCTCCCTTGGTAGCCCTCAACAAGAAGGGAGCAAATCCCAAATTGTGGTCTGAGGAGGTCTCCAAGGCCTTCACTTCTGTTAAGTCCCATTTTGCTAGCGCTCCCATCCTACATCGCCCCAATGTAGATAAGCCGTTTATAATGGAGGTGGATGCCTCTTCCGTTGGTGGAGCAGTCCTCTTTCAAAAGGATGCTCAAGGTTGGAAGCATCCTTGCTTCTTCTTTTCCAAGACCTTCACACCAGCGGAGAGGAATTATTCCATTGGTGACAGGGAGTTGTTAGCAATAAAGTTGGCCTTCTCTAAGTGGAGACATCTTTTGGAGGGGGCTCGCTTTCCTTTCCAAGTATTCACAGACCACAAGAATTTGGTTTACCTACAGACAGCCCAGCGGTTAAATTCTTGCCAGGCCAGATGGTCCTTGTTCTTCTCCCGGTTCCATTTCACCCTCCATTTCCTTTCCGGGGAGAAGAACATTCGTGCCAACGCTCTTTCTTGCTCCGTTGTATCATCATCTGAGGAGGAAGAGGAGCCTCGGCTTATTGTCCCTACCGAGAGTCTGAGAACTGTGGCCCTGGTTTCGCTAGAGTCTTTGCCTCCAGGCAAGACTTTTGTACCATCCAGTCTGCGTCCAGAGGTTCTCTCTTGGGCTCACTTGTCCAGGGTGAGTGGACATTTTGGGTCCAAAAGGACATCTGAGCTACTGGTGAGGACATA
Source organism: Ranitomeya variabilis (assembly GCF_051348905.1). Taxonomy (NCBI): domain Eukaryota; kingdom Metazoa; phylum Chordata; class Amphibia; order Anura; family Dendrobatidae; genus Ranitomeya; species Ranitomeya variabilis. Next base: position 545,523,036 of record NC_135235.1, on the reverse strand, counting down.
CTGGTGGCCGCATATGGCCTGTGACGTCGCAGACTATGTTCGGGCGTTTGTCTCCTGCGCCAAGAACAAGTCTCCTCGTCAATGGCCAGCTGGGTTGCTTTACCCCCTGCCGGTGGCGGACAGGCCCTGGGAGATGGTCAGGATGGATTTTGTGGTGGGCTTACCCAAGTCTCCTAGCTGCACCATTATTTGGGTGATCACCGACCATTTTTCCAAAATGGTGCGCTTGGTGCCTCTTCCACGGCTACCTTCTGCACGGGCGCTGGCAGCATTGTTTATCAAACACATCTTTCGCCTACACGGTATGCCGGACAAAATTGTCAGTGACCGGGGTCCCCAGTTTGCATCTCAAATCTGGAGAGAGCTTTGTCGTCTACTCAGCATTGAGTTGAATCTCTCCTCTGCATATCATCCCGAGATGAATGGGTTGGTAGAGAGGGCCAATCAGACTCTGGTCACAAATCTACGTCATTTTGTTCCTTCCAGGCAGGATGACTGGGCATCCTTGCTACCATGGGCGGAGTTTGCGCTTAACAATACCGTAGCCGACTCCACCAGTCAGACTCCATTCCTCCTTAATTTCAGCCAGCATCCGCGTGTCCCTGTGCCCATGCCCGTGTTTTCTACCGACTCCAGGGTGGCAGACTGGGCTGTGGAGGCACGGAACATTTGGGACCGAACTCAGGATGCCATTCGGGCCTCCAAGGAGAGAATGAGGTCCTCCGCCGATGCTCATCGGCGCCCCGCTCCGACCTTTGCTCCTGGCGACTTAGTGTAATAATAATAATAATCTTTATTTTTATATAGCGCTAACATATTCCGCAGCGCTTTACAGTTTTGCACACATTATCAGTGTGGCTCTCCGCCCGTAACATCAGGCTGCGTGTTGAGTCCACTAAGTTTGCACCTCGCTACTTGGGTCCCTTCAAGGTCCTTGAGCAGGTTAACCCTGTGGTCCACCTTCTGGCCCTCCACGCCTAGGTATCACCGACACCTTTCATGTGTCCCTCTTGAAGCCCGTATACATGTCCCTGTTCTCCGAGTCATCTGCCGGGACATCGGGTTCGTCTATGGGCGATTACGAGGTGAACACTATTTTGGGGTGCAAGGTGGTACGTGGCAAGAAATTTTATTTGGTGGACTGGAAGGGTTATGGCCCAGAGGATAGGTCTTGGGAACCTACTGAGCACATTCGAGCTCCGCAGCTCATTGCGGCCTTTGAGCGTAGGGAGGTCATTGGAGGGGGGGGTAATGTTAGGGGTCGAGTTCCCGCCTCTGCACAGGAGGAATCTCGAACCATCTCCGCTGCGGTCTCTCATTCTTCTCCAGCCACAGTGGAGCCTGCTCAGCCTGATACGGTGTGGTTGGTTACTGTTGCCTTTCAAGGCTCTGCCATTGTAGCCAGTACTGGTCAGCCGCGAGCAGACGTCTCTGGGACTCGTCTCTGGGACTAAGTCCTGCTTTTCCCCTTCTGAGCATGCCCAGGGTAAGTCCTCTCATTGGAGGTCGGGGGTCACATGCTCAGGTGCTACAGCAGCTCCCATTGGTCCGCTAGGAAGGTCCTGAAGTGGCTCGGGTACTGTAGCAGCTCCCATTGGTCCTCTAGGAAGGTCTTTTTACTCGGAATAACAAATACACAGTAAAAAGTCATCGGCTAAAATGGTAAATAACTTAAATGCCCGTATTTTGCTTTGGGAATTAGGCCCGAAACCAGCCATGAAAGGGTTAATCTGCCCCTAACTTATAACTGAGCGCTCGTCTTACCTGGCACTGTGCACAAGCCGCCACTAGGGGGCGATCATTCCTTTCGGCTCAGGGCGGAGACGCAGTTGCCGCTCTCTAAGCACTGAACCATGGGCGGAGTTATGTGAAAATAGGTGGGCGTGAACGCGCATGCGTGCCACTCTCCCGTTACTCGGAGACGGCGCCGAACAGATTCCTGTGCTGAGGTAACCGCAGAAAACGGGAGCCCAGCGACGTAGCGAAAGGGAGGGCCGAGCTATGCCCCGGAGGAAGGTAAGGGCAAGGTGACGTAAGACACAGGCTTGGCTGTAGGCGGCAGCATGGAAAAGGCGAGAAGGGCAGCACTCCCTATGGCTGGCAGGCTCAGAGCTGTGCGAACAGCCGAACTCTGGGCCGTTCTACTAACACTGCAGTTTTGTCAGCCTCGGCTTAGCCGTGAAGGCCCCAGTGTGAGAAATGCAGTCAAAACAAGGCCTGTGTCGGGTTCTCCTGTTCTTTGCTAATTGGGCGTTAGGCAGTGAAGACGCACGCTGATTGGTAGACAGGCTAATGACTCGGCTCCCCATTGGCTGAAGTCCTTGTCAGTCATGGCTGGCGCCTCGCGTGTGGGTTTTGAGCTCATTGATACGCTGTGGCGCCAATCACATGAAATGCCGTCTCTTCTGATTTCTGATTGGCCGTTGTGTTGGGTCTCACTCTATCATTGGCTGGTTGTGCTGCCTCTTAACTGTTTGGCGCGCCCTCCTGTGCCGTGATTGGTCCGTAGCTGCCTCTATGCTTTTTTAGCCAGTAGCGCGTGTTGTGGGCGTGGTCACAACAAACGTGTGTTCAGTTCGTCACATGCTCAGGCTGGAGCTGCGCTTTAGGGTCAGAGCCCAGTGCTATGGGACATGTCTGCAGGGGCCAGGCCTTCCCCTGTGGCTGCACCCCCAGTATGTGCCCTGCATTTAAAGGGATTGTCTGGTTACACAGTAGAATGGCCAAAGGCTTGCTCTGACTATACCGCAATCACCTTTACTCCTCCTCCAGCGTCTGTTCTCTGTTGACAGGGCTGCAGCCAATCACTTGTACTGACTACCTCGGCATGACCACTGGGTCCGGCGACCTGTTAACGCCCGGAGAGGAGGCGCTGGAGCGGTACTAGGTATGTGACACTGATTGTACATAAAGCCTTTACGCTAGCTCACTGTCACACAAGACAATCCCTTTAAAGCGCCACCGTTCCAGCAGGGTTTTTTATTGCGGTGCTGGAGTGGTGTCACTAAGTTCCCTGAATGGCGTCATTCCCTGATACAGCTATACCAGCAGAGTGAGAGTTATTCCCCCGATTCATCAAGACTACCGATTCTTCACTCCAGTATTGAGTGGGAATGTTGGGAGTCGGACGCTCCTGGTTCATTAAGGGGTGTGTGCCTCTTAAAGGGAATCTGTCACCACCTATTAATCTGGGCACACAGGTTATAGGACTGTTCTCAGCAGCTGACCTTTGTCTCATATCAGATGCCTTGTTGCTGATAAATCCTCTTATCACTTTATGTAAATGACCTCTTCCAGGCTGTGGGGAGGATGTGCCCGGCGATAGCTCTGCCTTCATACTTCATTATCACGTGAATCGCCTCAGTGCGTGCTTGTGATGTCGGGTTTTTGTCCTGTAATGTCCTGTACGCAGTGCCGTCATTCCTCTTCAATGTTCCGCCTTTCTCTGAGCATTGGCTTCACGTTCCTTCTGTGCAGAGGAGTCGCTCCCAGTGTTTGTGTGCTGGAGAACCAGTGATTCGCTGGAGAACCAGTGATTCGCTGGTGTAGTAGGAGCGTGAAGCCAGTGCCCCATAGCAGGGCAGAACACTGAAGAGGGATGACTTTGCAGGCTTGCGCCTCACCAGGAATCTTTCTTCAGTCAGTGACTGGAGTGAGCCTTCTGCCGTGGGTAACGCCACAACTTTTCATGAATTGGACAAGTTGTGGCATCACGTCCCAGCTCCTCCCATTTTGGTGGCGCCGGGCAAAATTGTGGAAAGTTGCAAAACTTTTGTGTGACTCCACATTGCAATTTATGCCAGAATTTGTCGCAATTGCTTTGCATTGGGGGCCTATGTCTCTTGGGACTGTAACAGGATACAAAGCGCATTAGGGTCTCATCTGGGTATAATTGAAAGCTGCTCACCTGTGAGGGTTGTGTGGGCCCTAGCACTATCATGGTGTAGTAGTCAGCCGCTGCAACGTCCACAGAGTTGTGTATAATAGAGAGTCAGAAGAGTGTGCTGCCGATTCAGGAATGAATCCTAAACTGTTGGACTCTAAAGATGGTTTATTTGTCAACACGTTTCAATCAGACTGTTTGATTCATTCCTGAATCGGCAGCGCTTTAGAAGTCGACTTATTCTGACTCTCTATTTTATGTCTCTTGGGAGAAAGAAAGGGAAAAATCAAAGTGAAACAATAAAAATGGGCTGCTTCCTAAAGAGGTAGAGTTGGGGCGAATCAACTTAGCTGGCCTGGTGCAGTGTCCTCTTTGCATTGACGCAAATGTGATGTTGCGCCAGGCTGGGTAATCAGAAGAAGAACTATGCACAGCGCCAGGTAAGATGCAGTATTTTCTGTCTCATCCAGCAGCCACAGACCCCTATAATAGCCAGTGGAATGGGATATGCAATTTACCACTAACTCTAGTTCAAGGGACACAGTCAGTCTCTATAGGTGGCCCCAACATGAAAAGGCTGATGAGTTCCCTTTAAAGTGTATAGCTGTTCTGGAAGTAGCACAGCGTGTTAGGGTACCGTCTCACAGTGGCACTTTGGTCGCTACGACGGTACGATCCGTAACGTTCCAGCGATATCCATACGATATCGCTGTGTCTGACACGCAGCAGCGATCAGGGACTCTGCTGAGAATCGTACGTCGTAGCAGATCGTTTGGAACTTTATTTCGTCGCTGGATCTCCCGCTGTCATCGCTGGATCGGTGTGTGTGACACCGATCCAGCGATGCGTTCGCTTGTAACCAGGGTAAACATCGGGTTACTAAGCGCAGGGCCGCGCTTAGTAACCCGATGTTTACCCTGGTTACCATCGTAAATGTAAAAAAAAAATAAACAGTACATACTCACATTCCGGTGTCCGTCAGGTCCCCTGCCGTCTGCTTCCCGCACTGACTGTGAGCGCCGGCCGGAAAGCAGGGCACAGCGGTGACGTCACCGCTGTGCTCTGCTTTCACTTTACGGCCGGCGCTCACAGTCAGTGCGGGAAGCAGACGGCAGGGGACCTGACGGACACCGGAATGTGAGTATGTACGGTTTATTTTTTTTTTACATTTACGATGGTAACCAGGGTAAACATCAGGTTACTAAGCGTGGCCCTGCGCTTAGTAACCCGATGTTTACCCTGGTTACCCGGGGACCTCGGCATCGTTGGTCGCTGGAGAGCTGTCTGTGTGACAGCTCCCCAGCGACCACACAACGACTTACCAACGATCACTGCCAGGTTGTATCGCTGGTCGTGATCGTTGGTAAATCGTTTAGTGTAACGGTACCCTTAGTCTTGATGGTGATTATTGTATCCTTGAGTGGTGGGTTTCCCGGCAATGGCGTCTGCTTTTTATTCGTTGACTTATCTTAAATCTAAGGCACGGTGGCGCAGTGGATAGCACAGCAGCCTTGCAGCGCTGGTGTCCTGGGTTCAAGTCCCACTAAGGACAACATCTGCAAAGAGTTTGTATGTTCTCTCCGTGTTTGCGTGGGTTTCCTCCGGGTACTCCGGTTTCCTCCCACATTCCAAAGACATACTGATAGGGAATTTAGATTGTGAGCCCCAACGGGGACAGTGACAATATATTGTGTGTAACCTGTAAAGCGCTGCGGAATATGTTAGCGCTATATAAAAATAAAGATTATTATTATTATTATTAAATCTGCTCACACCAGACCTCCATTTTCTCTCCTCTGTCACTGGCCATTGGGAAGGAGAGAGATTGGTCTTGCTGCTGTATGTATCTTGTGTGGGCTGCTCACATCACTATGAGTAGTATGACTGGTAATCCTAATCACAGTCTGTTCCATAGAGGAATGCTGGAAGCAGTTCGGATGGGACAGAAGATTCCGATTTCTCTACAGACATGGAGCACACCGACAGTTCTGAAAGTGACGCCAACTCCCGAGGGCCTGCACGCATCACCCGATCCACAGCAAGGCTCAGCCAGAGCTCACAAGGTACGTCAGCCGAAATCTGGGTTTTCTTACTAACGGAATCTCCCTCTACCTGATCGTTCTCGCAATCTGTCAGCAATGAGACCCAATTGGTGCTGGATTAAAGGAAGGAACTCACTGAGTCGGTAACTGATCAAAAATGCTTTCTGTGCTTTGTCACCTTATTACTTCTCCGTACAGATCCGATGGTTATTACTTTGATCACATTATATATATATATATATATATATATATATATATATATATATATATATATATATATATATATATATATATATAATTTATATTGTTTTTGTTTGTTTTTTTAATATTCCTTGCTTACAGAGCCAAGGTGCATGGCAGCTTACAGTCCAACTAATGAGTTAGCGTGGAGGGGGTTTCATGATTTGTGCTTCTGACCCTAGCCTTGCAGATTGGATTGAATTAGATCCTAGGCGTTCACCTGAGCAGATAGGGATTGCAGCTGAATATGTCTTATAAGTGCACCCAGGGTATTAACACCGTTCATTAGTAGTTTTGCTGAGTGCTAGCGGTAATGGCTGCTCCATTGATTTTAATTTGTTCCGCCTTAAATAAGGAACCGAAGTTATAAAAGTGCATTTGGTAGCTCTAATTCTGCTGTTTTCATTTTATCAGCCTCTCACTTCTGCTAAATTCTGGTATTGCATGTTTTTGCTTTTGGCAAGGGAGCACAAAAATGTTGCTGGGTCTCATGCGAGACAGGGATATTCTGGTATAACAAATCAATATGATGTTCTGTGTCTCTGACCAGGATTTATTTACTGACAGCAAGCACAAACCAATTATACATCACACCCATAAAAGCTGATTTGATCATGTCCAACAAACACAGGACTGTTGTCTGCTAAACAAACCACTCCAAACTCCCCATAAAGGAGCATTCTTGGATCAGTCGAGCATTCATGGCTCCCTGGAAAGGAAATGATTGGTGTGTCAGACGTCACTCTTGTCCGTGTCAGTAGGACGTGATCAGGATGATTTCTTTTTTTTTTTTTTCTTTCTAGTTTTAAACGGCGGCTCTTTCTTTCTTTTTCTTGGCAGCAAGAAGAGATCTTAAAAATTTACAAAATTGAAACCCAGATAATGTTAAAATAAATTGCAGCATGTTCCAGAACATGATGAATAAGTGTTATATAGAGCCAAATGTTCCAGGTAAACGGTCTAATAGCCTTAATGTGCACACGTCAGGAATTGTTCTAGAAACTTCCTGAACAAAACTGGACATTTTCTGTAAGAAATCCGTATGCGGTTTTCTCGCCTTTTTTGCGGATTTTTCCGGAGGTTCCCAATGCAATAATAGTGGGAAATCCAAAAAACATCCGCCAAATTAATGAACATGCTGTTTTTTGTTTTTTTTTTCACGGAAAAAAACGCAACATATGCACAAAAATTGCTGAATGCATTCTAAATAATGGGATGCATATGTATGCATTTTTTATGCGTTTTTATCGTGAAAAATCCGGAACGTGTGCACACAGCCTTATATAGGAAAACTAAATCAACTAGGGCACAACTTGGCCATTCACAGGCTTTATTCTGGCTTCAAACAAACATTGCAAATCTTTCCTGGTCAAGTAGACGTATTGGCTCAATAATAGGGTAGGGTGCTATATATGCTTTGATGTTGTAGCACTGTATGGGGCTGTATCAGAATGTTTCAGATGGTTACCTTGTTGAGATTTTGTCACTGGTGAATGCCACCAGGCTACTGGTGACCCCTGTCAGGATGTTATATATCCGTTGATCTCTGAAATGGACAGTGCATCTAAATGCAGAGAGTATTTGTCAGAAGCCGCATTTTGTGTGGGGGGAACACTGGTGGAGTGCTCTTTGTGGCAGATATAATGGCCTAGGTCAGACCTTGTGTCAGTGACCAGCTTGGAAAAACTAGGGATTTTTTTTCCCTTTTCTTTTTTCCCTTTTTTTTTTTCTTTTTCGTGTATAATCAGAAAACCATGAGGGATGTTGGCAGCGGTCGGATCCCATTTTTCAGATCCACTTTGGAAAATGAAATCTGCATCCTGATTGCATGCTATTGACTGTTCTTCACTCTTCGGCCTCTTTCACACGTCCCATTTTCCCATGTACACTAATTAGTCTGATCACTCATCAGTCTGTTTTTCTTGTTACACAGAGAAATCGAATGTGCGAATGAGGCCTTATAGGAGCAATGCCTTTGTATAATAATACTAAAATGGGGATCTCCTATGTTATGTAGATCTAAGAGGGTCTGCATCGAGCCGTCACCCATTCAGATAAAATATGTAGGTACGGACAACTGTGCTACATTTTAGGTACCAGGGAAAGACTGACCCGTTAGTGCACATGAAATCCACTTTCATAACCTGCAAAAAGACACATAACCAAATGGTTAGAATCTTGTGTCTTGTGATTAACCTTTTATTAAAACATTACAAGGGGGAATGCCACAAAGAACAGAATAAAATTGTTGTTTAAATATCTAAAAAAAAATGGTGTGAGGAATGGTTATAAAATGTAAATAATTACTACATCATGCCCATTTACTATTAAGCCAAAGTACACAAAGAAAAAAAATATATATGTAATCTCCGTAAAATGCTATTAGAAATGTATGTGCACTATATTATATAATATCTCAAGAGATGTAACATATGCAAGATATATACATATACACACACCGGTGCACTTTATTGGTACGTTCTCCATGTTGCCACATAGCAAAAATAGAGCATACATTCAGAAATGAGTATCAATATAGCATGAAATGTATCAGAGAGAGTAGTAAAGTGTGCCAGTGCATACACAGCCAGGATAGGATGCAATGTTACCCAAATAGAATATACCCTTGAGCCTTCATATTTAATCATATAAATACAGATAAGGTACCCGCCATGTGATGAGGTTATAGCCAGACCATAGATGGGTATAGATAAGCACCATACAAAAGAAACTGCAAGAACCTCTATATAGTGCCAGATGTAAAGTACTCTAGTATTACATACCTCAGACCAAATGCTAATTCCCAACTTGCGTTTTGCCGGTGGCTTCTTGTTTCTGTGGCCATAAGCTGTGATGCCGTGGTCCTTGTATTGGTGTGTCGGATCAGTCTGTGAGGATGGTAACACAATAATGTTACACTGGTGAATGTACAACCTCACTACTGTGCAGGTCACACGTTTTGCTTGCTACTTTTCTTCTTGCACTCGGCTTTTACTCTAATGTGGTGCAGGCCTGTATACTGAGGTCAGGTAGGGGGCTGTGTATTAGATGTACAGACCAGATCGGAATCATTCAGTCACTGAATCTGTGATCACATCTGTATATCGAAGGTGACGCTACTAAATGTGTGGAGAGTTTGTACACTTCCCTGGTTTGTCTTGTGATATTGATTGATATGGTGTATGAGCATGGAATCCAAGCCCTGGCTGTATTTATTAAAGGGAACCTGTCACCACGTTTTTGGAAGATGGGATAAAAATAGCGTTAAATAGGGGCAGAGGTGGGCGTTACATTAGTGTGTGTGTTATGCGTTTATTACCCACCTAAGTTGCCGAAATAACTTTGCAAAGTCTCCGTTTTCGCCTGTCAATCAGGCTGGTCAGGTCACATGGGCGTGGTGTCTTCACCCAGATTTGGCGTAGTTTTCCGTTGGTGGCGTAGTGGTGTGCGCATGCCCAAAGTCCGGAATCCTCTTCCAGGGGATTTAAAATAGCGCGGTGTTCGTTATTGCATTGGTGATCGGTGGGCGCGGCCATCTTCCTTTGGCCGCGCGTGCGCAGAAGCGGCGCTCTGCTGGCCGCGGCTTCAGGAAAATGGCCGCGGGATGCCGCGCGTGCGCAGATGGATATCGCGGCGGCCATTTTCCTGAAGCCGCGGCCAGCAGAGCGCCGCTTCTGCGCACGCGCGGCCAAAGGAAGATGGCCGCGCCCACCGATCACCAATGCAATAACGAACACCGCGCTATTTTAAATCCCCTGGAAGAGGATTCCGGACTTTGGGCATGCGCACACCACTACGCCACCAACGGAAAACTACGCCAAATCTGGGGGAAGACAACGCCCATGCGACCTGACCAGCCTGATTGACAGGCGAAAACGGAGACTTTGCAAAGTTATTTCGGCAACTTAGGTGGGTAATAAACGCATAACACACACACTAATGTAACGCCCACCTCTGCCCCTATTTAACGCTATTTTTATCCCATCTTCCAAAAACGTGGTGACAGGTTCCCTTTAAAGGAATTGCCTCAAACACTTCTCCATCCACAGGATAAATGTACGATACGGAGACCTCCACCCCCCAATGGCGCAGCTTCCATGTGAATGGAGCAGTAATAAGCCTGTGTGATCAGCAGTGGTCACCTAAGCCCACTACTGCTTTATTCACGCACTGGACTTTGGATTGTCAGACCTCGGGGCTGGTGGGTTTCCTGCATCCAGACCCTTAATGATTACACATTTATCATCCACCTGTGGCTAAGTGGTAAATGCTGTTCATGGGGCAAACCATTGATAAACCACCAGTTGCTGGTACAGTATAAAAGTGCATGGGCAGAACTTGCTCCTGAGGAGGGTGTTTCCACCAACCCCACTGAATACATTAGACCTTTATGGCATCCTAATATGCCACCACCCTGGTTTACACATGACCATGGATATTGGCAATTGGGGGCAGCTACAAGTGCTCACTGTGTATGACTTGCCATGACACTGTGTGGTTTGAGTCTTTAAGGGGTTGTCCACTACTTGGACAACTCCTTCTCAATCTCCCTTTCCCCCTTGTCAATTAATAACCCTTGCACTTGCCTTAGTTGCCGGTGTCAGCATTGTCTTTCCCAAGCTGCTGATGTATGTGGGGAGAGTGACGCACTGATTGGCTGCAGGGATCACATGACATGACAATGTCACGCAATCCCCAGGAGAGCTAGTGCCAACAAGCCTGGATGTGAGTATAGGTGTTGTTTTACAAGGGGGAAACATGGGGGATTGAGAAGGGCTGTGTTGTCCAAGTAGTGGTCAACGTGTTTGTTATTTTTCATGTCGGATCCATTTCTACCATCATTGTTACAGTATCGGCGCTTGGGCTGGACAATGATTTGTTACTGAACCTCTGTCGGAAATTGTGTGATTGAAGGCTGCTACCCATGACAAGACTAATCTATCCCTTCGGCGAAATTTAGCAAAACTGGTGCAGAAGGGACTGTGTAGCAGTTGAATGCAGAAACCTGGGTTGTTGCTCCAGACAATTTTCCACTTGCTGCTCTGTTCTGGGACCAGTGTTGGTTTCCCACAGTATGCACATGTGATTAGTGACATCACCTTCTTCTCCAGTGTGACTCTTGTGGCATTGCTATCAATTCTTACTACATAGACCAGGCATGGGCAATATTTAGCCTGACGGCTACTGTACCTCTTTAATGTCTGTTTTCGCTTGTGGCTAGAAGTTGCCCATCTCTGGACATATGCCCTGTTCTTCCTTCTGTTTTACTCAGGGGGCAGATTGTTTTTGTTTCCTTTTGCCATGTATCCATGGTTAGGAAGCTGTAATCACAGGGCAGGTCACATAACTGTTGACCATGTCGGGTAGTGAAATTGTGGTTTGTATTAAACCAGATTCCAGTCCGGTTGGCAATCTGCAATCGTTTGGTGCAGAGGAGCCGACCTACTCCACTCGGAGGGTGACCCGCAGCCAGCAGCAGCCCACCCCCGTGACTCCGAAAAAATACCCGCTCCGACAGACCCGCTCATCGGGATCGGAAACCGAGCAGGCGGTGGACTTTTGTGACAGAGGTACGGGGGTGCAGCCGAGCTTCCACTATTGACGGACGCGCTCTCTTATGTCATAGTAGATGCACGCTGGCTGTCTGTTTTAGCAGTGACCCTGTAGAGTAGACTCCTCTGTGTGCTTTCTGCCAAATGCAATCTTTTGGAGGGGTGCTAAACCATTTATTCTGTCTGCCACAGATGCTAAAAACACCGGGGATCATGACGAGTCCCCACCTCGCACACCTACCGGAAATGCACCTTCATCAGAATCTGATATAGACATTTCAAGCCCCAACGTATCTCACGATGAGAGCATTGCAAAAGACTTGTCCATGAAGGACTCCGGCAGTGACCTCTCGCACAGACCCAAGCGAAGACGGTTTCATGAAAGCTACAACTTCAATATGAAGTGTCCGACCCCTGGCTGCAACTCACTAGGTAAGGTGCCATAGTTGTCCATTTACAGTGAAGCGCATATGTTAAATGCATCCATAGAGCCCATGATCACCCAGTGGAGGTCAACTTGGCCCGTTTCAGTGGTATGCGTCAGCCTTTCCAGTTTGTTGTTTGTTTTTTTTTTTGTTTGTTTTTTTGTATGGAATAGAATGGCACTATCTATATTATCATATCTGGAAAAAAATATACTAAGCAATGTGTGAGTATTGTGGTGTTTTTAGACTCCTTTTAAACAAGAGAAAAAAATGGTAATACCATTGGGCAGACCAGCTTCAGTTGACCATGACATGGACTGTTTATTGTGGCTGCAGTTTTTAGACCATATTAAGCCATCTGTTGCCAGTCTTTTGTCTTGAAAGATGAGGCAACATGTATTAATTGTAAAATTTCTGCTTGCAGTTAGTGGCTGCATATATTTCAGGTCAATATAAGACTAAAACGCTGTACAGACCTATAGCTTCCCTAAAGCTTGCCGATCTGTCTATCCCGACCTCACTTGGCCAAGTATTCATGCGTCTTAAATGAGGAGAGAGGAGAAAGCCGCTGCCACACATCTGGAATCTGGTTATCTTCCCCCAAAGGGAGAAAAAAATATTAAGCGTTTAAATTTTAACTGCTTGATCCTTGTTTCCCATTCGAGACCATACATATCAGATGGACACCCAGTTTCTTTAGTCAGTGGGTTCAGCCAGCTTTCATCTAATGTGTAATATTGCTTTTAGCTACAATAATATTTCTGTGGGGCTCTAAACAGGCTGCAGTTGAGGCTTATACATTGTGTTTCTCCTGTCTGATTTTGTATTTTAGGACACCTCACTGGAAAACACGAGAGGCACTTCTCAATCTCCGGCTGCCCGTTGTACCACAACCTCTCTGCGGACGAGTGCAAGGTAACCCTCTATTTTGTTCAACACCCCATTACTCACAGCACTTAGTGCAATGTGAAGGGGTTAGTGTCTCTTTCTGTGTGTGTATTCCTGAAGAACGCTGACCTGACCCATCCATGATTGCTTACATTCACAGACTTGTGATGAATTTCAGGTAAGAGGACAGAGTCGTGACAAACAAGTGGAAGACAGAATGCTGTCCCACAGGCAGGATGAGAACAACAGGCATGCCACGCGGCACCAGGTAGGGCTGGTTTTGTTAATAATTTTATAGAATAATTTCTGGACACAGTAATACTGAGCCTTTATACTGATGCTGTTTGCTATAGTCCAGGCAATATGCCAAAGCTATTATCAATATCCCAAGTGCCAACCTAAGGGCACATGCCATATTGAGGGATGTAGAACTCTTCTCTTCTCCTAAAGGACAATATAAAAGCTTTAGGGTATATGCACACGTTCAGGTTTTTTCGCGATAAAAACTCACTAAAAACTCATACATTATGCATCCTATCATTTAGAATGCATTCTGCATGTTTTGTGCACATGGTGGGGTTTTTTCCGCGAAAAAAAACGCATTGCGGTAAAAAAAAGCAGCATGTTCATTAATTTTGCGGATTTTCTGCGTTTTTCCCGCTGTTCTATGCATTGGGAAAAACCGCACAAAAAACGCGAATAAAAAAACGCATGCGGATTTCTGGCAGAAATGTCTGGATTTTGTCAGGAAAATTTCTGCAAGAAATCCTGCAGTATACACATACCCTCAAAGTCCTTTTCTGTGTCCTTAAGGCCCCGTCTCACATACCGAGATCGCTAGCGAGATCGCTGCTGAGTCACAAGTTTTGTGACGCAACAGCGACCTCAGTAGCGATCTCGCTATGTGTGACACGTACCAGTGATCAGGCCCCTGCTGTGAGATCGCTGGTCGTGTCGGAATGGCCTGGACCTTTTTTTGGTCGTTGAGGTCCCGCTGACATCGCTGAATCGGTGTGTGTGACACCGATCCAGCGATGTCTTCACTGGTAACCAGGGTAAACATCGGGTTACTAAGCACAGGGCCGCGCTTAGTAACCCGATGTTTACCCTGGTTACCAAAAAAAACAAACACTACATACTCACCATCTGATGTCCGTCAGGTCCCTTGCCGTCCGCTTCCTGCTCTGACTGAGCCGCCGTACAGTGAGAGCGCAGCACAGCAGTGACGTCACCGCTCTGCTCTCACTGTACGGCGGCTCAGTCAGAGCAGGAAGCAGACGGCAAGGGACCTGACGGACATCAGATGGTGAGTATGTACTGTTTGTTTTTTTTGGTAACCAGGGTAAACATCGGGTTACTAAGCGCGGCACTGCGCTTAGTAACTCGATGTTTACCCTGGTTACCCGGGTGCTGCAGGGGGACTTCGGCATCGTTGAAGACAGTTTCAACGATGCCGAAGTCGTTCCCCTGATCGTTGGTCGCTGGAGAGAGCGGTCTGTGTGACAGCTCCCCAGCGACCACACAACGACTTGCCAACGATCACGGCCAGGTCGTATCGCTGGTCGTGATCGTTGGTAAATCGCTATGTGAGACGGGGCCTTTACTCTCACACTTCTAGACTATTCTGTTTGGTTTTGTTAGCTGATGCTTATCTGTCTTTACAGGCTCCCACTGAACGTCAGCTTCGTTATAAAGAAAAAGTCACGGAAATGAGGAAGAAACGCAATTCTGGCTTAACCAAAGAACAGAAGGAGAAGTATATGGTAATACTAGAAAACTGTAAATGTGTGTAATAAATTTATAAGAAAAAAACAATGCAATCTAGTCTAAACAAGTGCCTCTGTATACTCACAGGAACATAGGCAGACGTATGGCAACACCAGGGAGCCGCTGTTGGAGAACCTTACCAGCGAGTATGACCTTGAGCTTTTTCGAAGGGCTCAGGCCAGAGCCTCTGAGGACTTGGTAAGAATTTGAGGCGACATAGCTTAACCTTAAGGCCATGTACACACATTTGTATTTGATGTTTGTGTTTTGTTTTTTTTTCTTAAATCAGTACTTATAAGCCAAAATCAGGAGTGGAACAATCAGAGGAAAAGTATAATAGAAACACGTCACCACTTCTGTATTTCTCACCCACTCCTGGTTTTGGCTTACACATACTGAAGTAAAATACTGACCAAATGCTCCATGTGTGCATGTGGCCTAACACGCTGTGTCTTTTTAAGGCAGAAGCCACCTGAAAGTGCTTAATAAACATAAAAAAAATAATGGACATATGTAATGCACAGTAATGACAAAACTACTTCCTTTGCATACGGTCCATCTTTTTTGTCTTGTCTTAACCGCTTCAGCCTTCAAAAGTCATAAAGCTGCTAAAGTGACCTGACTATTCTTCAGGCTGCCTTTTATATGTTATAGCAGACCTGTCATCAGGACTTTTAGTAAACTACAGGCACTGTCAGGAAGGCGCTGTTACACTGATCACACTGATTAAAATGATACCTGTGTTTAAGAAATCAGTTTTGTGATTTTGATCTTTTTCAGTTTTCAGGGCTGGCTTATCGACGGGTGTTTATTTGGTGCGCTCTGGCCTCATCTTCATTGTGGCTTAACTGACAGGTCGCTGATCCTTCAGTGACCTGCCTCCTATTTTAAATATTGCAGTTTATAAAAAAAAGAAAAAAAAAATGGAGGTTTGTCAAAGCATCTTTCTGTTACCAAAGCTATGCAGCAACACTGGCAACTAGTAAAACGCCATGCTCACAAACCGTAAGGCTTCCAGTCCTTCACACACGTTTCTTGTTCTGCAATTTTCGATGCTTATTTAAAAAGAAATCAATCATTTTCTAGCACTTTTTTACTTAAAAAAAACAAGCAATACACCTTTAATACTTCAAGAGGCTAGATGTGTCCACAGCAGGTTTCCTTTTATAGTTTAGGAGTGTGTTTTATACATATTCAGTAACACAGAGTTTAACATTTTATTTTGGGCATGGATTTATATGGCACCCATAGCTTAATGGACTCACTATTGTCTTTGTAGGAGAAACTTCGATTGCAGGGTCAGATTACAGAAGGAAGCAACATGATAAAGACAATAGTGTTTGGCAGATATGAGCTGGACACCTGGTACCACTCGCCATACCCCGAGGAGTATGCCCGGCTAGGGCGGCTGTACATGTGCGAGTTTTGTCTCAAGTATATGAAGAGTCAAACTATCCTGCGCAGACACATGGTGAGTGGGGATCCAGCATCACATGTGCCTCATCCTTCCATTGTGTGTAACTACTTGACTCCTGATTTACTGTAATAACGTTCGACTGGTGGCTTTTCCTCCAGATGCCCTGTACACATGTATTAAACATGACCTCCAACATACATGAGTTTTGAGGAGCAAGATTTGGGGGGGGGATGAGCTGCTGCATGACACCTCAGAAAATTGAGGATCAGTCGTTGCAGTCCGATATTCCCAGTGCAAATCCCACTCTCCCCTCCTCATCGGTGGAGGAGCACTTGGCTATCTGTGATGGAGTTTTAGTTAGGGCTTTGACTGACTAATGCTGTTGAATGTTGATCCTGTGACTGATCAGTCAGCATGTAAGCTGTGAAAGAATGAATGTATGTAGTGTCGAGGAGTTCCAGTAAGTTACATGTGTGGTGCAATCTCCATTAGGAAATGTGCTCCACAATTGTTAATGCCATCCAGTGCACATCTTGCCACATGTATGCAGTCCTTGACCAGCCGGTCGAGGGTGCATACTGCTGTGCGAGATGTGAGCACATTGTGCATTTGGAAACCCAGATACTGGATCTAAATGTGCAGCTGGCAACACTGAGATCCATAGACAATATGGAGAGGAGTCTTCTGCTCACAGAGCAGACGCTCAATGGGATAGATGAGGAGGGGGATGGTAGGATGGAGCTGCAGGACAGTGTGGCAGTTAGCTGGGTGACAGATAGAAGGCGGGGTAGAGGGAAGAGTGCCAGGGAGGCTAGTCCTGATCTGGCACACCCTAACAAGTTTGCTAAGTTGGCAGATGAGGGGGGTGCCAGTACAGGGGTAGCACTGCTGCAGCCAGGCATGTCCTCTGAAAGCCGGAGGAGTGACTGCTCCAGTAAGGAGGGAAAAAGGAGAGCAGGGCAGGCCAGACAGGTGCTGGTAGTGGGGGACTCAATTATTAGGGGAACAGATAGGGCAATCTGTCACAAAGACAGGGATCGTCGGACGGTGTGCTGCCTACCTGGCGCTCGAGTCCGACACATCGCTGATCGGGTGGACAGATTACTGGGAGGGGCTGGTGAGGACCCAGCGGTCATGGTGCACATTGGCACAAATGACAAAGTTAGAGGTAGGTGGAAGGTCCTTAAAGATGATTTCAGGGAATTAGGCTGCAAGCTGAAAGCAACCTCCAACGTGGTATTTTCCGAAATACTGCCTGTACCACGTGCCACGCCAGAGAGGCAACGGGAGATTAGGGAGGTTAATAAGTGGCTCAAGAATTGGTGTAGGAAGGAGGGGTTTGGGTTCCTGCAGAACTGGGCCGACTTCTCAGTTGGCTACAGGCTCTACGCTAGGGACGGGCTGCACCTCAATGGGGAAGGTGCAGCTGTGCTGGGGGAGAAAATGGTTAGAAGGTTGGAGGAGTGTTTAAACTAGGGATTGGGGGGGAGGGTATTCATTTTCTAGGAGGGGAAGATAGTGCAGATAGAGACCTGGGCACAAATAAGGAAGTTGGGGGTGGCGGTGGCATGGAGGGTGGGGTTAGAACAGTTAGTAATTTAAGAAAGAATAGAGGTACAGAGAGTAACATCAAGTGCATGTATACTAATGCCAGAAGCCTCGCCAACAAAATGGATGAATTAGAACTAATGTTGTTGGAGCATAATTATGACATGGTGGGGATATCTGAGACGTGGCTGGATGAGAGCCATGACGGGGCTGTTAACTTGCAGGGCTATAGCCTGTTCAGAAATGACCGTACAGATAAGCGAGGGGGAGGTGTGTGTCTGTATGTAAAATCGACCTTAAAACCCATCCTGCGTGATAATATAGGTGAATCTAATGAAAATGTAGAGTCTCTGTGGGTGGAGATAAGGGGAGGGGGAAAAAATAATAAATTACTGATAGGGGTTTGTTATAAATCTCCAAAACTAATGGAAGCAATGGAGAATATCCTCGTAAAGCAAATAGATGAAGCTGCGACTCAAGGAGAAGTCATTATTATGGGGGACTTCAACTACCCTGAAATAGATTGGGGAACAGAAACCTGCAGTTCCAGCAAAGGTAATCGGTTTTTGACAACTATGAGAGACAATTACCTTTCACAACTGGTTCAGGACCCAACAAGGAGGGGGGCACTGCTAGACCTAATATTAACCAACAGGCCAGACCGCATATCAAATATAAGGGTTGGGGGTCACTTGGGGAATAGTGATCACAAAATAATAAGTTTTCATGTAACCTTTAATAAGATGGGTAGTAGGGGGGTGACAAGGACACTAAACTTCAGGAGGGCAAATTTCCAACGGATGAGAGAGGATCTTGGTGCAATTAACTGGGACGATATCCTGAGACACAAAAATACACAAAGAAAATGGGAGACATTTATTAGCATCCTGGATAGGACCTGTGCACAGTATATACCGTATGGGAATAAACATACTAGAAATAGGAGGAAACCAATATGGCTAAATAGAGCTGTAAGGGGCGCAATAAGGGACAAAAAGAAAGCATTTAGAGAATTAAAGGAAGTAGGTAGTGAGGAGGCATTAAATAAATACAGAAAATGAAATACATTCTGTAAAAAGCAAATCAAGGCAGCAAAGATTGAGACAGAGAGACTCATTGCCAGAGAGAGTAAAAATAATCCCAAAATATTCTTTAACTATATAAATAGTTAGAAACTAAAAAATGTCAGTGTTGGCCCCCTTAAAAATAGTCTGGGTGAAATGGTGGATGAGGATGAGGAAAAAGCCAATATGCTAAATGACTTTTTTTCATCAGTATTTACAAAAGAAAATCCCATGGCAGACAAAATGACTAGTGATAAAAATTCCCCATTAAATGTCACCTGCTTAACCCAGCAGGAAGTACAGCGGCGTCTAAAAATAACTAAAATTGACAAATCTCCGGGCCCGGATGGGATACACCCCCGAGTACTGCAGGAACTAAGTACAGTCATTGATAGACCATTATTTTTAATCTTTAAAGACTCCATAATAACAGGGTCTGTACCACAGGACTGGCGTATAGCAAATGTGGTGCCAATATTCAAAAAAGGGGCAAAAACTGAACTCGGTAATTATAGGCCAGTAAGCTTAACCTCTACTGTGGGTAAAATCCTGGAGGGCATTCTAAGGGATGCTATGCTGGAGTATCTGAAGAGGAATAACCTCATGACCCAGTATCAGCACGGGTTTACTAGGGACCGTTCATGTCAGACTAATTTGATCAGCTTCTATGAAGAGGTAAGTTCCAGACTGGACCAAGGGAACCCAGTGGACGTAGTATATATGGACTTTTCCAAAGCTTTTGATACGGTGCCACACAAAAGGTTGTTACATAAAATGAGAGTAATGGGGATAGGGGAAAATATGTGTAAGTGGGTTGAGAGCTGGCTCAGGGATAGGAATAGGTGTATAAGAAAGACATAGCTGAACTGGAGCGGGTGCAGAGAAGAGTGACCAAGGTTATTAGAGGACTGAGGGGTCTGCAATACCAAGATAGGTTATTACACTTGGGGCTATTTAGTTTGGAAAAACGAAGACTAAGGGGTGATCTTATGTTAATGTATATTTATATATACAAAGGGGACAGTACAAAGACCTTTCTGATGATCTTTTTAATCATAGACCTGAGACAGGGACAAGGGGGCATCCTCTACGTCTGGAGGAAAGAAGGTTTAAGCATAATAACAGACGCGGATTCTTTACTGTAAGAGCAGTGAGACTATGGAACTCTCTGCCGTATGATGTTGTAATGAGTGATTCATTAATTAAATTTAAGAGGGGACTGGATACCTTTCTGGAAAAGTATAATGTTACAGGGTATATACACTAGATTCCTTGATAAGGCGTTGATCCAGGGAACTAGTCTGATTGCCGTATGTGGAGTCGGGAAGGCATTTTTTTCCCCATGGTGGAGTTACTCTTTGCCACATGGGGTTTTTTTGCCTTCCCCTGGATCAACATGTTAGGGCATGTTAGGTTAGGCTATGGGTTGAACTAGATGGACTTACAGTCTTCCTTCAACCTTAATAACTATGTAACTATGTAACATGCAGACAGTCCACGACATATCTGTGTTCTCAACTTGGTAACAAATTCTCCTTAATGGAGTTGTCTCACCTTCTTAAAGGGGTTATCCAGGTTTGAGGATGAAGGTCTACAGTCACTCTGAATCCTCACACAGTGAATTATCTGGTTTCGGCAGCTAGAGGGATCGGTGTGACCAAAAGTATGCGCTGTGTATACACGCTGTCACTTGCCAACTAGACGTGCTCTGTCTCTCTCAATTCACTTTTATTGAGCGAGGCTACTCAGGTCTAGTGCAAATCACAAACTCGCTGTCATGTGACCACAGTGTGCGGCAGTGACTACACACTTTCATCCCAAACCTGGATAACCCCTTTTTAACACATATCTGCCTTGTCCCCCCACCTTATTGTTGGGAGCTCCTGTGAAGGGTCCTAAGAGCTAACCATGCATGCATTGGTGGGCGAGATCCATCAGACATAAGTGCCCTAAGTAGATGATGATCCAGAGGGTCCATACACCCAAATAGGACAATTTTAAAAATTAGTTTGCAATGTGTAAAACTAAAGATGGAGGTCTACGCTCATTAGTAATAAACTTCCTCCTTCCCCATCAGTCAGGGTTTCCAAGTCTTGTCTCCCATCTCCTGACCAGCTCTTCCTTTTCTGTGTAGGCGAAGTGCGTGTGGAAGCATCCACCTGGAGACGAGATCTACCGTAAGGGATCCATCTCTGTTTTTGAAGTAGACGGCAAGAAAAACAAGGTTGGCATTAGAGCTTTAATTGCTTTCTGTCTTGTAGCCCTCGCATCAAGCATTGGCTGCCACTAATGAACTGCACTAGGCAAATCTCATTACTGCTGGGTGATTAATAATGTCGCTGTAACCATTCTTCTTTCAGATTTACTGCCAGAACCTGTGCCTACTTGCCAAGCTTTTCCTAGACCACAAAACCCTTTATTATGACGTCGAGCCTTTTCTCTTTTATGTCATGACGGAGGCAGACAACACCGGCTGCCATCTCATAGGCTATTTCTCAAAGGTAGGATCTCCCAGATGTTTCTTTGAAGATTGTCCGTTCTGGGGACTAGATGTAATTCTATCACATTGACCACACAGACCATGCTCTAAGTGAGGGTGAGTGGGCGAGAAAACTTACGAATGTTGTGACCGTGCCAAGGATGAGTTTAGACTAAAAATATATAAGTAATATGTGTTACTGCCGGGCAACTCCCTGTGTGTAATTGAACTAACAAAAAATAGTTGGAGAATAAAGACTAGAAACATTAAAACTAATATTAACAAGACCCCCGTATTAAAATTATATATACTTTATTAATATTTAATTAAAAGTACACCACAAACAAATATTGCACTTAATACATCAAAAAGCAAATGATACAAGGATCATGTCTGTACCCTATATAGTGTACAAAACCAAGGGGATATGGGGCCTACCAAGAAACGAGCACAACTGCAACATATGCTTTCCCTGGTTTAAAAAAAAAAAAAAGTCCTACTTGTCCACGGAGGTTGGCACCCAAATGACACCACACGAACAGGTGCCCCCTCCCCCGCTCATTGCCCACTATCCCTGGAATGCCCTAGGGAACCCCAATAATCACACTGTGAAAGACATACCTTGTATATGGATAAACATCCCATCAAAAGAAGTGTAAATTTGCTACAAAACACCTCAATCCTATAAGCAAGTGTGTGTGTTCTCACTCGCACTTAAATATAAATATATCTAAAAACATTTCAGGGCATATAATCAGATACAGTAATAAACACCCCTCTGCCCTGAGGAGAATTCCTTAAGTAACCTTAGATGCATGACCTAGAGTAAGATACCCCACACATAGCGATAAAGTAGGTATAAACAGAATTGGATAAGTAACCTCTTCACGACCTTGGGATTTTGCATTTTCGTTTTTTCTTTCCTAGAGCCATAACTTTTTTTTTTTTTCTTCTGTCAATATGACCATGAGGGCTTGGTGTTTGCTTGTACTTTTGAACAACACCATTAGTTTTACTATATCATGTACTCAAAAACGGGGAAAAAAAATCCCAAGTACGGTAAAATTGAAAGGAAAAAAAGTGCATCTTCACAACCTGTAGTGTCTCCATTTTTCTGCCACTGGGTGGCGCTCATAGCAGAATGGCAATGACGACCACAGGTGTCTCCTGCAGACCCCGTGTTATAATGCGAACCCACTGACACCCCGCAATCATGTGATGGGCAGGATTAGTGACAAACTTCCAGCGAGGCCATGTTAAATGCAGCTATCTGAGATTTACATTTTAACAGCCACTGGTGGATTGCGATTCCACCCACGGCTGTTAGAGCACATGTCAGCTGATGAAATCAACTGTCATGTGCTGGTAAACATGCAGACTCGGCACCAGAGCCTGCATGGAAGGCACGGACATGACCTATGACGTATATATACATCCTAGGTTGTGAAGGGGTTAAAGGGACTGCTAAAACTGCCCAGCGATATCAACCATGGGGTCATTACTCCCAGATACATGTATAAACCCTATATAGCTAACCCTATATAGCTAACAATCCGTAGTACAAGCCGTGTTTCCCCATACATGGTTCATCAGGAAACCATTGATAATCCATCAGGAAAGAACACTTGGGGTTCCAGTAATGTGACGCATTGATACCAGTGTGTAGAATGGAAGTCAGTGTGCCTGTAACTGGGCACCTGCCTCTGAGCTCATTATGGTGTCCAGACCATAGAGGTTTCATCAGGAAATGAAATGAGTCTGGTCCGGGGAACCACTGATATTCACAATGGTTACGGCTCCACCGCTAGACCTACCACTTACAAAACCTGTCTGGCACAGCCGCTGAAAGAGGGAGAGGGAAGATGTCTCCGGGGTGTGCGATATAGCTGACCACCATCTCCACACCCCATTTAAATGAATATACTGGGTTCCAATTAAAAGAGGAAGCCTCTGCGTCATCAATGACAGCAAAAGCCACGCCCCCAGTAGCGCATGTATGCGGCTCCATCCAATGGAAAGCACTAAAATCCTCCCTGTGTCATAACATGTAGAACAGACCAGTGCATCTGCAGAGGGGCGGATGCCGCAGCCTGGCAACCGGGACCCCATGTATTGTGGACCAGGTACACTGCCCTATATATTTAAAGGGACAAACAGTCAGAAATGCCCAGACCTCTATGGTAGTCTATTATAATGGGTGATTCAGTATAATAAACCCGGATCTGCACAGAAACTCTCCTTATTTGCCCATATGATGGACCCCTTCCACGTACAATAATTTGGTGATAAATGCCACAACATCCTAAGTGTATTATACTCTCGTACAAACTACTCCCTGTGTGTATGGCGAGTAGGCCTGTCTGTCACCCCTGCTGCAGCCACCATAGTATTATAATTGTTTTTTTTTTTATAGGGCTTCTTTATGAGCATAAGACTTATTGATTCAAATCCTAAATGTCTGATGTGGACGGTCGTTTCATATTTGCCATTTTGTTTTGCAGGAGAAGAACTCGTTCCTGAACTATAACGTGTCCTGTATCCTGACTATGCCGCAGTACATGAGACAGGGCTACGGGAAGATGCTCATAGATTTTAGTAAGTGTCTGATCTGCATATACCACTAATGGCCTTCTGAATGGAGACCGAGAACTAACAGTCTGCCGTCTTCCAGGTTATTTACTATCCAAGGTGGAGGAGAAGGTGGGATCTCCGGAGCGGCCTCTCTCTGACCTTGGCCTGATAAGCTACCGTAGTTACTGGAAGGAGGTTCTGCTACGATACCTCCACACCTTCCAGGGCAAGGAAATCTCCATTAAAGGTAGGGTTCTGTCTGGCCTTGTAAGGGATCATTACCCTGCATTTCAGGAGCAATTTATTTGATGACTGTGGTCCTGCCTATAGAGTGCATTTACACCCATGAGATGTGATTTATAGGCTTATTCTGAAGGCTAATGTAATAAACACTAATCATACTGATTGGGAAAATTCTTTTTTTTTTTTTTTAAAGAAATCAGCCAAGAAACTGCTGTAAATCCTGTCGATATTGTGAGCACCCTGCAGGCCTTACAGATGTTGAAATACTGGAAGGGGAAGCATCTTGTATTAAAGAGACAGGTAAGATTAACCTGTTACTGCAGCTTACCTGGACTGAATGATCTGTAAATGTCCTGCATGTTGATACCTTAGAGATCGAGTCTTTGATCTCAGCCCATTTTGCTGGACCTCAAGCGTATGTTCACATGATGCTCTTTTTTTCAGGTGGTTTGGAGCAGGTCTGCTCCGAAAGCCTCCTGTAAAGGCCCTCTGCAAAGGCTCAAAAGACTGAACATTTACGGTTTTATGTAGAAAATGACTTGCTGTTCATCTTTTGGAACTTTTTTCTAAATTCTTTTTTTATCAAGGTTTCTAAAGATGCCTGGTAGTGCTGCAGGCAGCCCTGTACTTTACAATACAAGTCAATGGGAAAGCTCAAAAAGATGCCTGCTCATCTTTGTGTTTGCTTCAAAAACCAGTAGTGGTTTCTTCATTGTTGAATGAAGTTTAAAAAAAAAAATAAAATAAAACCGCTGGAAAACTCTGAAAACCCACTGGTGATTAAAAAAAAAACAACCTAAAAAGCAATCAGGAAATGTCCAAACAATGCTAAATAAATTTGCTTCGGGTTTAAAAAATGTCATAGAATAGATTTTACTGAAGCTGCTTCCACTTGCAAATCAGATGTTTTTTTGGCCGCCTGAAAAAAGTAATGTGACCATACCGTTCAGGGGTGATATGACCTCTCTAGTTATTGTATGTGAGGACTGTCTGACAATGACAACATCTAATTGCTGTCATTATTTGGGGCTCCTTGGTTACAGCATTGTAAGCTTCCAGGATCCCTATCTGAATTTGGTTTTGAATATGCAAGGGGGGAGATAAGTAAAAATGGATTCTGCCAGAGTTATGTTTCATGAAAGGCTGATCAGTGACCCATATGGCCACCATTGCTACTTATAACTTGCACCTTTAATGAGAAATTTGCCCAGTTGTAGAGCATCCCTCTGCAACTTTACTGACCTGTCAGACAGGCTACTGCTAATGGTTTGGGAACGCGCTGTGACCCCTGTGGGTGCTACAAAAGCTGCCATGTTGGTTGTCGCCCAGACACACTAATATGACCAATCTGACAACAGAAGGTGTTTTCACATGTGTTTACTGCACTTTTTTTTTATTCTAGTGCTAGTCCTTTTTTTTAATTTTATCATAGATCCTTAATTCCTAAAAATGAATGGCTGGCAGCCCTGTGGTGACAACTATAACATAGCCCCATAGGAGTAACTGAGTGGCCATGAGGGCAAATATGCTGAGGCGTAAGGGGATGCGACACTGGACCAGTGCTGTGGCCCCTCCATTCTCAGGGATTGTCAGGGCCTAAGGTTGAGGGAGTACACCTTTCTATCCATGAATGTAATTCTCAATTCATTCTTTTTCTACAAAGGATTTGATTGATGAATGGGCAGCAAAAGAAGCCAAGAGAAGCAACAGCAATAAGGCAATGGACCCGACGTGCCTGAAATGGACGCCCCCTAAAGGAACATGAACACTTTTTTAATATTCCAGCCCCACAGTCTGCAGTCTCCTCTGTCATCTTTCTGTATTTTTAATATAAAATGACAAACTGGTTTCTTCCACCAAACTCTTGTTCTTATGGTAAACCACACTCTGCCTGTGGGGTCCCTGCGTTCCCTCATCAGACCAGATTCTGCATTCAGCTTGTGGTTGTATGATGGGACAAGCAAGATCATCCAGAATTTGGTCATTTCCACTTACGATAAGTGTCCTAATGCCATCTTTGAGCCAACAAGCTTCATTATAACGTCCACATAAATTGAATGAGTGTAAGGGTAATGAGGAGGCTGAGTTGTTAGCGATGTCTGTGTAAGGAATTCACAGCTCGGTACAGTCTATACGCCGTATACCACCACAGTGGAAGCTCGATATATGTTGCTATTCATAACTATAGAGCCCCAGTGCAGGGATGGCTGGCGGGTGTATGTTCCAAGCACATGCCCCATATTTTTGGTTACAGAAATTTTGTCAGCATTAATGGGCATCACTTTTATTATAATTCATCTCAAAGTCCCATCTGGGCGATTGATGACCACAGAATACACCATAGGGTCACATCAGAAGCTGTACTTGCAGTAACTGTGTTTGTAACTATGTGAGACAGAGCTCCAAATCTGCTAGATACATACAGATGTAACGGATCCACGACTAATGCCACAGCAGGTACCTGGGACAAAGTATGTCTTTCTATTTGGAGGACCCAGCAGGTTTATTTTTAATATTCTACATGGACAAGCTACCGATTTTCGGTAAGAACTGTGGGGGCTCTTTGGAGTATAAAACAGTTGGCTGGATTCCCTCACAGATTGCAGCTGACAACAGGGGGCAACCTCTGGGCAAATATATCACTGTAAATATGTTTTAGGCAGGTGTGGGAAAAAAAGCTGTAAAGTGTTTAATTGTTTCTCAATTGCCAAAATGTAAAGTGAATGAACAAAAGAGAAATCTAAATTCAATCAGTTTTGTTGTGAACACCTTCAAATCTGCATCAAGGCCTCTAGGCACTTACATACATGGTGAAGGAACTCTGCAGGGACAATGTTCCAAACATCTTGGTGAAGTAAGCCCAGATCTTCCGTGGATGTAAGCTTGTGCAAAGCCTTCTGCCTAATGATGTAATCACAGACTCTGATGCTGAGATCCGTGCTCTGTGGGGGCCATATCCTCCTTTCCAAGACTCCTTGCTCGTTGTCCTGCTGCGGAATAAATGTGGCACCAATCGGACTCCACCTTGATGGCCTTGCATGATAGACAAGTATCTGCATGCCTATAGCCTCACAAGATCTGTGATTAGTTTTCCAATATGTTTGGAGCAACCTGATGAGTTTCTCAAAAAAACTGTGAATGTGTACCTAGGAGAATTGGTGTGGTTTTAGAGCTAAAGGCTGATCAAACAAATATTGATTTAATTTACATTTCTTTTGTTCACTTTGCATTTAGCTAAATGATACAAATAAACTATTAACACTTCTATTTTTGGAAAAATTCTAACTTTTTCACACCTGCCTTAAACCTTTTCACAGTTCTGTATATATTTTGTGTATGAATACATATATATGTATATATAAAATACTGTACATGCTTTTAAGGGGTTCTGCCCAAATCTGCTTGCACTCACTCAAACTACAAGACACAAGCCTGCCTTGGCACTTCTCTGCATGGACCTGTTGACTCCGGGTCTGTTTTTACATCTGTGTAAGTCTAGGGTCAGACAACTATAGATTCTCATCTGAGTGAATCGGGCAAGTTATGCAATGACACATGAGTGTCCGCACAGAGTGATGCCATTCTCTAGGATGAGGAGAAGATGAAGAACAAAATGTCTCCATTCTGTCGGTGCGCGGAAATCGGACTCCACTCAGATGGTTTCCATGCACTCATTGACTTGCATGGCCAAGTGCGATCTGATAATTAGGCTCTGAAAAACTCTGAAACGGTGTGATTTTATTTTTTTTCCCTTGGATCGGCACAACCCGAGCAAAAAAAAAAACAAAACCTGACATGCAGAGCCCAATTGACGAACACTGGTCCGAGTCCGATCTAATGTTTTGGCCTGTTTTTCTCTTGTCGCGTGGTTTGCCTCCATGTTGCATTTTCTATTTAACTGATGTGTGTTTTGACCCCATAATTTAATTGATCCATTGTGCAGTCTGAGGAAGAAAACCGCACGCGGAATAGAACAATGGATGTGTGAATGCAGCCAGAGACCTTTATTGAAGGAGGGTTAGGAATATGTCTTCTAGTTCCTTGTAGTAACAAGAGAAGAAATCAGACTACTGGAGTGGGGGGAACCCAAATTCCCTTTTAAGAATCTCCTTTCTTGCACCATGACTGAGCCTGTAAGTGGCAGAAAGACTTAATGATAAATAGTGATGTGTGAAACTTGTTGCCGGTGGCTTACACTTCTGTATCTGGGTTTTACTTGCCAAAAAGTCATTTATTTTTTTACAAGATATTGATGGAAAAATATTTTTGACATTTTAACCTTAAATTGCACAGAGTCTGTGGCTACTAAATCACGATTGTCCATCTGCGCTTTATTTTTTTAAAAATGGGGATTGTCTTAGCCAGTAAATCATTCCCATAGGCTGCTGTCGGTATATCTTTTGCTAAAGAGCCATGTGAGAAGAATCTTAGATATATATGGCCAATGGTCACCCATACAGGAGGCACAGAAACATACTGGAGGGAAGATTTCAGGAGAAAATGTACAGCAGGGGCAGTGTATATTATTTATACAAATTATTTTGCATGTTCTCAGTAAGGGCCAGGACTACCACGGTTGGTGCAGTTGTGATGTGCTTGCTGTACGCTTTGTCTTTTTACTCTTGCTTTTTCTGGTGCTGCCAGACCACATTTTATTGATTGAAGGCAAGCTGTAATATCCTATTTTTCTTTTTCCTTTAACCTTTGACTTTTGTTTTTTAAATTGGAATTTCAATGTGAAACATAATGCAGGCACATGTACGAAGCCAGGTTAAATCTTGTTTGCTGAATTGTCTTTTCCCTTATTTTTCATGGTGTCCTTCTTGTAGGAGTGTTGCACTATTTTTCCTAGTCATCAGCCTGGCCCACTCTGAGATAAACTGAGTGGTTTTACCTATGAATGCTCCATTGTTCCACCTTCGGATAACAGTATGACATCGTCTCCTTGACAGCTGATATTGCCTGTTGTGAAAAGCAAGGATTCAACTTGTTGGAATTTTGTTTTTGTTTGCCAGTGTAATGAGCGGAGAGAGGGGTGTCCGAACACTTATGCAGTGTTAGTGTTCCTGTACTGGTAGAGAGTGGCAGAGGTGGTTTTGCCCGGACTGAGCCATCCTGTCGTTACCAGGATGCCCACTGGATAAGAGCAGATAGTGAAGTATTGAATTGTTCTTTGTCATGGGCTTTGTATAAGATTCCAAAAGATGGAAACCTCAAGTATCAGAGATCTTACTATTTTGTATGTGCCTTGTTTTGAGAGACTGTAATAGTCCCTGACAGTACAGTTTGATATAATTGACCGGCATTAGCACTGAAAATTTGTAATGTGGAAATGCAGGGCAGCCTGTGTGCAGCGTGAGAGCTCATTAAAGGGAATCTGGCAGTAGGTTTTTCCTACCTCATCTGAGAGCAATGTAATGTAGGCAAAGAGAAGCTGAATCCAACAATGTATCACTTATATTACTGGGAGCAGCCATACTGACACAATCAGAGCTTTTAGATTAAGACTGAAGCAGAGCTGAGAAAGCTAACCCCGCCCACATCAGGCTCTACATGTGCAAGGTCCATAGCTAGTGAGCTGCTTATCACAGGAGGAGGCGGCCCAGCAATATTAACCTTAGTGATAAATCCTTCAGTTACTAAAAACAGCACACACTTTGATAACTGACACATTCTGTGTTTCAGCCTCCATCTCCTGCTGTCTTCAGATTACATGGCAAAAACCTGCTGACAGATTCCCTGTAAGCTGAAGGTTTAAGATAAACCCCAAATAAGCAGAGCTCTAAATATTAAAGTCCAGTAGGCAGATCTATGGCGAGGATGAGATCTCTGTATGCACTTCTAAAAATAAATCGTGATCTTTTTAGTACTGTATTAGGATGGACTACTGGATTACAAAACACAATAAGCGGTTTAATGAATTATTACTTGTATTTATATTGTCCCCACAAATATCGTGCCGGCAGATTAGATATTACTAACCTGACGAGTTCCCTTTTACCTGTAAGAAGTGACACCTTCTATGGACACCTAAGCCGCAGCGCCCCAGTGTAGCAGAACATTTATTTAGAACTCTTAAGGTGCCATCCTATCCCCTCACCATAGCCTCCAATCCAATTTTTGGCAGAATGAGAGCTTAAATGGAAACGCTCATTTGT
Organism: Ranitomeya variabilis; assembly: GCF_051348905.1. Taxonomy (NCBI): domain Eukaryota; kingdom Metazoa; phylum Chordata; class Amphibia; order Anura; family Dendrobatidae; genus Ranitomeya; species Ranitomeya variabilis. Next base: position 545,492,759 of record NC_135235.1, on the reverse strand, counting down.
AATGTGAATGCTAATCTGCACGCGGCGTGTTATAGAGCCGGAAGGGCCAAGACAATTCATAAAAGATTAAGTATAACTTGTATTTTATTTATATTTCTTCTCTTAGGCTTAGGAGTCTAATGTAATGATTGACATCTGTGTGTAAAGTCCTACAGGAAAGACTGTCTGCTCTAGAACATGCTGCGTACAGATCAGACACTACCATGGACGTGCTGGCTTCCCCTCGGGTTCACATTCTTGTTGGCGTGCGTGCTGCTTTCTCTACTCATCTCGCGCTCAGCGGCATTCGTATATGGGCTGTTTGGCATTGCAGCTGTGATACTAGTCCATGAACAAGAGTGGCGCTGTTTATTTCCAATCTTGTATGAAGTGGCAATATGTCAGTGCTTTATGATTTTATTTAACCCCTTTATCACCACGATGCTTGTAGACTTCCTGTCCTTTTTTTTTCTATGGGTTCTAGAGAATTTCACCATCTTTTGTCCTGTTATAGACCAAATGCCCATTGGGCTGTATTCACATTAATGCTGTGTTCTGTGCCCACTGTTGCTTATTACATTGGTGCCCATCACTGTGCCTCCACACTGCATACAATGCTATGTACTATACTTCCTTCCAGTGATCCGTGACCAGGAGACTGCAGTCTTGCCCCTCTATCTGCCAGAACTGGTAGAGATCCTGTTATTTACCTAGCAAAGACCCTCTGTGCAGCTTTGCCGATTATTTGCACTGGAAAATAGACTTTATTTATGTTCTCTGCTGTAGGCCGTTACGTGAAATCTTCTTTGTTAATATGATAGAGGTATATCGCCTACTCAATAAAGCATGCACTCTTCTTGCTGACTGTCTCCTGTGCCAGTCTTTATTTAACCTCTTTGGATCCAGTCCACACAAGCATTTATTTTAAATTTGCGTGTTACAAAATAACTTTTTTCCCCATTAAAGTAGTTTTAATTTTTTTATTTGCATTATTTGGGGGTACAATTTTCTATAGAAACAAATTCAGAAGTCCTCCATTGTGTGGTTTATTATTTATTTATATAGAACCATTAATTCCATGGTGCTGTACATGAGGAGTTACATAAAAATACAAATATCACAGTAAACAAACTAACAATGACAGACTGGTACAGTGGGAAGCTGACCCTGCCCTTGCGGGCTTACATTCTACAGGATTATGGGGAAGGAGACAGTAGGTCGGGGGTTGCAGTAGCTCTGATGGTGTTGAGGTGGCCATGTGATCATTACAGGTTGTAAGCTTTCTTGAAGAGGTGGGTTTTCAGCTTTGTTTTGAAGGATCCAAATGTGGTGGATAACTGGACGTGTTAGGGCACAGAATTCCAGAGGATGGGGGATATTCGGGAGAAGTCTTAGAGGCGATTGGGTGAGGAGCGAATAGGCGTGGAGGAGAGGAGGTCTTGGGAGGACTGGAGATTACGTGAGGGAAGATATTGAGAGATTAGTTTGGAAATATATGGAGGAGAAAGGTTATGGATGGCTTTGTAGGTCAGTGTTAGTAGTTTAAACTGGATACGCTGGGAAATTGGGAGCCAGTGAAGGGATTTGCAAAGAGGGAAAGCAGGAGTGTAGCGAGGAGAGAGATTAATTAGTCGGGCATCAGAGTTAAGGACTGACTGGAGGGGTGCGAGAGTGTTAGAAGGTAGGCCACAAAGGAGGATGTAGCAGTAGTCGAGGCGGGAGATGATTAGGGCATGCACGAGCATTTTGGTAGAGTGAGGGTTGAGGAAAGGACAGATTCTGGAAATATTTTTGAGCTGGAGGCAACAGAAGGTGGCGAGAGCATGGATGTGCGGTTTGAAGGACAGGGCAGAGCCAAGGGTTACTCTGAGGCAGTGGACTTTGGGGACAGGGGAAAGTGTGATTTCATTTATTTTGATAGATCAGGTAGGGAAGATATACGAGATGGAGGAAAGATAATTAGTTCAGATTTGTTCACATTGAGCTTGAGGAAGCGAGAGGAGGATATGGCTGAAGGACACTCTGCGATTCTGGAGAGCAGAGAGGTGACATCTGGGCCAGAGAGGTAGATCTGAGTGTCCTCAGCATATAGATGGTACTGGAAGCGATAGGACCTTATGGGTTGTCCCAGGCCGAATGTATAGATTGAGAAGAGTAAGGGTCCTAGGACAGAGCCTTGAGGTACAGCAACAGAGGGGGCGAGATGAAGAGGTAGTATGGGAGTAGGAAACGCTAAATGTGCGGTTGGTAAGGTATGAGGAGATCCAAGATAGGGCAAGGTCTTTGACACCAAAGGAAGAGAGGATCTGTAGTAGGAGGCAGTGGTCAACTGTAAAAGACAAACTACAGGTCTAGAAAGAGGAGTATAGAGAATTGGCTGTAAGTCGTTAGTAATTTTGGTCAGGGCAGTCTCAGTGGAATGGTGGGGAATGGAAGCCAGATTGTAGGTTGTGAAAGAGAGAGGAAGGTTCAGCATGGACGTGCTGCTCAAGTAGTTTGGAAGCAAATGGGAGCAAAGATATGGGGCGATAGCTGGACATAGCGCTTGGGTCAAGGGATGGCTTTTTGAGGATAGGTGTGATTTGTGGCATGTTTGAAAGCAGTGGGGAAGGTACCAGAAGTTAGTGATAGGTTGAAGAGATGGGTTAGGGATGGGATCAGTGTGGTGGTGAGGTTGGGGAGAAGATGGGATGGGGTCAAGCACACAAGTGAGGTGTGATTTGGAGAGAAGATGAGCAAGCTCTCCAGTGATTTTTGGAGAGGGAAGTTATGAGGTTAGGGCATTGGTCTGGTATACAAAGGGGTTGTTGTGGTTTGACAACAAAGACTTGCCTTGTTTACCACGCACTTAAAAATGAGATAGACCAAAGTCCTCGGCAATGATTAGGGAACTCGGAGGGGGCGGAGGAAGGAGTTAAGTGTTGATCAACTGTTCGGGGTTGTGGGATAAAGATACGAGGGATGTAAAATAGGCCTGTTTAGCAGAGATGAGAGCTGATTTGAATGCGAGTGTTGCTTGAGTGCAGTGAAATTCTCCTGCGAATGCGTTTTCTTCCAACGCCATTCTGGATACTTGCCGAAGCTTTTTAGTGATGTTATTGTCTAAGGGTTGTCTATTGATTTGTCGCACTCTGCTATGTATGACGGGCGACCGAGTCGATGGCTGATGCAAGAATGGCATTGTAGAAACTAGTGGCAGTGTCTGTTGTGGAGTGAGGATATGGATGCTAGTAGGATAATCAGAGAACGTGTGGGTGTCAAGGTGTGCGAGGTTTCTGCGGGGGTGTGCGTGTTGCTGGACATGGGTGACCAGTGAGGAGGCCAGGGATGAGAAAGTGAGTAGATGATCAGATAGAGGGAAGAGGGGAGGTTGTGAAGTTAGATATGGAGCAGAGACGGGTGAAGACCAGGTCTAATGTATGTCCGTCCGTCTGTGTGGGTGGCTGAGGAGGACCACTGAGTAAAACGAAAAGATGACGTAAGGGACAGGAGTTTGGAGGCTGCTGACTCGTGGGTGTCAATGGGGATGTTGAAGTCACCCATGATGATGGTGGGAATGTCCTGTCCGCAGACAGAAAGTGAAGTAGCCAGTTGGAGAATTGGTCAATGTAGGCAGTGGTCGGGCCCGGAGGTCGGTATATGATGGCTATTTGGAGGTTGTGGGGGGAGTAGATGTGGACTTCAAAAGAGGAGAGGATAAGGCAGGGTAGAGGTGGGATTGGGTTAAAGGTACAGTTGGAAGAAAGCAGAAGGCCTACTCCTCCATGTTTGTTGCCAGGGCGAGGAGTGTGGGTGAAGTGGAGGCCACCGTAACATAGTGCAGCAGGGGAGGCTGTCAGCCATGTTTCGGTGATGCCCAATAAGGAAAGATTATGAGAGGCAAAGAGGTCGTGAATCACGTGGAGTTTATTGCAGATGGAGCGGGCATAACAGTTTTTTTTGTGACGCTCTGCACCCTAAGCCTACTTTCTCATAAAGCAGACTTTTTTTTTTCTTTTCCTCTTGTCGTATTGCCCCTGTTTTGCTTCACCAGTGTTTATTTTTTGTTTTTTTCTCATCAGCTTATAAAAAGTAAAGAGGGTTCACCATCTGGACTCCTATTTATCCATTGACTCTTTACAATGGGTCAGTGAAAATGGATGACTACTGTTTTTCAGCCATATCTCACAGATCATCGGTTGAAAGAAGACGTGAGTCCATAAAGTTTGTCTTTTTTTTTTGTCATATTTTAAATAAAGCTGCTTTTTTTTTTAAAATACTTCCTAGTACTTGTCTTCACTAAAAATTTATTGATAGTAGTTCAGATTAAATGCGGATTTTGCCTGTGGATTTACAGCATCTGATGCAATTCTAATGCGAAAAACCTGCATATAAAGGTTGATGCACTCGTAAGAGAGATTGACATGTTCCAGATTTCAAAATGGTCAGTTTATGCAGCATTAAATAATAAAGTACAGTGGGCATGTGATTTCTGTAAATCCCATCCACTTTATTGTAACAGACTTTAAAAAAAAAAAAAAAACTTTTTCTTATTTTGAGCAGTCAAAATATGTAGCATCAAAACTACACCAAATGCTCATGGTTTTCAACTTAACCTTACGGATCTGTCATGTCACATGTAAATAGTGAAGCTAATTTTACTAAAGAGTATAAAAATACAAATAGTGAATTAATAATTACTGTTTGCAACTCACAATCTCAAGTCACAGTTAAAGGGTAGCTGGGCTTTCAAGTCACTATTTGGACTAAGCTGTCATGTGTGTACATGATCAATGACATTTTGTGGCCATTATGTGACTTCTATCCTGCATTCTCACCACTTTCCCCCTCTGCATCTGTAACTTGCAGTTGACCGTTTGCTGGGGGAGGACATGCGCTGCTGTGATCTCTGCTATCCCTGCTCTTCATTCACTTTTAGCTCACGGAGACAAGCTGTATGGAGGACATTATACAACAGAGCTGAGCTGTGTTAATCTGAATCAACCTCTGGTGTGAAGTAAAACGCTTGTTACTGAGCTGTGCACAATGTTATTCTGTCTACCTCTGTTACCTTCCTTACTCATCCTCCAAGCTCCATAGAGGAAAATGGGCTGTGTCTCATGACACCTGCAGTCTGTCTTCTCTGACCATGATGGACTTGAGCTGCTTTTCCACCATGGATGATCGGTTCAGAATGAGGGAGGGTAAAATGTAATGTCTTATTGCCAGTGCTATTGATTCATACAAATTTTGTTGAAAAACCGGATCCACTTAAAGACAAACATCACATTAAACAAAACACTCACAATCTCACTTTTTCAGACACCACTTTCTTGTCCTTAGCCTGTCACTCAGTGCAATGTTTGCAAAAGATCTAATATATAATTGCCAATCGGCTCTGTCACAACTTCTGGCGATTGTCTCCAGTCTCCAGTGTCGCTATCCCACAACCCACCGTGGCCGAAAGTGACAAAAACGGCACCGCTGATCTCCCGACGGTAGCCGTGGCTCATCTCCCGCTGCAGGAAGGTCAGCGGCGCCAGCCGCTCATCTCCCGGCTGCTCGCATCAGAGCTACACCAACCGCCATATTGGAACACCCAAGTTATGGGTATTCCGAGGTGGCGGCTGGGATTCATATCCCCCGCCAAGCCCCACGGCACTGCTCATTGGCTGAGTGGTGCAGGATTCAAATCCCCCGTCCCGCGGGCTGAGCCAATGAGCGGTGCCGCTCGGCTTTGCCAATGAGCGGTGCCGTGCAGGATTTGAATCCCTTGCCAAACCTCAGCCAGCGGGCGGGTCAGCCAATAAGTGGAGCAGCGCCGTTCATTGGCTGAGGCCGGGGGTGCTCGGCCAATGAGCGGTGCTGTGCGGCTTGGCGGGGGTTTCAGATCCCGTGAGGCAATGCTCATTGGCTCAGCCGGCAGGGCGGGGGATTTGAATCCTGCGCCGCTCAAAACCGCGCGGCACCGCTCATCTCCCGGCTGCGTCGCCGCTGACCTCCCTGCAACGAGAGATGAGCCGCTGATCTCCCGACAGAATAGCGGTGCCGTTTTTCTCACTTCGGGCCGCGGTGGATTGTGGGATAGCGACACAATCGCTGGAAGCTGTGACAGAGCCGATTGCCAATTATATACAGTTAGGTCCATATATATTTGGACAGAGACAACATTTTTCTCGTTTTGGTTATAGACATTACCACAATGAATTTTAAACAAAACAATTCAGATGCAGTTGAAGTTCAGACTTTCAGCTTTCATTTGAGGGTATCCACATTAAAATCGGATGAAGGGTTTAAGAGTTTCAGCTCCTTAACATGTGCCACCCTGTTTTTAAAAGGACCAAAAGTAATTGGACAGATTCAATAATTTTAAATAAAATGTTCATTTTTAGTACTTGGTTGAAAACCCTTGGCTGGCAATGACTGCCTGAAGTCTTGAACTCATGGACATCACCAGACTCTGTGTTTCCTCCTTTTTGATGCTCTGTCAGGCCTTCACTGCGGTGGTTTTCAGTTGCTGTTTGTTTGTGGGCCTTTCTGTCTGAAGTTTAGTCTTTAACAAGTGAAATGCATGCTCAGTTTGGTTGAGATCAGGTGACTGACTTGGCCATTCAAGAATATTCCACTTCTTTTATTTAATTAACTCCTGGGTTGCTTTGGCTTTATGTTTTGGGTCATTGTCCATCCGTAGTATGAAACGACGACCAATCAGTTTGGCTGCATTTGACTGGATCTGAGCACACAGTATGTCTCTGAATACCTCAGAATTAATTCGGCTGCTTCTGTCCTGTGTCACATCATCAAAAAACACTAGTGACCCAGTGCCACTGGCAGCCATGCATGCCCAAGCCATCACACTGCCTCCGCCGTGTTTTACAGATGATGTGGTATGCTTTGGATCATGAGCTGTGGTATGCTTTGGATCATGAGCTGTACCACGCCTTCGCCATACATTTCTCTTTCCATCATTCTGGTAGAGGTTGATCATGGTTTCATCTGTCCAAAGAATGTTCTTCCAGAACTGGGCTGGCTTTTTTAGATGTTTTATAGCAAAGTCCAGTCTAGCCTTTTTATTCTTGATGCTTATGAGTGGCTTGCACCGTGCAGTGAACCCTCTGTATTTACTTTCATGCAGTCTTCTCTTTATGGTAGATTTGGATATTGATGCCCCTACCTCCTGGAGAGTGTTGTTCACTTGGTTGGCTGTTGTGAAGGGGTTTCTCTTCACCATGGAGATTATTCTGCGATCATCCACCACTGTTGTCTTCCGTGGGCGCCCAGGTCTTTTTGCATTGATGAGTTCACCAGTGCTTTCTTTCTTTCTCAGGATGTACCAAACTGTAGATTTTGCCACTCCTAATATTGTAGCAATTTCTCGGCTTGTTTTTTTCTGTTTTCGCAGCTTAAGGATGGCTTGTTTCACTTGCATGGAGAGCTCCTTTGACCGCATGTTTACTTCACAGCAAACCTTCCAAATGCAAGCACCACATCTCAAATCAACTCCAGGCCTTTTATCTGCTTAATTGAGAATGACATAACGAAGGGATTGCCCACACCTGTTCATGAAATAGCCTTGGAGTCAATTGTCCAATTGCTTTTGGTCCCTTTAAAAACAGGGTCGCACATGTTAAGGAGCTGAAACTCCTAAACCCTTCATCCAATTTTATTGTGGATACCCTCAAATGAAAGCTGAAAGTCTGAACTTCAACTGCATCTGAATTGTTTTGTTTAAAATTCATTGTGGTAATGTCTATAACCAAAATTAGAAACATGTTGTCTCTGTCCAAATATATATGGACCTAACTGTATTAGATGTAATGACAGCCATCTCCCCAGTGCCTTTACCTGACATGCATTCCCATATCATCAATGACTGTGGAAATGTGCATGTTCTCTTCAGGCAGTCATCTTTATAAATCTCATTGGAATGGCACCAAACAAAAGTTCCAGCATCATCACCTTGCCTAATGCAGATTCGCGATTCATCACTGAATATGACTTTCATCCAGTCATCCACAGTCCACGATTGCTTTTCTTAGCCCATTGTAACCTTGTTTTTTTTCTGTTTAGGTGTTCATGATGGCTTTCGTTTATTCTTTTCTGTATGTAAATCCTATTTCCTTTAGGCGGTTTCTTACAGTTCGGTCACAGATGTTGACTCCAGTTTCCACCCATTCGTTCCTCATTTGTTTTGTTGTGCATTTCCTGTTTTGGAGACATATTGCTTTGTTTCCAGTCTTGACGCTTTGATGTCTTCCTCGGTCTACCAGTATGTTTGCCTTTAACAACCTTACCATGTTGTTGGTATTTGGTCCAGATTTTAGACACAGCTGACTGTGAACATCAACATCTTTTGAAACATTGCATGATGATTTACCCTCTTTTAAGAGTTTGATAATCCTCTCCTTTGTTTCAATTGACATCTCTCGTGTTGGAGCCATGATTCATGTCAGTCCACTTGGTGCAACAGCTCTCCAAGGTGTGATCACTCCTCTTTAGATGCAGACTAACGAGCAGATCTAATTTGATGCAGGTGTTAGTTTTGGTTATGAAAATTTACAGTGTGATTCCATATTTTTTTCCCTCAGAATTGAGTGATTCCATAATTTTTCCCCTATGCTTGGTTAAAAAAAAAGTAACCATTACTGACTACCACATTTTTTGTTCTTGATTTTTTTTAGTGTTTCTTAAAGCCAGAAAGTTGCCATTTGAAAGGACTTTAGTTTTGTGCCATGTTTGTGATCTGCTTTTTTTTTTCTACAAAATTAAACAACTGAATGAACATCCTCCAAGGCCGGTGATTACATAATTTTTGCCAGGGGTTGTAGAATGGGCAAGACATAGTAAAAGAAAAAAAATAAAATATTGTACAGCTTTTCATTTTTATAAACTAAAAAAAAAATTATGTAGTAGATGAATGTAACACATTAAGTGGCACAAGTTTGTATTACTGTAGTTTTTATCATCCTCTCTGACGGAATGTTGATAGGATGCAGCCATGTGACCACCCAAAATTATGGCACTGACATCGCAGGAGCGACGCTCGTCTGGGAGACAAGTGTTTTTATTTTATCTGGAACACTTAAATTAAGAACGACGACCTATTTTATCTATAAAGCTGTCAGGTTTTTTCTTTTTACCTGAGGCCTGCAGTCACGCCTGGGCTTGTATAAGTAACAGTGGCCCGAAGCAGTGTCTCACAACTCCAGTCTTCAAATACCCAAAACAGGCCATGTTTCAGGATTTCCTTAGTATTGCACAGGTGATGTACTGTAGGTATTGCCATTGCCTCAGAATTTCCTTCCAGTATTCACATCCTAATTGAAGTAAGGGTTTTGGAATTACAGCTCTTTAATATGTAGCTGCCTCTTTTTAAAAGGACCAAAACTAATTGGACAATTGTCTCTAAAAGCTCATTAATGGGCTATTCCTTCATCAGTTATATAGGTAAAAGGTCTGTTGCAGATACCAGGTGTGCCATTTGTTTTTGAAAGCTGTTGCTGTGAACCTACAACATTCGGTCAATAGAGTTCTCCGTGGATGTGAAACAGACCGTCAATTAGGCTGAAAGTCATCAGAGAGAGCAGAAATGTGTGGCCAAATCAAGTCTGGTAAGTTTTGCAGAAAAAAAAGCGTACTCTTAAGTGTGGCAACTCAAAAAGAGGCGTGGATGTTGCCAGAAGACTACAATGCTGGATGATCGCAGAATCCTTTCCATGATGGAAAAACCCCTTCACAACATCCACCCAAGTGAAGAACACACTCAATGAAGTAGGTGTTTCAATATCTAAATCTACCATAAAGAGAAGACTTCATGAGTAGGGATGAATGGACATGTGAAAGTTCAGGTTTTAGTACCCCACCTGAACGTTAGCCCAAAGTTTGCTGTTGGTACCAGAACCCTTTAAATCCATTGAAATGTATGGGGACCCAAACACCTGAGCTGGAAAATCTCTCTATCTCTCTATCCCAGTTCTGGAAAAACATTCTTTGGACAGAGGAAACGAAGACCAACTTGTAGCAGAATGATGGGAAGAAGAAAGAAAGTATGGAGAAAGCTTAGAACTGCTCATGATCCAAAGCACACAAAATCCTCTGTAAGGTCGCATTCACACATCAGTATTTTTATGTCAAAACCATGAGTGTCTCCAAAACATAGAACATGTGTCAGTCTGTCAAATATAGTTTTTCATGACTTGGCATACCAATAATAATGCAAATGAAGCCTAAAACATGGTGGAGGCAGTGTGATGGGGCATGGCCATGCATGGCTTCCAATGGCACTGGTTAACTAGTGTTTATTGATGACGTGACTGAAGACAGAATTCTGAAGTGTGCAGGGCGATACTTTCTGCTCAGATTCAACCAAATGTAGCAAGGTTGCTTGGATGGTGCTTCACAGTACAGATGGACAATGGCCCAAAACCTACTGCAAAAACAACCCAGGAGTTTTTTCTTTTTACTGCAAAGTAGTGGAATATCCTGTAATGACCGAGTCAATCACCAGATCTCAACTCCAAAGAGCAACATTTCACATGCTTAAGACACAACTTAAGGCAAAGACCCACAAACAAGCAACAACTGATGTCAGCTGCAGTAAAGGCAGCAAAGCATCACCACCAGTGTTTGGTGACTTCCATGGCCTCCAAACTTCAGGCAGTCATTGCCTGCAATGGATTCTCTACAAAGTATTAAGTATGAACATATTATTTATGAAGACGTTAATTTATTTACTTTTGAGCCCCTGGAATTACGAAGTTTTGTTAAAAAATGGTTGCAATTCTAAATCGTTTCAAAGGATATTTTTGTTCAGCCCCTTTAATTAAACCTACAAGTCTTGCATTTCAGTTGTTTAATTTTAATTTTAATTAGAAAATAGTAAGAGAGAATTGTACTATGTCACCATGATGCACTGTTTTGTCATTGAGTGGTGGTCCCGCTCATGATGTAAAAGTACATGTACAGGTGATTACTCCATTTGGTCTCTCCACGTGCCGCTGTAGATGCGTATATTAGATCAGTGCCAGTACTCTATTGGACTAGGAAAGCGTGGAGAACCTGTGACGTCTCCTGCAAAACGCTGCCTATGTGGCTACACAATGGCCTAAACTTTTGCCATTTCTTGTCAATATGCTCTATGTTTTGATGTCACGGAGGGGGTGTCCTACATTATTTTGAGTGAAGAACCACTGGAAAGAGTCCCTCTCTCATTGACCCAACCAGTTATTGTACAATATTTTGGTTCAGTGGGCACCTTGTGTGAGCTGCAGGGGAAATGTGGCACCACTGGCATATAGGATACATATGGAGTAGCCGATTTGGGCGTTTTGGGGCAGTACTGCTAATGAGATGGGTGACCATGTATTGGAGATAGAAAGGAGTCAATATGGTGCATAGCCACTAGATGGCAGTAAAACGCTACATGCCTTTTGGGTGAGGGCGAGTGTTCTCGCCATAGCTGTATGATTGAAGTCTCCGTGCCGTACTATCTCTGCGGCTGCTCAGCCACGCACGTTTTCTGTGTTTTAGTGCCGTTCTCTATGTAGTGATTATCCATATCTGAAAATGAGACGTGAAGCTTCTAGGTCACTAGGATCAATCATTTTTTGCCATGTATGAAAGAGATAATGAGGCACATATAAGAATGCTGTCCAATAGTTGGCTGCCAAATTTATCGGAAAGGTGCGCTCTCTTTGATAGATTTGGCGCACCTTGCTACAAATGACACAGCTTCTCATAATGACACCAGGTCTTAATTAGCTTAGCAGTGCAAAAAAAAAAAAAACTGATCAGCACCAGAAATAAATTTGTTGCAAATTGTGACTCTTCTTAGTCATGTCCATTTTCATGGCAAATAAAAAAACAAACAATTTTGCTTCAGAATTTTGGCACAAAATACACTAAAATACACGGACAGCGGCTTTACCAGATATGGGACAATGTCTGCAGATTGCTCCATCTTAATATATACTTATGGAGCGCCCCCACACCACCGCAGGGCCGAGGGGTACCCGGAGCCGGGCCTCTGGGTCTCTGCTCTGGGGTTGTCACGGTGGCTAGACCTGGTCCGTGGCCCTGTCTGTCAGTGGGGGACGTCCAGTGCAATAAGTGGTGTTGTAACGGTGCAGTTGTGGGGTGCAGGTCGCGGTAAATAACGAGGACACCAGGTTGCAGTCTCTTTACCTCTTTACTGGAGATCTCTGAGTCCTCAGTCCAGAATACGGTTCACCAGGCTGCGCAAGTCCGGCCGGTCCAATGGCACCTCCAGAGTTCACTTCACAGGTGGAAATCGGTGCCTTCCTTCTTAGCGCTGTGTGTTGTAGTCCTTCCCTGCTGTGCTTACGGAAAGTACCCCACAACCGTTGTGTTTGTTTCTCGTGTTCCCTCACAACTCGATTAACTGATCTTCTGCTAATCTTCCGTCCCTTCCTGATGTTACAGTTAGAACGGCACCCGTTTGTCAGGTAGGCCTGGAGTTCTTCCGGGACCCTAGAGACGCCCCTCTCCCGCAATTGCCTCCCAAGACTTCATAGGTGATATGTGTTAGACAGCCCGCCTGAGACTGACTGTCCTGCCGCTGTTTGGAGTATGGCTTGAAGCTGTATGCTATTCCACTCCCTCGGCGTTCCGGCCACCGGTAGTGCGCCTCAGTAGGATGTTGCTCCGGTCTTACAGCATGACCCCTACTGGTATTCTCCTATTGCTTGATCTCGTTTCTCACTCAGCACAATCTATCTCGCTTCTAGTCCTTTCTTGGATCCCGCCGCTTCCCGGAGCTGGCGCGGACCCGTTACGTTCTCTTTCAATGCCAAGCCTCTGTCAGGATCCCACCCCTGACAGAGACCCTACTGTCTCTTCCTCCACAACACCCTCTGCCACTAGGTGTTGCTTCGTTCAATCCAGTCAGCTTTCTGATCTAACTTCCTGCCTGACCCCCAGTTTACCCACTATGGTGGGGAGTGGCCTAATGAATAGAACCCTTAGCTCCCCCCGGAGGCCCTGCGGTGAAATGTATTGGTGTCTGTGATACCTGATCAGATGAACTCCTTCAGTGCCATCGGACGCACCATAGCTCCCCATAGTGGCGGAGCCACAGTACTGCAACGACCAGGACTCTGGGGCGCTGCACTTACCTTGTAATGTCTTCACATCATGTTCCATCCAGATGTGTCTGGATTCCAGAATTCCAAGCGGCGGAAGTTCACCGACCGCCATATTGGTACACCCAAGTGATGGGTGTCTCAATATGGAAACTGCTGGTGGTAACAGCCTCTTGCGTGGTACCACCAGCGGAACACCGTCACACCACACACACACACACACACACACACACACACACACACACACACACACACACACACACACACACTGTATACGCAGCCTCTTGCGTGACCCCCGCCATCTTTGTATAGGAAGGAGCGCATGTGCAGTTTTAATGTGACCGCCGCTATCTGTCTGCACAAAGATGGCGGCGGTCTGATTTACTGCGCCTGTGCGAATTCCATGCAGGCGCAGTAAATCATTTGGCTGATCCCGGCAGCAGATGTGCGACGAGTCTACAGGCAGAGGAAGCCGGTCACATTAAAGGGGTTTTCCCACAAGCAAAAGTTCATTTTAAAAATTGTCTGTGTCTGACCGTGTATGGAACATACCACAGCTCCTGGGCAGGGGAGGAAGCAAAAGACAATACTGACATTACAGCAGGGGTTCACAGAGGATTCATTTTGTGAGGTAAAATATTTCACTGACTGTTTTTAAACAATATTTTACCTCACAAAAAGTATCCTCTGCGATCTCCTGCTGTAATGCTAGTATTGTCTTTTGCTTCCTCCCCTGCCCTGGAGCTGTGGTATGTTCTGTACATGGTAAGACGCAGACAATTTTTAACATGAAGGGGTGGGAGAGACAGAGCACGGGGGGAGACAGGTCAAACTGGACAGCACATGAGGGGAGAACACAGCACAGGAAGGAGAAAGAGAGCAGGCAAGGGGGATAGCACATGGGGTAGGCAGGTCAAAGAAGAGAGCACAGACGGGAGACGTCAGCACATGGGGAAAGAGAGAGTGGATAGGTGGGTGAGCACATGGGGGGAGAGATTCTCAACGCTGCAAAGCCTGCCCCCATTGTGACATTACCGCCATCCAGATGCGATAGCATCGAGCCTCCATTTAGTCTAATATAATTTACACACAACATGGCATTGGCGTAACTTGTAGCATGTGGGCCCCAATGGAAAATCTCCAACTGGACCCTCAACTATCACAAGTCTTCAACCCTTTATCATACCTCCCAACTTTTGAAGATGGAAGGAAAAAGGGACAAAGTTTGCGGCACGCAAACTTTTTTCTGAAAAAATATAGGTTTTTTTAAAATACCGTATATATTTCCATCCATGGAGCTGTGTGAGGCTTGTTTTTTTGTGTGCTGAGCTGTATTTTTTATTGATTCCATTTGGGGAGTAAATACAACATTTTGATCGCTTTTTATTGTACTTTTCTAGGGAAGTACAGCAACCAAAAAAAAAAACTGAAATTGTGTCTTTTGTTCATTTTGGCATTTAACATATGGTTTAAATAATTTTACCTTTTGAAGGATCGGACTTTTATGGACACGAACATGGTAAATATGTTTATTTAATTTTGTGTAAATTTATTTTAGAATTGGGAAATACATGGTGAATTAAAGAGAACCTGTCATCCGGATTTTATACCCCAAACTAATGACGTGAATATAAAAGTGCTTTAATGCTGAGTAAATCTTTACTTTTCTTGTAGAAATCAATTTCGTGGTTTTAGAGAAATACATGGCTGAAATTATGTGCTAACGAGTTACAAGTACAGTCGTCGGCCTTCCACCTACAGCTCTCCTATTACAGGAAGATACCGACTATGTTACACATTCAGCGTGGTGAGAGTGTAGAGCGAGCTCAGCTCCAAAGCCCGCTCTCTCAATACAGCAGTTAGCGACCTGTGACGAAAATGTATGTCATAGTTTGTCAAGGAGTTAAGAGCATTAGTCTTCTCATATGGGCTGAAGGGAGCTTTTGGGTCCCTTAGACTCCATGGCCTGGGGGTGACTGCAGCTTCTGCATCCACTATAAATGCAGCCCTGCCTTTAGGACAAACCTACTTGTCCCATCGTCTTTGCAACTTTGTGCCAAGAACTTGTAGCAGACCCCCTCTCCAGCGCTACTGTATTGTTGGCCTACAAGCAGGTAGCAAACTGACCCAAAGAGGAGCACCTTATTCTATGTTAGAAATATTATGTAGCATTTCTAATAACATGTGAAAATGTCCCACACCATCTTCAGTAATTCTGTATTTAGTCAGAATCTGCCCAAAAAATTTTTGATCATTTTGTGATCATATACAGTGGCTTGCAAAAGTATTCTCAACTCCCCACCTCTCTTTGGCATTTTTCGTGTTTTCCTATACCACAAGCTTGAATTTAATTTTTCTTTTTTTTTTTAGGGTTTCCATCAGTTCATGTAAAGAACATGCCTACAACTGTGAACATTTCGTTTTTATTTCTATCGGAAAGCAAAAAAATAGGACAAAAAAACTGAAAACTTCAGTGTGCATAACTGTTCACTCCCCTAAAGTCAGTACTTTGTAGAGTCTCCTTTTGAAGCAATTACAGCTGCATGTCGCTTTGGATAAGTCTCTATGAACTTTCCACATCTGGCCTCTAGGAGTTTTGAACATTCCTCAAGGCAAAACTGCTCCAGCTCCTTCAAGTTAGATGCTTTCCTCTTGTGAACAGGAATCTTTAAGTCTGACCACAGATTCTCAATTGGTTTAAGGTCTGGGCTTTGACTAGGCCGCTTGTTACACATTTATCCTTAAATCACTCAAGTGTTGCTTTAGGCTAAGTGCACACTTTGCGGAATTGCCGCGGAAATTTCCTCCTGCCGTGGGTATATCACATGCGGATAAGGCATGCGTATTCCCGCTAAAAACTAGCGTTTTGCAAGTGTAATTAGCTTGCAGAATGCTAGCGTTTTCCAAGCATCGCTTGGAAAACTGATTGACAGGTTGGTCACACTTGTCAAACATAGTGCCTATGCAGCATCAATAGTAAAAAATCTAATGTTAAAAATTATTTAAAAAATAGTTATTATCACCTTCCGACGTCACTCGATCTCAGCGGTGCACGCGGCGGTTGGGATGCTGTGTGCGAAGGACCTGGGATGACGTCACGTCATCGCAGGTCCTTCCCACACAGCATCCCAGCCGCCGCGTGCACCGCTGAGAGGTGGGAGGACTCCGGGGGCCATAGGAAAGTGAGTATATCACTATTTTTTATTTTAATTCTTTTTTTAAAAAAATTATATGGTGCCCAGTCTGTGGAGGAGAGTCTCCTCTCCTCCACCCTGGGTACATCCGCACATGATCCGCTTACTTCCCACATGGTGGGCATAGCCCCATGTGGGAAGTAGGCGGATCAATACATTCCTATGTGTGCGGAATCCCCGCCATTCCACAAATTAATGAACATGCTGCGTTTTTTTCCGGAATGCGTTTCCGCTCAGGAAAAAAAATGCAGCATGTGCATACAAAATGCGGATTGCATTCTTTTAATAGGATGCTTAATGTGAGCGTTTTTTTGCGGTTTTATAGCGAAAAAAACTTGAAAAAAACGCCAAAAATCCGGAACAACAAAAGAGTATAATCCTTAAATTAACATTTTATTAAATACAGAAAAGTCACAAGAAGTTAAAAAAGAACTACTGGACACCACTGATCAAAGGGAACACTGTGACCAGCACAACGGCCAATGCCTTTTTAGAAAATATTACTCAATACCTCTCAAAAATATTCATGTGAACAAAAGTACAGACACTAGAGTCTGTTCATGCAAATTTATATAGACTAAATAGCAATGTTTCATTAGATATAAAGTGCATAGTGCATCATTTCCACAATGGACCATTAAAGTGCATAATCCAGGCATAAGAGAGAGGTATAAAATACTTACAAAATATAGGCAGGTGTGGTGCCGGTAACAGGTGGTCCCCGACGCCCCAACGCACGTTTCGTTAAGACTTCCCCAGGAGGCGTGTGTTAGGGAGGGGGTTCTGGTTATTTATACACAGTCCAGCCAATAGAAAAGTAATTACAAGCCATGAATGATTTGATCACATCCGCTGATGCAAGAAAAATGCAGTGCAGTCGCAAAAGCATCCACACTGGTTCTACATTGTTGGCGCATGCGCTGCCTCCATGGCAACCAAAAGGACCTTCACCAAAGCGGCCGTGGAGCGCAAGCAAGCAAGACTGTCATGGAGACGGTAGTCACGTGCTGCGCGCCGGGCGCCGCCCTCGCAGGGATCCGGAGCCAGGGAAGCCGCGAATGCGCACTGAGAACCAGTACAAGAGGGTAAACTATTAACAATCCACAGAGCTGTGACACATCAAGTGACTATACATGTGAATACTATAAAGAGAGTGGGCCAATGAAAGTGAAATTATAATAATGACGAAAAAATATTATCGCCAAATTAGTGTTAGCCTGTAGATTAACACAGGGTACAATAGGGTGAGAAGATGCAGTGTGATAATGAAAATATATAAACACAGAAAAACATACATATAATGCAGTGTAGCGATGAAAAGTATGCATAAATACAAAAATAGACACATGCAAAAATGTGAAATAAAGACAAACACTATACATAAATGACCACAAAAAGATAACCCAAATTAGTTACCTAATACACAAAATCCCCACAATCCAAACAAACAGCATAAATTAGTGGACGTCATATACAATTAGCCCAAACGATTATACAAGATCCCAGCACTACTGCTATGATAGTACATTAAAGTAGTCCAGTTAGATGTCACATCCTCAAGTCAGTTGATGACCAATAGACATGGAATATATAAACGTACAAGTCGAAAAGTTCATAAAAGAGATCTTTGGCGTCACCAAGAGACAACTTCCATAGAGAGGAGACTGTAATCAGGAATCGGTGTACTATACGGGATGTACTTCACTCAGGCGTGCATAGATCAAAAGAAGCCAGAACTAGAATATTAAGAAAAATTATTTAAAAACAGAACAAAGAGCAGATGATTAAAAGACAAAAAATAAAACTGACCAAAACCCAACCCCCCCCCCCAAAAAAAAAACAACAAAAAACGTGTATGATGTCATTATAAAAAAGACCCAAAGCCGAAACTCTCATTGAGGCCTACCGGAGTAACCATATTGAGTCGGTAGATCCAACGACTTTCCACCTTGGCAAGAGCTTTAAATAAATCACCACCCCGTGGGCCCAGAGAAACCTGATCAATTGCTTTAATTTTAAGTTTACTCGCATTGCATTCATGATGTAAATAAAAGTGCTGGGGGAGAGTTTTGAGTGACTCAACATCTTTAACTGTCCTAGCCTTTTCAATATCGCGTACGTGTTCTCTTGTTCTTATCTTGAGTTCACGTGTAGTCATTCCAATATATACTTTATTGCATGGGTATTGAGCGTGATAAACTACCCCTTTTGAGGCACAGGTAAGTCGATGGCAGATTTTAAACACACGATTATCCTGAGGATTAGAAAATTCTTTACTCTTAATGTGATTTTGACAACCCTTGCAAAAGGTACATGGAAAGAAACCATGTATGGGTTCACTTGCCCCTTTTGCTTTATCATTTGGAGAGTAATGACTTCGAACGAGTAGATCACGAAGATTGTCCGATCTCTTAGCAGTGATCAATGGCTTATCTGGAAGGACATTTTTCAAAATGGGATCAGAAAGCAAAATGCCCCAATGCTTGGTTATCATTTGAGTAAAGGCGTTCCATTGACAATTAAAAGGGGTGATCAATCTCATCTGTGCATCTTCATTCTTCTAAGGCTACTTTCACACTAGCGTCGTGCACTGCACGTCGCTATGCATCGTTTGGTTGAAAAAACGCATCCTGCAAAAGTGCTTGCAGGATACGTTTTTTCACAATTGATTTGCATTAGCGTCGCTTTGCCACACGTCGCAACCGTCGTGCGACGGTTGCGCCGTGTTGTGGCGGACCGTCGGATGCAAAAAACATTACATGTAATGTTTTTTGCTGCCGACGGACCGCCATTTCCGACCGCGCATGCGTGGCCAGAACTCCGCCCCCACCTCCCCGCACCTCACAATGGGGCGGCGGATGCGCTGAAAATGCATCCGCTGCCCCCGTTGTGCGGCGCATTCACTGCTAGCGTCGGTACGCACTGCGACGGGCCGAGTACAACGCTAGTGTGAAAGTAGCCTTAGATGTAGTTTGGTAGAGGAGCTCATTGCGAGATGTCGAACAGGCTCTTTTATAGCCCCTGCGAATTTGCCTATGGCTATAACCCCGTTCCCGGAAGCGATAGTACAGATCTTGAGCCTGGCTTTGAAATTTCTCCTGGCTAGAGCAGATCCGCTTAATTTCGCAAATGTTGTCCAATAGGGATTCCATTGATAGTAGATTGGCGATGTGATGAATTTGCGTGTAGCCATGTGTTGGTTGCCGTGGGCTTCTGATAGACATTAGTCTCTATCAACCCTTGAGAGGAAACACAGACATCCAAATCCAAAAAGTTAATTTGACAGCCATTTTTAACTTCTTGTGACTTTTCTGTATTTAATAAAATGTTAATTTAAGGATTATACTCTTTTGTGGTAATTGTGCACCGCTTTGATATGGCTATACTATTTTGAGTTTTTTGTCCTACCTGAATCTTTTGGGACATTTGTTAGGTGTTAAATTCAAATCACTGACAGACTGAAACAGGTTTTTGCTGAAGAATAGCCCTGTATTTCGCACCATCCATCTTCCCCTCTACCCAGACCATTTTCCCTGTCCCTGCTGCTGAAAAACATCCCCACAGCATGATGCTGCCACTACCATGTTAAACTATGGGGATCGTGTTCTTGGGGTGATGAGCTCTGTTGGTTTGTCTCCAGACATGGCTTTTACCTTGGTGGCCAATAAGTTCAAAGGCCACCTATATGGAGTATACGACTTATTGTGGTTGTATGGACAGATACTCCTGTCTCTGCTTGGGAACTCTGCGGCTCCTTCATGGTTACCTTTGGTCTTTGTGCTGCCTATCTGATTAATGCCCACCTTGCCTGGGCTGAGTGTTTGGGTGGGCGGCCCTCTCTTGGCAGGTGTGTTGTGGTATCATGTTCTTTCCATTTGAGGATAATGGATTTGATGGTTCTCCAGGGGGTTATTAGAGATTGGGATATTTTTTATAACCCAACCCTGACTTGTACTTCTCAACAACTTTGTCCTTGACTTGTTTGGAGACCTCCTTGGTCTTAATGGTGTTGTTTGGTTAGTGGTGCCTCTTGCTTACTGGTGTTGCAGCCTCTGTGGCCTTTCATAAAAGGTGTGTACATACTGACATACCATGAGATACTTACATTGCACACAGGTGGGCTTCCTTTCACTAAGCATTTGACTTACGAAATGAATTGCACCAGAAATTTTTAGGGGCTTCATAGCGGACATGTGACAATAGAAGATACCGCACAGGGCAAACGTTACTCTGAGATTAGCCCTGCTTCTAATTATGCTGGTACCAGGAGCTGTAGAAGATGTCTCCCTGTTCTCCGGTGACACATCAAACATTTCTCCATAAAATGTAAAAAGCGTCAATGTGGTTTGCAGGAGTTGGAGGGGGGATCTTGAAGGAATTTAGTGTAGAAACTGGTAAATATTTATAGACATTTGTAAGATATTTTCCATTCTCTCCTATTTCCATTTTTTTTTTCTGGATGGCTCAGGACAGGACTTTTTTTGTGTTCTACAATCTAAAGTTGAGGAGATAAGGCTAAGTTTACATTAGCAGATCTGTGCGCAGCCTATCATCTGCATGCGCAAACACATGCCAAAACGCATTTAAACGCATGCTTACACTGCATTTTTATCCGCATCAGCTTATGCATGACGCAAAAAAAAGCTGCACATGTGCATGCGTTTTTATGCGTGTTCCTGCGTTTGCATTGTTTATGCGCATGCGATTGATATTTCCAGGAGGGCGTGTCTCAATGAGCTCCTGGAGATGCACAGTCCAAAGTACGCAAGCACATCAAACGCATGCGTACACATGTCCTTGCGCACCAATGCGTTCCCATAGACAGTAGTGCGTTGTTTATACGCACTCATCGCATGCATGTGCCTGTGCATATTTGATGCCTCAAAAAATGCAACATGTTGCATTCGCCGGACACCGCGAAACGACGCACGGGGACGCATTTGCATACATCGGCATACAAACTGATGCCAACGCATTTCCCTGCGTACACAATGTTAAAGGTGCAAGATGCATGTGGACAGTACGCCGGCCTACGCTGCGCAAAAAACGCTAATGTGTAACCGGCCTAAGTGATGCAATTGTCACTGTCAATTACCCAACATTGGAATCATCTACTGATTGTCGTATTCTTTCTGTAGAGTCCATTTGTGTGCCGTTCGCCAGTTGCCACTGTCCAGTAGTCTCCTCTCTGCTGTCCCTACAGGTTATCAGTTTTGTAAACTCTGGAGATACACAATCAAAAGAGTGTCTTAAAACTAGATATTTTCTTGGAGAATTTCACTAGTCTTGGAGAACATTTTATGATGATGATGAACCATAATGGGATTAGAATACATTAGGACAACTCATTGTTCCAAAAATAGTGTTCCATCTGCTCACAGGTTGCGTCTAGTATTGTAGCTAGCTTTGTTCAAATTATTGGGGCTGTTTTTAAAAGAAAGCAGAAATGTTTTTCTAATAATTTACAGATTGTCCAGCAGGTCTATGAACTTTCAAAATCAAACAGAGGTAGTCCCTATGGCATCTGTGGAGCGGCCCAACTTTGTCCTCAAACTTTTTCTTTGGGTGAATTGACTCAGCATATGACTTATAGTAAAGGGGATTACTATACTAATATAGATTCACTGTACTAATCTCCAACGTATGAGAAGTAGGAGATCCATCAAGCCTGAGACCCTCTTGCCCGAAGATCATAAAATAGAGTAGTTTGGCTATTGCATCTCCTCTGTATATAGAGGATTTGTCCCTGCCGACCTACCTGAGGAGCGTATAGCTAACCCCTTAACGACCGCCAATACGCCTTTTAACAGCGGCAGTTAAGGGTACTTATGCTTCAGTGCCGCTTTTTAACGGTGCTGAGAAATAAGTGTATAGAGCCCCCCAGAGTCAAAATGTATCCATGGTCTCGGCTACCGGGGGTAGCTGAGACCCCAGAGAACATGATTCAGGTCGGTTTTTACCGACCCCAGAGTTATCGCCGTTATTAACGGTATAACGGCGACCTCTGATGTGATCGCACATCAGGTGAGAGAGAAATAGGGTCCCCAGATCCCCCCGGTACCTCTGGAGTCCCTGCATCCCCCCATGAAGTCCCCTGGGCCACCAGCATCTTCTGGGAGAAAATGGTGGGCACATGCGCAGTGTGCCCACCAAGATCTGCTGGCCGGCATCCCGGCAATAATAGGACATTCTCCCTATTGGTTAATTTTGATTACTTTGCTAAACTCCATCACAGTGATCAAAATAAAAAAAAAGTAAATCAAAACCCCCTTTATCAACCCCTTAGTTAGGTAAAAATAATAAAATAAAAAAATGTATTTCCATTTTTCCATTAGGGTTAGAGTTGGGCTAAAGTGAGTTGGGCTAAAGTAAGTTGGGCTAAAGTTAGGGTTAGGGTTGGGCTAAAGTTAGGGTTTGGGTTGGGATAAAGTGAGTTTGGCTAAAGTTAGGGTTGGACTAGGGTTAGGGTTGGGCTAAAGTTAGGGTTTGGTTAGGGTTGCGGTTATGGTTGGGATTATGGTTAAGGTTGGGATTAGGGTTAGGGATGTTTTAGGGTTAGGTTTGTGGTTATGGTTATGGTTGGGATTAGGGTTATGGTTGGGATTAGGGCTAGGGGTGTGTTGGGGTTAGGGATGGAGTTAGAATTGGGGCTTTCCACGGTTTAGGTACATCAGGGAGACTCCAAACGCGACATGGCGCCACCATTGATTCCAGCCAATTTTGCATTCAAAAAGTCAAATGGTGCTCCCTCCCTTCTGAACCCTGCCATGCACCCAAACAGTGGCTTTTCCTCACATATGGGGTATCGGCGTACTCAGGGGAAATTGCACAACAAATTTTGTTGTCCATTTTCTCCTGATACCCTTGTGAAAATAAAAAAAATGGTTCCAATGTACATTTTTTTGTCAAAAAAGTAAAATGTTCATTTTTTCCTTCCACATTGCTTTATTTATCGTGAAGCACCTGAAGGGTTAATAAACTTCTTGAATGTTATTTTGCGCACCTTGAGGGGTGCAGTTTTTAGAATGGTGTCACTTTGGGTATGTTCTGTGTTACTGACCCCCAAACTCACTTCAAATGTGAGGTGGTCCCTAAAAAAATGGTTTTGTACATTTTGCTGGAAAAATGAGAAATTGCTGGTCAACTTTTAACCCTTATAACGTCCTAACAAAAAATTATGTTTCCAAAATTGTGCTGATGTAAAGTTGACATGTGAGAAATGTTACTTATTAACTATTTTGAGTGACACCACGCTCTGATTTAAGTGTACAAATATTAAAAGTTTGAAAATTGCAAAATTTTCTAAATTTTTGCCAAATTTCCTTTTTTTTCATAAATAAACGCAAGATATATCGAAGAAATTTTACCACTATCGTGAAGTATAATATGTCCCGAAAAAACAGTCTCAGAATCAGTGGGATATGTTTGAAGCATTCCAGAGTTATAACCTCATAAAGTAACAGTTGTCAGAATTGTAAAAATTGGCCCGGTCATTAAGTACCATATTGGCTTCGTCACTAAGGGGTTAAATCTACTTTGATCAACCAAACAATATATAGTAGAATTGGCTAGTGTATTACCCCTAAAAAAAAAAGATAAAGCATAGCCTTCATATATAATAATGGTAACCCATATTCATACTAGGATTCTGCACTATTTTGAATGATCCAGCACTGTGTGGGTTAATGTAATATAGTAAATACATTTAGAATGTGTATCTGCTTTAAACTTTAAGGAAAAAACCAAACCCTTTAATTATTTCTTATTTTTAGGCCTCTGAAGCTTGGCCTGGGTTTGAGGCTGAGCCGTGGATGTGAGTGGGTGAGAGGAAGCTGCAGAACGCAGAGCTGGCTCCAGGGACAAGAACGTGTATGTGGGGGAAAGACGGGATGTGAGCAAATATATGATGTATGAGTTCATGACTTTCAGGACTGTGTCATAAATCTTACCAGAAATAGATTGATAGATAGATTGCCATAGCACTATCTATCTATCTATCTATCTATCTATCTATCTATCTATCTATCTATCTATCTATCTATCTATCTATCTATCTATCTATCTATCTATCTATCTATCTATCTCATATAATCTATTATCTATCTATCTATCTATCTCATATAATCTATTATCTATCTATCTATCTCATATAATCTATTATCTATCTATCTGTCTATCTAATAAATAGCATATACATACGTACGTAAAATTATTTTTTACAAAAATCTGATTGAAAGCATGATTATTCTACTGGAAAGAGTAGAGCGGGCCCCTAGCAAACATTGGGGCTCTCCACTAGTGATGGCAAATGGAAAATACTGTTTGCCTTTTCCCGTATTGCCTAATAGTTCAAAATGGAAATGGGTTATTTAAATGAGCCAATTAAGCCTTGGAATTACGTGTTGTCTGACAACCTTCTATAAAAGGCTATAGTGGCTAGGTAGGGTACATACCTTCCAACCTTCCCAAATCCCATGGTAGTGTAATGAATTTGGTCCTGCTATCCCTGGAAATTGGGGGTATATACCGACACCAGCAGTGTCTGTGTCCTCAGGACAAAGATACAGTTGAATATAACAATGGAGCAGAGAACCATTTTTCAATAGCCTTTGGGTCACGTAACTAGGTAGCGGAGATATGGGACAGGAGGACACTGTGGTGGTATAATTGTGTGTGATGGCCTATGGGAGCATCATACTGTGTGTGGGGTTTTGAGGGCCATCGTACTGTTTGGGTAGGAGCTGTGGGGGCCATTATACTTGGTTTGGGGGGGCATCATACTTTGTGTGGAAGGGTCCCTGTTGGGACCATGAAAGGAGTGCCACAATTTGTGGGAGCCCCAAGAGGCTTCTTTATGAGCAATATTCATGTTAGGGGGCTGGCTTAGTAAGAGGTGGAAATTTAATTTTATACTATGTACACAGTAGTATGAGTCCCTCTTTCTTATCTTTGAAGGTTGGGAGGTATGGTAGCCATAGTAACCAGTCTGTCGTGTGACTGTGGCAGTACTAATTCCTCAGCAGCAGTGGTAATGGCATGGTAGTCCGTATCACATGCATTATCCAGCACATTTCTCATACATTTCCTTTGCCAGGTTTATTACAAGGATACAATTGTATATATATATATTTTTTTTACATATGCCTGTGTCTAGTTAGAGCCTCGCATACCATCCCGGCCAGGTCCCAGCATGGCTGTCATCTATGCCTTCAGGCAAAGTTCTCTGACATCTCCAGTCCCCCCATCTCCCAACTCATAAAATGTCTTCATCTACTGGAATCATCTTTATGAACTCAGCAGACCAACCAAGCAGGAGTATTTAGGAGGACGCCTTCCTGTCTGTGCAGAAGATAGCAGGGCCGCCCGTCCCTATACTGTAAACTCCAGTAGGAGAAACATATTGAGCACAGATGGTTTTGGTTAAAGGAAAAGCTGGGTGGAAGGAAGAATCTTCTGTAGAGGAAAAGCTTTTATCCTACATAGTGGGAGCCGTGCCTTGGGGTGACAGTAAAACTGCAAATAACCCTAAACTCAACCACCATAAAACCACAAGACTGTACAAGCACCACTTGAAACGTAGGATGAGTAGCAAAGAGGCGGACAGATAAATGAACTATTCCACATAGAGAGCAAAGAATTATAGCCTGGGCCGCCCGCTGGAGCCTGCTCTAACAGCGGGACAGGATACGAGCACATGGAAGGAAGAGATTCTAGGACATCCTTCTCGGTCTACATGATTCTCTACATCAATCCCTTTTGTGTTGTGTCGTAGATCTATCAGTGCTGAATTTGTTATTTCACTCATTTATTTGAAATATTGGAACCAAGAACAGCTATGGTATATCTACAGGGACAAGTGTTAGTTTGGTAGTCAAAATTGGAAGAGAGGAGGAGAGTTGACTGCATATACAGGCTCAGCGTAAATGGGGAACCAAACTCTGTAAGTGCCTATGTTCCCATAAGTGCCCCGGATCAGGGGACAGTCACTGTCAACTGCATCCATGTTCATATTTGATTGTGTGGGGACACAAAAGAATTATTACGGTTTTAGATGGAGCACAATGGGGAGAACTGTTATTAAGTGTTTTGTTTAGTAACAGTATAGCGGTAATATTTATTCCATGTAGGATAGTAACATTTGTGACATACATTATACCTATGTATATAAAACATTGTGTGTGTGTGTGTGTGTATCTCAGAGGACATATGCTTTAGGAATCATTTAAGACATTAAGGTGGCCAATCAGATTAGATAAAAGTAGTTTGATGCATGAGTAACCGTTGAGAAATCGACTGTCTGGTGAACGGTCGTTGTGCCGATGCAGCCATACACCTTTTAGTCCATATTGGTCAATGCAGTCTCTTAAACTGGTCACACATGTTCAATAATACTGGGTGAAGGATGAATGATCCTTCGGGGAATATTCATTCAAGCAAAGACTTTCTTCTGACTTTCGGATAAAACGTTCAACATGGACAGATGCATTTCAGATAATCTCGGTTGCCTCAAATGATTATTTCTTATAAATGAAATCATCCATTTTCATCAGCTGCACTCTTACATGTACGCACATCCTCAGCAGGAAGACCTGGTAGACGTGTCCATACACTTTAGGGAAAGGTTGCCCTATGAAGACGTGGTGAACAGCACTGCAGCTCTCTCTTTGTCTACAACCGAACTGGTGCACATGGTTTAGTCTACAAGATTGATGGAAAACCCCAGAGGTGTGTCCTACCTTTTAGACATATCCTGTGACTATTCCATAAATGTCTTTAGATGGAATACCCATTTCAGATTGCAGCCTCTATATATGGAGTATTAGGCCCTCATACACATTAGTCTAAACGTTGACGGTTATCTGCAATACGGGTGGGCTCGGACGACAGTGTAATGTCTATGGGGACCTCCAAACTGTCCCGTTACATATAATGTTGGGGGAGGTCAGGAACCTGTACAGAGCTGGCTATTAATAAGTGCTGGGGAGTGGTTACAGCCTCTGCTCCCTATGTACTGAGCGGTGACTGAAAGCCAGAGGCTGCCCGGAAGAATAAACTTAAATTCCTCCCGGGAGTCAGGCTTTCAGTGCGGCAGCCGTGCAGCTTCAGAACACTATTAACCTGCAGATTAGCCCTGTACCTGCAGGTTTATAGTGTTTTTTGACATGACAGGTTTCATTTAAGCCTTATAGAATGGGAGCTTTTAAAGAAGAAGTCCTAAGAATTGAAGCTAGACAGAGGAATTTGCGAAAAGTGGAAATAGTGTCTCGAAAAAATGTATGATTAATGCATTAGCTTTACCTGCAGTCCTGTGTAAAGACTTTTCTTGAAAGTAGATTTAATCAGCGTAAAAAGTTGGGTCACTGTGTACATTCACTAAATTATTTACCTTGTAAAGATTGTTTGTGGTTGTCTGTATTATACTCTAGAGCTGCATTCACAATTCTGCTGGTTGAGCCATTGTGTACATTCATTACATAACTTTGTAATGACTTTTAGTTACAGCCTGTATTATACAATGTACCCCAGAGCCTCATTCATTATTCTGCTGATGGAGTCACTGTGTACATGCATTACTTATCTTATACTGATCATGAGATACTTCCTGCACTTTAATCCAAACTCCCTATTCTGCTGCTGGAGTCACTAAATACCTACATTTATCTTACAGTGATGCTGGTAGTGTCACTGCATACATATATTAATGATCTTGGACTGATCCTGCGATACGTCCTGTACTTTACTCCAGAGCTTCACTCAGTCTTCTGCTGTTAGGTCACTGTGCATACATGACATCATGGGGTACCAATCTGGAGGTGCATGCTGTATTGTGTGTCAGAGCTGCATTCACAGTTAATGAAAACAGTATAAACAAATCTGTAATCGCTTAGCTCATATCCTATAAAACGCAGGGGCAGTTAGTTTTTCTTGCAGAAAATGACTGTACAATTTTTTGTCTAAGGCCAGGGTCACACTAGCGATGAATACGGACGAGTGCTATGCGATAAAACTTTGCATAGCACTCGGACCAGTATTCATCTTTGGGGAAACTCAGATCAGCATTTTTTTTCTCGGCCATTTTGAACGTGTGAGTGAAATCGCAGCATGCTGCGATTGTCACCAACACTCAGCCGAGTCTTGGCTCATTCGCACCCATATAAGCCTATGGGTGTGAGTGAGACAATGCACATCACTCAGATATCATCCGAGTGATGTGCGATATACGCTGTCTCCGGCAATGGAGGAGATGGAGAAATTAATTTTTCTGCTTCCTCCACAGCTGTGCTCCAATCTTCTCTGTGCGCGAAGCTCGAAGCACAGACGTATGACACTCGGCTCCTGCTCGCAATCTGACCCCGGTCTAAAGGAGACAATTCCCAGAATCCAAATCACCAGTGAAATCTGTGCAGACATTGAGCAAGTAAGAAACTTTCAGAAACTTTGAATGCAGCTCTGGAGCAGGGTCGGTTTTAGACAAAGTGGGGCCCTGGGCAAAATTTTAAAGTGGGGCCCCAAATGCTCACATATTGCACCATCACACAGAAACATCTCTGTTGTATATGCAGCGCCCCCTCCACCGCCGCAGGGCCGAGGGGTACCCGGTACCGGGCCTCTGAGTCTCTGCTTCTGGGGTTGTCACGGCGGCTAGGCCCCGGTCCGTGACCCTGCCGTGGGGGGGGCGCACAGTACAATGCAAGGTGTGGGTATTGGTAGTAATGATAGCGATGTAGCGGTGCAGTTGTGGGGGTGCAGGTCGCAGTAAATAACAAGGACACCAGGTTGCAGTCTCTTTACCTCTTTACTGGAGATCTCTGAGTCCTCAGTCCAGAACACGGTTCACCAGGCTACGCAAGTCCAGCCGGTCCAATGGCACCTCCAGAGTCCTCCTCTCAGGTGGAGATCTGTGCCTTCCTTCTAGCGCTATGTGTTGTAGTCCTTCCCTGCTGTGCTCACGGAAAGTGACCCCACAACGGTTGTGTCTGTTTCTTAAGTTCCCTCACAACTCGATTTGATGTTCCTCTGTAATCCACCCTTTCCCTGTATTCAGGTTGGAATGGCACCCGTTTGTCAGGTAGGCCTGGAGTTCTTCCGGGACCCTAGAGACGCCCCTCTCCCGCAATTGCCCCCCAAGACTTCATAGGTGATATGTGGTAGACAGCCCGCCTGAGACCGACTGTCCTGCCGCTGTTTGGAGTATGGCTTGAAGCTGTATTCTAATCCACTCCCTCGGCGTTCCGGCCACCGGTATTGCGCCTCAGCAGGGTGCTGCCTCTTTCAACAAAACCCCTGCTGGCAGAGGCGTAGCTAAGGGTTCAGCTCAGGGGGGGCGAAAAATCTGAGTGGGCCCCTAACAGGTAACCCTGATTACAACTCAGGTGGTGCACTCTAGTCGTGGGTATTGGGGAATATCAGCAGATGACAGAGCTATAACTGACAAAAATCTCTATACAATGGCCAAGACTGATATTACCACCACATGGTGACCATATACTGGTAGATACCAGTGCTGCAGAATATACAAGAGTTTACAATAGAGTTACACATAATAACTTACAGGTTAAGTTTTTTCTGATAGTCGTTCACTTTTGACATCTTACTCAGACCGACATGACAACTTCTCCAGCCAGTACTTGTATGCACAGATTACAACAGACACATCTGACTAACATTTCCAGCACCATCTCCATCTATTCCCAACATGTACAAATGCCTCAACGTGCTGTCACCCCAATACTGAGCCGCTGCTGCCGTATGTGTCCCTATTACTGCCCCTGATACCCCAATACTGAGCCTCTGCCATATGTGTCCATATTACTGCACCTGATACCCCAATACTGAACCGCTGCTGCCGTATGTGTCCCTATTACTGCACCTGATACCCCTATACTGAGCCGCTGCTGCCATATGTGTCCCTATTACTGCACCTGATACCCCAATACTGAGCCGCTGCTGCCGTATGTGTCCTGATTACTGCCCCTGATACCCCAATACTGAACCGCTGCTGACGTATGTGTCCCTATTACTGCACCTGATACCCCAATACTGAACCGCTGCTGCCGTATGTGTCCCTATTACTGCACCTGATACCCCAATACTGAGCCGCTGCTGCCGTATGTGTCCCTATTACTGCACCTGATACCCCAATACTGAGCCGCTGCTGCCGTATGTGTCCTTATTACTGCACCTGATACCCCAATACTGAACCGCTGCTGCCGTATGTGTCCCTATTACTGCACCTGATACCCCAATACTGAGCCGCTGCTGCCGTATGTGTCCCTATTACTACACCTGCTGTGTGATACAAGCGCTGAGATCCTCTTTCTGCCTCATACTAATGCCACCACTGTGCCCTATACATAGTAGAATGTCTCTTTTGTGCCCTCACAGTAGCTCCCACACTGTATATAGACCCCAGTTTATGACAGCCCCCACAGTAACTCCCTCACTTTATATAGGCCCCGATACTTTGATGACGACCCCCACAGTAGCCTTTAAACTGTACTGTATAATGGCCCCCGCCATAGCTATCATTCAGTATACTGGCCCCCGCATTAGCCCCCATACTGTATAGTAACCCCCACATTTGCTCATCCGCTGTATAACGGTCCCTGAATTAGTTCTAACACTGTATAATTGCCCCTGCAATAGCTATCACGTTGTATACTGGCCCCTGTATTAGCTCTCACACTGTGTAATGGACCCCGCAGTAGCTCCGCCTTTGATTCTGGTCTGTCTGTGTGCTACAACTTGCACAGGCCTGATATATATGACAAAGAGATAAATAGAAGAAAATAGAAACAGCCAGTAGGTGCATTCAGAGTCCAGGATATGGGTACAGCTCCCTGAATGTATCCAGGTAACCTTGTCTGGACAAGAACCCAAAGAGGGAAACGGAAATGAGGGAATTTGAAGAGGGGGAGGTAGAATGTTACTCATGTAAAGAAGAAAGTGCACCCCTGGTACATCTCTTTTTTCCTTTTTCTGCCTTTGGGTGTCTTGTTGTCCAGACTGAATATAAGTTCGGGGGTCTACACCTATTTGTGAATATTTATACGCACCTACTGGCTGTTCGTATTTTCTTCTATTTGGCTCTTTTATATATATATATATATATATATATATATATATATATATATATATATATATATATTCATCCTCAACTTTATTGGATTTATTTTAATAAAAATAATTGGGTTTTCATGCTCGCCACCCTGGATTTACAATATGAGATTATAGGAGCCTGTCCCCAACTACAGGACTACGTCACATGATGTGTATATTCTGTACATGTACATATACTATATATATAATATATACATACAGCAAAGAGATGTGAAAGCAGCACTAGCAAACTGTGTATTATACGGCTGCCAAACCTTCCAGGCATTTACTTATCCTCAATATAGTAGCAAAAAAATGAAGGCAGCACACAATTTAGACAAAATGAAAAAATAGTGTTTTGGTTCTCCTGGAAAAAGAACCAAAATGATGCTGAGCCCCAATAGGCTATTAAAACTGTGCTGCAGCAGGGGTCACGTCTGTCAGTGAGTGCAGGGAATGATATTGACTACTCATGTCAGTCCCTCTATCTGGGGCACAAAGATTTATGGCGGCTGCACTGAAGTCTTTAACACATATGGTGATGCTCCAGCGATTTAAGACCCCAAACACAAGATAAGAAATCATCCAGGACTTGTCAGGAGGTGATCAGCTTCCTGGCACCTCCTCACTGCACAGACACCTCCGAGCCCCCGGATGCGGGCAGCAGCCTGAGCTCCTACTTACAGCACCACAGTCTGTCCTTTCTCCTGCTCCTCTCAGCAGGAAGAAGCTGGTGCCCTGCAGACACAGCGTGCAATGTGGGCGTGTCTGCAGTTTGACCCCTGCAGCAGAGGTACAGTTCCGGGCCGGCATTCAGCGTCCCCGGTCTATAGAACAGAAACACAGACAGCTGTACTGCAGGGAGATCATGTCTCTCTGCACTACAGTGGAGTTTACCTATATCGGCAGTAGCTCCAGGTGGGCCCCTGCGAGCAGTGGGCCCGGGGCGACCGCACCCTCTGCCCCCCTGCTAGCTACGCTACTGCCTGCTGGTATTCTCCTTCTGCTTGATCTCGTTTCTCACTCAGCACAATCTGCCTCGCTTCTAGTCCTTTCTTGGGCACCGCCGCTAAGCTGAGCAGGCACGGTCCCGTTACGTTCTCTCAATGCCAAGCCTCTGCCAGGATCCCACCCCTGGCAGAGACCCTACAGTCTCTCCCTTCACAACACCCTCTGCCACAGGGTGTTGCTCTGTTCAATCCCGTCAGCGTTCTCACTAACTTCCTGCCTGACCCCCAGTTTACCCACTATGGTGGGGAGTGGCCTAATGAATAGCACCCTTAGCTCCCCCCGGAGGCCCTGCTGTGAAACATATTGGTGTCTGTGATACCTGATTGGAGGAACTCCTTCAGTGCCATCGAACGTACCGTGGCTCCCCTTAGTGGCAGAGCCACAGTACTGCAACGACCAGAACTCTGGGGCGCTGCACTCCCCCCTGGTTAAACACAGTACTCCGGGACTGGGAAGAAAAACAACAATACAGATTAGTAAACAGACATACAATTTTGTTGAGTGCAAAACAATAAGTATACTTGAACAGGCTTCCCTTTATGGGAGGTGAGGACACTTTTAACGTTACAAACATAGTCAACATTATAAATTACAGGCTATACATAACTCCTGTTACCCAACCGGGTATTCTACTTAGTGCAAATTCTGGAACAATAAATTAACATTGCCTTAAGAAACATACACTCTTAGTTTACCAAAGGCCTTCCTATAATCACATTACAGGGTAGGGTAACTTCACATTCTCCTACTTTGAACCTGCAGGACCGCCTGTCCCTATGGCACCAGACCTACTGCCTCTCCTTTCTTTTACAGGACCGCCCCGTTCAGCCAGGGCCTACTGCCTTTCGCTACTATACATAGTATAGACATAACATTCCTTTCGTTTAAAGAACTCTGAGCCAGCTCTACTCGGCTCCTTTAAGGACTCACTCTCTAACCCCTACGGGTTCGCTTTCTGTCCTTAGTAACAAAGTAACTTTCTATGGGGACGCAGGGTTTACCTTCTATCCTCACCTTCATCATTACTTCTTTACTTTCAACTACGCAGATCTCTACTTCTACCCCTGCGGGCTCTCTGCATCTTTTCCTTTCACAAAACATTATTTTCAGATTTCACAATTCAAACAATTTAAACACATATAACTTTTCATGTAAAACAGTTACATTCTTTCTCAAAGCATCATCATATTACCGTTCTAAAACAGTATCGCTTTCAAGTTCAATTCCACGCATCCCCTTTAAGAGGGGACCAAGCCTTTCTGAGGTAGCTCGTCTTCTCAGCCTACCAGTCCACGCAAAGGCTCCGGAATGGCATCTTCGCAAAGTGTCTTTTAACTAAAACCAGTAGGAAAGGTATCTTCGCAAAGTGTCTTTTAACTAAAACCAGTAGGAGGCACCCTTAAGAAGGTGCAACTATTTACAAGGAAGTTCGAATCATGCACAGTCCATGATTACTGCAGTTTGTGTAAAACTTCTGGAAAACAACAATAGTGACCCCGGGTCAACAAAGGGGTCACCTTTTAAAGTTTACCCTGGACGGGTTTAGCAACAAACAAACAGGAACAGTTAAAGGAAAACTATTTACATTTTTGCAGGTTTCCGAGGTTTATTCTTCTTCAGGTGGCTTTGGTTCCGGGACCGCGGCCACTGTAGCGCCAGTGTCCGCGGTTCGAACATGCAGATGAACTCGATTGGCCAACTCTGGGGCTGCCACTAGGCGTACCGTTGCAATGGTGACAAGTTCGGGTACTCCCGGGACCAGGTCTGGGGTAGCTAGTGCCGCGGCTCCAGACATACACCGCCGAACATTCCGTGCATACCACCCGAGTGGGTTCAAGTGGCGGCTGTAGGTCACTGGATCCCCCTTTTGTAAGGGTTCTCCGCTTCGGCCACAACAGGGAGCCCTCACGTTACAATGCGCAACGAAAACATCAGTATCCAGTCCCGTCTCGTGTATGAGGCCCCACCCCCTTTTTACATGGTAGGCCAACGCAGTGCCCCGCCTTACCGCGTCTCTGTCATCCCCTGTCTGGGGGGGTTGTCGTACTTTCGATGAGCCCATCGACTCAGTCCCTTTCCGTCCTTTCCACTGCAGAATCAAGCACTGTCTATATTGTTCCCATGTAAGCACCGCAAGAGTGGACCCGTTCTCCCGGGATCCATCTGCTCTAAACCAGGGGGTGTCCCACCGAAGAACTACTCCATCTAAGCTCACATCCACGGGCTCCCCCACTCCAGTCGACAGCGGTGGCACCATCCTCCCCAGGTCATCGGGGGATAGCACCATTAGCCCTGCCGAGATAAGTCGCTCCCTACTGAGACGGAGGTGGGTCATGGAATCGGGCTCGTGAAGGGGAGCAGGGATGTCGGCCATACCTGCGCCTAATGTGGTTCCATCGGTGTCGCTCCGGTCCATTAACAAGGGTGCTGGAGTCGGCTGCAGCCCGGACTGCGGCTCCTCCAATAGGATTCTCGGATTCGGCTCCGCTTGCTGTAGTTCCTCCTCCTCTAACTCCGAAGTCAGGATTGGTGGACGTAGCCCCGCTGTCGGGTCCGCAGGCTTCCGGTCCATCGTTGGTGAAGAAG
The DNA here is from genome assembly GCF_051348905.1 of Ranitomeya variabilis. Taxonomy (NCBI): domain Eukaryota; kingdom Metazoa; phylum Chordata; class Amphibia; order Anura; family Dendrobatidae; genus Ranitomeya; species Ranitomeya variabilis. The sequence continues at coordinate 545,457,811 of NC_135235.1, read as the reverse complement.
GGCAGGCCGGAACTGCTCCTTCCTCGCTCAGGCACTCGCTGTTCATCATCGCTGCCCGATAGTCGGTGGCAGTGCATGCACCTAACTCCGCCATTTCTCCGAGGTCGGGCTTCTCCGTCCCCAGCCCCTCGCTGTTGCATATCAAGGAGTGTTTCTCTTCCGTTTTGGGGCAGGCCATTCCTCTGCAACCAGAAGTGCAGGGGGCGGTAGCCATTTCTCGCGCCACACTGGGAGTCTCCGCCCATAACACGCCCTCCTTCCCCTTGGATGTAGCAATGGCGGCGCCTTTTGGCGGGAACTTCTGGCGGCTAATGGCGCAGCACAGTCTTACAATAAAGTACAGTCCTAGCACAGTAAATCACAGTCTCTAGGCACACATGACCTGATTCTTCAGGCTTAAGTAGATCCTGTTCGTGACGCCAAGTTCTGCAGCGCCCCCTCCACCGCCGCAGGGCCGAGGGGTACCCGGTACCGGGCCTCTGAGTCTCTGCTTCTGGGGTTGTCACGGCGGCTAGGCCCCGGTCCGTGACCCTGCCGTGGGGGGGGCGCACAGTACAATGCAAGGTGTGGGTATTGGTAGTAATGATAGCGATGTAGCGGTGCAGTTGTGGGGGTGCAGGTCGCAGTAAATAACAAGGACACCAGGTTGCAGTCTCTTTACCTCTTTACTGGAGATCTCTGAGTCCTCAGTCCAGAACACGGTTCACCAGGCTACGCAAGTCCAGCCGGTCCAATGGCACCTCCAGAGTCCTCCTCTCAGGTGGAGATCTGTGCCTTCCTTCTAGCGCTATGTGTTGTAGTCCTTCCCTGCTGTGCTCACGGAAAGTGACCCCACAACGGTTGTGTCTGTTTCTTAAGTTCCCTCACAACTCGATTTGATGTTCCTCTGTAATCCACCCCTTCCCTGTATTCAGGTTGGAATGGCACCCGTTTGTCAGGTAGGCCTGGAGTTCTTCCGGGACCCTAGAGACGCCCCTCTCCCGCAATTGCCCCCCAAGACTTCATAGGTGATATGTGGTAGACAGCCCGCCTGAGACCGACTGTCCTGCCGCTGTTTGGAGTATGGCTTAAAGCTGTATTCTAATCCACTCCCTCGGCGTTCCGGCCACTGGTATTGCGCCTCAGCAGGGTGCTGCCTCTTTCAACAAAACCCCTGCTGGTATTCTCCTTCTGCTTGATCTCGTTTCTCACTCAGCACAATCTGCCTCGCTTCTAGTCCTTTCTTGGGCACCGCCGCTAAGCTGAGCAGGCACGGTCCCGTTACGTTCTCTCAATGCCAAGCCTCTGCCAGGATCCCACCCCTGGCAGAGACCCTACAGTCTCTCCCTTCACAACACCCTCTGCCACAGGGTGTTGCTCTGTTCAATCCCGTCAGCGTTCTCACTAACTTCCTGCCTGACCCCCAGTTTACCCACTATGGTGGGGAGTGGCCTAATGAATAGCACCCTTAGCTCCCCCCGGAGGCCCTGCTGTGAAACATATTGGTGTCTGTGATACCTGATTGGAGGAACTCCTTCAGTGCCATCGAACGTACCGTGGCTCCCCTTAGTGGCAGAGCCACAGTACTGCAACGACCAGAACTCTGGGGCGCTGCATATATATATCCGTTGAGTTTAGGCCGCTAAATGAGAGCGATCGACAATATTGGAGTCGTTTGACGCTTGTTTCCCGGCCTCTTTACACCGGGTGAGGAAGAATGATGGGTGCACATAGTCCTCGATACAGTATAATGCAGCATCCCTCATAGAGTATAATGCAGCCCCCCTCAGAGTATAATGCAGTCCTCTCAGAGCATAATGCCGCCCTCCCTCAGAGTAAAATGCAGCACTCCACATAGAGTATGATGTAGTCCCCTCAGAGTATAATGCACCCCCACACACACCACACACAGTATAATGTAGTCCCCACAGAGTATAATGCAGCCCCTCATAGAGTATAATGTAGCCCCCTCATAGAGTATAATGTAGTTTCCTGATAAAGTATAATGTAGCCCCCTCAAAGTATAATGCAGCACCCTCAGAATATAATGTAGACCCCTCAGAGTATAATGCACCCACCCACGCACAGTATAATGCAGCCCCCTCAGAGTATAATGCACCCTCACACACACAGTTTAATGCAGCACCCTCAGAGTATAAAGCAGCCCACTCAAAGTATAAAGTAGCCCCCACAGAGTATAATGAAGCTCACTCAGAGTATAATGCTGCCCCCCCACACAGTATAATGCAGTCCCCTCAAAGCATAAAGTAGCCCCCACAGAGTATAATGCAGCCCCTCAGAGTATAATGCAGCCCCTGACATACAGTATAATGTAGACCCCGACAAATACACACACAGTATAGTGCAGCCACCACACACACAGTATAATGCAGCCCCCTCAGAGTATAATGCAGCCATCCCCCCCACACACACAGTATAATGCAGCTCCCCAGAGTATAAAGCAGCCCCTTCGGAGTATAACGCAGCCCCACACACAGTATAATGCAGCCCCCACACACAGTATAGTGCAGTCCCCCCACACATTATAGTGCAGCCCCCACACACAGTATAGTGCAGCCCTTACACAGTGTAGTGCAGCCCCCCCACACACAGTATAGTGCAGCAGACACACACAAACACACACTAGAATGCATTAACACACACAGTATAGTGCAGCAGACACACACTATAATTCATTCACACACAGTATAGCGCAGCTGACACACACACACACACATACAAAATGCTTACCTCTCCTCGTTCCCTCGCTGCTCTGGCCTCTGTAGGGCATCTCAGCTCCCCTGGTGGCACACGCTGAGTCAGAGGCAGAGGGGGAGTGATGGGAGAGGGAGAGTCATGTGACGCTCTCTCCTCCATCACTGCTTTCAACTGTATCCGCATCTATGATGCCGATAAGTTGAATGCAGGGGAGGGGGTGGCGCCGGGCCCCTCTTACTCAGGGGCCCCATAGCGGCCGTTCGGTGTGCCGCTATTAATGGCACACCACTGGCTGGGGGCCCCTGGAGGAGCAGAGGCCCTAGGCAGCTGCCTGCCCCTAATGCCGGCTTTGCTCTGGAGTATAATAAACGCTATAACTCCGAATCAGTGTACATGTTTGATACATGGACCAGACTAGTGTATGTAAGTAGCAGGCGTTACCTGCGTTTGTCCGAGTTGCAGATGGGCACACAGAACTGCAAACAGATCAAGTCAGGTCGTCTGATAAATTCAGCGGTTCATGTTAATGCAGCTATAGACAGGATCTGAATCTGAGAAAGGAGCAGGCAGGGACTTTTTCACCACAATATAGTTTATAAGTTTATCTGCAGTCCCATGTAAACGTTTTGATAACACATTCCTATATTACCATAAATTGAAATCAAATAACAAGCTCAGCTCTGCTACACCTGAACACATTCCTGCAGGGAAGCGATGTACTGAATGATTGTTGGCCAGTGTAGCACAGTACCACACACGGTTGTACGTCAGTCTACAGTGGGCTGTTCCACGGGGGGCTGCAACTTTCTGAAGCGTGATTTCTGTTTATTTAGTAGAAACAAAACCCGTGATTGTGTTACTTCACACTATGTCTCGCATGATTAAGGCATAAAAAAACTCAAGATACACAGAGTAGTGACTGGGTCCATCATTATGTCTATTCTGTGATTTCTGTGGAGTCTACAGACCACCCAATTCAGAACACAATGGATCAGAGACATAACTTGAAGCTCTTGAGCTCCAGTGCGAGTCCGTGACAGGACCCACATCTACCATGTGTGATTTACAGTACTGGTGTCTTATGTGGCAGAGGGGCACAAGCATCCAAGTGCAACGTCTATCTCTGCACCCCCTATTGTTAAAGAGGTTGTTTTGAGAAGATAATCCCAAATTAAAATGTAAGCAGACCCCGAGACCATCTGATCACCATAGGTTCGGCTTCAGAAACCCCCTCAATCGGTCATTTTCTCAAGAGAAGCTGCAGTCAATCATGCAGTTCCCCTGCAGTGGCCACTATAGGAGAAATGTAGTATTACATAATGGCCTATGAAATAAATGGCCAAATACATAATATACGGACAACTAGCGTCTGCTCATCATAAGTATTAGGGTGTAGTCGGACTGTATAACACTTTGATTCTGACCAGATCAATTTTTTATTAATTCACAGTACTCCAAAGCCTCCAATTGTCCTGAAAAGACATATGTAGCACTCTGAGGTCTCCTAGGAAAGCATCCAACCCTTTAAAAGCCCTTTAATGCAAAAACTGACTTAGTAATATCAAAGTGACCTCACCATGGCTCACTCTATGTTCTGTACGTGTGCTGGAAGCCCCGTTTACAATGTAAGGCCGGGGTCACACTTGTGAGTGCAATGCGAGAAACTCGTGCATCCCGGTATTGCCGCTGGCACTCAGGACTGGAGCATGCGGCTGCATGTGTTTCTATGCAGCTGAACGCTCCGGTCCCGAGTGTCGGCAGCAGTGCCGGTTATTCAGGCGAGAGACTCGCGCAAGTTTCTCGCATTGCACTAGCAAGTGTGACCCCGGCCCAAGTCTATAAAGCCTCATTTTGACGTTCCATAGATTTACACTGTAAAAGTCACTTCTGGTTCATGCAGCGCAAAGTGTTACCCAAAGAGTCAGCAGAGCAGTGGCGTCACTGAGAAGAGGAGCAGAACGACACTGGATGCCAGAGAAGACAGCAGTAGGAGAGTATATTATCACACACACTGCATTATATGCACATATACACACATTTAGTAAAAAAACTTCATGGGAGACCTTCTTTAGGCCGGGGTGCCGTTAGCGTATGGCATCCGATGATTCTCTTATGCCAGAGCATTGGATGCGATATGCTAATGATACTCGGCTCCTGCTCTGCTGCGAGTGGGAGCCGAGTGTCAGTGCTCTGTGCTCCAGTCCTCTTGCATAAGAGGATCGGAGCACAGCTGCTGAGGGGACGGAGAAAGAAACTTAGTTTGGCTTAAGAGACTCATGGCTGGTCCTGACAGATGTCTGAATTCGATCTATCATTAGCATATCGCATCCAATGCTCTGGTCCTGACAGATGTCTGAATTCGATCTAACACTGTCAGCCACTCCTGTCTCTCTCCCTCTCTATTAGTTTTTTGCGATTAAAATTATTTATTCTCTTCTCACATGCAAATTCTCACAATTAGAGATTTTTCCCCAAAGTTTGATTTGCGGTGATCTGTTTCAGGGAAAATCAAAAGTACTTCAAAGCTTTCAATTGCCCTGAAAAATGTGCATTATATTATTCTCTTTTTCTCACACACTGCTGTGTTGCCACACACACTATCTGTAATGTTTATTCAGTGTATTATGGATTTCTCTCCCTATCTCTATGGCTAAGATGGGAGACGTCCTCTCACTATCCAGATTCACCACAAAATGGCTACTGCATTCCTTAGCCTCTGCTTTTATTCAGGTTGCGATAGGCTCTCCCGATTGACTACTGTGCTATACTATATATATTGGGCAGCACGGTGGCGCAGTGGTTAGCACAGCAGCCTTGCTGCGCAGTGGTTAGCACAGCAGCCTTGCAGCGCTGGAGTCCTGGGTTCAAATCCCACCAAGGACAACATCTGCAAAGAGTTTGTATGTTCTCTCCGTGTTTGCATGGGTTTCCTCCAGGTACTCCGGTTTCCTCCCACATTCCAAAGACATACTAATAGGGAGTTTAGATTGTGAGCCCCAACGGGGACAGCGATGATAATGTGTGCAACCTGTAAAGCGCTGCAGAATATGTTAGCGCTATATAAAGATTATTATTATTACTATGTAGTAGCTTCAAGGCATTACAGGGAAGCCCACCCGGTCACGCATGTGTAAAAATAGTCAAACCTATTTAAGGCATTTCCAGTCAATGGAATCACAAATTGTTTGAATTAGCCATGATCAGCGATATGTTAAAAATTTTATGCAAATTTGATTCTGAATGAATGGATTCGCTCATTTGTACTCACAATGGACCTAATTAATCAAGACCTGCATTTTTCGCGAAGGTGAGCAGGGTGGATTTCAAGGCACCTGAATAATTAAGTGGCGCATATCTCTTAATGAATCAGGCGATGTGCATGGTCTGGAGTAAGATTTGTTGCGTAAGGAACACTACCGCTCATCATGAATTTGACGAGCAGGGGTCCCATGTACTGCCACGGCCCCATCCTACTTCAGCTTTTCCCAATTTGTCAGGACTGCACAAAAATGGTGTGAAAATGCTAAAAATCTCACCATTTTTATGCTGCTTTTCATTGCGCAAACATTTTGCAACTTTGCAAAGATTTTTCTACAGTTGTTCTGAGGAATCAGGGCCAATGTGTACTATGTCTGTCCGACCTCTGAGGTCCTCTCACCTATCCTCATTCTCCACAAAAGGCAGCATTCCCTGCTTGTTTTTTTTTATTGTGGCTACAAGTCATCAGTAACGTCTGAACTATACTCTCTCAAGATTGATTGTGCTACAGGATGGGGTAAGTGCAAGGCATTATGAGCTGTGCCCAACGTCATTGATCCTTCTCTATCTTATGCTATTTGAAACATGGCAGCGATCATTTTAGGCAAACCATCCAAAATGAATCGCAAAGTATTCAATTCATGCCAAATAAATTTGCTCATCTCAAAATTTCCTTTGCCACATACAGTGCCTTGCGAAAGTATTCGGCTAACTGGAACTTTTCAACCTTTTCCCACATATCATCCTTCAAACATAAAGATGCCAAATATAAATTTTTGGTGAAGAATCAACAACAAGTGGAACACAATTGTGAAGTTGAACAAAATTTATTGGTTATTTTAAGTTTTTGTGGAAAATCAAAAACTGAAAAGTGGGGCGTGCAATATTATTTGGCCCCTTTAACTTAATACTTTGTTGCGCCACCTTTTGCTGCGATTACAGCTGCAAGTCGCTTGGGGTATGTCTCTATCAGTTTTGTACATTGAGAGACTGAAATTCTTGCCCATTCTTCCTTGGCAAACAGCTCGAGCTCAGTGAGGTTTGATGGAGATCGTTTGTGAACAGCAGTTTTCAGCTTTTTCCACAGATTCACGATTGGATTGAGGTCTGGACTTTGACTTGGCCATTCTAACACCTGGATATGTTTATTTGTGAACCATTCCATTGTAGATTTTGCTTTATGTTTGGGATCATTGTCTTGTTGGAAGACAAATCTCCTTCCCAGTCTCAGGTCTTTTGCAGACTCCAACAGGTGTTCTTCAAGAATGGTCCTGTATTTGGCTCCATTCATCTTCCCATCAATTTTAACCAGCTTCCCTGTCCCTACTGAAGAAAAGCAGGCCCAAACCATGATGCTGTCACCACCATGTTGGACAGTGGGGATGGTGTGTTCAGGGTGATGAGCTGTGTTGCCTTTATGCCAAACATATCGTTTGGCATTGTTGCCAAAAAGTTCGATTTTGGTTTAATCTGACCAGAGCACCTTCTTCCACATGTTTGGTGTGTCTCCCAGGTGGCTTGTTGCAAAATTACACTTTTTATGGATATATTTGAGAAATGGCTTTCTTCTTTCCACTCTTCCATAAAGGCCAGATTTGTGCAGTGTACGACTGATTGTTGTCCTATGGAGAGACTGTCCCACCTCAGCTGTAGATCTCTGCATTTCATCCAGAGTGATCATGGGCCTCTTGGCTGCATCTCTGATCAGTCTTATCCTTGTTTGAGATGAAAGTTTAGAGGGACGGCCGGGTCTTGGTAGATTTGCAGTGGTATGATACTCCTTCAATTTCAATATGATTGCTTGCACAGTGCGCCTTGGGATGTTTAAAGTTTTGGAAATAATTTTGTATCCAAATCCGCCTTTAAACTTCTCCACAACAGTAACACGGACCTGCCTGTTGTGTTCCTTGGTATTCATGATGCTCGCTGTGCTTCATACAGAACCCTGAGACTATCACAGAGCAGGTGCATTTATACAGAACCCTGAGACTATCACAGAGCAGGTGCATTTATACAGAACCCTGAGACTATCACAGAGCAGGTACATTTATACAGAGACTTGATTACACACAGGTGAATTATATTTCTCATCATTAGGCATTTAGGACCACATTGGATCATTCAGAGATCCACAATGAACTTCTGGAGTGAGTTTGCTACACTGAAAGTAATGGGACCAAATAATATTGCACGCCCCACTTTTCGGTTTTTGAATTTCCACAAACATTTAAAATAACCAATAAATTTCATTCAACTTCACATTTGTGTTCCACTTGTTGTTGATTCTTCACCAAAAATTTACATTTGGTATCTTTATGTTTGAAGCATGATATGTGGGAAAAAGTTGAAAAGTTCCAGTTAGCTGAATACTTTCGCAAGGCACTGTAACTGCCATAACTGGATGAAACCCTTATGGAAGATATTAGATGCCACCAGCTTTTACAGATATAGAAAAACTGTGGAACTAAAACAAGAAATTTTACCAACTTGAAAAAATTCTGATATTTTGGGGATTTGAACAATTTTGCAGGCTATGGGGGCAGATGGAAAATGTTATATTTACCATTCTTTACCTGATCTGGCTGTTTTGAATAGAGCGATGCAATCCTCAGAGACTATGCAAAAAACATGTCTGGCCTGACCACAACTTTGTATGCTAAGTATAGCCCTGGTATGGGCACTTTGATTTAGGCCATCAGATGGCGGGAGAGGGAATCCGGTGTACCTAGTCTCCTATATAGGAGTGGGTTAAATAGCAGGGTCTCTCTGTTTCCCCGGCCATAAATCACTGTGTGTGAGTCTTATGTACACATCTTTTCTTCAGCCTGCACAGGAATTCAGTCTGTGGCGCTTGTCTCCCTGTGTGTGGGATTACCACCCTAAAGGCATTATTGTCTTGTTTGGGGTGGGCACTGGAGCCAGGTGGAGAGTGAAGGAGGCGGCAGAACCCCAGCCTAACCACAGCCTTCCCACTTTGGGACAAGTCTGAACAGACCCCAAACAGCAGAACGGTAACTGCAGATATAAGAGACTGTGACGGGATTAACCCTCTATAGACCGCACATTTACATTTGCAAACACAAAAATTATGAGAAAAGTTACCAAATGCAGGCGATTAGAAAAATAAATAGCGCGTAGGGTAAAAACGGAAAGAAAAATTCTCCTTGTTGCCCATAGCGACCAATCATTGCTTATCTTTTATTTTACAAGAGCAAAATAAGAAATGAAAGCTCTGCTGTGATTTGTTCATCGAGGTAACAAAGACAGTTTCATTAATCTCTCTATTTGTGTTTGAGTTTGTTACCATCTTCAATATCTCTGCTTTCAGTCAGTGAATAGGGCTTTTCAACAACACAATGAATATCCTTACGGACCTACTACTTCTCATAGCTGAGCAGCTGCCACAGTCATACCAGACTAGTCAGGCCAAAGTGCGTAGTGCAGACAAGGCCTTATTTAGACATCTGGGTTTTTTTTTCTTGCATAAATGAAAAGCGAAGTGGTTTCCATCAGTGGATGCATCAGATTTTTCATCAGTTCTCACTTGCAAAAAAAAAATTGATGAAGGTTTCCTAGCAGTCAGTGCAAATATGGCAATGCTAGGATGCAACTAAATGCCAGCAGTGTGCAGTCCAAATTTTTCACAGATTCATGGATTTGAATGGTGGTGTTGGCACAAAAGTGGACGTCTTGTATTTTTTATGGATTTTCTGCAAAAAACCATGGACATGTTAACAGCTAAGCCTTAGGCAAAGTCCACATGGTTAAAAGTTGGTCCAGTCATATCCACAAATTGTGGCCATGACTGGCTTCGTGTGCAGATCCGTATGCCTGTCCGCATAGCGGACGGGTAAATGAGTTGGCAACTTTTTATTTTCACATGGACCTGTGGTCTTTGTGTAAGGTAGCCTAAGTGCACTAATATTGGGCCCATGTGTGGTCCATTTTCGCCTGGACAGTAAACGGAATGAAAATTCATTAGTCAAAGCTACCCTTAGGCTGGGTTCGCATCACTGATCTTGCCGGTCATGGATCCATTATACCCCCCCAAAAAAAATAGCGCAGCTGGTCTTGATGAGGGATCGTGCTGGAGTCAGAAGGTCCTGATCAGTAGTGTAGCTACTGGGGGGCAGAGGCAGTGGACGCTCAGGGCCCCGCACTCAGAGGGGCCCACCCGATGATATTGCTACCCATAACTGTATCGGCGTGCGCGTATAGTTAAGCTCAGCGGTAAACATGACCTCCCTGCACTACTCTCTCTTTTCTGTAGACCGCAGGTCGCTTTATGCCTGCAGTCTACAGAACAGCAAAGTGCTGCAGGGACAGAAGCGCTGGGGCACACACAGGTCGTCAGAGTCCTGGCACAGTGACGACATCGTGCCACACTCTGATGTCCCCAGCGTGCGCTGGCGCTTTGCAGCAGGACTCATCAGGATAGTGGATTAGGCGAGTATATGTTTTTTATTTTAATGTTAATGCTTGGGGACATCATGTGACTGTAGGGGCATAATAAAGTATGGAGGCCTCTCATACAGTGTGGGGGCTACTTTGGGGGACCCTTCATACATTGCAGGGACTACTGTGCAGGGCTTCCATAAAGTTTAGGGACCATTATATAGCAAGGAGCTAATGTGTGAGCCATTATAACATTTGGGGCCTGCTGTAGGGGCCATTATACAGTGTAAAACCTAATGTGGGGCCATTATACAGTATGGAAATTACTGTGGGGTTCATTGTTATGATATTGGTATATTGTTTATAGGGGAGCAGTGGAGATATCATGCTGTAATTAGGGGATCTGTGAGCCCATCAGTCTATAGGAGAGTTGTGGGCCCATCATACTGTGCATATGGAAGCTGTGAGCCCATCATACTGTGTATATGGAAGCTGTGGGCCCATCATACTGTGTATATGGAAGCTGTGGGCCCATCATACTGTGTATATGGAAGCTGTGGGCCCATCATACTGTGTATATGGAAGCTGTGGGCCCAACATACTATGTATAGAGGAGCTGTGGACCCATCATACTGTGTATAGGGGAGCTGTGGGCCCATCATACTGTGTATAGGGAAGCTGTGGGCCCAACACACTATGTGTAGAGTAGCTGTTGGACCCATCTTGCTGTGTATAGCGGAACTGTGGGCTCATCATACTGTGTGTAGGGAAGCTGTGGGCCCATCATACTGTGTATAGGGGAGCTATACATGGGGGTACTGTCTTTGTTGCTTAGAAAGCATTATTGTTATAGGGGCACTCAGAGTATTGTGACTGTCAAAGTTGCACATGGAGCATTAACAGTTTCTAGGGGCAAAATGCGGACACTGTTTTCTAGGGCACTTGCTCAGATCATTAATATTTTCTAGGGGCAATTTTACCATCTAGAGGGCACAATGGAGGCATTTTAATTTGTAACGTACACAGTGGTGGGCATTCCTATGTGGGGCAGTAATAAGAGCCCTGTTTTTGTGCCAAGCTCCAGGGGCAGTAATAGGGAAAGGTGGACCGCGCTCAGGGGTGCGAGCTGTGTGGTGATAAGCGGCAGGAGGCTGGTATTACGATGGGTTATACCTAGGTTGCCACTATATACCCAGACCTGCTGTGAGTGATAATAGAATATTGTTATAGATATTGTATGCCTATGTCGGCTATACAGAGAGGTGCTTACCTAGTTGTGTATGTTGTAGCACTCCAGCGTCCTAAGTGTACCCCAAACAGGCGTCCGCTGTGTAGTCAGATGCGGCGTCCAAGGGGAATGGAAGAGCGGGGGGGCAGAGGAGGACTCTGCAGCTGACGTGGTACCTGGGAGCCCCGGCTGAAGGCGTCCCTGGTAACCGCAAGGAAAAAAGATGGCCGCTGGCGCCGGCTCACTGGTGCCTAGGAAGTGACGTCACTAAGGTACGGAGCGGCGTTGGAGCCAAAAAGGTAGCGACTAACCAACGCGTTTCGAAGGTGCTCGGCCTTCTTCGTCAGGCCTGACGAAGAAGGCCGAGCACCTTCGAAACGCGTTGGTTAGACGGCGCCAGCGGCCATCTTTTCTCCTCGCGGTTACCAGGGACGCCTTCGGCCGGGGCTCCCAGGTACCACATCAGCTGCAGAGTCCTCCTCTGCCCCCCCGCTCTTCCATTCCCCTCGGACGCCGCATCTGACTACACAGCGGACGCCTGTTTGGGGTACACTTAGGACGCTGGAGTGCTACAACATACACAACTAGGTAAGCACCTCTCTGTATAGCCGACATAGGCATACAATATCTATAACAATATTCTATTATCACTCACAGCAGGTCTGGGTATATAGTGGCAACCTAGGTATAACCCATCGTAATACCAGCCTCCTGCCGCTTATCACCACACAGCTCGCACCCCTGAGCGCGGTCCACCTTGTCCGTATTGTGACACTATAGTATATACATTTCCTTCCCAGGATAGGCACAGATCCTGTGTGGTCCCAGCAGCTAGGGGTGTTTATTCCACTACCCACTCACCCTGTCACCAATTCTTGCCCCCCTCCCTTTTCGTGGTGAGCGCCATAGTGTGCGTAGTTTTCTTCCAGTAATAGGGAAACATACTTCAGCAGCAGCTCAGTATTGGGGTATCAGCAGGATGAGGAGTTTGTGCAGGTTGGGAATAGATGGAGATGGAGCTGGAAATGTGAGAAGTGAAATGTTTCTTTGTTGTAATCTCTGCAGATGAATCGTGGCTGAAAGAAGATGCTACAGCGGTCTAGGACAGATGGAAGAATCGGGAAAAGTGAACGACTCCATCAGAAAGAATGTCAGCTGTAAGTCACAATATGCAACTGTACTGTAATCTATTACATGGTCTGTAGCATCTACCACTATATGGTCACCAGATGGCAGTAATATCAGTGTTGGTCTTTGTATAGAATTTGTTTTCAGCACCAGTGCGGTCATCTGCTGAAGTTCTCCTATACCCACTATACATGGTTACCTTGTTAAGAGCCCACTCTGATGTTTTGCCCCTCCTGAGCTGAACCTCCAGCTATGCCTCTGCTCCTGATTCATGCACAGGTGCATTCCTCTTGATGAATCAGGTGCATCAGACAAGTATCGTGCACCACCATGTGCACCTTGCCATAAGTCTTACTCCACTCGGGCACTCCACTCCACTCCACTAGGGCAATTCTGCCCTAGTCCCACCCACTTTATTGGAGCTGGGCGAAAATGCCTTGCGTTTCGCCAAAACTTTGTGACATTTCAGAGCTTTTAACACCACCATTTTGCTATAAAAGCTTTGATGAGTCGGGCCCTATGTGTTCACCTATTTATTTTATGTTCCCTGTTCTGGGTGATGTTTTTGTTTTCCAGACATTTGCAGCCAATTTATCAATTCTGACTTTTTAAAAGGTCGAACATTTTTAATCCAAATGTTTCGCAGTCTCCCCCTTGTGTGATGTTTCTCTGTACAGCAGATATCTTTCTGTATATAGAACATGTGACTTTTTGTTTTAAAAAAGTGGAAAAAAACAGATTGGATACCAATGTAGGCTTCAAAGGTCTTCAGAATCTTTCGATAAAGAATAAATATGTCCCATCAGTGACAGCAAGCCAGTTCTTAAAATTAGTGAAGAATTTATACATGTGTTTTAGAAGTCCGACTTATTTTTTTATTAATAAGAGTGAAATCTGCCCTTTAACGCTAGTGTTAGCTTGGCTGTTCAGATACCCTTCCTTCTGTCACAGGAAAGATATATATCTTGTTACCGTGTTAGCCAGTAGATAGAAAACTATTTAGAATTGAGAGTCCTCAGTGGTTGATGCTTTTTAATGGCCATTAACAGGTATAAACCACTGAGGACTCTCAATTCTAAATATGTTTCTTCCCTCTGTCAGTAATTCAGGAATTCACAGTAGAATACAGTATACATGTATTCAATACTTGGAAATCTTCATCTGTGGTCAGCACTAAGTGACCTAATGTCAGAGACTCGTCCAGGCGGTGGTCGGGAATGGGTCTGGTTGTCTTTCTTGTTTTTTTTCCCCTTTGACTAGGCATTTCTCTCACCCCCTCATCATGCCTGTCTGTCTCCTGGCTTCCCGCTCCACACTGTCTCATTTCCCCCTCCTTTGATGTCCTTAGCTTTAGGGACACATCAAACACTGTACGTGCTTCACATGAGTAGTAATTACAGTGACTGTCTCATTAAGTTTGGAGAAGAGGTAGGCAACTTGTGCCCCGCCAGCTGCTAGAGAACTACAAGTCCCATCAAGGCATGCTCAGACTCGCAGTTTGCAGAATTAAAATCTCATGAGGAATTGTGCTTAGTTTAGGATAAAATTTCTGGCAACTGTAATACCAAATTACTTAAATAGCAATTCCTCACTAGAAAATTACTCTACTATTACTTTCTTTAGCCGAAATAGTCTAAAAGGCCTCTAACCAAGACACGACTACTACAATGGCCCATGATAGATTAGGGGGGCCCTGATTCAGAATTTAAATTGTAGCCCAGGAGCTCAGCCCAGGAGCTCAATGTTCCCTCTCTTCAAGTCGTCCTGCCCCACCATGAGTATTTAGATACAGGTCTAAGGCAGAGATCTTAATCGTTGATAAAACTATGACTGTCTAAATTTATAGAAAAAATCTGTCCGGTAGGTTTGACCTTGAGGGGTTTGGCAAAGTTTGGTTAGAGGTAGAAAAATTCTATTTTCTGGTCCCAGCAATAGTGTCAGTCCATCAGTTATGGGCCAGTGATTGACTGCAGCAGTCACAATCGCTAAGTTGGAGTGTCCTTGCTGCAGCTAGAAGTAGATACCAATGGGAGACTGGGTAGCGTCAAATCAGGATCTATGAGGTTGGTTTATTGCTTCCATTATTTTGTCTTCTGAGGCACTAAGTGGCACTTAGCTTAGGGCAGAGAGAGCAAGGAAGTTGGGCAGTGTCCATGGTAGTTTTTATATTATTATTTTTTCATACAGTCATGGCCGAAAGTGTTGGCACCCTTGAAATTGTTCCAGAAAATGAAGCATTTCTCACAGAAAATGATTCCAATTACACGTGTTTGGTTATACACATGTTTATTTCCTTTGTGTGTATTGGAACAGCACAAAAAAAAAAGAAAAAAAGCAAATTGAACATAATTTCACACAAAACAACCAAAGTGCTCTGGACAAAATTGTTTGCATCCTCAACTTAATATTTGGTTGCACACACTTTGGAATAAATAACTGCAATCAATCGCTTTCTATAACCATCAACAAGCTTCTTACACCTCTTTACTGGAATTTTGGACCACTATTCTTTTGCAAACTGCTCCAGGTCTCTCATATTTGAAGGGTGCAGTCTCCCAACAGCAATATTAATATCTCTCCACAGTTGTGCAATGTGACTTAGATCCAAACTCATTGCTGACCACTTCAGAACTCTGCAGCGCTTTGTTTTCATCCATTTCTGGGTGCTTCTTGAAGTCTGTTTGTGATCATTCACCTGCTGGAAGACTCATGACCTACAACGCAAACTCAGCTTTCTGACACTGGGCACTTCATTGCGACTCAAAATCCTTTGGTAATATTCAGATTTCATGATTTCTTCCAAAGAGTCAATGCACCTGGAGCGCCCCCAGACGCAGGGCCGCGGGGTACTCGGTACCAGGCCTCTCTGTCTCAGTTCTGGGGTCGTCACGGTGGCTAGACCCGGTCCGTGACCCTGCTAAGGGGCGTCCAATGAAAGATGAGATAATGGTGCGTGGTGTAGGTCGCGGTGAATAACGAGGACACAGGGTTGCAGTCTCTTTACCTCTTTACTGAAGGCTTCAGGATCCGCACTCCAGAGCACTGTTAACAGTGCTGGCTGAGACCGGCCGGTCCGAAGGCACAACCAGAGTTCCCTTTGCAGGTGGAAATCAGTGTCTACCTTCTAGCGCCTGTGTGTTGTAGTACTTCCCTGCTGAGCACCACGGGATAGTCCTCACAACTGTCGTGTCTATTTCTGTTCTTTCTCTCTCTCTCCGTCCCCCAGATGATATGGCTAGGACGCACCCGTATGACGGGGTAGGCCTGGAGCTATTTTATAGGGACCCTAGGGACGCCCCTCTCCCACAGTTTGCCTCCGTTGTCTTCGTTAGGTGTAATGGTGAGACAGCCAACCTATGGTTAACTGCCCGGCAGTAGTCTAAAGTAATGCGTGGAGTCTCTTACTTCCTCGGCGTTCCGGCCACCGGCTACGCGCCTCAGAAGGATGTTGCTGATCTTGAGACTCGACTCCTTCTGGTCTTATCTCCTTTTTGCTGTATTTCCGTTTCTCACTCTTCACAATAAACCTCGCTTCTTGTCCTTTCTTAGGAGTCTGCCGCTGTAAGGCACAGGCACAACTCCGTAATGATCTGTCCCTTTCTAGGACTCTGTCAGGATCCCACCCCTGACAGGTCCTCTCTCTAGCTCTTCCCAGCTCCTTCCTCCCTAACTTCCTGTCCAACCCCCAGTTTTACCAGAGCGTGAGGAGTGGCCTACTAGATAGAACCACTCCCCCTGGTGGCCGGAGTGTGAAATGTAGTGTGTGTGTGATACCTGGTCAGGTGAACTCCTTTAGTGCAATCAGACGTAACATCACTCCCCTTAGTGGCAGAGCGACATTACTGCAACGACCAGGACTCTGGGGCGCTGCACTCCCCCCCGGTTAAATCCAGTACTCCCGGACTGGGAAAATAAGAACAACAATACATGTTAACAGAAAACACATAACATTTTGAAATACCATAATTAGTTGAACATAACAGTGCTTCCCTTTATGGGAGGTGAGAACACTTGAACGTTGCGAAAGTTTCAGCCATGCACAGTTCATGACTCCCAGTTCAGTGGTTGTAACTTTAAAACAGCAGGGACCCCGGGTAAACAAAGGGGTCCCTTTTGAAAGTTTTGGAGCAATTCACTGTCCACTGCTCCATTGTCCATTTTTAAACTTGTAACAAAGATATTTACACAAACACAATTAGCAACTTTAGTTAATACCTCCAAGTTTTGTAGCGAAGGGGAGTCTGATTCTTGGTGCTACGTGTAGACCTCCGTACTGCAGGGGTTGCTATTGGCCTAGCAGGGCTCGCTATGCTTGCTACCACTGGTGTAATGCACTGCCTTATAGCTACGCTTCTAGTGAGTCTGGGTAGCACTGGCATGCTGGATCTCTCAGGGCTGCTGCTACCAACAGTGGGTACGGCAGATTCGTCAATAGCAGAGGGAGGCTCCGCCGGTCCGACGGTGGGCATGGCATCGTCCGGCGGGGTCTGTGGTGATTGCGGGTCCAGAGGATCTGGCACCACGTCTAGTTCAGGCGGGTTCGGTTGACTAAACGTTAAGACAGGTACCACGATGGCCTGATTTATTTGACTGGGGAAAATCACCAAGAACAGTGTGTATCATTTTCTCCTCTTCTACAGGTGGAGAGGCTCTTGGACCTGTTTCCTTCTCCCTCAACTTATCGGGGCATACCTTAAGGTGGTCTCTGGATATTGCCATTGAGGTTTCCCCTCCATCTTTGCTGATGAGACAGACTTTAGTATTGTCGAAATCGGACGGCAGGACGGTATACGGTTCCGCTTCCCATTGGTC
Organism: Ranitomeya variabilis; assembly: GCF_051348905.1. Lineage (NCBI taxonomy): Eukaryota > Metazoa > Chordata > Amphibia > Anura > Dendrobatidae > Ranitomeya > Ranitomeya variabilis. The sequence continues at coordinate 545,440,293 of NC_135235.1, read as the reverse complement.
GTCCAGTTTGTGTAGCCTTCTCTTCCGCTTGAGTACCTGTTCACCAGGCGGCAAGGGAATCGCAGGAGCATGCTGGTTGTAGTCCCTTTCCTGTTTTTGCCTGGCCTGAGCGAGACTTCTTTCCACTCATTCCTGTACTTTGCGGTACCTTTGCTGCCTCTCCGTATCCCAATCGACATCCGGCGAGGTATCTTCGGGGGTTAGAACCCCCATGTCCAGATCAACGGGCAACTTACTAGACCTTCCTCGCGTCAGGTATGCCGGAGTGCAGTTGGTAGAATTCACTGGGATGTGGTTGTACATGTCTACCAAGTCGGGCAACTTTGTTGGCCACAAGTTCCGTTCCTCTACAGGCAAGGTCTTCAATAAGTCGATCACCACTTGGTTCATCTTTTCACACATCCCGTTGGTTTGTGGGTGGTACGGTGTGGTTCTGATCTTCTTACACCCGTACAGATTGCAGAACTCCTGGAACACCTCCGCCTCAAACGCTGGCCTCTGATCGGTCAGTACCTTCTCCGGGTACCCATGGGGCCTACAGAAGTACTGCTGGAAGGTTTTGGCGGCCGTCCTGGCCGTTAGCTCCTTGACAGGTACAACCACCAGGAACCTGGAGTAAAGATCCACGATGGTGAGAGCATAAATATAGCCTGAACGGCTAGGCGTCAGCTTCACGTGGTCTAGCGCGACCAATTCTAGCGGCCGTTTGGTGATGATGGGCTGCAAAGGAGCCCGTTGGCTGTCACGGTCCTTCCTGCGTAGGCTGCACGGGCCACACTCCCGACACCACTTCTCGATGGCTCTTTTCATGCCAATACAATAGAATCTCCCTCGGAGTAGTCTCTCCAACTTCCTCCACCCGAAGTGTCCAGCCCCATCGTGGTACGCTCCCAGAACCATTGGCACATCTTGCCTGGGAACCACTATCTGCCACACCAATTCATGAGTTCGGAGGTCGATACTTCTTCGGCACAGCTTACCATCGTGAATAAACAGTTTGCTTCTCCCCTTCCACAGCTGTTGGGTTTCTTGTGGATCATCCGGGCCGGGATGCAAACCTGCCTGCGTCAGGAGCTCTTTCACCCGACGGACCGCAGGGTCACCATCCTGGGTCTCTGCCCACTCGTGGTGGGGCAGGGGATTCAGTGTGGCATCCTGGTTGTTTCTGTGCCTGTTCTTCACATGATTGGAGCACTGAGTGGCTTTGGGGCGATGGAAAGCGGGCAGCTCTACTTCTTCAAGTGCCTCCGGGTCCTCCCCCGTTTCTGGCAAATTGGGCATCCGGGACAAGGCATCGGCATTCGCATTCTTGCGTCCTGCCCGGTACTTGATGGTGAAGTCGTAATTGGACAGCCGGACCATCCACCGCTGTTCCAAGGCCCCGAGTTTGGCGGTGTCCAAGTGTGTTAGTGGATTGTTATCCGTGAAGACGGTGAATTTCGCTGAAGCCAGGTAGTGCTTGAACCTCTCCGTCACTAACCAAACGATGGCGAGGAATTCCAGCTTGAAGGAACTGTAGTTATCAGGGTTCCTTTCCGTGGGACGAAGTTTCCTGCTGGCGTAAGCGATTACCCTCTCCTTGCCCTTCTGGATCTGGGACAACACAGCTCCCAGTCCTACATTGCTGGCATCCGTATACAGCACAAACGGTTGATCATATTCAGGGTAGGCCAGTACCTCTTCTCCCGTCAGCGCCATCTTCAAGCAAGTGAAGGATCCCTCCAGTCCTTCGTTCCAATCAAATGGGGTATTCTTCCCCTTGGTCTTCTTGGATTGGCCCACCAATAGATCTTGCAATGGCGCGGCCTTCTTGGTGAAGTCCTTGATGAACCTCCTGTAATAGCCTACTAACCCGAGGAACTGCCGGACTTCATGGAGGTTGCTGGGTTTTGGCCAGTCCTTAATCACCGTAACCTTGTCGGGGTCTGGGGCCACTCCTTCGGCACTCACCACATGGCCTAGATACTGTACTTTGGGTTTCAGCAGGTGGCATTTGGATGGTTTCACCTTTAAGCAAAAGTTGGACAGGGCTTCAAACACCTCGGTCAGGTGCTTCAGATGGTCTTCATAGGTCTTAGAGAAGACAATGACATCGTCCAGATACAGCAGTACGGTTTCAAAGTTCTTGTGCCCCAGACAGCACTCCATCATCCTCTGGAACGTCCCCGGGGCGTTGCACAATCCGAATGGCATGTAGTTGAATTCACAGAGACCCATCGGCGTCATGAAGGCCGTCTTCTCCTTGTCTGCCTCCTCCACGGGAACCTGCCAGTACCCACTGGTGAGATCCAAGGTAGAGAAGTAGTTAGCAGATTTTAAAGCGGCCAGGAACTCCTCTATCCTGGGTAGTGGGTATGCATCTTTATGTGTAATGCGATTTAACTGCCTATAATCCACACACATTCTCATTGTGCCATCTTTCTTCTTAACAAGGACTAATGGAGCTGTCCAGGGGCTACAACTGTCCCTCACTACCCCAGCCTCCTTCATCTCTCGCAACATGTCCTTGGCACACTGATAATGAGCTTGGGGTACAGGACGGTATCTCTCTTTTATGGGTCGGTGATCCCCTGTGTGGATATGATGTTGGATCCCTTTTACCTGTCCAAAATCTAGGGGGTGTTTGCTAAAGACCCGCTCGTACTCATGAACCACCCTGTAGGCCCCCTGTTTCTGGTGAGGTGGAGTAGAGTCAGTGCCCACGTGTAATTCCCGACACCAATCCTTCGGTTGCCCTGCAGAACCGTTGTTCTCCGCCAGATTGGACGGGACCAAGGGCCCAGGTGCCTGTATCACACTACTATTAACAGGAAACAGTTTGGCAAGTGTGGCATATTTGGCTAGCTGGACTTCTTCCTCCCCGCAATTGAGAACACGTACCGGCACCCTCCCCTTGCGGACATCAACCACCCCTCTGGCTGTCAGGAGGGTAGGCCTATTATCCGAATATATGGGTTCTACCAGGGCCTGATAGTCTTTACCCCTGAGGCCTATGGCTGCCCGACACCATATTAACATTTCACTCCTGGGGGGTATCGCAATGGTGTTTGAATCACTCACTGTGACACGACCAATTTCACCACCAGTCAGCTCCACCTGCTGTCTTTGCATCAGGGCCCTGATTTCTTTTTGCAGGGCACGTTGTTCACTGTAGCCAGCTGTTTCTGCTACCTGTTGTAATAGGACAATAACTTCTGCAAGACAATTTTCTATAACATTAGTACCAATGGTCATCATGGGATTACATTCACGGCGGTCAATATCAACAATTACAATCCCTTGGGCCTTCAATTCCACCCGCCCCACTTTGATGGTGACCTCTTTATACCCCACTTGTGGCAATGGCTGACCATTACTGGCTATTATGGTGAAATCGGCATCGGGGCCACGAGTAATATCGGTGTCCTCCCAATACCGTTTATAAAGCACATAAGGCATAGTCGTCACCTGAGAACCGGTGTCCAGCAAAGCGTTCATGGGGGTACCGTCGATCACAATAGGAAGAACTGGTCGCCCTCCAATGTACTTGCCTCTCCAATTCTGCGGGCCTGATCGTCCTACTCCTGGGGGTTGGCCCTCTGCCCCAGGGGTTGCTCGTTTAAATGACAGTACCTTGCAAGGTGGCCCACCTGATGACAGCGGCGGCAGATAGGTCGTCCGTCCCGATGAAAGCGGTCGTCGTCCCTGCCTCTGGTCGGCGGAGTCCTCCTCTGTCGCATCCAGGGGACATCCTCTGGTCTGGAGGCCAGCTGGATCTTCTCCTTAGGGGCCTTCTGTAGGGACTGCACGGTCTGGGCTAGGGCAGCAATGCTCTTGGTCAGCTCCTGCATCTGAAAGCGGAGTCCTGCGGGGGAATCGTCCTCTAGGATCTGGGCATCGGCCTCGGCGGCGACTGGGGCATCCGACACCACCTCCTGGTGGTATGTGAGAGCTTGATGCCTGGGAGGCACTGCACGGCTGGGTTGTCGCTCTTGTAGCGCCTGGATGGCTTTATCCTTGAATTGCGCAAAAGTCAGGTCTGGATTCTGCATGGCCAGGAAGTGCAGTTGACCCCTTTGGTGGCTGCACAGGAGCCCCTCAATGAACTGCTCTTTCAGGAGTTTATCTTCATCTTGCATGCTGCCGGGGTCACTCTGCTTGATGGCCCGCAGCGCCTCCTGGAGGTTAAGGGCATAGTCCCGTAAGCTATCCTGCGGCCTCTGTTTGCACCCATAGAAAGTCAACTTAATTTCCGTAGCGGTGCGGGTGTCAAAGGTGGTTTTAAGCTTTGCAAAGACCTGCTGTGCAGTTCCCTTATCCGTGGCGGGCCAGGACTTCACTTGTCTCAGAGCCGCCCCAAAGAGTTGGCCTGTTATCATATGAACTTTCTGAGGCTCCGTCAAGGGATAGAACTCGAGCAGGCTGCAGATCCCCTCTTTAAAGTCAGTTAATGTATGTGACTCTCCAGAGTATCGCGGGAGCCAGGCTGCTCCAGGTAGGTACGGCATGGAGAAGGGCATTATGGCTGTTGTAGCCGCAGCAGCCTCCGGCTGGCGGATAGGGGCGGCGAGCTCTGCGGCAGCCGGCTGTGGTACAAGGCCCGCGGCTGCGTCTACCGCGGGGACCGAAAGTGCCTCTGGGTCTACGGCTGCGACCGCCGCCTCGGCTCCCCCCGACTCAGACATGGCCGCTCCTTCCCCCTGCTAACCTGCTGGAAGTTGGTGTTACTCTTCCGGGATCATCGCTTTACCGCGTCTTCTGGTTCCGCGCTCTTTTTGATTGGCTCCGCCCACGAAGCTATAGCTCCTCCCTTCGTGCGCGGCGATGGCGGATTTTGGCGGCAAATAGCAACACGCAGTCTTTGCAATAAATCACAGTTCAAGCACAATTCAGACACAGTCCCAAGGCACACATGACCTGATTCTTCAGGCTTAAGTAGATCCTGTTCGTGACGCCAAGTTTGGAGCGCCCCCAGATGCAGGGCCGCAGGGGACTCGGTACCGGGCCTCTCTGTGTTGTGAATTCTGTTTGTGGGCTCCCCCGGTGGTGTTTTATGGTAGTGCCACTTATTTGCCTTCTTCTATCCTTGATCACCTGTTGACACCCATTAGGGGAGTTTCCTATTTAAGGCTGCTTGGCTGCTGGTCTGATGCCGGCCAACAATGTATCAGTAGCATTCTGTTGCATTCTCCTGCCTCAAGATCCTGTTCAGCTAAGTTGAATTTTGTTTCTAGTTTATTCTATTTTTGTCCAGCTATTTGCAATGTGACTCTCTGTAGCTGGAAGCTCTCGTGGACTGGAATTGCCACTCCAGTGGCATGAGTTGTCACTGGAGTTTTAAAGTAATTTCAGGATGGTGTTTTTGAGTAGTGTTTTGAAGTTGACCGTGAAGTGACTCTTTCCTGTACTTCTGCTATCTAGTAAGCGGACCTCACTGTGCTAAATCTGCTGTTCATCCTACGTATGTCTTTTCCTCTTGACTCACCGTCAATATCTGTGGGGGGCTGCTATCTCCTTTTGGGGTTCATCTCTGGAGGTAAGGCAGGCCTGTATATTCCTCTGATAGGGGTAGTTAGATCTCCGGCTGGCGCGTGGTGTCTAGGGCATCGTAGGAAACACTCCCCGGCTACTTCCAGTGTCGTGTCAGGTTCAGGTCACGGTCACTTTAGTTCCCATCACCCGAGAGCTAGTCCGTTGTTATTTTGATTTCCCTGCCATTGGGAAAATCATAACAGTTTGGCCGGCCCACATGTGTTTAAACTATGCACTAAAGCAGGAAAGGATATGAAAAGGTTTTTTTTCCTTCTGTGTTTGGAAAGTGCACCTTAGTGCTTATTTGTACTCCTTGCTTAAACTGCAGTCTTCAGCCTTTTTTTTTTTTTCTCTCCTCTTAATCTCTGAATGGCTTTGGTTACACCTGTTTGAATCATGGATCCACAGAGTTTGGTTGCAGGTCTGAATAACCTGGCTACAAAGGTCCAGAACTTACAAGATTTTGTTATACGTGCTCCAATGTCTGAACCTAAGATCCCTATGCCTGAATTTTTTACCGGAGACAGATCCCGTTTTTTGAATTTCAGAGAGAATTGTAAATTGTTTTTGTCTCTGAAATCTCACTCTGCTGGTGATCCTGCGCAACAGGTTAAAATTGTTATTTCTCTATTGCGGGGTGACCCACAAAGTTGGGCATTTGCATTGTTGCCAGGGGATCCTGCGTTATTAAATGTAGATGCGTTTTTTCTGGCTTTGGGGTTGCTTTATGAAGAACCTAATTTAGAGATTTTGGCTGAGAAAGCCTTGATAGCTCTTTCTCAAGGGCAAGATGAAGCTGAGATATACTGCCAAAAATTTCGTAAATGGTCGGTGCTTACTAAATGGAATGAGTGCGCTCTAGCAGCTAATTTCAGAGAAGGTCTCTCTGATGCCATGAAGGATGTCATGGTGGGGTTCCCTGTGCCTACAGGTCTGAATGATGCCATGAAATTGGCTATCCAGATTGATCGGCGTTTACGGGAGCGCAAATCTGTGCACCATATGGCGGTATCTTCTGAGCAAAAATCTGTGCACCATATGGCGGTATCTTTTGAGCAAAAACCTGTGCACCATATGGCGGTATCTTCTGAGCAAAAACCTGTGCATCATTTGGCGGTGACCTCTGAAAAGGCACCAGAGCATATGCAATGCGATAGTGTATTGTCTAGAGGCGAACGACAGAATTACAGGCGCAAAAATGGGTTGTGCTTCTATTGTGGAGATCCAGCTCATGTTATATCAGCATGCTCTAAACGCATAAAGAAGGTTGATAAAAAGGTTGATAAATCTTTTTCTATGGGTACCTTGCAGTCTAAATTTCTTTTGTCCGTGACATTGATTTGTACTTTATCATCTGTTACTGTGGATGCTTATGTGGATTCTGGCGCCGCTCTGAGTCTCATGGATTAGTCCTTTGCCAAGCGTTGTGGGTTTGATTTAGAGCCTCTGGAGGTTTCTATTCCCTTAAAGGGTATTGATTCTACACCTTTGGCTAGCAATAAACCACAATATTGGACACAAGTGACTATGCATCTGTCCCCAGACCATCAGGAGATTATTCGTTTCCTGGTGTTATATAATCTACATGACGTATTAGTACTTGGATTACCATGGTTACAAATTCATAATCCAGTCTTGGACTGGAGATCAATGTCTGTGCTGAGCTGGGGATGTCAGGGGATTCATGGGGATGCACCTTTGGTTCCCATTTCTTCATCTACTCCCTCTGAGATCCCAGCATTTCTGTCAGATTTTTATGATGTCTTTCAGGAGCCTAAAACTGATTCTCTCCCTCCTCACAGAGAGTGTGACTGCGCTATTGAGTTGATTCCCGGTAGTAAATTTCCTAAGGGTCGCTTGTTTAATTTGTCTGTACCTGAACATACTGCTATGCGGGAGTATATCAGAGAATCTTTGGAAAAGGGTCATATTCGCCCCTCTTTGTCTCCACTGGGGGCAGGGTTTTTCTTTGTGGGTAAAAAGGATGGTTCATTGAGACCTTGTATCGACTATCGACTTCTGAATAAGATTACAGTTAAATACCAGTATCCGTTACCTTTACTGACTGATCTTTTTGCTCGCATAAAGGGGGCGAAGTGGTTCACTAAGATCGATCTACGTGGTGCGTATAATTTGGTGCGGATTAAGCAGGGGGATGAGTGGAAGACCGCATTTAATACGCCTGAAGGCCATTTTGAGTATTTGGTAATGCCTTTCGGTCTCGCGAATGCCCCTTCCGTTTTTCAGTCCTTTATGCACGATATTTTCCGTGAATATCTGGATAAATTTATGATTGTGTATTTGGATGATATTTTGATTTTTTCGGAGGACTGGGAATCTCATGTTCAACAGGTCAGGAGAGTTTTTCAGGTTTTACGAGCTAATTCTCTATTTGTGAAGGGCTCAAAGTGTATTTTTGGGGTTCAGAGAATTTCCTTTTTGGGATATATTTTTTTCCCCTTCATCTATGGAGATGGACCCTGTTAAGGTTCAGGCTATTTGTGATTGGGTACAACCTACTTCTCTAAAGAGTCTTCAGAAATTCTTGGGATTTGCTAATTTCTATCGCCGATTCATAGCGGGTTTTTCTGCCATTGCTAAACCTTTGACTGATTTGACCAAGAAGGGTGCTGATGTTGCTAATTGGTCCTCTGCGGCTGTGGAGGCCTTTCGGGAGCTTAAGCGCCGCTTTTCTTCTGCTCCTGTGTTGCGCCAGCCTGATGTTTCGCTCCCGTTCCAGGTTGAAGTAGATGCTTCCGAGATCGGAGCAGGTGCAGTTTTGTCGCAGAAAGGTCCTGACTGCTCAGTGATGAGACCATGTGCGTTTTTCTCTCGAAAGTTTTCGCCCGCTGAGCGAAATTATGATGTTGGAAATCGGGAGCTCTTGGCCATGAAGTGGGCATTTGAGGAGTGGCGTCATTGGCTTGAGGGTGCTAGACACCAGGTGGTGGTCTTGACTGACCACAAAAATCTAATTTATCTTGAGTCAGCCAGGCGTCTGAATCCTAGACAGGCGCGCTGGTCGTTGTTTTTCTCTCGATTTAACTTTGTGGTTTCATATCTGCCTGGGTCTAAGAATGTGAGGGCGGATGCCCTCTCTAGGAGTTTTGAGCCTGACTCGCCTGGTGATTCCGAACCTACTGGCATCCTGAAGGATGGGGTGATATTGTCAGCTGTCTCCCCAGACCTGCGGCGCTCTTTGCAGGAGTTTCAGGTGGATAGGCCTGATCGCTGTCCGCCTGGTAGATTGTTTGTCCCTGATGACTGGACCAGTAGAGTTATTTCGGAGGTTCACTCTTCCGCGTTGGCAGGTCATCCTGGAATTTTTGGCACCAGGGATCTGGTGTCTAGGTCCTTCTGGTGGCCTTCCTTGTCTCGAGATGTACGTATTTTTGTGCAGTCTTGTGATGTTTGTGCTCGGGCTAAGCCCTGCTGTTCCCGGGCCAGCGGGTTGTTGTTGCCCTTGCCTATTCCTAAGAGGCCTTGGACGCACATCTCTATGGACTTTATTTCTGACCTTCCTGTTTCTCGTAGGATGTCCGTCATCTGGGTGGTGTGTGACCGTTTTTCCAAGATGGTTCACTTGGTACCTTTGCCCAAATTGCCCTCCTCCTCTGAGCTGGTCCCTCTATTTTTTCAGAATGTTGTGCGTTTGCATGGTATTCCTGAGAATATAGTGTCTGACAGGGGTACTCAGTTTGTGTCTAGATTTTGGCGGGCGTTCTGTGCCAGGATGGGCATCGACTTGTCTTTTTCGTCTGCATTCCATCCTCAGACTAATGGCCAGACTGAGCGTACTAATCAGACCTTGGAGACTTACTTGAGGTGTTTTGTGTCCGCTGATCAGGACGATTGGCTTGATTTTTTGCCATTGGCAGAGTTTGCCCTTAACAATCGGGCCAGTTCTGCCACTTTGGTTTCTCCATTTTTTTGTAATTCAGGGTTTCACCCTCGCTTTTCGTCCGGTCAATTGGAGTCTTCGGATTGTCCTGGAGTAGATGCTGTGGTTGATAGAATGCATCAGATTTGGGGACAGGTTGTGGACAATCTGAAGTTGTCCCAGGAGAAGACTCAACAGTTCACTAATCGTCATCGGCGTGTCGGTCCTCGTCTTTGTGTTGGGGACCTGGTTTGGTTGTCTTCTCGATTTGTTCCTATGAAGGTCTCGTCTCCTAAGTTTAAGCCTCGGTTTATCGGCCCTTATAGGATTCTGGAGGTTCTCAATCCTGTGTCCTTTCGTTTGGACCTCCCAGCATCTTTTACTATTCATAATGTTTTTCATCGGTCATTGTTGCGGAGGTATGAGGTGCCGGTTGTTCCGTCTGCTGATCCTCCTGCTCCTGTGCTGGTTGAGGGTGAGTTGGAGTATGTGGTGGAAAAGATCTTGGACTCCCGTGTTTCCAGACGGAAACTTCAGTATCTGGTTAAGTGGAAAGGCTATGGTCAGGAGGATAATTCTTGGGTGACAGCATCTGATGTTCATGCTCCTGATTTGGTTCGTGCATTTCATAGTGCTCATCCAGATCGCCCTGGTGGTTCTGGTGAGGGTTCGGTGCCCCCTCCTTAATGGGGGGGTACTGTTGAGAATTCTGTTTGTGGGCTCCCCCGGTGGTGTTTTATGGTAGTGCCACTTATTTGCCTTCTTCTATCCTTGATCACCTGTTGACACCCATTAGGGGAGTTTCCTATTTAAGGCTGCTTGGCTGCTGGTCTGATGCCGGCCAACAATGTATCAGTAGCATTCTGTTGCATTCTCCTGCCTCAAGATCCTGTTCAGCTAAGTTGAATTTTGTTTCTAGTTTATTCTATTTTTGTCCAGCTATTTGCAATGTGACTCTCTGTAGCTGGAAGCTCTCGTGGACTGGAATTGCCACTCCAGTGGCATGAGTTGTCACTGGAGTTTTAAAGTAATTTCAGGATGGTGTTTTTGAGTAGTGTTTTGAAGTTGACCGTGAAGTGACTCTTTCCTGTACTTCTGCTATCTAGTAAGCGGACCTCACTGTGCTAAATCTGCTGTTCATCCTACGTATGTCTTTTCCTCTTGACTCACCGTCAATATCTGTGGGGGGCTGCTATCTCCTTTTGGGGTTCATCTCTGGAGGTAAGGCAGGCCTGTATATTCCTCTGATAGGGGTAGTTAGATCTCCGGCTGGCGCGTGGTGTCTAGGGCATCGTAGGAAACACTCCCCGGCTACTTCCAGTGTCGTGTCAGGTTCAGGTCACGGTCACTTTAGTTCCCATCACCCGAGAGCCAGTCCGTTGTTATTTTGATTTCCCTGCCATTGGGAAAATCATAACATCTCTGTCTCAGTTCTGGGGTCGTCACGGTGGCTAGACCCGGTCCGTGACCCTGCTAAGGGGCGTCTAATGAAAGATGAGATAATAGTGCGTGGTGTAGGTCGCGGTGAATAATGAGGACACAGGGTTGCAGTCTCTTTACCTCTTTACTGAAGGCTTCAGGATCTGCACTCCAGAGCACTGTTAACAGGGCTGGCTGAGACCGGCCGGTCCGAAGGCACAACCAGAGTTCCCTTTGCAGGTGGAAATCAGTGTCTACCTTCTAGCGCCTGTGTGTTGTAGTACTTCCCTGCTGAGCACCACGGGATAGTCCTCACAACTGTCGTGTCTATTTCTGTTCTTTCTCTCTCTCTCCGTCCCCCAGATGATATGGCTAGGACGCACCCGTATGACGGGGTAGGCCTGGAGCTATTTTATAGGGACCCTAGGGACGCCCCTCTCCCACAGTTTGCCTCCGTTGTCTTCGTTAGGTGTAATGGTGAGACAGCCAACCTATGGTTAACTGCCCGGCCGTAGTCTAAAGTAATGCGTGGAGTCTCTTACTTTCTCGGCGTTCCGGCCACCGGCTACGCGCCTCAGAAGGGTGTTGCTGATCTTGAGGCACGACTCCTTCTGGTCTTATCTCCTTTTTGCTGTATTTCCGTTTCTCACTCTTCACAATAAACCTCGCTTCTTGTCCTTTCTTAGGAGTCTGCCGCTGTAAGGCACAGGCACAACTCCGTAACGATCTGTCCCTTTCTAGGACTCTGTCAGGATCCCACCCCTATATTATCGTATGCCTATCCTTAAAATTATAACCTTTATTATTGAACCTGAAAAGTTGGTTCACACCACAAAAAGACGGACCAAAATTATACAAACAAAACACTGTGCTCACATACAAACACTTAATAAAAATGGGGAATACTAGGCATCCCTAGTGAACGCTGGACTCACACCTGCCTGTCTGCGGGGGTTGGCACCCTAAAGGGAAACGTTGTGGCGCCCCCGCTCCTCGGCGGCTGCTCCTAGAGGCCCTATGCAGCCCTATATCCGCTACGGAACACCCACTACCCGCAGCCTAGGAAACCACTGTAGGCTATACAGAGATCCACCTACACTAAGGGAGTTCTAGATCCCCACAATTAAAATCAAAAGAACACAGAGGGCAAAGAACAGTATAGATAATTGGCGTGTTGGCAAGGGAGTTATCTTTATACACAGTTCTACACCGATTATATCTATTTCTTATGGGAAAATCTGTTATGATCTATCTCCCAATGCTTAGGATATGCAGGTATACTCCCATAAGTGGATAACATAATACAATCACTTAGCTGCCATGATTTGCCAGTTGCCCATAACCACACAGCGCCTCTACGCGTTTCGCCCCATTTGGGCTCCTCAGGAGGCTAGATACATTGATGCGATGTGTCCTGATGTGGTGTCGTAGCTGTCTAACTCTGATATCACCCGCTTTTTAAACCCACCGCCAGTTCGGTGTCCCGGGATTTGTCCCGCCCCGCTCACCTGCTCACTTCCGGTGAGTGGTACGCTCCTTCACATTACGCCGCATACCCCCATTCGGGCTGCACGTGCTGCCTCATTTAACAGATTACATCACATCCGCTGTGTCAGTGTACTTCCTGGCGCCTCGAGACCGACAGCTACAACTGTTTCCGGCTCAGTGCGTATCTCCGTAGTCACTGCCACTGCGCATGCTCAAGTCTCCTAGTTCCCAGTGCAGAGGCTAGCCGCCGCATCTGCGCCTGCGCCCACTTCTCAAAGGGTTCTGCGCCTGCGCCCTGCTTGTGCTCAGTATTGTGGAGACAACAGTGTATGACCCCGTATTATCACAGATAGATGTCACCTAAATATTGGAGAATTCTGTGTCCATACCCCTATTGTACATAATGTCATAGAGACCTTTAGACATTAATCTCTATACTTGTCATCTTCTTTATTGTCCTGGTCTATATATCGGACCTTCAGATGTCAAGGTATGATAATCAGCGCACCGCCGCAATACAATAACGCATGCGCTAAACCTTTGATCCATAGAATATACAGGGATGTATTACGTTACAAATAAGACAACATTCTCCTCATGCATCAGAATCCCCTCCTATCTTATTCCATATATCAGCATTCATGTGTCTGAAAATAATGCTCAGCCCACCGCCACCACACAATACAGCGTGTGCTAGGGCATGCGGTCCACAGACAAATTGTTCAACCGCACAGATACATTAAATAGTAGGCAAAATAACCACATTTTTGCCCCCCATGATGTGTCCCTACCATTGGGGTGTACACCTTCACACTGGGGCTGAGGGGGTCGTTGCCCCCACATAATACTCTCTAGTCTGTACACAGGCGGACTGAAGACATCGAGAAGGAGTGAAGAACTACAGGTTACACGAGGGAGACTCCTTCTTGGCAATAGGAAAGCGGAATTTTGATAACCACGAAGATTTTTATACACAGTGATCTGTATATCTCCTCCATATCGGGAGATCTACGCAAAAATTGGAATCCAAAACGACTTTTTAAGATAGTATGGCCACTTCTATATTATTTTACTTCGGCAGAATTATAGAAAGCATGCAAATGACATTTGTTCATTTATTCCCCTTGGTTCAAGCCTTGAACCAAGGGGAATAAATGAACAAATGTCATTTGCATGCTTTCTATAATTCTGCCGAAGTAAAATAATATAAAAGTGGCCATACTATCTTAAAAAGTCGTTTTGGATTCCAATTTTTGCGTAGATCTCCCGATATGGAGGAGATATACAGATCACTGTGTATAAAAATCTTCGTGGTTATCAAAATTCCGCTTTCCTATTGCCAAGGAGTCTCCCTCGTGTAACCTGTAGTTCTTCACTCCTTCTCGATGTCTTCAGTCCGCCTGTGTACAGACTAGAGAGTATTATGTGGGGGCAACGACCCCCTCAGCCCCAGTGTGAAGGTGTACACCCCAATGGTAGGGACACATCATGGGGGGCAAAAATGTGGTTATTTTGCCTACTATTTAATGTATCTGTGCGGTTGAACAATTTGTCTGTGGACCGCATGCCCTAGCACACGCTGTATTGTGTGGTGGCGGTGGGCTGAGCATTATTTTCAGACACATGAATGCTGATATATGGAATAAGATAGGAGGGGATTCTGATGCATGAGGAGAATGTTGTCTTATTTGTAACGTAATACATCCCTGTATATTCTATGGATCAAAGGTTTAGCGCATGCGTTATTGTATTGCGGCGGTGCGCTGATTATCATACCTTGACATCTGAAGGTCCGATATATAGACCAGGACAATAAAGAAGATGACAAGTATAGAGATTAATGTCTAAAGGTCTCTATGACATTATGTACAATAGGGGTATGGACACAGAATTCTCCAATATTTAGGTGACATCTATCTGTGATAATACGGGGTCATACACTGTTGTCTCCACAATACTGAGCACAAGCAGGGCGCAGGCGCAGAACCCTTTGAGAAGTGGGCGCAGGCGCAGATGCGGCGGCTAGCCTCTGCACTGGGAACTAGGAGACTTGAGCATGCGCAGTGGCAGTGACTACGGAGATACGCACTGAGCCGGAAACAGTTGTAGCTGTCGGTCTCGAGGCGCCAGGAAGTACACTGACACAGCGGATGTGATGTAATCTGTTAAATGAGGCAGCACGTGCAGCCCGAATGGGGGTATGCGGCGTAATGTGAAGGAGCGTACCACTCACCGGAAGTGAGCAGGTGAGCGGGGCGGGACAAATCCCGGGACACCGAACTGGCGGTGGGTTTAAAAAGCGGGTGATATCAGAGTTAGACAGCTACGACACCACATCAGGACACATCGCATCAATGTATCTAGCCTCCTGAGGAGCCCAAATGGGGCGAAACGCGTAGAGGCGCTGTGTGGTTATGGGCAACTGGCAAATCATGGCAGCTAAGTGATTGTATTATGTTATCCACTTATGGGAGTATACCTGCATATCCTAAGCATTGGGAGATAGATCATAACAGATTTTCCCATAAGAAATAGATATAATCGGTGTAGAACTGTGTATAAAGATAACTCCCTTGCCAACACGCCAATTATCTATACTGTTCTTTGCCCTCTGTGTTCTTTTGATTTTAATTGTGGGGATCTAGAACTCCCTTAGTGTAGGTGGATCTCTGTATAGCCTACAGTGGTTTCCTAGGCTGCGGGTAGTGGGTGTTCCGTAGCGGATATAGGGCTGCATAGGGCCTCTAGGAGCAGCCGCCGAGGAGCGGGGGCGCCACAACGTTTCCCTTTAGGGTGCCAACCCCCGCAGACAGGCAGGTGTGAGTCCAGCGTTCACTAGGGATGCCTAGTATTCCCCATTTTTATTAAGTGTTTGTATGTGAGCACAGTGTTTTGTTTGTATAATTTTGGTCCGTCTTTTTGTGGTGTGAACCAACTTTTCAGGTTCAATAATAAAGGTTATAATTTTAAGGATAGGCATACGATAATATAGTTGAGATCCTGGCCAATATATATTTTTTCTAGACAGGATCCCACCCCTGACAGGTCCTCTTTCTAGCTCTTCCCAGCTCCTTCCTCCCTAACTTCCTGTCCAACCCCCAGTTTTACCAGAGCGTGAGGAGTGGCCTACTAGAAAGAACCACTCCCCCTGGTGGCCGGAGTGTGAAGTGTAGTGTGTGTGTGATACCTGGTCAGGTGAACTCCTTTAGTGCAATCAGACGTAACATCACTCCCCTTAGTGGCAGAGCGACATTACTGCAATGACCAGGACTCTGGGGCACTGCACACCTGTTGCCAGAGGCAGCAAAACAACTCCAAAACATCTTTGAACCTCAACCATATTTGACTGCTGTGTTCTTTTCTTTGTAGACCTCAGTCCATTTTCGGTAAACAGTAGAATGATGTGCTTTACCAAAAAGCTCTATCTTGGTCTCATCTGTCCTAAAGACTCTTTCTTAGAAGGATTTTGGCTTACTCATGTACATTTTAGCAAGCAGCAGCTTTTTTATATGTCAGCAGTGGGGTCCTTCTGGGTCTCTTGCCATAGTGTTTTATTTCATTCAAATGTCGACAGATATTTTGTGCTGACACTCATGCACCCTGAGCCTGCAGGACAGCTTTAATTTCTCTGGAACTTTATTAAGGCTACTTATCAACCATCTGGACTATCCTGCATTGCATCCTTTCAGCAATTTTTCTCTGCCCTCCACATCCTTGAAGATTAGCTACAGTGCTATGGGTTGTAAACTTTTTGATTATGTAGTGCACATTGAACAAAGCAACATCAAGATCTCTGGAGATGGATTTGTAACCTTAAGATTGTTGATATTTTTCAACAATTTTGGTTCTCAAGTCCTCAGACAGTTCTTTTCTCCTCTTTCTGTTATCCATGCTTAGTGTGGCACACACACAGACACACAATGCAAAGACTGAGTCAACTTCTCCCCTTTTTATCTGGTTTCAGGTGAGATTTTCATATTACCTATACCGGTGACTTGCCACAGGTGAGTTTGAACAAGCATCACATGCTTGAAACAAAGTTGGAAAGGTGATAACAATTTTGTCCTGTCTATTTTTGGGGCTTTGTGTGAAATTACAGTATTTCCAATTTGCCTTTTTTTCTCTGCTTTTTCTGGATAGTTCCTATACACACAAAGGAAATAAACATGTGTATAATCAAACGTGTAACTGAAATAATTTTGTGGATAAATACTTAATTTTCTGTAACAATTTCAAGGGTGGCAACACATTCAGCCATGACTATCTGTTTTTCAGTTCTTTAGAGTTTAAATGATGATTGGGCAGTATGATTGGCACTATTAATGGGGTCACTTTAGATAGCCACTTTGGATGGTCACTATATTGGGGCCAATATAATTTGTCCTCTTTATGGGTAAAGCTTGGCATTGATAGTAGGTGGAATCTTCATTCAGCACTATTAATGGTGGCACTTTGGCTGGCTCTATTCCAAAGAACAATTCAACAGGCACTATTTATGTATCTGTTCAGGTTGGTACCTTGAATAGTGGCACTGTGATTGGCTCTATTTATGGGCCAGTTCACTATTTGTAGTTGTACTTAGAAAAACACTGATAATAGAGGCACTCAACTTGACACTTTGGGGGTACTTTGACTGGCTTTGTTTGTAGGGGTCCTCTGCCAAGCATTATTCATGAGTATACTCATCCAGGCACTGTTAATAGGGGTGCTCTGCTTGATAGTATTAGCCATGCTGGCTGGCTCTCTGGCAAGAATTATGTATGGGTGTATTCTGTTTGGCACTGTTAATAGGGGCAATCTGTTTATTTATGCTGACGCTCTTTCTGGCACTATACATAATTAATCGCAGCTGGCCATTTTTAATAAGGGCGCTCAGTTTGGCACTATAAAATCTATGAACAATAATCTACTGAATTGATCTATGCATACAGCAAACTCAAGCCAGTCTACACAGCAAACACTGGAGTGAGCCGACAGGTCATAACTGCAGTCACGTGGTCCGCAAGAGGGCAAGAACGGCGTTAGATATAGCTGAAGATGACCACTGAAGTATTTTGTTACATACATGGAGCATACATTACTCATATCTAACCGGTGGTGACATAAAAATAAAAAATAAAAAATATGGTGGCACTCTAAGTAAACTTTTTTAATCAAAGGATCAGTGTGTCCAAGCTGCTACTGTCCCCCATATGGACAGTAATTTTAGGCTCTTGATACAAACTAGATCATATAGATATGTCAACATAGGAAAGGGTTAATTCCGAGCACCTTGGTTCTCCTCTGCCTGCACAGCAGCCACCAACATGCCAGTTCTCGTTGTGGCCTGGCAGGATTGTAGCTCTGTGCCCGGAGGCTGAGGAGGAGCCCGGCAGGGGGGTGAAGAGAGCAGGGAACATAGGAGGCAGGGAGGTACTGGGGTGCACCACGTTGTTTGTTCTGTTACCAAGTTGTGGTTTCAGCAAAGGTGCCTACAGGTCTAGCAGTAGAATTTGGGTTTTTTTGTCCGTTTTGTGTCATGCAGGATTTTCCCTGTTATATGAAAGCTTATTATAACATTGGTTTTTATGTGACTCTTCACACAAGTGATGGGTAGAATTTGTGTGAGCAAGGTATATATATGCTTGACTCATACAGTATGTGACATAGTGGTGAGCTGACCTTCTGGTCTTCTTGGGGTTAATAAGCATGGCTGAGGATGGTCAGTCTGGGACATGATAAGATTGGATACTACACTCCCTTTTTGGCATAAAACTGCTTTGGAAAAGAGGAATATCCACCATATTAATCAGTATGAAAACATTGTCGCGACATACCTGTTTTCTCTTTTATTGGGTAAAAATTTATTTTTGGAGTTGGACAGGTAAAATAGCAAGCTTTGCATACTCAGGTCACTAGCCATTAGCAAGACTTTACCATCGTGTGTGCATGCTAAAGAATACCGCTATCAGATAAAAGTAGTATTCTGAATATAACCATTATTTGCATCATTTAGTAAAATAAATCCAAGAACAGATATTAATCCAAACCCATTCAATGGTTTTTTATGCATTCTTTGATTGAAATAATTTATTTTTCCCTATTCTCCCTATCCCACACAGACCTTCATGACGCCATGACTTATCTCAGCAGAATGTAACGCATCAGGGCATCATTGCTTTTCTTGCACTCTCCCAAATTCCCCCCCACTTCTACACAAACATCATAGTGCCTCCTGGTGCATTACATAGTTATTGTGCCCCCTCATGTGACCCCCATATGTTTACAAAAATAAAACCCCTCTTGTGCCCTCCACACTCTATTAATATCCACCTTTGTGGTTCCTATGCAGTAGTAATGCCTCTCTTTTGCCCCCATACAGTAGTAATCTAATCTTTTGTAGTCCCTATACAGCAGCTACTTACCCCATACAGTAGTGATGGACTCTATGATCACCATGCCAAGAAATACCTTTGTATTCACAGAAACATTTTTAATAAAACAATTACTAATCCAAAACCATTCATAAATCACCTAATGGGTTATTTACCACCATACACCTCTGATTTCACCAGTGATAACTCATAATTTCCATGGCATCACTTCTTAGATGCAGTTTGAAGTCACATACTTATTTTCAATGTCGGCAATTTTCTGGTGGAGGTCTCTCCTTGCATCACTTTTCTGATCTCCATTTTGTGGTGGGTGGTTAAACAAAGGAAAATTTAATTGGGGGGGGCATCTAAATTTATTTGATTTGTTAAAGGGTAGATATTAATACAAGACCTATTAAAGTCATTTTATTTGGAAGATTGAAGGTGAAGAGGTGGGCATTTTAAAGGTATGTAGGGTATGAAGAGGTGGGCAATGCGAAGGTATGTGGGGTATGAAGAGGATAGCATTGTGAATGTATGTGGGGTATGAAGAGGTGAGCATTGTGAAGGTATGCGGGGTATCAAGAGGTGGATACTGTGAAGGTATGTGGGGTATGAAGAGGTGGGCACTGTGAAGGTATGTGGGGTATGAAGTGGTGAGGTGACCAATGTGAAGGTACAGTGGGGAAAAAAGTATTTAGTCAGCTACCAATTGTGCAAGTTCTCGCACTTAAAAAGTTGAGAGAGGCCTGTAATTGACATCATAGGTAGACCACAACTATGAGAATCAAAATTGAGAAAACAAATCCAGAAAACCACCTTGTCTGATATATTTTGCAAATCATGGTAGAAAATAAGTATTTGGTCACCTAAAAACATGCAAGATTTCTGGCTCTCATAGACCTGTAACTTCTTCTTTAAGAGGCTCCTCTGTCCTCCACTCATTACCTGTAGTAATGGCACCTGTTTGAACTTGTTACCAGTATAAAAGACATCTGTCCACAACCTCAAAGAGTCACACTCCAAACTCCACCATGGTGAAGACCAAAGAGCTGGCGAAGGACACCAGAAACAAAATTGTAGCCCTGCACCAGGCTAGGAAGACTGAATCTGCAATAGGCAAGCAGCTTGGAGTGATGAAATCCACTGTGGGAGCAATAATAAGAAAATGGAAGACATACAAGTCCACTGATAATCTCCCTCGATCTGGGGCTCCACGCAAGATCTCACCCGTGGGGTCAAAATAATCACAAGAACGGTGAGCAAAAATCCCAGAACCACACGGGGGAACCTAGTATCAGGATCTTGTCAGCACCGGCAAACTGCCACAGCTGAGCAGGGTGACATCCACACTGCGGGAGAGCCCGAGGTCAGATGCTGCGGGGAAAGCTCAGGCAGACGGGACCTGAGCAGCGTGGTGAGAGGGAATGCTGAGGGTATACTAAAGAAAAACTACCCTATTAAAATGCTGAGGGTAGCAGGAAGCAGAAGGACCTGTGATCATGTGACCACAGGGGGCGGGGCTTAGCGTCCTGCTGCTGGAGATGAGTGCCGGATGCTACAGGACCCTGGAGTAGAGGAGAGGGGAACTCAGGTTGGACATTCGGGGGTCATACACGGAGAGGGCAGCGCGGTACAGGAGGGGCGAGCAGAGAATAGTCAGAACGTAGGCAAGGAGTCATACACGGAGATAGCAGTGCAGTACAGAAGGGACAAGCAGAAATCTTAACAGGGATAGAACCAGATCACAACCAAGCAAGCATAAAGTAGCACAGGCACAAAACACAGGCACAGGCACAACAGGGTCACATACACTCGGCCAAGGGTCAAAATATAAGCGACGAGGAATGATCCCACAATGAAGCTATAAGAAGTCTCCCAGAGTGAGGCCGTCCAGATTAACCTCTGATCTACCTAATCCCACAAACTAAGCAGATCATGACACCTATTGAATGACCTGCATAGAGCTGGGACCACTTTAACAAAGGCTACCATCAGTAACACACTATGCCGCCAGGGACTCAGATCATGCAGTGCCAGACGTGTCCCCCTGCTTAAACCAGTACATGTCCGGGCCTGTCTGAAGTTTTTTAGAGAGCATTTGGATTATCCAGAAGAGTATTGGGAGAATGTCATATGGTCTGATGGAACCAAAGTAGAACTGTTTAGTAGAAACAAAGCTCATCGTGTTTGGAGGAGACAGAATGCTGAGTTGCATCCAAAGAACACCATACCTACTGTGAAGCATGGGGGTGGCAACATCATGCTTTGGGGCTGTTTCTCCATGTACATGAAAGAATGAATGGGGCCATGTATCGTGAGATTTTGAGTGCAAACCTCCTTCCATCAGCAAGGGCATTGAAGATGAAACATGGATGAGTCTTTCAGCATGATAATGATTCCAAGCACACCAACAGAGCAACGAAGGAGTGGCTTCGTAAGAAGCATATGAAGGTCCTGGAGAGGCCTAGCCAATCTCCAGATCTCAACCCCATAGAAAACCTTTGTAGGGAGTTGAAAGTCTGTGTTGCCCAGCGACAGGCCCAAAACATCACTGCTCTAGAGGAGATCTGCATTGAGGAATGGGCCAACATACTACCAGCAGTGTGTGCCAACCTTGTAAAGCCTTACAGAATACTTTTGACCTCTGTCACTGCCAACAAAGGATATGTAACAAAACTTTGAGATGAACTTTTGTTAATGACCAAATACTTATTTTCCACCGTAATTTGCAAGATAAATCTTGCCAAATCAGACAAGATGATTTTCTGGATTTGTTTTCTCAATTTTGACTCTCATAGTTGTGGTCTACCTATGATGTCAATTACAGGCCTCTCTCATCTTGTTAAGTTGGAGAACTTGCACAATTGGTGGCTGACTAAATACTTTTTTTCCCCATTGTATGTGAGGTATGGAGAGGTGAGCATTGTGAAGGTATGTGGGGTATGATGAGGTGGGCACTGTGAAGGTATGTGGGGTATGAAGACGTGAGCATTGTGAAGGTATGTGGGGTATGAAGAGGTGAGCACTGTGAAGGTATGTGGGGTATGAAGATGTGAGCATTGTGAAGGTATGTGCTGTATGAAGAGGTGAGCACTGTGAAGATATGTGGGGTAGTAATGCAGTGGTGGGTAAAGGCCTTAAAGCAAAAGTGGTAAAAATCCACTGGAACCACTTCTACAAGATTCTTTAAAAAGGGCACATTATCATTCCTGGCATCGGTTTAGATCTTAGCTTCTCCACTAAAGTCTCCCTATGTCTCATATCAATGAAACCTCAGAAGATATTTTTTCTTTGGAACAAACAACACTTACATCCATGGCGGAAGCTTCCCAGCTCACAGACAGTAACTTCTTTCATTGTGATGCAATCCATTTTCTTATTACTATGCGGCATCTACAAAGAAGACGGGTTTATATTTTTTATTGAAAATGGATAAAGGCAACTTGTTGGGAATTTGTCATGAGAATATCAGATACCTCACTCAACAAGTTCTGCAACTTTTAGTCCGATAATCTTAAAGTGAACCTGATCTTAAAGAGCGTCCAAAGATGGAGAAGAGCGTGCTTAGCCGAGATCACTCAGGTTGGCAATAACAGCTGAGGATCTCATCAAGGAGAAGAGTCTTCTGTACTCAAGGGCACATAATTGGCGTGATATGGCTCTCCACAACTACATAGTTGACGTTTATGAGACACCTATTGTAACTCTGTGTGATAGATTTTATTATTTAGTGTGTTATAATGAATTTCTCCATAGTACTGTCTATGAAGGCACCATATGGCAGCACATAGAGTACCATCAGCTCTGTCACAGAGGCCCATGCCGATTATCCAGAACTCTGTGTGCTGCCATATAGGCTCTGTATGATGGGGAGTACTATTGTTCAGTGGTTAGTGCTATTTTCTTACGGTATTAGGGTCTCAATAATTAAATCTCACCAAGAGCAACACTTGCATGGAGTTTGCATTTTCTCCCCGTGTTTGCATTGAACTTCTTTCACAGTCTAAAATCTTATTGATTGGTTAATTGTAAAGTTGGTGCAAATCCATTTGAAGAACCAAGTCCATCAGCTACGACAGTAATCTGTGGCCACTGGAGAGGTGCCCTGAGAACCTCCTACCTGATAGCTTCTGCAGCTCTTCTTTTGATTAGATGGACTCGTGCAATGTCACTGTAAGGGCTCATACCCATATGTGAGAAAAAAAACGTTCCGATATCAGGACCAAAAAAACAGACGAGTGTCATGCAAGTACAATGCGATTTTCACACCTAGCATCCGATTTACATCCGAGTGCTGTGCGATTTTTTTCTCGCATCCATTGACTTACATTGGTGAGTCTCATCCGAGATACATAGCAAATCGCAGCATGCAGCATGCTGTGATTTTTTTTCTCAGTCCGATTTCAGCTGAGAAAAAAATCGCAGATGAGATGTAACCCATTGAATAACATTGGTCCGATTTTTTTATCTGATTGCACTCTTCCATTTTTCTCGCAAATGAGTATGAGCCCTAAGGGTGTGACGGGGACTGTCATATGCCTCTTCCATGAAAACAACATTTGCAAGAAGTGTATTTAAATATGTGGTTTTATTGTATTTTCTTAGCAGTGTAAAATGGTGACGTGCATAGAACCTTATAGGCACTAATATATGCGGTTCTTCTAATGTATGGTAATTAATGTACAATGTTATTAATGTGTAGCATATAGGGAAAGCACAGAGATAGGTTTAGGCCATAAGGTATAGTATAGGGTTTATGAGTTAGATTCAGGAAGGGAAATGTGCAGTGGTGGGCAAATTAGTAATAGGAAGTAGACATAGACATGGTATAGGTAGGTATAGACATGGTTAATATGTTTGAAACCAGCCCAGTATGGAAGGGGGGAGGTCAAATAAAAAGGGGAGCACTTTTTGTTAGATTAGATTGACAGATAAAGTGTCAATCTAAAGTGGAGGGCAAGAGAAGTATGCATTGTTTTGACAGTATAAGAATGTCAGCAACTATCTTCAGCGGATAATCCTGTAACATCTGAGACCTATGGCTTGAACTAGGCATTGGGAAGCATGCCTTATTCCCTTCCAACAAGTGGAAGCCGGACTGGGAAAAGCGTCAGGGAGACGGGATGGGTCTTGTGACTACTGTGGAGTCGACAGAGTATCAAAAGATACCAGTAAGGAGCCAGTAAGCGAAGGTATAGTTCAGGCTGAAAAACATGGAAATGTACTGTGCTTTGTCATCAATTGAACTCAGACTGTTAAGTAAAGTTGAACTGTCCCCTGATTTGCGTGCAAGTGTTCCTAGACCAAAGGACGTGGATACAGTGGAGGTCTCGAGCCTGCAAGTGAGTACACTGCATTAGACAGAGCATGACACTAAGGGACTAGGACACTCTTTATTTGTGGGGTGCCAGGGTGTGGGAACGCAGCCTCTCGCCCATGACTAACACCCTGTGTACCTTACATCACATCTGCCACATGTCATTGTGGCATGTAGGCTAATCAAAAGAAGAGCCGCAGATGCTATCAAGTAGGGGGAGGTTCTTAGGGACCATGTCCAGCGGGCGCAGATTACTGATGGAGCTGATGAATCAGGCCTACGAATTTTGTGGTACAAACTCTAGTTAATTGTCTTCTTCTTTTGACTAGTGATGAGCGAATATACTCATTACTCGAGATTTCCTGAGCACGCTCGGGGGTCCTCCGAGTATTTTTAGTGCTTGGAGATTTAGTTTTTATTGCCGCAGCTGAATGATTTACATCTGTTAGCCAGCGTAAGTACATGTGGGGGTTGCCTGGTTGCTAGGGAATCCCCACATGTACTTATGCTGGCTAACAGATGTAAATCATTCAACTGCGGCAAGAAAAACTAAAACTCCAAGCACTAAAAATACTTGGAGGACCCCCGAGCGTGCTCGAGAAATCTCGCGTAACGATTATATTCGCTCATCGCTACTTCTGACATTGACCCCAGTGTGTGTGTCTGATAAAATAAAAAGATTGTGAGGACTGATATGATGTGAGTTATGGAAATCCTTCTCCATCTTTTTGCTGCAGAATATAGAGGTGATATTCAGTAGTGCTGCTAAAACAGGACAGCACTTGGCCTTGTTTGTTTGCCCAGATTATCAGGTCTTGGCATCAGTGATCTGTTGAGCTTTCAGCAGAATCATCAGCACAAAGACATTGAGGGAGAATGAATAGTTTGGGGCATACAACAACCAATATCTGCATCAGCACAAAATGAATATTAAAGGAGTAGTACAGTTTAAAAAAAACCTCTAACATTTAACATAATGCCATATGCTGTCTGCAGGTTTTTGCAATGTAATCTGAGAGTAGCATGATAATAGGGGCTGAGATCCTGATTCCAGGGATGTGTCACTTGCTCAGAGTTTCAATACAATCAGTGTTTTATCAGCAGGAGATTATCACTGTCGGACTAGGTGTCGCATGAAATGCAGTTAGGCGAATCTGTGTAATCCCAGTCCAAACCAATGATTGGCTGCTTGCTTACAATATATATAGTGTACACAGGAAGGTGCCAATCGGGTGTGGGTGGAGTTATACAGAGCTCAGCATTTAGAGCACTGTTGCATCTACAGTAGAGAAATCAAAACTGCACTAAGCAGCCCAGTAAGTGATACATTGCAGGAATCAGGGTCTCTGTCCTTACGTTATGGTGTCACAGATTACATAGCAAAACCCCCGGACAGATTCCCTTTAACACAATACGCTCTAGTATAATCCTGGTGCTGCTGTATACTCCAACATTATCATATTCAATTATATCTACATCCTACATGATTGCCAATTCATGCCTTCAGCATCTACCCCTAGTGCCCCAATGAAAATCCATTTAATGTGATTAATTTAAAACCTCATTGGTCCCTACTCCTATAATGACACAGATTGAATCCATATATGATTAGGTTAGACGAGATCTTCAAAAAGGACATTTCGGCTCTCTGGATGTGTTAGCCCTGACTGAGCAGATGACATATGTTGGGAAACACCCAGTTGTTTATTTAGATATACATTTCTAGGAGGATTAACAGAAGAATGGCACAACGCAGAATACGGGAGTTAGAAAAGATGCTCCAAGTGTTTACGAAAACAGACAAGTCAGGAGAGGTGAAAGATCCTCTCTTAAACATATGAGCATCTTTCTTTTGCAATCTTTGTATGTACACTCACAGGTTATCCATGCAGTGCCAACCGGGCAGGCGTGCCAGGCACCAGAAAGTAGGTTAGGCTCTGTTTATGCTTATGATGCAAGATCAGCCATGGCCCGAGGCTGGGGGGAAGAAAGACAATGCTGGATTCCTTATTTACTTACCAGGTACTTTTTTGTTGACAACAAGGAATTATTTCTTGTTGATCTGAAGAATTAGTAAAACACTTTCTACAAGACGGAAACAAAATGACGTACTTACTTAGGTTTCATAATGGGGCACAGGAGCAATTACGTATTATCAGCTTTTCTGAGCTTGGTGTGATGACAACCTCAGATTGAGAAAAATTGATTGAGAATGAGAGTAAAACTTTGCAGAAAGGAGTCTGTCGCAAAATCTGCATGAGCCACATGTGGATTTCACCCTATGCATTGCTATCCCTATCCATGGTATACGTTGACATAAAGAATTAAAAGCAAATTTCCACATTGATTTTTTTAACGCAGCATAGGGATGAGAATTGATAAAATCTTTAAAAATCAAGATGGAATATCCTCAGCATATCCTCCCAACATGAGCATGTGGGAAAGATAGACATTTTCGTCTTTGCCTGGGTAACGGTTCTCCTCTCACTCCTAAAGAGGTATTCCCATCTTGTAGTCTTTAGGAAATCACCTCTTCCGACAAGCCTACAACCTGCAGTAATCACCGATCGACCAAACCGCTGCACGACCAGCTCTATCCTCACCTACTGTATCCTCACCCATCCCTTGTAAATTGTGAGCCCTCGCGGGCAGGGTCCTCTCTCCTACTGTACCAGTTGTGACTTGTATTGTTGAAGATTATTGTACTTGTTTTTATTATGTATACCCCTCCTCACATGTAAAGCGCCATGGAATAAATGGCGCTATAATAATAAATAATAATAATAATATATCACTAGGATATATCACCATCGTAGACATAGCAGGGGAACAAAATACATCTGAGTGGGCCCCTAATGTAGGTAGCTATGGATATTGTGGGAAACGTAGCAGATGACAATAATCTTGCTGAATAAAGTTCAATATACAAAGACCATGATTGATATTAGCACCGTACAGTGGCCATATAGTGGTAGACACCAGTCCTGCAGACCATGTAAGTGATTACAGTACAGTTATATATAGTGACTCACAGGTGGTGTCCTTTCTGATAGAATTCTTCACTTTTATCATCTTTTCCATCTGGGCCAGACCACTATGACAACTTCTTCCAGCCACAGATCATCTGCAAAATTTACAGCAAAGAACCATATGACTTTTTGCATTTCCAGGACCACACCAAAGGGGTGTACAAATCAGGTTGCAACCAGCGCACCTGCACAAGGACCCAAGATTTAAGGTGGCCCACGTCCACCTTCAAACCAGAGAGCAGCTTCTGTCACAAAAGCACATAAACGAGTGCATTATGATGAACTATTGGACTGCAAAGAATACATATACCGTTCTTGCATAGGGGTCGTGTTCTGTCTGTGTCCACCCCTACCTCCATCTATTTCTGGAATGCCCGCCAAGGCGGTGGGGTACTCGGTACCCCGTCTAGTACTTAATAACAAGCAGATAAACACACACAGCTAAAGGAGTACCTCATAATGAATATGAATCATAAATATATATATATATGTATACACAAGTATAGAGGCAATCCATAACCGAAATGTTAGGACCATCAGGACCCACTGAAATCATTAAGAAACACCACAGAAAGAACAGTGGAAAATTGTCCACACTAGTTTGCAAATATCAAAACAGTTTTATTATAAATATGCAGCGCCCCAGAGTCCTGGTCGTTGCAGTACTGTGGCTCCGCCACTATGGGGAGCTATGGTGCATCTGATGGCACTGAAGGAGTTCGTCGGATCAGGTATCACAGACACCAATACATTTCACAGTCGGGCCTCCGGGGGGAGCTAAGGGTTCTATTCACTAGGCCACTCCCCACCATAGTGGGTAAACTGGGGGTCAGGCAGGAAGTTAGATCAGAAAGCTGACTGGGTTGGAACCAGGCAACACCTTGTGGCAGAGGGTGTTGTGGGGGAAGATACAGTAGGGTCTCTGTCAGGGGTGGGATCCTGACAGAGGCTTGGCAACTTGAACGAACGTAACGGGACCGTGCCTGCTCAGGATAGCGGCGGTGCCCAAGGAAGGACCAGAAGCGAGATAGATTGTGCTGAGTGAGAAACGAGATCAAAGCAATAGGAGAAATACCAGTAGGAGTCGTGCTGTAAGACCGAGGCAACATCCTACTGAGGCGCACTACCGGTGGCCGGAACGCCGAGGGAGTATTACAACATCCAGCTTCAAGCCATACTCTAAACAGCGGCAGGACAGTCAGTCTAAGGCGGGCTGTCTAACTTAAATCACCTATGCAGTCTTGGGGGGCAACTTGTGGAGAGGGGCGACTCTAGGGTCCCGGAAGAGCTCCGAGCCTACCCGTCAAACGGGTGCCGTCCCAACCATAACACCAGGGAGGGACGGAGGATTAGCAGAACATCATCTAATCGAGTTGTGAGGGAACTTAAGAAACAGACACAACAGTTGTGGGGACTTTCTGTAAGCACAGCAGGGAAGGACCGCAACACATAGCGCTAGAAGGAAGGCACAGGTTTCCACCTGCTAAGAGAACTCTGGAGGTGCCATTGGACCGGCCAGACTTGCGCAGCCTGGTTATCCGGGTTCCGGACTGAGGACCCAGAGATCTTCAGTAAAGAGGTAAAGAGACTGCAACCTGGTGTCCTCGTTATTTACTGCACTGCACTACTAACATCATCGATCCACATCTCTTCACTGTGCGCCCCTCGGCAGGGTCACGGACCGGGGCCTAGCCAACGTGACGACCCCAGAGCAGAGACTCAGAGGCCCGGTACCGGGTACCCCTCGGCCCTGCGGCGGTGGGGGCACTACAACTTGGCATCACGAACAGGATCTACTTAAGCCTGAAGAATCAGGTCATGTGTGCCTTGGAACTGTGATTCATTGTGCTTAGAACTGTACTTTATTGCAAAGACTGTGCTGTGCCACTTGCCGCCAAAATCCGCCGCCATTATAGCGCTGATGAGAGCGCAGGAGAAGAAGAGGGGCGTGGAGTGGGCGTAGGCAAGCTGGAGAGCGCGAACAACAATGGCCGCCCAGTCTAAATATTTCTGCACTGTGAGGACGTGTCCGTCAGCAACGGAGATCCGCCTCCTGATCCTCAATGGAGGGCGGAGATCGAGAAAACGACACCGCCCACGAAGGAGAGAGCGGGAAAAAGACCAGGAAGTGACCCACGTGGAGGACGCCATGGCCAGCAGCTCCGAACCCGACAGTGGGGTTGAAGTGGAAGTTTCCCCCAGCTACCCGGATGAGCACAGCAGCCCGTTCTCCGTGGACAGCACCGAACTCCTGCGAGTCGAGATGGAGAGCTTGCTCGACCAGCTCCTTCAGCTGAACATGAAGGCCCAGGCTCCGCACCAGGCAGCGCCGGAAGAAGGTCCTCAGGCGCCGGATCCTGCACCGTTACTGGAGCAGCCGCTGAGATCCTCGCTGACACCGCCGGAGGAACCCGCCACGGAGGAGGAACCTGCATCGGCTGGTGAGTCCGCCGACCCCGTCCCGCTGGCCGAGGGTTTGCTGGTGGGTCCAGTAGCAGCACCACCTCTCCCGGGAACCTATAAACTCCAACGCCTGCTACCATGGGAGGAAGCCACGGGCATGGAACACCGTATGCGAGCCCCAATCGCCCCCACTCCCCTGCTGTGTGAGGTCCACGCGGAGCGCACAGTGTGCCGCTGAGTGAACCCCGGATCCAATCTTATGGGGTTCCCGGGGTGGAGACCCAGGAGGGAGAGATGGTGCAGGCCCTAAGCTGGGAAGAATATCAGGTCCAGCTAGAGCAGCAGTTGAAGGAAAAAGAAAAAAAGTACCAGGCCGGGCTGGAGGCCTACCATCGAAAAGACTTGGCGGTCAAGGACCGGGCCCGCAAAGACCCCACTGCTCACCAGGCCCTGCGCAGGCAGGGCATCATCACCACCTTCAAGCTCCGTGGGGGCTGGGGCTTTATCAAAGAACCGGGTCTGTATGCGGAGGTGTTTGTGAACCGGAGGGATGTTGAGTCGCACCTCAGGGAGGGCCACCCAGGCCGGGATCTCTATCCGGGGGATGAAGTCTCATACACCAGGCACTTTGGGGAAAAAGGGTGGTTTGCCCTGAATGTCCACAAGGAGCCAACCCCTGCGATGCCTCCGATTAGGGTGCCAGTGAAGCTGACCCCTGTAGCAAAGGTGTCCCCTTGCGGTCAGCCCGTGGTCGTGGCCAGGACCACCGAAGATACCCCCACGTGCACTATGGTCAAGACCACGACATGCAGCATTGTCACCTCCACCACCCTCGTGGCCAAGGAGGCACCTCTCTCGGTGGGTGGTGCCCGTGCTGCTGCGGAGCTGAAGACTGTGGGTACACAGACCCCCAGATGGGACGACAGACCCCCTTATGCAGTACCAGGCGGCTCGCAATACCCAAAGGGGTTGCCTCCGCCGGTGCTGCCTCCCGGTTGGTTTGAGTAAATGTCTCAGTATTCTGCACATGTAAATAGTTCCTTAACTGTTTGTTCGTTTCCTGTTTTGCTGCTAGACCCGTCCAGGGTTAACTCTTAAAGGGATCCCTTTGTTGACCCGGGATCCCTATTGCTTTTTGGTTGTTTTCCCCCTTTTTGTTTCCTGTTGGAAAGAACTGCCGCAATCATGAACAGTGCATGATACAAACTTTTTGTAAATAGTTTGCACCTTATTAAAGGTGCTCCCTACTGGTTTTACTTAAAGAAGGACTCTTTGTGAAGATACCACACTGGAACCTTTGCTGAGTATGGACTGGTAGCTTGAGAAGATATGCTACCTCATAGAGACTTGGTCCCCTCTTAAAGGGGATGTTCATTTGTTGCACTCAAATGGTGATATTGCTTTAAGACAGGTAGCAATAATGTTTTGACGAAAGAAAGTGATGATAATGTTTACATGAGAAAGTTATATGTATCCAACTAGTTAATTGAAAAGAAAATGTTTGATAATGTTGATAGACAACGAGGATAGAAGGTGAACCCTGAGTCCTCCTAGGAGCCATATAGAAATGGCTCAGTGCTCTTAAACTGAAAGTAATGTTATGCTCTATACTGTGTATAGTAGTTGAAAAGGCAGTAGGCCCGGGCTGAACAGGGCGGTCCTGCATAGAAAGGAGAGGCAGTAGGTCTGGTGCCGTTAGGACAGGCGGTCCTGCAGATTTAAAGTAGGAGAATGAAAAAGTTAAATTGCCTTATAATGTGATTATAAGAAGGTCTTTAGTGGATTCAGAGTGTATGTCCTTAAAGGCAATGTTAAATTATTGTTCAACAATTTTGCACTTAGTAGAATACCCAGTTGGGTAAAAGCAAGTTATTTATGGCATGTTGCTATGACATTTAACCATGTTTGTAACGTTCAAGCGTCCTCACCTCCCATAAAGGGAAGCTCTGTTTAAATATGCTTATTGTTATTGCACTCAACAAAACTGTATGTCTTTTTGCTAACTTGTATTGTTGTTTTCTTCTCAGTCCCGGAGTACTGTGTTTAACCAGGGGGGAGTGCAGCGCCCCAGAGTCCTGGTCGTTGCAGTACTGTGGCTCCGCCACTATGGGGAGCTATGGTGCGTCTGATGGCACTGAAGGAGTTCGTCGGATCAGGTATCACAGACACCAATACATTTCACAGTCGGGCCTCCGGGGGGAGCTAAGGGTTCTATTCACTAGGCCACTCCCCACCATAGTGGGTAAACTGGGGGTCAGGCAGGAAGTTAGATCAGAAAGCTGACTGGGTTGGAACCAGGCAACACCTTGTGGCAGAGGGTGTTGTGAGGGAAGATACAGTAGGGTCTCTGTCAGGGGTGGGATCCTGACAGAGGCTTGGCAACTTGAACGAACGTAACGGGACCGTGCCTGCTCAGGATAGCGGCGGTGCCCAAGGAAGGACCAGAAGCGAGATAGATTGTGCTGAGTGAGAAACGAGATCAAAGCAATAGGAGAAATACCAGTAGGAGTCGTGCTGTAAGACCGAGGCAACATCCTACTGAGGCGCACTACCGGTGGCCGGAACGCCGAGGGAGTATTACAACATCCAGCTTCAAGCCATATTCTAAACAGCGGCAGGACAGTCAGTCTATGGCGGGCTGTCTAACTTAAATCACCTATGCAGTCTTGGGGGGCAACTTGTGGAGAGGGGCGACTCTAGGGTCCCGGAAGAGCTCCGAGCCTACCCGTCAAACGGGTGCCGTCCCAACCATAACACCAGGGAGGGACGGAGGATTAGCAGAACATCATCTAATCGAGTTGTGAGGGAACTTAAGAAACAGACACAACAGTTGTGGGGACTTTCTGTAAGCACAGCAGGGAAGGACCGCAACACATAGCGCTAGAAGGAAGGCACAGATTTCCACCTGCTAAGAGAACTCTGGAGGTGCCATTGGACCGGCCGGACTTGCGCAGCCTGGTTATCCGGATTCCGGACTGAGGACCCAGAGATCTTCAGTAAAGAGGTAAAGAGACTGCAACCTGGTGTCCTCGTTATTTACTGCACTGCACCACTAACATCATCGATCCACATCTCTTCACTGTGCGCCCCTCGGCAGGGTCACGGACCGGGGCCTAGCCACCGTGACTACCCCAGAGCAGAGACTCAGAGGCCCGGTACCGGGTACCCCTCGGCCCTGCGGCGGTGGGGGCGCTACAAATACATAAAGGCAAAAGACAGGGATAGAACTAGGACAAGTGGTGAACCATATCACAGCATAAACGGTGGGAGACCGCATATAGTTCCCAGTTGTCACGGCAGTGAATGCTTAACATATGTTGTTAAATAACAGTAGATATAAAGACATCACACTTACATAACATACCTAGTGGTGTGTGACAGGGACACATGCAATCTCTCGCCCTTCCCGTCTGGTACTTAAAGGGATGTGTCACATGGAGATGACCCGGTCCATGGCCCTGGGCGCCCATGTAAAAGGGAAGGTCTTTAAAGGGGTATTATGAAATAATAAATGTTCGTGACGCCAACTGTGGTATTCGGTCAGGGATGACCGACGCTGCTTAAAAGGGGTGATGTTATGGCAGAAGGGATGGTATGGCTTCCCACAGGCAAAGCTGGGTCCCCATGGCTCCCAGTGTCATGGATAAGGATGGGGCAGAAAGAAACAGAGGACACAGGGTTGCAGTCTCTTTACCTCTTTACTGATGCAAGGCAGCCACAGTCCAGGGAACCGGATCACGGGTACTGGTATGGTCTGGCCGGCTTGGAAGCGACTCAGGAATCCCCCTAGCCAGGTGGGGTTGGAAGTCTTCCTTCTAGCGCTGTGTTGTAGTCCCTTGCTGCCCTAGGCCTCACACAAGATCCTCACGTTCTCTCTGTCCCCCTTCAGGTAGGACACTAACCCGCATGAGAGGTAACTCGAGCCTTTTTACAGGATCTCTATCACGACCCGGGCTCTATGCGTTACTGTGTCTTCAGGTGTTTATGGTGGACAGGTGACATGAAATCCAACTGTCCACCGGTTTCTGCTGAGGGGCATGAAGTTAAAGCCACAACCTCGGTTTTCCAGCTACCGGTGTTTGCGCTTCAGCATGGAGGAAGCTCAGTCGCAGCTTCCCTCCTGCTCTTCACTCTCCTTTGCTCCTTTTCCTCCTTCACGCTCTCTGCAGCCTGTCCCGTCCTTTTCTCTCCTTTCTAGGAGCTGCAGCACCTCACGTGGCTGCATGGCCCCCTCTTTCCTCTCTCCTCTGTGATAGACTGTCTAACTCCTCCCCCAAGCCAGAATATATATTATCTAGGGGAGCTCCCCCTTCTGGCCTGGAGTCAGAGCATGTTGCATGTTTGTGAATACCTGTTAAAGGGATCCTTCCTCTCTTTCAAGCATGACATCACTCTCCCCGTGAGGAAAGCAATGCCACTGTAACAACCAGGAACCTGGGGTGTTATATTTCCAACCTACATAAACTCATCCTGCTGTTACTCCAATGCTGAGCCTGTTGCTGCCCAATTTATCACTTTTACTGCACCTTCAGCGTGGCAGAAAAACAGTGCTCCTCTTAGGGACCCACATAGTAATAATGCCCACTACTAAGCACAGGCTGTAGCAAGCGCCCCTCCCCCACGCGGCGCTAAGCGAAGGTCGCCATGACAGGGGTTTGGAGAGGGGGGGTGAGTCACATTATAGGGGTGGGTCTATTTAGAAGAGGGGGGTTTATAGGGCTAGTTGGCGGTGGAGCGGGGCACTTTCCCACTCAGAGCGCAGCGAGTAGTTTCCCTCGCTGCGTTGCCTACCATGTCCACGGTGTCATAGGTCCTGGAGGCCTTCCGGCAGGTGGCGGAGAGGGAGCTGCCTGGTTGGCTGGAAGCCCAGGTGGCCGGGATCATCGGAGGCAGCAGCGCGTCGGTGGCCGCGGACTCTGGAGGAACGCGGCGGTCCCGACGGGTACGTCCCCCCGAGTGGCTGTCTCCGGATGTGCCTCCCAGGCCTCAGCGCCGACACAGGATCCCCTCTGGGGACCCTCCGAGCCGGGTACCTGCATGCAAGCGTCCCAGCAGGCCCCAGTCCGGGAGGAATCTGCCAGCCGGGCTGAGGCCTAGAGCGTCATGCGGGCCTTCCCGCTCTGTGCCGGGGGCGGAACCTGCGTGTGCTGGTGCTGCAGAGAATGCCTGGGACGCCACAGCAGGTCGCCGGGGTAGCTCGCCTGGCAGACGACCTGCTCCCTCATCGGGTAGGAGTCAGCGGGGGATTTCTTCAGCCGATGCAGCGGCGGGTAGCGCCTCAGTGGACACGGGGTTGCTGGACCTGCCAGGTGATGGAGCTTCTGGGGTACGTCAGCCCAGGAGAGCTGGTGGGGGGTCACGGCATCCTTCTCCTCATCGTGGAGCGGGCGGCAGGTCCGGATTCAGCGGGGGCGTTTCCATATCCGGGTCCACTGGCTCACCTGCAGGCCACGGATTCACCGATTCCAGGGCTGTCGTCATACGGATCCGCTGGGTCAGTGATAAGCGGACCTCCTCTCCCGGAGGGTCCTGGGGGAGTCCTGAGGTCATCGATTGGCAGGATGGACGCACGCTCGGCGGCTGGAGGGATCACAGCTCCCTCGCAGCCCGGTGAGTACAGCTCTTTGTCTTGTTCTTCTACGCTTTTATCTCAGTCTACAGGGGTTGGTCAGGTGGGGGCGCCGTTAGTAGCTAGTCCGGGAGTTGCGGCAGCAGCCGGCTTAGGGGACGCTGGCGTTAGTGAATTGCTGGGTAATGTGAGGGATTTGATTGCGCGTTTGGATAGTGGTAGGTCAATGCGGGATCAGCTGGCTGCCTGGGTAGGGCCTCGGGATGCCGGGCACGTGTTTCGGGTTGGGGCCTATTGGCGCATAGCGGCGCTTCTGCGCCAGTGTCGGTGTCGGTGCAGACGTAAAAGGAAAAAGAATGCAGGATTCATTTGGATAACAGGGTGCATGGCGAAGTATACGTTTGCTTTGAGGGCCCGCTTGGGGTTCATCTGAAGAAGGAAGTGAGGGAAAAGATCTGGAAGGACAAATATGTGGAAATCTTTTCCCTTCTTCCTTTGGAAAAATTTTACTTAGATAAGGGAAAAAAGGATGAGAGTAAGAAGGAAGAGGAGGAGAAGCATAGGTGGCGCCTTATACCACAGATGTTCGTGAATTGGTTGCAGGCGTTCGCTATCCTGGCAAGCGTAGTGGGTGAGAAAGCGCCTGAGAATTGCTCTGGCCTTTTTTGCTATATGGATTCGATCGGAGAGGCACACCGAGTGTATGGGGGTCAGGCATGGCTGCGATATGATGAGCAGTTCAGGCAGAGAAAGGCGATACAGCCGGCTATACGTTGGGATCAAAATGACATTGGTTTATGGCTTCGGGTGATGGCGCCCACATGGTTGGGCCTCCCCTTTCAGGGCGGGGCCGGGGCACCGGCCAGTCTGCGTCACAAGGGAATGCTGCGGGGGGGCCGGGAGTCAGTCGGGGGGGAGGGACAGAAGCATGGCTTATGCTGGCAATTTAACGAGGGCCAGTGCAGATTCGGATCCACGTGTAAGTTGTAGCATGTGTGTTCACACTGCAATGGTTCCTCCCATGGTGCCGCGAGATGTTTCAAAAAGAACAAGTCAAAGACCGAATCTGGTAATTCAAAAGGGGGTGATGCCAGTGAAGCTGGGCACGATGGCCCCTTATCTAAGTAGGTATCCGGACCAGAAGGGGGCCGAACTTATACGGTCTGATTTTCAGGATGGCTTTAAGATACCGGTTCCCCCGTTTGTTATTCCTAGGTCTTTGAAAAACCTCAGGTCTGCTGAGGAATATGCTGGTATTGTTACTGATAAATTGATGAAGGAAGTTGCATTGGGCAGAATGTCAGGACCTTTTCAGGACCCCCCGTTGGTGGACATGGTGGTCTCCCCTTTGGGAGTTGTGCCTAAGAAAGAACTGAATAAGTTCAGGCTGATTCACTATTTGTCGTATCCTTGGGGTAGATCATAAAATGATCATAAATGATGGGATTGACCCTGAACTCTGCTCGGTTGTTTACACGTCGTTTGATGAGGTGGCTCGTTGGGTTCGTCGTTGTGGTAGGGGAGCCCCTTTTGGCAAAAACTGACATTGAATCCGCTTCCCGCTTACTACCGGTCCACCCTGAGAGTTCGAGGTTATTGGGGTGTTTTTGGAACGGCGGGTTTTTTTGGCGACAGATGTTTGCCGATGGGCTGTTTCTTGTCCTGTTCGTATTTCGAAGCGTTTAGTTCTTTCATTGAGTGGGTCGTACGGGACACATCGGGTTTTGATTCTGTGATTCATTACCTGGATGATTTTTTGTGTATTGGTCCAGCGGAATCCAGATGTTGCGAGTTCATTTTGCGATCGGTTTGTTGGGTGGCAGAGCTTTTTGGCGTGCCGTTGGCTCCGGGTAAGATGGAAGGGCCTTGTACGTGCCTTTCCTTTTTAGGCATTGTTATTGACACGGTGAACTGGGAATTTCGGTTACCGGATGAGAAGGTGGTTGCATTACGGATTGAGGTCGCGAGGGCGAGGCGGGTGAAGAAGTTGCAGTTACGTGAGGTTCAGTCATTGCTTGGAAAATTGAATTTTGCATGCCGCATTGTTCCAATGGGGAGGGTTTTTTCCCGTAGGTTGGCTGCCGCCACGAGCGGGGTCCGTGCACCGCATCATTTTGTACGCTTAACAGCTGAACACAGGGTGGATCTGGAGGTTTGGGATCAGTTTTTGGCAGATTACAATGGTAGATCTTTGCTAATGGAGGACGTAGTGGGCAACGCGGAGTTGGATCTGTTTACGGATGCCTCTGGTGGCGTAGGCTTCGGGGCCTACTTCAGAGGACAATGGTGCGTTATGAGGTGGCCTGCCGAATGGTTCACGAACGGTTGGGTAAAAAATGTGACCCTGCTGGAGATTTTTTCCCATCCTGGTGGCGGTGCACTTGTGGAAGGCTAAGTTTCGAAATAGGAGAGTCCGGTTCAATTGCGATAATATGGGCGTGGTTTGTGCTATCAATAACCTATCAGCATTTTCACCTCCGGTGATACGGGTCCTGCGGTGGCTAGTGTTGTCTTGCTTGTCATTGAATGCACATGTTACCGCCTCTCATGTTCCTGGAGTTCAGAATTCCATTGCTGATTCATTGTCTCATTTGCAGTGGGATCGATTTCGTTTGCTGGTTCCGTTAGCGGAGGAACTGGGTTTGGAATGCCCACCGGAACTCTGGAGCGAGGTCTCAGGGCAGCAGAACAATTGATACGGGCTTCATTGGCCCCCAGCACTTGGGCCGCTTATCAGTCAGTATGGGGAGTATGGGAAGGGTGGTTGGAATCGTGCCGGAGTGGCGGTTCTGCGGAGGAACAGGTAGGAGCTTTATTGCTGTGGCTGAGTAACGGGGCTAGGGAACGGTGGTCTGCCGCTAAGGCGGGGCGTATTTGTGCAGGTTTGGCTTTCAGCTTTAAAATGCGGGGGCTTAGAGATTTGACTAAGGTGTTTCTGGTCCCGCAGGCTTTTAAGGGGTTCGGTCGACAGAACGGTTTTGGGGACCGTAGACGCCCGGTTTCGTTTCATATGTTGGAATCTCTGGGGGAGCGTTTGCCTGAAGTTTGCGTTTCAGATTTTGAAGTTGCTCTTTTTCGTTTGGCTTTTTCCTTAGCTTTCTTTGGGGCGTTACGGATCGGGGAACTGGTGGCTCCGAGCAGGTGCAGACGAGGAGGTTTGCTGGCCAAGGACGTGTTGCTGGCTAATGGTCAGCTGAAATTTTGGATTCGGTGGTCTAAAATGGATCAGCTGGGGAGGGGACGAAGGGTGGTGCTGGGCGCAGTGGTTGATTCTTTGATGTGCCCTGTGCGTTGCTTTCAGGGGTTTCTTAATTTCGAGCCAGAGAAGTCGGGTCCTTTGTTGTGCCATGCGGATGGCTCCTTTCTTTCAAAGTTTCAGTTTGTAGTGGTTTTTCGACAGGGTTTAGCGCTGTTGGGTTTGGACACGTCCGGGTTTGCCTCGCATTCATTTCGGATTGGAGCGGCGACTGAGGCGGCTTCAGGTGGTTTGCCGCCTGAGGTGGTGCAGAGAATTGGGAGGTGGGAGTCTAACCGTTACATGAGTTACATTAGGCCCTATAGGGCTTGGGGGTGTTCTTGGGTTTAAGGTGTTTGGTTTTGCTGTGTTCAATGTTAAGTTTTCTCTTTTTGTCGTAGGTGCCAAACCCCTCTTGGTCTGGATATTGGGCCATTCCTATGCCCATTGGGGCGCTCGGCGGGCGGATATGCGTCGAGACGGACGGCAGCTCGGTTTCCATCGGTACGTGGCAGTCATTCGCTGGTTAGGTTTTCGGGGAATGGAATGGAGCAGGGTCAACCAGGAGGTGCATAGCAGTGCTAGGCTTTATAGGCCTCCAGATATTTTGTTGCTCCATGTGGGAGGTAACGATTTGGGTGTTCGTCCTTTTCGGGAATTAGTAAGGGACATAAAGCATGACCTGTTACGGTTGTGGTTGACATATAGTGGCATAACGGTGGTTTGGTCGGACATTGTGCCGTGAAGGTGTTGGCGCCACGCGAGATCGGTTGTCAAGATTAATAAGGCCCGAATAAAACTTAATCGGGCAGTGTCTGGCTTTGTCCAGCGGAATGGGAATGGGGGTGTGGCTGTTCGGCATGTTGAGCTTGAGGACAGGGGTGAGGAATTTCTGTTGGGTGATGGTGTGCACTTAAATGCAGTGGGCATTGACTTATGGGCACTCGGTTTACAACAGGGTATCGAGAGGGCCATGGCAGTTCGGTGTGGTGGGGTCTCGGGTCTTTGAGGTGGTCAAGAGACCCTCCTTGTGGTGGTTGGGAGGGGTCCTTGAAGTTGGTGCTAAATTGCGCTGGGGGGTCCGTGGGTATATGGATTCCTCAGTTGGTCTTGTGGTGTATGTATGTGGTGGTTATTTGGTCTGGTGATTTTGGGGGGATTTTGTCCAGCGTTGGCCTGATCCTCGGGTTCAGTGGACGATGGCACCCTTCGGGGTGATTTGGTGCTCCGGAGCCAGGGGGTAACGGCTGGGAGTAAGTTACGGTTGGTTCGTCCACTGCTGTTACGGTTTGTTTAATCACCAGATTTCAAGCTTCAAGGACCCATCCCCGATTTTATTTATGGTTATTTATGTAATGTTAATATTGTTTGTTTAAATAAAGGCTGCTGTAGCCAAATGTATCCAACATTGGCTTTGGTGTCGTTTCTGGGTTCACAAAGGGGACCTTCGGGTCCGGGGGGAGGTTGGGCAAAGCATAGGCACCCTCCTATGATTGACTATACCAATGTCATGCCCTTACATAGCAATAAAACCCCCTTTTTGACCTCTAGATGGGAAAAATTGCTCACTAAAGTTTTTAATGACCTTTGTGTGCACCCTAGAAAGTGTCATGTTTTTGATCTTCAGAAAGTATTAACCCCTTTACCCCTCCAGCCTGTTTTCACCTTTTGACCAAGCCAAATTTTACAATTCTGACCAGTGTCCCTTTATGTGGTAATAACTCTGGAACACTTCAACGTATCCCAGTGATTCTGAGATTGTTTATTTTGAGACATATTGTACTTGGTTAGCTGTAAATTCAGGTCGATATTTTTTGCTTTTATTTATGAAAATATCGGAATATTGGTAAAAATGTTGCAAATTTCGCAATTTTGAAACTTTCAATTTTTATGCCCTTACATCAGATAGTTATTTAATAACTACTTTCTGTAATATACTGTAACTATCACCCCATGTCTACTCTACATCAGCATGATTTTTTAAACATAATTTGTTTTTGTTAGGAAGTTAGAAGGGTTAAAAATTGATCAGCAAGTGCTCGTTTTTCCAGCAAAATTTACAAAACCAATTTTTTTAGGGACCACATCACATTTGAAGTGACTTTGAGGGCCTATGAGACAGAAAATACCCACAATTGACACCATTCTAAATCCTTCACCCCTCAAAGTGCTCAAAACCACATTCAATAAGTTTATGAATCCTTCAGGTGCTGAAGATCCTGTCACAGAAATTAAAGCAATTTGTAAAGAAAAAAATTAAAACTTTACTTTATCCCACAAAACTGTTTCTTTATCTTTAGCCTCAAATTTTGCATTTTCATAAGCATAACAGGAGAAAACGGAACCCAAAATATGTTGTGCAATTTCTCCTGAGTATGCCTATACCTCATATGTGGTTGAAAATCACTGTATGGACACACGACATGGCTCGGAAGGGAAGGAGCACCATTTGACTTTTGGAACACAAAATTGGCCGGAATAGATAACGGATGCCATGTTGTGTTTGCAGAGGCAGTGATATGCCTAAACAGTGGAAACAATCCACAAGTGACCACATTATGGATACTACACCCCTCAAGGAATTTATTTAGAGGTGTGGTAAGCACCTTGAGCCGACATGTGCTTTACAGAATTTTATAACGTTGAGCTATATAAATGAAACAATACATTTCCCCCTCCCAAAATGCTCTTTTTGCCCCACATTTTTCATATTCACAAGGGTAACAGTAGAAAACGGAACTTATAATTTGTTGCACAATTTCTCTGTAGTACACTGATACCCCATATGTAATATAAAACTACTGTTTGGGCACATGGCAGGGATCAGAAGGAAAGGAGCACAGTATGAATTTTGGAGCTCCATTTTTTACTTTTGGAGAATAAATTATCGTAGAATAGTTTTCTGACTCCATATACAGAGCTCCAAAGTGCTGGAAGAGCAGAATCCTCACTCAAGTGACCACATTTTGGAAATTACACCCCTCTGGGAATTTATCTTGAGATGTAGTAGTGATCATTTTGACTCCATGCTGGTGTACCAGAAACAAGCAGCAATGGATGTTGCTGAGTGAAAATGGTAAATCTGCTGTAGTGCCTGTAGATTGTATTGCCCATACATTATGTCCAGTTCATGCTTCTGAAGACATGTACCCAATTGCTAAACTGCGGTTAGGTAGGAACTGGGGTTCAGAAGGGAAAGGTTCATTAGGATTTGGGAGTGCAGAATTTGCTGTATTTCTTTTTGGTGCCGAGGAGCCATAGCGCTTTTCCAGAGCCTTTGTGCTACCAGAAACATGGAAGTCCCCTATATTTCCATTAACAGATGACGAACCTTAGTGGGGATTTGCTTTTTTGTGGATCGAATTTAAGTTTTTAGTTGGAATATTTTATTTAATATTTTGGACCAGATTTATCCTGTGCTTTACACTGAGCACTTACATAGGGGTTTCCATCTAAATCTCTGAATGATGCGATTCAGATGAAACCCCAGACAGAACTATTCACTATAATGAGCCAGCATAGTAACTCTGGACTTTGTCTGGCCTCTGTTCAGTGTTGTCCTGTTCAGAAGTACAAAAAAATGTGGCCAACAGCACTTTTATGTACTATAAAAAGACCAACACTGACGGATCATAGGCCAGACGGCATCCACAGTGCCTCCATCTGCCTCATTATAGGGAATATTCCACCAGGGGTTCTGTCTGAATCATGTATTTCAGAGATTTACATGGAAACCATGGTGTAAGTGCTCAGCATAAAGCGCAGAATAAGTATGCACCGACCCGTACTGCAATCTTTGGGAGGCAGAATGAACAATTCAACAGCAGGTGAAGAATTGGTTTTACTCATTTTTTACACCATTCCTTGTGCGTTTTTACATCACTATATTTTTCAATACTTCTGCCGAACGAGTTATGTGAGGGTTTGTTTTTTACGAGATGAATTGACGTTTTGATTGGTACCATTTTCGGGCACATAACAATTTTGATCACTTTCTACTCTGATTTTTGGGAGGCAGAATGAACAAAACCCAGCAATTCAGGATTTTTTTTTTATGCTGTTGTCTCTGTGGAAATGTGATAAGGCAGCTTTATTCTTTGGGTCAGTATGGTTATAGCGATACCACATTTATATAATTGTTTTATGTTTTGGCGCATTTACAAAATAAAAAACTATTTAAAAAAAAAAAGTGTTTTTGTATCGATATATTCTGAGAGCTATATATATATATTTTTTAATTTCTCCGTTAATGAAGCTCTATGGTGGTTTATTTTTTGTGAAACAAGATGATGTTTTCAGCTATACCATTTTTCTTTACATTAGACTTTTTGATCATGTTTTATTCCACTTTTTGTTCATCAGTACGAGGAAAAAACATAGTTTTTTGCCTTTTTTTTACAGTGTTCACTGAAGGAGTTAACTAGTGTGACACTTTTATTATTTAAGTCGTCTTGGACTCAGTGATAACAAATATGTGTACTTTTTTTACATAAATATATGTATTCATTGGTATAATATTTCTTTCATTTTTTAATTTTTAATTTAGCAATTTATTTAAAAAAAATATTTTTACATATTTTTAAAACTTTTTTTACTTTGTCCCTCTATGGGACTTTAACTTTGATTACTCTGGTATAATGCATTGCATGCACCAAGACTGCAGTGCATTATATCTGTCAGTGCTGCACTGACAAAGTCACTTAGAGCATGCTCTAGGCATGATTTAACAAGGCCACCGTAGCTGGCAGACCTGGAGGTTGTCATGAAGACCTTGAGTTGCCATGTCAACGATTGGACCTTCACCATGATGTCATGGGGGTGCCGATCAGAAGGGAAAGGGAGCCCTCTCCCTCTCCCAGCCTCCTAAATGTTGCGATCAATACCACTGATGGCACTTAGGGGGTTACATGGCCCAAGGCTCCTGGCAGTGACAGCCGGGTCTTGGCTATTAGTTATGCTGAGGTACCAGTGGCAATCGCTTGGGCACACACAATCGCCCTGACAAACGTTTACGGCATAGGTCGTGAACCTATTCACGACCATGATGTAAATTTACATCTAACAAAGGTCTTGAAGGGGTTAAGGCGACCGGTGTGATCGTTATAATAACCTGAGTGTCCAATAATGTAATAATATCTGGACTATCTTTTTAATATTTAATAATGCCCTAAGTGCCCCTAAAAAGTAATAATACCTAATCAATGCATCAAAAAAGGTAATCATGTCCCTGTACTCCTCCTTTACAATAATGCCACAAGTGTATTACCAAAAGTAATATTGCCCCATAAGTTATCCATCATGCCATACAGTCAGGAAGACGTCAGACTGGCTCTACATTTATTCGTAAGCAGGACAATGATCCCAAACATACAGCCACTGTCATTAATAACTATTTTCAGCATTAAGAAGAACAAAGAGTCCTGATCTCAACAACACAAGCATTCATCCACAGAAGATCTGTGGTTATTTCTTCAAGATGTTTGGAAAAAGCTCCCGGCTGAGTTCCTTCAAAACGTTTTAAGTATAATCTAGAAGAATTGCTGCTATTTTGAAGATAAAGGGCACACCAAATATTTAAATTTAGATTTATCTTTTGTTCATTTACTTTGTATTGTGTTAGTTGATAAAAATAAACTATTAACACTTTTATTCTTGAAAGCATTCTTACGTTGTAGCATTTTTCCACACCTGCCTTAAGCTTTTGCCCAATACTGTATTTGTGGAAACGTATTTGTAATGTGCGTGAGCTTTGTGTGGAGCTTCTGGCTCTCAACAGTTCACTGTAATTGGAACACAAAGATGGTGGGGATAATATTTGCATTAATTAGGTTGTTCCTTGCAAGAACATCCAGGGCTTGAAGAGGTTATCCAGGCTACATAAAAACTTTACCGCTGGCATGTTTGTAGTGAAAATAGCAAACTGAGTGGTACTCACCTGCTGTCACCACCGTGGATCCAGTGCAGGCAGCTTCGGTGGTCTATGAGGTCATTGGAAGCCATGATTTTACTGCTTTTTGGGCTATTTAGGTCTATGACTAGCTTGGCAGGTCAGTTGACTAAAATGGCATGCTAACGGATGTTTGCCTGATGCCACCCGATGCCTGCAACATACTTTTGGGATGAAGATCGCATAAAGGTGCAAGTGACTACATGTAAGGTGTGTTGGCAAGACCTGACCAAATTTCGAATACAGCAACTTGCTGTCCACAAGTAGTAGGTTTAGATCTGTTATTAGAGGGAGGAAGCAGAACAAGTTGAATTTATGAAATTCAGTTTCAGATTGAGAGAAGAAATGATGTTAGAGATTGAGGACAAGCAATCACTGATGTAATGCTATCAATATCATCCAACCTGAAAACATTATATAGCGATACAGAAGTATCTCATAACTATATGTCAATAATTGACCAAAATGAACAAATACTGGACACTCCACCAGAGCATGTATTCTAAAAGAGACTTGGAGTACGGACTCCAGAATATAATGTAAAAAACAAGATTTTATTATTTATTACATGACATAACAATGACTAGTACAATAAAT
Source organism: Ranitomeya variabilis (assembly GCF_051348905.1). Taxonomy (NCBI): domain Eukaryota; kingdom Metazoa; phylum Chordata; class Amphibia; order Anura; family Dendrobatidae; genus Ranitomeya; species Ranitomeya variabilis. Next base: position 545,395,542 of record NC_135235.1, on the reverse strand, counting down.
ACATAAAAAGCAAGAGGTTAAAGGCAATGGCACACGATTTCAGTGAACTACAAATCCACAAAAATGGTAATAGGTATCAAGATAAATAGATAATAACAGTTGGAGCTAACAATGGTGGCATTTTCCTATGAGTTGCTAAGTAAGCCATGAAGGTACATAGATCATGAGATCCCATATGGGAAAGTGCCAATCGTGAATAGTAGGGGCTCCCCAGTACTTAAGTATGTGGATATGCCATGATGTTTACAAAAAGATAACAACAATAACAGTACTATATAGACATTTGCAAAGGCAGTCCACCCTGTCAAATTATTATTAGAGAAACAAGGCATACATAGTCAGAAAAAATATCTCACCCATAATAACCTGTATGTGGATATGCAGAAAATGGCATCCCCAATGCACGTCTTGCGTGGGCTTCCTCGGGGATCTCTATTTTCTCTGGGATCTCAAGATCCATGTTCCTTCATGGTTTACTCTTGATTTTTACCTAGCAACTCATAGGGAAATGCCTCCATTGTTAACTCCAACTGTTATTATCTGTTTATCTTGATTACCATTTTACCATTTTTGTGAATTTGTAGTTCACTGATACCGAGTGCCATTGCCTTTAACTTCTTGCTTTTTATGTATTTATGGTACTAGTCATTGTTATGTCATGTAATAAATAATAAAATCTTGTTTTTTACATTATATTCTGGATTCTGTACTCCAAGTCTCTTTTAGGATTCACAATCACTGATGTAATGCAGTAGTGCTGAGTTGATGTCATGGACATAGGTACTGTATATACAGTAATTGCCTTTTCATCAAAATAGTGATGGTACCAAAAGCGAAATATGCTGATAGGTTGTGCTATAGGAGCTGTATGTCCCCACTATACAGCTCTGGCAAAAATGAAGAGACCACCACATCAAAACCCTGTCATGGGCAGCCCAATCTCCAGACCTGAACCCCATTGAAAACCTCTGGAATGTAATCAAAAGGATGATGGATAGTCACAAGCCATCAAACAAAGAAGAACTGCTTACATTTTTGCACCAGAAGCAGTGTGAAAGACTGGTGGAAAGCATACCAAGACGCATGAAAGCTGTGATTAAAAATCATGGTTATTCCACAAAATATTGTTTTCTGAACTCTTCCTGAGTTAAAACATTAGTATTGTTGTTTCTAAATGATTATGAACTTGTTTTCTTTGCATTATTTGAGGTCTGAAAGCACTGTTTTTTTTACATTTTGACCATTTTTCTTTTTCAGAAAAAATACAAAATTTGTTGCTTAGAAATTCGGAGACATGTTGTCAGAAGTTTATAGAATAAAATAACTACGGTATTTACATTTTTCTCAAAATATACCTATAAAGAGAAAAATCAGACAAACTGAACATTTTGCAGTGGTCTCTTAATTTTTTGCCAGAGCTGTATATTGCCCCCTGTATACAGCCCATCCCGTAATACATTGCTCCTTTTAGTTACCAGCACACATGCACATTGCAGCTTTCTGGTATGAGATCCTGCACTGGGATGGATATTCACCCTTTCCACATCATCCCACATTATAGAAGTGAAGCTCTGTTCTGGATACAGCACACCTATCCTGGCAGGATGCTAGCTGAGAGGAAGGTTGATTTGTGTAGAATCGACCTTGGAACTACAGGACGGCTACACTGGCACCTAAAGGGTATATAGAACCAACACATTTACTCAGTGATTAGCACTATTGCTTTGCAGCGCTGGAGTCTTGGGTCCAAGTCCCGCCAAGGACAACAACTACAAAGAGTATGTATGTTCTCCTGTGTTTGTGTGGGTTTCCTCTGGGTTCTCCGTTTTCCTCCCACACTCCAAATACATACTGATAGGGAATTTACATTGTGAGCCCCAATGGAAACAGTGATGATAATGTCTGTAAAGTGCTGCTGAATATGATGGTATTAGATCAATGAGTAAAATAAATACAAATAAATAAACCTTGCAGAGGCATAATTAGGTGGGGTGATATATGCAAAGAGGGGCAGATTTGAAAATGGGTTATATTATCAGAAATGAATAAATACATGTGTACGTTATTATAAGGCCTCAATGTGATTAGGGGAATGTCACCTTTAGACTAATAGAGTGGAGCATAGTGAGTTGATGATCGATATTGTCAAATGCAGGAGAATTAATGGAGAATAGTTACAATTAGATTTAGATGTCAGGGGATCATTTGAGACGTTTGTGAGGACTGTTTCTATAGAGTGCGCAAAGCAGATTGGAAGAGTTGGTAGAGAGCTAATGTCGTTCCAAAGTAGACCCAGTCCTATGAGTGTAGGGATGATAGGGAGATTAGAAATGGGTAGTTAGCGAGCAGCGCAGGGTGGTTCAGAAGATTTTTTTTTCAGTAATGGAGTAATAGCAGTATTAAAGAGAAAGTAAAGACACAAAAAAGAAAAGTGAAATATTTCAGCTAAGTAAATAGTGGCAGCAAGGGAGAGAAACTGAACAAAATGTGAAAGAAAAGAAAACTACGGTAGTATATGTAACAGGGCGAGAAGAGTGGAGCTTTGTTATTAGGATAAATGATGAGGTCAACAAGATAGAAATTAAAAAGACATTACAAAAGAGATGCATAAGTGTCTGGTTTACTTAATAGAAAACCATATACCTCATCTCTGAAAATTACCTTCCTTGTGACTGTTTTTAAGCAACATAAGATTTTGCTGGCAGATCCCAACCACTGAACCACTCCCTTAAACTGTCACTTGTCAATCGTTCTGCTGCCTGCCAGGCTGGGAAGATTCAGTTACCACGTCATAGTAAACCACTGACAAGGGGCGAGGCGTGAATCTGCACTTAAGAGTTAAGATGAAGATTTAACTTTGATCAGGGAAATCTCTGAGATGTGTCTCTAGTCAACCCTGGGGCTGGACGCTACAGGCGAGATCAGCTCTCATCCCACCGTCTCCTTCCAGTTCACAACATGACCTTGCAGTGTTATAACATGCTCTCCACAGTAATTCCTAATATACTCCTCACCCAACCCAAGTGTCCTGTATGTAAAGTCTCTGCAGAAATCAGGTTCTTATTAAAGTCCTAGTCAAATAGCTTCACCTGCTTTTACTTACTATGTCCTCTCTCTTATACATGTATGAGAGTCCCTCTACAGTCACAGACCGTGTTTGTCACTTTTCTTTCCTCACAGGACACTGGAACAAAACTCTTGATGGCTATTGTTTACATAAAAGGCACAGAAAGCTTGTTGGTTACAATACACACTAGATGGCTCTATTATACTTGGAGGTTACTATTGGTGTGGAGTATAGAATCATAGAATGTTAGAGTTGGAAGGGACCTCTAGAGTCATCATATCCAACCTCCTGCTCAATGCAAGATTCACTAAACCATCTCAGACAGATGTCTGTCCAGCCTCTGTTTGAAGACTTCCATTGAAGGAGAACTCCCCACCTCTCAAGGCAGCCTGTTCCATTCATTGATCACCCTCAATTTCAAAAAGTGTTTTCTAATATCTAATCTGTATGAAAATTTCTCCAGTCAAGTCAGGTGGGGCGTTGATTCCCTTGGACTAGTACCATCTATCATCATGTAAGCACATCTCTCTATCTCTATGCATGATTGACATGATTTGCAGGAGCCAATGTCACTGCTCTTTTAAGTCTTGAATTTGCGTGTGACAATCTGCTTGCCCGGCCTTGCGCCGAATGAGGTAGGAAGTAGTGGTTTCATTGTGCATTAGAAGAGAAGCAGAGACAAGACTAGGCCAGGGATATCCACGCCTGACTGGACTAACCTGAAGACGTTTGTGTAATGTGAGTGCAAATCTTGGTTTAAAAAGGATTTAGAGATCCTAAAGAAACAAGAAGAGGGATGCAGAAATAGCATAGTAAAGAGACACAGTGGCATTTTAGGAGGCCCAGGGCCACGGACAACACCTGACAACAAAGTATAACTAACACAACATAACTTTTTTGGCAGTTACACAGGACGTAGGTCACCACATCTGACCCTATTCCTGAGAACGCCACTCTAGACCTTAGGACAAGTCACCTTTTTACCGGCCGATCTTTAAACTATGATTTTCCCTGAAAAGCCACAGCTGTCACAGGGTTTCCACAACAGAAAGCAGCTAGATGACCACAGCATCTGATTGCTCCCACTCCTGCGCTGAGAAGAAGCACTTCTCCTTCATTTTAATGCTGTTTATTTATTCTGACAGAACAGGGGTTATTCAGCTATATTGGAGAGCCCAGAGCTCACAGCTGAGCTCAGTTAGCCACTCCCATTCCCTTTATAATCTGAGCTCTGATGCAAATCCTTGTCAGAGCTAGCATTTTCTGCATGGCTAGAGGAGGAAGAGGTAGTTATATGAGAAGGGGCATTGGAGGAGTTATCTGTAACTGTTGTATGGTTTGTAAGTGTGGTAATTCCCTTCCATCCTCTGCTTTTATTTATTTCCCATCCTCTACTCCCAGTTGCATTTCTCTGTTATGTGTAAGTGAATATTTTGTATGCCTGGAGTTTTCTGATAACCCTTGTTTGTCTAGCCTTGTTTGTTGGGTTGGTGTACTGCAGTGCACAATAGCACCCATCTTCCCTGGATGGGGAAGAGAGCAGACAGAGGGTTAATTCAGGAAATAAGGCAAGGGTGGAGGCCCCGACATCTTCACCTTCAGAAGTATCCTGGGGAATAGGGTGAGCTAGGGCGCCCCTAGTGGTAGGGACAGGGAAGGAGCCCCTGGTCCCGGGTCACCTGACAGCTGTGTCGTGACATTAGCTCTGACCATAACCATTTTTTCTGATCCATTATTGATCCAATCACTGCTCTTACAGGGCAACTGCAGCAGCACAGTCTGGAGGTGGAGGATTTACTGTTGTGAATTCTGTTTGTGGGCTCCCCCGGTGGTGTTTTATGGTATTGCCACTTATTTGCCTTCTTCTATCCTTGATCACCTGTTGACACCCATTAGGGGAGTTTCCTATTTAAGCCTGCTTGGCTGCTGGTCTGATGCCGGCCAACAATGTATCAGTAGCATTCTGTTGCATTCTCCTGCCTCAAGTTCCAGTTCAGCTAAGTTGAATTTTGTTCCTAGTTAATGCTATTTTTTGTCCAGCTATCTGCAATGTGACTCTCTGTAGCTGGAAGCTCTCGTGGACTGAAATTGCCACTCCAGTGGCATGAGTTGTCACTGGAGTTTTAAAGTAATTTCAGGATGGTGTTTTTGAGTAGTGTTTTGAAGTTGACCGTGAAGTAACTCTTTCCTGTACTTCTGCTATCTAGTAAGCGGACCTCACTGTGCTAAATCTGCTGTTCATCCTACGTATGTCTTTTCCTCTTGACTCACCGTCAATATTTGTGGGGGCCTGCTATCTCCTTTTGGGGTTCATCTCTGGAGGTAAGGCAGGCCTGTATATTCCTCTGATAGGGGTAGTTAGATCTCCGGCTGGCGCGTGGTGTCTAGGGCATCGTAGGAAACACTCCCCGGCTACTTCCAGTGTTGTGTCAGGTTCAGGTCACGGTCACTTTAGTTTCCATCACCCGAGAGCTAGTCCGTTTGTTATTTTTGATTTCCCTGCCATTGGGAAAATCATAACAGTTTGGCCGGCCCACATGTGTTAAAACTATGCACTAAAGCAGGAAAGGATATGAAAAGGTTTTTTTTTCCTTCTGTGTTTGGAAAGTGCACCTTAGTGCTTATTTGTACTCCTTGCTTAAACTGCAGTCTTCAGCCTTTTTTTTTCCTCTCCTCTTAATCTCTGAATGGCTTTGGTTACACCTGTTTGAATCATGGATCCACAGAGTTTGGTTGCAGGTCTGAATAACCTGGCTTCAAAGGTCCAGAACTTACAAGATTTTGTTATTCGTGCTCCAATGTCTGAACCTAAGATCCCTATGCCTGAATTTTTTACCGGAGACAGATCCCGTTTTTTGAATTTCAGAGAGAATTGTAAATTGTTTTTGTCTCTGAAATCTCACTCTGCTGGTGATCCTGCGCAACAGGTTAAAATTGTTATTTCTCTATTGCGGGGTGACCCACAAAGTTGGGCATTTGCATTGTCGCCAGGGGATCCTGCGTTATTAAATGTAGATGCGTTTTTTCTGGCTTTGGGGTTGCTTTATGAAGAACCTAATTTAGAGATTTTGGCTGAGAAAGCCTTGATAGCTCTTTCCCAAGGGCAAGATGAAGCTGAGATATACTGCCAGAAATTTCGTAAATGGTCGGTGCTTACTAAATGGAATGAGTGCGCTCTAGCAGCTAATTTCAGAGAAGGTCTCTCTGATGCCGTGAAGGATGTCATGGTGGGGTTCCCTGTGCCTACAGGTCTGAATGATGCCATGAAATTGGCTATCCAGATTGATCGGCGTTTACGGGAGCGCAAATCTGTGCACCATATGGCGGTATCTTCTGAGCAAAAATCTGTGCACCATATGGCGGTATCTTTTGAGCAAAAACCTGTGCACCATATGGCGGTATCTTCTGAGCAAAAACCTGTGCACCATATGGCGGTATCTTCTGAGCAAAGACCTGTGCATCATTTGGCGGTGACCTCTGAAAAGGCACCAGAGCATATGCAATGCGATAGTGTATTGTCTAGAGGCGAACGACAGAATTACAGGCGCAAAAATGGGTTGTGCTTCTATTGTGGAGATCCAGCTCATGTTATATCAGCATGCTCTAAACGCATAAAGAAGGTTGATAAAAAGGTTGATAAATCTTTTTCTATGGGTACCTTGCAGTCTAAATTTCTTTTGTCCGTGACATTGATTTGTACTTTATCATCTGTTACTGTGGATGCTTATGTGGATTCTGGCGCCGCTCTGAGTCTCATGGATTGGTCCTTTGCCAAGCGTTGTGGGTTTGATTTAGAGCCTCTGGAGGTTTCTATTCCCTTAAAGGGTATTGATTCTACACCTTTGGCTAGCAATAAACCACAATATTGGACACAAGTGACTATGCATCTTTCCCCAGACCATCAGGAGATTATTCGTTTCCTTGTGTTATATAATCTACATGACGTATTAGTACTTGGATTACCATGGTTACAAATTCATAATCCAGTCTTGGACTGGAGATCAATGTCTGTGCTGAGCTGGGGATGTCGGGGGATTCATGGGGATGCACCTTTGGTTCCCATTTCTTCATCTACTCCCTCTGAGATCCCAGCATTTCTGTCAGATTTTTATGATGTCTTTCAGGAGCCTAAAACTGATTCTCTCCCTCCTCACAGAGAGTGTGACTGCGCTATTGAGTTGATTCCCGGTAGTAAATTTCCTAAGGGTCGCTTGTTTAATTTGTCTGTACCTGAACATACTGCTATGCGGGAGTATATCAGAGAATCTTTGGAAAAGGGTCATATTCGCCCCTCTTTGTCTCCATTGGGGGCAGGGTTTTTTTTTGTGGGTAAAAAGGATGGTTCATTGAGACCTTGTATCGACTATCGACTTCTGAATAAGATTACTGTTAAATACCAGTACCCGTTACCTTTACTGACTGATCTTTTTGCTCGCATAAAGGGGGCGAAGTGGTTCACTAAGATCGATCTACGTGGTGCGTATAATTTGGTGCGGATTAAGCAGGGGGATGAGTGGAAGACCGCATTTAATACGCCTGAAGGCCATTTTGAGTATTTGGTAATGCCTTTCGGTCTCGCGAATGCCCCTTCCGTTTTTCAGTCCTTTATGCACGATATTTTCCGTGAATATCTGGATAAATTTATGATTGTGTATTTGGATGATATTTTGATTTTTTCGGAGGACTGGGAATCTCATGTTCAACAGGTCAGGAGAGTTTTTCAGGTTTTACGAGCTAATTCTCTATTTGTGAAGGGCTCAAAGTGTATTTTTGGGGTTCAGAGAATTTCCTTTCTGGGATATATTTTTTCCCCTTCATCTATGGAGATGGACCCTGTTAAGGTTCAGGCTATTTGTGATTGGATACAACCTACTTCTCTAAAGAGTCTTCAGAAATTCTTGGGATTTGCTAATTTCTATCGCCGATTCATAGCGGGTTTTTCTGCCATTGCTAAACCTTTGACTGATTTGACCAAGAAGGGTGCTGATGTTGCTAATTGGTCCTCTGCGGCTGTGGAGGCCTTTCGGGAGCTTAAGCGCCGCTTTTCTTCTGCTCCTGTGTTGCGCCAGCCTGATGTTTCGCTCCCGTTCCAGGTTGAAGTAGATGCTTCCGAGATCGGAGCAGGTGCAGTTTTGTCGCAGAAAGGTCCTGACTGCTCAGTGATGAGACCATGTGCGTTTTTCTCTCGAAAGTTTTCGCCCGCTGAGCGAAATTATGATGTTGGAAATCGGGAGCTCTTGGCCATGAAGTGGGCATTTGAGGAGTGGCGTCATTGGCTTGAGGGTGCTAGACACCAGGTGGTGGTCTTGACTGACCACAAAAATCTAATTTATCTTGAGTCAGCCAGGCGTCTGAATCCTAGACAGGCGCGCTGGTCGTTGTTTTTCTCTCGATTTAACTTTGTGGTCTCATATCTGCCTGGGTCTAAGAATGTGAGGGCGGATGCCCTCTCTAGGAGTTTTGAGCCTGACTCGCCTGGTGATTCCGAACCTACTGGCATCCTGAAGGATGGGGTGATATTGTCAGCTGTCTCCCCAGACCTGCGGCGCTCTTTGCAGGAGTTTCAGGTGGATAGGCCTGATCGCTGTCCGCCTGGTAGACTGTTTGTCCCTGATGACTGGACCAGTAGAGTTATTTCGGAGGTTCACTCTTCCGCGTTGGCAGGTCATCCTGGAATTTTTGGCACCAGGGATCTGGTGTCTAGGTCCTTCTGGTGGCCTTCCTTGTCTCGAGATGTACGTATTTTTGTGCAGTCTTGTGATGTTTGTGCTCGGGCTAAGCCCTGCTGTTCCCGGGCCAGCGGGTTGTTGTTGCCCTTGCCTATTCCTAAGAGGCCTTGGACGCACATCTCTATGGACTTTATTTCTGACCTTCCTGTTTCTCGTAGGATGTCCGTCATCTGGGTGGTGTGTGACCGTTTTTCCAAGATGGTTCACTTGGTACCTTTGCCCAAATTGCCCTCCTCCTCTGAGCTGGTCCCTCTATTTTTTCAGAATGTTGTGCGTTTGCATGGTATTCCTGAGAATATAGTGTCTGACAGGGGTACTCAGTTTGTGTCTAGATTTTGGCGGGCGTTCTGTGCCAGGATGGGCATCGACTTGTCGTTTTCGTCTGCATTCCATCCTCAGACTAATGGCCAGACTGAGCGTACTAATCAGACCTTGGAGACTTACTTGAGGTGTTTTGTGTCCGCTGATCAGGACGATTGGCTTGATTTTTTGCCATTGGCAGAGTTTGCCCTTAACAATCGGGCCAGTTCTGCCACTTTGGTTTCTCCATTTTTTTGTAATTCAGGGTTTCACCCTCGCTTTTCGTCCAGTCAATTGGAGTCTTCGGATTGTCCTGGAGTAGATGCTGTGGTTGATAGAATGCATCAGATTTGGGGACCTGGTTTGGTTGTCTTCTCGATTTGTTCCTATGAAGGTCTCGTCTCCTAAGTTTAAGCCTCGGTTTATCGGCCCTTATAGGATTCTGGAGGTTCTCAATCCTGTGTCCTTTCGTTTGGACCTCCCAGCATCTTTTACTATTCATAATGTTTTTCATCGGTCATTATTGCGGAGGTATGAGGTGCCGGTTGTTCCGTCTGCTGATCCTCCTGCTCCTGTGCTGGTTGAGGGTGAGTTGGAGTATGTGGTGGAAAAGATCTTGGACTCCCGTGTTTCCAGACGGAAACTTCAGTATCTGGTTAAGTGGAAAGGCTATGGCCAGGAGGATAATTCTTGGGTGACAGCATCTGATGTTCATGCTCCTGATTTGGTTCGTGCATTCCATAGTGCTCATCCAGATCGCCCTGGTGGTTCTGGTGAGGGTTCGGTGCCCCCTCCTTAAGGGGGGGGTACTGTTGTGAATTCTGTTTGTGGGCTCCCCCGGTGGTGTTTTATGGTATTGCCACTTATTTGCCTTCTTCTATCCTTGATCACCTGTTGACACCCATTAGGGGAGTTTCCTATTTAAGCCTGCTTGGCTGCTGGTCTGATGCCGGCCAACAATGTATCAGTAGCATTCTGTTGCATTCTCCTGCCTCAAGTTCCAGTTCAGCTAAGTTGAATTTTGTTCCTAGTTAATGCTATTTTTTGTCCAGCTATCTGCAATGTGACTCTCTGTAGCTGGAAGCTCTCGTGGACTGAAATTGCCACTCCAGTGGCATCAGTTGTCACTGGAGTTTTAAAGTAATTTCAGGATGGTGTTTTTGAGTAGTGTTTTGAAGTTGACCGTGAAGTAACTCTTTCCTGTACTTCTGCTATCTAGTAAGCGGACCTCACTGTGCTAAATCTGCTGTTCATCCTACGTATGTCTTTTCCTCTTGACTCACCGTCAATATTTGTGGGGGCCTGCTATCTCCTTTTGGGGTTCATCTCTGGAGGTAAGGCAGGCCTGTATATTCCTCTGATAGGGGTAGTTAGATCTCCGGCTGGCGCGTGGTGTCTAGGGCATCGTAGGAAACACTCCCCGGCTACTTCCAGTGTTGTGTCAGGTTCAGGTCACGGTCACTTTAGTTTCCATCACCCGAGAGCTAGTCCGTTTGTTATTTTTGATTTCCCTGCCATTGGGAAAATCATAACAATTTACGCACGGTTGTTTTGTAGCACCCTAATACATCTGGTGTGGGATTCACGTCTCTCAGGCAAACCATAGTAGAGCCCAAGATCGCTTTGCCTAAAAGTTTCTCTGGGGGGCATGACAAGTTTGCTGTGTTCAGGGAGGCCTGAAAACTATACTTCAGGCTACGTTCTGTTACCTCAGGTTCAAAGGAGCAATGTGTGGGGATAGTAACTTTGCTCCTCCAGGGGGACCCCCAAGCATGGACGTTTTCTATCCCATCTTACTCCCAGTTGCTTCCCACGGTGGAGGAATTTTTTCTGGTACTGGGCCTTATATATGATGACTTTGATCGTGTCTCGTTAGCTGAGTCCACACTGTACCAACTTCAGCAAGCAGAACGACCGATGGAGGAGTATTGCTCAGAGTTTCAGAGGTGGGCCACAGATACTCAGTGGAATGACCCCGCACTCCTGTTGTGAATTTGGATTCTGGGCTCCCCCGGTGGCTACTGGTGGAATTGAACTGGTGTCTTCATCTTCTCTGTTCACCTGTTCCCATCAAGATGTGGGAGTCGCTATATAACCTTGCTTCTCTGTTAGTTGCTTGCCGGTCAACAATGTTATCAGAAGCCTCTCTGTGCTTGTTCCTGCTCCTAGACAACTACTAGATAAGTTGGACTCTTGTCCATGTTTGTTTTTGCATTTTTGTTCCAGTTCACAGCTGTAGTTTCGTTACTGTGTCTGGAAAGCTCTTGTGAACAGGAATTGCCACTCTGGTGTTATGAGTTAATGCCAGAGTTTTAAAGTAATTTCTGGATGGTGTTTTGAGAGGGTTTTCAGCTGACCATGAAAGTGTCCTTTCTGTCTTCTGCTATGTAGTAAGTGGACCTCAAATTTGCTAAACCTATTTTCATACTACGTTTGTTGTTTCATCTTAACTCACCGCCAATACATGTGGGGGGCCTCTGTCTCCTTTCGGGGTATTTCTCTAGAGGTGAGCTAGGACTAATATTTTCCTCTGCTAGCTTTATTTAGTCCTCCGGCTGGTGCTGGGCATCTAGAATCAACGTAGGCATGCTACCCGGCCACTGCTAGTTGTGCGTTAGGTTTAGTTCATGGTCAGCTCAGTTTCCATCTTCCAAGAGCTAGTTCCTATATATGCTGATGCTATGTTCTCTTGCCATTGAGATCATGACAGTTTGACCGGACTACAAAGTGTTAATTGTTTGGGCTGAAGCAGGAGATAGAGAAGTGTTTAAGGGAAATTTTTTTTTTTTTTTTTCCCTTCAGAGTTTTGCTGCCTAGCCCTTAATTGCTGTCTAGCTGCTTCTTACCTCCTCTTAACCCTTGAATGGCTCTGTGTCCACTTGTTTGTAATGGATCTTCAGAGTGTAACTGCAGGTTTGAATAATCTCGCCACGAAGGTACAAAAATTGCAAGATTTTGTTTGTCATGCACCTGTATCTGAGCCGAGAATTCCTTTGCCGGAATTTTTCTCGGGGAATAGATCCGGGTTTCAGAATTTTCGAAATAATTGCAAATTATTTTTGTCCCTGAAATCTCGCTCTGCCGGAGACCCTGCACAGCAGGTCAGGATTGTGATTTCCTTGCTCCGGGGCGACCCTCAAGACTGGGCTTTTTCATTGACACCAGGGGATCCTGCGTTGCTCAATGTGGATGCGTTTTTTCTGGCCTTGGGGTTGCTTTATGACGAACCTCATTTGGAGCTTCAGGCAGAAAAAACTTTGATGTCCCTATCTCAGGGGCAAGATGAAGCGGAAATTTACTGCCAAAGATTCCGTAAATGGTCTGTGCTTACTCAGTGGAATGAGTGCGCCCTGGCGGCGACTTTCAGAGAGGGTCTCTCTGATGCCATTAAGGATGTTATGGTGGGGTTCCCTGTGCCTGCGGGTCTGAATGAGTCCATGACAATGGCTATTCAGATCGATAGGCGTCTGCGGGAGCGCAAACCAGTGCACCATCTGGCGGTTTCCACTGAGAGGTCGCCAGAGAGTATGCAGTGTGATAGAATTCTGTCCCGAAGCGAGCGGCAGAATTTTAGACGGAAAAATGGGTTGTGTTTCTATTGTGGTGATTCTACTCATGTTATATCAGCATGCTCTAAGCGCACTAAGAAGCTTGGTAAATCTGTTTCCATTTGCACCTTACCGTCTAAGTTTATTCTATCTGTGACCCTGATTTGCTCTTTGTCATCTATTACCACGGACGCCTATGTCGACTCTGGCGCCGCTTTGAGTCTTATGGATTGGTCCTTTGCCAAACGCTGTGGGTATGATTTAGAGCCTTTGGAGACTCCTATTCCTCTGAAGGGGATTGACTCCACCCCATTGGCTAATAATAAACCACAATACTGGACACAAGTAACTATGCGTATTAATCCGGATCACCAGGAGATTATTCGCTTTCTGGTGCTGTATAATCTACATGATGATTTGGTGTTAGGATTGCCTTGGCTGCAATCTCACAACCCAGTCCTCGACTGGAGAGCTATGTCTGTGTTGAGCTGGGGATGTAAGGGGGCTCATGGGGATGTACCTGTGGTTTCCATTTCATCATCTATTCCCTCTGAAATTCCTGAGTTCCTGTCTGACTATTGTGACGTCTTTGAAGAATCCAAGCTTGGTTCGTTACCTCTGCACCGAGAGTGCGATTGTGCCATAGATTTAATCCCGGGTAGTAAATACCCAAAGGGTCGTTTATTTAATCTGTCTGTGCCTGAACATGCTGCTATGCGAGAATATATAAAGGAGTCCTTGGAAAAGGGACATATTCGTCCATCGTCATCTCCCTTAGGAGCCGGTTTTTTCTTTGTGTCAAAAAAAGACGGCTCTTTGAGACCATGTATTGATTATCGGCTTTTGAATAAAATCACTGTTAAATATCAATACCCATTGCCGTTGCTGACTGATTTGTTTGCTCGCATAAAGGGGGCCAAGTGGTTCTCTAAGATTGACCTTCGGGGGGCGTATAATTTGGTGCGAATCAGGCAGGGGGATGAGTGGAAAACCGCATTTAATACGCCCGAGGGCCACTTTGAGTATTTAGTGATGCCTTTTGGTCTTTCAAATGCTCCGTCAGTTTTCCAGTCCTTTATGCATGATATTTTTCGCGATTATTTGGATAAATTTATGATTGTGTATCTGGATGATATTCTGATTTTTTCGGATGACTGGGACTCTCATGTCCAGCAAGTCAGGAGGGTTTTTCAGGTTTTGCGGTCTAATTCTTTGTGTGTGAAGGGTTCTAAGTGTGTTTTTGGGGTACAGAGGATTTCCTTTTTGGGATATATTTTTTCCCCCTCTTCCATTGAAATGGATCCTGTCAAGGTTCAGGCCATTTGTGATTGGACGCAGCCCTCTTCTCTTAAGAGTCTTCAGAAATTTTTGGGCTTTGCTAACTTTTATCGTCGATTTATTGCTGGTTTTTCGGATATTGCTAAGCCATTGACCGATTTGACTAAGAAGGGTGCTGATGTTGCTGATTGGTCCCCTGATGCTGTGGAGGCCTTTCGGGAGCTTAAGCGCCGTTTTTCCTCTGCCCCTGTGTTGCGTCAGCCTGATGTTGCTCTACCTTTTCAGGTTGAGGTCGACGCTTCTGAGATCGGAGCTGGGGCAGTGTTGTCGCAGAAAAGTTCTGACTGCTCCGTGATGAGGCCTTGTGCCTTCTTTTCCCGTAAATTTTCGCCCGCTGAGCGGAATTATGATGTTGGGAATCGGGAGCTTTTGGCCATGAAGTGGGCTTTTGAAGAGTGGCGCCATTGGCTTGAGGGGGCCAGACATCAGGTGGTGGTATTGACTGACCACAAAAATTTGATTTATCTTGAGACCGCCAGGCGCCTGAATCCTAGACAGGCGCGCTGGTCATTATTTTTCTCTCGGTTTGATTTTGTGGTGTCGTACCTACCGGGTTCTAAGAATGTTAAGGCGGATGCCCTTTCTAGGAGTTTTGAGCCTGACTCGCCTGGTAACTCTGAGCCCACAGGTATCCTTAAGGATGGAGTGGTATTGTCAGCCGTTTCTCCAGACCTGCGGCGGGCCTTGCAGGAGTTTCAGGCGGATAGACCTGATCGTTGCCCACCTGATAAACTGTTTGTTCCTGATGATTGGACCAGTAGAGTCATCTCTGAGGTTCATTCTTCTGCGTTGGCAGGTCATCCTGGCATTTTTGGTACCAGGGATTTGGTGGCAAGGTCCTTCTGGTGGCCTTCCCTGTCACGAGATGTGCGAGGCTTTGTGCAGTCTTGTGACGTTTGTGCTCGGGCCAAGCCTTGTTGTTCTCGGGCTAGTGGATTATTGTTGCCCTTGCCTATTCCTAAGAGGCCTTGGACGCACATCTCGATGGATTTTATTTCAGATCTGCCGGTTTCTCAGAAGATGTCTGTCATCTGGGTGGTGTGTGACCGTTTTTCTAAGATGGTCCATTTGGTTCCTCTGCCCAAGTTGCCTTCTTCTTCCGAGTTGGTTCCTCTGTTTTTTCAAAATGTTGTTCGTTTGCATGGTATTCCTGAGAATATCGTTTCTGACAGAGGGACCCAATTCGTGTCTAGATTTTGGCGGGCATTCTGTGCTAGGATGGGCATAGATTTATCTTTTTCGTCCGCTTTCCATCCTCAGACGAATGGCCAGACCGAGCGGACTAATCAGACCCTGGAGACATATCTGAGGTGTTTTGTGTCTGCTGACCAGGATGATTGGGTTGCTTTTTTGCCATTGGCGGAGTTCGCTCTCAATAATCGGGCCAGCTCTGCCACTTTGGTGTCCCCGTTTTTCTGTAATTCGGGGTTTCATCCTCGATTTTCCTCTGGTCAGGTGGAATCTTCGGATTGTCCTGGAGTGGATGCTGTGGTGGAGAGATTGCATCAGATCTGGGGGCAGGTGGTGGACAATTTGAGGTTGTCCCAGGAGAAGACTCAGCTTTTTGCCAACCGCCACCGTCGTGTTGGTCCTCGGCTTTGTGTTGGGGATTTGGTGTGGTTGTCTTCTCGTTTTGTCCCTATGAGGGTCTCTTCTCCTAAGTTTAAGCCTCGGTTCATCGGCCCGTATAAGATATTGGAGATCCTTAACCCTGTTTCCTTCCGTTTGGACCTCCCTGCATCCTTTTCTATTCATAACGTTTTTCATCGGTCATTATTGCGCAGGTATGAGGTACCGGTTGTGCCTTCCGTTGAGCCTCCTGCTCCGGTGTTGGTTGAGGGTGAGTTGGAGTACGTTGTGGAGAAAATCTTAGACTCCCGTGTTTCCAGACGGAGACTCCAGTATCTGGTCAAGTGGAAGGGATACGGCCAGGAGGATAATTCTTGGGTGAATGCATCTGATGTTCATGCCTCTGATCTGGTTCGTGCCTTTCATAGGGCCCATCCTGATCGCCCTGGTGGTTCTGGTGAGGGTTCGGTGCCCCCTCCTTGAGGGGGGGGTACTGTTGTGAATTTGGATTCTGGGCTCCCCCGGTGGCTACTGGTGGAATTGAACTGGTGTCTTCATCTTCTCTGTTCACCTGTTCCCATCAAGATGTGGGAGTCGCTATATAACCTTGCTTCTCTGTTAGTTGCTTGCCGGTCAACAATGTTATCAGAAGCCTCTCTGTGCTTGTTCCTGCTCCTAGACAACTACTAGATAAGTTGGACTCTTGTCCATGTTTGTTTTTGCATTTTTGTTCCAGTTCACAGCTGTAGTTTCGTTACTGTGTCTGGAAAGCTCTTGTGAACAGGAATTGCCACTCTGGTGTTATGAGTTAATGCCAGAGTTTTAAAGTAATTTCTGGATGGTGTTTTGAGAGGGTTTTCAGCTGACCATGAAAGTGTCCTTTCTGTCTTCTGCTATGTAGTAAGTGGACCTCAAATTTGCTAAACCTATTTTCATACTACGTTTGTTGTTTCATCTTAACTCACCGCCAATACATGTGGGGGGCCTCTGTCTCCTTTCGGGGTATTTCTCTAGAGGTGAGCTAGGACTAATATTTTCCTCTGCTAGCTTTATTTAGTCCTCCGGCTGGTGCTGGGCATCTAGAATCAACGTAGGCATGCTACCCGGCCACTGCTAGTTGTGCGTTAGGTTTAGTTCATGGTCAGCTCAGTTTCCATCTTCCAAGAGCTAGTTCCTATATATGCTGATGCTATGTTCTCTTGCCATTGAGATCATGACACACTCCATAGCCTGCTCTGTGAGGGACTTTCAGTAGGAAGTAGGGGTGAAGGATGCATTGGCTCTGTATGAGAATCCAGTCTCCCTTGAGGCAGCCATATCTCTGGCGATCCGGGTTGATCGCCATCTTCGCCAGAGACATAGGGAGACACCTCTGGGTACAGGAGGTGTGGGTTCAAGGGAGACCAATACTGAACCAACTGAGAAACCCATGCAGGTGGGTGCAGCATGTCACTCTGGTATACTGTCCTGTTGTTCAGCGAAAAGGGGGAGTGTATTTCTACTGTGGAAAAGGCCATTTCGTGGGCACGTGTCCATCTCGACCACATAATAAAACAGCAACCGGAAAACTAGGTGGCCCGGGTTGCAGGGAGGTTAGCAACACTGCTGTACTCATCACCTCCATGGGTAGGGCACAATTTTTTCTTCCAGGTGAAATCCACCTGGGTAAGATTAAGGTGGACGTGTCTGCGTTTCTGGACAATGGGGTGATGTTCAATTTGATCGACGCTAAGTTCGTCCAGGTCCAAGGCCTCATTCCGCATACTCTATCCAGACCCATACCCATAATCACCATTGACTCCGCCCCCTTGAGAAAGGGGTATTTTACTCAAGTCGTCTGAGGTTTACATCTTCAGGTGGGGGCCATGCACTCTGAAGAAATAGAATGTTATGTGCTAAAGGGTCTGGCTTCACCTGTGGTTCTTGGACTTCCTTGGCTTACTCTGCACAATCCTGTAGTTGATTGGCAGACTCAGGAAGTGGTAAACTGGAGTGTGTATTGTCAAGGACATGGCTTGGGTACCCAGCTTGCTAGGGTGGATACCCAGTCTGTGCTGAAATATCTGTTGGATTTTGGGGATATATTTCGGAGCAGGGGTGCAAAAAACTCTCTCACCATCGTCCTTATGATTGTGCCATTAAAGGGAATCTGTCACCACTTTTATGGCATAGCAGCTAAAAATATCGCCTTATTAAGCGTCTGCTATTCATTCCCTACATCATTATAGAACCCTTGACTCCCCTTGTATACTCACAAAAACATTTTTTAATGTGTCCCAAGCTGTATATTAATTTATCAGTCCGGTCCGATGGGCGTGGTTTCGGGTCTCTATATCACGCCCATCGGCTGTTGGTCGCCGTTCTACTTCATAGATAATGTCTCTTGTTCCATGCGACAACTCGCACTGCTCAGAAACATAGCCTTTTGCGCCTTCATGCGCCAATACGTACTTCTGGCTCATGTACCAGAACTACATTTGCCATCACATGCGCACTTATGTTTTTTGGCTTTGCCCGCAGTTGGGCAGAGCATACTGCGCAGGCGCTAAAGGCTATGTTTCTGAGCAGGCGCACGGGGCAAGAGGTGTTATCTATGATGTATGACGGCGACCAACAGCCAATGGGCGTGATGTAGAGACCCGAAACAATGCCCATCGGACCGGACTGATAAATTAACATACAGCGCGGGACAAATTGAAAAACGTTTTTGTGAGTATACAAGGGGAGTCAGGGGTTCTATAACGATGTAGGGAATGAGTAGCAGAAGCTTAATAAGATGATATTTTTAGCTGCTATGCCATAAAACTGGTGACAGATTCCCTTTATCTCGTTTCTGGTGCCAAGCTGCCTAAAAAGAGGGCTATATAATATCTCTGGTCCAGAAAGGCAGGCCATGAAGGACTACATTGCGGAAAGCCTGGCAAAAGGTCCTATCAGACCATCCTCATCCCCCATTGCCACGGGGTTCTTTTTTGTAAAGAAATGGGGTGGTTATGGCCATGCTTAGATTTCCACGAACTCAGTGCGATCACTGTATGTGATCCTCATCCACTCCCACTCATCCCCAACCTCTTTAATTAGATTGTAGGAGTGTACAAAAAGGGCTGCGCAGCACTCCAATATTCAGGGGTGCACGAATAGGATACTTGTTACACCCGGTCCGTTTCCTGTACCTCCAAGGGGTCTCCGTCGGGACTCCCGCTCTGTGCCAGCTCCACGCTGTCTGGGTGCAGCCTCTGCCCCTCCTTCCTCTCCTGCTTCCTGGCATGCGGCCAGCAGGTTCCCAAGCAGGGTTCTTAGGTCGCGCGCTCACTCCCGGTCTCTTAAAGAGACAGTGTGCATTTTCCAAAAGTTGCCTCTAACCAATAGCGTGTGGTTGGCTACAATTTCTAGTCCCTCCACAATAGGGAGGGCGTCGGAGCAACAAGTATCCACTGTTGCTAACTTCCGGTTCCTGTTTACATGCGCTTCTGTTTCTGAAGTATCTGCCAACTACTCCGCTTACACAGATCCTCTGCTACCTGTTACCCAGTTATTCTGGACTGCATCCGCACAATCTACGCTGGACCCGTCTAGTCCCGCCAATCTGCCTGCCACTCTTCGGCTACGCCAGTACTCCCGGTACCAGCTTCTACTCGAACACCCGGTATCTTCCGGTCAGCTCGGCAGCATCCGCTAACCCTGCTGGTCCGTCTGTTCCACTGGGACAACCGCCACGAGTACGGGGTCTAACTGAAGGTAGCACCCGTGTCCTCCAGGCATTCCATTCTGTCCCTGTTCGAGGGGACTTACTACGGGTGTCTGGGGCTCACGCAGTAACGCCCCCTTCGGAGCCCCCCGGACTGTGGTCTAGTGGTTCCACATTTTACCTCAATAAATACGAATGTGAACTTCTACATCTGTGCCTCCGTTTCCGTTCGTTACAATACTACTCCAATAATATAGAAAATTATGTATGAATTCGGCACACCCAATTCAGATGCAAGAAAAATAGAAATAATTTGATTTGATTTGGCACATCCACTGTTTGACGTTTCGGCCAACACTAGGCCTTCATCAGAAATTTTCTTCAGCTCTTCAGGATGAAAAGGTCAGGGCAGGTACACCTGAGCAAAAGAGACATATAGAAACCAAATACAGTAGAGCGCTGGAGACATGCACTGCTGTGCCAAGGGTAGAGCAGTGCATGTCTCCAGCGCTCTATTCAGTTTCTCCATGTCTCTTTTGTTCTGGTGTACCTGACCTGACCTTTTCATCCTCAAGAGCTGAAGAAAATTTCTGATAAAGGCCTAGTAAAGGCCTAATATTACTCCATATAACCTGCCTATATCTCCTCCTATTACTTCTATTACTCCATATAACCTCCATATATCTCCTCCTATTACTCCATATAACCTCCCCTATATCTCCTCCTATTACCCCATATAACCCCCTATATATCTCCTCCTATTACTCCATATAACCTCCCCTATATCTCCTCCTATTACTCCATATAACCTCCCTATATCTCCTCCTATTACTCCATATAACCTCCCTATATCTCCTCCTATTACTCCATATAACCTCCCTATATCTCCTCCTATTACTCCATATAACCTCCCTATATCTCCTCCTATTACTCCATATAACCTCCCTATATCTCCTCCTATTACTCCATATAACCTCCCTATATCTCCTCCTATTACTCCATATAACCCCCCTATATCTCCTATTACTCCATATAACCTCCTATACCTCCTCCTATTACTCCATATAACCTCCCTATATCTCCTCCTATTACTCCATATAACCTCCCTATACCTCCTCCTATTACTCCATATAACCTCCCTATATCTCCTCCTATTACTCCATATAACCTCCCTATATCTCCTCCTATTACTCCATATAACCCCCCTATATCTCCTCCTATTACTCCATATAACCTCCTTATATCTCCTCCTATTACTCCATATAACCTCCCTATATCTCCTCCTATTACTCCATATAACCTCCCTATATCTCCTCCTATTACTCCATATAACCCCCCTATATCTCCTCCTATTACTCCATATAACCTCCCTTTATCTCCTCCTATTACTCCATATAACCTCCCTATATCTCCTCCTATTACTCCATATAACCTCCCTATACCTCCTCCTATTACTCCATATAACCTCCCTATATCTCCTCCTATTACTCCATATAACCTCCCCTATATCTCCTCCTATTACTCCATATATCCTCCCTATATCTCCTCCTATTACTCCATATAACCTCCCTATATCTCCTCCTATTACTCCATATAACCTCCCTATATCTCCTCCTATTACTCCATATAACCCCCCTATATCTCCTCCTATTACTCCATATAACCTCCCTTTATCTCCTCCTATTACTCCATATAACCTCCCTATATCTCCTCCTATTACTCCATATAACCTCCCTATATCTCCTCCTATTACTCCTTATATCTTCCCCTATATCTTCTATTACTTCTCGTATATTCTCCTATTACTCTACATAACCACACTTTTGCCATCCGTTTTTGGTTATAGGATCACATCCCACACAAAGCTGGGATATTTGTCTCCCACGACTTCCGTAAGTTTCTTGGTGCCTTAACGCATAGAGATTAATGAAAGTGTCAGACACTTACAAGGCTCCATGTTGTATAAACATTAATAGTTCATTATTAATAATAAACAAGTACGATATGTTCAACTTACAAAGTACACAGAGTTTACGCAGTCAAGCCAACGGATACAAGGTCACTAGTAGTAACCCTTCATATGCTGATTGCTTATTAAAAGGGTTGTCTGGTTTAGAAAAACGTATTCTTATCAAATACCCTAAAAGGGAAAGGATTCCATCATTTAGGACCTTCATCAATTTACTGAACCTGAGAGCGTATTTATTTCTGGAGGACGCAGAACACATACACAATCAATTGACTTTAACTTGTTACACCCAACTGTGGCGCAAGTAGATTTGTGGACCCACTGTGCCACAGGACCCGGCCTTCCTAGGAAGGGGCATAGCTAAGCGGCTTCCAGGTGTTCACTGCAGCTCTTGATGGTGAAGACAGACTGGGCTGCAGGTAGCTGCCAGGTACTACCTCTAGGCAGACCCCGGTATTGCAGCTGCAGGACCCGAGGATAACATTCAGGACACTGGCCGCATCGGGACCAGGAATTCGGGCTCAGGACTCTGGCTGCTCCGAGACCAGGGTTTCGGGGTCAGGACCCTGGACCCATCGGGACCAGGGGACCTCACAACTGCACTGGTAGAACACCAACTACATAATGACTTGTTGCTTGGCGACTCCCTAAGGAATAGAGAGTCTTTTATACAGAAAGACTCCCAGTAATTGGAGACATCTTGCAGGTGTACTAATTATACTAAATGCCTCTCACAATTTTTTCAATTCTGACCAGTGTCACTTTATGAGGTAATAACTCTGGAACTCTTCAACAGATCCCACTGATTCTGAGAATGTTTTCTCATGACATAGCATACTTCATGATATTGGTAAAACAATTTTGATACGACTTGCGTTTATTTGTGAAAATATCGGAAATTTGATGAAAATTTTTAAATTTTCAAACTTTTCATTTTTATGTCCTTAAGCCAGAGAGTTATGTCACACAAAATACTTAATAAATAACAAGTCACAGATGTCTACTTTACATGAGAACAGTTTTTGAAACATAAATTTCTTTTGTTATGAAGTTTGAAGTGTTAAAATTTGACCAGCGAATTTCTCATTTTTCCAACAAAACTTACAAAACCATTTTTAGGGACCACATCACATTTGAAGGGACTTTGAGGGGCCTATATGACAGAAAATACCCAAAAGTGACACCGTTCTAAAACCTGCACCCCTGAAGATGCTCAAAACCATATTCAATAAGTTTATTAACCCTTCAGGTGCTTCGCAAGATATAATGGATTATTTTTCACAAACATTTTTAGAAACATTTTTTATTTTTAAAATGGTAACAGGAAAAATGGAATCCAAAATTTGTTGTGCAATTTCTCCTGAGTACGTCAATACCACATATGTGGGGGGAAACCACAAGGCAAGGAATGAGCACTGTTTGACTTTTTGAATGCAAAATTGGCTGCAATTGAGAGACGACGCCATGTCACGTTTAGAGAGCCCCTGATGTGCCTAGATAGTGGAAACCCCCAAATTGACAAATGACACCATTTTGAAAACTAGACACTTCAAGGAATGTATCTAGATGTGAGGTAAGCACCTTGAACTCTCACGTGCTTCACAGAAGATTATAACTTAGAGCCGTGAAAATTAAAAAAAAACACATTTTTTCCCCAAAAATGATCTTTTAAACCCAAATATTTTTGTTTCCACAAGGGTAACAAGAGAAAATGGACCCCGAGGACCCTGATACACCATATATGGAGGAAAACCACTGTTTGGGCGTACAGCAGGGCTTGGAAGGAAATAAATAATAGTTTGGAGTGCAGACTCTGACGGAATGGTCTGCATGAGTGCAAGCACCATGTCACATTTGGAAAGCCCCTGATATTCCTAAAAATTGGAAACCCCCACATGTTACCCTATTTTGGAAACTAGAGCCCCCAAAGAAATGTATCTAGATGTGTGGTGAAAAAATATTTAGCCTCAGTGATTGATACCTTTTAATGGCTAACTGAAAAGATGACAACAAATTGCAAGCTTTCAAGACTACTCAGGTCTCTTCATCAGGCATAGACTAATACAAATTCTGAAGAATCACATATTTATGCACAACGGACACAGAAATAATGTAATAGATAAGACAGGTGACGTGAAGCAGAACTACCATTATGGGAGAGTGATAAACAGTTATGTCCATAAATATTGGAACAGTTCATAGATAAAGAGTGTGAATGTTTTATTGTCCTCTGATTTAGGTCTGGTTCTGTGTTGCGATGCCCCCACAAGGTCTGAGGAGCAAATTCCGTAATTGATGTAAAAGGACATAAATCCATGCGACACATTCATTCCTGCACTGAGAGTCTCAAAGGTTGTCATAAGCTTATACTCCCAGACTCTTCTGTCTCTCTGAGATTTGAAATTACCCTATAATACAAGTAATCTCATGTCCATGGTGCTGTGATCTGGGATGCAAAAATGTTTTGCTACAGGCAGATCCATTCATTTTTCTCTTATTGTGTGGCGGTGAGAGTTCATTCTTGTTCTAAGCTTTTGCCCCGTCTCCCCTACATACAGACCCCCAGTTGGACATTTGGCACAAATAATTAGGTACACCACATTAGAAGTGACGCAGCTGAAAGTACCTGGGATCTTGTCGTCCTGATGTGAATTGGGGATCTTTATCTTGTCCAAGGTCATTATAAATGGACAGGTTTTACATTTTTTCTGGTTGCAGGGAAAGGTTCCTGCAGCTGTTGGAGAGGATAGGACTAACACGGCACAAAGATATATCTTTCCTGCATCAAAATAGATGTGTGGTGAGCACCTTAAAAAAATTAAAAAAAAATCATCTTTTTTGCAACAAAAATGTTTTTTTTTGCCCCATTTTTTTTTATTATTCCCATAGTCACAAGGGTATCAGGAGAAAATGGACCCCAAAAATTGTATAATTTTTGCTGAGTACACTGATACTCCATGTGTGGTGGAAAACTGTTTGGGTGTGTGGCAGGGCTCAGAAGGGAAGGAGTGACTGTTTGGAGCACAGACTTTGATGGAATGGTCTGCGGGTGTCATGTCGCGTTTGCCCCCGATGTGCCTAAACAGGGGAAATTCCCCACAAGTGACCCATTTTCGAAACTGCACCCCTCAAGGAATTTCTCTAGAAGCATAGTTATCTTAATAATTATTATTTGTTATTATAGTGCCATTTATTCCATTGCGCTTTCCAGAATAACGATAATAATGCTTTTGGTTTTACTAGTGTTTGAATTTATAATGTGGTGGTATGTGTAAGTTGAAAAAGAATTTTATAAGTCAATTTCAGTGGGGCCGGTTGTATCAAATTGGATTCCTGAGCTGCCAATGAAATCAGGAACAACAGGCTGATAATTTTTTGGGGTGGAGTCCATATGGAATCAACTGTTGAAGGGGTTCCTGGGTCCTAGTGCGCCTTGCTGGGGGTTTCTCCTCTCTAGATGAGGAGGAGCAAGCAAAATAGTGGAATTTGGGATTTTATATTATTGCCGATCAGAGTCAGTGTTTGCCGCTCTGTCCCGCAGATGACAGCGTGGCAAACAACAGATTTTTGGGCCCTCCATTCGTTTGAATGGGGTCTGGGTTTGGGTTCGAGTATTGCTCTGATACCCAAACTAAACTGTTTTAAATGATTGGCCCATCAGACCCGAACATCCACGGGTTTGCCCACCACAGCTCAAGAAGAAGAAACAATTTGGTGAAAATAGTGTGTGGTGTCTTAAACAAAGGACTAGTCTATACCCATCAACCAAAAAGATTACACAATATTTACTTTAATCAATATTCATGCTTAGCCCACAAGTCCAAGTTGAAGAGAAATTCAATTGATGGGAAATACAATATGGTATGGTAAACTACACTACTCCGGTCAGTTTTCATTAAAATGACAAATTTATAAAGAGGTTGGATGGCTACTAATCATTGTATTACCATCCAGTCTGTCAATTTATGATAAACCTCTTCAGTATCTACTGATAAACATATAACAGAAAAAGCCCATGACTTCAGGAAGTTCACACATTCTACTGGTAACATCTCTATGTGAAGCAGTCACATTCCTGAAAACCAGTCAGCAGTATGTTTTCACTCACAAGCCTCAGAACGTTGGAACAGAACCATGAAGAGAACCAATAGTAAAACTTAGAAGACAATTCAAGGCTATGAGAAGAGCATATGTGGCCAAAACAGGACGTCAGACAGAAAAAATGAAAAAAATATAATTATGCAGTCTATGTGGCCCTTAAAGGGAACCTGTCACCCCCAAAATCAAAGATGAGCTAACCCACCAGCATCAAGGGCTTATCTACAGCATTCTGGAATGCTGTAGATAAGCCCCCGATGTATCCTGAAAGATGAGAAAAAGAAGTTAGATTATAATCACCCAGGGGCAGTCCCGCTGCTGTCCGGGTCTGATGGGCGTCGCGGTCCAGTCCAGGGCCTCCCATCTTCTTACGATGATGTCCTCTTCTTGCATTCACGCTGCGGCTCCGGCGCAGGCGTAGTTTGTCTGCCCTGTTGAGGGCAGAGCAAAGTACTGCAGTGCGCAGGTGTCGGGCCTCTCTGACCAAAGTACGCCTGTGCCAGAGCCGCAGCGTGAATGCAAGAAGAGGACATCATCGTAAGAAGATGGGAGTCCCCGGACCGGACCGTGACACCCATCGGACTGCCCCTGGGTGAGTATAATCTAACCTCTTTTTCTCAGGAAGGTCTGCAAGGGATTCCAATAGTTCCTCCCACTCCCCCGATCGATAGATTTTTTCTACCACTATCAGCCAACTGCAACTTGAACATGACCTTGGTTAACAAACTTCCCTTTCTGACTGCCTATCAGGAAGCAGTTCTTTTTCACCGAGGTTTGCCCTTCCTACTATGGGCTAATCACAAACTATATTTGCCCCTATGTCTGTAGCTGACAGATCTATTTTTACAACCATTATAGGGCTTTTTCCCACAAACAAAACTTCATTTTAATCAATAGATCTTAATAATAATTTCCACTATTGGATGTGTTTAAATAAAATGTTCCTATGCTGAGATAATCTTAAAAAATGTGCCCCTGCTGTGTACTGTGTAATGGTTGTGTCTGACCGTGCAGGAACATGGTTTGATCATACCACTACTAAGATTATCTCAGCAAAGGAACATTTTATTTAATGACATCCAATTGTGGAGCTTATTATTACTCTAAGATCTATTGATTAAAATGTACTTTTCTTCGTGTGAAAACCCCTTTAAGCATTACATTTGCATACATCAAACATATTACACTTAAAACCTACATACATGTCTTAAAACCTAACCTATGTCTTTCTCTATACATTACCATATCACAGTCTATATTACAAATACACACTAAGAATTGCAGGACATAGTTCACTCTTTACATGAAATAACATATGTATAAAAATGCGCAAAATTATTCACGTAACACGATTGGTGTCTTCAGGGGTCGGAATGTGACAGTCCACGACCATTATCAGGTTATATGTTTTTGCAAGATGTCTAGATTTTACAAGTAACTTTTGGTGGAAATAGGATTCATGCAAATGTTCAGAATGTTTTGTGATACTAGTAATTAGGGACACTGACTCATTAGGAGTGATTTGTAATATGGTTTTGTTTTGTCATTAATTGAAACCCACTCAGGTAAGGCTGGTAATGTTAATGTAGAAGGCAAGGTTTCCTCTGGTTAAAAACAGCTTACTTGCTGTCAACAATAATTTGGGGTCATTCACTTTGTATGGACTAAGTTAAAGGAGTATTCCCATCTCCGAGATCGTATCCCAATGTGTAGAAGGTGTAATAATAATGTTAGCAAATACCAACAATTAGAAATGTAGTATAGTTTTTCTAATTTGCTATGTCGCATACTCCATGTGAAAGACATTGCAGTAGCTTAGGTATCCATGGTTACGACCACTCATATTATGACAGTTAGGTAGCTATAAGTGGTCGTAACCATGGATCCCTAAACTACTGTAATACCCTGCACATGGGGTAAGCACCAAGGCAAATCTTAATCTTGCTAATATTATTATTACATCTACTACACATTGGGATAGAATCTTGGAGGTGGGAATACCCTTTTAATACTTGTGAAGCACATGGAGAAAATCACAATAATAATCTCCTCCACCATCATTTTGCCTAATTTTTTACTGCCAAAAACATCCCCAGGAAAGCTTATATTTGAAACACACATTTTGTTTGTATAGTACACAATGTGCACATTCTGAATAATCTAAATTCACCTACAGTGAATAGGAGTTAACTGTCAGACAATACAGTCTTCAGGAAGAGACATCGTACATCCCCCTCCCTAAAGATCATGTCGTGGTAGAAGGGCTGCACAAAAAACAATACCTGAGTGTATATTGTTACTATCATGAAATTACTCCGTGTACCTACCTCAGCCTACACAACAAAGCTAATATTGAGCTGCAGAAAACAGAAAGTGTCAGACTGTTGAGTGTTCTGTACAGGCGAGAGTTGAAGCTAAAACATTTTAAGGTTCAAGCTGAAAATTATGTTTAGAATGAAAAGCTGATTGAATTAATTTGTCAATTTTTTATTTCTTTTAAATATGCTAGCATAGTCTATTCAGAATAAACCACAGATATTACCATTGACAAAGAAAGCACCACCTGACAATCCATCTGTTAATACAGTAACTAGACACATTACACTTTTATAGTCAATATAATCACACATTTCCAAAAAGAATTTTAGAAGAACCACAATCCAAGGTTGTAAAAATAGATATCCTGGAATTAATATTTCATGGAGAAAAAAAAAATATATATATATATGTATGTAAGCAGACATCATCAAGTCAGGAGAGTGGACAGGTCCTCCTTTGAAAAACATACTTTAGAAAAGGAGAAGAAGGCAACAGCTGCTAAATGTGTCACTGACATTACAGCAGCCATTACATCCTCGACGTCTCGTCTTTATTGGGTATAAATAGAAATATACGTAGCTGGGTTCATTAAGAAAAAATCATGGATTTGATCTTAATCCCGTAATTTCAGATTTTATTTGCAATATCCTGTTTGTACTGGCCAAGTGCGGAAGTAGAAGGCACAGAACAGCGTGGGGTGAACTTAATTAAATTTCCGATAGCGCTTGTTGGATTTGGCAAATTGTATTTAGGATTTTTTTTATGTTAATCTCAAATCACTTTTTATAGGATTGCAGTTGACACGACTTATTAGATACTTGATATTTCACTCAAAGTGTTTTAAAGACATTCCATGTTGGCGGTATAAAGGCCAATAATCATAAAAGATCAGGGCCATGGTGTCAGCAGCCACGGCTGTATTTACAGTGGGCACTGCCTATTCATGTGTTTGAAGAGTAGCTTATATCATGTGGAAGAAGTGCCAGAGCAAAACTAAAATCGGCCCCTTGCCCTTGGTTAGTTTTTCCATCCCGACAGGAGGGATTGATGTTTATTTTCCTTTGCATGACTCTTAGGCCAATTCTAAACCCCACAATGCAGATCTTATGTAGACAGTGTAGACAGACGTTCTGCTCAGGTTTTCTCAAAGAAAATTGACATGCCAGAGCTATGCCCAATCTCCAAATTCTCCATTGCAGCCGCATGGTCTCCCTCTAAGGTGTGTACACCCTTGCATCTATACATAACTACATCTAAACCATATAATTATAAGTTCTGAATTCTGGAACAGCAGATGGTGCCATGTTAATTATTTTATTATGATCATATGTGTAGCAGTTCCTCTAGACTTTATCGTATGACCTCTCAGTGGTTAGTTTATGTTCTTTTTCTTTCTGGAATTCTCCGTGCTGTAATGATAAAAATCATTATTTTGCTGAAAGCTGGAATC
The DNA here is from genome assembly GCF_051348905.1 of Ranitomeya variabilis. NCBI lineage: Eukaryota > Metazoa > Chordata > Amphibia > Anura > Dendrobatidae > Ranitomeya > Ranitomeya variabilis. The sequence continues at coordinate 545,366,467 of NC_135235.1, read as the reverse complement.
TACAACAGTAGACCTGAACTTTGTCTCATTACAAACACATAAGCAGCTGCAGCTCTCACAGCTTTGCTGTACTGCTGAAGCAATGAGGACACCTGCAGATGTGTCAGTTATAACCACACATAGCTCTGCAGTAAGATCAGGAGACCACAGTGCAGACATTATACATCACACTGGTAATGCAACCTTTATTTATAATAATATCTGGGGGCACATTATCATGCTGATCAGTGTCCGGCCCATAGTTCTGGAACTTCTCATTTACATATTAAGAAAAACATGTATTACTCTGATATCTGCGATCCAATGTCTTATTCCAAAGTATTATTTTATTCTGCTTCCTATGACCTACATGCCCATATCGATGGCTTAGGAGGGTTGATCCTACTTACAGATTCCCGTTAACCCCTTCATGACCTTTGATATACCCATAGGGGCTCCCGACCTTTGACATATGGGTGCGTCATGGCAATCATACGGGCACAGGAGCTGTGTAATCACCGCAGGGAGCTCTGCTTAAGTTAAAGCCGAGACCTGGCTGCCATTGCCAGGAGCAGGGCTCTCACTGCCCTGAGCTATTTATTCCCCTAAATGTTGCGAATGACATTGATCGCAACATTTAAAAGGAACCACATCGTCATCGTTCAGCAATCAAAGTAAAAAAGTTAAAGTCCCATAGAGGCACTAAGTAAAAAAATTTTTTTTAACAAATTGTAAAAATATATATATTTTTTTAAAAATGATCACTAAATAAAGAACAATGAAAACAATGAAAAAATGAAAAATTATTATACCAATAAATACACATACAAAAATGAACTAAGAAACATAGCAAAAAACTATGCTTTTTCATCATAGTGCCGAACAAAAAGTGGAATAAAATACGACCAAAAAGTCAAATGGAAATAAAAAGTGTATAGCTGAAAATGCAATCATGTCCCGCAAAAAACAAGCTGCCATACAGCTCCATGAGCAGAGAAATAAAAAAGTTATAGCTCTCAGAACATAGCAATGCAAAAACAATTATTTTTCTATAAAAGTTTTTATTGTGTAAAAGGGGCAAAATGTAAAACAATGATATAAATGTGGCATCGTTGTAATCATACTGACCAGAAGAATAAAGCTGCCTTATCAATTTTACCACAAGCGGAAAGGCATAAAAAAACAAAAACTATTCCTGAAATGCTGTTTTTGCTCATTCTGCCTCACAAAAATTGGAATAGAAAGCGATCAAAAAATGTCAGGTGCCCGAAAATGGTACCAATAGAAACATCAACTCATCCCTCCCGCAAAAAACAAGCCCTCACATGATTCTATTGGCAGGAAGTATGGGAAAATTATAGCTTTCAAAATATGTTGTTGTAAAAAGCAATAAAAAGCATTTTTTAGTGTGTCACAGCAGCCAAACATAAAAATCCAATATAAATCTGGTATCGCTGGAATCGCACCATCCGAAGAATAAAGTTGTCTAATCGGGTTCACATTACGTTACTGGCGTCCGTTAGACGGACTAAATTACACCGCAGCATAACGCGGTGTAACGCTGTCCATTAACATTGAATCCAATGTTGGACACATCGCTAGCGCACACCCACAATGGGCGTGAGCTAGCGATGTGCCGTCATTGAGTGACGGACCCTGGGAGGCGGGCTGCAGTGTTTCCGGGTCCGTCACTGCTAGCGCAGATAGAGCATCTGCTAGCTCTATCTGCGCTAGCGCGATGACACTTGCTTTAACAGCAGCCCGTTAACGCATGTGTTGAACGGGCTGCTGTTAACGCAGTGTGAACCTGGTACCGCACAAGGAACGGTGTAAAAAATAAATAAAACCAATTCTTGACCTGTTGATTTATTTATTCTGCCTCCCAAAGATCACAGTAAGGCTAGGCTCATCCAGTTATATGAAAAAGTTTGGGCACCCCTATTAATCTTAAGCTTAATGTTTTTTAAAAATTATTTTTTTTGCAACAGCTATTTCAGTTTCACATATCTAATAACTGTTGGACACAGTAATGTTTCTGCCTTGAAATGAGGTTTATTGTACTAACAGAAATGTGCAATCTGCATTCAAACAAAATTTGACAGGTGCATAAGTATAGGCACATCACCAGAAAAGTGAGGTGCCTATACTTAATATTTAGTAGATCCTCCTTTTGCAAAAATAACAGCCTCTAGTCGCTTCCTGTAGCTTTTAATGAGTTCCTGGATCCTGGATGAAGGTTTTTTTGACCATTCCTCTTTACAAAACAATTCCAGTTCAGTTAAGTTTGTTGGTCGCCAAGCATGGACAGCCCTCTTCAAATGATCCCACAGATGTTCAATGATATTCAGGTCTGGGGACTGGGATGGCCATTCCAGAACAGTGTAATTGTTCCTCTGCATGAATGCCTGAGTAGATTTGGAGCGGTGTTTTGGATCATAGTCTTGCTGCAAGATCCATCCCCTGCGTAACTTCAACTTTGTCACTGATTCATGAACATTATTGTCAAGAATCTGCTGATACTGAGAGGAATCCATGCGTCCCTCAACTTTAACAAGATTCCCGGTGCCGGCATTAGCCACACAGCCCCAAAGCATGATGGAACCTCCACCAAATTTTACTGTGGGTAGCAATTGTTTTTTACTTGGAATGCTGTGTTTTTTGCCGCCATGCATAACGCCTTTTTGTATGACCAAACAACTCAATCTTGGTTTCATCAGTCCACAGGACTTTCTTCCAAAAAGAAATTGGCTTCTCCAAATGTGCTTTTGCATACCTCAGCCGACTCTGTTTGTGGCGTGCTTGCAGAAACGGCTTCTTTCACATCACTCTCCCATACAGCTTCTCCTTGTGCAAAGTGCGTTGTATAGTTGACCGATGCACAGTGACACCATCTGCAGCAAGTTGATGCTGCATCTCTCTGGAGGTGGTCTGAGGATTGTCCTTGCCTGATCTCACCATTCTTCTTCTCTGCCTTTCTGATGTTTTTCTTGGCCTGCCACTTCTGGCCTTAACAAGAACTGTACCTGTGTTCTTCCATTTCCTTACTATGTTCCTCACAGTGGAAATTGACAGGTTAAATCTCTTAGACAGCTTTTTGTATCCTTCCCCTGAACAACTATGTTGAATATTCTTTGTTTTCAGATCATTTGACAGTTGTTTTGAGGAGCCCATGATGCCACTCTTCAGAGGAGATTCAAACAGGAGAACAACTTGCAAGTGGCCACTTTAAGTAGCTTTTCTCATGATTGCATACACCTGGCTATGAAGTTCAAAGCTCAATGAGGTTACAAAACCAAAAAAAGTGCTTTAGTAAGTCAGTAAAAAGTAGGTAGGAGTATTTAAAACAAGAAAATAATAAGGGTGCCCATACTTATGCACCTGTCAAATTTTGTTTGAATGCAGATTGCACATTTTCTGTTAGTACAATAAACCTCATTTCAAGGCAGGAAACATTACTGTGTCCAACAGTTATTAGATATATGAAACTGAAATAGCTGTTGCAAAAAAAACAAGTTTTATAAAACATTAACCCCTTCCCGACATGTGACGTAATAGTACGTCACATGTCGGGACCCCCGCTTTGATGTGCGCTCCGGCGGTGAGCGCACATCAAAGTCGCGACATGTCAGCTGTTTTTTACAGCTGACATGTGCGCGCAATAGCGGCGGGTGAAATCGCGATCACCCGCCGCTATTAACTAGTTAAATGCCGCTGTCAAACTCAGACAGCGGCATTTAACTACCGCATCCGGCCGTGCGGCCGGATATGAGCGCATCGCCGACCCCTGTCACATGATCGGGGGTCGGCGATGCTTGTGCATTGTAACCATATAGGTCCTGGAGACCTCTATGGTTACTGATTGCCGGTGGCTGTGAGCGCCCCCCTGTGGTCGGCGCTCACAGCACACCTGCATTTTAGCTACATAACAGCGATCTGATGATCGCTGTTATGTAGCAGAGCCGATCGGGCTGTGCCTGCTTCTAGCCTCCCATGGAGGCTATAGAAGCATGGTAAAAGTTAAAAAAAAAAGTAAAAAAAAATGTGAAAAAAATAAAAAAAATATAAAAGTTTAAATCACCCCCCTTTCGCCCCAATCAAAATAAATCAATAAAAAAAAAGCCCAACCTACACATATTTGGTATCGCCGTGTTCAGAATCGCCCGATCTATCAATAAAAAAAAAGCATTAACCTGATCGCTAAACGGCGTAATGAAAAAAAAAATCGAAACGCCAGATTTACGTTTTTTTGGTCGCCACGACATTGCATTAAAATGCAATAACGGGCGATCAAAAGAACGTATCTGCACCGAAATGCTATCATTAAAAATGCCAGCTCGGCACGCAAAAAATAAGCCCTCACCCGACCCCAGATCACGAAAAATGGAGACGCTACGGGTATCGGAAAATGGCGCAATTTTATTTATTTATTTTTTTGCAAAGTTTGGAATTTTTTTTCACCACTTAGGTAAAAAAGAACCTAGTCATGTTTGGTGTCTATGAACTCGTACTGACCTGGAGAATCATAATGGCAGGTCAGTTTTAGCATTTAGTGAACCTAGCAAAATAGGCAAGCAAAAAACAAGTGTGGGATTGCACTTTTTTTGCAATTTCACTGCACTTGGAATTTTTTTCCCGTTTTCTAGTACACGACATGGTAAAACCAATGATGTCGTTCAAAAGTACAACTCGTCCCGCAAAAAATGAGCCCTCACATGGCCAAATTGACAGAAAAATAAAAAAGTTATGGCTCTGGGAAGGAGGGGAGCGAAAAACGAAAACGGAAAAACGGAAAAAGCTCCGGGGGTGAAGGGGTTAAGCTTAAGATTAATAGGGGTGCCCAAACTTTTTCATATAACTGTATTTATCCTGTGCACTACACTGAGTGCTGTGGTAGATCGGCTCACTCAGCTGTACACGGAAGTAGACACGGGAACATTGTTTCTTTAAGATTTTCACTAGTTTATTATATACGCAACATAATCCATTGTGAAGTCAAAAACATGGCCCTTTGGGCAAAAACAGGAAAACAAAACAAAGTGGAAACACAAACCACAGTCCTTGTGGTTGCAAAACACAATTCAGATTAGCACAGGCGCTAACACTTCTCTGGAGTTAGCCTCTCTAGACACACTGAACACTCAATGCCTCAGGAGGCCAGCTATTTAAACCCCAGACCCCACCCTGGAGTGGAAATAAGGTGGACAACCTCCCAACCGCTCTATGGTTACCCACAAAAGCACCGCCCTTAAAATGGCCAATTAACCCCTCTCTACACATAGTTTGCTGGAGCAAACTTCAGGCTTTCAAATCAGTGAAGCTAACAGCCTCAGTAAAACGTATCTTCCTTACCGCATATTGCCAGTGACTTTAACTTTGTGAAATACGTGATTGAGACGGAACCCCCTGTGGAAGATTCCCTATAAGGAGTCCGATGGAGGCACTGTGAATGCTGTCTGGCCTATGATCCTTGTTTGTCTTTTTAAATGTGTACAAAAAGAGACGTCGGCCCCCGTTTTGAAAAGAAGGACACATCTCATCATAAGCCAGACCAACTCTAGAGTAACTTTTCTGCCTCATTATAATGAATGGATCTCTCTGGGGTTTCATCTGAATCATACCATTCAAAGATTAAGATGGAAACTCTGATGTAAGTGCTCAGTGTAGAGTACAGGATAAATGTGATCCAAAACGTTATGTAAAATGTTCCCAATAAACGCTTCAACACAATCCACAAAATCAGCAAATCCCCACTCAGGTCTGTCATCTGTCAATGGAAATATAGGGGGCTTCCACATTACTGGTAGCACAAAGGCTCTGGAAAAGGAGCAAGGAGCGTAATGGCTCCTTGCTCCCCAAAAGAAATCCAGTGAATTCTGCACTCCCAGATTCAAATGAGAGTCCACCTAATTTAAGCGATTCATGTCTCTAGAACCATGAGCTAGGTGCAATGTACAGGCACTGCAATGTACTGGTCATAACAACGTACTGTGCACATTCACTGCTGCTTGTTTTTGGAAAACACCCATGGAGACAAAATAATAACTACACCTGTAGATACATTCCCAGAGGGGTATAATTTCCAAAAGGAGGGGGGGGGGGCTTTTCCTCTTCTTGCAATTTCTTCTCCAAGAATCAAATAGCACTCCTTCCCTCCCAAGTTTCGCCGAATGTTTTATGGTTTCACGTATGTCTTGCATTTGTGGCCTAATTCCTTGCATTATTCATACTCGTATAGTGGAAGCTGAAATTTCAAGGAAAGCAGCAAAAAAGCCAACAAAACCTGCTTTTTGTCTGCATTTTTTTTTTTTTACTGTCGTGAGATCAGGTTTTGGCTGCAGAAACAAAAACAGCAAAAAAGTGACATATGAACATAGCCTAAAAGAGAGACATGAAGTAAAAAAGGAAACACGGTGATGACCACAAAAACGGAAAACAGTGCCTCCCTAGGGGGAGCCCGAATGATCTGATTTTGCACCATGAATTTGGAGCATGGTGATGAAATGCCTTATTTGCCAGTAATGTAATGATATGTAGGATCATGAATATGCAATTGTATATGCAAGTACTCTACAAACAATAGTGACATACACAAAGGATAATTATGGTTCATTTGCATAAATGATGATCACTGCAGGATTCCTATAATATCTTTATTATTATACTTTTAACTGCACAGACCTGGGGTTTCACAATTATCCTCAGGGATATTTAAAGGGAGTTTCCAGGACTTGAAAACCATGGATATTTCCTTCCAAAACAGCACCTCAGCTGCCCACAGGTCAATTGTAGTATTGCAGCTCAATCTCATGCAATTCCAGGAAGCTTCCTAAGGCTGCCGTCACACTAGCAGTATTTGGTCAGTATTTTACATCAGTATTTGTAAGCCAAAACCAGGAGTGGGTGATAAATGCAGAAGTGGTGCATATGTTTCTATTATACTTTTCCTCTGATTGTTCCACTCCTGGTTTTGGCTTACAAATACTGATGTAAAATACTGACCAAATACTGATAGTGTGACGGCAGCCTAAGGCCGGCGTCACACTCAGCGTATGTAAATACGGTCCGTTTATTACGGCCGTAATACGCAGAAAAGTCCCCAAAATAGTGATCCGTATGTCATCCGTAGGCAGGGTGTGTCAGCGTATTTTGCGCATGGCATCCTCTGTATGTCATTTGTATGGCATCCGTACTGCGATATTTTCTCGCAGGCTTGCAAAACCGACATCTAAAGGATTTATGTGCTCAAATGTTCATTAAAACATATATACAGTATATATATATATATATATACACTCACCGGCCACTTTATTAGGTACACCTGTCCAACTTCTTGTTAACACTTAATTTCTAATCAGCCAATCACATGGCGGCAACTCAGTGCATTTAGGCATGTAGACATGGTCAAGACAATCTCCTGCAGTTCAAACCGAGCATCAGTATGGGGAAGAAAGGTGACTTGAGTGCCTTTGAACGTGGCATGGTTGTTGGTGCCAGAAGGGCTGGTCTGAGTATTTCAGAAACTGCTGATCTACTGGGATTTTCACGCACAACCATCTCTAGGGTTTACAGAGAATGGTCCGAAAAAGAAAAAAAATCCAGTGAGCGGCAGTTCTGTGGGCGGAAATGCCTTGTTGATGCCAGAGGTCAGAGGAGAATGGGCAGACTGGTTCGAGCTGATAGAAAGGCAACAGTGACTCAAATCGCCACCCGTTACAACCAAGGTAGGCCTAAGAGCATCTCTGAACGCACAGTGCGTCGAACTTTGAGGCAGATGGGCTACAGCAGCAGAAGACCACACCGGGTACCACTCCTTTCAGCTAAGAACAGGAAACTGAGGCTACAATTTGTACAAGCTCATCGAAATTGGACAGTAGAAGATTGGAAAAACGTTGCTTGGTCTGATGAGTCTCGATTTCTGCTGCGACATTCGGATGGTAGGGTCAGAATTTGGCGTAAACAACATGAAAGCATGGATCCATCCTGCCTTGTATGGAGCATCTTTGGGATGTGCAGCCGACAAATCTGCGGCAACTGTGTGATGCCATCATGTCAATATGGACCAAAATCTCTGAGGAATGCTTCCAGCACCTTGTTGAATCTATGCCACGAAGAATTGAGGCAGTTCTGAAGGCAAAAGGGGGTCCAACCCGTTACTAGCATGGTGTACCTAATAAAGTGGCCGGTGAGTGTATATATATATATATATATATATATATATATATATATGTCATTGAGACACATATATATATATATATATATATATATATATATTCTGTATTTATATTTAATTCAGCGCGAGATATGTGAAAAGCCGGTAATTCAATTGCCGGCTTTTTCTTTCTCCTTCCCAAACCCGACATGATATGAGACATGGTTTACATGCAGTAAACCATCTCATATCCCTTTTTTTTTTGCATATTCCACACTACTAATGTTAGTAGTGTGTATGTGTATATGTGCAAAATGTGGGCCTTCTAGCTTGTAAAATAAAGGGTTAAATGGCGGAAAAAATTGGCTTCTTCCTGTATGAGCGGTCACGTGGTACCGCTCATTACAGTGATGAATATGCGGCTCCACCCCTATGGGAGGTGGAGCCGCATATTCATCACTGTAACGAGCGGCACCACGTGACCGCTCATACAGGACAAGCTGTGGCGCTGAGAGGAAGCATCGAGGGAGCCGGGTGAGTATTTTACTTCCAGCGGGCGGGCGCACAGGGGGTGGGAGGGGGGTGGTGACAAGGATCTTTATTTTAAACACAAAAAAAATAAAAAAACAATGATTTTTCATTCCTTCTCTCCAGCGAACGCTGCTGGAGAGAAGGGATGAATGGCGGCTTCAGCACCACGCTGGGGGGACAGCGCTTACTGTAGCGTTGTCTCCTGCACGGCACACGGACGGCACACAGACAGCATCCGTGTGCGGTACGTGTTTTACACGGACCCATTTACTTTAATGGGTCCGTGTGATCCGTGCGCTCCCACGAACACTGACATGTCTCCGTGTTTTTCAAACGGACACACACACGGTCCGTGAAAACACGCTGACATGTGCAGAGACACATTGATTTTAATGTGTCTACATGAGTCAGTGTCTCCGGTACGTGAGAAAACTGTCACCACACATACCGGAGCCACTGACGTGTGAAACCGGCCTGATGGAGATAGAGTGCTGTGCTCAGTTGGTCTTCGGCACTCCTATAACAATGAATGGAGCGGCAGCGTGAATGATCGACCTCCACTCCATTCACATGGTACTATCCAGAGCCAAGGTCCCAGTATTCAGACTTCAGTGATCATGATGATGACGCAGATATGCGTCAAGAAATAACTTTCAAACTTGAGAATACGTGTTTAATGTGACTTCCTAAAACTATGAAAATAGCCTTGTTCATCTAGGGGCCAGCTCTGCAGATCATCTACGTCTACGTCTTTCTGGGGAGTGCTACAAAGGAGTCAGAGACCCCCCATTGTGCTTATATTTGGGGATACCATAGAGGGACATATAGTGAACCATCGGTACTTATCTAACCAGCTCTGCACTACAACAAACTGTCTGGCAAGGCATATACTGTACATGACAGAAGCCTATAGGTTACACAGAATAGCATTGTGGGTACTATGTGGCCCCTGGGACGCAGGTTGGGAGCTCTCCTTTACAGGGACTTGATGCCAGTTTATAGCTATTTAGTAGAATTGTCTAAATCTATCTTGTCCCATAATTATTGCATATTATCGAGTTTTCTCACACCTAGGACCTAGTGCCTTCGGGGATTAAAAGGCTCACCTTTCACAAAGAGGGGCAAAAGTATTATAAATGTCAAGACTGGGGTGACCTTACAGATTTTACATTGGGCCAAGAACCTCTTTTGAAGGATCTCTGATTAAATGTAAAAGCGGTCAGACTCATTAATTTCAATGCTGTTCTTCCCCATGGATAGATAAACATAGAATTACAGAAGACTGACTATTCGGATACACTTTGTGGGTGAGAAACAGATACCATTCTAGACTGGGGCAGGATGAACTTCTGGTTGCTTCCTTGAAGGAGCGTTGTGACTCATTGCTGTTCTCATTTTCTGGATGGTAATATTGTCGTGCCTCTACAGGGGAGAGGCCCTGCGCTTTTTTGCCTTATGAATAATGAGGAATGTGGCCAACGTTTTATAGGTTGCCTCTATGATTTGCACATGTCCTTACATTATTGCCTATCTTGCTAGTGTGCCCCATTGTGTTTTTTTTATTATTATTTATTTTGTTTTGTGCTATGTTAGGAGGATTATGTTTTATGTTGTGCTTTATATGTGTCAGCTCAAATTGAAATAGGTGGACCATAAGTAAAAGTGCCTGGTTATACTAATAATATGTATCCTTCTTAAAAATGCTTATGTACTTATTATCTTGGCCACAAATAAACAATATCCTATTATGCTCAGAAGATGGCGCTATTATTCATTTGTAAATTTGGATACCTGGCCATGAATATAAAACTAATGATTAAACATGATGAAAAAGCTAATACTTTTCCCCTCACCTTCACCATTATCCCATTTCATCAGGTACGGACTGGGACTAAAATTCAGCCCTGGCATTTGAAATCACACAGGCCCATGCTGTCACTGTCCCCAAGCACTAGATGGGATATATTACTAATATTACCATTGATAGAGGAAAGCAAGATTTACTACAAGACCAATATTTCCAATGATGCCAGAGGCCTGCTGTGGTAATTGACAGAGTCACGTATTTGTGCTTCATCACAACTCTTAACAGTACGGGGGTCTTGAGAACACCCATTCTGTTAACAACATAGTAGACAAGGCAACTGATATATGCAATAATGGAAAGTAAGTATTTTATTAAATTGGAACCCCTTCATAGCTTCTTGCTGACTTTTCAGTAAATGAATCGATTGTATGAGTCTTTACTATTATTTGTTTTAAACATCTTTTTATTAAGTTTAATACAATTAACAATTCAAAAGCATTAATAAAGAGATAACCTTGTGGGACATATATAGTATTGGAAGTCATCTGTTAATTAATACAATAACATAAAATTGAATTGAATTGTGGGGCCACTTTATAATGGAAACAGAAAGAACAATATTCGTTTGTAGTGCAGTCGGTGGCCAGCAGAGTATAACAAAACAGAGAGTACCTGTAGAAATAGGATTATATATTCATCACAATATAACTTTTATGCAATAAATTTTGAAAAATAAAAAGTTAAAGAAGAGAAGAAGGGGGGGGGGGGGGAGGAAGTTGGGGGATTACTCCTACGGCGGAGAGGGTAGCCGGCCTGTTAAGAAATACCAACAGGTAAGGTGCTATTGTGCATCAGAACATTCGTTAATAGGATGCAGTAGCATCTAAGGATCTTCAGGAGACCTATGGATTAATAATGGCCAGATATTCATTACTTGTTCTGAAAGTTTTCCAGGGAGCCCATGTTAAATGAAATCTATCTTGTGAGAAGTAGGAATATGCAGAGATTTCTTCTATATAAAATAATTGATCGACCTTATTAACCCAGTCTGAGAGACTCGGACAGCTTTTAGTCATCCAATGAACTGGGATTAGGAGTTTAGCTGCCGAAAGAAGAAATGCCAATAGGGATTTATTTTTAAATTTCGATTTGTCTCCCTTCCAGTTCAGGAAAATGAGTGTCAGGGATGGAGGTTGCAATAACTTACAAATGTCAGTTGTGTATTTCAACACTTCCTTCCAAAAAGTTTGTATTTGTTCACAGGACCACCACAAGTGTAGAAAAGTTCCAGTCTCCCTAGAGCATCTCTAACATGTTGACGCGGTCTTAGGGTACCATAGATGGGATAATGTTGGGGTAGTGTACCATCTAGTAATGATTTTGTATGAGTTTTCTTGTACTCTAATACAGCTTGAGGGCCCATGTGAATTTTTATATATTTGATCCACCTCCCATCCCTGAAACTCAACACCTAAGTCCTTCTCCCAGCTACAAATATAAGCTCGCTTGAGTGGAGTTGTATTAACTATGATTCCTTGGTATAGCTTGGCCATAATTTTCTTCGGAGGATTACTCTGCACCAAGAGTTGTTCAAAAGTTGTCAACTCTCTGTGAAAGTGACCAGTCTTAAGGTAGAGTCTCAAGGCGTTTTTAAGTCTATTATAATGAAGGAAGCTCAACTGAAGCTGAGGGAACCTCGACTGCAACTCCGATAGCGGGAGTAATGTGCCGTCAGTCAGTATACATTCTAGATTATCTTTGATCTTATATAGGGGATCTGACACTAAGGACATAGAATCTTTCGGGTAAAGCTCAGGTAAATCCGCTACTCTAACCAGTGGAGAGGGTAGAGACATCAGTAATTGTGCATGTCTCGACCAGGTTCTAATGATGTTTTTAGAAATTGCGTTTGAGATTTTGATTTTGTGGATAAACTCTTTGGAAGCATGTACAATAGCATGTAGAGGCACTGAAATTGTGGTATCCGCAATCTGTGTCCATTGTTTCTGGGCATCACCTCTCCACCAATCGACCATTAAAGATAATGTCACCGCATTATGGTACTTTTGAGGGTCTGGAGCTCCCATGCCCCCCCTAGACTTAGGGAGTGATAGCGTCGCGTAGTTGATTCTGGTCCTAGAGTCCCTCCAAATAAACTTTCCAAACATCGAGCGCACCTTTGAAAAGGATGCACTGGGGACGTTTATTGGTAACATTCTGGAAATGTAACTGAATTTAGGGAGAATAAACCCTTTCAAAAGGTTATTCCTTCCTATCCAGGAAACATAAGGGGCTCTCCATGACCTCATCAATTCAATGGTATTATTTAGAAGTGGGGTGTAATTAAGTGATAAGAGTAAATGCCAATGCGGGCTCAGTTTAATTCCTAGTTATTTGATGAATTTCGAATTCCATTTTATTGGAAATTTAGTTGTTACAGTATATTTCGAATGGTAGTTTGTTTGACATTTATGCTCATTGCTTCTGATTTGTCTAGATTTATTTTAAAATTGGAGAGGGTCCCAAACTTCTCAAACAATCCCAATACCGCTGGAATCTCTTTAACCGGGTTGGTCAGGATTAGTAGTAAGTCATTGGCAAAAGCCGCTACTGTATGGGTTGATCCCTCCACCTGAACTCCCACAATGTCTGGGTGTTGTCTAATGTTCTGGATTAAAGTTTCGATTGATAAGACAATGTCGGGGACAGGGGGCAGCCCTGCCGCGTGCCGTTGTTAATTTCAAAGGGGTCGGAAATGTCCCCATTTACCCTCAGTTTAGCAGTAGGGGAATTATACATTTGAAATATTGCGTTTATTAGAACCGAAGGGAAGCCAAAGCGTCCCAGCGTCTCTCGCATGAATGTCTAGTCTACCCTGTCGAACGCCTTCTCGGCATCTGTACTCAACAAAACCAGTGGTCCACCGTGGGTGAGAGCCCGTTGCATTAGATAAAGTATTTTCAAAGAATTGTCTCTCCCTTCTCTGCCCCTCACAAATCCCTTTTGATCTGGCATTACCAGTGAGTCTAGTATCTGATTGATCCGATTGGCGATCATTTTTGCAAATAATTTGAGGCCATTGTTTGGAAGAGAGATCGGTCTGTAGTTGCTACATACTTCAGGGTCTTTACCATCCTTGTGTATAAGAGAGATATGGCCTCTAGTGTCTGTTTGGAAAAGGGAGCCCCTTCTAATGTTTTATTAAATAGTTTCAGAAGAAGGGGACCGAGGATCTCCTGGAAGGCTTTGTAATAGGAGTTGGGGAGGCGGTCAGGTCCTGGACTTTTGCCCATTGGGCTGCCCGACAGGGTAGACCGGAGTTCACTTAGCCCAAAGGGGGCCACTAATGCAATCCACTGAGCCTCACTGAGGGACGGGAGTTTTAGTGATTACAAAAATGAGTTGATCTCGACTTTACGTTTCATTAATTGATCAAGTCTTTACTATTAATCTATTTTTCTCTCTATAACATAATTCACAGGTCATGCAAAATTAAGAACTTAAAAAGTAGCCATTTGCTCAAACATTTAATTAAGTAACTCTGAAAGTGATGGCTAGAACAGCTTCTCTTTGGTCAGGCGTGTGATGTTAGGTGGTACTATTGATGTTGCTACTCGCATCACTTTTTCCAGATTTACAGAAGTCAGGCTGGAGTGCAGTCAAGTCTTTATGATGATAAGGTTTGAAAACAACTGCTAGCAGAACTAAGCTGTTCTGAAATACAGAAACACATTTTAATGTGAGTGTCTTCAAAGTGGGAAATTCATCATTCCTCATATAACGATTCTAGAACTCAGGAGCAGTAGGAGGTCTACTGTGTATATACATTACATAAGATACACTGAGGTTGCTGTATACAGCACATAGACACAGAGACACTGCTGTATACATCACAAAGGAAACACTTTGACATTACTGTTTACATCACATAGGAGACATGGAGACTGCTGTATACATCACATAGGATACACTGAGACTCTGCTTTATATACACATCACATTGGATACACTGAGACTGCTGTATACAAGGATACGCTGACTGCTGTATTCGTCAGTTAGGAAATACAGAAACTGCTATATATATTACATACTGTACGAGACACTGAACTACTCTATACATCACATAGGATATATGTTCTGTATACACTACATATGAGACAATGAGACTGCTGTCTACATCTCATAGAAAACACTAATACTGCAGTATACGACATATAGGAGACACAGACAGACTCTGCAGGATATATCACACAGCATACACTGAGCCTCTGCTGTATATATCATATAGAATATAGTGAGACTCTGCAAGTGCTGCTTACATCACATGGGAGACATAAGACTGCTGTTCATCACATAGAATACACAGAGTCTCTGCTGTATATACCTCACATAGGATAGACCATAACTCTGCAACTGCTGTATACATCACATAGGAGACACAAACTCTACTGAGTATATCATATAGCGTATACAACAAGTAGGATTCAATACAACTGCTGTATACATCACATAAGAGACACTGAGATTCTAATGTATACATCTAATGTATACATGCAATTAACCAAAGTGTGCCACTCAGGAAATGTGGCACGTGCCTCTTAATGAGTTTGGAGCCTTATATCCCAGCAAGACTGACATAGCGTGAGTATCCCCTGAGACTGCTGTATACATAGGAGACACTGAGACTCCTGTATATACCTGTAATTGGATACTCTGAGACTGCGGTATCTATCACATAGGATACAATGAAATTGCTGCATATACATCACATTGGATACACCAAGACTGATGTATTTACATCACATACGATACACCAAGACGCTGCTGTATACAGTACAGAGGATGCACTGAGGACTTTGCTATATACATCACATAAGATACACTGAGACTCTGCTGTATATGCAGTGCCCCAGAGTCCTGGTCATTGCAGTACTGACGCTCCGCCACTAAGGGGAGTGATGGTACGTCTGATGGCACTTAAGGAGTTCACCTGACCAGGTATCACAGTCACACATTACACTTCACACTCTGGCCTCCAGGGGGAGCAAAGGGTTCTATGTATTAGGCCACTCCTCACAGTCTGGTAAAACTGGGGGTTGGATAGGAAGTTAGGCAGAAGCTGACTGGGTTTGATTCAGGCAACATCCTAAGGCAGAGGGTGTTGCGGAGAAGATTCAGGGGGGTCTCTGTCAGGGGTGGGATCCTGACAGTGGCCTAGCGAAAAGGACAGAACGTTATGGAGCCGCGCCTGCACCCGTTGCGGTGGCATCCTAAGAAAGGACACGAAGCGAGGTTTATTGTGGAGAAGTGAGAAATGAGATCACAGCACAAAGGAGAATAGAACCAGTAGGAGTCATGCCTTAAGATCGTGGCAACATCCTACTGAGGCGCGTAGCCGGTGGCCGGAACGCAGAGGAAGTATTGGGCTCCAAGCATTATTTCAAACAGCGGCAGGACAGTTAATTATAGGTTTGCAGTCTCGCCTAAATCACCTAAGAAGACATAGGAGGCAATTGTGGGAGAGGGGCATCTCTAGGGTCCCAGAATAACTGCAGGCCTACCCGTTATATGGGTGCGTCCTAGCCATATCATCTGGGGGACGGAGAAAGAACATCAGAACAGATACGAGTTGTGAGAAAGAACATCAGAAACAGACACAACAGTTGTGAGGACTATCCCGTGGTGCTCAGCAGGGAGGTACTACAACACACAGGCGCTAGAAGGTAGGCACTGATTTCCACCTGCAAAGGAAACTCTGGATGTGCCTTCGGACAGGCCGGTCTCAGCCAGCCCTGTTAGCAGTGCTCTGGATTGCGGACCCTGAAGCCTTCAGTAAAGAGGTAAAGAGACTGCAACCCTGTGTCCTCGTTATTCATCGCACCTTGCACCACGCACCACCTTCACACCTTTCATTGGACGCCCCTTAGCAGAGTCACGGACCGGGTCTAGCCACCGTGACAACCCCAGGACCGAGAGGCCCGGTACCGAGTACCCCGCGGCCCTGCGTCTGGGGGCGCTCCATATACATCAGAGAACACTGAGACTGCTGTATGGATCCTAAATTATACACTGAGACTACTTTATACATTACACAGCACTCACTGAGTCTACTGTATATATAACTAAAACTGCTGTATATACATGTCATAGGATACACAGAGACTGCTGTATCCATCACATAGATACTGATACTACTGTATATGTCACTGAAACTGTTGTGTATACATCACATGGGATACATTGAGACATCGTGTGCAGTGATTTTTTTGAACTAGTATTTACATCACAGATGATACTTTGAGACTTTGCTGTATATACATTACATAGGAGAAACTGACTGCTGCATATACACACATAGGATACACTGAGCCTACTGTATACATCATATAGGATACGTTGAAACTGCTGTATATTCATCACATAGGATACACCAAGACACTGCTGTATACAGCACAGAGGACACACTGTGGACTCTTATATACATCACATACATAACATACACTGAAACTCTGCTCTATACATCAGATAGAGTACACTGAGACTGCTGTATATTTAATTAAACTGTTGTATATACATCACATGGGATACACTGAGACTGCTGCGTATACAATACATAGTATACACTAAGTCTGCTGTATACATAAAATAGGAGACACAGACTACTGTATTTACATCATAGATGATACTCTGAGACTGTGCTGTATATACATTACATAGGAGAAATTGCAACTCTGCTGTATATAATTTCACATAGGAGAAGCTGAGACTCCTGAATATGCATCTCATGCGATTCACAGAGTCTGTTGTATATACATCACATAGGATACACTGAGAATGCTGTTTGTATCACGTAGGAAACACTGAGATTGCTGTATACATCATATTTGATACACCGAGACTGCTGCATATATACTGTATATATCACATAAGGGATTCATAGGGAACACTGAGTTTGCTGTATATATATATACACTCACCGGCCACTTTATTAGGTACACCATGCTAGTAATGGGTTGGACCCCTTTTGCCTTCAGAACTGCCTCAATTCTTCGTGGCATAGATTCAACAAGGTGCTGGAAGCATTCCTCAGAGATTTTGGTCCATATTGACATGATGGCATCACACAGTTGCCGCAGATTTGTCGGCTGCACATCCCAAAGATGCTCCATACAAGGCAGGATGGATCCATGCTTTCATGTTGTTTACGCCAAATTCTGACCCTACCATCCGAATGTCGCAGCAGAAATCGAGACTCATCAGACCAAGCAACGTTTTTCCAATCTTCTACTGTCCAATTTCGATGAGCTTGTGCAAATTGTAGCCTCAGTTTCCTGTTCTTAGCTGAAAGGAGTGGTACCCGGTGTGGTCTTCTGCTGCTGTAGCCCATCTGCCTCAAAGTTCGACGCACTGTGTGTTCAGAGATGCTCTTAGGCCTACCTTGGTTGTAACGGGTGGCGATTTGAGTCACTGTTGCCTTTCTATCAGCTCGAACCAGTCTGCCCATTCTCCTCTGACCTCTGGCATCAACAAGGCATTTCCGCCCACAGAACTGCCGCTCACTGGATTTTTTTTCTTTTTCGGGCCATTCTCTGTAAACCCTAGAGATGGTTGTGCGTGAAAATCCCAGTAGATCAGCAGTTTCTGAAATACTCAGACCAGCCCTTCTGGCACCAACAACCATGCCACGTTCAAAGGCACTCAAATCACCTTTCTTCCCCATACTGATGCTCGGTTTGAACTGCAGGAGATTGTCTTGACCATGTCTACATGCCTAAATGCACTGAGTTGCCGCCATGTGATTGGCTGATTAGAAATTAAGTGTTAACAAGAAGTTGGACAGGTGTACCTAATAAAGTGGCCAGTGAGTGTATATAATCTCCAGTTGTGCTCAAAAGTTTACATACCCCGGCAAAATTTTTGCTTTTTTGGCCTTTTTTCAGAGAATATGAATGGTAGCACCAAAACTTTTTCTCTACTCATGGTTAGTGGTTGGGTCAAGTCATTTATTGTCTAACTACTTTTTCTATTTTTAAATCATAATGACAACCCAAAATATCCAAATGAGTCTGATTAAAAGTTTACATACCCTGGTGATTTTGGCCTGATAACATGCACAGAAGTTGACACAAATTGGTTTGAATGGCTACTAAATGTAACATCTTCACCTGTGACTTGTTTGCTTGTAATCAGTGTGTGTGCATAAAAGCTGAGTGAGTTTCTGGAATCCAGAAAGACTCTTGCATCTTTCATCCAGCCACTGACTTTTCAGCATCGGATATCCTAATGACACTCGGCTCCATTGCTACTTCCATGACAGGATCGCTGTACAGGTGCGGAGGAGACACAGAAAGTAATTTCTCCATCTCCTCCATTGCCTGTCTCGGCATATATCGAACTGCACTGGGGTGACATCCGAGTGCAGTCCGTAGTATTCGTCTGCAACAAGTAAATTACGGTATGTATTAGTATTAGGCTCAACCAAGTGATTCCAGAAACAGACATTGTTTTACTATAGTATACAATCCTATTTCTCTAATATGCATTCAACAAAGACTATTAGCTATATATTCAACATGTAGGGCTTGTGAGTTGTCCATTATTATAATGAACAGTATATTATAAGGTGCAGTGCAGTAGATGGCTATGGACCTAACTAATATCCCCAAATATTAATAACAGTATGTAAAATAATCACAGGCTGCAATTACCCATCATGTTTTTTTTAACAATTTAATTAACTTTTACTTGCCATTGGAAATTTGAAATAACAGGAACAGCTATGATGACATCACAAAGCACATGACATCATAGAACTCAAATGACATCACAATTGGAGTAGAATGTAAAGTTCTGCACTGGAGCCATATTGTGTCACTAGAACCCGACAGCTGGAAGGGGACGGAGTCCAGGTAGGTGGCTCTTTACTTGTAAGCTTTGGTATACTTATTATAATGGATTGGCAGGAACATTCTGTAATAAGACATTTTCAGGACCACCTCTTCCCTAAATGAGGAATAGCTGACAATTAGTTGATATTGATGGATTTGGCAGCTAAAACCCCAAGCAATTAGCTGCTATATTGCCGGGGAAACCTCAAAGTGTGTATACCATGCCTAGATCCATGGCACTTCCAAATATTACATAAATCAAAAAATAAATGGGAAGCTATATGCCTTAAAATTACACAAAGATTTTTATTGATACAATATTAAAAGATTTAAAGGTAAAATCAGTCAATATGGGGACAACAATATGCAAAAAAAAAAAGCCAAAAAAAGGGTACACAAATTACAAGTGAATCATCACCTTTGAGAATGGAGCCATTACTAGACTTAGAATAATAATTATGTATTTGTAAATTTGCAGAGCAATTAAGCTTCCAATTTTTTTTTTTTTATATATCATACATAGTAAAGCAGTAAAAACATGACAAGCCCCATAACAATTCTTGTAACATCTTTATACATATCACATAATTAATCAACATATCAGTAATTGCCTCCACATGATTCAGCCACAAAAAATGAAAAAGTTTTCAATTGTTCAGGAGAAGGGGACATGATGGTGAAGAACAGGGATATGGAACCTTAAAGATGGAAGTGGAGCTAAACAAGTACTGTACCTTTAAGTGACCGTGGCACCCGAAGCGCGTTTCACGTTTAAGCTTTTTCCAAGGGAGTATATTGCCGGGGAAGTAGCGACCCTACAGAGCACAGTGTTTCATATGCCCTCTATAGTAGGAGGATGACGACATAATACATGTTTGTTGGGGGTCTTCAAGCTCTTTGCACTAGCTCCCCACCATGGAAGTCCTCAATGGAGCTCGCCTTTATGCCTCCATCCCTATGCTCTAGTAATGCATGTAGATAGGGGGCGTCAAGTTGGGACATCTTTAAACGGATCCATTTTTGGGTAGTTCTGCCATTTACGTGAACAAATTATAGCATGAAATCTAGTTGAAAATGCTATTATTCTCTGTTTTGTTCCTGTTGAGTTAGGGAGCGACATTGGAGTTGTAGTTTACTGCGGTCAGGAATGGCAGTATGGAGGCCTGTGTTTTCTTTTAGTACATAGAACAGTAGGTAATATAGATAAATAGTATATAAAAGATATATTTGCGCTAAAAATATCAGTATAAAAATATAAATAAATAAATATACATAACACCCTTAGAACAAAGTCTTAATAAGGTGCTTTAGTATACCTTGCTCCTAGTGCGCTGAATGTAGACGTGAATCTCCTAATGGTACGGGGTCCTGTGAGTGCTGTCCTTGAATGCCGCTCCTTGAATAGCCCGAGGTGGCTGATGAAAGAACTAAAACGCGAAGTCCCAATATGTCGGGGGGTCGCCGTCCCGGCCGGTAACAGGCGTACCTCCCCGCAGAAGACTGAGCAAACACGTGCCGTGCACAGGCACAAAAAAGCTCTACTAAAAACAGCAGAGCCGGCAAGGTGCAGAAAGGCTGCAGGACCTTGCGTGACGTCACTGTCACGTGATGAGTCACGTGACCGGCTACGGAACGCACACCAGACCAAAAACCAACGCGTTTCGGAATCGCTGATTCCTTCTTCAGGGATGGTAAGGTGTGCGATGTGTGCGTCCTATATAGAGCGTCAGGTCATGCATTGTTAACTCATTAATTGAAAGCAAAAAACTCCACTTCACTGTTGAGGCCATGTGGTACTAGAGTGTTCATCTGAAAAATGCATTTTGTTTCAGCCCTTGACATCTGATGGATAAAATTGCCACCACGTCCATCCCGTTTCACAATTTTTAGTCCCGTGACATTAATGTCCTTTATTGAACTCCCGTGATGTGTCATAAAATGCATGGAAAGGGGGTGTCCGGTGAACTTGTTGGTAATATTCCTCAAATGCTCCCCAATTCTAACATGCATCGCTCTAATGGTGCGGCCTATATACAGTTTTCCGCAAGGGCAGGTTATTCCATAAATGATTCCCTTAGTGGAACACGTGATGAAATCATGAATATCCATAGTGACTGATTTATTAGAGATGGATGTTTGTTTCTTTGTATTCAGTTTCTTACATGGTCCGCACTTTTTACAGGGGAAAAAGCCATTAAGACAATTTGACGATATAGAGTGGTACCTATTTGTCCACATGCCACTCGTGGGGGCTATCATGTTCCCCAAGTTGTTCGCCTTCCTATAAATAAATCTGGGACGTGCAGACAGGATAGATAAATAATAATAATAAAAGGATCCCTTTAAAGGGAACCTATCACCCCGTTTTTTTCGGTATGAGATAAAAATACTGTTAAATATGGCCTGAGCTGTGCATTACAATAGTGTAGTTTGTGGACCCCGATTCCCCACCTATGCTGCCGAAATACGTTACCAAAGTAGTCATTTTCGCCTGTCAATCAGGCTGGTCAGGTCGGATGGGCGTGGCTTCTTCCCCCAGATATTGCGTAGTTTTCCGTTGGTGGCGTAGTGGTGTGCGCATGTCCAACGTCCCCAATCCTGCACGGGGGGGTGAAAATAGCAGCGATGTCCGTTATTCCATTGGTGGTCGGTGGGCGCGGCCATCTTCCTTTGGCCGCGCGTGCGCAGAAGCGGCGCTCTGCTGGCCGCGGCTTCAGGAAAATGGCCGCCGCGATCTCCATCTGCGCACGCGCGGCATCCCGCGGCCATTTTCCTGAAGCCGCGGCCAGCAGAGCGCCGCTTCTGCGCACGCGCGGCCAAAGGAAGATGGCCGCGCCCACCGACCACCAATGGAATAACGGACATCGCTGCTATTTTCACCCCCCCGTGCAGGATTGGGGACGTTGGACATGCGCACACCACTACGCCACCAACGGAAAACTACGCAATATCTGGGGGAAGAAGCCACGCCCATCCGACCTGACCAGCCTGATTGACAGGCGAAAATGACTACTTTGGTAACGTATTTCGGCAGCATAGGTGGGGAATCGGGGTCCACAAACTACACTATTGTAATGCACAGCTCAGGCCCTATTTAACAGTATTTTTATCTCATACCGAAAAAAACGGGGTGATAGGTTCCCTTTAAATGCGCGTCTTATAACTATAAAATGAGGTAGAGGTTTTGTCTTTTTATTAAATTATTTTTTTTATTGATGTTGTAAACTGGATCCATAAAAAGCAATGACAGTTCTGATGATATCACAGGGCACGTAACATCATCAACATTCCATGACATCACAATTGGAATAGAATGTACAAATCCCTAAATCTGAATTGTTTTGTGTCTTTGGACCCTTTAGCTTGCAGGAGACTATAGCTGGAGGTGTTTGTGGTGAAGTTCAGAACTGCACCATTTACCCCTACAAAAAAAAAATAGGAGGCAACACCTTCGTGTGATGTGTTCATTGCTGTGATTGTCAAGGTGATGACTTTACAGAAAGACATTTCTATGAAAAGTTTCTTAGGCCTCATTCAGACATCCAGATTTGTTTGTTTTTTTTGCATAAAAAAAAAAAAATCGTACCATACTGGGTCCGACTTTCAACCAAGGCTACTTTCACACTAGCGTTTTTTGTAATCCGTCGCAATCCGTCGTTTTGGGAAAAAAACACATCCTGCAAATGTGCCCGCAGGATGCGTTTTTTTCCCATAGACTTGCGGATCGCAATCGTCGTGCACTGGATCCGTTGTGTTTTGTTGGACTGTCGTCATGAAAAAACGTTCAAGGGAACGTTTTTTCGTACGTCAGATCCACCATTTCCGTCCGCGCATGCATGGCTGGAACTCCGCCCCTCCTCCCCGGACTTTAGAATGGGCAGCGGATGCGTTGAAAAACTGCATCCGCTGCCCACGTTGTGCCAAATTTGTACAACGTCCGTCGGTACGTCGGGCCGACGCTTTGCGACGGCCCCGTACCGACGACGCAAATGTGAAAGAGGCCTAAGTCTCTATTCCTACCATCAATGTGTTCTCTTGTGCAAAAAAAAAACAACCAAAAAATGGTACTTATTTACTGGTAATTTGAATTTCCTGAAATCCATGACAGAACCTGACAGAGTGGGATCTGCCCCCATTTTTGTGCCAAGAGCACAAAATAAAAAGATAACTCCCACTCCCTCCTTCAATATGGTTTCCAAGAAGTCATGTAGGAGTCACCCAAATAATCATCATTGTTCTTGTTATTATTTATACATTCACTCAAGCTCATTCTTCATTGTGAGAAGAGAAGATTGAGAACCACCAACCATAAGCCAGAGGGAGGGACATAATATGGGTGCTGTCATTTTCAGAAAAATCAAATTACCGTTAAGTAATTACCATTTTTCTCCTCACCCATTCTAGCATCTGAGAGACTATGAACACGGAATCTTCAGATAGGGAGGGAGCACCCCTGTAAGATCCTACACCTGAAGAAAGGTCCCAAGAATATCCTAGTTCAACGGATAGTACTTAAAGGGAACCTGTACCAAGTTTTTCATATGGGAACTAAAACTAGCTTCTTAATTATTGCCTGTGCTGCATTCCATGAAGGTGTTATATAACCCGTTGACTGCCCCCAAAAAACATTTGAAACTCTCCTGCATTCTATGTTAATTCTGCTGGTCTGATAGGCGTCCTTCCCTCCTCTCAGCTTCTGATCGTCGTACTCCTGCTCCGATTGATGTGGATGAGACCTCCTGTGTCATTCACATAGCTGGGTGAAAATCTCGTGCCTGTGTACTTTGCTATGCCCTACTGCGAGCATAGTCTGGAACATAAGTGCGCACGTGGCCTACTACGGGCAGTGCCTAAAAGATAAGAACGCATCCTTATGTTTTAGGCTCTGCCCATAGTTGGTGCCGAGCAAAGTGCACAATGTCTCTGCATAGGCATAAGATTTTACCCGGCTATGTGGATGACTCAGGAGGTGTCATCCTTTACAATCAGAGCAGGAGGACGGCAATCAGAAGTCGGGAGGAGGAATAGACACCTCAGCAAGGACGCCTATCGGACTGAACTAGCAAAATTTACATAGAGTGAGCCAGAATTTCAAAAGATTTTTGAGTGGTATACAGGAGGTTATATAGTCGTGCTCAAAGGTTTACATACCCCGGAAGAATTTCTGCTTTCTTGGCCTTTTTTCAGAGAATATGAATGATAACACCTAAACTTTTTCTCCACTCATGGTTATTGGTTGTGTGAAGCCATTTATAGTCAAACTACTGTGTTTTCTCAAAACATCCACATAACTCAGATCAAAAGTTCACATACCCTAACGATTTTGGCCTAATAACATGCACAGAAGTTGACACAAACAGGTTTGAATGGCTACTAAAGGTAACATCCTCACTATTGACCTGTTTGCTTGTAATCAGTGTGTGTGCATAAAAGGTGAGTGAGGTTCTGGGATCCACACAGACTCTTGCATCTCTCATCTAGCCACTGACATTTCTTGATTGTGAGACATGGGGAAAGCAAAAGAATTGTCAACAGATCTATGGGAAAAGGCAGTTGAGCTGTATAAAACAGAAAAGGGATACAAAATGATATCCAAGGAATTGATAATGACAGTCAGCAGTGTTCCAACTGTGATTAACAAATGTCTGGCCCCGTGTCTGTTGTGTTGGGCCGCCCACCTCAGGTCTCGCCTTGTGTCTGGTGTGTTGAGCCATCTGCCTTGAGTCTGCCCCATGTCTGGTGTATTGGGCCATCCGCCTTGGGTCTGGCCCCAAGTATGGTGTGTTCGGCTATCCGCCTTGGGTCTGACGTCTTGTCTGGTGTGTTGGGCCGCCCGCCTTGGGTCTGGCCTCTTGTCTGGTGTTTTGGGCCACTCACCTCGAGTCTGGCCCCACGTTTGCTGTGCTAGGCCGCATGCTATGGGTCTGGCCCCGTGTCTGGTGTGTTGGGCAATCTGCCTTGGGTTTGGCCCCATGTCTGGTGTGTTCGGCCTCCCGCCTCGGGTCTGGCCCTGTGTCTGGTGTGTTGGTTTACCTGCCTTGGATCTGGCTCCATGTCTGGGTGTTCGGAAGCCCGCTTTGGGCCTGGCATCTTGTCTGTTGGGCCGCTCTCCTTGGGTCTCGCCGCGTGTCTGGTGTGTTGTGCCACCCATTTCGGGTCTGGCCCCGTGTCTGGTGTGTTGGGCTGCCCGCTTCGGGTCTGGCCCCGTGTCTGGTGTGTTGTGCCACCCACCTCGGGTTCTGGCCCCGTGTCTGGTGTGTTAGGCTGCCGGCTTAGGTCTGGCCCCTTGTGTGGTGTGTTGGGCCACTCGCCTCAGACCTGGCCCCGTGTCTGGGGTGTTGGGCCATCTGCCTTGGGTCTGACCCCTTGTCTGGTGTGTTGGGCCCCCCTGCTCTGGCCCCATATCTGGTGTGATGGACCTCCTGCCTCATGTCTGCCCTCTTGTCTGGTGTGTTGGGTCTCCCATCTTGGGTCTTGCCCATGTCTGGTGTGGTGGGCCATATCGCCTCAAGTATAGCCCCGTGTCTGTTGTGATAGGCCGCTCACCTCAGGTCTCGCTTTGTGTCTGATGTGTTGGGTGTGTTAGGCAGCCCACCTTAGGTCTGGCCCCTTGTGTGCCTGCCTTGGGTCTTGCTCCATGTCTGGTATGATCGGCCATCAGCCTTGGATCTGGCATCTTGTCTAGTGTGTTGGGCTATCCGCCCTCGGGTCTAGCCTCTTGTCTAGTGTGTTTGGCCACCCACCTCGGGTCTGGCCCCGTGTCTGGTGTTTATGGCCACCAGCCTCGTGTCTGACCCCATGTGTCTGGTGTGTTGTGTCATCTGCCTTGGGTCAGACCCCTTGTCTGATGTGTTGGGCCACCCGATTTGGGTCTTGGCCTGTGTCTGGTGTGTTGGTTCATCTGCCTCGGATCTGGCCCTTTGTCTGGTTTGTTGGGCCACCCGCCTCAAGTCTGGCCTCTTGTCTGGTGTGTTGGGTCGCCCTCCTTGGGTCTGGCCCCATGTCTGGTGTGTTGGGATGCCTGCCTTGGGTTTGGCCCCTTGTCTGGTGTGTTGGGCCTCCTGCTTCAAGTCTGGCCCGTGTCTGGTGTGTTGAGCCGCATGCCTCAGGTCTGGCTCCATTTCTGGACTGTTGGGCTGCCCACATCAGGTCTGGCCTTGTGTCTGGTGTGTTGGGTCACCCGCCTCGCGTTTGGCCCTTTGTCTGGTGTGTAGGGCCACCTGCCTCATGTCTGGCCCCGTGTCTGGTGTGTTTGACTGCCCGCCTCTGGTCTGGCCCCGTGTCTGGTGTCTTGGGCAGTCCGCCTCGGGTCTGGCCCCACGTCTGGGGACGTTCGGCAGTCCGCCTTGGGTCTGGCGTCTTGTCTAGTGTGTTAGGCCACCTGCCTCGGGTCTGGCCCCTTGTCTGGTGTGTTGGGCCACCTGCCTGGGGCCTGGCCCTGTGACTGGTGTGCTGGGCCACCCACCTCAGGTCTAGCCCCGTGTCTGGTGTGTTGGGTCATCTGCCTCGGGTCTGAACAATTGTCTGGTGTGTTGGGCTGCACCCTTCTGGTCTGGTGTGTTGGGCCACCCGCCTCGTGTTCTGGCACTGTGTCTGGTGTGTTTTAGCTCTGGCCCTGTGTCTGGGGTGTTGGGCTATCCGCCTCGGGTCTGGCCCCGTGTGTGGTGTGTTGGCCGCAGTCTTTGGGTCTGACATTTTATCTGGTGTGTTGGACCTCTCTCCTCGGGTCTGGCCCTGTGTCTCGTGTGGTGAACCGTACCGCCTCGAATATGGTCCAGTGTCTGTTGTGTTGGGTGGGCCGCTTGCCTGAGGTCTCACCTTGTGTCAGACCCCTTGTCTTGTGTGTTAGGCGGCCTGCCTCAGGTCTGGCCCCTTGTGTGGTATGGTGGACTGCCCGCCTTGGGTCATGCTCCATGTCTGGTGCGTTCAGCCGTCAGCCTTGGGTCTTGCGTTTTGTCTGCCGTCTTGGGCCACCCGCCTCGAGTCTGGCCTCTTGTCTGGAGTGGTGGATCGTACGCCTCGGGTCGGGCCCCATGTCTGGAATGTTGGGCCGCTTGCTTCGGGTCTGGCCTCATGTCTGGTGTGTTGGGACACCTGCCTTTTGTCTGGCCCCGTGGCGGATGTGTTGGGATGCCTGCCTTGGGTTTGGCCCCTTGTCTGGTGTGTTGGGCCTCCTGCCTCGGGACTGGCCCGTGTCTGGTGTGTTGAGCCGCATGCCTCACGTCTGGGTCCATTTCAGGTCTATTGGGCCGCCTGCCTCAGGACTGGCTGTGTGCCTGGGTGTTGGGCCACCCACCTTGCGTCTGGCCCTTTGTCTGGTGTGTTGGGCCACCTGCCTCATGTCTGGTGTGTTGGGCTGCCCATCTCGGGTCTGGCCCCCTGTCTGGTGTGGTGGGCCGCCTGCCTTGGGTTTGCTCCGTGTCTGGTGTGTTCTACCATCCGCCTTGGGTTTGGCATGACATGTTGTCTGGTGTGTTGGGCCGCCCGCCTCGGGTCTGGCATCTTGTCTGGTGTGTTGGGCTGCTTGCCTTGGTTCTGGCCCCGTGTCTGCTGTGTTGGGCAGTCCGCCTTGGGTTTGGCCCTATGTCTGGTGTGTTGGACTGTCTGCATTTGGTATGACCCCTTGTCTGGTGTACTGGGCCGCCCACCTTTGGTTTTGCCCTGTGTCTGGTATGTTGGGCCGCTCGCCTCAGGTCTGGCCCCGTATCTAGTGTGTTGGGTTGCCCATCTTGGGTCTGGCCCTGTGTCTGGTGTGTTAGACCACCCACCTCTGGTCTGGCCCCTTGTCTGGTGTGTTGGGCAGTCCGCCTCGGGTCTAGCCCCACATCTGGTGTGTTTGGCAGTCCGCCTTAAATCTGGCATCTTTTCTGGTGTGTTGGGCCACCTGCCTCGGGTCTGACCTCTTGTCTGGTGTGTTGGGCCACCTGCCTGGGGCCTGGCCCTGTGACTGGTGTGCTGGGCCAACCACCTCGAGTCTAGCCCCGTGTCTGGTGTGTTGAGTCGTCTGCCTTGGGTCTGGCCCTGTGTCTGGTATGTTGGGCCACTCGCCTCTGGTCTGCCTCTGTGTCTGGTGTGTTTGGAAGCCCGCTTTGGGCCTGACATCTTGTCTGGTGTGTTGGGCGACCCACCTCGGGTCTGGCCCCGTGTCTGGTGTGTTAGGCTGTCGGCTTAGGTCTGGCCCCTTGTGTGGTGTGTTGGGCCACTTGCCTTGGATCTGGCTCCGTGTCTGGGGTGTTGAGACATCTGCCTCGGGTCTTACCCCTTGTCTGGTGTGTTGGGCCCCCTGCTCTGGGTCTGGCCCCATATCTGGTGTGTTGGGCCTGCCGCCTCGGATCTGCCCTCTTGTCTGGCGTGTTGGGTCTCCCACCTTGGGTCTGGCCCTGTATCTAGTGTGTTGGGCCTCTCTCCTCGGGTCTGGCCCCCTGTCTGGTGTGTTGGGTTGCCCGCCTCGGGTCTGGCTCCATGTCTGGTGTGTTGGGCTGCCCGCCTTGTGTTTGGCTTCTTGTCTGGTGTGTTGGGCCTCACGCCTTGGGTCTGGCCCCGTGTCTGGTGTGATGGGCCGCCCGCCTTATGTCTTACCCCATGTCTGGTGTGTTGGGCAGCGTGCATCAGGTCTAGCCCCATGTCTGGTGTGTTGGGCTGTGTGCCTCGGGTCTGACATCTTGTATGGTGTGTTGTGCCACATGCCTTTGATCTGGCCCCATGATTGGTGTGTTGGGCCGCTCGACTCGGGTCTGGCCCTATATCTGGTGTGTTGGGCTGTCTGCATCAGGTCTGTGGCTGGTATGCTGGGCCTCCCGCATCGGGTCCGACCTCTTGTCTGGTGTGTTGGGCCTCCCGCTTAGTGTCTGGCACCATGACTGATGTGTTGGGCTGTCCACCTCGAGTCTAGCACCATGTCTGGTGTGTTGGGTCGCCCGCCTCAGGTCTGGCCCGTGTCTGGTGTGCTGGGCCTCCTGCATCTGGTCTTGCCCCTTTTCTGGTGTGGTGGGCTGCCTGCCTCGAGTCTGGCCCCGTGTTTGTTGTGTTGGGTTGCCCGCCTCAGGTCTCCCCTTGAGTCTGATGTGTTGGGCTTTCTGCCTCAGGTTTGAATCATTGTCTGTTTGGTCGGCCGTCCGCATTGGGTCTGGCGTCTTGCCTAATGTGTTGTGCCGCTCACCTCATGTCTAGCCTCTTGTTTGGTGTGTTGGTCCGCCCGCCTTGGGTCCGGCCACATGTCTAATTTGTTAGTCCGCCTGCCTTGGCTCTGGCCCCGTATCTGGTGTGTTGGGCCACCTGCCTCAGGTCTCACCCTGTGTCTGGTGTGTTGGGCAGCCCGCCTCGGGTCTGGCCCCTTGTTTGGTGTGTTCAGCAGTCTGCCTTGGGTCTGGCATCCTGTCTGGTGTGTTAGGCTGACCAGCTCAGGTCTTGCCTCCTGTCTGGAGTGTTAGGCTGCCCACCTCGTGTCGGGTCCCATGTATGGTGTGTTGGGCCACCCTCCTTGGATCTGACCTGTGTCTGGTATGATAGGCCGTACCGCCT
This sequence comes from Ranitomeya variabilis, assembly GCF_051348905.1. Lineage (NCBI taxonomy): Eukaryota > Metazoa > Chordata > Amphibia > Anura > Dendrobatidae > Ranitomeya > Ranitomeya variabilis. The sequence continues at coordinate 545,336,593 of NC_135235.1, read as the reverse complement.
TTGGTCTGGCCCCGTGTCTGTTGTGTTGGGCCGCTCACCTCAGGTCTCGCCTTGTCTCTGGTGTGTTGGGCCACCCGCCTTACATCTTATCCCTTGTCCAGTGTGTTGGGTGGCGTGCGTCAGGTCTGGCCCCTTGTGTGGTGGGCCACCTGCCTTGGGTTTGCCCAGTGTCTGGTGTGTTCTACCATCCGCCTTGAGTTTGGCGTCTTGTCTGGTGTGTTGGGCTGCCCGCCTCGGGTCTGGCATCTTGTCTGGTGTGTTGGGCTGCTTGCCTCGGGTCTGGCCCTGTGTCTGGTGTGTTGGGCCATCGGCCTTGGGTTTGGCCCCATGTCTGGTGTGTTGGGCTGTCTGTATCTGCTCTGACTCCTTGTCTGGTGTATTGGGCCCCCCACCTTTGGCTTTGCCCTGTGTCTGGTATGTTGGGCCGCTCGCCTCAGGTCTGGCCCCATGTCTGGTGTGTTGGTCTGTCTGCATCAGTTCTGTTGCTGGTATGCTGGGCCACCCGCCTCGGATCCGAACTCTTGTCTGGTGTGTTGGAACACCCGCTTTGTGTCTGACACCATGTCCAATGTGTTGGGCCGCCCACCTCATGTCAAGCACCATGCCTGATGTGTAGGGCCGCCCACCTCAAGTCCGGGACTTATGTCTGGTGTGCTGGGCCTCCTGCATCGGGTCTGGCCCCATTTCTGGTGTGGTGGGCTGCCTACCTCGAGTCTGGCCCCGTATTTGTTGTGTTGGGTTGCTCGCCTCAGGTCTCGCCTTGAGTCTGGTGTGTTGGGCTGTCTGTCTTGGGTCTGACTCATTGTCTGGATGGTCAGCCGTCCGCCTTGGGTCTGGCGTCTTGCCTAATGTGTTGTGCCGCTCACCTCATGTCTAGCCTCTTGTTTGGTGTGTTGGGTCGCCCGCCTCAGATCTGGCCCCGTGTCTGGTGTGCTGGGCCTCCTGCATCTGGTCTTGCCCTGTTTCTGGTGTGGTGGGCCGCTTGCTTGAAGTCTCGCCTTGTGTCAGACCCCTTGTCTTGTGTGTTAGGCGGCCTGCCTCAGGTCTGGCCCCTTGTGTGGTATGGTGGACTGCCCGCTTTTGGTCTTGCTCTGTGTCTGGTGCGTTCAGCCGTCAGCCTTGGGTCTTGCATTTTGTCTGGCGTCTTGGGACACCCGCTTCGAGTCTGGCCTCTTGTCTGGAGTGGTGGGCCGCACGTCTCAGGTCGGGCCCTGTGTCTGGAATGTTGGGCCGCTTGCTTCGGGTCTGGCCTCATGTCTGGTGTGTTGGGTCACCTGCCTTTTGTCTGGCCCCATGTCTGATGTGTTGGGATGCCTGCCTTGGGTTTGGCCCTTTGTCTGGTGCGTTGGGCCTCCTGCCTCGGGTCTGGCCAACGTCTGGTGTGTTGAGCCGCATGCCTCAGGTCTGGCCCTGTGTCTGGGTGTTGGGCCACCCACCTCGCGTTTGACCCTTTGTCTATTGTGTTGGGCCACCTGCCTCATGTCTGGTGTGTTGGGTTGCCCATCTCGGATCTGGCCCCCGGTGTGGTGGGCCGCCTGCCTTGGGTTTGCCCTGTGTCTGGTGTGTTCTACCGTCCGCCTTAGGTTTGGCATGGCATGTTGTCTGGTATGTTGGGCCGCCTGCCTCGGGTCTGGCATCTTGTCTGGTGTGTTGGGTTGCTTGCCTCGGTTCTGGCCCCGTGTCTGCTGTGTTGGGCCGTCCGCCTTGGGTTTGGCCCTATGTCTGGTGTGTTGGACTGTCTGCATTTGGTATGGTGTATTGGGCCGCCCACCTTTGGTTTTGCCCTGTGTCTGGTATGTTGGGCCGCTCGCCTCAGGTTTGGCCCCGTATCTGGTGTGTTGGGATGCCCATCTCGGGTCTGGCCCCGTGTCTGGTGTGTTAGACCGCCCGCCTCTGGTCTGGCCCCCGTCTGGTGTGTTGGGCAGTCCGCCTCGAGTTTGGCCCCACGTCTGGTGCGTTCGGCAGTCCGCTTTGGGTCTGGCATCTTGTCTGGTGTGTTGGTGCCACCTGCCTCGGGTCTGGCCTCTTGTCTGGTGTGTTGGGCCGCCTGCCTGGGGCCTGGCCCTGTGACTGGTGTGCTGGGCCACCCACCTAGAGTCTAGCCCCGTGTCTGGTGTATTGGGTCGTCTGCCTGGGGTCTGAACCCTTGTCTGGTGTGTTGGGCTGCCCCCTTCTGGTCTGCGGTGTTGGTCCACCTGCCTCGGGTCTTGCCCTGTGTCTGATATGTTGGGCCACTCGCCTCTGGTCTGCCTCCATGTCTGTTGCGTTCGGAAGCCTGCTTTTGGCCTGGCATCTTGTCTAGTGTGTTGGGCCACCCACCTCGGGTCTGGCCCCGTGTCTGGTGTGTTAGGCTGTCGGCTTAGGTCTGGCCCTGTGTCTGGGTGTTGGGCCACCCACCTCGCGTCTGGCCCTTTGTCTATTGTGTTGGGCCACCTGCCCCATGTCTGGTGTGTTGGGTTGCCCATCTCGGGTCTGGCCCCCGGTTTGGTGGGCCGCCTGCCTTGGGTTTGCCCCGTGTCTGGTGTGTTCTACCATCCGCCTTGGGTTTGGCATGGCATGTTGTCTGGTGTGTTGGGCCGCCCGCCTCGGGTCTGGCATCTTGTCTGGTGTGTTGGGCTACTTGCCTCGGTTCTGGCCCCGTGTCTGCTGTGTTGGGCCATCTGCATTTGGTATGACCCCTTGTCTGGTGTATTGGGCCGCCCACCTTTGGTTTTGCCCTGTGTCTGGTATGTTGGGCCGCTCGCCTCAGGTCTGGCCCCGTATCTGGTGTGTTGGGTTGCCCATCTCGGGTCTGGCCCCGTGTCTGGTGTGTTAGACCGCCCGCCTCTGGTCTGACCCCTTGTCTAGTGTGTTGGGCAGTCCGCCTCGAGTCTGGCCCCACGTCTGGTGCGTTCGGCAGTCCGCCTTGGGTCTGACATCTTGTCTGGTGTGCTGGGCCACCTGCCTCGGGTTTGGCCTCTTGTCCGGTGTGTTGGGCCGCCTACCTGGGGCCTGGCCCTGTGACTGGTGTGCTGGGCCACCCATCTCGAGTCTATCCCCGTGTCTAGTGTGTTGGGTCGTCTGCCTTGGGTCTGAACCCTTGTCTGGTGTGTTGGGCTGCCCCATTCTGGTCTGCGGTGTTGGTCCACCCGCCTTGGGTCTGGCCCTGTGTCTGGTATGTTGGGCCACTCGGAAGCCCGCTTTGGGCCTGGTATCTTGTCTGGTGTGTTAGGCCACCCACCTAGGGTCTGGCCCTGTGTCTGGTGTGTTAGGCTGTCGGCTTAGGTCTGGCCCCTTGTGTGGTGTGTTGGGCCACTTGCCTTGGATCTGGCCCCGTGTCTGGGGTGTTGAGCCATCTGCCTCGGGTCTGACCCTTTGTCTGGTTTGTTGGGCCCCCTGCTCTGGGTCTGGCCCCATATCTGGTGTGTTGGGCCTGCCGCCTCGGGTCTGCCCTCTTGTCTGGTGTGTTGGGTCTCCCACCTTGGGTCTGGCCCCTTGTCTAGTGTGTTGGGCCTCTCTCCTCGGGTCTGGCCCCCTGTCTGGTGTGTTGGGTTGCCCGCCTCGGGTCTGGCTCCATGTCTGGTGTGTTGGGCCGCCCGCCTTGTGTTTGGCTTCTTGTCTGGTGTGTTGGGCCTCTCGCCTTGGGTCTGGCCCTGTGTCTGGTGTGATGGGCCCCTCACCTCAGGTCTCGTCTTGTGTCTGGTGTGTTGGGCCCCCGCCTTATGTCTTACCCCATGTCTGGTGTGTTGGGCAGCGTGCATCAGGTCTGGCCCCGTGTCTGGTGTGTTGGGTAGTGTGCCTCAGGTCTGGTTCTTGTGTGGTGGGCACCCGCCTTGGGTCTTGCCCTATGGTGTGTTCGTCCGTCTGCCTCGGGTCTGACATCTTGTATGGTGTGTTGTGCCCTCTGCCTTGGATCTGGCCCCGTGTTTGGTCTGGCTCCATGTCTGCTATGTTGGGCTGTCCGTCTTGGGTCTGGCCCTATATCTGGTGTGTTGGGCTGTCTGCATCAGGTCTGTGGCGGGTATGCTGGACCGCCCGCCTCCGGTCCAACCTCTTGTCTGGTGTGTCGGGCCTCCCGCTTTGTGTCTGGCACCATGTCTGATGTGTTGGGCCACCCCCCTCGAGTCTAGCTCCATGTCTGGTGTGTTGGGTCGCCCGCCTTATGTCTTATCTGTGTCTGGTGTGTTGGGTGGAGTGCGTCAGGTCTGGCCCCTTGGTGTTGGGTTTGTCCCTATGTCTGGTGTGTTGGGCTGTCTGCATCGGGTCTGACCCCTTGTCTGGTGTATTGGGCCACCCACCTTTGGTTTTGGCCTTTGTCTGGTATGTTGAGCCGCTCGTCTCGGGTCTGACCCCTTGTCTGGTGTACTGGGCCACAATCCTTGGGTTTGACCCCTTGTCTACTGTGGTGGGCCTCTCGCCTCGTGTCTAGCCTCCTGTCTGGTGTATTGGGCCTCCCTCCTTGGGTCTGGACCCATGTCTGCTGTAGTGGGCTCTACCGCCTTGGGTCTGGCTCCGTGTCTGGTGCATTGGGTATGTTAGGCTGCCCACCTTAGGTCTAGCCCCTTGTGTGGTGTGGTGGGCTGCCTGCCTTGGGTTTGACCCCTTGTCTGGTGTGTTGGGTCTCCCACCTTGGGTCTGGACCTTAGTCTGGTGTGTTGAGCTGCCAGCCTCGGGTCTAGCCCCGTGTCTGGTGTGTTGTGCTGCCTGCTTCAGGTCTGGCCCCGTGTCTGGTGTGTTGAGTGGTGTGCCTCAGGTCTTGCCCCCTTGTACGGTGGGCACCCACCTTGGGTCTTGCCCTTTGTCTGGTGTGTTCGTCCATCCGCCTCAGGTCTGGCTCCATATCTGCTATGTTGGGCTTCCCGTCTTGGGTCTGGCCCTATATCTGGTGTGTTGGGCTGTCTGCCTGAGGTCTGTGGCGGGTATGCTGGGCTGCCCACTTCGGGTCTGACCTCTTGTCTGGTGTGTTGGGCCACCCGTTTTGTGTCTGGCACCATGTCTGATGTATTGGGCTGCCCACCTCGAGTCTAGCAGCATGTCTGGTGTGTTGTGTCACCCGCCTCAGATCTGTCCCCGTGGTGGTGGGCCTCCCGCATCGGGTCTGACACCGTTTCTGGTGTGGTGGGCTGCCTGCCTCGAGTCTGGCCCCATGTTTGTTGTATTGGGTTGGGCGCCTCACGTCTCGCCTTGAGTCTGGTGTGTTGGGCTGCCTCGGGTTTGACTCATTGTCTGTTTGGTCGGCGGTCCTCATTGGGTCTGGTGTCTTGTCAAACGTGTTAGGCCGCTCGCCTCATGTTTGGCCTCTTGTCTGATGTGTTGGTCCACCCTCCGCGGGCCTGTCCACATGTCTAGTGTGTTAGGCCTCCTGTTTTGGGTCTGGCCCCGTGTCTGGTGTGTTGGACCACCCGCCTCGGGTCTCACCCCGTTTCTGGTGTGTTGGGCAGCCCGCCTCGGGTCTGGCCCCTTGTTTGGTGTGTTCAGCAGTCGCCTTGGGTCTGGCATCCTGTCTGGTGTGTTAGGCCGCTCAGCTCGGGTCTTGCCTCTTGTCTGGTGTGTTAGGCTACCCACCTCGTGTCGTGTCCCATGTAATGTGTGTTGGGCCGCCCGCCTCAGGTCTGACCCGTGTCTGGTGTGTTGGGCTGCCTGTCTTGTGTCTGGCCTCATGCCTGATGTCTTGGGCCACCTGATTTGGGTCTGGACCTCTGTCTGGTGTGTTTGGCCATCTGCCTTGGGTTTGCCCCTGTGTCTGTTGTGTTCGGCAGTCCTCCTTGGTTCTGGCATCTTGTCTGGTGTGTTGGGCGACCCATGTCTAGTCTGGTTGTTTGACTGGTTTGTTGGGTCGCTGCCTAGGGTCTAGCCCCTCGTCAGGTGTGCTGAACCTCCCGCCTCGGGTTTGGCCCTGTGTCTGGTGTGTTGGGTCACCGGCTTCGGGTCTGACCCTGTTTTTGGTATGTTGGGACACCTGCCTTGGGTCTGGTCACTTGTCTGGTGTGTTGGGACACCTGTCTTGGGTTCAGCCCCTTGTCTGGTGTGTTTGGTCTCCCTCCTTGGGTCTGGCCCTTTGTCAGGTGTGTTGAGCTGCCAGCCTCAAGTCTGGTGTGGTAGGCTACCCTGTCTGGTGTGTCTGGCCGTCAGCTTTGGGTACGGTGTCTTGTCTGGTGTGTTGTCTGGTCTGGTTGCCTCGGGCTGGCCCCGTGTTTGTTGTGTTGGGTTGCCCGATTCAGGTCTCGCCTCGTGTCTGTTTTGAACTGTCTGCCTTGGGTCTAACCCATTGTCTGGTTTATTAGGCCACCCTCCTTGGGTCTGGCCCCGTGTCTGGTGTGGTGGACTGCCCTGTCTGGTGTGTTCGGCCATCAGCTTAGGGTCTGGCGTCTTGTCTTGTGTGTTGGGCCGCCTGCCTTGGGTCTTGCCTCTTGTCTGGTGTGTTAGGCTGCTGGCCTCGAGTCTGTCCTTGTGTCCGGTGTGCAGGTTGGGCCGCCCGCGTAGGGTCTGGCCTTTTTTCTGGGGTGTTGGGCCATCTGCTTCGGGTCTATCCCCATGTCTGGTGTGTTGGGCTGCTGGCCTCGAGTCTGTCCTTGTGTCCGGTGTGCTGGGTCATCTACTCGGGTCTGACCACTTGTCTGGTGTGTTGGGCCACCTGTCTTGTGTCTGGCCTCATGTCTGATATATTGGGCCACCCGCCTCGGGTCTGGCCTTTTGTCTGGTGTGTTGGGCTGCCCACCTCGGTTATGCCCCCATGACTGGTGTGTTGGGCCTACCGCATCGGGTCTCACCCCGTGTCTGGTGTGCTGGGCCGCCTTCCTCAGATCTGGTTTTGTGTCTGCTGTGTTGGGCCACCCGCTTCGGCTTTGGCCTCATGTCTGGTGTCTTGGGCCGCCCGCCCATCTTGGGTCCGGCTCTATGTCTGGTGTGTTGGGCCGCCCTCCTCGTGTTTGGCCTCCTGTCTGGTGTGTTGAACCTTTCGCCTCGGGTCTTACACATGTCTGGTGTGTTGGGCTGCCTGCCTTGTGTCTGGCCTCGTGCCTGATGTCTTGGGCCACCCGCTTTGGGACTGGACCTGTGTCTCGTGGGTTTGGCCGTCCGACTCGGGTCTGGCCCCATGTGTAGTGTGTTGGGCCGCCCTCATTAGGTCCGGCCTCGTGTCTGGTGTGTTGGGCCTCCAGCCTCTGGTCTGGCCCCGTGTCTGGTTTGTTGGGCCTCCCGCATCGGGTCTCGCTCCATGTCTGGTGTGTTGGGCCACCTGCCTCGGGTCTGGTTTTGTGTCTGCTGTGTTGGGCCCCTGGCTTCGGGTTTGGCCTCATGTCTGGTGTGTTGGTCCGCCCGCCTCGAGTCAGGCTCCGTGTCTGGTGTGTTGGGCTGCCCTCCTCGTGTTTGGCCTGTTGTCTGGTGTGTTGGACCTCTCGCCTTGGGTCTGGCCCCGTGTCTGGTGTGTTGGGCCTCCCGCATTGGGTCTGGCCCTGTGTCTGGTCTGTTGGGCCACTTGCCTCGGGTCTGGCTCCATGTCTGCCGTGTTGGGCCACCCGCTTTGGGTCTGGCCCCATATCTGGTGTGTTGGGCCACCCATCTCGGCTCTGGCTCCATGTCTGCTGTGTTAGGCTGCCCACCTTAGGTCTAGCCCCTTGTTTGGTATGGTGGGCTGCCTTCCTTGGGTTTGAGCCCTTGTCTGGTGTGTTGAGTCTCCCACCTAGGGTCTGGCCCTTTGTCTGGTGTGTTGAGCTGCCAGCTTCAGGTCTGGTCCCATGTCTGGTGTGTTGGGTGGTGTGCCTGAGGTCTGGCCCTTTGTGTGGTGGGCTGACCACCTTGGGTCTTATGTCTGGTGTGTTCGTCTGTCCGCCTCAGGTCTGACATCTTGTCAGGTGTGATGTGCCACCCGCCTTGGATCTGGCCCCGTGTTTGGTGAGTTGGGCTGCTCGCCTTGGGTATGGCCCCATGTCTTGTATGTTGGGCTGCCCATCTTGGGTCTCGCACTATATCTGGTGTGTTGGGCTGTCTACATCAGGTCTGTGGCTGGTATGCTGGGCTGCCTGCCTGGGGTTCGACCTCTCGTTTGGTGTGTTGGGCCACCCGCTTCATGTCTGGCACCATGTCTGATGTATTGGACCGCCCACCTCGAGTCTAGCACCATGTCTGGTGTGTTGGGTCACCCCCCCTCAGGTCTGGCCCCATGTCTGGTATGCTGGGCCTCCCGCATTGGTGTGGTGGCCTGCCTGCCTCGAGTCTAGCCCCGTGTTTATTGGGCTGGGTTGCCCGCTTCAGGTCTCACCATGTGTATGGTGTGTTTTGAACTGTCTGCCTCGAGTCTGACCCATTGTCTGGTTTATTCGGCCACCCGCCTTGGGTCTGGCCCCTTGTCTGATGTGTTCTCCAGTCCGGCTTGGATCAGGCTTCTTGTCTGGTGTGTTGGGCCGCCCGCCTTGGGTCTTGCCTCTTGTCTGTAGTGTTAGGCCGCCAACCTCTTGTTGGGTCGCCTGCCTCTGGTCTGCCCTTTTTTATGGTGTGTTGGGCCACTGGCCTCGAGTCTGTCCCCGTGTCTGGTGTGTTGGGTCATCTGCCTCGGGTCTGACCACTTGTCTGGTGTGTTGGGCCACCTGTCTTGTGTCTGGCCCCGTATCTGACATATTGGGCCGGCCGCCCGCCCGCCTCGGGTCTGGCCCCGTGTCTGGAGTGTTGGGCTGCCTGCCTCGGGTCTCGCCCCGTGTCTGGTGTGTTGGGCCGCCCGCCTCGGGTCTCGCCCCTTGTCTGGTGTGTTGGGCCTCCCGCATTGGGTCTCACTCCATGTCTGGTGTGTTGGGCCGCTCGCCTCGGGTCTGGTTTTGTGTCTGCTGTGTTGGGCCACCCGCTTCGGGTTTGGCCTCAAGTCTGGTGTGTTGGGCCACCCGCGTCGGGTCTGGCTCAATGTCTGGTGTGTAGGACTGCCCTCCTCATGTCTGGCCTCTTGTCTGGTGTGTTGGACCTCTCGCCTTGGGTCTGGCCCCGTGTCTGGTGTGTTGGGCCCCCTGCATCGGGTCTGGCCCTGTGTCTGGTATGTTGGGCCACTTGCCTTGGTTCTCGCAAAGTGTCTGCTGCGTTGGGCCATCCACTTCGCATCTGGCCCCATCTTTGGTGTGTTGGGCCGGCTGCCTCGGCTCTGGCTCCATGTCTGGTGTTTTAGGCCACCCACCTTAGGTTTAGCCCCTTGTGTGGTATGGTGGGCTGCCCGCCTTGGGTTTGACCCCTTGTCTGGTGTGTTGACCTGCCAGCCTCGGGTCTGTTGGGTGGTGTGCCTGAGGTCTGGCCCCTTGTGTGGTGGGCCGCCCGCTTTGGGTTTTGAAATATGTCTGGTTTGTTCGTATGTTCGCCTTGAGTCTGATATCTTGTCTGGTGTGTTGTGCCACCCGCCTTGGACCTGGCCCCGTGCTTAGTATGTTGGGCCGCTCGCCTCGGGTCTGGCCCCATGTCTGTTATGTTGGGCTGCCCGCCTTGGGTCTGGCCCTATATCTGGTATGTTGGGCTGTCTGCATCAGGTCTGTGGCTGGTATGCTGGGCCGCCCGCCTCGGGTCCGACCTCTTGTTTGGTGTTTATGGATGCCTGCTTCGTATCTGGCACCATGTCTGGTGTGTTGGGCCACCCACCTCGAGTCCAGCACCATGTCTGGTGTGTTGCATCACCTGCCTCAGGTCTCTCCTTGAGTCTGGTGCGTTGGGCTGTCTGCCTCGGGTCTGACTCATTGTCTGGTTTGGTCGGCCATCCGCCTTGGGTCTGGAGTCTTGTCTGGTGTGTTGGGCTGCCCGCCTCGAGTCTGGCATCTTATCTGGTGTGTTGGGATGCTTGCCTCGGGTTTGGCCCCATGTCTGGCGTGTTGGGCTGCAAACTTCGGGTTTGTCCCTATGTCTGGAGTGTTGGGCTGTCTTCATCTGGTCTGACCACTTGTCTGGTGTATTGGGCCGCCCACCTTTGGTTTTGTCCTGTGTCTGGTATGTTAGGCCGCTCACCTCAGGTGTGGCCCCGTGTCTGGTGTGTTGGGCTGTCTGCCTCAGGTCCATGGCTGGTATGCTGGGTCGCCCGCCTAGGTTCCGACCTCTTGTCTGGTGTATTGGGCCACCCACTTTGTGTCTGGCACCATGTCTGATGTGTTGGGCCACCCACCACGAGTCTAGCACGTCTGGTGTGTTGGGTCACCTCAGGTCTGGCCCCGTGTCTGGTGTGCTTGGCCTCCCACATCGGGTCTGGCCCCATTTCTGGTGTGGTGGGCTGCCTGCCTTGAGTCTGGCCCTGTGTTTGTTGTGTTGGGTTGCCCGGCTCAGGTCTCGCCTTGAGTCTGGTGTGTTGGGCTGTCTGCCAGGTGTCTGACTCATTGTCTGGTTTAGTCGGCCGTCCGCCTTGGGTCTGGCGTCTTGACTGGTGTGTTGGACTGCCCGCCTCGGGTCTGGCCCCATGTCTTGTGTGCTGGGCTGCCTGCCTTGGGTTTGTCCCTATGTCTGGTGCATTGGGCTGTCTGCATCAGGTCTGACCCCTTGTCTGGTGTATTGGGCCACCCACCTTTGGTTTTGCCCTTTGTCTGGTATGTTGAGCCGCTCACCTCGGGTCTGACCCTTTGTCTAGTGTGTTGTCTGGAGTGGTGAGCCGCTCGACTCGTGTCTAGCCTCTTGTCTGGTGTGTTGGGCCTCCCTCCTTGGGTTTGGACCCGTGTCTGTTGTGATGGGCTGTACCGCCTTGGGTCTGGCGCCATGTCTGGTGTGTTGGGTGTGTTAGGCCGCCCACGTTAGGTCTAGCCCCTTGTGTGGTGTGGTAGGCTGCCTGCCTTGGGATTGACCCCTTGTCTGTTGTGTTGGGTCTCCCACCTCGGGTCTGGCCCTGTGTCTGGTGTGTTTGGTGGTGTGCCTCAGGTCTGGCCCCTTGTGCGGTGGGCTACCCGCCTTGGGTCTTGCCCTATGTCTGCTGTGTTCGTTCATTCGCCTCGGGTCTGTCATCTTGTCTGGTGTGTTGTGCCACCCGCCTTGGATCTGGCCCCATGTTTGGTGTGTTGGGTCGCTCTCCTCGGGTCTGGCCCCATGTCTGCTATGTTGGGCTCCCCGTCTTGGGTCTGGCCCTATATCTGGTGTGTTGGGCTGTCTGCATCAGGTCTGTGGCAGGCATGCTGGGCCGCCAGCCTCGGGTCCGACCTCTTGTCTGGTGTGTTGGGCCGCCCGTTTCGTGTCTGGCACCATGTCTGATGTGTTGGGCCGCCCACCTCGAGTCTAGCTCCATGTCTGGTGTGTTGGGTCGCCCGCCTCTGGTCTGCCTCAGTGTCTGGTGGACTGTGCCTCCCACATCGGGTCTGGCACTGTTTCTGGTGTGGTGGGCTGTCTGCCTCGAGTCTGGCCGAGTATTTGTTGTGTTGGGCTGCCTACCTGAGGTGTCACCTTGAGTCTGGTATGTTGGGCTGTCTGCCTCGGGTTTGACTCATTGCCGGGTTTGTTCGGCCATCCGCCTCGGGTCTGGCCACATGTCTAGTGTGTTAGTCCGCCTGCCTTGGGACTGGCCCCGTGTCTGGTGTATTGGGCCGCCCGCCTCAGGTATCACCCCGTGTCTGGTGTGTTGAGCAGCCCGTCTTGGGTCTGGCCTCTTGTTTGGTGTGTTCAGCAGTCCACCTTGGGTCTTGCCTCCTTTGTGGTGTGATAGGCGCCCACCTCTTGTCGGGTCCCGTGTAAGGTGTGTTGGGCCGCCCGCCTTGGTTCTGACCCGTGTCTGGTGTGTTGAGCTGCCTGTCTTGTGACTGGCCTCGTTCCTGATGTCTTGGGCCACCCGCTTTGGGTTTGGACCTGTGTCTGTTGTGTTTGGCAGTCGGCCTTGGGTCTGGCATCTTTTCTGGTGTGTTGGGCCACCCTCGTCAGGTCTGGTCGTTTGACTGGTTTGTTGGGTCACTGCCTCAGGTCTAGCCCCTTGTCTGGTGTGTTGGGCCTCCCGCCTCGGGTCTGGCCCCATGTCTAGTGTGTTGGGTCACAGACTTCGGGTCTGGCTGCTCGTTTCCAGTTTGTTGGGACACCAGCCTTAGGTCTGGTCACTTGTCTGGTGTGTTGGGATGCCTACCTTGGGTTTGGCCCCTTGTCTGGTGTGTTCGGCAGTCTGCTTTGGGTATGGGGTGTTTTCTGGTGTTTTGGGCCGCCCGCCTTAGGTCTGACTCTATGTCTGGTGTGTTGGGCCGCCCTCCTCTTGTCTGAACCCGTGTCTGGTGTGGTGAGCCCAACCTCCTTGGGTCAGGCCCCGTGTCTGGTGTGTTTGGCAGTCTGCTTTGGGTATGGGGTCTTTTCTGGTGTATTGGTCTGCCCGATTCGGGTCTGGCCTCTTATCTGGTGTGTCGGGTGCGGTGTGCCTCAGGTCTTGCCGCTTGTGTGGTGGGCCGCCCGCCTTGGGTTTGCCCCATGTCTGGTGTGTTCGGCCATCTGCCTTGGGTTTGGCATCTTGTCTGGTGTGTTGATCGCCTCGGGTCTGTCCCTATGTCTGGTGTGTTGGGCCGCCCGCCTTGGGTTTGGCCCTATGTCTGGTGTGTTGGGCTGTCTGCACCGAGTCTGGCTCCATGTCTCACGTGGTCGGCCGTAGCGCCTCGAGTATGGCCATGTGTCTGTTGTGTTGGTCTGCTCGCATCAGGTCTCGCTATGTGTCTGGGGTGTTGGGCCTCCCGACCTTGGGACTGGCACCGTGTCTGGTGCATTGGGCCGTTCATCTCGGGTCTGGTCTGTTTCTGGTGTCTTTCGCAGTCCGCTTTGGGGCTGGCATCTTTTCAGGTGTATTAGTCCGCCAACTTCGGGTCTGCCCTCTTTTCTGGTGTGTTGGGCCTTCCCCGTCGGGTCTGACCCCGTGTCTAGTGTGTTGGGCCACAGACATGGTGCCAGACCTGAGGGTCTGGTCTTGTTTCTGGTGTGTCGGGCAGCCCGCCTTGGGTCCGGCCCCATGTCTGATGTGGTGTGCCGCCTGCCTCAGGTCTGGCCCCGTGTCTGGTGTGTTAGGCTGTCTGCCTGAGGTCTGAACCCTTGTGTGGTGTGTTGGGCCGCCCGTCCTGAGTTTGGCCTCATGAATGATGTGGCAGGGTGCCCTAAACAGGTCTGGCCCCGTGTCTTGTGTGTTCGGCAGTTCGCCTTGGTTCTAGCCTCTTGTCTGGTGTGTTGGGCCGCCCGCCCTCAGGTCTGGCCCTGTTTCTGGTGTGTTGGTCCAGCCGCCTCGTGGCTGATGTCGATTCTGGTGTGTTCAGCCGCCCACTACGTGTCTGGCCACGTGTCTGATGTTTTGGGCCACCAGCCTCGGGTCTGGCCCACATCTTTTGTCTTGGACCGCCTGCCTCGGGTTTTGCTCTGTTTGTGGTGTGTTCGGCTGTCTGTCTTGCGTCTGGCATCTTGTCTGGTGTGTTGGACTGCCTGCCTTGGGTCTGGCCTCTTATTTGGTGTGTTGATATGCCCGACTCGAGTCTGGCCCCGTGTCCAGTGTGGTACGCCACCCATCTAGGGTCTAGCCCAGGTGTCTGGTGTGTTGGGCCGCCCTCCTTGGGTCTGTCCCCTTCTCTGGTGTGTTGGGCTGCTCGCTTCGAATCTGGCCCCTTGTCTGTTGTGTTGGGCCGTCTACCTTGGGTCTCACCCCGTGTCTGGTATTGGTCCCTCCGCCTTGGGTCTGGCCCCTTGTCTGGTGTTTTGGGCCTTCTGACTCAGTTCTGGCCTCTTGTGTGGTGTGTTGGGCCACCAGTCTCGGGACTGGCCTCGTGTCTGGTGTATTGGGTTGCGCACCTCGGGTCTGATGTCTTGTCTGGTGTGTTGGGCTGATGGCCTCGGGTCTTGCCTCTTGTCTTATGAGTTGGGCCTCCTACCTCCTGTCTGGCCTGTGTCTGGTGTGTTGGGCCACTCATTTTGTGTCTGGCCCTGTGTCTAGTGTGTTGGGGCACTCGCCTTGGATTCGGCCCCGTGTCTGGTGTGTTGGGTTGTCTTCCTCGGGTCTGACCCCTTGTCTGATGTATTGGGCCTCCCGTTTTGGGTCTGGCCCCGTGTCTGGTGTATTGGGCCGTCTTCCTTGGGTCTAACAACTTCTCTGGTGTGTTGGGCCACCCACTTATGGTCTCGCCCCGTGTCTGATGTGTTGGGCCGCCCGCCTCATGCCTGGCCCGTATCTGATGTCTTGAGCCACCAGTCTCGTGTCTGACCCCATGTCTATTGTGTTGGGCCACTCGCCTTGGATTTGGCCCTGTGTCTGGTGTGTTGAGTCATCTTCCTCGGGTCTGACCCATTGTCTTATGTATTCAGCCTCCCGTTTTGGGTCTGGCCCCATGTCTGGTATATTGGGCCGTCTTCCTGGGGTCTAACCCCTTCTCTGGTGTGTTGGGCCACCCTCCTTGTGTATGGCCCTATGTCTGGTGTGTTGGGCGGCCCACCTCATGTCTGGTCCCTTGTTTGGTTTGTTGGGCCGCCCGCCTCAGGTTAGGCCCCATGTTCTGCCTTGTTTCTGACCCCTTGTCTGATGTGTTGGGCCGCCCGTCTCAGGTCTGGCACCGTGTCTAGGGTGTTGAGACGCCCGTCTCGGGTCCGGCCCTGTGTCTGGTGTGTTGGGTCATCTGCCTCAGCTGACCCCTTGTCTGGTGATCTGGGCAGCCCACTTTGGGTCTGGCCTGGTGTCTGGTGTGTTGGGCCCTCCGCCTCGGGTCGGCCCCTTGTCTGGTGTTTTGGGCCGCCCGCCTCAGATCTGGCCTCTTGTCTGGTGTGTTGGTCCTCCCACCTCTGGTCTAGTCTCATGTCTGTTGTGTTGGGCCGCCCGCCTTGGGTCTGGCCTCGTGTCTGGTGTTTTGGGTTGCATGCCTTGGGTCTGACGTTTTTTCCGGTGTGTTGGGTTGCTTACCTTGTGTTCGGCCTCCTGTCTGATGTGCTGGGTTTCCTGCCCCAGGACTGGCCTCGTGTATGGTGTGTTGGGCCACCCGCTTATGGTCTGGCCCCATGCCTCATGTGTTGGGCAGCCCACCTCTTGTCTGGCCATGTGTCTGATGTGTTGGGCCGCCCGCCTCATGTTTACACCCTTGTCTGGTGTGTTGGGTCATCTTCCTCAGGTCTGCCCCCTTTTCTGGTGTGTTGGTCCTCCTGCATCAGGTCTGGCCCTGTGTCTGATGTGTTGTGCTGCTTGCCTCGGGACTGGCCCCGTGTCTGGTGTGTTATACAGATTTAAATGTACAGAGCCGGCAACTGCTTTATAGCAAAGTGGCCCGATACAGCAGCTAGGTGTGTGGCCCATGGAGCATTTGCCCTTCTGTCCTCAGGCCCAGCCCACCTCTGCTCCACAGATTTCGTTACGCGTCTGATGTGTTGGGCCGCCCGCTTCATGTCTGCCCCCTGTCTGGTGTGTTGGGTCATCTTCCTCAGGTCTGACTCCTTGTCTGGTGTGTTGGGCCTTCCGCTTCTGGTCTGGCCCTGTGTCTGATATGTTGCGCTGCCTGCCTCGGGTCTGGCCCCGTGTCTGGTGTGTTGTACAAATTTAAATGTACAGAGCCGGCAACTGCTTTCTAGCAAAGTGGCCCGATACTGCAGCTAGGGGTGTGGCCCAGGGAGCATTTGCCCTTATGTCCTCAGGCCCAGCCCACCCCTGCTCCACAGAATTCATTTCCAATGTGTCCTTTTCTGACTTCAACCAAGAGGATACACTGGTCTTAGAATATTTTCACCAGATCTGGTATTACCATGTCAGTCATGCAACCCCAATTAGGAGGATAGACAGGGATATTGATAGTTTATCAGCCACACACTGAGGAGTTCAGCTCACACCTCCATTAAGAGGGCAGACCGGTATAGTGCCGCCCGAATTGGCACAATCAAGTTTATCTTTCCACTCTATGCCATGAGGGTATATTGGGGCACTGAGAGTTTTATCACTTATGATCGACAAGGCGGAAGGTAGAAGGCCCAACACACCAAACACAGGGCCAGAACCCAGGCGGGCGGCTGAACACACCAGATAGGGGACCAGGCCTGAGACGGACAGCCCAACATACCAGGAACGGGGCCAGACCTGAGGTGGGCAGCCCAACACACCAGACACGAGACCAGACCGAACACACCCAACACACGAGACACGAGGTGAGATCTGAGGTGGGCGGCCTAACACACCAGACACGGGGTCAGACCCAAGGAGTGTGTTCCAACACACCAGAGATGGGGCCAGAAATGGGGCCAGACATGGAGCAGGTAAGCCAACACACCAGAGAAGGGGTCAGTCATGAGGCAGACGGTCCAACACACCGGAAACATTAGCAGACCTGAGGCGGGTGGCCCAACACACCAGACATGGGGCCAGACCTGAGGTGGGAGGCTTCACACACCAGACATGGGGTCAGACCCGAAGCAGGTGGCCCAGCACATCAGAGAAGGGGTCAGACCCGAGGTAGACAGCCCAAAACATGAGACACATGGCCAGACCCGAGGTGGGCGGCCCAACACACCTTACTCGGGGCCAGATCCGAGGTGGGAAGCCCAACATACTCTGCAGACGTGGCGCCAGACCCGAGGCGGGAGGCCCAACACACCAGACATGGGGCCAGACCCGAAGCAGGCGGCTCATCACACCAGACACTGGGCCAGATGCGAGGCGGGAGGACCAACACATCACAAACGGGCCAGGCTTGGAGCTGGTGGCCAAAGACACCAGATAAGGGGTCAGACCCAAGGTAGACAGCCCTACTCACCAGACATAAGGAGAGAATCAATGGGAATGGCCAAACAAACCATATACGGGGCCAGACCTGAGTCGGGAAGCCCAACACACGAGACATGGAGCCAGACCCGAAACGGCAGCCCAACACACCAGGCAAGGGGTCAGACCTGAGGCAGATGGACCAACACACCAAAAACAGGGTCAGACCTGAGGCGGCGGTCCAACACACCAGACATAGGGCCAGACTGGAAGCAGGTGGCCCAACACACCAGACAAGGGGTCAGACCCAAGGTAGACGACCCAACAATCCAGACACATGGGCAGATCCGAGGTGAGCGGGTCAACACACCAGACAGGGGGCCAGATCTGAGGTGGGTGGCCCAGCATATCAGAGCCAGACTCGGAGCCAGACTCGAGGCGGGAAGCCCAGTACACCAGACATAAGGCAGACCCAAAGAGGGCGGCCCAACACACCAGACAATGGGGTCAGACCCGAGGCAGGCGACCCAACACTGGAGTCATAGGGCCTGAACCGAAGAAGGCGGCCTAACACACCAGACATGGGGCCAGACCCGAGGCAGGCACGCCAAACACATCAGACACGGGCCCAGACCCGAGCAGGGCAGCCCAACACACCAGACACGGGGCCAGACCCAAGAAGTGTGGATCAACATACCAGACACGGGGCCAGATCCGATGAGGGCGACTCAACACATCAGAAAAGAGGCCAGACCAGAGGCGGGTGGCCCAAAACACCAGACATGGAGCCATATCAGAGACATGCAGCCTAACATACCAGACACAGGACCAGACCCTAGGTGGGCGGCGCAACATACCAGAAAAGGGGCCAGACCCAAGGCCAGTGGCCCAACACACCATAGACGGGCCAGATCCGAGGCGGGTGGCCCGAAACACCACACATTAGGTCAGAACACAGACGGGCGGCCCAACACACTAGACACGAGGCCAGACCTGAGGTGAGCGGCCAAACACACCAGATATGGGTCCAGACCTGAGGTAGATGGCCCAACATACCACAAACATGGTCAGATCCGAGTCGGACAGTCAAACACAGCAAACAAGAGTCCAGATCCAATGCAGGTGGCCCAACACATCAGAAAAGAGGCAAGACCTGAGGCGGGCAGACCAATACACCAGACACAGGGCCAAACCTGAGACGGGCAGCCCAGTATACTAGACATGGGGCTAGACCCGAGGCGAGTGGCCCAACACACCAGACAAGAGACAAGACCTGAGGCAGGCAACCCAACACACCAGACGAGGAGCCAGACCTGAGGCAGGTGGCCTAACAGACCAGACACAGAGCCAAACCCAAGGCTGGCCTCCCAACACACCAAACAAGAGGCCAGACCGAAGGCGGGCTCTCCAACACACCAGACTAGAGGCCAGACCCAAGATGGGAGTCTCAACATACCCAACAATCCAAACTTGAGGCAGCGGCCCCACACACCAGATACGGGTCTAGACCTGAGGTGGGCGGCTCAACATACCAGACATAAGGCCAGACCCAAAGTGGGATGCCCAACACACAAGACAAGGGGCGAGACCCAAGGAGGGCGGTGCAACACACCAGAAATGGGGCCAGACCCGAAGTTGGATTCCCAGCATAGCAGACACGGAGCCAGGTCCAAGATGTGTCACCAACACACCGAACATGGGGCCAGACCCGAGGCGGGCAGCCCAAAACACCAGACATGCGGTGAGACCCAAGGAGTGTGGCCCAACACACCAGACAAAGGGTCAAGCCGGAGGCAGACGGTCCAATCCCAAGACGGGTGGCCCAACACAGTAGTCACGGGGCCAGACCCGAGGCGGGAGGCCTCACACACCAGAAGTGGGGGGGACCCAAAGTAGGTGGCCCAACACATCAGAATAGGGGTGAGACCCGACAAAACACCAGACTCTGGGCCAGACCTGAGGCGGGAGGATCAACACATCAGACACTGGGCCAGACTAGAAGCTGGTGGCCAAACACACCAGACAAAAGGGGTCAGACCTGAGATAGATGGCACAACTCACCAGACACAAGGCCAGACCCGAGGTGGGAAGCTCCACACACCAGACATGGGGTCAGACCCGAAGCAGGTGGCCCAACACATCAGCGAAGGGGTGAGACCCGAGGTAGACAGCCCAAAACATCAGACATATGCCCAGGCCCGAGGCGGGCGGCCCAACAAACCTTACGCGGGGCCAGACCCGATGCGGGAAGCCCAACATACTCTGCAGACATGGCGCCAGACCCGAGGCGGGAGGCCCAACACACCAGACATGGGGCCAGACCCGAAGCAGGTGGCCCAAAACACCAGACTCTGGGCCAGACCAGAAGCAGGAGGACCAACACATCAGACACGGGGCCAGACTCGAAGCTGGTGGCCAAACACACCAGACAAAAGGGGTGAAACCTGAGTGGACGGCACAACTCACCAGACACAAGGCCAGACCCAAGGTGGGAAGCCCAACACACCAGACATGGGGCGAGACCGAAAGCAGATGGCCCAGCAGACCAGAGAAAGGGTCAGACCCAAGGAGGGAGGCCCAACACATCATACACGGGGCCAAACTCAAGGCAGAATGCCAAACAGAGCATACATGGGGCCAGACCTGAGGCGGGAAGCCCAACACACCATATAGAGGGCCAGATCCGAGGCGGGCAGTCCAACACACCAGACAGCCCTGGAAGCAGGTGGCCCAACAAAACGAACAATGGGTCAGACCTGAGGTAGACTGCCCAACAATCCTGACAAATGGCCAGATCCCAGGCAAGCGGGCCAACACATCAGACATGGGTCCAGACCCGATGCGGTAGGCCCAACACACCAGATATGGGGCCAGACCCAAGGCAGGTGGCCCAACTGACCAGACAAGGGGTCAGACCTGAAGCTGGAGGCCAAACACATCAAACACGGGGCCAGTCCCGAGGCGGGTGGCCCAACACAGGAGCCACGTGGCCAGAACAGAGGCAGGTGGCCCAACACACCAGACACGGTGCTAGATCCTTTTAGGTGGGGGTGCCAACACATCAGTCACGGGGATAGATCCAAGGTGAGTGGCCCAACACACAAGACAAGGGACTAGACCCAAGGCGTGCAGCCCAACATACCAGTCACGGGACCCGAGGCGGATGGCCAAACACACTAGAGACGTGGCCAGGCCCGAGGCAGGCAGCCCAGCATACTAGACATAAGGCTATACCTGAGAGGGCATCCCATAACACTAGACATGGGGCCTGACCTGAGGCAGGCGGCCCAACACACCAGACACAGGACCAGCCTGACCTGAGGCAGGCGGCCCAACACACCAGACACAGGACCAGACCCAAGGTGGGTGGCCGAACACATCCAACACATGAAATACGAGTTCAGACCTGAGGTGGGCAGCCTAACACACCAGACATGGGGTCAGACCCAAGGAGTGTGGTCCAACACACCAGACATGGGGCCAGACATGAAGCAAGTAGCCCAACAGACCAGACAAGGGGTCAGACTCAAAGCTGGAGGCCCAACACATCGAACACGGGGCCAGACCAGAGGTGGGTGGCCCAACACAGGAGCCACGGGGCCAGAACTGAGGAAGGCGGCCTAACACACCAGACACGATGCTAGTCTTTAGGCGGGGGTGCCAAAAACATCAGACACGGGGATAGATCTGAGCCAGGAAGCCCAGCAGACCAGACATGGGGCCTGACCCAAGAATTGTGGCTCAACATACCAGACACAGGACCAGACCCTAGGCGGGTGGCCCATCACATCAGACACAGGGCGAGATCCGATGAGGGCAGCCCAACACATCATAAAAGAGGCCAGACCTGAAGCGGGTGGTCTAAGACATCATAAACGGGGCCAGACCAGAGAGGGGCTGGCCCAAAACACTAGAAATGGGGTCATACCAGAGACGTGCAGCATAACATACCAGACAGTGACTGTCTGACGCTAGGTGGGTGGCCCAACATACCAGACAAGGAGTCAGACCTGAGGCCAGTAGCCCAACACACCAGAGACGGGGCCAGATCCGAGGCGGGTGGCCCAAAACATCACACATGAGGTCAGAACCAAGACAGGTGGCTCAACACACTAGACATGGGGCCAGACCTGAGGCAGGCGACCCAACACACCAAACAAGGGGCCAGACCCGAGGCGGGTGGCCCAACACTGGAGTCACGGGGCCAGAACCGAGGATGGTGGCCTAACACACTAGACACAGGGCCAGACTCGAGGCAGGCGCGCCAAACACATCAGGCATGGGGCCAGACCCAAGCTGGGCAGCCCAACACACCAGACATGGAGTCAGACCCGAGAAGTGTGGCTCATCATACCAGACACGGGGCCAGATCCGATGAGAGCGGCCCAAAACAGCAGAAAAGAGGCCAGACCTGAGGTGGGCAGTCCAACAAATCAGACTCGGGGCCAGACCAGAGGCGGGTGGCCCAAAACACCAGACATGGGGCCATACCAGAGACGAGCAGCCCAACATACCAGACACAGGACGGGACCCTAGGCGGGCAGCCCAGCACACCAGTCATGGGGCCAGGCCCAAGGCAGATGGCACAACACACCAGTGACAAGGGGTCAATCCCGAGGCAGACGGCCCAACATACCAGACACGGGGCCGGACCCGTAGTGGTGTACCTAACAGACCAGACACGGAGCCGGACCTTAGACGGGTGGCCAACACTAGACATGGGGCCAGACTAGATACGGGAGGCCCAACACACCAGACACAATGACAGATATGCGGTGAGTGGCCCAACACACCAGACAAGGGGCCAGACCTGAAGCAGGCGGCCCAACACACCAGACACAGGGCGTGTCCTGAAGCAGGCGGCCCAACACACCAGACCTGAGGCAGGCAGCCCAACACACCAGACACAAGACCAGACCCAAGGTGGGTGGCCGAACACACCCAACGCACGAGACATGAGGTCAGACCTGAGGTGGACGGCCTAACACACCAGACACAGGGTCAGACCCAAGGAGTGTGGTCCAACACACCAGACATGGGGCCAGACATGAAGCAGGTAGGCCAACACATCAGACAAGGGGTCAGGCCTGAGGCAGACGGTCTCACATACCAGAAACATTAGCAGACGTGAGGTGGGTGGCCCAACACATCAGACACAGGGTCAGACCCAAGGTGGGAGGCCCCCCCACACACCAGACATGGTGTCAGACCCGAAGCAGGTGGCCCAACATCAGACCTGAGGTAGACAGCACAACACATCAAACATATGGCCAGACCCGAGGTGGGCGGCCCAACACACCATACTCGGGGCCAGACCCGAGGCGGGAAGCCCAACATACTCTGCAGACATAGGACCAGACCCGAGGTAGACAGTCAAACACATCAGACATATAGCCAGACCCGAGGTGGGCGGCCTAACACACCATATTCAGGGCCAGACCCGAGGCGGGAAGCCTAATATACTCTGCAGACATGGGGTCAGACCCGAGCGAGGCAGGAGGCCCAACACACCAGACATGAGGACAGACCCGAAGCAGGTGGTCCATCTCACCAGACACGGGGCCAGACTCAGAGCTGGTGGCCAAACACAAAAGACAAGGGGTCAGACCCGAGGTAGACAGCCCTACTCATCAGACACAAGGCGAGACCCAATGCGGATGGCCAAACAGACCATATACGGGGCCAAACCTGAGGCGGGAAGCCCAAAACACGAGACATGGGGCCAGACCCGAAACAGGCAGCCCAACAGACCTGGCAAGGGGTAAGACCTGAGTCAGACGTGCCAACAAACCAAAAACAGGGCCAGACCTGAGGCGGGCAGTCTAACACACCAGGCATAGGGCCAGACCAGAAGCAGGTGGCCCAACATACCAGACAAGGGGTTAGACCCAAGGTAGACGACCCAACAATCTAGACACATGGCCAGATCCGAGGTGAGCGGGTCAACACATCAAACATGAGGCCAGACCTGAAGCAGGTGGCCCAACACATCAGAAACGGGGTCAGACCCGAAGCTGGAGGCCCAACACATCACACATGGGGCCAGACCCGAGGTGGGTGGCCCAGCACACCAGACTCGGAGCCAGACCCGAGGCGGGAACCCCAACATACTCTGCAGACATGGGGCCAGACCCGAGGTAGACAGCCCAACACATCAGACATATGGCCAGACCTGAGGCGGGCGGCCCAACACACCATACTTGGGGCCAGACCCGAGGCAGGAAGCCCAACATACTCTGCAGACATGGGGCCAGACCTGAGGCATGAGGCCCAAACACCATACATGGGGCCAGACCTGAAGCAGGCAGGCCCATCACACCAGACACTGGGCCAGATGCGAGGCAGGAGGACCAACACATCAGAAAAGGGGCCAGACTCAGAGCTGGTGGCCAAACACAAAAGACAAGGGGTCAGCCCAGAGGTAGACAGCCCTACTCACCAGACACAAGGTGAGACCCAATGCGGATGGCCAAACAGACCATATATGGGGCCAAACCTGAGGCGGAAAACATGAGACATGGGGCCAGAACCGAAACGGGCAGCCCAACAGACACGGCAAGGGGTAAGACAGGGCAGACGATGATCCAACACACCAAAAACAGGGCCAGACCTGAGGCGGGCGGTCCAATACACCAGACATAGGGACAGACCAGAAGCAGGTGGCCCAACACACCAGACAAGGGGTCAGACCCGAGGTAGAAGACCCAACAATCCAGACACGTGCAGATCAGAGGTGAGCGGGTCATCACATCAAACATGAGGCCAGACCTGAGGCAGGCGGCCCAACACATCAGAAACGGGGTCAGACCCGAAGCTGGAGGCCCAACACATCAGACACGGGGCCAGACCCAAGGTGGGCAGCTCAACACACCAGACACGGGGCCAGATCTGAGGTGGGTGGCCCAGCACATCAGACTCGGAGCCAGACTCGAGGCAGGAAGCCCCGCACACCAGTCATGGGGCAGACCCGAAGAGGGGCCCAACACACCAGAAACGGGGTAACACCCGAAGCTGGAGGCCCAACACATCAGACACTGGGCCAGACTAGAGAAGTGTGGCTAAACATTCCAGACACGGGGCCAGATTCGATGAGGGCGGCCAAACACATCAGAAAAGAGGCCAGACCTGAGGAGGGCGGTCCAACAAATCAGACACGGGGCCAGACCAGAGAGGGATGGCCCAAAACACCAGACATGGGGCCATACCAGAGACATGCAGCCTAACATACCACACAGTGACCGTCTGAGCCTAGGTGGGCGGCCCAACATACCAGACAAGGGGCCAGACCCGAGGCCAGTGGCCCAACACACCAGAGATGGGGCCAGATCCGAGGCGAAAGGCCCCACACACCAGAAGTGGGGCCCGACCCAAAGTAGGTGTCCCAACACATCAGAGAAGGGGTCAGACCCGAGGTAAAAGGCCCAACACACCAGACATGTGTCCAGACCCGAAGCAGGAGGCCCAAAACACCAGACGCTGAGCCAGACCTGAGGCGGGAGGACCATACATCAGACACGGGGCCAGACTCGAAGCTGGTGGCCAAACACTAGAGAAAAGGGGTCAGACCTGAGGTAGATGGCACAACTCACCAGACACAAGGCCAGACCCGAGGTGCGAAGCACAAAACACTAGAGACGTGGCCAGACCCGAGGGAGGCAGCCCAGCATACTAGACATGGTGCCAGACCTGAGGCAAATGCAGCACAACACACCAGACAAGAAACCAGATTCGCACAAACAAGACACGTGATCAGACCCGAGGTGGGGGATCCAACACACCAGACATGGGGCCAGCCCCGAGGCGGACGGCACAACACACCAGATATGGGGTGAGACCTGAGACAGACATACGGCCCAAAATACAAGACACGGTGCCGGACCCGTATTGGGGTGCCAAACAGACAAAACACGGGGCTGGACCTGAGGCGGGTGGCCCAACACCATGGGGCCAGACCTGAGGCGGGTGGCCCAACACACCAGACACATGGACAGTTCTGCGGTGAATGGCCCAACACACCAGACAAAGGGCCAGACCTGAGGCAGGCAGCCCAACACACCAGACACAGGGCCTGATGCAGGCAGCCCAACACACCAGACACGAGACCAGACAGAAGGTGGGTGGCCGAACACACCCTACACACGAGACACAAGGTAAGACCTGAGATGGCCAGCCTAACACACCAGACACGGGGTCAGACCCAAGGAGTGTGGTCCAACACACCAGACATGGGGCCAGACATGAAGCAAGTAGGCAAACACGGTCCAACACACCGGAAACATTAGCAGACACGAGGCAGGCGGCCCAACACACCATTCTCATGAGGGGCCAGACCCAAGGCGGGAAGCCCAACATACTTTGCAGACATGGGGCCAGACCCGAGGAGGGAGGCCCAACACACCAGACATGGGGCCAGACCCAAAGCAGGTGGCCCATCACACCAGACACGGGACCAGACCCAAGGTGGGTGGCCGAACACACCCAACACACGAGACACGAGGTGAGACCTGAGTTGGGCAGCCTAACACACCAGACATGGGGTTAGACCTTCAGCTGGAGGCCCAACACATCGAACACGGGGCCAGACCTGAGGCGAATGGGCCAACATAGACAGGAGCCATGGGGCCAGAACCGAGGAAGGCGGCAAAACCCACCAGACACGGTGTTAGACCTTAGGCGGGGGTGCAAAACACATCAGACACTGGGATAGATCCAAGCCAGTAAGCCCAACACACCAGACACGGGGCCTGACCCAAGAATTGTGGCTCAACATACGACCAAACCCTAGGCGTGCGGCCCAGCACATCAGACCAACAATCCAGACACATGGCCAGATCCAAGTTGAGCGGGCCAACACATCAGACATGGTGCCAGACCCGAGGCAGGTGGCTCAACACACCAGACATGGGGCCAGACCCGAGGCAAGTGGCCCAACACACCATATACGGGGTCAGACCCGAAGCTGGATGCCCACCTCACCAGCCACACCATTCTCAAAGCTGGAGGCCCACCACACCAGACACGGGGATAGACCCGAGGTGGGTGGCTCAACACACCAGACATGAAGCCAGATCCGAGGTGGGTGGCCCAGCACATCAGACTCAGAGCCATACCTGAGGTGGGAAGCCCAACACACCAGACATGGGGCAGACCTGAAGAGGGAGGCCCAACACACCAGACAAGGGGTCAGACCTGAGGCAGGCGACCCAACACACCAAACACGGGGCCAAACCCGAGACGGGTGGCCCAACACTGGAGTCACGGGGCCAGAACCGAGGAACATGGCCTAACTCACTAGACACAGGGCCAGACCTGAGACAGATGCGCCAAACACATCAGGCACGGGACCAGACCCGAACTGGGCAGCCCAACACAGACACGGTGTCAGACCCAAGAAGTGTGGCTCAACATACCAGACACGGGGCCAGATCTGATGAGGGGGGCCCAACACAGCAGAAATGAGGCCAGACCTGCGGCGGACAATCCAACAAATCAGACTCGGGGCCAGACCAGAGGCAGGTGGCCCAAAACACCAGACATGGGGCCATACCAGAGACATGCAGCTCAACATACCAGACACAGGACCGGACCCTAGGCGGGCAGCTCAGCACACCAGTCATGGGGCCAGGCCCAAGGCAGATGGCACAACACACCAGACAAGAGGTCAGTCCCGAGGCAGATGGCCCAACATACCAGACACGGGGCCGGACCCGTAGTGGGGTGCCAAACAGACCAGACACGGGGCTGGACCTGAGGCGAGCGGCCCAACACTAGACATGCTGCCAGACCTGATGTGGGTGGCCCAACACACCAGACAAGAGGTCAGACCTGAGGCAGACTGACCAACACACTATCATACACGGGTGGCCAGATCCAAAGCGAGAGGCCCATCACACCAGACACGGAGCCAGACCCAAAGCAGGCGGCCCAACACACCAGACATGGGACTAAACAAGAGGCCGGTTGACCCATCATTCCAAACACAAGGCCAGACCTGATGCGGCCAGCTCAACACACGAGACACGGGGCTATACCCGAGGCTGTTAGCCCAACATACCAGACTATCCGCCAGGCCAGAAGCGGATGACCCAACACACCAGACATGGGGTCAGATCGGAGGCTGGTGGCCCAACACACCAGAATGAAGTCATACCCCATGGGCGATCCAACACACCAACAACGGGGCCAGACCCGAGGCGTCGCAGCACAACACACCAGATATGGGGTGAGACCTGACGGGGACAGCCAAACACTCCACACATGGGGTCAGACCCAATGGCGGCTCAACAGACCAGAGGCCCACCAGGATCCATCTGGCCCCGAGGTGGGAGGCCCAAAATACCCAGCATTCCAGATTTGAGGTGGGCGGGGCCAACACACCAGATACGGGGACATACCCGATGCTGGATGCCCAACAAACCAGATATGTGGTCAGACCTGGAGCGGGCAGCCCAACACACCAAGGCGAGTGTCTCAACACACCAGACAAGAGGACAAACCTGAGGTGGGAGAACCAACATACCCAGCACTCCAGATTTGAGGAGGAGGCCCAAGACACCAGATACAAGACCAGACCCAAGGCAGGCAGCCAGACACCAGACATGTGGCCAGATTCGAGGCGGGCCTGAGGCGGGCGACACAACACACTCTACTACACATGGGGTTAGAGCTGAGGCAGGAGCCCAACACAACAGGCACGAGGCCAGACCTGAGGTGGGCGGCCCACAACAGGAATGAGGTCAGACCCGAGGTGGGAGGCCCATCACAACAGACACTGGGCCAGATCTGAGGTGGGAGACCCAACACACCAGACACGGGATAGACCCGAGGCCGGTGGCCCAATACCCCAGATATGGGGCCAGACCCCAACACAGCAGACATGGGCGAGACCCAAGTCGGGCAGCCCAACAAACCAGACACGGGTCCAGACCTGAGATGGGCGGGCAAACACACCAGACAAGGCCATGGGCATACTCAAGGCGGGAGCCCACCACAACAAAGAGGCCAGACCCGAGGAGAGCGGCCCAGCCCACCATATAATAGGCCAGACCCGAGGCGGGTGGGCCGACACACCAGACGCAAGGCCAGACCCGAAGCAGTCGGCCCAACACACCAGACAAGGGGCTAGACCCGAAACCGTGCCAGATTCGAGGCAGGTGGCACAACAAACCAGACAAGAAACCAGATTCGCACAAACAAGACACATGGCCAGACCCGAGGCGGGCGTCCGAACACACCAGATACGGGGTGAGACCTGAGGCGGGCAGCCAAACACTTAAGGCAATGGAGTCAGACCCAATATAGGCGGCTCAACACACCAGACTAAAGGCCGGATGGACCTGAGGCGAGAGGCCCAAAATACCCAACACGCCAGACTTGAAGCGGGTGGGCCCACACACCAGACAAGAGGACAGACCCGAGGAGGGAGGACCAACATTCCCAGCACTACAGACTTGAGGCGGCAGCCCAAGACACCAGATACCGGTCCAGACCCGAGGCGGGCAGCCCAAAACACCAGACATGGGGCCAGATTCGAGGCGGGTGGCTCAATTCACCAGACAAAAGGCCAGACCCGAGGCAGGAGGTCCAACATACCCAACGCGCCAGACTTGAGGCGATTGGCCCAACACACCAAACATGAGGCCACACCCAAGGCAGGAGGCCCAACAAACGAGACATGTGGTCAGACCCGAGGTGGGCAGCCCAACCAGACAAGAGGCAATATCTGAGGTGGGCGGCCCAACACACTAGGCATGAGGCCAGGCCCGAGGTGGGTGGCCCATCACAACAGACCCTGGGTCAGATCTCAGGCGGGAGACCCAACACACCAGACATGGGCTAGACCCAAGGCGTGTGGCCCAATACCCCAGACATGGAGCCAGACCCGAGGTGGGAGGCCCAACTCATCAGACATGGGGCAAGGCAGGAGGCCCAGCATACCAACACAGCAGACATCCATCGGTCAGCCCAAGAAACCAGACATGGGACCAGACCTGGGATGGGCTGGCAAACACACCAGATATGGCCATGGCCATGGACTCAAGGCGGGCAGCCCACCACAACAAACAAGAGGCCAGACCC
This sequence comes from Ranitomeya variabilis, assembly GCF_051348905.1. Lineage (NCBI taxonomy): Eukaryota > Metazoa > Chordata > Amphibia > Anura > Dendrobatidae > Ranitomeya > Ranitomeya variabilis. The sequence continues at coordinate 545,307,927 of NC_135235.1, read as the reverse complement.
GAAGCGAGCGGCCCAGCACACCATATAATAGGCCAGACCCAAGGCGGGCGGCCCGACACACCGGACATGAGGTCAGATCCGAAGCAGTCGACCCAACACACCAGACAAGGGGCTAAACCCGAGGTGGGAGGCCCAATTCTATAGACTTCAGGTGGAGACCCAACACACCAGAAACCATGCCAGATTCGAGGCGGGCGGCACAACACACCAGACAAGAAACCAGATTCGCACAAACAAGACACGTGGTCAGACCCGAGGTGGGCGGCCCAACACACCAGACATGAAGTCAAACCCCAGGTGGGCAATCCAACACACCAGACATGGGACCAGACCTGAGGTGGGTGGCACAACACACCAGATACGGGGTGAGACCTGAGGCGGGCAGCCAAAGATGGAGACAATGGGGTCAAACCTAATGCAGGTGGCTCAACACACCAGACAAAAGGCCGGATGGACCTGAGGCGGGAGGCCCAAAATACCCAACACACCAGACTTGAGGTGGGATGGCCCAACACACCAGACACGGGGACATACCCGATGCCGGAGGCCCAACAAACCAGACATGTGAGCAGACCTGGAGCAGGCAGCCCAACACACCAAACAAGATGCGAGATCCAAGGCGAGTATCTCAACACGCCAGACAAGAGGACAGACCCGAGGTGGGAGGCCCAACATACCCAGCACTCCAGACTTGAGGCGGCGGCCCATGACACCAGATACGGGAAAAGACCTGTGGCAGGCCACCCAAAACACCAGACATGGGGTTAGATTCGAGGCGGGCAGCTCAATTCACCAGACAAAAGGCCAGACCTGAGGCGGGAGGTCCAACATACCGAACACGCTGCGACTTGAGGCAGTCGGCCCAACACACCAAAAATGAGGCCAGACTCGAGGCAGGAGGCCCAGCAAACCAGACATGTGTTCAGACTCGAGGTGGGCGGCCCAACACACCAGGCAAGAGGCATACCTGAGGCGGGCGGTCCAACACGCTAGACATGGGGTTAGACCTGAGTCAGGAGCCCAACACACTAGGCACAAGGCCAGGCATGAGGCCAGGCACGAGGCCAGGCTCATACGAAGCCAGACCCGAGGCAGCCAGCCCATCACAACAGACAGTGGGCCAGATCTGAGGCGGGAGTCCCAACACACCAGACATGTGACCAAACCCAAGGCAGGAGGCCCAACATACCCAACATGGCAGACATGTGCCAGACCCGAGTCGGGCGGCCCAACAAACCAGACACAGGTCCAGACCTGAGATGGGCAGGAAAACACACCAGACATGGGGCCATACTCTAGGCTGGCAGCCCACCACTACAAACAAGAGGGCAGACCCGACGTTAGTGGCCCAGCACGCCAAATATTAGGCGAGACCTGAGGCAGGCGTCGGACCAACACATCAGACACGAGGCCAGACCTGAAGCGGTCAACCCAACACACCAGACAAGGGGCTGGACCCGAGGCAGGAGGCCTAACTCTCCAGACTTCAGGTGGAGGCCAAACACACCAGACACAATGCCAGATTTGAAGGGGGCAGCCAACACACCAGACAAGAAGCCAGATTTGTAATGGGAGGCCCAACAATCAAGACACGCGGTCAGACCTGAGGCGCCCAACACCCCAGACACGTGGTCAGACTAGAGGCGGGCTGCCCAACACACATGGGTTTAGACCCGAGGCAGGAGCCCAACACACCAGGCACGAGACTAGACCAGAGGCGGGCGGTCCAACACACTAGACATGGGGTTAGACCTGAGGCAGGAGCCCAACACACTAGGCACAAGGCCAGGCATGACATGGGGCCAGATCTCATGCGGGCAGCCCAACACTCCAGATATGGGGCCAGATGTGACGCGGGCAGTCCAAGACACCAGACACGGGACCAGACCCATGGCTTGCCAACCAACACTTACCAACACATCGGGCACGAGGCAAGACCTGGGTTGAGCCGGCCAACACACCAGACAGGGGATCAGACCTGAGGCAGGCAGCCCAACACACCAGACACGAGGCCAGATCCGAGGAGGGCGGCCCAACACACCCAACGGACGAGACACGGGGCAATACCCAAAGCGCTTGGCCGAATATTCACAGCACGCTTGACTTGATGCCAGTGGCCCAACACACCAAACACGGGGCCAGCTGGACCCAAGGCTTGCGCCCAACACTTACCAACATATCGGACACGAGGCAAGACCTGAGTTGAGCGGCCAAACACCCCAGTCAAGGGACCAGACCTGAGGCAGGTGGCCCAACACACCAGACACGAAACGAGATCCGAGGAGGGCAGCCCAACACACCCAACAGATGAGGCAAGACCCGAAGCGCATGGCCGAATATTCCCAGCATGCCACACTTGATGACGGTGGCCCAACACACCAGACACGGAGCCAGACACGAGTCGAGACCTGAGGCGGGCGGCGCAACACACTAGTCAAGGGACCAGACCTGAGGCAGGCAGCCCAAAACATGAGACAGGCCCGAGGAGGGCGGCCCAACCCACTCGACAGAGAAGACACGGGGCCAGACCCGAAGCGGGTGGCCCAACACACCAGACATGGAGCCAGACTCGTGTCGGGCACCCAACACACCAGTATGGGGCTGGACCCAGAGTGGGCGGCCCAACACAACAGACAAGGGTCAGACCCGAGGCAGACAGCCCAACACACCAGACACGGGGTCAGAAACGAGACGGTGGCCCAACACACCAGACACGGGGTCATACCCGAGGCGGGCGGACCAACACACCAGACACCTGGTCAGACCCGTGGTGGCCTAACACATCAAACTAGAGGTCAGACCCAAGGGAGACATGGGGCCATACCCAAGGTGGGCGGCCGTACATTCCCATCATGCCAAACTTGATGCGTGTGGCCCAACACACAAGACACGGAGCCAGTCCTGAGGTGGGAGGCCCAAGACCCCAGAAACGGGGCCAGACCCGAGTCGGGTGGCCCAACGCACCAGACACGGGGCCAGACCGGAGGAAGGCACTCCAACACAACAGGCATGGCGCCAAACCCAATGTAGGCAGCTTGCCCCAGACTCGTGGCCAGACCCAAGGCATCTAGATGGCCCAACACACCAGACACAGGGCCAGACCCGAAGGGCGCGGCCCAACACCCCAGACATGGGACCAAACCCAAGGCGAGTGATCCAACATACCAAACATGGGGCCAGACCCAGTCGGGTGGTCCAACCCAAAAGACACGGGGCCAGGACCTGAAGTGGTTGGCCCAACTGCCAGACAAGTGGCCAGACCCACGGCTTGCTGCCCAGCACACCAAACACGTGGCCAGACATGGCAGACATGGGCCAGACCTGAGTCGGGCGGCCCAACAAACCAGACACGGGGCCAGACCTGAGGGGGAGCACACCAGACACAGGGCTAAATCTGAGGCATGCAGCCCAACACACCAGATATGGGGCTAGACCCGAGGCAGGAGTCCAACACACCAGACACGGGGCCAGACCCTAGGCGGGCAGCCCAACACACCAGACATGGGGCCAGACACAAGGCAGGAAGTTCAACACACCAAACAAGAGGCCAGACCCCAGGCGGGCGGCCTAACACACCAGACAAGAAGCCAGAACTGAGGCAGGAGGCCCAACATACCCAACACGCCAGGCTTGAGGCATGGCTTAACACACCAGACATGGGGCCAGACCATAGGCAGGCGGCCCAACACACCAGAAATGGGGCCAGACTCGAGCAGCAGGTGGCCTAACACACCATACATGGGGCCAAATCCAAGGTGGACAGCGCAACACATCAGACAAGAGGTCAGACCCGACGCAGGAGTCCTAAAATACCCAACAAGCCACACTAGAGGTGGGTGGCCCAAACCACCAGTCACGGGGCCAGACACAAGGTGGGCGGCAGACATGGGGCCATACCATAGGTGGGTGGCCCAACACACCAGACATGGGTCCAGACCCGAGGCAAGCGGCCCAACACATCAGAGAAGAGGCCAGACCCGGAGGCGGGATGGGCCTAACACACCATACATGAGGACAGACTCAAGGTGGGCAGCCGAATACACCAGGCAAGAGGCCAGACCCAAGGCAGGAGGCCCAATATCCCCAACATGCCAGACTCGAGTCGGGCGGCCCAACATATGAGACACGGGGCCAGGACTGAGGTGAGAGGCCCAACAAGGTCCATACTCAAGGTAGGCGGCCCAACACACCAGACACGGGGCCAGACCCTAGACAGGAAGCCCAATACACCAAACAAGAGGCCATACCCAAGGCAGGAGGCCCAACATACCCAACACACCAGGCTGTTCAACAAACAAGGCAAGGGGACCAGACTCTAGGCGGGCGACCCAGCACACCAAAGACAGGGCCAGATCCAAAGGAGCAGCCCAACCCATCAGACATGGGGCCAAACCCGAAGTGGGTGGCCCAACACACAAGACCCAGGCCAGACCGAAGGTGGCAGCCCAACACACCAAACAAGAGGCCAGACCCAAAGCAGACACACCAAGGTGGGTGGTCGTACATTACCAACACGCCAAACTAAATGCGGGTGGCCCAACACACAAGAAACGGAGCCAGACCTGAGGCGGGAGGCCTAAGACACCACACACGGTGCCAGACCATGGAGTCGGGTGGCCCAACACGCCAGACACAGGGCCAGACCCGAGGAAGGCGGCCCAACACACCAGGCATGGAGCCAAACCCATTGTAGGCAGCCAAACACACCAGACACATGGCCAGATCCGAGGCAGATGGCCCAACACACCAGACACAGGGCCAGACCTGAAGCGGGTGGCCCAACACCCCAGACATGGGACGAGACCCGAGGCGGGCAATCCATCCAACAAACCAAACACTGGGCCAGACCCAGTGTTCCCAGTGTACGAGAATAAGTCGAGAGCTGTATTGTCCTCAAGTTCCTGGAGTGGCTACGACATGCTGCGTATAATATCGGCGGTGCTACTGCGCTTTGCCTTGGATGTGAGCCCGGACCCAATAAATCAGACACAGGGCCAGACCAGAAGCTGGCTGCCCAACACACCGTACATTTGGCCAGATCTGAGGCGGGCGGCCCTACACACCAGGCAAGAGAGTAGACCCAATGCAGGCGGCCCAACACACCAGACCATAGGCCTTACCCAAGGTGGGCGGCCCAACACACCAGACCATAGGCCTTACCCAAGGCAGGAGGCCCAACACACCAGACAAGAGGCCATACCCAAGGCAGACATACCAAGGTGGGCGGTCGTACATTACCAACACGCCAAACTAAATGCGGGTGGCCCAACATACAAGAAACGGAGCCAGACCTGAGGCGGGAGGCCTAAGACACCACACACGGTGCCAGACCACGGAGTCGGGTGGCCCAACACGCCAGACACAGGGCCAGACCCCAGGAAGGCGGCCCAACACACCAGGCATGGAGCCAAACCCATTGTAGGCAGCCAAACACACCAGACACATGGCCAGACCCGAGGCAGATGGCCCAACACACCAGACACAGGGCCAGACCTGAAGCGGGTGGCCCAACACCCCAGACATGGGACGAGACCTGAGGCGGGCAATCCATCCAACAAACCAAACACTGGGCCAGACCCCAGGCGGGTGGCCTAATCCAACAGACACGGGGCCAGACCCGAGGTGGTCTGCCCTACATACCAGACAAGTGGCCAGACTCGCAGCTTGCTGCCCAGCACCCCAGACACAGGGCCAGGTGGCTCAACACACCAGATAAGCTTGGCCAGACGCCGAGGTGGGAGGTCCAACACAACAGACATGGGGCCAGGCCAAAGGTGGGCAGACCAACACTCCAAGCAAGAGGCCAGACCCGAAGCAGGTGGCCCAACACACCAGACAAGAGGCCAGACCTGAGGTGGACGACCCAATAGACCAGTCTAATCAAAATTCACCGCACACTCTAGTATTTGTGTGATGCAAGAAAAACATTTAATCACGTCAGTGAAGAAAGAAAGCAGATCGCAGGAAAAAAATTGATAACATCCCAACACACCAGACAAGAGGCCAGACCTGAGGCGGACGATCCAATAGACCAGTCTAATCAAAATTCACTGCACACTCTAGTATTTGGGTGATGCAAGAAAAACATTTAATCATGTCTGTGAAGAAAGAAAGCAGATCACAGGAAAAAAATTGATTTTGAAGATAAAGTATTGTGTGGTGATTGTTCCCAGTGTACGAGAATAAGTCGAGAGCTGTATTGTCCTCAAGTTCCTGGAGTGGCTACGACATGCTGCGTATAATATCGGCGGTGCTACTGCGCTTTGCCTTGGATGTGAGCCCGGACCCAATAGATCAGACACAGGGCCAGACCAGAAGCTGGCGGCCCAACACACCGTACACTTGGCCAGATCTGAGGCAGGCGGCCCTACACACCAGGCAAGAGAGTAGACCCAATGCAGGTGGCCCAACACACCAGGCCATAGGCCTTACCCGAGGTGGGCGGCCCAACACACCAGACCATAGGCCTTACCCAAGGCAGGAGGCCCAACACACCAGACAAGAGGCCATACCCAAGGCAGGATGCCCAGCATACCCAGCACGCCAGGCTTGAGGCTGGCTGCCCAACACGCGAGGCAAGGGGGCTAGACCCGAGGCGGGCGACCCAACACACAAAACAGGGAGCCAGATCCAAGGAGAGTGGCCCAACCCACCAGACACGGGGTCAAACCCGAGGCAGGCAGCCCAGCACACAAGACATGGGGCCAGACCAAAGGTGGGCAGCCCAACACACCAAACAAGAGGCCAGAGCCAAGTTGGCAGGTAGCCCAACACACCATACATGAGGCAGACCTGAGATGGGAGGCCCAACATACCAGATAAAAGGACATACCCAAGCCAGACAGCCCAATACACCAGACACGGGGATAGATAGAACATTACCCAGCACGCCAGACTTGATGTCGGTGGCCCAAAACACCAGACATGATGCCAGACCCAAGGTGCGCGACCCAACACACCAAACAAGAGACCAAACTCGAGGTGGGCAGCACAACACATCAGACAAGAGGCCAGACACAAGGCAGGCAGCCCAACACACCAGACACAGGGCTAGATCCGAGGCAGACAGCTCTACACACCAAACAAGAGGCCAGACCCAAGGCAGACATGGGGCGGCCGTACATTCCCAATATGCCAAACTTGATGCGGGTGGCCCAACACACAAGACATGAGGTCAGACCCATTGAAGGTGGCCCAACACACCAGGCATAAAGCCAAACCCAATGTAGGCAGCCAAACACACTAGACACGGGACCAGACCCTAGGCGGGCAGCCCAACACACCAGACACAGGGCCTGACCCGAAACGGGTGGCCCAATACACCAGATATGGGACCAAACCCGAAGTGGGCGATCGATCCAACATACCAAACACGGGTCCAGACTCCAGGCGAGTGGCCCAACCCAGCCCCAGCAGATGGTCAGCCCAATATACCAGACAAGTGGTCAGACCCGCAGCTTGCTACCCAGCACACCAGACACAGGGCCAGACTGAAGTCGGGTGGCTCAACACACCAGATAAGAGGCCAGACCCAAGGCAGGTGGCCCAACACATCAGGCACAAGGCCAGACCTGAGGCAGGTGGCCATCACACCAGACACGGGGCCAGATCCGAGGTGGGAGACCCAACACTCCAGACCAAAGGCAAGCAGTCCAACATTCCAAACAAGAGGCCAAACCTGAGGCAGGCGACCCAACACACCAATCATGGGGCCAGACCCCAGGCGGGCAGCCCAGCACACCAGACACGAGGCCAGCCCCCAGGTGAGCTGCCAACACACCAGAGAAGCAAGACCAGAGGCGGGAGGCCCAACACACCACCAGACATGGCCAGACTTGAGTTGGGCTGTCCAACACACCAGGCACAGGTCCATACGGGCGGGTGGCCTAACTTACCCAATACCCCAGACTTCAGGTGGGGGCCTAACACACCAGACACAAGGCCAGGTTCGAGGCGGATGGACCAACACACCAAACAAGATGCCAGACCTGAGGTGGGCGGCCCAACATCCTACACAAGATGCCAGACCTGAGGTGGGCAGCCCAACCCAACCGACATGGGGCCAAACTTGAGGCCAATACACCAATACACCAGACATGGGGCCAGACCCGTGGCTGGTGGCCCAACACACCACACAAGAGGCCAGATCCACGGTGAGGCCCAACACACAAGACACAAACCCAGACCCGAGTCGGGTGGCACAATACACCAAAAACGTGGTCAGAACTGAGACTGGCAGCTCAACACACTAGACATGTGGTTAGACCTGAGGCAGGAGCCCACCACACCAGGCACAAGGCAGACCTACAAGGTGGGCGGCCTATCACACCAGATACGGGGCCTGATCCGATCCGGGCAGCCCAACCAACCAGACAAGGGGCCAGACATGAAGTGGGCGGCCCAACACAACAAACACAGGGCCAGATCTGAGGCGGGCAGCCCAACACACCAGACATGGTACTAGACCCAAGGCAGGAGCCCAACACTCCAGGCACGTGGCCAGACCTGAGGCTGGTGGCCCATCACACCAGACACGGGGCCAGACCCAAGATGGGTAGTCCAACATGCCAAACAATAGGCCAGACCTGAGGCTGGTGGCCCATCACACCAGACATGGGGCCAGACCCAAGGTGGGTAGTCCAACATGCCAAACAATAGGCCAGACCCGAGTCGGGAGGCCCAACAGCAGACATGGAGCCAGACCCAAGGCCTCTAGGCTAGTTAATAGAATATTAAGTGATTCCATGTCATTTTTCTAAGTTAATTTATTCAGTAACAGTAATAAAATACATCTACAGTAAGTTACACAAGCACTATATTAATTATTTCTATTCCTTGTGTATAAATCTATTCTATCTATTCTATTCTGTCAGATCACGCTGTGATTTTATTGTACCCAGCAAATAAATGTCAGGTTTTCAAGGACATCAGTGTGTTAAAATTGAATGGCACTTGCAATGTCCGAGTGCAGTGCAATTTTTTTCTTGCACCCATTGACTTACATTGACGATCGTGTCTTGTCTGAGATACGAGGACAATCGCAGCATGCTGAGATTTTTTTCTCAGTCTGATATCAGCTGAGAAAAAAAATCGCAGATGAGCAGGGACTCATAGCTTAATATTGGTCAGAGGGCAATCCGATTTATTATTGGATTGCAATAGTTCATTTTTCTCGCAGATGAATGTAAGGTACTAGCAGGAACGCGGGGTGCAGTGACAAGCAGGAGGCAGAGGAAGAGTTAATAGATTTTATATCAGAATATGACCCAACAGTAAATACTCCACTCAAGGAGAAAGGGGGTGTAAGCATACAGGCTCACAAAATCTATTTATAAATTAAGGAATTGCAACAGGTGTAAAACAACAGGTTAACTTATCAGTCTCTCGTTCCTAGAGGATGGTGTTTGGAATATCCGCTTGGAGTGGCGCTGTAGGTGGCGCGTGACGTCTCGGAGCAGGTCCTGGAGAAAGGTGAAGCACTGTCTCTGTATGGCGACGGAGTCTCCTGATCTTCTTATACATGGTCTGGTGATCCTGGAATGAGGTGCAGTACTGGGGAAGGATTGCTGCACAGCCAAAGAAGCATACATCCCAACTTTTGAAGAAGGCAAAGAGGGACAAAGGTAGCAGCGCACCCAGCGCTCCACGGCAAGTTTTAGGCTATACCCCTGATCACACCCATTTCCCAACTAGTCACACCCATATCCATGCCCCAACCACACCCATTTAGCACTGCTGACCACTGTTTCATACACAAAAATTATAAACAGAAAAAAAATATGGCCACACAGTGCTCCATACTGTATAATGGCCACACATGATGCTCCATACTGTGTAATGGCCACACATGATGTTCCATACTGTATAGTGGCCCTACATGATGCTGCGTACAGTATAATGGCCACACATGATGCTCCATACTGTATAATGGCCACACAGTGCTCCATACTGTATAATGGCCCCACATGATGCTCAATATTGTGTAATGGCCACACAGTTTTCCATAATGTATAATAGCCACACATGATGCTCCATACTGTATAATGGCCACACAGTGCTCCATACTGTATAGTGGCCCCACTTGATGCTGTGTACAGTATAATGGCCCCACTTGATGCTCCATACAGTATAAGGGCCACTCAGTTCTCCATACTGTATAATGGCCCCACATGATGCTCAATACTGTATAATGGCCACACAGTGCTCCATACTGTATAATGGCCACACATGATGCTCAATACTGTATAATGGCCACACAGTGCTCCATGCCGTATAATTGCCCCACATGATGCTCAATACTGTATACTGGCCCCACATGATTCTGCGCACAGTATAATGGCACCACATGATGCTCAATACTGTATAATGGCCCCACATAGTGCTGCGTATAGTATAATGGCCACTGACACATGATGCTCAATACTGTATAATGGCCACACAGTGCTCCATACTGTATAAAGGCCTCACATGATGCTCCATACTGTATAATGGCCCCACATGATGCTCAATACTGTATAATGGCCACACATGATGACGCCAGTATACAGTCGGGGCTGTAGATGTGTCCCAGCAGCTCTGCTTATAATGCAGGCAAAGATTTCACCACCTGTCGCTGTCCACACTGCTGCCTCACAGATCCTGCACATTAGAATGTAGCCCAGCTCTGCGAACTCTGCATGCACTCAGACAACACCACTACCTACTGGCTCCACTCCATAACTGCTGTAGTATATAAAAGGATACATATATATACTGTGCCTACCACTAACAGGCTGCACTGGATTGCTCTCTCTGCTGCCACTACTCCTGGTTATAATGCCTTGTATTGTAAGCAGAGCAGGGCCAGCTGCAACACACACACGTACCTCAGAATGTTCGCTCTCCCTCTCTGAACCAGCAACACACACACACTGCCTTGTACTGTAACACATGCACACCCACATACACATGTACCTCAGAATGTCCTCTCTCCCTCTCTGAACCACCAGAGAAGAAGATACAGAGGGGCATGGCTTAATACAAGGGGGCATGTTGGCTGTTTCTCCTGCTGGATTTGCGGGAGAAGCAGAGTCCTGTCCGGGACTGCGGGACAGCCTCAAAATCGGGACAGTCCCGCAGTATGAGGGACAGTTGGGAACTATGAAAGAAGTGCAAAGTCGAGGAGTGTAGTCTGCAGTGTCAAAGCTACAGACCACTTGTGACTCTGGATCAGCATTGCATAAAGAGTCAGCAGGGGTAAGTTGCACCGACCGGTTAGTGCTGTCAAGGTCGGGGGAGGAGACAAATTGGTTGATATATATCACTGTTCTTAGGCCTCTTTCATACTTCCATTTTCTTTGATCCGTCGCAATCCATCGTTATGGCAAAAAAACGGATCCTGCAAATGTGCCCGCAGGATCCATTTTTTTGCCATTGACTATTACAGACGACGGATTGCGACGGATGGCCACACGTCGCATCCATCGTGCGACGGATGCGTCGTGTTTTTGCGGTCTGTCGTGACAAAAAAACGTTCAAGGGAACTTTTTTTGTCCGTCGGATCCGCCATTTCCGACCGCGCATGCGCAGCCTTAACTCCGCCCCCTCCTCCTCGCTCTTCACAATGGGCAGCGGATGCGTCATAAAACTGCATCCGCTGCCCGTGTTGTGCACAATTGTGCACAACGTCAGTCGGTACGTCGGGCCGACGGTTTGCGACGGCCCCGTACCGACGGAAGTGTGAAAGAGGCCTTAGCCGACTTGGGTAAAAAGATGATTTACATACAGGGAATTGAGACAGAGGGGTAGGAGCAAAACAAACGCAATGCCCGATTCAGAACAGCGGCATTTACACCAGGTAAAAAAATACACATTTGTCAAACGTGGCAGGTTCTGTAACAACCAAATATGTAAAAAACACAAAGTGTTAACAGTAACAGAGTAATAACAGAGGGTCAAATAACGAGTTAACTTATCAGTCTCTGGTTCCTGGATGGTGGAGGCTGGAAAATCCCACGATGGCGCCGTAGGTGACATGAGAAGTCTCTGATTCGGTCATGGAGAAAAGTAAAGCACTGTCTCTGCATGGCAGCGAAGTATCCTGGCCTTCCTGCATGTGGTCTCTTGGCCCTGGAACGAGGTGTTGCCCGAAGGGAGGTCTGAAGCACTGCAAGTGGTGTACAAAGTCCCGGCATGGAGGCCGCAGTCTGTCATGGTTCCCAATGGCAAGGGAACGTAAAAAACACATAAGTAACGAACGAGCTCTCGGGTGATGGAAACTCGAGTTGACCGTGAGCTAAATCTACCACACAACTAACAGTAGCCAGGGAGCATACCTACGGCTTCCTATATGCCACGCGCCAGCCGGAGGACTAACTATGCCTGGTAGAGGAAGAAACAGACCTGGCTTACCTCTAGGGAAATACCCCAAAAGATGATAGCAGCCCCCCACATGTAATAACGGTGAATTAAGAGGAAAAGACATACACAGTATGAAAGTAGATTTAGCAAAGAGAGGTCCACTTACTAGATAGCAGAAGGATACAAAAGAGGACTTCACGGTCAACTGAAAACCCTTTCAAAAACCATCCTGAAATTACTTTAAGACTCCTGTGTCAACTCATGACACAGGAGTGGCAATTTCAGCCCGCAAGAGCTTCCAGCTACAGAGAATTACAAAAACTGCAAACTGGACAAAAGGTACAAAACAAAAGGACAAAGTCCACTTAGCTGATCAGCAGACTAGTAGCAGGAACATGCAACCGAAGGCTCTGGTTACAATGATGACCGGCAAGGAAATGACTGGAGAGCAAGGCTAAATAGGAAACTCCCAAACACTGATGGAAGCAGGTGAACAGAAGAAGCAAAGTGCAAACAAGTCACCAGTACCACCAGCAACCACCAGGGGAGCCCAAAAAGCGGATACACAACAGTACCCTCCCCTTAAGGAGGGGGCACCGAACCCTCACAAGAACCGCCAGGGTGATCTGGATGAGCCCTATGAAAGGCACGAACCAAATCCGAGGCATGAACATCAGAGGCAGTTACCCAAGAATTATCTTCCTGACCATAGCCTTTCCATTTAACCAGATATTGAAGTCTCCGTCTGGAAATACGGGAGTCCAAGATCTTCTCCACGACGTACTCCAATTCACCCTCCACCAGCACAGGAGCAGGAGGTTCAGTAGAAGGAACCACCGGTACCTCATATCTCCGCAACAACGACCGATGGAACACATTATGGATAGCGAAAGATGCCGGGAGGTCCAAACGAAAGGAAACAGGGTTAAGAATCTCCAAAATCCTATAAGGACCGATGAACCGAGGCTTAAATTTGGGAGAAGAAACTCTCATAGGGACAAAACGGGAAGACAACCACACCAAGTCCCCAACGCGAAGGTGGGGACCAACACGACGACGACGGTTAGCAAACTGCTGAGTCCTCTCCTGGGACAATTCCAAATTATCCACCACTTGTCCCCAAATCCGATGCAACCGATCCACCACCGCATCCACTCCAGGACAATCCGAAGATTCAACCTGACCAGATGAAAAACGCGGATGAAACCCTGAATTGCAAAAGAAAGGAGAAACCAAAGTGGCAGAACTAGCCCGATTATTAAGAGCAAACTCCGCCAACGGCAGAAAGGCAACCCAATCATCCATATCCGCAGACACAAAACACCTCAAATAAGTCTCCAAAGTTTGATTAGTTCGCTCCGTCTGGCCATTGGTCTGAGGATGGAATGCAGACGAAAAGGACAAATCAATGCCCAACCTGGCACAGACTGCCCGCCAAAATCTAGACACGAACTGGGTACCCCTGTCAGAAACGATGTTTTCCGGAATACCATGCAAGCGAACCACATTTTGAAAATACAGAGGGACCAACTCAGATGAGGAAGGCAACTTAGGCAATGGCACCAAATGAACCATTTTAGAAAAACGGTCACACACCACCCAGATGACAGACATCTTCTGAGAAACAGAGAGATCCGAGATAAAGTCCATAGAGATGTGCGTCCAAGGCCTCTTCGGAATAGGCAAGGGCAACAACAACCCACTAGCCCTAGAACAACAAGGCTTGGCCCGAGCACACACATCGCAAGACTGCACAAAAACACGCACATCTCGAGACAGGGAAGGCCACCAGAAGGATCTAGCCACCAAATCTCTGGTGCCAAAAATTCCCGGATGACCTGCCAGAGTAGAAGAATGAACTTCCGAGATGACTCTAGTGGTCCACTCGTCAGGAACAAACAGTCTACCAGACGGACAACGATCAGGTCTATCCGCCTGAAATTCTTGCAAAGCACGTCGCAAATCTGGAGAGACAGCAGACAAAACCACTCCATCCTTAAGGACACCAGCAGGTTCAGAATTCCCAGGAGAGTCAGGCTCAAAACTCCTAGAAAGAGCATCTGCTTTCACATTCCTAGAACCCGGTAAGTACGAGACCACAAAATTAAACCGGGAAAAGAACAACAACCAACGTGCCTGTCTAGGATTCAGGCGCCTGGCAGACTCCAAATAAATTAAATTCTTGTGATCAGTCAAAACTACCACCTGATGTCTGGCACCCTCAAGCCAATGACGCCACTCCTCAAATGCCCACTTCATGGCCAAAAGCTCCCGATTACCAACATCATAGTTTCGCTCGGCGGCCGAAAATTTTCGTGAAAAGAACGCACAAGGTCTCATCACTGAGCAGTCGGAACTTTTCTGCGACAAAACCGCCCCTGCTCCGATCTCGGAAGCATCGACCTCAACCTGAAAGGGAAGAGAAACATCAGGCTGGCGCAACACAGGGGCAGACAAAAAGCGGCGCTTAAGCTCCCGAAAGGCCTCCACGGCAGCAGGGGACCAATTGGCAACATCAGCACCCTTTTTAGTCAAATCCGTCAGAGGTTTAGCAACGCCAGAAAAACCAGCTATAAATCGACGATAAAAATTAGCAAAGCCCAAGAATTTCTGGAGACTCTTCAGAGAAGTAGGCTGCGTCCAGTCGTAAATAGCCCGAACCTTGACAGGGTCCATCTCAATAGAAGAAGGGGAAAAAATATACCCCAAAAAAGAAATTTTTTGAACCCCAAAAACACACTTTGAACCCTTTACACACAAAGAATTCTCCCGCAAAACCTGAAAAACCCTCCTGACCTGCTGAACATGAGACTCCCAGTCATCAGAAAAAATCAAAATATCATCCAAGTACACAATCATAAATTTATCCAAATATTTCCGGAAAATATCATGCATTAAGGACTGAAAGACAGAAGGTGCATTAGAAAGGCCGAAAGGCATTACCAAATACTCAAAATGGCCCTCAGGCGTATTAAATGCGGTCTTCCACTCATCCCCCTGCTTAATTCGCACCAAATTATACGCCCCACGAAGATCAATCTTAGAGAACCACTTAGCCCCCCTTATGCGAGCAAACAAATCAGTCAGCAAAGGCAACGGATACTGATATTTGACTGTAATTTTATTCAGGAGACGATAATCAATACAAGGCCTCAGAGAGCCATCCTTTTTAGAGACAAAGAAAAAACCGGCTCCTAAAGGTGATGAAGAAGGACGAATATGTCCCTTTTCCAGGGACTCCTTAATATACTCGCGCATAGCAGCATGTTCAGGTACAGATAGGTTAAACAAACGACCCTTTGGAAATTTACTGCCAGGAATCAGATCTATGGCGCAATCACAATCCCTGTGAGGAGGGAGTGAACCAATCTTAGGCTCTTCAAAAATATCACGATAATCAGACAAAAATGCCGGAATCTCAGATGGAATAGATGACGAAATGGACACCATAGGAGTGTCCCCATGAGCCCCCCGACATCCCCAGCTTAACACAGACATAGCCTTCCAGTCAAGGACTGGGTTATGAGACTGTAACCATGGTAATCCAAGCACCAAAACATCATGTAAATTGTACAACACAAGGAAGCGAATCACCTCCTGATGGTCTAGAGTCATACGCATAGTCACTTGCGTCCAGAACTGTGGTTTATTACAAGCCAAAGGTGTAGAATCAATACCCTTCAGAGGTATAGGGACTTCCAGAGGCTCTAAATCAAACCCACAGCGCCTGGCAAAGGACCAGTCCATAAGACTCAGAGCGGCGCCCGAGTCCACATAGGCATCCACGGTAATAACTGATAATGAACAAATCAAGGTTACAGACAAAATAAATTTGGACTGTAAAGTGCCAATTGAAATGGACTTGTCAACCTTCCTAGTACGCTTAGAGCATGCCGATATAACATGAGCAGAATCACCACAATAGAAGCATAACCCATTTTTACGCCTATAATTCTGCCGCTCGCTTCTGGACATAACTCTGTCACATTGCATTTTCTCTGGCGTCTCTTCAGAAGATACCGCCAAATGGTGCACGGGTTTGCGCTCCCGCAAACGTCGATCAATCTGAATTGCCATTGTCATGGACTCATTCAGACCTGTAGGCGCAGGGAACCCGACCATAACATCTTTAACGGCATCAGAAAGGCCCTCTCTGAAATTTGCCGCTAAGGCGCACTCATTCCACTGAGTAAGCACAGACCACCTACGAAATTTTTGGCAGTATTTCTCCGCTTCATCTTGCCCTTGAGATAGGGCTATCAAAGCTTTTTCAGCTTGAATCTCCAAATTAGGTTCCTCATAAAGCAACCCTAAAGCCAGGAAAAACGCATCCACATTGAGCAACGCAGGATCCCCTGGTGTCAATGAAAATGCCCAATTTTGAGGGTCACCTCGCAGCAAAGAGATTACAATCTTAACCTGCTGGACAGGATCTCCTGAGGAGTGAGGTCTGAGAGAAAGGAATAATTTACAATTATATTTGAAATTCAAAAACCGAGATCTATCTCCGGAAAACACCTCTGGTGTAGGGATTTTAGGTTCAGAAATAGGAGCATGTATAACAAAATCTTGTAAATTTTGAACCTTCGTAGCAAGATTATTTAAACCTGCAGCCAAACTCTGAGGATCCATCTTTAAACAGGTGAGCTCAGAGCCATTCAAGGGTTAAGAGGAGGTAAGAAGCAGCTAGACAGCAATTAAGGGCTAGGCAGCAAAACTCTGAATGAAAGAAAAAAAAAAAAATTTCCCTTCAACACTTCTTTTTCTCCTGCTTCAGCCCAAACAATTAACACTTTTGCGGCCGGTCATACTGTCATGGTTCCCAATGGCAAGGGAACGTAAAAAACACATAAGTAACGAACGAGCTCTCGGGTGATGGAAACTCGAGTTGACCGTGAGCTAAATCTACCACACAACTAACAGTAGCCAGGGAGCATACCTACGGCTTCCTATATGCCACGCGCCAGCCGGAGGACTAACTACGCCTGGTAGAGGAAGAAACAGACCTGGCTTACCTCTAGGGAAATACCCCAAAAGATGATAGCAGCCCCCCACATGTAATAACGGTGAATTAAGAGGAAAAGACATACACAGTATGAAAGTAGATTTAGCAAAGAGAGGTCCACTTACTAGATAGCAGAAGGATACAAAAGAGGACTTCACGGTCAACTGAAAACCCTTTCAAAAACCATCCTGAAATTACTTTAAGACTCCTGTGTCAACTCATGACACAGGAGTGGCAATTTCAGCCCGCAAGAGCTTCCAGCTACAGAGAATTACAAAAACTGCAAACTGGACAAAAGGTACAAAACAAAAGGACAAAGTCCACTTAGCTGATCAGCAGACTAATAGCAGGAACATGCAACCGAAGGCTCTGGTTACAATGATGACCGGCAAGGAAATGACTGGAGAGCAAGGCTAAATAGGAAACTCCCAAACACTGATGGAAGCAGGTGAACAGAAGAAGCAAAGTGCAAACAAGTCACCAGTACCACCAGCAACCACCAGGGGAGCCCAAAAAGTGGATACACAACAGCAGTCTCACTACTACAATCAGCGTGCACCGTAGGATCAGTACTACCTTACGTGCCTGAAGTTGTCAGAGGTACAGACCGATTAGTACTATTGAGGTCAGAGGGTAGTGTGGAAATGTCCCCTTGAGGTACACAGTCTGTATGCGCGGGGACTGGAATGGAATCATGTGACACTGAAGGTTGGCATCGGTTAGCAGAGAGGGAGTCAACCTTCTCCTGTCGCACATGCTGTGTACCTGCCTAAATCCCCGTTCTCATGTGTTCAGTCCCTTTTATCTTAGATCCGCCACCAACAGTCAGGTGCAAAGGTCTACTCTGGTCAGAAAGTCCCCCGGCAAAAATGGTGACAGCCCCGACAGTTCCGGCCCGGAGACGCAAGAGAGACCACTAGCCTGGTCCATTTTCCTGCACAGGGTCCTCGCATACAAAGCCATACATCATCTAGTCCATAAACCTCCGGCAATCAGCTGCAAACTAAAGACAAGTATGAAGCATTGTCCCCTCTTATCTCCTCTTCCCACAATCGTATACAAGATTTCTCTCGCGTATCACCCCTACTCTGGAACCCTCTACCACAACACATCAGACTCTCGCCCACCATCGAAACCTTCAAAAAGAATCTGAAGACCCACCTCTTCCGACAAGCCTACAACCTGCAGTAACCACCGATCAACCAACCGCTGCACGATCAGCTCTATCCTCACCTACTGTATTCTCACCCATCCCTTGTAGATTGTGAGCCCTCGCGGGCAGGGTCCTCACTCCTCCTGTACCAGTTATGACTTGTATTGTTCAAGATTATTGTACTTGTTTTTATTATGTATACCCCTCCTCACTTGTAAAGCGCCATGGAATAAATGGCGCTATAACAATAAATAATAATAATAATAATAATAATAATTGTCGTCTGTGTGCATTACCTACACCACCAATATTTATTAATTTGTCAGAGTAATTCGGGACATGAATGAGACTGACGTGATTAGTTCAGAAATGATCGTCCACTATGGCTGCCCCAGCTCATATATCGAATTTCCCTTCAACTTTAAAAACTCCGATTTTGCTACAACCCCTGGCAAAAATTATGGAATCACCGGCCTTGGAGGATGTTCATTCAGTTGTTTAATTTTGTAGAAAAAAAGCAGATCACAGACATGGCACAAAACTAAAGTCATTTCAAATGGCAACTTTCTGGCTTTAAGAAACACTAAAAGAAATCAGGAACAAAAAAATGTGGTACTCAGTAATGATTACTTTTTTAATCAAGCATAGGGAAAAATTATGGAATCACTCAATTCTGAGGAAGAAATTATGGAATCATGAAAAACAAACAAACAAAAAAACACTCCAAAACATCACTAGTATTTTGTTGCACCACCTCTGCCTTTTATAACAGCTTGCTGTCTCTGAGGCATAGACTTAATGACTGTCAAACTGTACTCTTAATCAATCTGACTCAAACTTTCTCTGATTGCTGTTTCCAGATCTGCTTTGCAGGTTGGAGCCTTGTCATGGACCATTTTCTTCAACTTCCACCAAAGATTTTCAATTGGATTGAGATCCGGACTATTTGCAGGCCATGACATTGACCTTATGTGTCTTTTTTCAAGGAATGTTTTCACAGTTTTTGCTCTATGGCAGGATGCTTTATCATCTTGAAAAATCATTTCATCATCCCCAAACATCCTTTCAATTGATGGGATAAGAAAAGTGTCCAAAATATCAACATAAACTTGTGCATTTATTGAAGATGTAATGACAGCCATCTCCCCAGTGCCTTTACCTGACATGCAGCCTCATATCATCAATGGCTGTGGAAATTTGCATGTTCTCTTCAGGCAGTCATCTTTATAAATCTCATTGGAACAGCACCAAACAAAAGTTTCAGCTTCATCACCTTGCCCAATGCAGATTTGAGATTCATCACTGAATATGACTTCCACGATTGCTTTTCCTTAGCCCATTGTAACCTTGTCTTTTTCTGTTTAGGTGTTAATGATGGCTTTCGTTTAGCTTTTCTGTATGTAAATCCCATTTCCTTTAGGCGGTTTATTACAGTTCTGTCACAGACGTTGACTCCAGTTTCCACCCATTCTTTCCTCATTTGTTTTGTTGTGCATTTCCTGTTTTGGAGACATATTGCTTTAAGTTTCCGGTCTTGACACTTTCATGTCTTCCTTGGTTTACCAGTATGTTTGCCTCTAACAACCGTCCCATGTTATTTGTATTTGGTCCAGATTTTAGACACAGCTGACTGTGAACAACCAACATTTTTTACATTTTACAACATTGCATGAATATTTTACCCTCTTTTAAGAGTTTGATAATCCTCTCCTTTGTTTCAATTGACATCTCTCGTGTTGGAGCCATGATTCATTTCAGTCCACTTGGTACAACAGCTCTCCAAGGTGTGATCACACCTTTTTAGATGCAGACTAATGAGCAGATCTAATTTGATGCAGGTGTTATTTTTGGATATGAAAATTTACAGGGTGATTCCATAATTATTTCCTCAGAATTGAGTGATTCCATATTTTTTCCCCTATGCTTGGTTAAAAAGAGTAACCATTACTACCACATTTTTTGTTCTTGATTTCTTTTAGTGTTTCTTAGAGCCAGAAAGTTGCCATTTGAAATGACTTTAGTTTTGTGCCATGTCTGTGATCTGCTTTTTTTCTACAAAATTAAACAACTGAATGAACATCATCCAAGGCCGGTGATTCCACAATTTTTGCCAGGGGTTGTACTTGGCGCAACAAAGGGAAAGGGGGTTTAAACTCCTTCATAATGATGCCACCCACCTGCAACCTGCCGCCCTAGGCACCTGCCCTCCAGTGCCTAGTGGCTAATATGGCCCTGCAGTCAGTGCATCAGTGCAGCGGTATCGTATTATATTATTCAAACATGATTTGTTATGCATACCGGATGACAGTGATGATTGCTACATCATAAGAGATACAAAATATCAACTGGTCGAAATGTTAATTATTTGTGCCCATGGATGCGACACAACATGGCTGATCTCTCTGCAATATTGTTAGAGAGGAGCTGTGTCCCTGAAATGAACATGAGGCTGGTTTTATTGGATGGGATAGACAGAGAATAAACGTTTGGCATCTTTAACGTGTATACCCTACTTCGTTTCACTGATCATTGCACATTGACCTCCACCAATCCTATCTTTTAATTTAATCCATGTAATAGAATCTTTTCGGTGTATTTCCTCAATTTATTCTACTTGTAATATGCCATATTCCTACTAAAGATATAAAACACTAAGAAGTCACTTCATTCTTTGCCATTGTTGGAACCCATTTGTAACCCAGTTCTATAAGCTTCAGAGCTGAAATCTCCCTAGAATTTTTGGATTTACAAAGTCTGCAGAGAAAATTAGAATTCTAGGAAATGTAGTCCCCCTATTAGGAACTTTATTGTAATCTAATATATATTATATATTTATTATATACTATATATTTGTATTGGTTAACTTTCTCCATTAGCCGTTTGTTGAAACACAAAGTCACAGGGTTTTTTTTATATCAAACAGTAAATAGTGTTAATTTCTACTGGTTATACAGTAGCAAAAGCAAAACCATAAACATAATATCCCAAGCCTTGTCCAGGTGTGAGCAGGTTGGGGTATGCAGTCACAGTAAGGAGAGAACAAAGGTTAAAATTAAATTTTACTATAACGGGTATATTCTCCACACAGGTAGTAGAGAAGGTATAGACAGGTGGTATCAACACTTTTGTTACACTGACAGAGGTAGTGAGGACAAAGGGTATAAACAATGTTCAACAGTAATAAACTTATCGGTCCGGCGACTTCAGAGTGAGGAGTCTCAGTTGCGCACGATGGAGCTGACACGGTCAGCACATAATGGAAACAATGAAGAATTGTAGGTGTCTGTGGATCGGTTTCTCGCGATGACGGAGGGTCCTCGATTTCTGTTCCAGAGTCCTGAGTAGCAGGGAAAAGAGCAGTCCTGTGCACTGCCGGGGCTGGGCAAAGGCCAGCAGTAGTAAGGCCCCAGTTTTTTGCCATCAGTCGCAATCTGTCGTATTTTGAAAAAACGGATCCATCGCAGATTGTGAAAAACTGATGTGACAGATCAGTTTTTTCGCCGGATCCGACTAGCTGATATGGGTAATTGGATCCTAAAAAAATCAGTGTATGCTCAGTTTGAAAAAACTGAATCCATCGCCGGATTCTGTCATTTCATGGATCCGGTGAAATAGGCTTCCATTCTAGCGAACGACGGACGGTGACGGATCCGTTGCTATCCGTTTTTTCGACGGACACAAAAACATTACTTTGTCCGTTGTCTCCGGCCACCGGACAATTTTCGACAGATCCGGCGAACGACAGATGAAACATGAGGCCATCCGTCGCAATCCGTCGCTAATACAAGTCTATGAGAAAAAAAACGGATTGGCTTCAGTCAATGGATCCGTTTTTTTCAAAATTCATCGGATTGCGACTGATGGCAAAAACTGATGTGTGAAAGGGGCCTAAGCGGGTGAATAAGGGTAAAGTTCTGGATAAGTCACCCGGTTTCTTTTAGGCGGCACACGGATGTTATACGGTGGTCTGAGATGTGTAGCAGCCGGGACAATGTAGTGCAGCCCTGCGCTGTCACGGTGCTCAGAGGACGGAGCACCTACATTCCTCTGCTGTGCGCTGCGTCTTCCCGCCAAGTCTGCCTGCTGTTTTGCATGCTCTGTCCTTTTTATCCTCACTCCGCCCCCTGCTGTCAATTGCAAAGGTTGGTCCCGGTCTCTGACCTTTCCCCCAGACAACAAAGGTGACAGTCCTGACAGTTCCGGCCCTGGTGTGAAAAAGGTACCCCCCCATCTGGGTTCCCTTTTTACACAGGCACTAACTAAACAATATACAGTAGATCCTGGCTACTCACACATAGCTGAGCTAGCCCCAGCTCGGTCATGCAAAACAGGTATTTTCCATAGCAACCAGTGATAGTTGCTATTTTGTGCACATGGCCTGTGCAGTCTCATCATAGATATTCTGGCTTGTCTCTCTCTAGCTCCAACACAACCCACTCTGCTCCGCTTCCCCAGCTGATTGACAACAGTGAACACATGGCCTGGTTGTAGACTGAGCTAGCCATGTGCACCTAATCAGGGCCTGTAGTGCTATGATTTAACCATAGCCTACCTGGCTTTCCTACAATGTGCAGTATTTAAAAAATGTAACTGCCCTGTGTTTTAGGGGCTCAGTAGTAAGCTCAATTGTGAAAACAGCTGATGATTACTAGAGAATTAGTTCTGGGAGATCCCGATGGCTTTGTACTATAGTGCTGTATAGTGGTGAGAATACTGCCATAATGCACTTCATAGACAAAAATATTATGATACACGTCTTAATCATTGAATTCAGGTTCTCCATTCAGTCCCATGAACATAAACTCTAGCCCTTCGCTATGCTGTCTGCCTTTAATAACATTTGTAAAAGAATGGTTGGTGGTAAAGATTTCACTCTTAGGAACATAGTTTTGCAATAGGACATCACTAATGTAGCAAGTCAGTTCATGAAACAAAATTTCTTCCCTCTTAAATCAATTAGTTATGATTGTGGTTATTGTAAAGTGGAAGTCTTTAGGAGCCACAGCTACTCAGCCATAAGTTGAAGACCATGTATAGTTACAGAGCGGGGTCACCAAGTGCTGACTGAATAAAAGTTGTCATATCTCTCCTGTCTAAATAACTGCAGCACTAAAGACCTCCTCTGACAATATAATTGGCTCAAAAACTGTGTGCCTGGAGCTTCATCGCATGGGTTAGCTTAGACAAGCAGCTGCATGCAGTCTTACATCACCAAGCACAATGCCAAGTGTCGGATAGAGTGGTGTAAAGCCGTCATCACTAGGCTCTTGAGCTGTGGAAATGTGTTCTGTATAGTGACAGCCCACACTTCTCTATCTGGCAGTCTAATATCGATTTGGTGAATGGTAGGAGAATAATACCTTCCTGACTGCATTGTGCCAACTGTAAAATTTAGTTGGGTATGGATAATACTATGTGGTAGGTTTTTAGGCTTTGGCCTCAGCCCTTTAGTTCTAGTGAAGAGAAATCTTAATGCTTCAGAATACTAAGACAATGTTGGACAATTGCAGCGTCCAAATTTGTGGAAACAGTTTCAGGAAGGCCCTTTCTGTTCCCTATAATTGTGCTCTGTACACAAAGGAAGGTCCATGAAGGCATGATTGGGTGAGTTTGGCGTGAAAGAGCCCTGACCTCAACCCCATCCAACACTTTTGGGATGAACTAGAACTGATCTTAATCCCAGTCCTCTCATCTAACATTGGTGTATGACCTTATAAATGTTCTTGCAAAAATTCAGACATTCGCCTACAAAATATTGTAGAAAGCTTTCCCAAAACAGTAGACGCTGTGATATCTGCAAAGGGGGAACCTACTCCATATTAATATCTATGAATTTAGAATGCGATGTCTTAAAAACTGCTGAAGGTGTAATATGTTGGCGTATTAATTCTTTTGTTCTTATAGTGTACCTCATCTGATCCAGACATATGAATAAGTGAAGTTGCAACCAATTGTAAGAGTCATTGATTAATGGATTCCATGCAAATAGACATTTATAACCTACATTTTATACCAAATCGGGGTGACATTGATATATAACACATTGTAGGGAATACAACAGAAAATAAATATTCAAACGGCTCTCCTCCTCTCAGGCATTTATGCCATAATTTATGTCATAACAACAAGTACTCTTGGCAATTTTCTACCATAAAAGTGAATGGAGAAAATCTTGCATGTCTGGCTTTCCATTCCAAGCACGATGGGATGTTGAGAGACAGTTGGAGCGCCCCCACACCGCCGCAGGGCCGAGGGGTACCCGGAGCCGGGCCTCTAGGTCTCAGTCCTGGGGTTGTCACGGTGGCTAGACCCGGTCCGTGGCCCTGTCTGTCAGTGGGGGACGTCCGGTGCAATAAGCGATGTTGTAGCGGTGCAGTTGTGGGGTGCAGGTCGCGGTAAATAACGAGGACACCAAGTTGCAGTCTCTTTACCTCTTTACTGAAGCTCTCTGGGTCCTCAGTCCGGAATACGGCTCACCAGGCTGCGCAAGTCCGGCCGGTCCAATGGCACTTCCAGAGCTCTCCTTGCAGGTGGAAATCGGTGCCTTCCTTCTAGCGCTATGTGTTGCAGTCCTTCCCTGCTGTGCTTACAGAAAGTACCCCACAACTGTTGTGTCTGTTTCTCGTGTTCCCTCACAACAACTTAATTCGCAATGATCTTCCTCGTCCCTCCAGATACTATGGTAGGAACGCACCCGTATGACGGGGAGGCTCGGAGATCTTCCGGGACTCTATCTGCGCCCCTCTCCTGTTGGTACCCCCCTTTGCCTTCCTGGGTGATGCGTGAGACAGTCCGCCTCAAGCTAACTGCCCTGCCGTAGGTCTGAGGTATGGCTTGAAACTCTTTACCTCCTCGGCGTTCCGGCCACCGGTAGTGCGCCTCAGTAAGGTGCTGCCTCTTTCAGCACAACCCTCACTGGTATCTCCTTTCGCTTGATTTCGTTTCTCACTCAGCACAATCTATCTCGCTTCTTAGTCCTTCCTTGGGCACCGCCGCTATGCTGAGCAGGCACGGTCCCTTTACGTTCTTTCCATGCCAAGCCTCTGCCAGGATCCCACCCCTGGCAGAGACCCTACAGTCTCTCCCTTCACAACACCCTCTGCCACCAGGTGTTGCTCCGTTCAATCCCGTCAGCGTTCTCTCTAACTTCCTGCCTGACCCCCAGTTTACCCACTATGGTGGGGAGTGGCCTAATGAATAGCACCCTTAGCTCCCCCCGGAGGCCCAGCTGTGAAATGTATTGGTGACTGTGATACCTGCTCAGAGAACTCCTTCCGTGCCATCGAACGCAGCATGGCCCCCCTTAGTGGCTGAACCATGCTACTGCAACGACCAGAACTCTGGGGCGCTGCACTCCCCCCTGGTTAAACACAGTACTCCGGGACTGGGAAGAAAAACAACAATACAGGTTAGCAAAAAGACATACAATTTTGTTGAGTGCAAATAACAATAAGTATACTTAAGTAGGCTTCCCTTTATGGGAGGTGAGGACACTTGTAACGTTACAAACATAATTAACCTTATAATTTACAGAGTATAAATAACTTCTGTTACCCAACCGGGTATTCTATTTAGTGCAATTTTTGAAATAATAACTTAACATTGCGTTTAAGAAACTCACACTCTTAGTCTATCAAAGGCCTTCCTATAATCACATTATAAGGCATTTCAACTTTACATTCTCCTTCTTGTGAACCTGCAGGACCGCCTGTCCCTACGGCACCAGACCTACTGCCTCTCCTTTCTTCTACAGGACCGCCCTGTTCAGCCAGGGCCTACTGCCTTTCGCTACTATACACAGTATAGACATAACATTCCTTTCGGTTGAAGAACTCTGAGCCAGCTCTACTCGGCCCCTTTAAGGACTCACTCTCTAACCCCTACGGGTTCACTCTCTGTCCTTAGCAATAAAGTAACTTTTCAATGGGGACGCAGGGTTTACCTTCTATCCTCACCCTCATTATTACTTCTCTTACTTTCAACTATGCAGACCTCTACTTCTACCCCTACGGGCTCTCTGCATCTTTCCTGTCTTCAAAACATTATTCAAATTTCACATTTTAACAAATTCAACACATATAACTCGGCATGTAAAACAGTTACATTTTCTTTTCAAGGCATCATTACCACATTACTGTTCGGTAACAGTATCGCTTTCAAGTACAATTCTTCACATCCCCTTTAAGAGGGGACCAGGTCTCTCTGAGGTAGCTCGTCTTCTCAGCCTACCAGTCTCATGCAAAGTTCCGGTCCGGTATCTTCACAAAGTGTCTTTAACTAGGACCAGTAGGAACGGTTTCTTCGCAAAGTGTCTTTTGACTAAAACCAGGACGGGTTTTAGCAGCAAAATAGCAAGGAAATAAACAGTTAACTATTTACAGTTTCAGGTTTCCGAGGCTTAGTTGGACGGCTTCCAGGGCTGCACCTGGCACTTAACCCTTCTTGGCCTGGGCAAAGTGAGGTCCAGGGTTACACCCAGTGCTGGACAAACGCCGTTAATCCGTCTTTCATGTACGATTAAATCATGCGCAGCGATGGAGGTCTGCGCAGCTTGAGTATGGGCATCTGCTGCAGCAGAGGTAGCGGCTGCTGCAAGATCAGTCACTGGAACGGAGTCAGCAGCTGTGGCACTAGCAGTCGCTGGGGTGGTGTCGGTCGTCAGGGCAGGGTGGCTCTTCCTACCTGCTTCAGATGCGGTTCCTCCGGTGCCGGTCTGCTCCGTCTCCGCTGGGGTCTGGAACGCTGGCTGCAGGGCCTTGTTCCGCGACGCTGTCATCTCTGCTTGCAGCACCTCGCTTTCCAGCTTCGGAGCGCTGGGACTTCTTCCCTGCTCCGGACCAGATGAGGCTGCCGACAGATGTCCGGTGAGGCTCCTGATGATGGCCTTCTTCCACCCGGCCTCGGTGCTCAGCTGCGTCCGCCGGGGTCGGTCGCTGAGCTCGTCCACTCCGGCCTGCAGGAATTCAGCATCAGCGGTGGAGGCCTGGTTGCGGTGCCCCTCCGGGTGGCTGGGGGAGTCCTCTGCTCCGACCCCACGCTCCGGCTCCGGGCGGCTCGCCATGGCGTCCTCCATGTCGCTCGCTCCTTCTTCCTGGTCCTTTTCCCGCTCTCTTCTTCGTGGGCGGTTTCGTTTTCGTTGTCTCTGCCCACCATTAAGGATCAGGAGGCGGATCTCGGCTGCTGACGGACACGTCCTCAAGGGGCCGAGATATTTAGACTGGGCGGCCATTGTCTTTCGCGCTCTTCAGCTTGTTCACGCCCACTTCCACGCCCTTCTTCTTCTCCTGCGCTCTCCTTAGCGCTGTAATGGCGGCGGTTTTGGCGGGAACTTCTGGCGGCAAGTGGCAACACACAGTCCTCTCAATAAAGTACAGTTCAAGCACAGTAAATCACAGTCTCTAGGCACACATGACCTGATTCTTCAGGCTTAAGTAGATCCTGTTCGTGACGCCAAGTTGGAGCGCCCCCACACCGCCGCAGGGCCGAGGGGTACCCGGAGCCGGGCCTCTAGGTCTCAGTCCTGGGGTTGTCACGGTGGCTAGACCCAGTCCGTGGCCCTGTCTGTCAGTGGGGGACGTCCGGTGCAATAAGCGATGTTGTAGCGGTGCAGTTGTGGGGTGCAGGTCGCGGTAAATAACGAGGACACCAAGTTGCAGTCTCTTTACCTCTTTACTGAAGCTCTCTGGGTCCTCAGTCCGGAATACGGCTCACCAGGCTGCGCAAGTCCGGCCGGTCCAATGGCACTTCCAGAGCTCTCCTTGCAGGTGGAAATCGGTGCCTTCCTTCTAGCGCTATGTGTTGCAGTCCTTCCCTGCTGTGCTTACGGAAAGTACCCCACAACTGTTGTGTCTGTTTCTCGTGTTCCCTCACAACAACTTAATTCGCAATGATCTTCCTCGTCCCTCCAGATACTATGGTAGGAACGCACCCGTATGACGGGGAGGCTCGGAGATCTTCCGGGACTCTATCTGCGCCCCTCTCCTGTTGGTACCCCCCTTTGCCTTCCTGGGTGATGCGTGAGACAGTCCGCCTCAAGCTAACTGCCCTGCCGTAGGTCTGAGGTATGGCTTGAAACTCTTTACCTCCTCGGCGTTCCGGCCACCGGTAGTGCGCCTCAGTAAGGTGCTGCCTCTTTCAGCACAACCCTCACTGGTATCTCCTTTCGCTTGATTTCGTTTCTCACTCAGCACAATCTATCTCGCTTCTTAGTCCTTCCTTGGGCACCGCCGCTATGCTGAGCAGGCACGGTCCCTTTACGTTCTTTCCATGCCAAGCCTCTGCCAGGATCCCACCCCTGGCAGAGACCCTACAGTCTCTCCCTTCACAACACCCTCTGCCACCAGGTGTTGCTCCGTTCAATCCCGTCAGCGTTCTCTCTAACTTCCTGCCTGACCCCCAGTTTACCCACTATGGTGGGGAGTGGCCTAATGAATAGCACCCTTAGCTCCCCCCGGAGGCCCAGCTGTGAAATGTATTGGTGACTGTGATACCTGCTCAGAGAACTCCTTCCGTGCCATCGAACGCAGCATGGCCCCCCTTAGTGGCTGAACCATGCTACTGCAACGACCAGAACTCTGGGGCGCTGCACATTCTCAAGGCGAGACTTTCTCAAAAAAGCTGTGGGCTCTATCATATATGTCTGAGTTGAGAATACCCATTTAAGGAATCTTTAAAAATTAGCAATATGCAAATTTAAAAAGGTGCAGATTTCACCTTTCAGTCTAAAAAGGACAAATAACTTCAGATAAGTCTATAAAACGTCAGCGGAAAAACTGACTCCAAATTTTAAAGCTACATGTGTCTATTTATATTGGAGAGAGATTCTAGCTGTAATGTTGGATTGGGGTCAGGAAGAGTCTTTTCACCTCTCATCCATGACCACACCTGCCTCTTTCATAGTTTGAGTGAGGTTAGAGGGAATTTAAATCCCTCCGGGGAGTCGTGTTTAGGAGCTGGCAGCACTAACATCTCATTCACATGGCACCACTTTACCTGTTCTTCCAGCCTCCTGTGCCTGAAGGATTTTTTTAGGAGAGGTTAGTCTCACACCCAGTTCAAAATGGTCCAGGCTCCAGTGGAATGCGATCTGTCTAGCTGCTAAACTATCAGAGTCACAGGAAGGAATGTTCAGTGTACATGTCCAAAGATTACTAAATCTTCAGACCTGTGTTTATCACACATTGGCAAAATAGTTTTTCTTCATAGGGAAGAATACTTTCTAATGGCTACTGTAGGTGCCTGCAGCATTGTAAATCTATGGCCGACCCCATAAAAAGACATGACACTAGCTTTTAAACTCACCTAACTAAAGAATGGACCTATGTTTAGAAAAATTTAAAACATTTTCATAATGAATTAAACTTCCCTTGTAGTGTAAATGTCACTAGCCTTAGTTGTCTAGGTTAGTGCTTTCTTTCTGAATATTGTAGGGTAAAAGAGGGAAGAAAGTCACAATGCCAGAAGTTATATTTTTTTTGCTTATATAGTACAGCATAGGCTATTAGGTTATTATTATTGCAATTTTTGGCTGTCTGCCATATTGATACCTTTTTCCTCTCATGTTTCTCAACTGGGGTAGTGTCTGGTCACACTGTACTAACTTTATCTAATGGCAGCAGTGATTGATTAATGACATAGAATGCTGTTCAATCACATCATATGTGATGCAGCGTTAGACTGTCTCCCTGCCTCCTGTTTGTGATAGGTTTCTTTCTGTCAGCTAATACAAGCAGAAGACAAGGGCATATTTTAGAAATCTTTGGAGATTATCTGTCCAACACTCACAGATTGTGTGAGGTTTTAAAAAATATGGATTTTTCTTAGAAAGAAATATTAAAAAATAATAAAAACAAAATTAAATCAATCTCTTATTCCTATTCTGAAAAAAGAAAACATATTTGGTATAGTGTCATTAATATTATCTCAATTTTTCAAATAATAAAATTAGTTAGTCCTCTGGCAAAGCTATAGTCAAAAAATCAAAATGACAAAATTGTGGATTTTGTTCACCTTTCCAACACAAAAAATAGAGTAAAAAGGGGCCAAAAAGTCTCATATACTCTAAAATGGTACCAATAAAAACATAAGGCCCACCCTCAACAAAATAGCCCCCATACAGCTGCATCAACAGATGCATAAGCTACATACATATGTGCATGTTGCTTTGTCACCATAAAAGGAAGGGGCCCAGATGTATTTCTTGCACAGGGGTCCCAAGCTGTCAGTGTCCGCCCCTGATAGCACGTCAGGGATAAATATCGCTATTGGTCCCTTGTACTGTGTAAATAGTCTGCAAACAATTAATCATTCTATTTCTAACTTTGAAAACATACCCCCTATTGAGCCTTATCTCTAAAAGAAATATGTAATGTAATACCCGCGCTAAAATATGCACCAATAAGATACCAATAAATGCAACAGTTATTCTAAAAAGTTTACCTTATTGATGGTATGCAATGGACTGTCTGACGCCGTATGTTGAAAGGGGCAATCTCAAGGAAATGTGTGTGGATTCGACTAAGGTAGAAAAACAAAATGTTTAGTATACACACTTAATTGGCAGAAAATGCGATGATTAAGATTACTAGGGTGAGTATATCTTAATACAAAATGACGTTTCAGGAACTTGTGGATTCACAGTGGAGTGAAGCCTTAATGGAGGGTTTACCTCCTGGGTTAGTGCTATAAAAGCGGCAGGACTTATAGTTAATAAAAAGCAGAGATACCTGTGAATAGCGGTACTCGTTGTTCCGAGAAAGAAAAGTCCTTTTACTATAAAGTAATAGAGCGGTACTTATCTCCTTATCTCTTTAGTCCTAGGTAAACAGCTTGTAGGAGCGTTTCTGAGCGCACTGCCCCGGCCGGTGACAGGCGCTCGTGGTGCTTTGCTGTGCTGCGCAGCAGCTTGCAGGACCTGTGTGACGTTCGGGTCACGTGACTTCCTCGGTCACGTGATACCCCTGTATGCGGTACGGTGTACAAGAGGAGCCAATAACCAACGCGTTTCGGAATTACAACGGATTCCTTCATCAGGGTCGGCTTCCTCTGCGTCACAGGGCTTTAAGTACCCTCAGCACATCATGATCGTAAGTGTCAATTGAAAGCAAACAGTTCAACTTCATTATTTAACTCCTTGGGTTTAAGAGTGTCCAGTTCAAAAATCAATCTCGTTTCTTCTCTAGACATCTGTTTCAAATAGTCCCCGTTCCGCCAGTCCTTTTTAACCACCTTAATGCCAGTTACATTAACCCCTTGCAGGGACCCCCCATGGCACACTGCAAAGTGTTTAGATAAAGGATGTTCATCATATTTATTTTTTATATTCCGCAGATGCTCGTTAATTCTTCTGCAAAGGGGACGTTTTGTGCGTCCTACATATAATTTACTACAGGGGCAGCCGACCCTGATGAAGGAATCCGTTGTAATTCCGAAACGCGTTGGTTATTGGCTCCTCTTGCACACCGTACCGCATACAGGGGTATCACGTGACCGAGGAAGTCACGTGACCCGAACGTCACACAGGTCCTGCAAGCTGCTGCGCAGCACAGCAAAGCACCACGAGCGCCTGTCACCGGCCGGGGCAGTGCGCTCAGAAACGCTCCTACAAGCTGTTTACCTAGGACTAAAGAGATAAGGAGATAAGTACCGCTCTATTATTTTATAGTAAAAGGACTTTTCTTTCTCGGAACAACGAGTACCGCTATTCACAGGTATCTCTGCTTTTTATTAACTATAAGTCCTGCCGCTTTTATAGCACTAACCCAGGAGGTAAACCCTCCATTAAGGCTTCACTCCATTGTGAATCCACAAGTTCCTGAAACGTCATTTTGTATTAAGATATACTCACCCTAGTAATCTTAATCATCGCATTTTCTGCCAATTAAGTGTGTATACTAAACATTTTGTTTTTCTACCTTAGTCGAATCCACACACATTTCCTTGAGATTGCCCCTTTCAACATACGGCGTCAGACAGTCCATTGCATACCATCAATAAGGTAAACTTTTTAGAATAACTGTTGCATTTATTGGTATCTTATTGGTGCATATTTTAGCGCGGGTATTACATTACATATTTCCTTGTAGCCTCATTCTCCCGATGTGGTTCGGGATTTTACTTGCAGCTGCTTTTATGCACATGCATTAGCGCCGCTACAATACACATAAGATTTTCCGTATTTTATTTATCTCTAAAAGATGTCACTTTTTTTTAACTTTTGCTGGTATTTTGGGGGAGAAAAGGGGAACACTTCTGGTAGAAATGACCATCAGAGTGGGAGGAAAGGGGCGTTCGAGGACTGTCAGCTTCATCTGCCAGCCCTGGTTCATTGTATTGTAAAGTGAATGGTGTAGTTCAAAAGTACATTTCACTCTGCAAAAAAAAAGCCCTAATGTAGCCTTGTTGACAGAAAAAAGTTATGGGTTTGGGAAGATAGAGAGGAAAAAAATAAAAGTGCAAAAACAAAAATTTGCCCATCAGGAAGTTTAAAAAAAAAGGTTCTTGTCTCTACACTCTGAAAGCCATAACTACATCATTTTGTCAGTTGTTTGAGGGCTTGGTTTTTAGTACAATGAGCTGAAGTTTTATTGGTGATATTTTATTGTATATATAACTTTTTCAACTATTTTTTTTGAGACATGAGAGAAGGTTAGACAGTTGTGGACATGGCAATACCCTAAACATTTAAAGAGACACCTCATCAAAGCAGAATGAGGCGGTGTCTGCAACCCACCGAAGTTGCTCAGACAGTGCAGCTCATCCAGGATGGCACATCAATGTAAGCTGTGGAAAAAAGCGTAGCTGTGTCTGTCAGCACAATGTCCACAGCATGGAGCAGATGCCAGGAGACAAGCCAGCACACCAGGAGTTGTGAAGGGGGTCATAGAAGGACAACAACCCAGCAGCAGGACCACTATCTCCTCGTTAGTGCAAGGAGGAATAGGAGGAGCAGTGACAAAGCCCTGCAGAAAGACATCCAGCAGGTCACTAACATCCATGTGTCTGCTCAAACTGTCAGAAACAGACTCCATGAGGGAGGTATGTGGGCACAACGTCCACAAGTGATTGTTGCTTACAGCCCAACACCATGTAGGGCGATTGGCGCTTGCCAGAAAACACCAAGATTGGAAGATTTGACATTGGTGCCCTGTGCTTTTCACGGATGAGAGCTGGTTCACACTGAGAATATGTGACAGACGTGACAGAGTCTGGAGACGCTGTGCAGAACGTTCTGCTGCCTGCAACATCTTCCAGCATGATCAGTTTGGCAGTGGGCCATTAATGGTATTGGGAGACATTTCTTTGGAGGGCTGCATATCCTTCCATGTGCTAGCCAGAGGTGCCCTGACTGCCATTAGGCACCGGGATGAGATCCTTAGACCTATTGTGAGACAATGCCAGACCTCATGTGACTGAAGTGTGTCAGCAGTTTCTGCATGATTATTGATGCTATGAACTGGCTTGCCAGTTGCCCAGACCTGAATCCAATTGAGCACATCTGGGACATAATGTCTCGTTCCATCCACCAATGACTCGTTGCACCACAGATTCTCCAGGAGTTGACTGATGCTTTAATCTAGGTCTGGGAGGTGTTCCCTCAAGAGAACATCCACCGCCTCATCAGGAAGAGCTCATACAGGCATGTGTAGGCCACACACTACTGTACATAATTTCCTCGTCCTGTGACATTTCCATGGAAGATGGATCAGCCTGTAATTTGATTTTCCAATTTGATTTTAAGTATCATTCCAAATTCAGACCTCTATGGGATATTAATTTTGATTTATATTGATCATTTTTATGTTTTATTGTGTGCAACGCATTCCACAATGTAATGAATAAATAGCTGCAACTGGAATATTTTATTCATTGATATCTAGGATGTGGTATTTTAGTGTTTCCCTTTATTTTTTTGGAGCAATGTATACATATATATATATATAGTGCCTTGAAAAAGTATTTGTACCCCGTGAACTTTTCAAACTTTCTTTTACATTACATCCACAATCTTAAATATATTTTATTGGGATTTTATGTGATATGCTAACACAAAGTAGCAAGTATTTTTTAAAGTGTAATGGAAATGATACATTTTTTTAAATTATTTTAAAAATATAAATCTGACTTGCATTTGTATTGTCTGATACCCTAAATAAAACTGAGTGAACAATTGCCTCCAGAAGTCACATAATTAGTAAATTGAGTTTATCTGGGTGTAATTTATTCTCAGTGTAACTACTGCTGTTTTGTGAAGGCCTCAGAGGTTTTTTAAGAACTTTAGGGACGAAACAGAAAAAGGAAAACCAAGGAACACACCAGACTGGTCAAGTATAAACATTTGGAGAAGAGTAAAGCAGGGTTATGTTAGGCTAGGTTCATATCGTGTTAGGGCGATCCGTTTAACGGATCCGTTACTAAGCGGCACTAACGGAATGTAACGGATCCATTAACGCACCCATTGCCATAGATTATCGTAACGCATCCTAACACTTGTCAAAATCGGCATGCATTAGCAATGATGCGTTACTTTGTGAAGCACCCTCGAACGCTGTCTACCGTGTTTTCAGGTACGTTAGGTCTAACGCACAGCTAAGAGACGCGTTCGCTGTGCATAGACCTCTATTGCTAACGAATGCCAACGCAATGGTACCATGCGTTAGCGCGATTGTAAAAAAAAGAGATTTAGGGCATCAGCATTAGCACATCCCTTTAACGGATCCGTTAAATGGATGGCACTAACGCAATGTGAACCTAGCCTTATTTAAAAATAGCCCAAGCTCTGAATATCCCACAGAGCACTGTTCAATCCATAATCCAAAAATGGTAGGATTATTGCACAATTGCAAACCTATCAAGACATGGCCATACACCTAAACTCACATCCCAAGCAAGGAGAGCTTTAATTAGAGAAGCAGCCAAGAAGCCCATGGAGGCTCTGGAGGAGCTGTAGAGATCCACAACATAGTAACAATCTGTTCATAGACAGGAGAACTATTAGCCATATACTACAAAAATCATGCTTTTATGTAAGAGTGGCAAGAAGAAAGCCATTGTTGAAAGCAATCCATAAGAAGTCCTGTTTGTAGTTTGCAAAATGCCATGTAGCGGACACAGTGAGCAAGTGGAAGAAGGTACTCGGGTCACATGAGATCAAAGTAGAACTTTTGTGCTAAATGCAAAATGCTATGAGTGGTGGAAAACTAATACTACACAACACACTGAAAACACAATCCCCACCGTCACACATGGTGGTGACAGCATCATGCTGTGGGGATACTCTTCTTTAGCAGGAACAGGGATGCTGGTAAAAGTTAATGGGAAGATGGATGGAGCTAAATACAGACATCCTTGAGAAAAACCTGTTAGAGGCTGCAAAACTCTTGAGACTGGGCGTAGGTTCACCTAATAGCAGGAAAACGACCCTAAACATACTTTTAGAGCTACAATGGAGTGGTTTAAATCAAAGCATATTCATGTGCGTGAATGGCCTAGTCAAACTGCAGACCTAAATCCCATTAAGAATCTGTGGCAAGACTTGAAAATTACAGTTCACAGACGCTCTACATCCAATCTCACTAAGCTAGAGCTGGATTGCAAAGGAGAATGGACAAATGGCACACTACTTGCTAACTGGTTGCTGCATTGTTGTGAATATAATTCTGACATCTAACCAATGCTGTTATGTGCCTGATGCTACTATTCAAGCAGTAATTTAGAGACCTGTTGTGAAGGTATTATATGAATTATCGTGTTACCAGGTCTTAGGCTTTCTGAATTGTAACCTGACATACGCAAAGTGTCTTGGATCGAACTTGCATCTTAAAACACCTATAACAATGCATAAGATTGGTGGCATTAGAGCAAGATCTAAGAGAAGAAAGATTGAAACCAAACCAGGTCAAGAATAACCCACATTTATGTTTTGACACAAAGTTCAAAATCTTTTTATACCCAATAATAACCCAGATGATTATTTCTTCTAAACAATTCATTTTGCTAAAAAGTGAGAGTTATATCTACTATGGGCAGACCCTTCATCTTCTATGGGGGCTTTGGTGAAGGTGGCTTCAACTCAAAGTTGGTCGATTCACGTTTTTCATGGGCAATATGAACCTTTACATGGCTGCTCTCTTCCATGGACACTACAATTACAGCAAATGCATGAACAAGGACCTATCATTGTCTTCAACAAAGGATGGAAACAACCTATTAAGTTTATTAGAAGGTTGACAGACCTATTTTCATACTCCTTATAGAGGTTTCAGGTCAGCACTTTATCTCGCAATACTACAGTGGAATAAATGGACCCAATCTGGACAGGTGTTACACAGTATCCAACTGTAAACTCGATAGATTTCCATATAGAATACACTGTAGATGAAGTCCAGAGATCAGCATGGCAGTCACAAGTAGTGAGTGCCGAATATATTTATGGACTTCACCTATTTTCAGTGCGCAGTCAAACTGCCATATTACTCGCGAGAAGATCACATCGCAATACTCGGACTGGTCATCTGCTCTCCTTACCTGAGTGTGACAGGAACATAGAAATACATGCTGTCATGCTCAGTTCAGGAGAGCCGCTGGCCAGTCCGAGGATTGCGAGTAATACGGCAGTCTGACTGCAACTTCACATTGCTGTGGACATCACTCTTCTCTTTGGACCTTCTTGGAGTCTCCTCATTTTCATTGTGAACAGAATTATAAATTACTCATAAGATAATATTGTAAGTGGAATTATTCTAAGACCTGTCAAGCATCTCCAACAAGATAGTCAAACTATATCACATAAGAATTTACATTTTGTCAGATTAGAAGAGTTTCAATAAAGAGTTTTGAAGACTCTCTCTTACTCTCATGTCCATGCTCAAGGAAATTTAGGGAGCCATGTAAGCAGTCATTAGCTTAATTTATGGTCAAATTGGATATAGACTGTATATATGTTAGTAGCAGGAAAAACAAATATTTTGAGATTCTAATTTGACTTCTTGCCAGTTTTTTGAAAATTTTTCTGTGAATTACAAGTCTTCCAAATGCCCAGAAAAAACTTGCTTAATGCTCTTGTATTTTGTGTTGAAAAACTCCCTTTATTGGAGCTGAGCTGCAATATCAAACATAGTCCCTAGATTGGCATAGCACTTTTTCTGATATAAAGAAACCATGTTTTCTCTTTCTTAATTTGGACTTACGTTAATGATCTTGTATGTTATATATGCCTGTATGCCCGTAAAATTAAAGCATTATAAATGAGCTCTTGCTGCTGTTGTATAATGCAACATTTGTTCGTACTTCCACTCAGGCAAAAAACTGACAGTTGTTTCTTGTACGATTATTTATTATGTACATTGCACTGAAATAACCTGAGATATATTTCTTAGGCCAGGGTCACACTACCGTAGGTTACGGACGAGTGCTATGCGAGAAAACATTGCATAGCACTCGGACCAGTGTTAATCTATGGGGCAGATCACATCACCGTTTTTTTTCTCATGTGTATTCTATGTGCGTGTAAAATCGCAGCATGCTGCGATTGTTACCGAGACTCGTCAATGAAAGCCTATGGGTGCGAGAAAAAAAAATCGCAGAGCACTCGGACCAGGTGAGTGCTGTCCGATCTTTATGCACCGGTGTCCTTTGAAAAGCCGGCAATTCATGTGCCGCATACAATAAAATCACACTGACAGGATAGAATAGATAGAATAGATATACAGTATACACATAGAATACATAGGTATATAGATGTCAGTGACACACACACATATATATACACTCACCGGCCACTTTATTAGGTACACCTGTCCAACTTCTTGTTAACACTTAATTTCTAATCAGCCAATCACATGGCGGCAACTCAGTGCATTTAGGCATGTAGACATGGTCAAGACAATCTCCTGCAGTTCAAACCGAGCATCAGTATGGGGAAGAAAGGTGATTTGAGTGCCTTTGAACGTGGCATGGTTGTTGGTGCCAGAAGGGCTGGTCTGAGTATTTCAGAAACTGCTGATCTACTGGGATTTTCACGCACAACCATCTCTAGGGTTTACAGAGAATGGTCCGAAAAAGAAAAAAAATCCAGTGAGCGGCAGTTCTGTGAGCGGAAATGCCTTGTTGATGCCAGAGGTCAGAGGAGAATGGGCAGACTGGTTCGAGCTGATAGAAAGGCAACAGTGACTCAAATCGCCACCCGTTACAACCAAGGTAGGCCTAAGAGCATCTCTGAACGCACAGTGCGTCGAACTTTGAGGCAGATGGGCTACAGCAGCAGAAGACCACACCGGGTACCACTCCTTTCAGCTAAGAACAGGAAACTGAGGCTACAATTTGTACAAGCTCATCGAAATTGGACAGTAGAAGATTGGAAAAACGTTGCTTGGTCTGATGAGTCTCGATTTCTGCTGCGACATTCGGATGGTAGGGTCAGAATTTGGCGTAAACAACATGAAAGCATGGATCCATCCTGCCTTGTATGGAGCATCTTTGGGATGTGCAGCCGACAAATCTGCGGCAACTGTGTGATGCCATCATGTCAATATGGACCAAAATCTCTGAGGAATGCTTCCAGCACCTTGTTGAATCTATGCCACGAAGAATTGAGGCAGTTCTGAAGGCAAAAGGGGGTCCAACCCGTTACTAGCATGGTGTACCTAATAAAGTGGCCGGTGAGTGTATATATGTATTAATATTACATACCGTATATACTCGAGTATTAGCCGAGATTTTCAGCCCATTTTTTTGGGATGAGCCGAGATTTTCAGCCCATTTTTTGGTGAAAGTCCCCCTCTCGGCTTATACTCGAGTCATACCCAGGGGTTGGCAGGGGAGGGGGAGCGGGGGCTGTCTGATTATACTCACCTGCTCCTGACGCGGTCCCTGCACATCCCTGGCTTCCTCGGCGCCGGCAGCTTTTTCCTGTACTGAGCGGTCACAGGGTACCGCTCATTACAGTAATGAATATGCGGCTCCACCTCCCATAGGGGTGGAGCCGCATATTCATTACTGTAATGAGCGGTAATGGTGACCGCTCAGTACAGGAGGAAGCTGCAGCGCTGAGGAAGCAGGGACTGCACAGCGCCAGGAGCAGGTAAGTATAACGGTGAGGGGAGCGCAGCGCTGCGCCATATTCACCTGCTCCTCGTTGCGGCGCCGCTCCATCTTCAGCATCTTCTGCAGAGACGCTCAGGTCAGAGGGCGTGATGACGTGGTTAGTACACGCCCTCTGCCTGAACATCAGTGCAGAAGATGCTGAAGATGGAGCGGCGCCGGAACGAACTCAGGTGAATATTGCAAGTGCCTGGGGCCTGAGAGACGGAGAGGTGAGTATGTGATTTTTTTTTTATCGCAGCAACAGCAAATGGGGCAAGTGTCTGTATGGAGCATCTTATGGGGCCATAACGTTTGTGCAGCACTATATGGGGCAAGTGTCTGTATGGAGCCATAACATTTGTGCAGCACTATATGGGGCAAGTGTCTGTATGGGGCCATAACGTTTGTGCAACACTATATGGGGCAAGTGTCTGTATGGAGTATCTTGTGGGGCCATAATCAACATTTGTGCAGCACTATATGGGGCAAATGTCTGTATGGAGCATCTTGTGGGGCCATAATCAACGTTTGTGCAGCACTATATGGGGCAAATATCTTTATGGAGCATCTTATGGGGCCATAATCAACATTTTTGCAGCATTATATTGGGCAAATGTGTCTATGGAGCATCTTATGGGGCCATTATTAACCTTTATGCAGGATTATATGGGGCATATTTTAATATGGAGCATCTTGTGGGGCCATCATAAACTTTATGGAGCATTATATGGGGCTCCTGATTCAATATGGATATTCAAAAACACTTAACCTACTGATGTCTCAATTAATTTTACTTTTATTGGTATCTATTTTTACTTTTGACATTTACTGGTAGCTGCTGTATTTCCCACCCTAGGCTTATACTCGAGTCATTACTAGTGTTGAGCGATACCTTCCGATATCGGAAAGTATCGGTATCGGAAAGTATCGGCCGATACCGTCAAAGTATCGGATCTCGCCGATTCCGATACCCGATCCCAATGCAAGTCAATGAGACGAAAATATCGGAATTAAAATAAACCCTTTCTTTCCTTGTAGGTTCATTCTACATGAAGGAAAACAACTAAGAATAATGTAGGATGTATTGGGGGAGGTGGCGGAGACATTAAAGGCATAGAGGTTTAGCCCAATCAAATAGAATAGCAGGAATTTTTATTTTTTTTAAAGACGTTCGGAGTTACAAAGATATTGACTATGTTAAGATTTTTTTTATTTTGTCAGATATTGATGTTTCACTACTTCCACGCCCTTCACCCTCTTTTTTACTTCTCCCACGCTTTTTTCTTCATCATCATCAGCATCTTTGACATCAACTTCTTCTTCACCTTATTCATCTTCTTCATCTTCTACCTATAATTTTTTTTTTTACATTGTTCATATTCTTTTTATTTAACTATTATTCTTCTTCATATTCAACTTCTTCATCATATTCTTATTTGTGACAGGCATTCCCGTAGTTGTTATCTATAAAAGTTTGAAGATTACACCTTCCGTTCTGCCTGTCACAAAAGAGTTACATTTGTCCGCGTTCAGTTTGGCCTGCATCATCAGGCTTTATCCAGGGGCACCACGAGGAGGAACGGACTCACCCCCATACACTGCTTAGTCTTCTTCTGCTTATAATTTAGATAATATCTTTTGCTCTGATATTTAGTGTTATGCTTAATGTTCTTCTGCTCTTTGTTCTGCAGCCTCTTGTTCTTCTGCTTCTCGGTCTCCCATGTCGTCGTCGTCTCCAGGGTCGTTGTCTCCAGGGTCGTCGTCTCCGGGGTCATCGTCTCCGGGGTCGTCGTCATCGGGGTGGTCTTCAGGGTCATCGTCTCCAGGGTCGTCGTCATCTCAGTGGCTGTCGTCTCTGGTGTCGTCGTCATCTTAGGGGTGGTCTTCCGGGTCGTCGTCTTTAGGGTCTTGAACTTGGAAATGTAGCAGAAGGTACAAGAAGGCTGAGAAAATGCCGAGAAACAGCTGATGGAACTGGAACTCGGATGGCTACCCGAAGGTCCAAGAGCCAATGGAACTACCGAGAACCAGCTGACGTTACTGGAACCCGGTTACTAAGCAGGAGGTACCCGTGCCTGAAAGCACTACCAAGGACCACCTGACGTTGGAGGAACTCGGATACCCAGAGGGAGGCACCTAAGCCAAAGGCTCTGCCCGGAACCAGCTGACGGTACTGAAACCAGGATGGGGAGCAGAAGGTGGTACAAGAGCAAAAGACACTGCCGAGAACCAGCTGACGGTACTGGAACCCGGATGGGTAGCCGAAGGTCCAAGAGCCAATGGAACTACCGAGGACCAGCTGACATTACTGGAACCCGGTTACTAAGCAGGAGGTACCCGTGCCTGAAAGCACTACCAAGGACCACCTGACGTTGGTGGAACTCGGATACCCAGAGGGAGGCACCTAAGCCAAAGGCTCTGCCCGGAACCAGCTGATGGTACTGGAACCAGGATGGGGACCTATTCAAGCTTGTCTTCCTAGAGCCCCAACTAGCGGTGTTGGAGCAAAGGGTCAGCAGGGGGAGCAGAGTGTAGGCCGAAGCCTGCACTGGAGGCATTTGTAGGTCTGTTGTGTCTGCGTGGCGTTTGCAGGACACGTTGCCGGCTACACAGCAGGGGAACAGCTGGCGGTGCTGAACCCCACTGACACATTGGCGGGTGTTTTTCTCTGTGCAGCTAGCAGTACCGGGCACCAACAGGCGGTGTTAGAACCCAGGGTCAGCAGGAGGAGAGGGAGCAGAGTGCAGGCCGAAGCCTGCACTGGCGGCAGCTTTGTGTCTGCGTGGCTGTTGCAGGACACGTTGCCGGCTACACAGCAGGGGAACAGCTGGTGGTGCTGAACCCCACTGACACATTGGCTGGTGTGTTTCTCTGTGCAGCTAGCAGTACCGGGCACCAACTGGCGGTGTTAGAGCCCAGGGTCAGCAGGAGGAGTAGAGGGAGCAGAGTGTAGGCCGAAGCCTGCACTGGCGGCAGCTTTGTGTCTGCGTGGCTGTTGCAGGACACGTTGCCGGCTACACAGCAGGGGAACAGCTGGCGTTGCTGAACCCCACTGACACATTGGCTGGTGTTTGTCTCTGTGCAGCTAGCACTTCCGGGCGCCAACTGGCGGTGTTAGAGCCCAGGCTCTGCGGGAGGAGCAGAGTGTAGGCCGAATCTGCACTGGAACAAGTTAAAAGGGAACCTTTAACCCCCCCCCAAGGCGTTTGTAGCTGAAAGAGCCATCTTGTACAGCACTAATGATGGAAAAGGTAAACTTAGCTCTTTTAATTATGGTCCTTGCAAACGCTGTATGTTATGATCCTAGTGGCAAGGATCGCAGATCGGACTAGCTAAGTAACTGAACAGACTACTAGCTCTGGGGAAGTGGTAACTAGATTGACCGCAACCTGATCCTATCCGCAAACAACTATAGGCAGCCGTGGAACGTTACCTAAAAATCCTAGACGTCTCATCACGGCCTGAGAAACTGACTATTCCTGGAGGGAAAGAAAGTCCTCTCTTGCCTCAGTGGAATGACCCCAAAGATATAGAATAGCCCCCCACAAATATTAACGGTGAGTTAAGGGGAAAGCACAAACGCAGAGATTAAATCAGATTTAGCAAATGAGGCCCGCTAATACTAGATAGCAGAAAATAGGAAGGGAACTGTGCGGTCAATAAAAAAACCATATTCAAAATATCCACGCAGAGATTGCTCGAGCCCCCGCACCAACTAACGGTGTGGGGGAAGCAACTCCATACCCCAGAGCTTACCAGCAAAAAGAAATCATATTAGCAAGCTGGACT
Source organism: Ranitomeya variabilis (assembly GCF_051348905.1). Classification (NCBI taxonomy): domain Eukaryota; kingdom Metazoa; phylum Chordata; class Amphibia; order Anura; family Dendrobatidae; genus Ranitomeya; species Ranitomeya variabilis. The sequence goes on along the minus strand of NC_135235.1, from coordinate 545,264,560 downwards.
AGACTCATCATACACAGAAATCATATTGCAGGCAGATGAGCAAAAAATATTCAAACAGAACTTAGCTTATCCTGAAGAGGCAGAAAACGAGATAATCAGGAGTAATCAGAATAGCACTAAATACATTGACAGCCGGCAACAAGTGGAAGTGAAGCAGAGCTAAATAGGAGCCTCCTTGGTGAATAACGAGGCAGCTGATCCAGCCAGACCCGCAGGATAATAAACCAAACCACCAGGGGGAGCCAAAAAACCAAAGTCACACAATACCATCTGTGACCACAAGAGGGAGCCCGAAAACGGAGTTCACAACAGTACCCCCCACTTGAGGAGGGGTCACCGAACCCTCATCAAAACCCCCAGGGCGATCAGGGTGAGCCACATGGAAGGCACGAACCAAATCGGCCGCATGAACATCAGAGGCGACAACCCAGGAATTATCCTCCTGACCATAGCCTTTCCACTTAACCAAATACTGAAGCCTCCGTCTAGAAATACGAGAATCCAAGATCTTCTCCACCACATATTCCAATTCTCCCTCAACCAGCACAGGGGCAGGAGGCTCAACCGAAGGAACCACAGACACCACATACCTCCGCAACAACGACCGATGGAACACATTATGAATAGCAAACGATGCCGGGAGGTCCAAACGAAATGACACAGGGTTAAGGACTTCCAAAATCTTATAAGGACCGATAAACCGAGGCTTAAACTTAGGAGAGGAGACCTTCATAGGAACAAAGCGAGAAGACAACCACACCAAATCCCCAACGCGAAGTCGGGGACCCACACAGCGACGGCGGTTGGCAAAGCGCTGAGCCTTCTCTTGTGACAGCTTCAAATTGTCCACCACATGATTCCAAATCTGATGCAACCTATCCACCATAACATCCACTCCAGGACAGTCAGAAGGCTCCACCTGACCCGAGGAAAAACGAGGATGAAACCCTGAATTACAAAAAAAAGGCGAAACCAAAGTAGCAGAACTAGCCCGATTATTAAGGGCAAACTCGGCCAATGGCAAAAAAGTCACCCAGTCGTCCTGATCAGCAGAAACAAAACATCTTAAATAAGTTTCCAAAGTCTGATTAGTGCGCTCGGTTTGGCCATTCGTCTGAGGATGGAAGGCCGACGAAAAAGACAAATTAATGCCCATCTTAGCACAAAAGGTCCGCCAAAATCTAGACACAAACTGGGATCCTCTGTCGGAAACAATATTTTCAGGGATCCCATGCAAACGAACCACATTTTGAAAAAACAGAGGAACCAACTCGGAGGAGGAAGGCAACTTAGGCAAGGGCACCAAATGGACCATTTTAGAAAAATGATCACACACCACCCAAATGACCGACATTCTCTGAGAGACAGGGAGATCTGAAATAAAATCCATGGAAATGTGCGTCCAAGGCCTCTTCGGGACAGGCAAAGGCAACAACAAGCCACTGGCACGAGAACAGCAAGGCTTAGCCCGAGCACAAATTCCACAAGACTGCACAAAGGAACGCACATCCCGCGACAAGGAAGGCCACCAGAAGGACCTAGCCACCAAATCTCTGGTACCAAAAATCCCAGGATGGCCTGCCAACACCGAAGAATGAACCTCGGAAATAACTCTGCTGGTCCATCTATCCGGGACAAACAGTCTCTCCGGTGGACAGCGGTCAGGTCTATCCGCCTGAAACTCCTGCAGCACTCGTCGCAAATCTGGGGAGATGGCAGACAAAATCACCCCTTCTCTGAGGATACCAGCTGGCTCTGAATCACCAGGAGAGTCAGGCACAAAACTCCTAGAAAGAGCATCAGCCTTCACATTCTTCGAACCAGGCAAGTATGAGACCACGAAATCAAAACGAGAGAAAAACAACGACCAACGAGCCTGTCTAGGATTCAACCGCTTGGCCGACTCGAGATAAATCAAATTCTTGTGATCAGTCAAGACCACCACACGATGCTTAGCTCCCTCGAGCCAATGTCGCCACTCCTCAAATGCCCACTTCATAGCAAACAACTCCCGATTACCAACATCATAATTCCGCTCGGCAGGTGAAAACTTTCTTGAAAAGAAAGCACATGGCTTCATCACAGAGCACTCAGAGCTTCTCTGCGACAAAACAGCCCCCGCTCCAATCTCAGAAGCATCAACCTCGACCTGGAAAGGAAGGGAGACGTCTGGCTGACATAAGACCGGAGCCGAAGAAAACCGGCGCTTCAGCTCCCGAAAGGCCTCCACAGCCGCAGGAGACCAATTAGTAACATCAGAACCCTTCTTGGTCAAATCCGTCAATGGCTTAACAACACCAGAAAAATTAACGATGAAGCGACGGTAAAAATTAGCAAAACCCAAGAACTTCTGAAGACTCTTAACAGATGTAGGCTGAGTCCAGTCATGAATAGCCTGAACCTTGACTGGGTCCATCTCAATAGCAGAAGGAGAAAAAATGAAACCCAAAAAAGAGACCTTCTGGACTCCAAAAAGACATTTTGAGCCCTTCACAAATAAAGCATTGGCACGTAGGACCTGAAACACCATCCTGACCTGCTTAACATGGGACTCCCAATCATCCGAAAAAAACAGAATATCATCCAGATACACAATCATAAATTTATCCAGATATTCGCGGAAGATGTCGTGCATAAAGGACTGAAAGACAGAAGGAGCGTTAGAAAGTCCAAAAGGCATCACCAAGTACTCAAAATGGCCTTCGGGCGTATTAAATGCAGTTTTCCATTCATCACCCTGCTTAATACGCACAAGGTTATACGCACCACGAAGATCTATCTTGGTGAACCAACTAGACCCCCTAATGCGAGCAAACAGATCATATAACAATGGCAAAGGATACTGAAATTTGACCGTGATTTTGTTTAGAAGGCGATAATCAATACAAGGTCTCAAGGAACCATCCTTCTTAGCCACAAAAAAGAACCCCGCACCAAGAGGGGAGGAGGAGGGGCGAATAAGTTCTTTCTCCATAGACTCCTTTATATAACTCCGCATAGCAGCATGCTCCGGCACTGACAAATTGAAAAGTCGTCCCTTAGGAAACTTACTACCAGGAATCAAATTTATAGCACAATCACAATCCCTATGAGGAGGTAGAGAACTGAGTTTGGGCTCATCAAATACATCCTGGTAATCTGACAAAAACGCAGGGACCTCAGAAGGAGTGGATGAAGCAATTGACACCACAGGAGCGTCGCCATGAATTCCCTGACAACCCCAACTTGACACAGACATTGCTTTCCAATCCAGGACTGGATTATGAGTCTGCAACCATGGCAGGCCCAACACGACAACATCATGCAAATTATGCAATACAAGAAAGCGAATCACCTCCTGATGAACAGGAGTCATGCACATGGTCACTTGTGTCCAGTACTGAGGTTTATTCGTAGCCAATGGTGTAGCATCAATTCCCCTTAGTGGAATAGGGAATTTTAAAGGCTCCAAAACAAAACCACAGCGCCTGGCAAATTACAAATCCATCAGACTCAGGGCAGCACCTGAATCCACAAAAGCCATAACCGGGTAAGATAACAGGGAACAAATCAGGGTAACAGACAAAATAAACTTAGGCTGTAAAGTACCGATGGTGACAGATTTATCAATCTTTTTTGTGCGCTTAGAGCATGCTGAGATAACGTGAGCTGAGTCACCACAGTAAAAGCACAACCCATTTTGCCGTCTATAATTTTGCCGTTCACTTCTGGTCAGAATTCTATCACATTGCATAGACTCAGGTGTCTGTTCAGAAGACACCGCCAAATGGTGCGCAGGTTTGCGCTCCCGCAAACGCCGATCAATGTGAATGGCCAGAGTCATTGACTCATTCAGACCTGCAGGCGTAGGGAACCCCACCATGACATTCTTAATGGCTTCAGAAAGACCTTTTCTGAAATTTGCAGCCAGGGCACACTCATTCCATTGAGTAAGCACCGACCATTTCCGAAATTTCTGGCAGTACACCTCTGCATCATCTTGCCCCTGAGAGAGGGCCAACAACGCTTTTTCAGCCTGGTTCTCAAGATTAGGTTCCTCATAGAGCAATCCAAGGGCCAGAAAAAACGCATCCACACTGAGCAATGCAGGATCCCCTGGAGCCAATGCGAAAGCCCAATCTTGAGGGTCGCCGCGCAAGAAAGAAATAATAATCTTAACTTGCTGAACAGAATCCCCAGAGGAACGAGATTTCAAAGAAAGAAACAACTTGCAATTGTTCTTAAAATTCAGAAACCTAGATCTATCTCCAGAAAACAACTCCGGAATAGGTATTCTAGGCTCTGACATAGGACTGTGCACAACAAAATCCTGAATACTTTGTACCCTTGCAGCAAGATGATCTACACTGGAGGCTAAACTCTGGATATCCATATCAGCAGCTGAACTCAGAGCCACACCAAGATTAAGAGGAGGAGAGAAGCCAGACACACAGCAGCTAGACACACGGCAGCAAAAAAAAAAAAAAAAAATTTCTCCAAGCTTCTTTTCTCCTGTTTCTGCCATGCAATTAACACTTTACTGGCCGGCTGTACTGTTATGATCCTAGTGGCAAGGATCGCAGGTCGGACTAGCTAAGTAACTGAACAGACTACTAGCTCTGGGGAAGTGGTAACTAGATTGACCGCAACCTGATCCTATCCGCAAACAACTATAGGCAGCCGTGGAACGTTACCTAAAAATCCTAGACGTCTCATCACGGCCTGAGAAACTGACTATTCCTGGAGGGAAAGAAAGTCCTCTCTTGCCTCAGTGGAATGACCCCAAAGATATAGAATAGCCCCCCACAAATATTAACGGTGAGTTAAGGGGAAAGCACAAACGCAGAGATGAAATCAGATTTAGCAAATGAGGCCCGCTAATACTAGATAGCAGAAAATAGGAAGGGAACTGTGCGGTCAATAAAAAAACCATATTCAAAATATCCACGCAGAGATTGCTCGAGCCCCCGCACCAACTAACGGTGCGGGGGAAGCAACTCCGTACCCCAGAGCTTACCAGCAAAAAGAAATCACATATTAGTAAGCTGGACTAGACTCATTGGAGCGCCCCCACACCGCCGCAGGGCCGAGGGGATACCCGGAGCCGGGCCTCTGGGTCTCAGTCTCGGGGTTGTCACGGTGGCTAGACCCGGTCCGTGGCCCTGTCCGTCAGTGGGGAACGTCCGGTGTAATAGGTGGTAGTAAGGGTAGCGATGGAGCGGTGCAGTTGTGGGGTGTAAGTCGCGGTAAATAACGAGGACACCAGGTTGCAGTCTCTTTACCTCTTTACTGGAGATCTCTGAGTCCTCAGTCCAGAACACGGTTCACCAGGCTACGCAAGTCCGGCCGGTCCAATGGCACCTCCAGAGTTCTCCTCTCAGGTGGAAATCTGTGCCTTCCTTCTAGCGCTATGTGTTGTAGTCCTTCCCTGCTGTGCTTACGGAAAGTAACCCCACAACGGTTGTGTCTGTTTCTTAAGTTCCCTCACAACTCGATTTGATGTTCCTCTGTAATCCACCCCTTCCCTGTATTCAGGTTGGAATGGCACCCGTTTGTCAGGTAGGCCTGGAGTTCTTCCGGGACCCTAGCGTCGACCCTCTCCCGCAATTGCCCCCCAAGACTTCATAGGTGATATGTGGTAGACAGCCCGCCTGAGACCGACTGTCCTGCCGCTGTTTGGAGTATGGCTTGAAGCTGTATTCTAATCCACTCCCTCGGCGTTCCGGCCACCGGTATTGCGCCTCAGCAGGGTGCTGCCTCTTTCAACAAAACCCCTGCTGGTATTCTCCTTCTGCTTGATCTCGTTTCTCACTCAGCACAATCTATCTCGCTTCTAGTCCTTTCTTGAGTCCCGCCGCTTCCAGGAGCCTGCGCGGACCCGTTACGTTCTTTCAATGCCAAGCCTCTGCCAGGATCCCACCCCTGGCAGAGACCCTACAGTCTCTCCCTTCACAACACCCCCTGCCACAGGGTGTTGCTCCGTTCAATCCCGTCAGCGTTCTCTCTAACTTCCTGCCTGACCCCCAGTTTACCCACTATGGTGGGGAGTGGCCTAATGAATAGCACCCTTAGCTCCCCCCAGAGGCCCAGCTGTGAAACATATTGGTGTCTGTGATACCTGATTGGAGGAACTCCTTCGGTGCCATCGAACGTACCATGGCTCCCCTTAGCGGCGAAGCCACAGTACTGCAACGACCAGAACTCTGGGGCGCTGCACTCCCCCCTGGTTAAACACAGTACTCCGGGACTGGGAAGAAAAACAACAATACAGATTAGTAAACAGACATACAATTTTGTTGAGTGCAAAACAATAAGTATACTTGAACAGGCTTCCCTTTATGGGAGGTGAGGACACTTTTAACGTTACAAACATGGTCAACATTATAAATTACAGGCTATGCATAACTCCTGTTACCCAACCGGGTATTCTACTTAGTGCAAATTCTAGAACAATAAATTAACATTGCCTTTAAGAAACATACACTCTTAGTTTACCAAAGGCCTTCCTATAATCACATTACAGGGCAAGGTAACTTCACATTCTCCTACTTTGAACCTGCAGGACCGCCTGTCCCTATGGCACCAGACCTACTGCCTCTCCTTTCTTTTACAGGACCGCCCCGTTCAGCCAGGGCCTACTGCCTTTCGCTACTATACATAGTATAGACATAACATTCCTTTCGTTTAAAGAACTCTGAGCCAGCTCTACTCGGCTCCTTTAAGGACTCACTCTCTAACCCCTACGGGTTCGCCTTCTGTCCTTAGTAACAAAGTAACTTTCTATGGGGACGCAGGGTTGACCTTCTATCCTCACCTTCATCATTACTTCTTTTACTTTCAACTATGCAGACCTCTACATCTACCCCTACGGGCTCTCTGCATCTTTTCTTTCTGCAAAACATTATTTAGACATTTCAACAAATTCAACCCATATAACTTAGCATGTAAAACAGTTACATTTCTTTTCAAGGCATCATTATGGCATTACTGTTCTGCAACAGTATCTCTCTCAAGCTCAGTTTCTCACATCCCCTTTAAGAGGAGACCAAGTCTTTCTAAGGTAGCTCGTCTTCTCAGCCTACCGGCTCATGCAAAGGTTCCGGCATGGTATCTTCGCAAAGTGTCTTTAACTAGAACCGGTAGGAAAGGTATCTTCACAAAGTGTCTTTGGCTCAAACAAATAGGGCAAATATCTTCGCAAAGTGTCTTTGGCTAAAACCAGTAGGGTGCACCTTTAAGAAGGTGCAAACTATTTACAAAGGAAGTTCGAATCATGCACAGTCCATGATTTCTGCAGTTCTTTACACTTTTGTAAAATTTCAAGAAAACTCAGAACAAACACAGGGATCCCGGGTCAACAGAGGGATCCATTAACCCTGGGCGGGTTTAGCAGCAACTCAAAAGAACAAATAGTAACTATTTACATTTTCACAAAGTGACTCTTCTTTCAGAAGTTTCCATGAGGCGCCACCTGGCGGGCGGACCCCTGCAATCCAGGTTTCAGGTCCACTCCCACTGCCAGATACACCCCATGGGTTCGGGTCTGTTGCACGACCAGGTCGTGCGCGGCGATCAAGGTCTGTGTTCCCACTTCTCTCTGTGCTGGCACATCTGGAACATCGGTCACTCGAAGGGGCACCTCCTTAGGCACGACAGTGGTGGCGGCGATCGGGTGGCAGATCGCAAGTTCTGTGGTCAGGCAGGTGGGGCCGACCAGGGTGGTTACAGATCGGTCACACGGCGGCACTTTGGCCACAGGGGCTGGTTTCTCTTTCTTGTAGACGTTCAGAGCGAACCACCCCTTTTCCCCAAGGTGCCGGGTGTAGGTAACACTGTCTCCCGGATAGAGGTCTCGATCGGGGTGACCCTCTCTAAGGTGTGACTCGACATCCCGTCGGTTAACAAAGACCTCTGCGTATAGCCCCGGTTCTTTAATGAAGCCCCAGCCTCCTTGGAGTTTAAAGACGGTGACGATGCCCTGCCTGCGCGGGGCCTGGTGAGTGGTGGGGTCCTTACGGGCCCGGTCCTTGACCGCCAAATCTTTTTGATGATAGGCCTCCCGTTTAGCCTGATGTGTTTTCTCTTCCTCTCGCCACCGCTGTTCTAGCTGGATCTGGTATTCCTCCCAGCTTAGGGCCTGTACCATTTCTCCCTTCTGGGTCTCCACCCCGGGGAACCCCATGAGATTGGATCCAGGGTTCACCCAGCGGCACACCGTGCGCTCCGCGCTGACCTCACACGGCAAGGGAGTAGGGGTGATTGGGGCTCGCATACGGTGTTCCATGCCCGTGGCTTCCTCCCATGGTAACAGGCGCTGAAGTCTATGGGTCCCCGGGAGAGGTGGTGCTGCTACGGGACCCACTAACACACCCTCTGCTAGTGGGGTAGGATCGGCGGACTCACCCACTGGTACGATTCCACTTTCCGCGACAGGTCCCGCTGGTTCTTCCGATGTCCGGGAATCCACTGCCGGTCCCACCTGATGCGGGGCCTGGACTCTTACATGCAGTTGGAGGAGCTGGTTATATAAATCCTCCATCTCGGCTCTCAGGAATTTGGTGTTATCCACGGAGGACAAGCTGCTGGGCTCAGCCGGGTAGTCAGGGGAGACTTCCACTTCAACCCCGCTGTCGGGTTCGGAGCTGCTGGCCATAGCGTCCTCCACGTGGGTCGCTTCCTGGTCTTTTTCCCGCTCTCTCCTGCGTGAGCAGTTTCGTTTTCTCTGCCTCCGCCCCCCATTAAGGATTAGGAGGCGGATCTCTGCTGCTGACGGACACGTCCTCACTGCACAGAAATATTTAGACTGGGCGGCCATTATTCTTCGCGCTCTCCAGCTCGTCTACGCCCACTCCACGCCCCTCTTCTCTTCCTGCGCTTTCCTCAGCGCTGCAATGGCGGCGGATTTTGGCGGCAAATGGCACAGCACACAGTCTTGCAATAAAGTACAGTCTAAGCACAGTAAATCACAGTCTCTAGGCACACATGACCTGATTCTTCAGGCTTAAGTAGATCCTGTTCGTGACGCCAAGTTTGGAGCGCCCCCACACCGCCGCAGGGCCGAGGGGATACCCGGAGCCGGGCCTCTGGGTCTCAGTCTCGGGGTTGTCACGGTGGCTAGACCCGGTCCGTGGCCCTGTCCGTCAGTGGGGAACGTCCGGTGTAATAGGTGGTAGTAAGGGTAGCGATGGAGCGGTGCAGTTGTGGGGTGTAAGTCGCGGTAAATAACGAGGACACCAGGTTGCAGTCTCTTTACCTCTTTACTGGAGATCTCTGAGTCCTCAGTCCAGAACACGGTTCACCAGGCTACGCAAGTCCGGCCGGTCCAATGGCACCTCCAGAGTTCTCCTCTCAGGTGGAAATCTGTGCCTTCCTTCTAGCGCTATGTGTTGTAGTCCTTCCCTGCTGTGCTTACGGAAAGTAACCCCACAACGGTTGTGTCTGTTTCTTAAGTTCCCTCACAACTCGATTTGATGTTCCTCTGTAATCCACCCCTTCCCTGTATTCAGGTTGGAATGGCACCCGTTTGTCAGGTAGGCCTGGAGTTCTTCCGGGACCCTAGAGTCGCCCCTCTCCCGCAATTGCCCCCCAAGACTTCATAGGTGATATGTGGTAGACAGCCCGCCTGAGACCGACTGTCCTGCCGCTGTTTGGAGTATGGCTTGAAGCTGTATTCTAATCCACTCCCTCGGCGTTCCGGCCACCGGTATTGCGCCTCAGCAGGGTGCTGCCTCTTTCAACAAAACCCCTGCTGGTATTCTCCTTCTGCTTGATCTCGTTTCTCACTCAGCACAATCTATCTCGCTTCTAGTCCTTTCTTGAGTCCCGCCGCTTCCAGGAGCCTGCGCGGACCCGTTACGTTCTTTCAATGCCAAGCCTCTGCCAGGATCCCACCCCTGGCAGAGACCCTACAGTCTCTCCCTTCACAACACCCCCTGCCACAGGGTGTTGCTCCGTTCAATCCCGTCAGCGTTCTCTCTAACTTCCTGCCTGACCCCCAGTTTACCCACTATGGTGGGGAGTGGCCTAATGAATAGCACCCTTAGCTCCCCCCGGAGGCCCAGCTGTGAAACATATTGGTGTCTGTGATACCTGATTGGAGGAACTCCTTCGGTGCCATCGAACGTACCATGGCTCCCCTTAGCGGCGAAGCCACAGTACTGCAACGACCAGAACTCTGGGGCGCTGCACTCATCATACACAGAAATCATATTGCAGGCAGATGAGCAAAAAATATTCAAACATGGCCACGGATCCCAGGCCCGCGGTGGGATTACATTAGATGACACTGCGAGGCGGGATCTCGGCCAGCGGCGAACGCACAGGCGCTGCCAGACTGAACCCAAATGATGTCTGAAGAGGGGCAGCGCTAAGAGTGCCTGGCCAAGGGATAACATAACAGCGCAGGCTTCGAGACAGAATCAAAAAACGCTGAGGAGCCGGCGGGGGGGGGGGGGGGGGGGGGGTAAGAATGACGGCTGTGCTGCATCACATTACGAAGGAAAGTCCCACCTCCGGGACGGTTTTACGGTATCAGTGAACATATTTTATAAGTGTTAAGTTCTGCGTGTGCAAGGAGCTAAACAAAAATAGCTACCTTTTCCTTGTGCAGCATTACTGCTGCACAAGGTGGCTCTTTCAGTAACAAACGCCTTGGGGGGGGGACAGGTTCCCTTACATTTCAGTTGTTGTGTCAGCGTGGCGGTCGCAGGACACATTGCCGGCTACACAGCTGGGGATCAGCTGACGTTACTGACACCCAATAACACTGGGTCGTATGTTTTGACTGTGCAGACGGCACTTCTGAGCCTCAACTGGCGGTGTTGGAGCCCAGGAATTAAAGTTCAGGTGGTAGAAAGATGAACACAACTGGAGACCTGGATACTGTAGACAGTCACCTAATTATTTAATCAGGAAGAGGAGTGGCAAATTCCTGCGAGATCCAGGCCTGGTTCATTTTCAGGAAAGTAAGCCGGTCAACGTTATCAGAGGATAGTCACATGCGACGGTCAGTTAGTACACCACCTGCAGCACTAAAGACGCGTTCCGATAGTACACTAGCCGCAGGGCAAGCCAGCACCTCCAATGCATACTGGCTTAGCTCTGGCCATGTATCCAGCTTTGAGACCCAAAACTTGAAAGGGGAAGAGCCGTCTGGGAGTACAGCAAGAGGGCAAGACATGTAGTCTGTCACCATCTGACGGAACCGTTGCCTCCTGCTGACTGGAGCCACCTGTGATGGTGTAGACTTTGGTGGCGGGCACACAAAACTGTGCCACAGTTGGGCCATACTGGTCTTGCCTTGGGCAGAGGCACTGCTTCTGCTCCCGCTTTGTGCAGAGCCTCCTCCACTGCCTGGACGCACTGAGCTGCTTTGTAATGCACTAGCAGCACTTCTCTCAGTTGGAATGGAGAAGATGATGGAATTCACCAGTGTCTCTTGGTACTCCCGCATTTTTCGCTCCCGGTTCAACGGTGTGATGAGGCTTTCTACGTTGTCCCTGTAGCGAGGATCGAGGAGGGTGAACACCCAATAATCAGACATGTTGAGAATGTGGGCGATGCGGCGGTCGTTTCTCAGGCACTGCAGCATGTAATCCACCATGTGCTGCAGACTGCCAACTGGCCAAGAAACGCTGTCCCCTGCTTGAGGCGTGATCTCTGCCCGCTCATCATCACCCCACCCTCGCTGTACACACTGACTACTGGACAATTGTGTAACTCCCTCCTCTGGACGGATGTCTTCCTCCTCCATTGACTCCTCCTCATCCTCCTCACAAAGTGTCCCCTGCCTACGCGTTTGTGAGGAACCACGTGGCGCTGACTGTCCAGAAGATGATGGAAATGGTGAATCCTCATCCTCCACCTCTTCCACAACATCATCCCTTAGCGCTTGCAGTGATTTTTCAAGCAGGCAGATAAGGGGGACAGTCATGCTGACTAGTGCATCATCTGCACTCACCATCCGCGTGGAATAATCGAAGGGATGCAAAACCTGGCAGACGTCCTTCATAGTGGCCCACTCTGTGGTTGTGAAGTCTGAACGGCACGGAGTGTGACTTCTTTGCGCCTGATGCAGCTGGTACTCCATTACTGCTTGCTGCTGCTCACACAACCGTTCCAACATATGTAACGTTGAATTCTACATGGTAGGTAGGTCACATATGATGCGATGTTCCGGAAGGCGGAATCGGCGCAGCAGAGCTGCAATGAGCGATTTTGCCGTGCTGGAACGCCGCAAGTGAGCACACTCTAGGCGGACCTTGTGCAGCAGTGCATCAAGATCCGGATAGTCCCTCAAAAAACTCTGCACGACCAAATTGAGCACATGTGCCAGACATGGGATGTGAGTGAGGTTGCCGAGGCCCAGAGCTGCCACCAGATTTCGGCCATTATCACACACTACCATGCCTGGCTGGAGATTCGCTGCCACAAACCACACATCGCTCTCCTGCTTGATGGCATTCCAGAGCTCCTGCGCTGTGTGGCTTCTATTCCCCAAAGAAATTAATTTCAAGACGGCCTGTTGACGTTTGGCCACGACTGTGCTCATGTCGGTCGTAACAGGTAAACGTTCACGGGTCCATGTGGAGGTGGACTGTGACGACTCCTGCAGCGATGATTCTGAGGAACTGGTGTAAGAGGAGGAGTCAATGCATACAGACTGGATTCCTGCAATCCTTGGAGTGGGCAGGACACGTCCTGCGCCACTCGCACGATCTGTACCCGGCTCAACAACATTAAACCAATGGGCTGTGAGGGAAAGGTATCGCCCCTGTCCATGTTGACTGGTCCATGCATCGGTGGTGAGGTGGACCGTGCTACTGACGGCGTTCAGTAGCGCGTGTTTTATGTGTCCCTCCACATGCTTGTGCAGGGCAGGGACAGCTTGCCTGCTGAAGTAAAAGCGGCTGGGCACATTGCACTGTGGGACTGCCAATGACATCAAGTCACGGAAGCTGTCAGTCTCCACCAGCCTGAATGACAGCATTTCCAGTGACAGAAGTTTGGCAATGCCTGCAGTCAGAGCCTGTGCTCGTGGGTGGTTTGACGAGAAAGGCCGCCTTTTCTCCCATGCCTGTACTACCGATGGCTGTAGACTGGGCTGGGAGTGTGAGGATGCCTGGGAACGTGGTGCTGCGGGTGGAATTACAGTGGGTCTCTGGACAACAGGGCCAGAGGTTCTTCCACGGCGATCCTGGGAGGAAGCCGAACCAGCTGCGTGTGAGCTGGAGGAAGAGGCAACACGAGCTGAAGAGGTGGTAGCTGCCGCTGTTGGTTGGCCTAGCTCTTCAGTGTGTTTTCTAACTCCGCCACGTGCCTGGTCCGCACATGTTTCCACATGTTGGAGGTATTGAGGTTGCTGACATTTCGACCTCTTTTGACTTTGTGATGACACACCTTGCATTTGACATAGCAAATGTCATCTGCAACTGTGTCAAAAAAGGACCAGGCACTGCAAGTCTTGGGAGCGCCCTTTTTGGCTTTTGAAAGAGACATGCTCCTAACGGGTGCCAAAGTGGAGGCTGCAGGATCCGCAGTCTTCCCCCTCCCTCTCCCTCTTTGGCCCGTTTGGGGAATCTCTTCCTCAGAGCTGCTCCCACCACCTTCCTGTCCCTCACGCCAAGATGGGTCAAGGACCTCATCATCTACCCTACCCTCTGCCAACAACTGCTCCTCCTGGGTAGTCTCAGCAGCAGAGCACGCACCAGAAAGTGGCACCTGAGTGTCATCAGCGGATGCATCCTGCGATGTGGTGACCGGAGGCACTGGCCCACCCGCCTCTTCAGACTCAGAGAGAAAAAGCTGTTGGGCATCACAGCACCCTGCCTCTTCTTCCATTTCTCCAATGCTGCTTGGCTGGCCCCCTGTTTCCAAGCCAAGAGATTCAGAGAACAGAAGTAGAGATGGCTCCTGTCCTGGGCTCTCTGTCTGCCTGGGCAATTTGGCAGGTGGTGAAGAGACAGATGGGTGCTCTCCAGTGCTCTGTGTCTCAGAGGATGTGGCACTAATTGAAGTCGATGCATTAGCTGCCATCCATCCAACAACGGCTTCAATTTGGTCTTCACGCAGCAGCGGTGTACGGCGCTCTCCGACAAAGCTGCGCATGAACGACTGTTCCCTGCTGAAAGTGGGTGCTGATGAGTCACCGGTGCCCACAGCAGGCACAGAATCCCCTCGTCCTCTCCCTGCTCCGCGCCCACGCCCACGTGCCTTACTCCCTGCCTTCTTCATCTTGGTTGACTGATAAAGATAAGCAGAAAAGTACTAACGGCTTTGTGTGCTTATTCCTGAACAGCTCCTAACAGGTATAAGAAACACTAATTTTCTAAAGTGTGGACTAGACTTTAATATGAGCTAATGTGGCCTACACAAATGTAAAGTGGTGTGTTTGGTGAACTTTATTATTTATTTATTTTTTGGGGGCTGAACTGACAACAGGGAGAGCTGCAGTCACACGGAGACCGTGCAGACAGCCGTAAACGGCGCTGCAAGGCCCAAAAACACTCCTCTACGTTGTCCTATGTAGTGTTTTTCCACAAGTTAGCTGGATACGGGTGGAAAGACTGTCATGATTCTCAATGGCGAGAGAACATAGCCCAGCATATATGAGAACTAGCTCTTGGAAGATGGAAACTATACTGACCATGAACTAAACCTGCCGCACAACTAGAAGTGGCCGGGTAGCATGCCTACGTTTTTTAACCCTAGATGCCCAGCGCCAGCCGGAGAACTACCTAATCCTAGCAGAGGAAAAGACAGTCCTGGCTCACCTCTAGAGAAATTTTCCCAAAAGGCAGACAGAGGCCCCCACATATATTGGCGGTGATTTTAGATGAAATGACAAACGTAGTATGAAAATAGGTTTAGCAAAATCGAGGTCCGCTTTCTAGATAGCAGGAAGACAGAAAGGACACTTTCATGGTCAGCCGAAAACCCTATCAAAACACCATCCAGAAATTCCTTTAAGACTCTAGCATTAACTCATAACACCAGAGTGGCAATTTCCGATCACAAGAGCTTTCCAGACACAGTAACGAAACAGCAGCTGTGAACAGGAACAAAATGCAAAAACACACAAGGACAAAAGTCCAACTTAGCTGGAAGTTGTCTAGTAGCAGGAACAAGCACAGAAGGCTTCTGATTACATTGTTGACCGGCAAGAAACTGACAGAGGAGCAAGGTTATATAGCGACTCCCACATCCTGATAAGAGCAGGTGAACAGAGGGGATGATGCACACAAGTTCAATTCCACAAGTGGCCACCGGGGGAGCCCAGAATCCAATTTCACAACAGTACCCCCCCTCAAGGAGGGGGCACCGAACCCTCACCAGAACCACCAGGGCGATCAGGATGAGCCCTATGAAAGGCACGGACAAGATCGGAGGCATGAACATCAGAGGCAGTGACCCAAGAATTATCCTCCTGACCGTATCCCTTCCATTTGACCAGATACTGGAGTCTCCGTCTGGAAACACGAGAGTCTAAGATCTTTTCCACAACGTACTCCAACTCACCCTCAACCAACACCGGAGCAGGAGGCTCAACGGAAGGCACAACCGGTACCTCATACCTGCGCAACAATGACCGATGAAAAACATTATGAATCGAAAAGGATGCAGGGAGGTCCAAACGGAAGGACACAGGGTTAAGAATCTCCAATATCCTGTATGGGCCGATGAACCGAGGCTTAAACTTAGGAGAAGAAACCCTCATAGGGACAAAACGAGAAGACAACCACACCAAGTCCCCAACACAAAGCCGAGGACCAACACGACGACGGCGGTTGGCAAAAAGCTGAGTCTTCTCCTGGGACAACTTCAAATTGTCCACCACCTGCCCCCAAATCTGATGCAACCTCTCCACCACAGCATCCACTCCAGGACAATCCGAAGATTCCACTTGACCGGAGGAAAATCGAGGATGAAACCCCAAATTACAGAAAAACGGGGACACCAAGGTGGCAGAGCTGGCCCGATTATTGAGGGCGAACTCCGCCAAAGGCAAAAAAGCAACCCAATCATCCTGATCCGCAGACACAAAACACCTCAAATATGTCTCCAAGGTCTGATTAGTCCGCTCGGTCTGGCCATTAGTCTGAGGATGGAAAGCAGACGAAAAAGACAAATCTATGCCCATCCTAGCACAGAATGCCCGCCAAAATCTAGACACGAATTGGGTCCCTCTGTCAGAAACGATATTCTCAGGAATACCATGCAAACGAACAACATTTTGAAAAAACAGAGGAACCAACTCGGAAGAAGAAGGCAACTTAGGCAAGGGAACCAGATGGACCATCTTAGAGAAACGGTCACACACCACCCAGATGACAGACATCTTCTGAGAAACAGGCAGATCCGAAATAAAATCCATCGAGATGTGCGTCCAAGGCCTCTTCGGGATAGGCAAGGGCAACAACAATCCACTAGCCCGAGAACAACAAGGCTTGGCCCGAGCACAAACGTCACAAGACTGCACAAGCCTCGCACATCTCGTGACAGGGAAGGCCACCAGAAGGACCTTGCCACCAAATCCCTGGTACCAAAGATTCCAGGATGACCTGCCAACGCAGAAGAATGAACCTCAGAGATGACTCTACTGGTCCAATCATCAGGAACAAACAGTCTACCAGGTGGGCAACGATCAGGTCTATCCGCCTGAAACTCCTGCAAGGCCCGCCGCAGGTCTGGAGAAACGGCAGACAATATCACTCCATCTTTAAGGATACCTGTGGGCTCAGAATTACCAGGGGAGTCAGGCTCAAAACTCCTAGAAAGGGCATCCGCCTTAACATTCTTAGAACCCGGTAGGTACGACACCACAAAATTAAACCGAGAGAAAAACAACGACCAGCGCGCCTGTCTAGGATTCAGGCGCCTGGCAGACTCAAGGTAAATTAAATTTTTGTGGTCAGTCAATACCACCACCTGATGTCTGGCCCCCTCAAGCCAGTGACGCCACTCCTCAAAAGCCCACTTCATGGCCAAAAGCTCCCGATTCCCAATATCATAATTCCGCTCGGCGGGCGAAAATTTACGGGAAAAAAAAGCACAAGGTCTCATCACGGAGCAGTCGGAACTTCTCTGCGACAACACCGCCCCAGCTCCGATTTCAGAAGCGTCGACCTCAACCTGGAAAGGAAGAGCAACATCAGGCTGACGCAACACTGGGGCGGAAGAAAAGCGGCGCTTGAGCTCCCGAAAGGCCTCCACAGCATCAGGGGACCAATCAGCAACATCAGCACCCTTCTTAGTCAAATCAGTCAATGGTTTTACAACATCAGAAAAACCAGCAATAAATCGACGATAAAAGTTAGCAAAGCCCAAAAATTTCTGAAGACTCTTAAGAGAAGAGGGTTGCGTCCAATCACCAATAGCCTGAACCTTGACAGGATCCATCTCGATGGAAGAGGGGGAAAAAATGTATCCCAAGAAAGAAATCTTTTGAACCCCAAAAACACACTTAGAACCCTTCACACACAAGGAATTAGACCGCAAAACCTGAAAAACCCTCCTGACCTGCTGGACATGAGAGTCCCAGTCATCCGAAAAAATCAGAATATCATCCAGATACACAATCATAAATTTATCCAAATAATCGCGGAAAATGTCATGCATAAAGGACTGGAAGACTGAAGGGGCATTTGAAAGACCAAAAGGCATCACCAAATACTCAAAATGGCCCTCGGGCGTATTAAATGCGGTTTTCCACTCATCCCCCTGCTTGATTCGCACCAAATTATACGCCCCACGGAGATCAATCTTAGAGAACCACTTGGCCCCCTTTATACGAGCAAACAAATCAGTAAGCAGTGGTAACGGATATTGATATTTAACCGTGATTTTATTCAAAAGTCGATAATCAATACACGGCCTCAAAGAGCCGTCTTTCTTAGACACAAAGAAAAATCGGCTCCTAAGGGAGATGACGAAGGACGAATATGTCCCTTTTCCAAGGACTCCTTTATATATTCT
This sequence comes from Ranitomeya variabilis, assembly GCF_051348905.1. Lineage (NCBI taxonomy): Eukaryota > Metazoa > Chordata > Amphibia > Anura > Dendrobatidae > Ranitomeya > Ranitomeya variabilis. The sequence continues at coordinate 545,246,608 of NC_135235.1, read as the reverse complement.
CGCATAGCAGCGTGTTCAGGCACAGACAGATTAAATAAACGACCCTTAGGGTATTTACTACCCGGAATCAAGTCTATGGCACAATCGCACTCCCGGTGCGGAGGTAGTGAACCAACCTTGGGTTCTTCAAAAACGTCACGAAAGTCAGACAAGAATTCAGGAATCTCAGAGGGAATAGATGATGAAATGGAAACCAAAGGTACGTCCCCATGAGTCCCTTTACATCCCCAGCTTAACACAGACATAGCTCTCCAGTCGAGGACTGGGTTATGAGATTGCAGCCATGGCAATCCCAGCACCAAAACATCATGTAGATTATACAGCACCAGAAAGCGAATAACCTCCTGGTGATCCGGATTAACACGCATAGTCACTTGTGTCCAGTATTGTGGTTTATTACTAGCCAATGGGGTGGAGTCAATCCCTTTCAGAGGTATCGGAGCCTCCAGTGGCTCCAAATCATACCCACAGCGTTTGGCAAAGGACCAATCCATAAGACTCAAAGCAGCGCCAGAGTCGACATAGGCGTCCGCGGTAATAGATGACAAAGAACAAATCAGGGTCACAGATAGAATAAACTTAGACTGTAAAGTGCTAATTGAAACAGACTTGTCAGGCTTCTTAGTACGCTTAAAGCATGCTGATATAACATGAGTTGAATCACCACAATAGAAGCACAACCCATTTTTTCGTCTAAAATTCTGCCGCTCGCTTCTGGACAGAATTCTATCACATTGCATATTTTCTGGCGTTTTCTCAGTAGACACCGCCAAATGGTGCACAGGTTTGCGCTCCCGCAGACGCCTATCGATCTGAATAGCCATCGTCATGGACTCATTCAGACTCGCAGGCACAGGGAACCCCACCATAACATCCTTAATGGCATCAGAGAGACCTTCTCTGAAAATCGCCGCCAGGGCGCACTCATTCCACTGAGTAAGCACAGACCATTTGCGGAATTTTTGGCAGTATATTTCAGCTTCATCTTGCCCCTGAGACAAGGACATCAAGGCCTTTTCCGCCTGAAGCTCTAAATGAGGTTCCTCATAAAGCAACCCCAAGGCCAGAAAAAACGCATCCACATTGAGCAACGCAGGATCCCCTGGTGCCAATGCAAAAGCCCAGTCTTGAGGGTCGCCCCGGAGCAAGGAAATTACAATCCTGACCTGCTGTGCAGGGTCTCCGGCAGAGCGAGACTTCAGGGACAAAAACAATTTGCAATTATTTTTAAAATTTTGAAAGTGAGATCTATTCCCCGAGAAGAATTCAGGCAAAGGAATTCTAGGCTCAGACATAGGTGCATGAACAACAAAATCTTGCAAATTTTGTACCTTTGTGGCGAGATTATTCAAACCTGTAGCTACACTCTGAAGATCCATTTGAAACAGGTGAACACAGAGCCATTCAAGGATTAGAAGGAGAGAAAGAGAGGAAGGCTGCAGTATAGGCAGACTAGCAAGTGATTCAATTAAGAGCACACTCAGAACTAGAGGAAAAAAAAAAAAAAATTGTAGCAGACTTCTTTTTTCTCTCCTTTCTCAGCCAGTAATTTAACCCTTTTTTGGGCCGGTCAAACTGTCATGATTCTCAATGGCGAGAGAACATAGCCCAGCATATATGAGAACTAGCTCTTGGAAGATGGAAACTATACTGACCATGAACTAAACCTGCCGCACAACTAGAAGTGGCCGGGTAGCATGCCTACGTTTTTTAACCCTAGATGCCCAGCGCCAGCCGGAGAACTACCTAATCCTAGCAGAGGAAAAGACAGTCCTGGCTCACCTCTAGAGAAATTTTCCCAAATGGCAGACAGAGGCACCCACATATATTGGCGGTGATTTTAGATGAAATGACAAACGTAGTATGAAAATAGGTTTAGCAAAATCGAGGTCCGCTTTCTAGATAGCAGGAAGACAGAAAGGACACTTTCATGGTCAGCCGAAAACCCTATCAAAACACCATCCAGAAATTCCTTTAAGACTCTAGCATTAACTCATAACACCAGAGTGGCAATTTCCGATCACAAGAGCTTTCCAGACACAGTAACGAAACAGCAGCTGTGAACAGGAACAAAATGCAAAAACACACAAGGACAAAAGTCCAACTTAGCTGGAAGTTGTCTAGTAGCAGGAACAAGCACAGAAGGCTTCTGATTACATTGTTGACCGGCAAGAAACTGACAGAGGAGCAAGGTTATATAGCGACTCCCACATCCTGATAGGAGCAGGTGAACAGAGGGGATGATGCACACAAGTTCAATTCCACAAGTGGCCACCGGGGGAGCCCAGAATCCAATTTCACAACAAAAGACACTAATAGGAATTTTTTTAAAAAATGTGCAGCAGCCTGCACTACTTAAAACAAAAGTAAAATTGATTTTACGATATGACGCAGTGATTTACCCTGAGCTGGATACAACCGGCTATGGCTGTTCACAAACTACAGGGCGAGCTGCAGTCACACGGAGACCATGCAGACAGCCGTAAACGGCGCTGCAAGGCCCAAAAACACTCCTCTACGTTGTCCTATGTAGTGTTTTTCCACAAGTTAGCTGGATACGGGTGGAAAGACACTAATAGGAATTTTTTGAAAAAATGTGCAGCAGCCTGCACTACTTAAAACAAAAGGAAAATTGATTTTACGGTATGACGCAGTGATTTACCCTGAGCTGGATACAACCGGCTATGGCTGTTCACAAACTACAGGGCAAGCTGCAGTCACACGGAGACCGTGCAGACAGCCGTAAACGGCGCTGCAAGGCCCAAAAACACTCCTCTACATTGTCCTATGTAGTGTTTTTCCACAAGTTAGCTGGATACGGGTGGAAAGACACTAATAGGAATTTTTTGAAAATATGTGCAGCAGCCTGCACTACTTGAAAAAAAAAAAAAAATAGAACAGTATGAGGCAGTGAACCACCCTCCCTGAACTGAATACAACCAGCTATGGCCTATGGCTGCACACAGACTAGAGAGTGGGCTGCACTCACACACACACACACAGAGACCTTGCAGATCGCTGTGAAAACAGCGCTGCAAGGCAAAAGCAAGGTGATTAGTAGGTGAACACAGCGGTTGCTAAATTAGCCTTGGAAAAGAACAATGAAGCAAATCGCTATCTCAACTGGCCCTCAGTCAGCACACAGCATCCTGTCACTAACTGAATTCACAGCAGAGTGAGCGCAAAATGGCGCCAGCGACTTTTAAACTGCAGCATGACATCATTTCAGCAGCCAATCACAGCCTTGCCAGTAGTTACATGCCCACCATGCTGAACAGGATGTGCCCACACTCAGAATCATTCTTCATTGGCTGAATTCGTGCAGTTTGAATCCTGGGAACTTCCGATTCCGGTATCCGATACGCGGCAAGTATCGGATCTCGGTATCGGAATTCCGATACCGCAAGTATCGGCCGATACCCGATACTTGCGGTATCGGAATGCTCAACACTAGTCATTACGTTTTCCCAGTTTTTGTGGCAAAATTAGGGGGGTCGGCTTATACTCAGGTCGGCTTATACTCGAATATATAAGGTAGATACCTAGATAGAAGAAAAGCCAGTAATTCATCTGCCGTGTTCTGTAAAATCACTGCAGGAGCCGACAGGATAGAAGAGATGGATTACATACAGTAAATACAAATAGAGTAGGTAGATATACAGATATCAGTGATAAATACAATTTGTACAGTGTGTGAGCAGCTTACTGTACATGAATTTAATTAATAAAAGATTATTTTTCGAAAAAAAATGGAGTGGGCTCCTGCGCAATTTTCACAACCAGCAGAGGGAAAGCCAACAGCTGGGGGCCGATGTTTATAGCCTGGAAAAGGGGTGAATACCCATGGAGCTTCCCAGGCTATTAATATTAGCTCACAGCTGTATAATTAGCCTTTACTGGCAATTAAAATGGGGAACCCCCAAAAAATGACGTGGAGTTCCACCATGAGTTTATCTCTTTTTATGCCCATAGCAGCCAATGACTCAGATATATTCTTTGCGGCATGAGATCGTACATTGTCATGCATGAAGATGATTTTGCTTCTGAAGGCATGTTTCTGCTTTTTATACCATGGAAGAAAGTTGTCAGTCAGAAACTCTCTATACTTTGCAGACCTTCACACCTTCAGGAACCTTAAAGGGCCCTACCAGCTATTTTCCCATGATTCAGGTCCAAAACATGACTCCACCTCCTTGCTGATGTCGCAGCCTTGTTGGGACATGGTGGCCATCCAACAACCATCCACTACTCCATCCATCTGGACCATCCAGGGTTGCTCGACGCTCATCAGTAAACAAGACTTTGAAAACTAGTCTTCATGTATGTCTGGGCCCACTGCAACTGTTCCTGCTTGTGAACAATGTTTAGGGGTGGCCGAATAGTAGGTTTATGAACCACAGCAAGCCTTTGAAGGATCCTACACCTTTAGGTTCGAGGGACTCCAAAGAAACCAGCAGCTTCAAATATCTGTTTGCTTGTTTGTAATGGCTTTTTAGCAGCTGCTCTCTTAATCCGATGAACTTGTCTGGCAGAAACCTTACTCATTATGCCTTTATCAGCATGAACACATCTGTGCTCAGATTCAGCTACAAATCTCTTAACAGCATGATGATCACTCTTAAGTTTTTGGGAAATATCTAATGTTTTCATCCCTTAACCAAGGCATTACACTATTTGATGCTTTTTGGCAGCAGAGAGATCGTTTTTCTTTCCCATGTTACTTGAAAACTGTGGCCTGCTTAATAATGTGGAACATCATTTTTATGTAGTTTTCCTTTAATTAGAATCACCTGGAAAACTAATTATCACATGTGTTTAAGATTGATTTCAGTGATCCATTGAGCCCTGAGACACAATAACATCCATGAGTTTATTTGAAAAGCAAAACAATTAAATCTTTATGATGCTTAAATCCAATTTGCATAATAATTTGGAACACAGTGTATATATATACACTACCGTTCCAAAGTTTAGGGTCACTTAGAAATTTCCCTATTTTTGAAAGAAAAGCACAGTTTTTTCCAATGAAGCTAACATTAAATGATTCAGAAATACACTCTATACATTGTTAATGTGGTAAATGACTATTCTAGCTGCAAACGTCTGGTTTGTAATGCAATATCTTCATAGTTGTATAGAGGCTCATTTCCAATAAACATCACTCCAGTGTTCTTATGGTACTTTGTGTTTCCTAACTGTGTAAGAAGGCTAATGGATGGTTATAATACCCTTGAAAACCCTTGTGCAAGTATGTTAGCACAGTTGAAAACAGTTTGGCTGATTAGAGAACCTATAAACCGTCTCTTCCCCACTATCAGATAGAATGTAAGTCCGCAAGGACAGGGTCCTCTCTCCCCTCTGTACCAGTCTGTCACTGTAAACGTGTTTACTGTAAACAATATTTATAACCCTGTATGTAACCCCTTTCTCATGTACAGCACCATGGAATTAACAACCGAAATGCTGCTGTGTGATGTGCAATATGTTAGCATTTGTGGCCTCATTTTAAACTTTGCCTAGGGCCCCACTTTGCCTAAAATTGGCTCTGCCCAAAGCACACCTCCAAATTATGCAAGAACTATTTAGGGAAGAAGCAGGCAGCTAGTATTCTATCTGTAATGGAGTGGCCAGCGCAGTCACCAGATCTCAACCCCATTGAGCTGTTGTGGGAGCAGCTTGACCGTATGGCACGCAAAAAGTGCCGATCAAGCCAAACCAACTTGTGGGAGGGGCTTCTGAAAGCATGGGGTGAAATTTTCCAGATTACCTCACCAAATTAACTGCTAGAATGCCAAAGGTCTGCAATGCTGTAATTGCTGCAAAGGGAGCATTCTTTGACGAAAGCAAAGTTTGAAGGAGAAAATTATTATTTCAAATAAAAATCTTTTTTTCGAACCTTGTCAATGTCTGGACTAGATTTTCAACTCATTTGGCAACTCATTTGTTTAATAAAAATATATTTTCATGGAAAACACAAAATTGTCTGGGTGTCCCTAAGCTTTGGAACCGTAGTGTATATAAATATTGTGTGTGTGTGTTTTGAATAATATTTCCTTTGAAAATGATGTGCAATCGCATTGAAACCAGATAGCATTCGCACTGCATTCGGATGTAAAATGGTTGCTAGGTGTGAGAAATCAGATTGTACTCGCATGACCCTCACATTACACAAGTGCAACGCTCGGCAGGGAGACTCGGACTGATTTTTCATATGTTTAGTGTGACTCCAGCCTTTTACTTCTACCATAAATACTGTATGTAAAAATATTTGTTCAAGGATCGATTGGTTAATTTATGGACAATAATTGATTGCAATTTCATGGAAATTAAGGAGGGCTTATGCAGCGCCCCAGGGTCCTGGTCGTTGCAGTAATGTCATTTTCCTCTAGGGGGGAGTGATGTTACATTTGGAGGCAATAAAGGAGATCTCTTTACCAGGTACCACAAGCATATAACACATTTCATACTCCAGTCCACCAGGGGGAGTTATGCTCCTATTTATTAGGGCACTCTTCACACTTAGGTAAAACTGGTGGCCTGGAGAGGAAGTTAGGCAGTTGCTGGCTGAGCTTCGCTCAGGTAGTTGGTCCCTGACAGGGGTGGGATCCTGTCAGAGGCCTAGACAGAATGTCACGGAGCTACGTCTGCCCTAAGTGCGGCAGTTCCTAAGAAAGGACACGAAAAGAGAACTGTATTGTAGAGAGTGAGAAGAAGTCATAGCAAAGGAGTGGATACCAGATGGAGTTCTGCCCTGCACAGGCTGCCTCCTTCTGAGGCGCAGGATCCCGGTAGCTGGAACACCGAGGGAGCAACAGTCCCTTATGCCTTGCTCCAGAGACCGGCAGGACAGCTAATTGCAAGTTACTTATCCACCCTATACCCAGGAGGCAAGGTGGCACCCACTAGAGGCCGGGGCATGATAGAGTCCCTGTAAAAAGCCTCAAGCCACTGGTCATACGGGTTTGTCCTATCCATCTGGGGGACAGAGAGAGAGATAACATTGATAACATCTACAACATCTGTGAGGACCTTATGAGAGGCTTAGGAGTCAGGTACTACAACACCCAGGTGCTAGAGGAAGGCTACTGATTTCTACCTGGATAAGGGGACTCTGGATTTGCCTCCAAACCGGCCGGACTCTGCCTGCCCTGTGATCTGGTGTTCTGGACTGTGGATGCTGAAGCCTTCAGTAAAAAGGTAAAGAGGCTGCAACCTTGTGTCCTCGTTCTTCACTGCGCCTCACACCATCCACCATCTACACACTGGGAAACCCTGGGGACATACTTCACCTGTGGTAACGTATACCATCTAGCTGCCATAACATCACCCCAGCGGACCCCTTAAAGCAGTGTCGGTCACCCTGACAGAATACCACAGGTGGCGTCACGAACATTATCCCTTTAAAGACCTTTCCTCCCTTCTACAAGCCACCGTGACATCCCCCTTGAGAACCAAAGGACCCGATACCAAGTACCCCTAGCCCTTGGGGGCGCTGCACTTACATTACCCGATTTTGCAGCATTAAATAACCGCTGATCAGTAAATATTTGCCAGTTGGCAGTAGTTTTATAGCTTGTCTACACTGGCAGACTGTACTTTACAATGTGCAGTGAATGATCAGTAATTCCTGTCAGCCTTTTTACACAGGACCATGTGTTGCCAAAAATGGTGATCTTTTGTGAGTACTAAAACATAATTTCACCCAACGAACGAGCGTTTTGCTCAATCATTGGGTGATCAGCAGCCTGTAATAGCTCAAGATTATCACAAAATGAGTGTTCATAGGAAATCATCTGTCACTATAATCTTGCAGTGTAAATGCACCTTTCCTTTACCTTGGACTTATTATAACCCCCCTGTGGAGTCATTCATCTTATTCAATCTGTCAAGACGAGTAGGGAATCTGAACTTGTACTTGGATACTCATCCTAAGGGCTCATACTCACTTGAGAGAAACTCGGATGAGTCTCGCACGGCAATACCTGGCAGTTAACCCAGAACTCAGGAGCGGAGCGTGCGGCTGCATGTATTCCTATGTGGCCGCAGCTCCGATCTGAGTGCCGGGTATTAACATGCGAGACTCATCCGAGTTTTTCGCAAGTGAGTACGAGCCCTTAATTGTGATGTCCTGGCTTTGTGTCTTTATTATCTATATAATCTATCTATATAATTGTCTAAGGGGTACTTCCGTCTGTTTGTCTGTCTTTCTGTCTGTCTGTAACGGAAATCCCGCGTCACTGATTGACAATCAGGCTTAGTCCGGCCGCGAATTGGCCCATCCCTACTCTCCTCGAGTCAGTGCCCCCTCCCTACTCCCCTCCAGTCAGTGCCAGTGTGTCGCCCCATCCCAGACCAACTTTTTACTATTGATGCTGTTATGCTATTGATGCTCAATAGTAAAAAGATATAATGCTAAAAATAATAATAAAAAAAATTATTATGCTATTCTCACCTTCCGACGTCCACCGATGCGCGCGATGCGGCCGCCAGCTTCCGTTCCCAGAGATGCATTGCGAAATTACCCAGATGACTTAGCGGTCTCGCTAGGTCATCTGGATAATTTTGCAATGCATCTCTGGGAACGGAAGCATGCGGCTGCATCGCGCGCGTCGGGACAGCTTCGGTGGAGAACGGAGGGTGAGTATATAACTATTTTTTATTTAAATTCTTTTTTTTAACAGGGATATGGTACCCACACTGCTATATACTACGTGGGCTGTGTTATATGCTATGTGGGCTGTGTTGTATACTACGTGGGCTGTGTTATATACTAGGTGGCTGTTATATACTATGTGGCTGCTATATACCACATGGCAGTTCTGTGCTATAAACTACATGGGCTGTGTTATATACTGCCTGGCTGCTATATACTACGTGGGCAGTGTCATATACTACGTGGGCTGTGTTATATACTGCCTGGCTGCTACAACCCCTGGCAAAAATTATGGAATCACCGGGCTTGGAGGATGTTCATTCAGTTGTTTAATTTTGTAGAAAAAAAGCAGATCACAGACATGGCACAAAACTAAAGTCATTTCAAATGGCAACTTTCTGGCTTTAAGAAACACTAAAAGAAATCAAGAACAAAAAAATGTGGTAGTCAGTAATGGTTACTTTTTTAACCAAGCATAGGGAAAAATTATGTAATCAGTCAATTCTGAGGAATAAAATATGGAATCGTGAAAAACAACCAAACAAAAAAAACACTCCAAAACATCACTAGTATTTTGTTGCACCACCTCTGCCTTTTATAACAGCTTGCTGTCTCTGACGCATAGACTTAATGAGTGTCAAACTGTACTCTTCATCAATCTGGCTCCAACTTTCTCTGATTGCTGTTGTCAGATCAGCTTTGCAGGTTGGAGCCGTGTCATGGACCATTTTCTTCAACTTCCACCAAAGATTTTCAATTGGATTGAGATTCGGACTATTTGCAGGCCATGACATTGACCTTATGTGTCTTTTTTCAAGGAATGTTTTCACAGTTTTTTGCTCTATGCCAGGATGCTTTATCATCTTGAAAAATTATTTCATCATCCCCAAACATCCTTTCAATTGATGGGATAAGAAAAGTGTCCAAAATATCAACATAAACTTGTGCATTTATTGAAGATGCAATGACAGCCATCTCCCCGGTGCCTTTACCTGACATGCAGTCCCATATCATTAATGACTGTGGAAATTTGCATGTTCTCTTCAGGCAATCATCTTTATAAATCTCATTGGAACAGCACCAAACAAAAGTTTGAACATCCTCCAAGGCCGGTGATTCCATAATTTTTGCCAGGGGTTGTATATACTACGTGAGCAGTGTTATATACTGCGTGGGCTGTGTTATATACTGCGTGGCCTGTGTTAAATACTACGTGGGCTGTGTTATATACTACGTGGACTGTGCTATATATTACATGGGCTGTGTTGTATACTGCCTGGCTGCTATATACTACGTGGGCAGTGTTCTATACTGCTTGAGCTGTGTTATATACTATGTGGCCTGTGTTATAGACTGCATGGGCTGTGCTATATATTACGTGGGCTGTGCTATATACTATGTGGCTGCTATATACTACGTGGCTGTGCTATATACTACATGGCTGTCTGTGTTACATGGGCTGTGCTATATACTGTGGCTGCTGTATACTATGTGGCTGCTATATACTATGTGGCTGTGCTATATACTACGTGGCTGTGCTATATACTATGTGGCTGTGCTATATACTACGTGGCTGTGTTATATACTACATGGCTGTGCTATATACTACGTCACCCTGCAGGTCTAAATGCTCGAAAAGAGATTATGTTCCACTACTAGAGTTAACCCTTGCATGTAACTTGTATTTCTTAATGTGTTCTTTTGTTTCTATGTTTTTTTCTCTTGTATATCTTCCAGATATTTATCTGTTCTGTGATTTTAAACTTTGTGAGTCACTATGTGTCATGTGATTGGTAATCAATTTTCATTGGTTGGGGCTGATATTTAACCATGTTGTTACCAATGCTGAGTAGGTTTGAGAAAGAACAATCTATTGTTCGAAACGCATAACCTGTTACTCATTATCATGTGAATTCATCCTACTGGACTTAATGTTTTATTCACAATAAATTTGGAATTTTTTTGGAAGCTGGATTTTCCTTTTCTTGCTATACTATATACTACGTGGCTGTACTAAGCGCGATGTACATACATACATACATATTCTGGAATACCTGATGCGTGTTATATACTGTGATTTTAATTACATCCAAACACAGTTGGTTCTGACCTTCCTATAAATGCAGGCTTTACCATGTTATTAGCCATAGGTAAGTGTTCACACTAGGCAGACAGGTCAGGTACCCATCCGATTTGAGATTACCTTGACGTTTGGTGGATGGGCTCACAATTTTTGGCCAAATCTTGTGCTAAGCATCTCATGTGTTTTTTCATAGATTTCACAAGCCATTAAGCTATTCACATTTCATGTATCGCACATTTCCTTGCTTTAGTACAGTTGAGTGCAGCCATTGATCTATTTGCGTGTTATATACTACATGGGCTGTGCTACAGTATATATTACGTGGGCTGTGTTATATTATGCCTGGCTGCTATATACTACGTGGGCAGTGTTATATACTGCATGGGCTGTCTTATATACTATGTGGCCTGTGTTATATACTGTGTGGGCTGTGCTATATATTGCGTGGGTTGTGCTATATACTACGTGGCTGCTATATACTATATGGCTGCTATATACTACGTGGCTGTGCTATATACTATGTGGCTGCTATATACTATGTGGCTGTGCTATATACTATGTGGCTGTGCTATATACAATGTGGCTGTGCTATATACTATGTGGCTGTGCTATATACTACGTGGCTGTGGTATATATTACGTGGATGTCTGTGTTATATACTACGTGGCTGTGCTATATACTACGTGGCTGTGCTAAGCGCGACATACATACACACATACATATTCTAGAATACCCGATGTGTTAGAATCGGGCCACCATCTAGTTCTTTATAAGAATGCTTAACATACTTATTCTTTGGACTATCATATCTTCATGTCTCTTGTTTTTGTTTCGTTACAAAAAGCAGTAAAACAAATACTTAATTAGAGTTACTTAAAGGGGTTGTCCACTATTCAGATAACACCTTCTGCATCCATATGTTCCCCCCATTAAAATAATAAGGCTATGTGCACACGTTGCGGATTTGGCTGCGGATCCACAGCGGATAGGCTGCTGCGGATTCGCAGCTGTTTTCCATGCGGTTTACAGTACCATGTAAACCTATGGAAAACCAAATCCGCAGTGCCCATGGTGCGGGAAGTACCTCGCGGAAATGCTGCTTTGTATATTCATGTCAATTCTTTGTGCGGATTCGCAGCGTTTTACACCTGCTCCTCAATAGGAATCCGCAGGTGTAAAACCGCAGGTGATATCCGCACAAAAAACACAGGAAATCCGCAGTAAATCCGCAGGTAAAATGCAGTGCGTTTTACCTGCAGATTTTTCAAAAACGGTGCGGAAAAATACACACACAAATCCGCAACGTGGGCACATAGCCTCATACTGATACGCATCTTCGGCACCGTTCCAGGGGTCTCAGCATTGGCTCTCTCGGGGATCGTGTGACATTATTATGCCACACAATCACTGTGGCCAATAAGTGCTAGCTTCATTCTTGACTTCGGGCAAATCATGACATCTGGAGGAATCGAGAGAACAGCCGCAGCTCTAGTTTCCTCCGGATGTTAATTACATCAGTAAGAGAAGAGAGTAAAGCCAATGCTGATTGGCAGCAGAGATTATGTATCAATAACAAGGTCACGGGATCCCTTTTAGAGCCAGTGCCAACCACGCTGGATTGGTGCAAGCACTGGAGTTGAGAATAGTTGTTATTACTTTACTTGGGGAAACAAAGAGATTTAGAAGGGTTTGTCCGAGTAGTTGACAACACCTTTAAGTGCTACCTTTGGGATGGCAGTAGAAGAAATCTTGCTAGTTTTCTTCATTTACAGTGGACACCAGCCAAGCAAGATTCACCCCTTATGATAAGCACTAGAACAATCAGAGGACTAGGAGGTGAAGGGCCACAGAAATTGTGTTACCATCTACATGGAGGCTTCCCTTTGCTAATTAGTGTGTAGGTCATTAAGAATGAGTCTTCTCATGCCTCACTTTTCATCTTCCATACAGTGTTTCCATAGATATTATAAAAGGTGTAGAGTAATAGTGTCACAGGTTATGCATGTGCACGGATGCTGTACGCCTCTTTTTTTGGCTTTGGGTGTGTGTTTTATTTTTGTGTCTGCTTAGCAACCAGCTGCTCGTGATAGGCTCCTCATAGACACGTCTAACTACTCCATAATTTATAAACATCGACGTCACGTCATAATGTAACGTTCCAACCTTCCAGAATATACAGCTAATGATTCACAAGCCTTTACTGGAGTTAGGATGTAAATTTTTTATTTCCTTTAGCACTTTTTATAGCCATATCCACAAGAGAGATCGTAAGGAGTTGTCCCTGTCGAAAAATCCCTTTTTGTTAGACGGACCCCAAGTGGATCACTTGGTTATTCGCTACTTACTCCCTATAAATTCCCTTATAAACTATTTAATAAAATAAAAGCCTTGAATTGGAAAAACCCATGCCGAGATTCTAGTTCCCTCTCCCGAATCTCTTGTTATTAAATATAAGCAATAAGAGGGCATTACTCATGGTTAGTAACATATAATCTTATATGGATTTAGTTTTTTCCTGAATTTAATGAGTATGTCACTCCAGCTCTATTCCCCGCCCAGCATTGCCTCCTCCTACTTGATAATTGATTCCTTTTGCCCGAAATCATATATCATAGACATTGTCAGTCAAGTAGGAGGAGAGGAGGAGGTGACGCTGGGAGAGGAATAGAGCTGAAGTGACAGAGGCTTCAGATCTACCACAGCTCTTCAGCCTCATGCGCATATCAATTCAAACGCTAATTTCTCAGTACGGAGGAGCAGACTGGCCATGTAAAGGTATTTTGACTAGTCTTTGAAAGAGCTATATGTGCATAACAATGGTTTTGGGGGGAAATCCTGCTGACAGATTCCTTTCAGAGGGAACCACGGGCAACATGAATCAGAGACTGGATCCATTATTGCAACTGTGTATGTTTCATTCTGAAAAACTGTTTGTTAGAGACCAGCCTTTAAAATACCAGACAGGATCCTTTAAAGTGGGGAGGATGATGTATCTAGGATGACAAGTACAAGAAACAGATCTTCAGCAACTTCTTTCCGCCTCGCTTCCTTTGACTTACAGGTCTATCCCTATGCACATATCAGGGGCAGACACAGGCAGCTTGGGGCCCCTGTGCAGGAAATGTGTCTGGGCCCCCCTTCTTTTAAGGCGACAAAGCTACATATATATATAGCCTACAACCTGCAGTGATCCTTAGTCTGCTGAACCGCCGCACGACCAGCTCTACCCTCGCCTAGTGTATCCTCATCCATTCCCTGTAGACTGTGAGCCCTTGTGGGCAGGGTCCTCTCTCCCTCTGTACCTGTGTGTGCCTTATTTTGCTTATGCTTATTGTGCTTGTCTATATCTGCCCCTGTCACGTGTAAAGCGCCATGGAATAAATGGTGCTATAAAAAATTTATAATAATAATATACATATATATATATATATATATATATATATATATATATATATATATATATATATATATATATATATATATATATATAGCCACACACACATACATGTATGTATTACACAGTCTCCTTTATTATGTATATTGCCGTCCCTTATACAGTGCCCTCTCTTGTTATGTACAGCCCCGTCCCTTAGGTATTGGATTTTATAGAGCCCTGTTTTTTATCACATACAGTCCTGTCTTGTTAGCTGTATAATGCAATGATGGCTGTTGGAGCGTGGGAAATCTTCTTTTCTCAAGGAGGAGCTGATGGACTGATAGTCTGGTCACCGGCTCCTTCATCAGTAGTCATTTTATATCTAACAAGAGAGGAGACTATGTAATAAAATAGGGCGCTGTGAATAACAAAAATAACAAGAATACACTATGTAAGAGACAGCACGGCACATAATAGCAGAGGAGGCTATACTGTATAATAAGGGAGGGGATCATATATAACTAGAGAGGATGGTACGTAATAAGGGACGGTTTTATACATAACAAAATAGGAAACTATGTAACTAAGGATGGTGTTATACATAATAAGTGAGTCCACTATACACTAAGGGACTGTGCTATGCATAAGTGAGTACACTATATACTAAGGGACTGTGCTATACATAATCAGTGAGAACACTTTATGCTAAGGGACTGTGTTAGCCATAATAATCGATAATAACGTCTTCCTCCCCCTCCCCCTGTTCCTAAATCCATTATAAATTCCCCTTCCTCCCATCCCAATCCCCCACATCACCTCCATTATTGCCTCCTCCCCATCACCCCCATCATTGTCCTTTCCACTGCCACCATCATTGCCTTCTCCCCCACCACCCCATCATTACCGATTCCACCACCTCGATCATTTCCTCCTCCCCCACCACTACCATCATTGTCCTTTCCACCGCCATCATCATTGTCTTCTCTCCCACCACCCCCATCTTTACCCATTCCATGATCTCCATCATTTCCTCCTCCCCTACCATCCCCATCATTGCCCTTTCCACCACCACCATTGTTGTATTTTCCCCCACTACCCCATCATTGCTCATTACTCCACCTCCATCATTTCCTCCTCCCCACCACCCCTATTATTGCCCATTCACCACTTCCATCATTTCGTCCTGCTTTCTCCCCCATCACCCGCCCTCTCCGTCAACCCAATTATTGCCTTTTGCCCCATCACCACCATCATTGCCCTTTCTGTTAACTCAATCATTGCCTTCTGCCCCATCACCCCCATCATTGACCTCTCCATCAACCCAATCATTGCCTTCTGCCCCATCACCCCATCATTGCCCTCTCCGTCAACCCAATCATTGTCTTCTGCTCCATCACCATCATTGCCCTCTCCTCCACCTACACACACACAGACACACATAGCACCATTCACCTCTCTGCATACACATACACACCTCACGTCACCTCTGCACACGGTATCCTGAAGCCGCACCATCGCTGGCAGCTTCCTGTCTCGCACAGCCGCGGCACTGAATGATGATGTCACTCAGCCACTGCTGTGTGAGACAGGAAGGGCGGGCAGGAAGCAGGACGGATCCCTGCAGCTCTGCTCCGCGGCCATTTACTCTAGCAGGAGCTGCAGGGATTGCTCGCTGCCCACCGCACATGAGGGCAATCTGGCCAGGGCCCCCCCACACCGGTTGAACAGGCGGTATGTCCACCCATGGCACACATATACACATAGACAGAGACCTGTCAGTCTATAGTAGTGGGGCAGGAAGAAGCTGCTGGAAACCTGTCTCTTGTACTTGCTGTCCTAACCGCATCATCCCTGGCTGCAGTATCAAAGTATATTCTCTCTGAAATGCCACAGGGTTTCAGGGTGAAACACATATGGCTGCAGTGATAGAGCCAGACATTGATTCCTGCTGCCCAAGGATTTGGCAGAATGAATCGCCTATCATGTTCCCATTAAATCAACAATGAGACATTTGAAACTTGGTCATGTTGCCATACTGTTATAGTGGCTTCATCAATATCGTAAATATGTGACAGTATAGAACAATTAGACGGTAAAAGAAATAGATGCACAACCAAATATAACAGCAACCAGGGTACACCGTGTTTACACTGTAAAGACACAAAAATTATCAAAAAGTAGGAGAAAGAAGCAGTACAGAAAAGATGCACACCAAGAGATACACATCAATATTTTTTACTATTAAACACAATGCAACTCCATGATGAAAAACAATTGAAACCACCCAATAGATTTATATACACCACTATACAACAATAAAATACATTGAAAAAATTACAAGAGTACAACGTATAATATAAGATCCCTCAAACTAGAAATGCAATCAATAATGTGCCAATATACCCATAGAGGCACTAATGGATCCTTAAATGAAATGGACAATAATAATCCAATCCAAAGCAAAATGATGGCATATCCAGTATATAAATACACTATTTATAAACAGCATTTTCTTCTTACTCCTCAATTTCTTTGGCCCTGAGGAAGCTGCTCTGTTTTGCGGCAATACGTTTGGGGTTCCCCCTTTGATGTCTTTCTTGCCACTATGGGTCTTGTAAGATGCACTTTTTTTTTTAATTATTATTTTCCATGCGATTGACATATCCATTCCTACTTGCACTATCTGCTGTGCATGTATTTCCATGGTTGCTCACATGCATAATTGCTGACTGACATTGGGGTTAGCACTTTTTTGTGCTTTTCATTTATATTTATATGCATCACTAAGGCTGTTATTATTGTTTATTTATGGTTTGAATACTTATTATACATTTAGGAATAATCAGACTTTTTACAGCATACTTTGGCTTTGGATTGGACTATTATTGTCCATTTCATTTTAGAATCCATTAATGTCTCTATGGGTATACTGGCATGTTATTGATTGCATTTCTACTTCGAGGGATCTTATGTTATACATTGTACTCTTATTTTTTCATTGTATATCATTGTAGTGCAGTGGTGTACATATGTCTATGGGGTGGTCATGTTTTAAATTGTTTTTAATCATGTAGTTACACGGTGTTTAATAATAAAAAATAATTATTATCTCTGGATGTGGACCTTTCCTAAATTGTTTCTCCCTCTCTTTTTTGATCATTTTTAGTTTACAGCAATTTTTGAAACCATAGTCCAGACAATCAACACCATCTCAATAATCTCAGTCATTAAGACAACACTTATGAGTCAGTAGCAGAGACCGCTTCAACCTGATCCAACAGCAGTGTTCCATGTTCACAGTTAGCCCAAGACTGAAGATATAAGGTAAATATACATGGCACCGTCAATACCAAGTACATGGCATCGTTAGTACCAAAAATATGTCATGGTATGGACCAAATCTACATCAAGTCAGAAAAAGGGGCAGCAAAGTCAATAACTAACGGCAAAGATGAATGGTCCCATCACTCTATATTAATGTTATGGCAAACAGGCTTATATCAGAAACACGGAATAGGCCACCTGTGCATTCTTTACTAATCACCAGTAATTGGCTCAATTTGTCGGTGACCTTCAGGAGGGATCCCAAGTGTCATTATGAGGAGCCGAGCAGGCATGGAAACCATTTGCTATATGTGTGAACATCTTGTCTTCTCCATGTCTACCCCCCCCCCCCCGTTCCTTTACTTTCCGTTCTCCTATAATCCTTTCTTTGTTTTTTTTTATTCTCCTATGTGCTATTAGCAGATGTTTCATAACTCAGCATACTTTGCAACTGTCCATGAAATAATGTGCCCCTTAGAGTTAATTATAAGGGTATCACAAGTCACCAGGGAGCAGTGAGTTTATATGGAACATAAGACTGGGAGCAAAATGTTATATACATGAGAAGAGGACTTCTTGTATTCCACTTGTGATACTTTCAGATATAGGTGAAAATCAGATGTAGACAGGAAGCTTCAATGTTTCCCAGTCCAAACACTGTCCTAAGCAGTATAGCCTGGTACAGACTTGTTAATGTAACACACCAATCCAACCCCACAACTCAACTGGCAATTGTTTCAGAGATACACATAGTATTATTACTACAATTATTACTACTGCATTCTACTAAAAAATTGCTTTAAGTTTTCGAATATGATCAGTGGATAAATGGACGCGCCTTCTCTATTTTTCTGCTATGCGCACCTGGAGGTTGCTAAATTTATGGTACTATTTTTACTAACTCCAATTGTAGAAGAAATGAGATGGCACTGTCCGAATTCAACAAGTTGGTTTAATTTTCTTCTCAGTGCAATGTAGAGACATAGTGCAGACCGCACTATAGGAAATGGTTGTTTCGCACAGCTCTGTGCTTCTTCTGGCCTGATCCTGCCAGAAGAAGCCCACAGTTGTGCAAAACGACTATGGCTTGTGGTGTTGTCTCTTCTCCATACATATTGCACTTTCTATGAAGAAAATAAAATCTTAAGTGTTTCATCCAGTGAGTGGCATCTCATTTCTTCTGCCAATTGGGTTATTACTGGACTTCTATTGTGGGGAATTGAGCACCATCTTGGAAGCTTTATAATAGTGCTATTATATTATAGACTAGTTAGTTGATATACCATAATATCAAGTCACATTGTAGTGTCGACCCATTATCTTCAACTTGATGCTGACAATTTTGATATAATTTCATAATAGAAAGTGACATCATAATTAGTGATGAGCGAATATACTCGTTACTCGAGATTTCCCGAGGACGCTCGGGTGACGTCCGAGTATTTTTTAGTGCTCGGAGATTTAGTTTTCATCGCTGTAGCTGAATGATTTACATCTGTTAGCCAGCATAAGTACATGTGGGGGTTGCCTGGTTGCTAGGGAATCCCCACATCCGGGGCAGACACAGACAGCTTGGGGCCCCTGTGCAGGAACTGTGCCTGGGCCCCCCTCCTTTTACTGCGACAAAGCTAAGGGACTGTGCTATACATAAGTGAGTACACTTTATACTAAGGGACTGTGTTAGACATAATAATCGATAATAATGTCTTCCTTTGCCTCCCCCTGTTCTTAAACCCATTATAAATCCCCCGCATCCCATTATTGCCCTCTCCCCCACCCCCATGATTGCCCTCTTCACCACCTCCATTATTGCTTTCTCCCCCACCACCCCATATCATTGCCCATTCCACCACCTCCATCATTGCCTCCTCCCCACCACCCCCATCATTGTCCTTTCCACTGCCACCATCATTTCCTCCTGCCCCACCACCCCTATCATTGCCCTCTCCATCAACCCAATCATTGCCTTCGGCCCCATCACCCCGATCATTGCCCTCTCCTCCACCTACACACACACACACACACGCACACACAGCACCATTCACCTCTCTGCATGCACACACACACACACCTGTTGTGAATTCCGTTCTGGAGCTCCCTCCTGTGGTTGCTAATGGTATTTTTGCGAGTTCTGCCCTTGGGCTCCCTCTGGTGGTTTCGAGTGGAACTGCTGCTCCTTTAGGTAGCTGTAGCAGCTGCCTCCACTGATCGCCTTGCCTGGGTTTGTTATTTAAACCTGCTCTGGGCTTTAGTTCATGCCAGCTGTCAATGTTCTTGGTTGGATTTGGTTCTCTCCTTGGATTTCTCATATGGCCTGTCCTTGTCAGCAAAAGATAAGTTTTTGCTAGTTCTTGTTTGTCCATTTGTTTGGACTCTATTGCTCTGTAAATATGTCTCTTTTTGTCCAGCTTGTCACTATGTTATATTCAGGCTAGCTGGAAGCTCTGGGGAAGCAGATTTGCCCCTCCACACTGTGAGTCGGTGTGGAGTTCATTTTTGTAAACTCTGCGTGGATTTTGTAGTTTTTAATACTGACCGCACAGTATCCTTTTCTCTCTGTCTATCAAGTTTAGTATTGGCCTCCTTTGCTGAAATCTGATTTCATTTCTGTGTACGTCATTTCCCTCTCCACTCACCGTCAATATTTGTGGGGGGCTGTCTTTCCTTTGGGGGTTTTCTCTGAGGCAAGATACCTTTCTATTTCCTACTTTAGGGGTAGTTAGCTCTTAGGCTGTGACGAGGTGTCTAGGGAGAGTCAGGAACATCCCACGGCTATTACTAGTGTTGTTGTTAGGATTAGGAACTGCGGTCAGTAGAGATACCACCTCCTCAGAGCTCGTCCCATGTTGCGTTTTAGCCACCAGGTCATATCAGTGTGGCCTCTTAACCACCAGGTCATAACAGTACAGCTGGCCCACAATGTGTTAAATGCATCTCAAAAGAGGGAAAAGAAAGTTCTGAGTCATTTTTTTTTCCTTTGTAGCTTGTTTTGTCTTTTTTTTCCCCTTAATCTCTGGGTGGTTCAGGATTTTGGTGCTGATATGGAGGTTCAGGGTCTGTCCTTGCGTGTGGATCAACTCGCTGCAAGGGTACAGAGTATCCAAGATTATGTTGTCCAGACTCCGGTATTAGAGCCTAGAATTCCTATTCCTGATTTGTTTTCTGGGGATAGATCTAAATTTTTGAACTTCAAAAATAATTGCAGATTGTTTTTTGCTCTGAGACCCCATTCCTCTGGTGACCCCATTCAGCAGGTGAAGATTGTTATTTCTTTGCTGCGTGGCGACCCGCAGGACTGGGCATTCTCCCTTGAGCCAGGAAATCCTGCATTGCTCAATATTGACGCATTTTTTCAAGCGCTCGGATTGCTGTATGACGAGCCTAATTCTGTGGATCAGGCAGAAAAGACTTTGCTGGCTCTGTGTCAGGGTCAGGAAGCAGCAGAAGTATACTGCCAGAAATTTAGAAAGTGGTCTGTGCTCACAAAATGGAATGAGTATGCTCTGGCAGCGATTTTCAGAAAGGGTCTTTCTGAAGCCCTTAAAGATGTTATGGTGGGGTTTCCCACGCCTGCTGGTCTGAATGAGTCAATGTCTTTGGCCATTCAGATTGATCGGCGTCTGCGCGAGCGCAAGGTGGTGCACCATATGGCGGTGTCCTCTGAGCAGAGTCCTGAGCCTATGCAATGTGATAGGATTTTGACTAGAGCAGAAAGGCAGAAATTCAGACGTCAGAATGGCCTGTGTTTTTACTGTGGTGATTCTGCTCATGCTATTTCTGATTGCCCTAAGCGTACTAAGAGGGTCCCTAGGTCTGTTACCATTAGTACTGTACAGCCTAAATTTCTCTTGTCTGTTACCCTGATTTGCTCATTGTCGTCCTTTTCTGTTATGGCATTTGTGGATTCTGGCGCTGCCCTGAACTTAATGGACTTAGAATTTGCCAAGCGCTGTGGTTTTTCCTTGGAGCCTTTGCAGAGCCCTATTCCCTTAAGGGGGATTGATGCTATGCCATTGGCCAAGAATAAACCTCAGTACTGGACACAGTTAACCATGTACATGGCTCCAGCACATCAGGAAAATATTCGCTTTTTGGTGTTGCATAATTTGCATGATGGTGTTGTGCTGGGTTTTCCATGGTTACAGGTACATAATCCAGTGCTGGATTGGAGATCTATGTCTGTAACTGGTTGGGGTTGTCAGGGGATACATAGTGATATTCCTTTGATGTCAATTTCCTCGCCCCCTTCTTCTGAAGTTCCTGAGTTTTTGTCGGATTTCCAGGATATATTTGATGAGCCCAAGTCCAGTTCCCTGCCTCCTCATAGGGACTGCGATTGTGCCATTAATTTGATTCCTGGCTGTAAGTTCCCTAAGGGCCGACTTTTCAATCTGTCTGTGCCAGAGCATGCCGCTATGCGGAGTTATGTAAAGGAGTCCTTGGAGAAGGGACATATTCGCCCGTCTTCGTCACCGTTGGGGGCTGGATTCTTCTTTGTTGCCAAGAAGGATGGCTCCTTGAGACCCTGTATAGATTATCGCCTTCTCAATAAGATCACGGTCAAATTCCAGTACCCTTTGCCTTTACTTTCTGATTTGTTTGCTCGGATTAAGGGTGCCAGTTGATTTACTAAAATCGACCTTCGAGGGGCGTATAATCTCGTGCGTATTAAACAAGGTGATGAATGGAAAACAGCATTTAATATGCCCGAAGGCCATTTTGGATATCTTGTGATGCCATTCGGGCTCTCTAATGCTCCATCGGTATTTCAGTCCTTTATGCATGATATCTTCCGGAATTATCTGGATAAATTCATGATTGTGTATTTGGATGATATTTTGTTTTTTTCCGATGATTGGGAGTCTCATGTGAAGCAGGTTAGGATGGTGTTTCAGGTCCTTCGTGCTAACGCGTTGTTTGTGAAGGGGTCTAAGTGCCTCTTTGGAGTTCAGAAGGTTTCTTTTTTGGGTTTCATTTTTTCTCCCTCGGCTATTGAAATGGACCCTGTTAAAGTCCAGGCCATTCATGATTGGACTCAACCCACATCTGTAAAGAGCCTTCAGAAATTTTTGGGCTTTGCTAATTTTTATCGCCGCTTTATTGCTAATTTTTCTAGTGTGGTGAAGCCTCTGACCGATTTGCCGAAGAAAGGCGCTGATGTGATGAATTGGTCCTCTGCGGCTGTTGAGGCCTTTCAGGAGCTTAAACGTCGTTTTACTTCTGCCCCTGTGTTGCGTCAGCCAGATGTTTCGCTCCCTTTTCAGGTTGAGGTTGATGCTTCTGAGATTGGGGCAGGGGCCGTTTTGTCTCAGAGAAATTCTGATGGCTCTTTGATGAAACCATGTGCTTTCTTCTCCAGAAAGTTTTCGCCTGCTGAGCGTAATTATGATGTCGGCAATCGGGAGTTGTTGGCTATGAAGTGGGCATTTGAGGAGTGGCGACATTGGCTTGAGGGAGCCAAGCATCGCGTGGTGGTCTTGACTGATCATAAGAATCTGATTTACCTCGAGTCTGCTAAGCGGTTGAATCCTAGACAAGCTCAGTGGTCTCTGTTTTTCTCCCGTTTTGATTTTGTGGTCTCGTATATTCCAGGATCTAAGAATGTGAAGGCCGATGCCCTTTCTAGGAGTTTTTTGCCTGACTCTCCGGGAATTCTTGAGCCGGCTGGGATCCTCAAGGAGGGGGTGATTCTTTCTGCCATCTCCCCTGATTTGCGGCGGGTACTTCAGGAGTTTCAGGCTGATAAACCTGACCGCTGTCCAGTGGGGAGACTGTTTGTTCCTGATAGATGGACTAGCAGGGTAATTTCTGAGGTTCATTGTTCGGTGTTGGCTGGTCACCCTGGGATTTTCGGTACCAGAGATTTGGTGGCTAGGTCCTTTTGGTGGCCTTCCTTGTCGTGGGATGTGCGTTCGTTTGTGCAGTCCTGTGGGACCTGTGCTCGGACTAAGCCTTGCTGTTCCCGTGCCAGTGGGTTGCTTTTGCCTTTGCCTATTCCTGAGAGGCCCTGGACGCATATTTCCATGGATTTTATTTCTGATCTTCCTGTTTCTCAGAAGATGTCTGTCATCTGGGTGGTTTGTGACCGTTTTTCTAAGATGGTCCATTTGGTACCGTTGCCTAAGTTGCCTTCCTCCTCTGATTTGGTTCCATTATTTTTTCAGCATGTGGTTCGTTTACATGGTATTCCGGAGAATATTGTGTCTGACAGAGGTTCCCAGTTCGTTTCTAGGTTTTGGTGGTCCTTTTGTGCTAGAATGGGCATTGATTTGTCTTTTTCTTCAGCATTCCATCCTCAGACAAATGGCCAAACGGAGCGAACCAATCAGACCTTGGAAACCTATTTGAGATGCTTCGTGTCTGCTGATCAGGATGATTGGGTGACCTTTTTGCCGTTGGCCGAGTTTGCCCTTAATTATCGGGCTAGTTCGGCTACCTTGGTTTCGCCTTTTTTTTGTAACTTTGGTTTTCATCCTCGTTTTTCTTCGGGGCAGCTTGAGCCTTCTGACTGTCCTGGTGTGGATTCTGTGGTGGACAGGTTGCAGCAAATTTGGACTCATGTGGTGGACAATTTGACGTTGTCTCAGGAAAAGGCTCAGCGTTTTGCTAACCGTCGTCTGTGTGTTGGTCCCCGGCTTCGTGTTGGGGATTTGGTCTGGTTGTCTTCTCGTCATGTTCCTATGAAGGTTTCTTCCCCTAAGTTCAAGCCTCGCTTTATTGGGCCTTCTAAGATTTCTGAAATTATCAATCCGGTGTCTTTTCGTTTGGCCCTTCCAGCTTCTTTTTCCATTCATAATGTGTTCCATAGATCCTTGTTGCGGAGATATGTGGTACCTATGGTTCCCTCCGTTGATCCTCCTGCTCCGGTGTTGGTTGAGGGGGAATTGGAATATGTGGTGGAGAAGATTTTGGATTCTCGTTTCTCAAGGCGGAAGCTCCAATATCTGGTCAAGTGGAAGGGTTATGGCCAGGAGGATAATTCTTGGGTTGTTGCCTCCGATGTTCATGCTGCCGATTTGGTTTGTGCTTTCCATTTGGCTCGTCCTGATCGGCCTGGGAGCTCTGGTGAGGGTTCGGTGACCCCTCCTCAAGGGGGGGGGGGTACTGTTGTGAATTCCGTTCTGGAGCTCCCTCCTGTGGTTGCTAATGGTATTTTTGCGAGTTCTGCCCTTGGGCTCCCTCTGGTGGTTTCGAGTGGAACTGCTGCTCCTTTAGGTAGCTGTAGCAGCTGCCTCCACTGATCGCCTTGCCTGGGTTTGTTATTTAAACCTGCTCTGGGCTTTAGTTCATGCCAGCTGTCAATGTTCTTGGTTGGATTTGGTTCTCTCCTTGGATTTCTCATATGGCCTGTCCTTGTCAGCAAAAGATAAGTTTTTGCTAGTTCTTGTTTGTCCATTTGTTTGGACTCTATTGCTCTGCAAATATGTCTCTTTTTGTCCAGCTTGTCAATATGTTATATTCAGGCTAGCTGGAAGCTCTGGGGAAGCAGATTTGCCCCTCCACACTGTGAGTCGGTGTGGAGTTCATTTTTGTAAACTCTGCGTGGATTTTGTAGTTTTTAATACTGACCGCACAGTATCCTTTTCTCTCTGTCTATCAAGTTTAGTATTGGCCTCCTTTGCTGAAATCTGATTTCATTTCTGTGTACGTCATTTCCCTCTCCACTCACCGTCAATATTTGTGGTGGGCTGTCTTTCCTTTGGGGGTTTTCTCTGAGGCAAGATAGCTTTCTATTTCCTACTTTAGGGGTAGTTAGCTCTTAGGCTGTGACGAGGTGTCTAGGGAGAGTCAGGAACATCCCACGGCTATTACTAGTGTTGTTGTTAGGATTAGGAACTGCGGTCAGTAGACATACCACCTCCTCAGAGCTCGTCCCATGTTGCGTTTTAGCCACCAGGTCATATCAGTGTGGCCTCTTAACCACCAGGTCATAACACACACCTCACCTCTGCTCGCATGGTATCCTGAAGCCGCAGCATCGCCGACAGCTTCCGGTCTCACACAGCCGTGGCGCTAAATGATGATGTCATTCAGCCGCTGCTGTGTGACAGGAAGCGCGGGCAGGAAGCAGGATGGATCCATTCCCTGCAGCTCCGCTCCGCTGCCTTTTTCTCTTGCAGGCAGCGGAGCTGCAATCCCATGATGGCAGTCTGGCCAGGGGCCCCCCGGAGCCGCATAAACTGACCAGTTTGCCCTCATTATTAGCCACCCTGCAGGCAGAGCCGGTTTTAGGCAAAGTGGGGCCCTAGGCAAAGTTTAAAATGGGGCCTCAAATCCTAACATATTGCACACCACACAGAAGCATTTCGGTTGTATTTACAAGCGCTGAGTTCAGGCCACTAAAGGAGTGTGATCGACAATATTGAACTCGTTCAACGCTTGATCCCAGCCTCTTTACACCGTCTGAGAAAGAATGATGGGACAGAACAATCACTAATAGATCACTAACAGATCACCATACAGTATCCTGTTACCAGCAGCACACCTACAGTTTACACCAGCGATGTGCTGCTGAGAACAATGATTTTTGTATAATGATGTATAATATTATGTGGAGGATTGAGCCGTGTATTTTAATATATGGAGGACTATGAGAATATAATACAGCCCACCTTCCCATAGAATATAATGTAGCCCCATCAAAGAGTATGATGCAATCCTCCCTCATAAAGTCTAATACAGCCCCCCATAAAATATAATACAGCCCACCTCCCCATAGAATATAATGTAGCCCCCATAGAATGTAATGCAGTCCCCATAGTATATAACAGCCTTCCCCATAGAATATAATGCACCCCCCATAGTATATAACACAGCCTCCCCCATAGAATATAACGTATAATGTACCCCCCATAGTATACAACACAGCCCGCATAATACACAGCACAGCCCGCATAGTATACAGCACTGCCCGCATAGTAAACAGCACTGCCCGCATAGTATACAGCACAGCCCACATAGTATACAGCACAGCCCGCATAGTATACAGCACAGCCCGCATAGTATACAGCACTGCCCGCATAGTATACAGCGCTGCGCGCATAGTAAACAGCACTGCCCGCATAGTATACAGCACAGCCCGCATAGTATACAGCACAGCCCGCATAGTATAGAGCACAGCCCGCATAGTATACAGCACAGCCCGCATAGTATACAGCATAGCTCGCATAGTATACAGCACTGCCCGCATAGTATACAGTACTGCCCGCATAGTATACAGCGCAGCCTCATAGTATACATCGCAGCCTCATAGTATACAGCATTGCCCGCGTAGTATACAGAGCAGCCTCATAGTATACAGCACTGCCCACATAGAATACAGCGCAGCCTCATAGTATACAGGGCAGCCTCATAGTATACAGCGCAGCCTCATAGTATACAGCACTGCCCGTGTAGTATACAGCACAGCCTCATAGTATACAGCGCAGCCTCATACATCACTGCCCGCGTAGTATACAGCGCAGCCTCATAGTATACAGCACAGCCTCATAGTATACAGCGCAGCCTCAAAGTATACAGCACTGCCCTCGTAGTATACAGCACAGCCTCATAGTAAACAGTGCAGCCTCATAGTATACAGTGCAGCCTCATAGTATACAGCGCAGCCTCATAGTATACAGTGCAGCCTCATAGTATACAGCACTGGTATACAGCGCAGCCTCATAGTATACAGCACAGCCTCATAGTATACAACGCACCCTCAAAGTATACAGCACTGCCTGCGTAGTATACAGCACAGCCTCATAGTAAACAGTGCAGCCTCATAGTATACAGTGCAGCCTCATAGTATACAGCGCAGCCTCATAGTATACAGTGCAGCCTCATAGTATACAGCGCAGCCTCATAGTATACAGCGCAGCCTCATATTACACAGCACTGCCCGCGTAGTATACAGCACAGCCTCATAGTAAACAGCACTGCCTCATGGTATACAGCGCAGCCTCATGGTATACAGCACACGGCCTCATAGTATACAGCACACAGCCTCATAGCATACAGCACACAGCCTCATAGTATACAGCGCAGCCTCATGGTATACAGCACTGCCTCATAGTATACAGCACACAGCCTCATGGTATACAGCGCAGCCTCATGGTATACAGCACTGCCTCATAGTACACAGCGCAGCCTCATGGTATACAGCGCAGCCTCATGGTATACATCGCAGCCTCATAGTATATAGCACTGCCTCATAGTATATAGCACTGCCTCATAGTATACAGCACAGCCTCATAGTATACAGCACAGCCTCATAGTATACAGGACAGCCTCATAGTATACAGCGCAGCCTCATAGTATAAAGCACTGCCTCATAGTATACAGCACACAGCCTCATGGTATACAGTGTAGCCTCATAGTATACAGCACACAGCCTCATAGTATACAGCACTGCCTCATGGTATACAGCGTAGCCTCATTGTATACAGCGCAGCGTCATGGTATACAGCACACAGCTCATGGTACACAGCACACAGCCTCATTGTATACAGCACACAGCCTCATGGTATACAGCACACAGGCTCATGGTATACAGCACACAGCCTCATGGTATACAGCACACAGGCTCATGGTATACAGCACACAGCCTCATGGTATACAGCGCAGCTCCCCCCAGACTGGCCCTACAGTCCAGTACTCATTGTTATAGAGTAAAAAAAAAACAACACACTCCTCACCTCTCCTCGTGCCCGCGCTGCTTCCACTTCCTGCTCCTGTCGGCACACAGTGAGTGCGCGGCAGTGTCTGTCAGAGGCAGAGCGGGGAATGATGGGAGAGGGAGCATCAGGTGACGCTCTCTCCTCCATCATTGCTTTGAACTGTACCGGCAGACGCCGGTATAGTTCAATGCGGCGGGGGAGTTGTCGCTGGCCGCAGGCGGGCCCCCGTGCCTCACAGGGGCCCCATAGCAGCTGCGTGATGTGCCGCTAGCTGGGGGCCCCTGGGGGAGCGGGGAACTAGGCAGCTGCCTGCCCCTAATGCCAGCCCTGCCTGCAGGGGCCCCCTGGAGCCTCCGGGCCCCTGTGCAGCCGCACAGGTTGAACAGGCGGTATGTCCGCCCATGCCCCACATGTAATCAAGCTGGCTAAGAGATGTAAATCATTCAGCTGAGGTGAGGAAAACTAAATCTCCGAGCACTAAAAAATACTCGGAGGTCACCCGAGTGTGCTCAGGAAATCTCGAGTAACAAGTATATTCGCTCATCACTAATTATAATCCTCGGATATGCCATCACATTGTGATTGAAGAACTGTTGAATCCCCTTTAAATGTGAGAAATAGAGGGAAATGAATGCCCTCAGCCACTGCTTTACAGAAACAATTTTTAGGGGCCACAATGCCACAAGCTATGGAGTCTTCATCCTAGATGTCCCAGAGTTTGGAATCGCACTGATCCGAATGTTTCAGCATTTTCTAGTATTACGACATAACACTCAATCCTTACTGTACTTTCAGAGGCTACATCTGATGGCATTATTTTCAGCATGGTTTTATCACCGAGCATTGCCAATAATGTACCATTTTTATTGCATTTAGATGCGTATTAAAATTTCCAGTGGGCACCTTTTTTTCTCAAAGGCATCAGCTAAGTAATAAGAGCACTTTATGAAACCATGTAATAAAAGTAATTGTAATTTTATTAAATGTAAGATTTTTGATACTCTTTGATAAAACAGATTTTATGCACCAAACGTTCCATTTTTTACTTCTTAGGTTATACCTGATCATTCACTTTGAACATATGCCTGTAATTCTACCTGTCAAGGATTTTGAAGACTTTCCCAATTAACCCTAGGTCACTGCATTCCATGAATAGCGGCAATTTTCTTTGTGATCACATAATGGTGAGTTAAAGTCTACTAAATATAGCTGCTTTACTAGCTGCTTTACTATGACCCTATAAGCAGGTTCATGGCTCTAACCTGGCAACAAGTGCCCAAACAAAGTGCATTGTGGATAAATGCTACATCAAAGGACATGGGCCGGAGCCAGCAAGATCCCAACCCAGCAAAAATTTCTCAGGGAAACGTGACAGAGTACACGAACGTAGACGCTTTTTCAGTTGTACAATTAGTGGCATCTAAATATTTTCCCTAGGTTGAAATGTTTTTCAAGCATAAAAATGCCAGTAACCCCAAGGTGGAGCAACTCAATAGTTTGCTTCTGTGGCAGACCCAAATTTATGTGGGGCAAATAGTGTATTTTTGGTATGTAGCTATATACAGACACCATAATGTGAGTATTATTGGGGTTAGGGTTATGGTAATAATGTTGCTTTTTTGTCATACTGTCATACTTGTGCACTACACATTTAGAGAATATGCCATGGACCAGTGGTGGTCAACATAGCACATCAGCAGCGCTACAACCACTATTGCTTTCGAGGCTCATTACATTCAATGAGAAAGCAAAACATTGCATTACAGAATATAAGTCTCATAGCATTTGTGAAACACAGTGGTGGTAGTTAGTATCATGGTTTAGACTGTTTTATAGCATCTGGGTCAGGATGACTTGCCTTCCTTAATGGAACAATTAATTCTGAATTTTATCAGCAAATTCTAAAGGTAATCTGTCCATGAGTCTCAAGAGAACATGAGTCATGTAGCAACACAGCGAACCAAGGACTGGCAGACACAGACAGAAGAGGGCCTGTGTGCAAGAGCAATACATGGGCCCTTTCCAATAGCTCAATGTAATGCACCTTTCCATCTGTTTTGCACCAATGACATGTTGGCCCCTGGATCCAAGAAAGTCTACAAAAGACTGGTTGGCTTACAATCTCCATTTTAGTTCATTCAAAAGGTGTTGGATGAGGTCGCGGTAAGGGCTCTATGCAATCAGTCAAGTTCTTCCTCATGAAACTCACCCAACTTTGTCTTTATGGACTTTGTTTTGTGCACTGGGCACAGTCATGAGGAATAGAAAAGGGCCTTCACCAAACTTTTCCTACAAAGTTAAAAGCATACAATGGACCAAAATGTGTTGGTATACTGAATGATTAATATTTACCTTTAATGGAACTGGGGCCTTAGGCCAACATATGGAATACAGCCCCATTGCATTATCCCTCCTCCACCAATTTTCCAGTCGGCCTGAAAAAATTACAGATTCAAGGCCAACATGTGTAGCTCTTTTTTTTATGAATCTTGAATAAATACTATGTAAACATACCCTGGACTCTTCCTATTGTTCAGTAGCGTTGTGTTACTCCCACTCTTTATTTTAATTTTAATTATCGTTGGATCCAACTGCAACATCTTTCAGCTGATCATTTAGATGAAAAAAGCTGCAGCTAATTCTTCCATATCTCTAGTTTGCAAAACAGAATTGTGCACATTTCATATACCTTAGGTTACAGGGGCTGGCTGGCACTTTTCAGCCTGGGGGGAAATCACAAGGCAGTGGCCCTCAAGTTGCAGTTGCCCACCTTTGCCCTACTTAAAAGTATCTCTGGCTGCTGCATTAAAGCAAAAAAGATAACAGGCTTTAAAAACAGGCTTGTTCATAGATATATAAATAAAATGGAGCTTGCTGCATAGATATGGGAGCAGAACCAAGCTTACTGCCTACATAGATACTGTAACAGATGCAAGCTGACTATATATACACGAGAAGGATGGATTACTACGTAGATAAGGGAGCATAACCGACCTTACTAGAGAGATATAGGAGCAGAACCAAGCTTACTACAGAGATATGGGAGCAGAACCGAGCTTACTACAGAGATATGGGAGCAGAAAAGAGCTTACTACGGTGATATTGGAGAGGAACTGAGCTTACTACTACAGAGATAAGGGAGCGGAACAGAGCTTACAACAGAGACATGGGAGAAGAACCAAGCTTACTACAGAGATATGGGGGCAGAACTGAGCTTACTACAGAGACATGGGAGCAGAAAAGAGCTTACTACTTTGATATTGGAGAGGAACTGAGCTTACTACTACAGAGATAAGGGAGCAGAACTGAGCTTACTACAGAGATATGGGAGAAGAGCTGAGCTTACTACAGAGATAAGGGAGCAGAACCAAGCTTACTAAGTATACTATCTATATACGGGAACAGAACCAAGCTTATGGCAGGCATATAGTACCAGAATCTAGATTACTACATCGATACAGTGCCAGAACCAAGCTTACTGCTTAGATATGCTACCATAGCTGAGCTTTCTTAGAAACATACTTATATATCTCTAGAAACACTGACAAGTAAACACACAGTTCGGCAGGGACATTGCTAGGGTTCTAAAAGATCAGAAGTCCAAGCCCCAGGGCCGGCTCCAGGCTTTTGAGGACCCCGGGCGAAAGAGTCTCAGTGGGCCCCCCCTTTAACACATACCATGATGTATTCATGATCACATATAACACAGCCATATAGTATATAACACAGCCCACATAGTATATAGCACAGTCACGTAGCATATAACACAGCCATGTAGTATATAACACAGCCACGTAGCATATAACAGCCCATATAGTATATAGCACAGCCACATATTATATAACACAGCCCACGTAGTATATAGAAGAGCCATGTAGTATATAGCACAGCCCACGTAGCATATAACAGCCCATATAGTATATAACACAGCCAAATATTATATAACACAGCCCACGTAGTATATAGAACAGCCATGTAGTATATAGCACAGCCCACGTAGCATATAACAGTCCGTATAGTATATAGCACAGCCACATATTATATAACACAGCCCACGTAGTATATAGAACATATAGAAC
This sequence comes from Ranitomeya variabilis, assembly GCF_051348905.1. Lineage (NCBI taxonomy): Eukaryota > Metazoa > Chordata > Amphibia > Anura > Dendrobatidae > Ranitomeya > Ranitomeya variabilis. The sequence goes on along the minus strand of NC_135235.1, from coordinate 545,214,435 downwards.
AGCCATGCAGCACAGCCCACGTAGCATATAACAGCCCACATAGTATATAACACGGCCCATGTAGTATATAGCACAGCCATGTAGTATATAGAACAGCCATGTAGTATATAGCACAGCCATGTAGTGTATAGAACAGCCATGTAGTATATAGCACAGACATGTAGTATACAGCACAGCCCCCCTCCCCCAAGAATGGCCCCATAGTCCAGTACTCACTGTTACAGTTACAAAAAAACCGAAACACTCCTCACCTCTCAACATTCCCGCGCCGCTCCCTCCCTGCTCTGGTCTCGGCGGCTGCCGCTGCACTGCCTGACACACAGCGATTGCGCGATGACGTCATCGCGCACCCGCAGCGGCAGTGTCAGAGGCAGAGTGGAGAATGATGGGAGAGGGAGCGTCAGGTGATGCTCTCTCCTCCATCATTTGCTTTGAACTTTACTGGCAGACGGTGGTAAAGTTTAAAGCGGCGGAGTTGGCGCTTGCGACAGGCAGGTCCCCCTGCTTCACAGGGGCCCCATTGCAGCTGCGTGATGTGCCGCTAGCTGAGGGCCCCTGGGGGAGCGGTGGCCCTAGGCACTGGCAGCTGCCTGTCCCTAATGCCGGCCCTGAATGGGCCCCCCTGTCTCGCCAGGGCCCCGGCACTTGCCCGGGTACGCCGGGTGCTGACGCCAGCCCTGCCAAGCCCCAAAGTGTCTCCCCATCTAACCCCCCTATAACCATTTATAAGAGCATCTATACATATATAATTACAGTATACCACTGTTGTTAACCAAAAACATACAATGCAAAGACCAATTTTATCAAAATTACTACTATAAAAGACAAAAAACAATAAAACTACTCAATGTTCACCACCATCACCACTACAGAGCAAATACATAACATAATATAATATGACCAGAGACCAATGACACCACCATACACCTTCTACTACATAACGACTGAAACAAATTTAGCTGTTACTAAATAAAAAAAGAAAAAAAAAAGACTACTAAAAAGAGCAATATTCCCATCTTACTGTAACCGTATATTGGTAGATACCAGTCCCGCAGAACATACACGTGAGTACAGTACAGTTATATATAGTAACTTACAGCTGATGTTCTTTCTGATTTGGGTCGCTCACTTTTCCCGTCTCTTCCATCTCACCCATACCTCCATTACCACTTCTCCAGCTACAACTCATCTGCACAGATTACAGCAAAAACAGATTTGACTTCTCACATTTCTAGTGATGTCTCCATCTATTCCCAACCTACAAAAACTCCCCACTCTGCATGCGGCACATAGAATACTGACTCCAATAGTTAAAAAACTGTGTCATTACTATGATTACTCCCTCCCCCCAAAATTAAAGTGTTCCTTAGAAAGTATTAATACCCCCACTGTGCAAAGGCCTGTATGCTCCTTTGAAGGATATAATATCCCATGTGCCCCCTTCCAGCAACAAATACCCTTGAGTGTCCATTTCAAGTTAACAATATACCCACCCAAAATAAATTACTGGAACCTGAGTGCCCCTATCAAAACTATTAATGTCCCCATTTATAACAAATAATGTCCTGATTGCCCACACAGCTCTGCATATACAGAGCCCCAATATATACAGCCCCCAATACACAATATGGTGGTCCCCAAAACCCTTTATTATACATTGAGGACCTCATAGCTCCCCATATAGTAAAATAACACATAGCCCCTATATACTATAATAATAATAATCTTTATTCTCCCTGCTCTGCCGCAGAATGTAATTGTATGTATTGGGGCAATGTGCTTGCTGATACAGTTACATAGGCGGCCGGCCCTGCACAGCTGCTGGGGTAGCGGCTCGGGGGGCTTTTGCCTCCCTGCCACCCGGCCCAGGCCTGCCCTGGTAGGTTAGTGGAGCGCCCCCAGACGCAGGGCCGAGGGGCACTCGGTACCGGGCTTCTCTGTCTCAGTTCTGGGGTTGTCACGGTGGCTAGGCCCGGTCCGTGACCCTGCTAAGGGGCGTCCAATGAAAGGTGTAGGTGGGGGTGCGTAGTGCAGGTCACACAGGGTTGCAGTCTCTTTACCTCTTTACTGAAGGCTTCAAGGTCCTCAATCCAGAGTACGGTTAACAGGGCTGTCTGAGACCGGCCGGTCCGATGGCACCTCCAGAGTTCCCTTTGCAGGTGGAAATCTGAGCCTTCCTTCTAGTGCCTGTGTGTTGTAGTACTTCCCTGCTGAGCACCACGGGATAGTCCTCACAACTGTTGTGTCTGTTTCTGATGTTCTTTCCCACAACTTATGTCTGTTCTGATGTTCTTCTCCGTCCCCCAGATGATTTGGATAGGACGCACCCGTATGACGGGTAGGCCTGGAGTTCTTCCGGGACCCTAGTGACGCCCCTCTCCCACAGTTGCCCCCTATGTCTGCTTAGGTGATTTAGGTGAGACAGCCAACCTATAATTAACTGTCCTGCCGTTGGTTTGAAGTGAGGCTTGGAGCCCAATACTTCCTCGGCGTTCCGGCCACCGGCTACGCGCCTCAATAGGATGTTGCCTCGATCTTACAGCACGACTCCTATTGGTGTTATCTCCTTTCTGCTTTGATCTCGTTTCTCACTCTCCACAATAAACCTCGCTTCTTGTCCTTTCTTGAGATACCGCCGCGATGTAGTGCAGGCGCGGTTCCTTAATGTTCTTTCCTGTTCGCTAGGCCTCTGTCAGGATCCCACCCCTGACAGGGACCCCCCTGAATCTTCCCCTGCAACACCCTCTGCCACAGGATGTTGCTTGGTTCCAACCCAGTAAGCTTCTGTCTAACTTTCTATCTAACCCCCAGTTTTACCAGATTGTGAGGAGTGGCCTAATACATAGCACCCTTAGCTCCCCCTGGAGGCCAGACTATGAAGTGTATTGGTGTCTGTGATACCTGGTCAGGTGAACTCCTTCAGTGCCATCAGACGTACCATCACTCCCCTTAGCGGCGGAGCATCAGTACTGCAACGACCAGGACTCTGGGGTGCTGCACTAGCATAGTACCTCTAGCACCCTGTTTGTCCACATATGTGTTGCCCATTCTTTATGCTACTGTTCTGCACTATTGAGCACTTTGTGATCGTTCTTTTCCTTTTCTTGTGACAGTTGGCACAATGCAGTCAGGCAGGTAACGTTCTCCTAGCATTTGCTGAACCCAGACTCCACCCAGACTCTTACATCACCAAGCACCATTGTGCTTGGTGATGTAAGGCTTTCATGCAGCTGCTTGGCCATGGAAACCCATGCCATGAATCTCTTGGTCCAGAGTTTTTTGTGTTGATGAAAGAGGAGGTTTGGACCCAGCAGTTATTGAATCGTTAGAGCATTGACTCTGAAAATTTACATTTTTTCTACTTGATGACTGGGTTGTTGTGGTTCCCAAATGCTTATACTCTTCAATAATATCATTAATAATTGTTTGTGGAATATTTTGGATAGAAAAATAAATAGGAACGAACCGATGTTGGATTCTTCCTCTGGAAAATCTAATATACCCAAAAAAGTCTTCAAGCGAATTCACTCAACTTTAAAGTCTCACCAATTAATAGATGCCTGGAGGTACTTTCATCCTACCTCCAGAGATTACACGTACTTCTCTCACACACAAATATCTTACAGTCGTATCGATTATCTTTTTATCCCACTGCAGATGTTTTCACTACTGAAAGATATACAAATTGTTCCAAATGTCCACTCTGACCACTCGATACTTATCAGCAATATACTGATTGGACATAGGCCTAAAACAAATGTATGGAGACTGAACGAGACTCTTCTGATTGATAAGCCTGCCAAAGATAAGATATCAAAGAAATTAAAAGAATTCTTTGAAATAAATGATTGCGACCCCATTCCCTTTGCAACGGTATGGGAAGCGCATAAGGCGGTCATAAGGGGAGAGATGATCTCCTTGTCTTCATATAAAAATAAATTAAGACAAACAGAAGTTCAAACCCTTTATAGAGAAATCCAGGAGCTGGAACAAAATCACAAATTATCACTAGACCCCCAGATTTTTACGGCACTCTCAAAGAAAAGACAAGCTCTAAAAGACCTTTTAAACCGGGACTCACTTAAAATATACACCAGATGGAAAAATAAAATGTTTGCGCATGGTGATAAAATGACTAAATTTATGGCATCAATGATCAAAAAACGGAAGGCTAGGGCATTGATATACACAATAAAATCCCCGGGAGGAGCTTTGACTAAAAACCCAAATGAAATCGCCTCTGCCTTCAGAGATTATTATGCCAATTTATACAATATACGCCCAGGTGAATCTGATGATCAATTAATGAAACGTAAAGTCGAGATTAACTCATTTTTGGAATCTCTAAAACTCCCGTCCCTCAGTGAGGCTCAGCGGATTGAATTAGTGGCCCCTTTTGGGCTAAGTGAACTCCGGTCCACCCTGTCGAGCGGCCCAATGGGCAAAAGTCCAGGACCTGACGGCCTCCCCAACTCCTACTACAAAGCCTTCCAGGAGATCCTTGGTCCCCTTCTTCTGAAACTATTTAACAAAACATTAGAAGGTGCTCCCTTTTCCAAACAGACACTAGAGGCCCATATCTCTCTTATACACAAGGAGGGCAAGGATCCTGAAGTATGTAGTAACTACAGACCGATCTCTCTTCTAAACAATGACCTCAAATTATTTGCAAAAATGATCGCCAATCGGATCAATCAGATACTAGACTCACTGGTAATGCCAGATCAAACGGGATTTGTGAAGGGCAGAGAAGGAAGAGACAATTCTGTGAAAATACTTTATCTAATGCAACGTGCTCTCAACCACGGTGGACCACTGGTTTTGTTGACTACAGATGCCGAGAAGGCGTTCAACAGGGTGGACTGGACATTCATGCGAGAGACGCTAGGTCGCTTTGGCTTCCCTTCGGTTCTAATAAACGCAATATTTCAAATGTATAATTCCCCTACTGCTAAAGTGAGGGTAAATGGTGACCTTTCCGACCCCTTTGAAATTAAGAACGGCACGCATCAGGGCTGCCCTCTGTCCCCGACATTGTTTGTCTTATCAATCGAAACATTAATCCAGAACATTAGACAACACCCAGATATTGTAGGAGTTCAGGTGGAGGGATCAACCCATACAGTAGCGGCTTTTGCCGATGACTTACTACTAACCCTGACCAACCCGGTTAGGGAGATTCCAGCGGTATTGGGATTGTTTGAGAAGTTTGGGACCCTCTCCAATTTTAAAATAAATCTAGACAAATCAGAAGCAATGAGCATAAATGTCAAACAAACCACCATTCGAAATATAACAACTAAATTTCCAATAAAATGGAATTCGAAATTCATCAAATACCTAGGAATTAAACTGAGCCCGCATTGGCATTTACTCTTATCACTTAATTACACCCCACTTCTAAATAATACCATTGATTTGATGAGGTCATGGAGAGCCCCTTATGTCTCCTGGATAGGTAGGAAGAATCTTTTGAAGGGGTTCATTCTCCCTAAATTCAGTTATATTTCTAGAATGGTACCAATAAACGTCCCCAGCACATTCTTTTCAAAGGTGCGCTCGATGTTTGGTAAGTATATTTGGAGGGACTCTAGGCCCAGAATCAACTACGCAACGCTATCACTCCCTAAGTCTAGGGGGGGCATGGGTGCTCCAGACCCTCAAAAATACCATAATGCGGCGACATTATCTTTAATGGTCGATTGGTGGGAGAGGTGATGCCCAGAAACAATGGACACAGATTGCGGATACCACAATTTCAGTGCCTCTACATGCTATTGTCCATGCTTCCAAAGAGTTTATCCACAAAATCAAAATCTCAAACGCAATTTCTAAAAACATCATTAGAACCTGGTCGAGACACGCACAATTACTGATGCCTCTTCCCTCTCCACTGGTTAGAGTGGCAGACTTACCTGAGCTTTACCCGAAGAATTCTATGTCATTAGTGTCAGATCCCCTATATAAGATCAAAGATAATCTAGAATGTATACTGACTGACGGCACATTACTTCCGTTATCGGAGCTGCAGTCTAGGTTCCCTCAGCTCCAGCTAAGTTTCCTTCATTATAATAGACTTAAAAACGCCTTGAGACTCTACCTTAGGACTGGTCACTTTCATAGAGAATTGACAACTTTTGAGCAACTCTTGGTGCAGAGTAATCCTCCGAAGAAAATTATGGCTAAGCTTTACCAAGTAATCATAGTTAATACAACTCCACTCAAGCGAGCTTATATTTGTAGCTGGGAGAAAGACTTGGGTGTTGAGTTTCAGGAATGGGAGGTGGATCAAATATATAAAAATTCACATGGACCCTCAAGTTGTATTAGAGTACAAGAAAACTCATACAAAATCATCACCAGATGGTATACTACCCCAACATTATCCCATCTGTGGTACCCTAAGACAGCGTCAACATGTTGGAGATGCTCTAGGGATATTGGAACCTTTCTACACTTGTGGTGGTCCTGTGAACAAATACAAACTTTCTGGAAGGAAGTGTTGAAGTACACAACTAACATTTGCAAATTATTGCAGCCTCCTTCCCTGACGCTCATTTTCCTGAACTGGAAGGGAGACAAGTCGAAATCTAAGAATAAATCCCTATTGGCATTTCTTCTTTCGGCAGCTAAACTCCTAATCCCAGTTCATTGGATGACTAAAAACTGTCCAAGTCTCTCGGACTGGGTAAATAAGGTCGATCAATTATTTTATATAGAAGAAATCTCTGCATATTCCTACTTCTCACAAGATAGATTTCATTTAACATGGGCTCCCTGGAAAACTTTCAGAACAAGTAATGAATATCTGGCCATTATTAATCCATAGGTCTCCTGAAGATCCTTAGATGCTACTACATCCTATTAACGAATGTTCTGATGCACAATAGCACCTTACCTGTTGGTGTTTCTCAACATGCCGGCCTTCCTCTTCGCCGTAGGAGTAACCCCCCAACTTCCTCCCCCCCTCTCCCCTCTTCTCTTTATCTTTTTATTTCTCTAAATTTATTGCATAAAAGTTATATGTGATGAATATATAATCCTACTTCTACAAGTAGTCTCTGTTTTGTTATACCCTGCTGGCCACCGACTGCACTACAAACGAATACTGTTCTTTCTGTTTCCATTATAAAGTGGCCCCACAATTTTATGTTATTGTATTAATTAACAGATGACTCCCAATTCTATTTTTGTTATCTCTTTATTAACGCTTTTGAATTGTTAATTGTATTAACCTTAATAAAAAGATGTTTAAAACAAAACAGAAAAATAAATAGGAACATTAGTGATGGGTAAGAAAGGTGGGGGGTTCACAAGGAGTAATTAAATTATTAATTTTCCAGTTGAAAACTTTTATGCCAAACTTCAGGGACAAGTGTGGTGGGGTACATTCTGCAACTTCTGCCTTGGTGTCCAATAGTTTTTGTGTCGCACCTGCTGTATATGCAAATTTGGTGCAAACGTATTTACAGATTTATGTTTTCTCCTGTTTTCCTTTTTTTTCAAATATATATATATATATATATATATATATATATATATATATATATATATATATATATATATATCTTGTTTTATATAAATGTTTTTTCTCAATGTGGGATATTGATGTCTATGACTCTGGATTGTGTTCTGTAATGACATAAAATCACCTATAATCCTTATGAAGTGGCCAATTTTGTAATAGTGGGGCACCACCTAATCCTTTGAAAAAAAAAATGAAAAAATAACCCTAAGATTAAAAGGATCAGCAGAACCATTTCCACCTCCATCATCAGATTAAAGTGTGGGAATGGAGGTTGGATATGTGGGACGGATGAAAACAAAGAATCATAGTGTTAAGTGTATATACCTTGTACATTCCCCCTCCTTCCTGGGCTTACCGGTTTGATGTGTTATGTGCATAAGGATACGTGTACTTTACTTTTGATTTTTATGTATTGCACTATTTGTACGTTGTGAGTTATGGTTATAGTATTGCCATTAATGGGCTTAGTTGGGTTAGAATAGGCAGCTATAATAGGTATGACCCTTCAATTTTGTGTGTCGGAACGGCTGGTGATATCTCTCACAAGAGCAGTTTATAGAGTTACTCACAGGTGCAGGTCACAACAGTGTTCTGTATAGGACTCTGGTTCAGGACACTGTCGCAGGGCAAGGAAAGCTAATGATACAGGCCACAGTTATCTCCATGTCATTGCTGACTACAGCTCGTATTCCTGTGTCAGGCCATAGTCCCTATAATGATCCGGCCAGTAGACACTCTCACTGGCCATGCAATGCTCAACACAAGTGGCTGAAGGGCAGATTGATGCCACTTTGGGTTACTTTAGAGCAGGGATGTGAAAATCAAATACACCCTGGGCCAAAATTAAAAGCTTGGACAAATTCGCGGGCCGATCTTGATATTTATTAGAAATGTCTACAATTGAGGACATTTTTCCTTATCAAATATATTGATAAACTTTTTCATATGAAACAAACTTAAAGGGGGTGTCCCATGAACAAAGTACATTTTAATCGATAGATCTTAGAATGCAATATTGGAATAATATAATATGTTATGTAATTGCAGTAAAACTATGAAAAAGAAAAAAACAGAGAGAGGTGCCAGGACCAAGTGTAACATTATTAGGAACAGTACTTTTATTGAATACATTTTAAAAAAAATCATACACTATAATCAAAGCAGGGTCTGTTGGTGGTTGAGCTGATCTTATCCTTGATCTTATCCTTACCTGCATTGCATTATTATATCATCAGAAATCCTTTATACTTACATGTTCTATATTTATTGCTATATATATTTATATACAGTATATACATACTGGAAGAACATATAGGAGAAGGAAAAAGCTCACAACACTAGTGCAATGCGGCTGCAAGATCTCAGAATGAAACACAGCAACCATCTAGAGCAAAAACCAGTCTCCATTACAGAAGCAGACATCCAACAGCGGGTCAAGAACATGAATAGCTGGAAAGCACCTGGCCCAGACATGATCCACACCTACTGGCTAAAGAAATTAAAACGCAATTGAACCAACTGCAAGACGCAGGCCACCACCCAGCTTGGCTAACACAAGGAAGAACATTGCTGATCATGAAGGATCCTCACAAAGGAACAGTTCCATACAATTACCGCACAATAACCTGCCTTACAACAACATGGAAACTCCTGTCAGGCATCATAGCCACCAAGCTACAGAGGCATATCAACCAGTATATGAATCCAGCTCAGAAAGGCATTGGGATCAACACCAGAGGCTCTAAGCACCAGCTCCTAGTATACAGAGCAGTCGCTCAAGACTCAAAGTCCAGACAGACCAATCTCAGCACAGCCTGGATCGACTACAGGAAATCCTATGACTCAATGCCACACACATGGATCTGTGAATACTTGAAACTCTACAATGTCAACAGGAAATTAAGAACCTTCCTCAGAAACTCAATGGGGCTATGGAGAACAACATTGGAAGTCAACTTAAGACAACTAGCACAAATGACCATCAATTGCGGCATATACCAAGGTGATGCACTGTCTCCATTGCTGTTCTGCATAGGCTTGAATCCCTACAGTCAGATAATTACAGAGTCTGGCTATGGATACAAGTTCAAGAGTGGAAGCACCATCAGCCACCTCCTCTACATGGATGACATCAAGCTGTATGCGAAAAACGAACAAGACATCAATTCACTTATCTGTTATGATCTGGTGGCCTAAGAGAAGCATGAGACGTACTCTGGAGAAGGTGGTACCTGTACTGACCGCAGACCCTGAACTTAACACCACAACTAGAAGTAGCCGTGGAATGTACCTATCACTCCCTAGACATCTCGACACAGCCGGAGGACTAATTACCCCTAGAGATAGAAAAGGGAAAACTATCTTGCCTCAGAGAAAATTCCCAAAGGATAGCCAGCCCCCCACAAATTTTGACTGTGAGAGGAGAGGGAAAAAACATACACAGACTGAAATCAGAATTTAGCAAAGGAGGCCACTTCTAGCTAAATAGAAAGGATAGGACAGAGTACTATGCGGTCAGTATTAAAACACTAGAAAATATCCACCACAGAAAATACAAAAATCTCCACAGCTAACTAAAGATATGGAGGGTATATCTGCATCTCCAGAGATACCAGCTTGGCTAAACAAATCCTTATTCAGACCAAGCTGGACAAGACAAAAACATGGAAAAGAACTGAACAATAAGGCCACAGCATGTGGACAGCAAAAATCAAGGCCAGAACTTATCTTTGTTGAAAGGAACAGCAAAGCAGGAGAGAGCAGGCAAGGATGTGAATCCTCCAGGAACAATGGACAACTGGCACTGACTAAAGGGTCAAGCAAGGCTAAATAGCCCAGTCAGGATTGCAAAAACTTGACACACCTGATGAATGCTGCGATCCAGAGACAGCAGCACTACCACTTATAACCACCGGAGGGAGCCCAAGAGCAGAATTCACAACACTTATCCACCTGACAAGGATCTACAGTGAAGACAACGAGGTGCCCTTCGGACTGAAGAAGTGCAGCCTGTTGTTAATAAAGAGAGGCAAGGTAGTCAAGACTGATGGAGTACAATTAACAGCAGGGCACATAGCAGATGTACAGACATGCTACAAGTACCTCGGCATCCCACAGGTATATGGTAACCATGATGAGGAGGCAAGGAAAGCAGCAACATCCAAATACCATCAAAGAGTAAGACAGTTGGCCAGGGCAGTGGGGTACTCGGTACTGGGTCCGGTACTTAAAGGGATGTGTCACGGCGGCAGTGACCATGTCCGTGGCCCTGGGTGCCCATGTTAAAGGGATAGTCTTTAAAGGGATTTGTAAAGTAATAAATGTTTGTGACGCCACCTGTGGTATTTGGTCAGGGATGACCAACGCTGCTTAAAGGGGTCTTCTGGGGTGATGTTATGGCAGCCAGATGGTATAACTTCCCACAGGTGAAGTAGGTCCCCAGGGCTCCCGGTGAATAGATGGAAGATGGTGAGTGGTGCAGTAAAGAACGAAGGACGCAGTTGTGCAGTCTTTTTACCTGGTTTACTGATAGTAGCAGGCAGCCACAGTCCATGGCACCAGATCACGGGTACAGGCAGGGTCCGGCCGGCTTGGAAGCAAGTTCAGAGTTCAGCTTTACCAGGTGGCGTTAAAAGCCTTCCTTCTAGCGCTGTGGTATAGTTCTTTACTGCCTTCTTAGGAAGGTCCTCTCAGTTATATCTGTCCTTTATTGAAGTGGGACACAAACCCATATGACAGGTGACTCGAGCCTTTTTACAGGGTCTCTATCATGATCCAGGCTGTATGTGCAATTGTTCTCCTGGGTATTAGGGCGGACAGGTTACGTGTAGTCTAGCTGTCCTACCGGTTTCTGCTGTGCCTCCTAGAGTATGACACAACCTCGGTCTTCTGGTTACCGGTATCTGTGCTCTGTCAGGGAGGTAGCCCTCTAGCAGCTATTCTCCTTTGTTGTCACTTTCCTGTGCTTCGCTCTCCGGCACGTTCACTAAAAGCTGTTCTTCCTTCTGTATATCGCTATCCAGGGGCTACAGCACTTTTGGCTGTACGGCCCCTCGCCTGTCCTTCTGCCTCAGACTGCTCCAGTCTGCTGTCCAGCACCAACTGTCTAAATCTCCCTGTCTAGCAACTGCCTAGCAACTAACTCCTCCTCCCGACCAGAGAGAGCAGCTCCCCTGAAATCGGGTGCAGAGCTCCCCCTTCTGGCCTGGAGTCAGAACAGTGTTGTATGTGCTAATTACCTGTCAAAAGGAATCCTCCATCACTTCCAAGCGTGACATCACTCTCCCCATGAGGGAAGCAATGTCACTGTGACAACCAGGACCCTGGGGCGTCACATAGGTCCTGAAGAGCCAGCTCAATGGGAAGAATAAAATCCGCACCATCAATACATATGCCCTGCCAGTTATCAGATACCCTGTTGGCATAGCATGCTGGCCCAAAGAAGAGATGGAAGCTGCAGATGTGAAGACACGTAAGCTCCTCACAATGCATGGAGGTCTCCACCCTAAGTCTAACACCCAAAGATTGTATACCAACAGAAAAGAGGGTGGTCGAGGCTTGATAAGCGTCCAAGCCACCATCACGGATGAAACAAGGAGTATCCAGAAATACATCAGAAAAATGGCACCAAAAGATGAGATGCTGAGAGAAAGCCTAAGGGAGCAACAACAACAGATCTGGAAGGAAGAACAGGAACATGAAGTGCCATGGCAAGACAAGCCGTTGCATGGTATGTACCATCAACAGATAATGGAGGTGGCTGACATGGAGAAATACTACCAATGGCTGGAGAAAGCTGGACTTCGAGACAGCACAGAGGCACTAATCATAGTGGCACAAGAGCAAGCACTAAGTACCAGATCAATAGAAGAAGGAATCTACCACAAAATACAACACCCAAGGTTCAGACTATGCAAAGACAAAGAAACCTCATAAACCGTCAAACACATTGTGGCAGGGTGCAAAATGCAAGCGGAACAGTGTATACCGAACGCCACTACCAAGTAGCGGGAATTGTATACAGGAACATCTGCACAGCATAGATATTTTCGACTAGCTCACCCATTAATTGTCTTTACTGTCTGTACCTGCACTTTCTGAATCAGCTTTCATTATACTGTATGATTTTTTTTAAAATGTATTCAATAAAAGTGTTGTTCTCAATAACAGTGTTGCACCTTGGTCCTGGCACTTCTCTCTCTTTTTTTTCTTTTTCAAATACATATTCTTGTGCCTCATATGTACCGTCCTTAACTTTATAGTAAAATAAAAAATTGGGCTATTTGAGATTTATTTGATTTTAATTGCAGTAAAAATCATATGGCCCAATTGCCTAATTTAAATATGTAATAGCAAAGGATACAAAACTTTGCATAATACAGATAACAAAGTATGATGCAAACAAAAGTGACCCGAAACACAGTATGATACCCACATAGTGAATTCCTCCACAGTACCCTCCACACACATATGATGACCCTACTGTACCCCCCTCCCTCAATCCCCCAACAAAGAATAGTGACTCCATTACAGTATGATTCTCCAACTGTAACCCCCACGCAGCCCTCCATTCAGTATAATGGCCACAAAAAGTGTTTTAAACAGTATAATGGGCCCTACATAATCCTCCATTCAGTATAACTAGGCTCTGCATTGCCTTCCATACAGAAGAAGAAGAGCCCCACATAGTGCTCCATACAGTATAATGGGCATACATAGTTCTCCATACAGTATAATGGCCTCACTTAGTGTTCTATATAGTATAATAGCCCCACGTAGTGTTCCATACAGTATAATGGCCCCACATAGTGCTCCATACAGTATAAAGGGCACTACATTGTGCTCCATACAGTATATGGGCCCCACATAGTGTTCCATACAGTATAATGGCCTCACATAGTGCTCCATACAATATAAAGGGCCTACATAATGCACCCTATAGTATAATGGCCCCACATAGTTCTGCATACAGTATAATGCATTCCACATAGTGCTCCATACGGTATAATGGCTTCACATAGTGCTCCATGCAGTATAGTGGCCCCACATAGTGCTCCATACCGTATAATGGGCCTCATAAAATGCTCCATACAGTATATTGGCCCCATATAGTGCTCCATACGGCATAATGAGCCCCACATAATGCTCCATACCATGTAATGGGCCCAACATAGTGCTGTATACAGTATAATAATCCCTACATTAAGAAAAAAAAGTTCACTTCTGCCAATTCTCCCACTGCTCCAGTCTCTTCATGGTGTCTTCAGATCTTCTGAACACCTCGGTACAGCGTGCGCTTTGTAATGACACCATTGAGATGTCAGACGTAGAGGGGGAATGATGGGAGAGGGAGCATGAGCTGATGCTCCTTCCTCCATCATTGCTTTCAACTATATGTGCATCTAGGATGATGATGTGGTTGAAAGCGCGAAGTCGGGTGGGGGACCTACCTGGCATCGCAAGCCAAATATACTCACCCTGTGGTCCAGATTTGGCCCACAGGCTGATTTGACATATGTGCTTTAGAGGGTCACACATTCTAAGTCAGGGCATCTACACATCTGGTTGACTTGCAGGCAGTGGTCAGGAAGTGGCCATTAACCGCTCACTGTGTTCAGAGCCATTTCACCTTCTCTATGTCAGTGTCTCTTAGCAGGTTCCGCAACTTTAACATACCCTAGCAGGCAGAGGCAAATCTACATTTTTCTAGACCCCACTAAAATTCAGTTTGGTGCCCCCCTTCGAAACACAGCAATAGAAAGCACAGCACTTCTGACTTGTAGGTGGACCGTGTAAGATCATATCCCGTAGCAAAATATAAAACTTGGCACTCAGACTACTGATTATTTGTAGAATCTATTAATAATTGACTGCAATCAAACAAATTAGACGTTTTGGTCTATACACTAAACATTTATCAGTAAACGGATTACTTTACAGCATTCTGTAATGCTGTAGATAAGCCCCCGATGTAACCTGAAAGGTAAGAAAAACAGGTTATATTATACTCACCCAGGGGCGGTCCCGGTTCGTTTCGGGTCCGATAGGCATCGCGGTCTGGGTCCGGCACCTCCTATGTTCATACGATGACCTCCTCTTCTTGTCTACCTGCCGCGGCTCCGGCGCAGGCGTACTTTGCCCTGTTGAGGGCAGAGCAAAGTACTGCAGTGCGCAGGCACGGGGCCTCTCTAACCTTTCCCGGCGCCTGCGCACTGCAGTACTTTGCTCTGCCTTCAACAGGGCAGACAAAGTATGCCTGTGCCGGAGCCATGGCAGGCAGACAAGAAGAGGACATCATTGTATGAAGATGGGAGGCACCGGACCGCAGCGGGAATGCTGTAGATAAGCCCCTGATGCTGGTGGCCTTAGCTCATATACGATTTTTGGGGTGACAGATTCCCTTTACAGTAAGAAAGACATGACAGAAAAGGCAAGCATAGTGGTATGTGAGAGGTATCCACCGCTTTGGTCAGGAGAAAGTGCTTAAGCATTTTGAGTAGTTGTCATGTGACTGCTCACATTCTTTTTGCAAACCTACAGTCACGTGCTGACAATCTGCTCTCCCTGATTCTCTCAATGTTTAGTGAAATACTACAGCTCTTGCCTCATTTAGAGAAGCAGGAAGAGAAGCTATATGAAAATCGCATATGAGTAGTCATGTGGTGACCGCGGGAACTGACAAACAGAGCCTAATCCTGCATTAAGTTTATTACATGCTGTTAGGATTTGGCATGCTATAGTAGTTAATTGTAGAATTAATGCTTCTAACATAAATACTAATATAGAAATCCTTAACTTGTAAGACGGCACAATACTTTATCAACATAGCCATATATCATGTTACCTGAAAAGTTATGGATTTATACAGGACAAGAACCACTAACAGTACAGGAATACATCACCAGAACCACCCACAGTACAAGACAGTAAAGAAACACAACCACCATCAGTACATGAAATACATTACCAGAACCCCCATCAGTACAGCAATACATTACCAGAACCCCCATCTGTACATGAATACATCACAAGAACCACCAACATTAAAGAAATGCATCACCAGAACCACCATTAGTAAATTAACACATCACAAGAACCACCATTAGTACATGAATATATCACCTGAATCACCATCTGTGCAAAAATACATCACCAGAAACACAACAGTGTTGAAATACACCAAAACTACCATCAGTACAAGAATATATCACCAAAACTACCAACAGTACAGAAATACAGCATCACAATCACTGTCATTGGAAGCACAATCAGTACATGAATACATTAGAACCACCATCAGTACATGAATACATTCCCAAAACCATCGTTAGTAAATGAATACATTGCCAAACCTATTACAGAGATCAATTGTAATGTCAGGTCAGTCTCACATACAAGAGTATCAAATGAATCTAAAACTTCAAGTATGTCTTTAACAGTGGCAAGGAAATACTGGGAGTTATATCGCTTATAATGTACAGTATATATTAACTGCTAACCATATTTGGACATTATATGTCCTGATGGGAAGTAATGTTTGTCATCTGGACTTATATACGGTATATATATATATACACACTTCAATAGAAAAAAATGACGGCACTGCTGTTTGGCTAGATTCTCTGATCACAGGTGTTGCAATCTTTACACAGACTGTATCAATGGACTCTGGGTGCTTGTCCAGAAAAACATTACAGTAAGTATGTAGAAAAGAACAAAGCAGATAGCACTCACCGGTCCTTAAAACTTCATGCTTTATTCAACTGATTAAAACATCATGACTAGGAAAGTGGGTTATTGGAATGTGCGAGCCAGTACTGACAACGGCTATTTAGCACTTCACGGCGCTTCCACGGGTCAGTATGTCAGAGGATGTGACGGAGAGGGAAATACCCTGGCTCAGGTATGCTCCTCCCCCCGTGTCCACCTCCCACCAAACAATGAAATACATAAGAACATTAAAAAGATTACAACATTACATGTACTTAATTCAAGAAAACACACCAAAAACAGGCAGAGATGCTTATCTGTCTGAATAGGCCTCAATACAAATGCACAAGCAGGGTGCAGCGGACCCAAATAAAATAGCAAATGCACAGGTGCTTGTGCATTTGTATTGAGGCCTATTCAGACAGATAAGCATCTCTGCCTGTTTTTGGTGTGTTTTCTTGAATTGTTCCTTTTTTGGTGTTTTTCATGTTAGTGTAGGACTGGCAAAAAGTAAGGACCCTTGACGTGGGTTGCCAGCTTCCATATTATGGCCAGAATATCAACCAATACCTTACATATATTTATATGTTTTGTTTTGCACGTATATTTTTTTGCAGGGTGCAGTTGGGCCCAAATGGTTCTGTATACTGTGGCCTCTGTTCACACAGGATGCATTTTAGCACTGGGCAGCCCGCCATAGGGCGTCATTAATAGGCTGGAGCCAGATGCTTGCATTCCTTGTGTGAACACGCCACATACAGTTTTTATCTTAGTGCATTGGTGTACCACACGGCCAATCCCTGATTGAAGGCTGGCTGTTTCATTAGGTATTGCACCTGTGCATTTGCTATTTTATTTGGGTCCGCTGCACCCTGCTTGTGCATTTGTATTGAGGCCTATTCAGACAGATAAGCATCTCTGCCTGTTTTTGGTGTGTTTTCTTGAATTGTTCCTTTTTTGGTGTTTTTCATGTACTTAATTCCCCATAAGGCATTCTGAAAAAAAAAGAGGGAGACATTCTCATATCAAAAAGATCTTCACATTGCTAACCACAGGGAATATTGGTATATTACCTAGCTAGGCTTACCTCTAAAGAGAATTCTATCTATTGTTTAACTAATTGTATAATGAACTAAGGTTTCCCCATCAACAGATTACCAACCTCTTTTATAAAAAGATGGACATGGCTACTCTATCATTTAATCCTGTAGGGCCCATCGCACCTGTGCGCATGATCCATTTTGCTTCTTGCCTCAGCAATAACTTATGCAATTTGTCCCCCCAGGGGGGCAGAATGACTCTTTCTATGCCTGCAAATGTCAGGACATCGGGATCCCCTCCATGTTTCTCCTTAATGTGACTAATTAGTCGAGGTACTCCCTTACCCAACAAGATGGATTTATGATGTTCTCTAAATCTCACATATAGGGGACGTATTGTCTTACCTATATCGAAGAATCCACACGGGCAAAAGACTACATACCCCACAAAATCCGTTTCACATGATATAAATTGTAACACTGTGTGACTGACTGCTCCCATGCGGATTTCACGATCGGTCCTGTGAAACCTACAAAACGGACAGTGTCCGCACTTGTGGTTTCCCCTAGGGATTCCTCCATTCAGCCAATTAGTATTCGGTTTGCTTATACGGTTTCGGACTAAAACATTCCTAAGCCTAGTACTGTGCATGCACGAAATAAGTGCCCCCCTTGCTACAATTTCCACTAATTCTTGCGGTTTTTGCGCGATTCATTGTGCCTCCCTCCACTCTGTCCATATGTTTTTGTAACAGGGTATCTGGATACCCCCTTTGTTTAAATCTGTTAAATAGATCAGTGGACTGCTCTCTATATCCCTCCTGTGTATTGTTCTCTCTTTTAACCCTCAAAAACTGACTACATGGCAGAGACTGTTTAGTGTATGATGGATGGAAACTATTATAGCGCATCATGGAATTCGTAGCTGTGGGTTTCCAATACACAGAGGTACAAATAGACCCATCCTTTACTTCTACTAATACATCATGAAATTCTATCCGACCCCCCAAAATTAGTCGTGAAGGACATATTCAGGTGCACGCTGCCGGGGTCCACGTATCCATAAATACAAATGCATTATGTGATAGGACATAGTTCACACCTTCACAAACAAAATCAATAAACTCATTACTTTTGTCGGTAGTGTTCAGGATTTCTCTTATCACTTCGACCGCCATTTGTTGTGGGATTTTTGCATAAAGATTTTCTACTTCAATTGACGTTAATACAAATCCTGGTTGCCAAGTGAAGTTTTGTATGTTGTCCAAAAAAACATTTGTATCTTTTAGGTAGGATGGTATACTTTTTAACATCGGACATAGCAACCAATCAATGAACTGGGACAGGGGTTCAGTGAGAGACCTTATCCCAGACACGATTGGGTGTCCTGGTGGTGAAACTTATATATATATATATATATATATATATATATATATATATATATATATATATATATCTATCTTATACTGTCTGGGACATATATATATATATATATATATATATATATATATATATATATATATATATATATATATATATATATACACTCACCGGCCACTTTATTAGGTACACCATGCTAGTAACGGGTTGGACCCCCTTTTGCCTTCAGAACTGCCTCAATTCTTCGTGGCATAGATTCAACAAGGTGCTGGAAGCATTCCTCAGAGATTTTGGTCCATATTGACATGATGGCATCACACAGTTGCCGCAGATTTGTCGGCTGCACATCCCAAAGATGCTCCATACAAGGCAGGATGGATCCATGCTTTCATGTTGTTTACGCCAAATTCTGACCCTACCATCCGAATGTCGCAGCAGAAATCGAGACTCATCAGACCAAGCAACGTTTTTCCAATCTTCTACTGTCCAATTTCGATGAGCTTGTACAAATTGTAGCCTCAGTTTCCTGTTCTTAGCTGAAAGGAGTGGTACCCGGTGTGGTCTTCTGCTGCTGTAGCCCATCTGCCTCAAAGTTCGACGCACTGTGCGTTCAGAGATGCTCTTAGGCCTACCTTGGTTGTAACGGGTGGCGATTTGAGTCACTGTTGCCTTTCTATCAGCTCGAACCAGTCTGCCCATTCTCCTCTGACCTCTGGCATCAACAAGGCATTTCCGCCCACAGAACTGCCGCTCACTGGATTTTTTTTCTTTTTCGGACCATTCTCTGTAAACCCTAGAGATGGTTGTGCGTGAAAATCCCAGTAGATCAGCAGTTTCTGAAATACTCAGACCAGCCCTTCTGGCACCAACAACCATGCCACGTTCAAAGGCACTCAAATCACCTTTCTTCCCCATACTGATGCTCGGTTTGAACTGCAGGAGATTGTCTTGACCATGTCTACATGCCTAAATGCACTGAGTTGCCGCCATGTGATTGGCTGATTAGAAATTAAGTGTTAACAAGAAGTTGGACAGGTGTACCTAATAAAGTGGCCGGTGAGTGTATATACTCTATGTCCCAGACAGTATAAGACTGAGATTGAATTCAGCCCTGGCATTTGAAAGCACACAGGCCCATTTGTTGTGTAGTACATGCGAAGTATGGGTTACAAGTGATTGGGCTGTGTATCACATTTACAGAAAAAAATGGGCAGTCACCTAATAATCATGCAGTCAGCAAATAATACAAGTATAATCACCATATAATGACGCAACAAAATCTAATATACTAAAATCATTATTATCAATAATACAACTGTACCAGCTACAAAAAAATACCACAATACCATGATCAAATAGTAATGGAGCGCCCCAAGGGCTAGGGGAACTCGGTACCGGGCCCTTCGGTTCTCAAGGGGGATGTCATGGTGGCTGACCCGGTCCGTGGCCCTCGGGAGACGTCCGATGTAAATGGGGGAAAGGTCTTTAAAGGGATATGTTCATGACGCCACCTGTGGTACTCGGTCAGGGTGTACGACGCTGCTGTGAGGGGTCCACTGGGGTGATGTTATGGCAGCTAGATGGTATACCTTCCCACAGGTGAAGTGTATCCCCAGGGCTTCCCAGAGTGTAGATGGTGAATGATGTAAGGCGCAGTGAAGAACGAGGAAACACCAGGGTGCAGTCTCTTTACCTTTTACTGAAGGCTTCAGCGTCCACAGTCCAGAGCACCAGATGACAGGGCAGGCAGAGTCCGGCCGGTCTGAAGGCAAATCCAGAGTCCCCTTATCAGGTGGAAATCAGTAGCCTTCCTCTAGCGCCTGGGTGTTGTAGTACCTCCCTGCTGAGCTTCTCGGTAAGGTCCTCACAACTGTTGTAGATGTTCTAGATGTTATGTCTCTCTCTCTGTCCACCTGATGGTAAGGATAGGACAAACCCGTATGACTGGTGGCCTGAGGCTTTTTACAGGGACTCAGTTTTTACTGGCCCCCACAGTTGCCACCGTGCCTCCTGGGTATGGGTCGGGCAACTAATATGGAATTAGCTGTCCTGCCGGTCTCTGGAGCAAGGCTTGGAGACGATGACTCCCTCGGTGTTCCGGCTACCGAATCCTGTGCCTCAGAAAGGAGGCAGCCTTTTGCAGGGCAGAACTCCTTCTGGTTTCCTCTCCTTTTGCTATGACTTAGTTTCTCACTCGCTACAATACAATTCTCTTCCAATGTCTCTTTCTTAGGATGCTGCCGCACGTCGGGCAGGCGCAGCTCCGTGGCCTTCTGTCTAGGCCTCTGACAGGATACCACCCCTGTCAGGGACCCACTACCTGAGTGGAGCTCAGATAGCAGCTTACTGGGTGAAGCCCAGCTCGCTTCTACCTAACTTCCTATCCAGACCACCAGTTTTACCTAATTGTGAAGAGTGCCCTAATAAATAGGAGCATAGCTCCCCCTGGTGGACTAGAGTGTGAAGTGTGTTGTGTTGTTTGTGATACCTGGTAAAGTGATCTCCTTTATTGCCTTCAGACGTAACATCATTCCCCCTGGTGGAAGAATGACATTACTGCAACGACCAGGACCCTGGGGTGCTGCAGTAACACCATACCAATCATTAACAAAAACCACTGTACTAAGACCAATAATACCACCATAAGTGAGCAGGTCAGATCTACAGAGGCACTCTGCAGACCACATAAGTTTAGACTGTTCAGATAAATGCCGTAGGTCACAATTGATGTAATGTCTGATTGAAATAGTTAACTCACTTTTTTCTTCTCTATCCACACCATCATGACAACTTCTTCCATCAATAAGTCTTTGCAGAATTTAACATGCAGAAGCTTTGGCGCATGTTTTTCTAGCACCCTGTGCACTTTACCCCAATTCTACAAACTCATCTCCCTACTGCTATAACCTTCTGTTGTGCCCTAGATAGTGATAATCAGTGATATGCCCTTAGCGCCGTGACCTAGGCCCTAGGTGAGATGCAGTGATGTCATCATGCTGCTTGATGCTTGCTGTTTGACTTTTGGCAGGCAACAGGCCAGAAGTGGCCTAAGGCAAGTAGGGTGTAGAGGTGAGCTAATATTTCAATATTCGGTTTGGATTACGATTGCCGAATTTGCAATATTCACGAATATTCGCCGAACATAACCGAACACCATTCATGTCAATTGGAGGCCAAAACAAATGCATTCACAACACCTTATAACTGCCCCAAATGGTGCCACAACACATGAAATTAGAGGCAGACACCAGGAAAGTGGGCTCAATTCACCCACAGTAGTAATTGTAGGATGGGACTGCAGCAATCAGCCAGGCATGAGTATCAGGGTCTGGGACAGCATTTACAGCTTTCAATTGAACATCACAGTAAGACAAGGTGGGTGAGGCATCGGTGTAGTCCTCCTGTGCTGGAGCCCTGATATCACAAGCAACAGTTCAACCTACTTTCATACTCAGCCACACTCAGGTGGCACAAATATCATATCAATTTCATAGACTACTATTGTCAGAATAATCTAAGGATACTAACACAGGTAGTTGACTCCAAGGAAGTGGAAATATCCAAAAAAGAGGTTAAACCACACCCTTAAATATCCAAGTCTGTAAAGACAAAGAGGTGCACGTCAAAACCAGGGAGTCCATCCCAGAGCGCATTCCATATCCAAATGAATAAAAAGACAGCGCCTCAAACTGCAGTGAAGATAAGTCTTACATTTTATTCTGCCTCCTGTGGCGACTTTTCGGTCAAAAAGACCTTTTTCAAGCACAGTACACAGTGTTCAAACCGCCATGATATACACAAGGTAACACCCACTAGTTAACCAACCACCAATAGGATATACATACAAAAGTGAAACAATCCCATCATATCAAAAAACATATATACAAATAAAAACAATCCCACCGGAGCATCTACTATATTATCACCTAATCTAACATCAAACCGCTAACTCTGATTGTTCTTATGCACATAATATAAAGCATCATAGAACAAAAAAGAGTCCCATTTGTAAAATGTAAACAAACGAACCTCAAGGAAGTGGAGGCTTGACGGTCTTGGAGGCCTAATGCTACAGGCACATGAAGAGACCCAACCAGGAGTCTACACATTTACAAAAATTAGTGGCAGACACCAACAAAGTGGCATTAATTGCAATAGAGTAGAACTAGTATAGCGGGGACACCTCTTCCACTACAGCCAACCCAGCAGATGGAGTCTGTAATGAGCAAGGTGGTGGAATCACTGTTCCATATCCCTCTGAAAGCCTGGAAGGGGCATAACTAGGTGACCTACCAAATGCCTACTTGGACAAGTGGCAACAGGTGAAAACTGTGACCCAAGGCGGGAACAAAGAGATGGCACCAGGTGCTGCTCCATGGCTGACCTACAGAAGGTGGCAGATGACCCCCTACAGCAGGTAAGCTGCTACAGCCCGAAGGAAGGATGAATAATGCAGGCAGGCAATGTAGGGACTCTTGAACCAACCATGGGTGCAGATGTGACAGGAACAGAAAAAAGCAATGGCAGGTGTGGGCTAGACCGGGTGTTAGACAGATGGGCTCTGGCAGGTGCGATCTGGACCGGCTGATGGACAGGAGAAGAGCACAGACAGGTACGAGCAGACGGGCACCCACAGGTAAGAAACCAAAGCTCCCAGCATAAAAGACCCGAACCAATGAGAACATGACAGGGAATATTGATAGTATTAAATTATTTTATTTATTCATTTATCAATAGCAATAGTGACAAACATAAAAAGATTACTGTTTAAAAATTATTATAAAAATACATATATAAATGAATTCCAAAATATGTGCACAGTAAAAAGCCGCAAAATTATAAGGCCAGCCAAATCCTCAACGTATACTACACATGGCATCCTCTTTTCCTCGCTCATGTAGTCCCTGCTGTTGTGCGCATGAGCGCTCGGCGGTCTGGTGTCGGGGCCACGGCGTCTTTGTGTCCTTGGCAACGCCATGATCTTACCATGTGCGTCCGGTCACGTGACGCTGTGTCCCGGACTTCCGGTCTGTACGAGCGGCGCATGCGCCGCACAAGCGGCGGGGATTCACATCAGCGTCCCCTGATACGGATAGTATATAAACACCTTTGGTCATGCTATGATACATTCCCCCTGACGAAGGACTGCGGGTCTGAAACGCGCGTCGGGGTGCACATTATTCAGCCGCAGGCAGCCCGGGATCATTCACCCGATTCCCTATGGTAAGTAATTGGCATTCCCATTGCATTGGCACTTAGCACTTTTCAATCAACTAGCCTCTTTGGCTGTTTCTTCTGCACTAGATGCTCTCTGGTGGTAACTAACTTGTTGCACATAGCACTTTATACATTGTTTTATATTGTCACCATGATTCTTTGAGATTGACTTTTTACTGATTTTCTATCAATTTTGCGATTTTTTAGTGATTTTTTTCACTGGCACATATGGATTTTTGTTCTTTTATATATATATCTAGTGTACATATGGGATAAATTGCCATGTGTAGTATACGTTGAGGATTTGGCTGGCCTTATAATTTTGCGGCTTTTTACTGTGCACATATTTTGGAATTCATTTATATATGTATTTTTATAATAATTTTTAAACAGTAATCTTTTTATGTTTGTCACTATTGCTATTGATAAATGAATAAATAAAATAATTTAATACTATCAATATTACCTGTCATGTTCTCATTGGTTCGGGTCTTTTATGCTGGGAGCTTTGGTTTCTCTCTCTAGTGGTTTCCCCACTAAAACTGTTGCACAGGTGTGATCTATCAACTACAAGTGTATATTTATTTTAATAATATAAATTTATTTTTAATATTTATTATCCTAATATCACTACTGTGTTTTCTTACTAATATTTATACTGTGTTCTGCACAGGCCCTCCTGCCCTGGACATGGACTTTAGGACCAGGGAACAGTCCTGGCAGGGACAAATTAATGCGGTGTTTGGCAATAGTGGTGATCCTATAACCTCCAATGGTGGTATACAATATGATGATTTCTTTTATACTATAAAGAATTTGACATATAAACGTACACGCTCCTGGTGGAACAGGGCGTTCTTGGAGAATTACGTCCAAAGGCAACTCATTCCTAGGGGCCTAAGGATTCAGATTACACCATCATTTCCCGTCAATGATGAAGATTTCATCAATAAATGGGAAACTATATGTAATGATACATCAAAAAAATTAATGGAGCTCCTTATACAATTTAATTTAAAGAATTTGGCTGAGATTGACAAATCCCTGGAAGAAAATATTATGAAGGCCAAGGGTAACCTTACCCCCGAGCAATTTGGAACGATTAATCCACAACTGGAGAAACTGGTGGATCAATGGGTAAAAGACATACAGGATAAACAGGCTAAAAAACTGATGAGAGATCAAAATGACCTTGCTAAGGGGAGAATTTACAGATGGCGTAAGAATATGACCCGTGAACGCACGATGTCTACAACATCAAGTATAACTAACGGTGACGTCTCATGTGCCTCCTCTTCCGCCTCTACTTCAGTATCTGTCATTTCTACTCCAAAACGTAAAAGAGAACCCCGCTATATATCAACCAAACGGAATTTGAGATATTCGCCTGAAAGAAATGAAAATAACAACAAGGTACCGTATATACTCGAGTATAAGCCGACCCGAGTATAAGCCGACCCCCCTAATTTTGCCACAAAAAACTGGGAAAACTTATTGACTCGAGTATAAGCCTAGGGTGGAAAATGCAGCAGCTACCGGTGAATTTCAAAAATAAAAATAGATGCTCCATACTGTTCATTATGGCCCCATAGCTGTGCCATATAGTGCTCTGCACCATTATTGCCCCATAGCTGTGCCATATAGTGCTCTGCACCGTTACTGCCCCATAGCTGTGCCATATAGTGCTCTGCACCATTACTGCCCCATAGCTGTGCCATATAGTGCTCTGCACCATTGCCCCATAGCTGTGCCATATAGTGCTCTGCACCATTACTGCCCCATAGCTGTGCCATATAGTGCTCTGCACCATTACTGCCCCATAGCTGTGCCATATAGTGCTCTGCACCATTGCCCCATAGCTGTGCCATATAGTGCTCTGCACCATTACTGCCCCATAGCTGTGCCATATAGTGCTCTGCACCATTACTGCCCCATAGCTGTGCCATATAGTGCTCTGCACCATTACTGCCCCATAGCTGTGCCATATAGTGCTCTGCACCATTGCCCCATAGCTGTGCCATATAGTGCTCTGCACCATTGCCCCATAGCTGTGCCATATAGTGCTCTGCACCATTACTGCCCCATAGCTGTGCCATATAGTGCTCTGCACCATTATTGCCCCATAGCTGTGCCATATAGTGCTCTGCACCATTGCCCCATAGCTGTGCCATATAGTGCTCTGCACCATTACTGCCCCATAGCTGTGCCATATAGTGCTCTGCACCATTACTGCCCCATAGCTGTGCCATATAGTGCTCTGCACCATTACTGCCCCATAGCTGTGCCATATAGTGCTCTGCACCATTACTGCCCCATAGCTGTGCCATATAGTGCTCTGCACCATTGCCCCATAGCTGTGCCATATAGTGCTCTGCACCATTACTGCCCCATAGCTGTGCCATATAGTGCTCTGCACCATTATTGCCCCATAGCTGTGCCATATAGTGCTCTGCACCATTGCCCCATAGCTGTGCCATATAGTGCTCTGCACCATTACTGCCCCATAGCTGTGCCATATAGTGCTCTGCACCATTGCCCCATAGCTGTGCCATATAGTGCTCTGCACCATTGCCCCATAGCTGTGCCATACAGTGCTCTGCACCGTCCATTATTGCCCCATAGCTGCGCTGCTGCTGCTGCAATAAAAATAATAAAACACATACTCACCTGTCTTGCTTGCAGCTCCTCGGCGCCATCTTCCCGGCGTCTCCCTGCACTGACTGACCAGGCAGAGGGCGGCGCGCACACTATATGCGTCATCGCGCCCTCTGCCTGAACAGTCAGTGAGGAGAGAGAGACGCCAGGAAGATGGAGACAGCGCCCGGCGTGTGGAACGAGGAGAGGTGAATATGACACTTACCTGCTCCCGGCGTCCCGCTCCTTCCCCCTGCCTGTCTTCGGTGCCGCAGCCTCTTTCTCTATCAGCGGTCACCGGCACCGCTTCATTAGAGAAATGAATAGGCGGCTCCGCCCCTATGGGAGGTGGAGCAGCCTATTCATTTCTCTAATGAGCGGTCCCACGTGACCGCTCAGGGGAAGAGGCTGCGGCACCCGGAGACCGTGGGACAGGCAGGGGGAGCGCCAGGATCGCCGGGACTAGGTAAGTATATGACAGTGCTCACCCGCCGACCCCACCACCGACCATGACTCGAGTATAAGCCGAGGGGGCACTTTCAGCCCAAAAATTTGGGCTGAAAATCTCGGCTTATACTCGAGTATATACGGTAATTAATCTGAGCTCTCATATTTTTTCACAAATAGAGCTTAATGTATTAAGTAGGGGACTGATGTTTTGCCCAACGGCCAACTTTGATAAATTCACCGCTATCAAAGACTTGCACCTCTTTGCAAGAAAGTTACTATTTAAGCGTCACTTTCATAATGAGGATACAAACTTGTTATTCCCAACAGAGGCGGAACAGGAGGCACTAGACGCATTGGAAGAACTAGCACGTGAACATAACGGGACTGAGGGAGGTAAGATTCCAGATTCCATTAAGCCACGTTCACATAGATTTCCTCCCCTCTCCTCATGTCCGACTTTGGACATTTTTGTCCAGAATGTTAGTAGGGAATTTGATAAAATCCCCCGTTACCCTAATACCGTCAATCTCAGTAAAGAAGAAAGAAACAGCCTAACTAAAATACAGGGCATGCAGGACATTCTTATTAAACCTGCAGACAAGGGCGGAAACATAGTGATTTGGCCTAAATCACTATATGAGGCAGAGGCATTTAGACAATTGAGGGTCGAGATTTGCTATAAAAAACTTACCTTTAATCCCCTAGATAAATTTTCAAAAGAATTAATAGCTATTCTTAAGGAGGCGAGGGATAGTGGGATAATAACTAAAGATTTATTTTCAGCTCTACAAGTGGTGGAACCAACGTTACCCACTTTCTATCTATTACCCAAAATCCATAAGAATGAAACTGTACCACCAGGCAGACCAATTATCTCGGGCTGTGGGAATTTTATGGAAAATATCAACAAATATATAGATTCTAGATTACAACCTCTGGTTGAGGTGCTGCCATCATTCATTAAGGACACCAGCGACTTCTTAAAGAAAATAGATGGCTTACACATTAGTGGTGATACCCTACTAGTATCGTGTGATGTGGAATCCCTGTACACGAATATACGCCACAATGATGGGCTAAGGGCAGTTCGTTATTTTTTGGATTCCTCCCCAACATCTAAAGATTTAAATAATTTGACTCTGGAACTTCTTGATTTTTCCCTGTCACACAATTTTTTTCTATTCAAGGGGTCCTTCTACCTACAGCTCCAGGGCACTGCAATGGGCGCGTCATTTGCGCCTGCTTATGCTAATTTATTCCTGGGGCTGTGGGAGAGGGACCTCTTGATGTCAGATGCTGCACCAGCGATGGACCGTATCCTCTTATGGGTACGGTTCATCGATGACATATTTATTCTTTGGCAGGGTTCAGTAGCATCCTTAAAAATTTTCATGTCCCAGTTGAATCAAAACCCACTTAATATACATCTTACTTATAAGTGGGATTTGAATCAAATCGAATTCCTTGATGTTACAGTAAAGAGGGGTGTAGATAATGTACTTCTGACAGATCTATATCGGAAACCGACAGCGGTTAATTCATTCTTACATGCGTCATCGTCACACCCGAAGGCTATGATAAATTCCATACCAATAGGGCAGTTTCTACGCCTTCGGAGAGTATGCTCAGAAGAGGAGGATTTTGAAAAACAGGCAAATATTCTAAAGGGGAGATTCTTTGAACGTGGCTATAGCCATAGATCGGTTAAAAAAGCTTACAATCGGGCTAAATATACCACAAGACATGAGGCCCTATATACTGTAAAACTCCCGACTAAAAAACAGCCCATCAGATACATTACCCAATTTCATGGCCAGACTGATTTGATGCGACATTATCTGGCAAAATCATGGCCAATACTCCAGAGTGATCCGATATTATCCAAATACATTGGCAAACATCCAGATATTACATTTAGGCGTTCACGGAATCTCGGTAATTCTCTTGTTAAAAGCCACTATGTGAGTGATCCATCAGTGGGTTCCACATTCTTGAATAGGACCAAACCACAACCTGGCTGCAAACCATGTGGAAAATGTGTGGCCTGTCCTAACATTATGAGGTCACAATCATTTAAAAACAGTAAAGGTACTACAACGTACCAGATCAAACATCCAATCACATGTATGTCTCGAGCCGTAATATACTATGCTGTATGTCCATGTCCACTTATTTACATAGGAATGACGACTCGTCAGTTAAAAGTACGCACAAGAGAACATATATTGGGAATTCAAGCAGCCAAGGAGATTGAGGACGTCACAATTTTGAAAACTCTCCCCAAACATTTTAAAACACACCATAATAGTGACGCCTCTCTCCTAAAAGTGGTAGGAATAGATATAATTAAACATAATGAGAGAAGTGGGAAGGTAAGTACACCTCTAGCACAGCTAGAAACAAAATGGATTTGGCTATTGGATACAGTGTCACCTAATGGCCTTAATGAAAATCTAAGTTTTGCTCCATTTTTATGATACTATTTTTAGTAACTTTTACGTAATTCTTCTAGTATTGTATACCTTTTAAAATTAATTTTTATTAATTTAATCATTTTTTAATCTATTTTTATTGGTATGGTTATCTATTTAATATTATCTTGCTTTTATAGATAGTTACATATAACTACTTAATATGTGATCATTGTATGACCAATATTGATAAATGATGTATTTAATTTGTATTAATTATTGTGCTTATACCATCTTAGGCATTCTTTAATAACGTACCTTGTGGATGTATACTGCATGTTGGGTCTTCACGTGAAGTCAGGAACCAGGGACCAGCCTTCTTTATTTTGGGTTCCCCTTATATTCCAGTTCTATTTGAAGTGAACATCTGCCCACATTGGACCCAGGAGGACTAGATAAAGAAAAAACATCATATATATTATAACTACTCTTTGCTATATGCTGTTTATCTCCTCTGCATAAGCTGTATTCAGCCCCCTCTTAAGGGATTTAATGTGGGTTTGCGATATATACTGTCCAAAATATTATATACTTTGTACTATTGTATTGGGATACTATTATATTTCTCTAGTATAGTTTTCTGATGTCGTACTCACACTGATCTGACCCAAAATATTTACTTATTTATTTATTTTTTCTTTATTACTATTATTATTAGTTATTATTATCATTTTCATAATATTTTATTATATATATACATTTTTTCACTAATAATCTTCCTTACACCTTCCATTCACATTTTTATCACATAGTTAGCATAAACATTTCCTTATAATTATTGTTCACCACACAGCACATAGCCATTGTTAATATATGACATGAATATTCAGACACAATGTCTGTAATGTCGCGGCGTTACATTATACAGCATCAATGGCAATTTCTACATTGGCACTATAGTATTTAATTATTATTTTCATCACTTTGCCCTATTTCACGAGCACAATTAGAGATCCTCTTTTCCTCGCTCATGTAGTCCCTGCTGTTGTGCGCATGAGCGCTCGGCGGTCTGGTGTCGGGGCCACGGCGTCTTTGTGTCCTTGGCAACGCCATGATCTTACCATGTGCGTCCGGTCACGTGACGCTGTGTCCCGGACTTCCGGTCTGTACGAGCGGCGCATGCGCCGCACAAGCGGCGGGGATTCACATCAGCGTCCCCTGATACGGATAGTATATAAACACCTTTGGTCATGCTATGATACATTCCCCCTGACGAAGGACTGCGGGTCTGAAACGCGCGTCGGGGTGCACATTATTCAGCCGCAGGCAGCCCGGGATCATTCACCCGATTCCCTATAGTAAGTAATTGGCATTCCCATTGCATTGGCACTTAGCACTTTTCAATCAACTAGCCTCTTTGGCTGTTTCTTCTGCACTAGATGCTCTCTGGTGGTAACTAACTTGTTGCACATAGCACTTTATACATTGTTTTATATTGTCACCATGATTCTTTGAGATTGATTTTTTACTGATTTTCTATCAATTTTGCGATTTTTTAGTGATTTTTTTCACTGGCACATATGGATTTTTGTTCTTTTATATATATATCTAGTGTACATATGGGATAAATTGCCATGTGTAGTATACGTTGAGGATTTGGCTGGCCTTATAATTTTGCGGCTTTTTACTGTGCACATATTTTGGAATTAATTTATATATGTATTTTTATAATAATTTTTAAACAGTAATCTTTTTATGTTTGTCACTATTGCTATTGATAAATGAATAAATAAAATAATTTAATACTATCAATATTCCCTGTCATGTTCTCATTGGTTCGGGTCTTTTATGCTGGGAGCTTTGGTTTCTCTCTCTAGTGGTTTCCCCACTAAAACTGTTGCACAGGTGTGATCTATCAACTACAAGTGTATATTTATTTTAATAATATAAATTTATTTTTAATATTTATTATCCTAATATCACTACTGTGTTTTCTTACCCACAGGTAAGAGCAGACAGGTACAGGGTAGACAAGCAAACAGGCGGACATGGGGAACCTGAAAACTAGCAAGCATGCAAGGCAAACTAATAACGTAGCTCAGGTACCTCCATATTGGAGGAGAAGCCTTAAATAGAAGTGTCGCAGAGCTATAGGCTGGGAATACCTTAGGTTGATGCAGCTGGTTCCTTTAAGAGGGAGGGAGTGTGCGCTCTTAAGCATAGTTCCTGGTAATACAACTGAACCTTGGTGGATACTGACACATAGGGGGCGAGATGAAGAGGTGGTTTGTGAGTGGGAGACACTGAATGTCTTGTCTGTTAGGTACGAGGAGATCCAACAAAGGGCCAAGTCTGTAATGTCTCAGATCAGAAAGTCTGTAGTAAGAGGGAACGGTCCACTGTGTCAAAGACAGATGCCAGGTCCAGGAGAAGGAGGAGGACAAACTCGCGTTGCTTTCATTTGGCGGTTAGTAGGTCATTGGTGACTTTAGTCAGAGAAGTTTCAGTGGAATGGTGCGGTCTGAAGCCAGATTGTATGCGGTCAAAGAGGGAGCAAGAGGAGAGGTGGCAGGACAGTTCAAAATGGACGTGTTGTTCCAGTAGTGTGGAGGCATAGGGGAGAAATGATATGGCGTGATGGGTAGACATAGAAGATGGGTCAAGGGTGGGCTTTTTGAGGATAGGTGTGATCGAGGTATGTTTGAATCAGGATAGAAGCCACCAGTTGTTAGTGACAGGTTGAAGAGGTGGGTTAGACTTGTGATGAAGACTGTGGTAAAGTTTTGAATGAGGTAGGACGTTATTGTGTCAAGTTCACAGGTGGAAATCATCTGAGAGGAGAGGGAAGGGGAGCTGGTGGATGCAGGAAAGAATTGAAAATACTGAATAGCTGTTTGGGGTTGTGAGACAGGTATGATATGAGAAATGAGAAGTTGGTTTGATCTGCTACAGTGATTGTGCAGCATTTTTACAACTTCTGTTACTGGACGGGCAACTCTGCTGCCTTTCTTTGGCAGCCATGCAGTGGTACGCTTTGTAGATGTGGGCCAGAAAGAACATGTGCTCCAGTAGATGGCAAGCGCTGCATCAAGTGGCCTCTGCTCCTCTTCCCCCACCTTAACATCACAGACAGTATAGTCCTCAGTGGTGGCCCCCCAATTACCCTTTTTTCCCCACATCACAACTCTCCAAGTGCCCAACTGACTAATAGGAACCACAGATGGCTGAGTCTGCAGATCTCTCTACACACTGTATGCCATGGGCATAGCAAGTGTACTCTAAAGATTCACAGATTCAAGAGGAGGAAATCATCTGCACCGATGACAATTTTTTTTCTCACTTTGACCCATGGCTGGACAAAGTTTGGTCCGAACATAAACCAAACCCTCGTCAACAGACGTTAACCCCGTTGGGTGACGGTGATCCATTCATGACTCAAATACTTGATGTGCCCACGGACTGTACTGTGCTGTCAAGGCAGGAAGAGGAGGAGGTTGACTCCCAGGGTGAGGAGTGGGAGAACAGAGAGGATGACGATGAAGTAGTAGATCACATTTGGTGTAAACCCAGAGGCATGCAGCTGAGTACCTCAGCAAAGGAGGAGGAGGAGGAAGACAAGGAGGTTACGTAGACACATAGTTATGCAAACACGACAACCAATGCATCCTGAGCCCCAACTATGGCAGTGGACAGCAGAATTCACGGTTCTGCAGTTGCCTATCTTTGGTCTTCTTTTCAGACCAGCAAAAATCTGAAAAATCATGTTATCTGTCATCTTTTTTAAAAAAAGGCATAGTAGAGTAAAAAAATGAAATTATTTCAGTACTACATGCATGAACTGGCACATGCATAATCAACATGTATTAATCTGGGAATGTCACAGTGCTAAAATACAGAATAGCGGGCATCGCCAGCCACCGTCCACCCCATCAACCACATCTTCTGATTCTTCCTCCTATCTCACCATGGCACGTGTTGTCACACAGGTCTCCAGTCAAAGAAACTCCACTTGTTTACCCCATACATTTGGGGTGATTGAGAGCCTGTCAGCTGATATGGAATTGGACATGCCTGCAGTTTTTGACTGATCTTACATAAGAAGCACACCCCATCTTTCTCAATCCACTGTAACATCTCCGCCTGCACCTCTCTCACAGTCAAATAGTTTGTCATGTTTACCCTACTCCACCCTGTGTCAGCGAAGCAGCAAACCCTCGTTTGTGCAGTTGCACTCACGTAAAAGATTCTTTCCTCCTACACATGGCAACGCTAACAGCATGATCTTGATCATCTTCAATCTACTAATAATTACCTTTATTTATATATCACAAACACATTCCGCATAGTTTTACATAGTTTATAAAACAGTCAAAATTTACCGAGTTTAAGATAATCAAACAATTAAAGCAAAAATAATGACGACCCTGCTCTTCAAAGCTTACAATTTACAATGAGGTGGATGTGACACAAATTGCAGGTGCTTATTTACAATGATGGTACAACCATCTTGAAGAAATGGGGGGTAGAAAAAGGCTGTATGAGCCTTTTGGGTACGGTTGAGTATGATGGCGAATTATGTTCAGAGAAGTAGCGACTTTGATTAGTCAACGTGATAGGCCGCTCTAAACATATGTGTTTTTAGGGAGCACCTAAAAATATCTAAGTTGTTGTTATACTCCTAGTTTCATGGGGGACAAAGGGTAAGAGGTCAGTCATCTAGGTAGGAAATTGAACCCAGCCGGACAAAGTCCAGATCAGGGGTGTTACCGTCTTTGTGTGTCTCAGAGTTTGAAAGTTGCGAGAGGCCACGAGAATTGGCTAGAGATAGCAGCTGGGATGCAGTTGGGGAGATGAAGCCGTTGAAGTCTCCCAGGATAAGAGTTGTCAATTCTGAGGACATGAAGTGTGGCAGCAACAAGCAAAAGTGGTCAAGGAAGTGGGTGGGTGAGCCTGGGGGCCGGTATATGACGGCTACCCTGAGGGAGAGGGGATGGAACACCCTGATGATGTGAACCTCAAAAGAAGAATGGTGTCCTATTTGTCTGTATTTATTATTGGATTAAAAACAGGATTGTTGTTGGCAGCGAGGAGTGTAGGGTTATAGTGGAGTTAGAAATTATCGTACGGCGGGATATACACATATTCCATGTGTTCTAATCTGGACGTGGATAAGCTGTACGCTCACTATTACTTTTCTGGGCACTAATTATTGTGAACAGCCTGTGGACTCCTCGGATGATTCATCGCCCAATCGTGTCATTATCTGGACAACAGGGGCCAGCTGAGAGCTATTCACTACAAAGATCACAGCGCTTGTTTCTGTATGACTCATGGCCAGTGATCTCTGTGATTATTGCATGGCCACTACAATCTGTTGGCCACGGAAATGCAGCCTTTCCGACTTATGGATACAGACGGTTTCCGAAAGCTGATGGCGGTCCCATGATGGTAGTCCCCCCAGTACCAGTTGCCTAATCACCATTACTTCTCTAAGGCTAGTTTCACACCAGCGTTTCTCTGGGCTGCAGAGGGATGTGGACTTCGTCCGTGAAGCCCCGCCCACTGCCACGCCTCTTCGTTCAGCTCCGCCTACGGCTGCATGCGGCGTGCGCACCCTATCTTTAACATTGGGTATGCAGGCCATGCCGCTGTATGCGGATGCCGCCGCACGCGTCGTTTTGATGGTGTGGCATCTGCACGAAAACGCAACATGTTGCGTTCGGCGCAGGTCTTCGCACCGTCAAAACGACGCATGCGGCGGCATCCGCATACAGCGGCATGGCCTGCGTACCCAATGTTAAAGATAGGATGCACACGCCGCATGCAGCCGTAGGCGGAGCTGAACGAAGAGGCGCGGCAGTGGGCGGGGCTTCACGGAGGAAGTCCGCATCCCTCCGCAGCCCGGATAAACGCTAGTGTGAAACTAGCCTAAGAAAGACAAGTCGCAGACAGCATCTCCTGTTCCCTGAAAAATTCTATGTCTGCCAGGGTGCATTTCAGCAATGACACCTGGGCGAGCAAGCATCAACAGGGGAGTAACACACGTGGTCAAAATTGTTGGTACCCCTTGTTTAATGACAGAAAAACCCACAATGGTCACAGAAATAACTTGAATCTGACAAAAGCACCGTAATAATAAATAAAAAAATCTCTGAAAATGAACAAATGAAAGTCAGACATTACTTTTCAACCATGCTTCCACAGAATTAAAAAAAAATAAAACTCATGACATAGGCCTGGACAGAAATGATGGTACCCCTGAAAATAATGTGACAAAAGGGACATATTAAATCAAGGTGTGTCCACTAATTAGCATCACAGGTGTCTACACCTTTTTATTTATTATTACTTTTGTCAGATTCAAGTTATTTCTGTGACCATTGTGGGTTTTTCTGTCATTAAACGAGGGCTACTAACTAGGGTTGAGCGACTTTCATTTTTTTAAGATCGAGTAGGGTTTTGGGAAACCCGATTTTGTCCAGAGTCGAGTCGAGTGCAGTCGGCCGATTATCGCTAAAAGTCGGGGATCGACCGAAACACGAAACCCAATGCAAGTCAATGGGGAAGCATAGTCGGCAGTGAGTGGAGGCCAGGAAAACACCTACAGTGCCCATTTTAATGCCAAAAACATCCATTCTTGTTTCTGAAGCTTGTCAATCTTAATTAACTTTATAATAATAGTTGGGCATAGGGAATTGGGGGTCATTTGGCAAAAGTTGTGGGGGGAGTAGGGCCGGCTCAAGTTTTTCGTGGGCCCAGGAAATGCGGACTACGTCACGGCGGTGTTGCAGGGAAAGGTAATTATTTAAAAGTTGCAAGTGCTGTGATCCTGAGCAAGCAGGGGGGGGGCCCACTCGTTCGCATTGCCACTGGCACAGGGCCCCTCAAAGTACGGCGGTGTGTTTGCATGGCGGGGGCGCCTCCCACCAGCAGCGACACTTTTGCGTACTCTGAGGGGCCCTGTGCCAGTGACGTCGCCAACGAGTATGCCCCCCCACCTGATGAAGGAACCTGCACTTTCATCTGCACCTTCCTCTTTGTCCCTGTGTAAGGTGGTATAACATGCGGGAAGGGGAACCTTACTTTCAGCAGGGACAGATTCTGGCTGTGTAGAGTACAAGGGGAATGTAGTGGTCTCGGTCAATGTACCAGCAGACTCATTTAGCAGTGGCTGGGCAATGGGCAGGATGAGGAGGAAACAGATATAGGGCCAAAGAATAAAGTAGGCTACATGCAGTTCAAAATTGGTAACAGGACTAAACAGGCGGCATTGCTTTGTTCAGTGGAGTAGCAAACCCAAGAGCAGCAGACACTGTTTCAAGGGCCTAACCACACTAGTAGGCCAAATGCAGTTTAATATCTGATAGTATAGGGCGAAAGCCAGAATGTGGAAGCTCAGCTTTGTTCAGTTGAGGACAACACCAGGGAGGGGCAGACACCTTTAGTAGGCCGGAAAAGCCTATTGCATTTTTTAAAATGGTAATTTGGAGCAGAAGGTTGAAGCTCAGCTTTATTTAGTTGAGGGCAACACCAGGGAGGGGCAGAAGCCGTTAGTAGGCCCTAACCACCATTTTTTTTTTAAAACCACTTAATGAGAGCCGGAAGGTTGAAGCTCAGCTTTATTTAGTTGAGGACAACACCAGGGAGGGGCAGAAGCCGTTAGTAGGCCCTAACCACCATTTTTTTTTTTTAAAACCACATAATGAGAGCCGGAAGGTTGAAGCTCAGCTTTATTTAGTTGAGGACAACACCAGGGAGGGGCAGAAGCCGTTAGTAGGCCCTAACCACCTTTTTTTTTTTAAAACCACATAATGAGAGCCGGAAGGTTGAAGCTCAGCTTTATTTAGTTGAGGACAACACCAGGGAGGGGCAGAAGCCGTTAGTAGGCCCTAACCACCTTTTTTTTTTTTAAAACCACATAATGAGAGCCGGAAGGTTGAAGCTCAGCTTTATTTAGTTGAGGACAACACCAGGGAGGGGCAGAAGCCGTTAGTAGGCCCTAACCACCTTTTTTTTTTTTAAAACCACATAATGAGAGCCGGAAGGTTGAAGCTCAGCTTTATTTAGTTGAGGACAACACCAGGGAGGGGCAGAAGCCGTTAGTAGGCCCTAACCACCATTTTTTTTTTTAAAACCACATAATGAGAGCCGGAAGGTTGAAGCTCAGCTTTATTTAGTTGAGGACAACACCAGGGAGGGGCAGAAGCCGTTAGTAGGCCCTAACCACCATTTTTTTTTTTAAAACCACATAATGAGAGCCGGAAGGTTGAAGCTCAGCTTTATTTAGTTGAGGACAACACCAGGGAGGGGCAGAAGCCGTTAGTAGGCCCTAACCACCTTTTTTTTTTTTAAAACCACATAATGAGAGCCGGAAGGTTGAAGCTCAGCTTTATTTAGTTGAGGACAACACCAGGGAGGGGCAGAAGCCGTTAGTAGGCCCTAACCACCTTTTTTTTTTTTAAAACCACATAATGAGAGCCGGAAGGTTGAAGCTCAGCTTTATTTAGTTGAGGACAACACCAGGGAGGGGCAGAAGCCGTTAGTAGGCCCTAACCACCTTTTTTTTTTTTAAAACCACATAATGAGAGCCGGAAGGTTGAAGCTCAGCTTTATTTAGTTGAGGACAACACCAGGGAGGGGCAGAAGCCGTTAGTAGGCCCTAACCACCTTTTTTTTTTTTAAAACCACATAATGAGAGCCGGAAGGTTGAAGCTCAGCTTTATTTAGTTGAGGACAACACCAGGGAGGGGCAGAAGCCGTTAGTAGGCCCTAACCACCTTTTTTTTTTTTAAAACCACATAATGAGAGCCGGAAGGTTGAAGCTCAGCTTTATTTAGTTGAGGACAACACCAGGGAGGGGCAGAAGCCGTTAGTAGGCCCTAACCACCATTTTTTTTTTTAAAACCACATAATGAGAGCCGGAAGGTTGAAGCTCAGCTTTATTTAGTTGAGGACAACACCAGGGAGGGGCAGAAGCCGTTAGTAGGCCCTAACCACCTTTTTTTTTTTTAAAACCACATAATGAGAGCCGGAAGGTTGAAGCTCAGCTTTATTTAGTTGAGGACAACACCAGGGAGGGGCACACAGACAGACTCCTTTAGTAGGCCTGAAAAGCCTATTGCATTTTTCAAAATGGTAATTTGGAGCAGAAGGTTGAAGCTCAGCTTTATTTAGTTGAGGGCAACACCAGGGAGGGGCAGAAGCCGTTAGTAGGCCCTAACCAAAGTTGAAGGCCAAATGCAGTTTAATTTCTGATACTATAGGCCGAAAGCCAGAAGGTGGAAGTTCCGATTTAGACAGTGGAGCACAATTTGAATTAGGGACTGCAGACAGACTTAGTAGGCTGTCCCCTGTGGACCATGCATCCACCACATTAACCCATTGCGCCGTAATGGACACGTAATCTTCCGTGGCCATGCCTACAGGTCCATGCGTCTGTTGTCAGGTGCACCTTTGTACTCACAGATTGCCAGAGTGCATGGACAATGCGGTCTTCTACATGCTGGTGGAGGGTTGGGATGGCTTTTCTCGCAAAAGAAGTGTCGACTGGTTAGCTTGTAGCGTGGTACAGCGTAGTCCATCATGGCCTTATTAATAGTAAATAAAATATATAACTAGGCTCTATGAACTTTTAAATAGGTTCCAGGGGTACACGGGCAGCATTGGTGTGGTCAGTGGAGGAGTATTGCAAGTAGGGGCTGCAGACAGGCTATCAAAGGCCTAAAATAACAAACAGTAGGCAGTCATGGCAGTTTTACATCGGTTACATGGATACACAGGCAGGCACTCCAGGCAGCATTGTGGTCAGTGGAGGAGTATTGCAAGTAGGGGCCGCAGACAGGCTATCAAAGGCCTAAAATAACAAACAATAGGCTCATTGCAGTTTTACAGCGGTTACATGGATAGACGGGCAGGCAGCTTGGTGGTGGTGAGTGGAGGAGTATTTAAAGTAGGGACCGCAGACAGGCTTCAAAGGCCTAACATAAGAAAATGGGCTGGCTGTAGGCACTTTATAATTGGTTCCAGGGGTACACGGGCAGCAGTGGTCTGGTCAGTGGAGGAGTATTTAAAGTAGGGACCGCAGACAGGCTTCAAAGGCCTAACATAAGAAAATGGGCTGGCTGTAGGCACTTTATAATTGGTTCCAGGGGTACACGGGCAGCAGTGGTCTGGTCAGTGGAGGAGTATTTAAAGTAGGGACCGCAGACAGGCTTCAAAGGCCTAACATAAGAAAATGGGCTGGCTGTAGGCACTTTATAATTGGTTCCAGGGGTACACGGGCAGCAGTGGTCTGGTCAGTGGAGGAGTATTTAAAGTAGGGACCGCAGACAGGCTATCAAAGGCCTAACATAACAAACAATAGGCTCATGGCAGTTTCACAGCGGTTACATGGATACACGGGCAGGCAGCTTGGTGGTGGTGAGTGGAGGAGTATTTAAAGTAGGGACCGCAGACAGGCTTCAAAGGCCTAACATAAGAAAATGGGCTGGCTGTAGGCACTTTATAATTGGTTCCAGGGGTACACGGGCAGCAGTGGTCTGGTCAGTGGAGGAGTATTTAAAGTAGGGACCGCAGACAGGCTTCAAAGGCCTAACATAAGAAAATGGGCTGGCTGTAGGCACTTTATAATTGGTTCCAGGGGTACACGGGCAGCAGTGGTCTGGTCAGTGGAGGAGTATTTAAAGTAGGGACCGCAGACAGGCTATCAAAGGCCTAACATAACAAACAATAGGCTCATGGCAGTTTCACAGCGGTTACATGGATACACGGGCAGGCAGCTTGGTGGTCAGTGGAGGAGTATTTAAAGTAGGGACCGCAGACAGGCTATCAAAGGCCTAAAATAACAAACAATAGGCTCATGGCAGTTTTACAGCGGTTACATGGATACACAGGCAGCTTGGTGGTGAGTGGAGGAGTAGTGCAAGGAGTGTCTGTCCCAGTACTCCCAAAATATAAATAGATGTTAATGTCTCGCAAAACAACCAAAACAAAAAAAAAAGGTGGCATACTTAGGTACAGGGGTGGGCTCATCTACTGAGTTTCTGACATTGTAATTTGGCAGTAACTATTTAATGGTGCCAATATAGGACACAGACACAGACTACTTTAAGTTGCATCATAGATGTCTACAAATTTGTATTGTCAGTGCCAGACATTGAATGATGTCAGCGAATAGACTAAAGATTGGTGGAGCTGTGCGACATAATTTTGCACGTGGTAGAGCACATTTTGAGCTGGGGTAGGGGGGAACTCTCTTGAGGCCGGCGGGACCGCCCCAGGGCCCCTCATGTTACAACGGTGTGTCTGACGTTGGGTGCGCACCACCACCGCCAGAGACACTACATTGTACTATGAGGGACCCAGTAGCAATGCCGTCAACCAAAAGCGAGCACACCCACCTCTTCAGACAAACAGCAGTCTCACGGGTGCTTGCGCCAAGTCGCGATACCACGGCCCCGTGTGGGGAGTTTTGCCATTTAGGGAGGTGTAAACATGTCGTATGCTGTACAATCAGCTGCAGCAAATTAGACATTAGAAAAGTAATTCACAGGCAAGAGCTTTTCATAGGAAAGCTAGGTGTCGGCCGGGCAAGGTGGGGCAAAAGATTTCGAAATCCAGTTGTGGTTCATTTTAATGAATGTTAGATCGTCAACATTTTGGGTAGCCAGACGAGTCCTTTTTTCGGTTAATATTGAACCTGCAGCACTGAATACTCTTTCTGATAGGACACTTGCTGCCGGGCAAGCAAGCTCCTGCAATGCATATTCTGCCAATTCTGGCCAGGTGTCTAATTTGGAGGCCCAGTAATCAAATGGGAATGACGGTTGAGGGAGAACATCGATAAGGGATGAAAAATAGTTAGTAACCATACTGGACAAATGTTGTCTCCTGTCACTTTCAATTGATGCAGCAGTACCTGTCCTGTCTGCGGTCATAGCAAAATCACTCCACAACCTGGTCAGAAAACCCCTCTGTCCAACGCCACTTCTGATGTGTGCACCCCTAACACTCCTAGTCTGCTGCCCCCTGGAGCTTGTGTGAGAACGAT
The DNA here is from genome assembly GCF_051348905.1 of Ranitomeya variabilis. NCBI lineage: Eukaryota > Metazoa > Chordata > Amphibia > Anura > Dendrobatidae > Ranitomeya > Ranitomeya variabilis. The sequence continues at coordinate 545,173,017 of NC_135235.1, read as the reverse complement.
CACGTGCGCTGTGTGCTGGGAATGCCTGAAGCAAACGGTCAACAAGAGTTGATTGTTTGGTTGCTAATATTAGTTCCAAGTTCTCATGTGGCATAATATTTTGCAATTTGCCTTTATAGCGTGGATCAAGGAGGCAGGCCAACCAGTAATCGTCATCGTTCATCATTTTCGTAATGCGTGTGTCCCTTTTTAGGATACGTAAGGCATAATCCGCCATGTGGGCCAAAGTTCCAGTTGTCAAATCTCCGGTTGTGATTGGTTGAGGGGCAGTTGCAGGCAAATCTACGTCACTTGTGTCCCTCAAAAAACCAGAACCCGGCCGTGACACGCAACCAATTTCCTGTGCCCCCGTGAAAGTTTCCGCATTAAAAATATACTCATCCCCATCATCCTCCTCGTCCTCCACCTCCTCTTCGCCCGCTACCTCGTCCTGTACACTGCCCTGACCAGACAATGGCTGACTGTCATCAAGGCTTCCCTCTTCCTCTGGTGCAGACGCCTGCTCCTTTATGTGCGTCAAACTTTGCATCAGCAGACGCATTAGGGGGATGCTCATGCTTATTACGGCGTTGTCTGCACTAACCAGCCGTGTGCATTCCTCAAAACACTGAAGGACTTGACACATGTCTTGTATCTTCGACCACTGCACACCTGACAACTCCATGTCTGCCATCCTACTGCCTGCCCGTGTATCCTCCCACAAATAAATAACAGCACGCCTCTGTTCGCACAGTCTCTGAAGCATGTGCAGTGTTGAGTTCCACCTTGTTGCAACGTCTATGATTAGGCGATGCTGGGGAAGGTTCAAAGACCGCTGATAGGTCTGCATACGGCTGGCGTGTACAGGCGAACGTCGGATATGTGAGCAAAGTGCACGCACTTTGAGGAGCAGGTCGGAGAACCCAGGATAAGTTTTCAATAAGCACTGCACCACCAGGTTTAAGGTGTGAGCCAGGCAAGGAATGTGTTTCAGTTGGGAAAGGGAGATGGCAGCCATGAAATTCCTTCCGTTATCACTCACTACCTTGCCTGCCTCAAGATCTACTGTGCCCAGCCACGACTGCGTTTCTTGTTGCAAGAACTCGGACAGAACTTCCGCGGTGTGTCTGTTGTCGCCCAAACACTTCATAGCCAATACAGCCTGCTGACGCTTGGCAGTAGCTGGCCCATAATGGGACAACTGGTGTGCAACAGTGTCATCTGCCGATGGAGTGGTTGGCCGACTGCGTTCTGTGGAAGAGCTGTAGCTTCTGCAGGAGGACGAGGAGGAGGAGGAGGGGGTGCGAACGCCTACAGCCAACTGTTTCCTAGACCGTGGGCTAGGCACAACTGTCCCTAAATTGATGTCGCCTGTGGACCCTGCATCCACCACATTCACCCAGTGTGCCGTGATGGACACATAACGTCCCTGGCCATGCCTACTGGTCCATGCATCTGTAGTCAGGTGCACCTTTGTACTCACAGATTGCCTAAGTGCATGGACGATGCGCTGTTTAACATGCTGGTGCAGGGCTGGGATGGCTTTTCTGGAAAAAAAGTGTCGACTAGGTAGCTCGTATCGTGGTTCAGCGTACTCCATCAGGGCTTTAAAAGCTTCGCTTTCAACTAAACGGTAGGGCATCATCTCTAACGAGATTAGTCTAGCTATGTGGGCGTTAAAACCCTGTGTACGCGGATGCGAGGATAAGTACTTCCTTTTTCTAACCAGAGTCTCATGTAGGGTGAGCTGGACTGGAGAGCAGGAGATCGTGGAACTTTCGGGTGTGCCGGTGTACATGGCAGACTGAGAGACGGTTGGAGACGGTATTGTTTCCGCCGGTGCCCTAGATGCAATATTTCCTCCTACTAAACTGGTGATTCCCTGACCCTGACTGCTTTTGGCTGGCAAAGAAACCTGCACAGATACTGCCGGTGGTGCGGAAAATGGTGGCCTTACAGTGACGGAAGGGATGTTGCGTTGCTGACTAGCTTCATTGGCCGAGGGTGCTACAACCTTAAGGGACGTTTGGTAGTTAGTCCAGGCTTGAAAATGCATGGTGGTTAAGTGTCTATGCATGCAACTAGTATTTAGACTTTTCAGATTCTGACCTCTGCTTAAGCTAGTTGAACATTTTTGACAGATGACTTTGCGCTGATCAGTTGGATGTTGTTTAAAAAAATGCCAGACTGCACTCTTCCTAGACTCGGATCCCTTTTCAGGGATTGCAGACTGAGCTTTAACCGGATGGCCACGCTGTCCTCCAACAGGTTTTGGCTTTGACACGCGTTTTGGGCCAGATACGGGCCCGGCAGATGGAACCTGTTGCGATGTTGATGCCTGCTGCGGCCCCTCCTCCACCTCCGCTTCTGAACTACTGCCGCCTGCACCCTGTTCCCCCAATGGCTGCCAATCGGGGTCAATAACTGGGTCATCTATTACCTCCTCTTCGAGCTCGTGTGCAACTTCGTCTGTGTCACTGTGTCGGTCGGTGGTATAGCGTTCGTGGCGGGGCAACATAGTCTCATCAGGGTCTGATTGTGGATCTGTACCCTGAGAGGGCAATGTGGTGGTCTGAGTCAAAGGAGCAGCATAGTACTCTGGCTGTGGCTGTGCATCAGTGCACTCCATGTCAGAATCTACTTGTAATGGGCATGGCCTGTTAAATGTTTCACTTTCTAAGCCAGGGACGGTATGTGTAAAGAGCTCCATGGAGTGACCCGTTGTGTCGCCTGCTGCATCCTTCTCTCTTGTTGTAGTTTTTGCTGAGGAGGACAAGGAAGCGACTTGTCCCTGACCGTGAACATCCACAAGCGACGCGCTGCTTTTACATTTACCAGTTTCGGAAGAGGAGGCAAAAGAGCTAGAGGCTGAGTCTGCAATGTAAGCCAAAACTTGCTGTTGCTGCTCAGCCTTTAAAAGCGGTTTTCCTACTCCCAGAAAAGAGAGCGTTCGAGGCCTTGTGTAGCCTGACGACGAAACTGGCTCCACAGCTCCAGACTTAGGTGGAATATTTTTATCCCCACGACCACCTGATGCTCCACTACCACTACCATCATTACCAGCTGACAATGAACGCCCACGACGACCTCTTGCACCAGACTTCCTCATTGTTTAAAAATCGTAACCAAACTAACTTTATTTGTTGCTGTCAAACAACTTACACGGTGAGCTATAACTTCAGTATGATTTCAATATCCCTTAACAGGTTGGTGAGACCACAAGGAAAATCAGGCACAATGTTACACACTCTGTTTTCTGTGACACCAAATCACAGAGATGACACACACGCAGGACTGTCACTCAAGCACTAATGTCAATATTAATCTCCCACCTAATTTATTTTTTTTTTTTTCTCTGTGAGACTTTAGAAACCAAATAATATTTAAAAAAAAAACAAAAAAACAAGGCTTTCTATGGCCCACTGAATGAGAGATGGCACGCACAGGAGTGGCACACAAGCCCTGACTGAGGCCAATATTTTTCTCCCACTGATTGATGTAGTGTTTTTGTGTTGAGGTTGATTTTAAAACACAAATGAAGGAAAAAAATAAAAAGGCTTTCTATGGCCCACAATTAGAGAGAGAGGTGGCACACCCAGGAGTCAAGACTGGCACACAAGCTGAAATGGCAATATTACTCTCCCACTGTTTTTTTATGTATTTTTTTTTTATTTTCAGGGAGACTTTAGAAACCAAATAATATTTAAAAAAAAAAAAAAAAACAAGGCTTTCTATGGCCCACTGAATGAGAGGGAGAGAGGTGGCACACCCAGGAGTCAAGACTGGCACACAAGCTGAAATGGCAATATTACTCTCCCACTGTTTTTTTATGTATTTTTTTTTTTTATTTTCAGGGAGACTTTAGAAACCAAATAATATTAAAAAAACCAAAAAATAAATAGGCTTTCTATGGCCCACTGAATGAAAGGGAGAGAGGTGGCACACCCAGGAGTCAAGACTGGCACACAAGCTGAAAGGGCAATATTACTCTCCCACTGTTTTTTTATGTATTTTTTTTTTTTATTTTCAGGGAGACTTTAGAAACCAAATAATATTAAAAAAACCAAAAAATAAATAGGCTTTCTATGGCCCACAATTAGAGAGAGAGGTGGCACACCCAGGAGTCAAGACTGGCACACAAGCTGAAATGGCAATATTACTCTCCCACTGTTTTTTTATGTTTTTTTTTTTTATTTTCAGGGAGACTTTAGAAACCAAATAATATTAAAAAAAAAACAAAAAAACAAGGCTTTCTATGGCCCACTGAATGAGAGGGAGAGAGGTGGCACACCCAGGAGTCAAGACTGGCACACAAGCTGAAATGGCAATATTACTCTCCCACTGTTTTTTTATGTATTTTTTTTTTTTATTTTCAGGGAGACTTTAGAAACCAAATAATATTAAAAAAACCAAAAAATAAATAGGCTTTCTATGGCCCACTGAATGAAAGGGAGAGAGGTGGCACACCCAGGAGTCAAGACTGGCACACAAGCTGAAAGGGCAATATTACTCTCCCACTGTTTTTTTATGTATTTTTTTTTTTTATTTTCAGGGAGACTTTAGAAACCAAATAATATTAAAAAAACCAAAAAATAAATAGGCTTTCTATGGCCCACAATTAGAGAGAGAGGTGGCACACCCAGGAGTCAAGACTGGCACACAAGCTGAAATGGCAATATTACTCTCCCACTGTTTTTTTATGTTTTTTTTTTTTATTTTCAGGGAGACTTTAGAAACCAAATAATATTAAAAAAAAAACAAAAAAACAAGGCTTTCTATGGCCCACTGAATGAGAGGGAGAGAGGTGGCACACCCAGGAGTCAAGACTGGCACACAAGCTGAAATGGCAATATTACTCTCCCACTGTTTTTTTATGTATTTTTTTTTTTTATTTTCAGGGAGACTTTAGAAACCAAATAATATTAAAAAAACCAAAAAATAAATAGGCTTTCTATGGCCCACTGAATGAAAGGGAGAGAGGTGGCACACCCAGGAGTCAAGACTGGCACACAAGCTGAAAGGGCAATATTACTCTCCCACTGTTTTTTTATGTATTTTTTTTTTTTATTTTCAGGGAGACTTTAGAAACCAAATAATATTAAAAAAACCAAAAAATAAATAGGCTTTCTATGGCCCACAATTAGAGAGAGAGGTGGCACACCCAGGAGTCAAGACTGGCACACAAGCTGAAATGGCAATATTACTCTCCCACTGTTTTTTTATGTTTTTTTTTTTTATTTTCAGGGAGACTTTAGAAACCAAATAATATTAAAAAAAAAACAAAAAAACAAGGCTTTCTATGGCCCACTGAATGAGAGGGAGAGAGGTGGCACACCCAGGAGTCAAGACTGGCACACAAGCTGAAATGGCAATATTACTCTCCCACTGTTTTTTTATGTATTTTTTTTTTTTATTTTCAGGGAGACTTTAGAAACCAAATAATATTAAAAAAACCAAAAAATAAATAGGCTTTCTATGGCCCACTGAATGAAAGGGAGAGAGGTGGCACACCCAGGAGTCAAGACTGGCACACAAGCTGAAAGGGCAATATTACTCTCCCACTGTTTTTTTATGTTTTTTTTTTTTTTTCAGGGAGACTTTAGAAACCAAATAATATTAAAAAAAAAAAAAAAAAAAAAAAAAATAGGCTTGCTATAGCCCACTGAATGAGAGATAGCACACACAGCAGTGGCACACAAGCCCTGACTGAGGCCAATATTTTTCTCCCACTGATTGATGTAGTGTTTTTGTGTTGAGGTAGATTTTAGAACACAAATCACGGAAAAAATAAATAGGCTTTCTATGGCCCACTGAATGAAAGGGAGAGAGGTGGCACACCCAGGAGTCAAGACTGGCACACAAGCTGAAAGGGCAATATTACTCTCCCACTGTTTTTTTTATGTATTTTTTGTTTTTTCAGGGAGACTTTAGAAACCCAATAATATTTAAAAAAAAAAAAAAATAGGCTTTCTATGGCCCACTGAATGAGAGGGAGAGAGGTGGCACACCCAGGAGTCAAGACTGGCACACAAGCTGAAAGGGCAATATTATTCTCCCACTGTTTTTTTAGGTTTTTTTTTTTTTTTTCAGGGAGAATTAGAAACCAAATAATATTAAAAAAAAAAAAAAAAAATAGGCTTGCTATAGCCCACTGAATGAGAGATAGCACACACAGCAGTGGCACACAAGCCCTGACTGAGGCCAATATTTTTCTCCCACTGATTGATGTACTGTTTTTGTGTTGAGGTAGATTTTAGAACACAAATCACGGAAAAAATAAATAGGCTTTCTATGGCCCACTCAGTGAGAGATGGCACACACAGGGATGGCACTGTAGCAGAAATGCCAATCTTAATCTCCCACAAAAAAAAAAAACAAAAAAAAAAAAAAAACTGTCCTACAATTACTATCTCCCTGCAGTAATGTAAGCCAGGTATGGCAGGCAGCAATAGGAGTGGACTGATGCACAAATTAAATAAAAAGTGTGGAAAAACAGAAAAGATAGCTGTGCAGAAAGGAAGGAACAAGAGGATATGTGCTTTGAAAAAAGCAGTTGGTTTCCACAGTGGCGTACACACAGCAATACAGCTATCACGGAGCCTTCTAGGGCAGCCCAATGAGCTACAGCGCTGAGGGGAAAAAAAAAAAAAAAATAGCTTCCACAGTCCCTGCACACCGAAGGTGGTGTTGGACAGTGGAAATCGCTGCAGCACAAGCGGTTTGGTGGTTAGTGGACCCTGCCTAACGCTCTCCCTGCTTCTGATGAAGCGGCAGCAACCTGTCCCTAAGCTCAGATCAGCAGCAGTAAGATGGCGGTCGGCGGGAACGCCCCTTTATAGCCCCTGTGACGCCGCAGACAGCAAGCCAATCACTGCAATGCCCTTCTCTAAGATGGTGGGGACCAGGATCTATGTCATCACGCTGCCCACACTCTGCGTTCACCTTCATTGGCTGAGAAATGGCGCTTTTCGCGTCATTGAAACGCGACTTTGGCGCGAAAGTCGCGTACCGCATGGCCGACAAGCACAGGGGTCGGATCGGGTTTCATGAGACGCCGACTTAGCCAAAAGTCGGCGACTTTTGAAAATGATCGACCCGTTTCGCTCAACCCTACTACTAACAATTTTGACCATGTGTGTACATCAAGATGACTGGGCACTGGGTGACTCTCTTGGCCGCAGGGGCAATCGGGGAAGGGGCTGTTCCACAAGTCTTGCAATCCCCAAGGCTTGCAGGGCACTTGGGGATGGAGAAATAAACACCACACACCATAAGATGGATAACTAAACTACTAGACAACAGGAGTTCGAGAACAAAACTACTAAACAGCTAGGGTTGTAGAACTAAACCACTACACACCATACGATGGATAACTAAACTAATAGACAACATGGGTTGCAGAACTAAACTACTAAACAGCTATGATTGCAGAGCTAAACAAATTAACACCAGAACATGGAGAACTAAACTAATAGACAACAGGGGCAGGAGAACTAAACTACTAAACAGCTTGTGTTGGAGAACTAAACTTGTACACACCAGGGGATGGAGAACTAAAGCAGTAGACACCAAGGTGTCACTAGACACCAAGGCTTGGAATCACCAGGGCTTGCTGAACAAACCTCTGTATGTAACAGTTCCTGCAGTGGTTCTGCCTCCTCCACCACCTCTAAGGCTTCCACCTGTGCCCTCAACCTCTGCCTTAATTAAACACATGTTCCAACACTGCAGAGAGAATCCCTCCCTCATCTCTGAACTGCATAGCAGGGCTCACCGTAATCAGGCAGTGTTTACATTAATATGCCTTGGAGATCGCAGTCATACAGATAAACAGTTGTGGACAGCTATCTATAACGAGTTTGAGCAATGGCTGTCTACACTAAACCTGGAGCCAGGGAAGGCTGTGTGCGATAACGATACAAACTTGTTGGCAGCCCTACACTGGGCCAACCCTACACACGTGCCTTGCATGGCTCGCATCCTCAACCTGATGGTACAGCAATTCCTCCGCCACAGTCCCAGCCTGGATGCACTGCTGCACAAACCGCTGTCGTGCTGACTTCCACCATTCGCCTTCAGTTGGTATAGAGAACTTACGCACTACCGGTTAACCACTTGATATGCGATATGACCACACCGTGGAATTAAATTCTGGACATGTTGCAGTGATTCTGGCAGGAGTGGGGAGATCTGGTGCAGTATAACATTTTTCATAGCCTGGCACAACGCAGTATGGACGTGGTACAATTCACACTTGCATAGTGGATACAGATGAAGGACCTCTGAACCCTTCTGCACATTTTGTTAATGGCTACTAAGATGGTTAGCGGTGATAATGCTGTCATCAGCATCCCTATTACTGTCATCTACATGCTGAAACACACCTTAAATAGTGTGGGTGAGGAGGTGGTGGTCCTGGGGGAAGAAGACGAGGTTACCTTTAACAATATCTATAAGCTCAGGCCTGTCATCTCACAGACATTTGGCCTGGGAGAAACAAATGGAGGAGGACCATGAAAAGGAGGGGAATGAAGAGGTGATGGAATCGCAATAGTTACGAGATGAATACTATAATGATTCCCTCTATGTTGTCTGTGGTTGTCAGGATCAGGATCGGACGGAGGAAGAAAGCTTGAGTGTTATATCACCACCAACACACTGTGGAGTTGGACCTCATGAAAGAGACCAACCCATGAGCGCCTTCTTGCAGCACTATAGTCTATCTGCAGCATGATCATTACCCGTATGGTTATGATTCCAAATAATCCTGACTAATGGGTTGCCAGTGTGTTCTATCCACAATTTCAAAAGTAAATTTTGCCAGTTGCTTCCCCACCTGGAAAGGGACTTGCCCATGCAGCAGTATCAAAACATGCTGGAAAACAATGTTGACAATGGTTTTCCCCAACACAGCAGTAAGGCACACAGTTTGCATCGCAGTGATAACCTTCCAACCACAGAAATGTTTAGTTGTCAATGCAAAAACATTAGCAACCTTGCAGAGTTGGTATGTTCTACGCGTGTTTGCGAGTGTTTACTCCCAGTAATTATTTTTCTAAACGCGCTACAAAGACATACAGATAGCAAAATTTAGATGTGAGTCCCAATGGTGACAGTGCCAGTAATGTCTGTAAATGTCTGTAAAGCGAATGTTGAATTATTGGCGCTATATAAGTGATAAAACCCCCCCAAAATTGAAAGTGATGCTCAGCCACACTCAGGTGGCACACATATCAGTTTTTATTAAACCCATAATCCTATTTAGGTAGGCAATAAGCACTTCAATACTTAATTAAACACATAGTCTATCAAACAATGGTAAAAAGTGACTGAGAAAGTGTTGGAGGATAAAAATAATTATTTTTATTAAATACAAAAAGTTAAAAACTGAAATTAAAAAGACAGGGGAAAAGGGGAAATACCTCCAAGATATTCAGGGAATGATACAGATACTGTCAGTTTTTAACTTTTTGTATTTAATAAAAATAATTATTTTTATCCTCTAACACTTTCTCAGTCACACATATCAGTTTTGTAGATTACTGTTGTCAGAAAAATGTAAGGATAGTAACATGGGTAGTTGACTCAAAGACATTGTAGGACAGCTCGTATCGGAGGCCTACTGCTACAGGCAACACACACGAAGGAGACTCAATGTGGAATCTACACATTAAGGCTGTGTGCACACGTCTGGAATTGCTGCGGAAATCTCCGCGACAATTCCGCAACTGTGCCGCGGGTAAAACGCATGCGGAATTGGCGTGCGTTTTCCCGCTAAACACTAGCGTTTTACAAGCGTAATTAGCTTGCAGAATGCTAGTGTTTTCCAAGCGAAACATAGTGTTTGACAAGTGTGACCAACTTTTTACTATTGATGCTGCCTATGCAGCATCAATAGTAAAAAGATCTAATGTTAAAAATAATAATAATAAAAAAAAAATCGTGATAGTCTCACCTTTAAGCGTCCCCAGCAGCCTTCCTGCTCCTCGCGATGCTCCCGGCAGCTTCCGTTCCCAGTAATGCCTCGTGGCAATGACCCCGCATTACGCGAGACCGCTACATCATAACAGGTCATTGCCGCAAAGCATCCCTGAGAATGGGAGCATCGCGAGGAGCGGGAAGGCTGCTGGGGACGCCGGAAGGTGAGAATATCATGATTTTTTATTTTAATTCTTTTTTTTTACAGGTATATGGTTCCCAGGGCCTGGAGGAGAGTCTCCTCTCCTCCACCCTGGGTTCCAACCGCACATAATCCGCTTACTTCTTACATGGTGGGCATAGCCACATGCGGAAAGTAAGCGGATTAATGCATTCCTATGTGTGCGGAATCCCCGTGATTCCGCGCAAAGAATGTTTGCAGGTTTTTTTTCTGGAATGTGATTCCGCCATGGAGAAAAAATGCAACATGTGCACAAAAATTGCAGATTGCATTCTAATAATAGGATGCTTAATGTATGCTTTTTTCACGGTTTTATTGCGTTTTTATAGTGAAAAAACGCGAAAAAAACAAGAAAAATCCTGAACGTGTGCATACAGCCTTACAAAAGTTTATTTGCACACATCAACGAAGCGACATCAATTTCACCACAGTTGAGATAGTCTAATAGGGACCAACAGGTCTTCCACTACATCCAAGCCAGAAGATGGACACCCAACCAGGAGTGTTCACATTTAAAACAATTAGTGGCAGACACCAACAAAGTGGCATCAATTTTAGCACAGTAAAAATATTATAATAGGTACCCACAGGTCTTCCACTATGCCAACTGTCATGGTTCCCAATGGCAAGGGAACGTCAGAGAACTTAAATAACAGACTAGCTCTTGGGTGATGGAATCTCGAGCTGACCGTGAGCTAAACCTACCACACAACTAACAGTGGCCGGGTGACGTACCTACGTTTTATCCCTAGACGCCCAGCGCCAGCCGGAGAACTAACTAACCCTAATAGAGGAAAAAACAGACCTGGCTTACCTCTAGGGAAATTCCCCCAAAAAGGAGACAGAAGCCCCCCACATATATTGACGGTGAGTTCAGAGGAAAAGACATACGCAGTATGAAGGTAGGTTCAGCAAAGCGAGGTCCGCTTACTAGATAGTAAGAAGATACAATAGGGAACTTCACGGTCAGCTGAAAACCCTATTAAAATACCATCCAGAAATTACTTTAAGACTCATGTGTCAACTCATGACACCGGAGTGGTAATTTCGGCCCACAAGAGCTTCCAGCTACAGAAACATAACATAACTGTGAACTGGAACAAAAATGCAAACAAACTTAGAACTAAGAGTCCAACTTAGCTGATAGTAGTCTAGAAGCAGGAACATGCAACAGAAAGGCTCTGGTTACATTGATGGCCGGCACTAGAATAACTGAGCAGCAAGGCTAAATAGGATACTCCCACATCCTGATGGAAACAGGTGAACAGAGAAAGTGAAGCACACAAGTCCAGTACCACCAGCGACCACCGGGGGAGCCCAAAAACCAAATTCACAACAGTACCCCCCCCTCAAGGAGGGGGCACCGAACCCTCACAAGAACCACCAGGGCGATCAGGATGAGCCCTATGAAAGGCACGGACCAAATCAGAGGCATGAACATCAGAGGCTGTCACCCAAGAATTATCCTCCTGACCGTAGCCCTTCCACTTGACCAGATACTGAAGTTTCCGTCTGGAAACACGGGAGTCCAAGATCTTCTCCACAACGTACTCCAATTCACCCTCAACCAACACCGGAGCGGGAGGCTCAACGGAAGGCACAACCGGTACCTCATACCTGCGCAATAATGACCGATGGAAGACATTATGGATAGAAAAAGATGCCGGGAGGTCCAATCGAAAGGACACAGGGTTAAGAATCTCCAAAATCTTATACGGGCCGATGAACCGAGGCTTAAACTTAGGAGAAGAAACCCTCATAGGGACAAAACGAGAAGACAACCACACCAAGTCCCCAACACGAAGACGAGGACCAACACGACGACGGCGGTTAGCAAAATGCCGAGTCTTCTCCTAGGACAACTCCAAATTGTCCACCACCTGTCCCCAAATCCGATGCAACCTATCCACCACAGTATCCACTCCAGGACAATCCGAAGACTCCACCTGACCAGAAGAAAAGCGAGGATGAAACCCCGAATTGCAAAAAAAAGGAGAAACCAAAGTGGCAGAACTAGCCCGATTATTGAGGGCAAACTCCGCCAACGGCAAAAAGGCAACCCAGTCATCCTGATCCGCAGACACAAAACACCTCAAATAAGTCTCCAAGGTCTGATTAGTTCGCTCAGTCTGGCCATTAGTCTGAGGATGGAACGCAGACGAAAAAGACAAATCAATGCCCATCCTAGCACAGAACGCCCGCCAAAATCTAGACACGAACTGGGTCCCCCTGTCAGAAACGACATTCTCTGGAATACCATGCAAGCGAACCACATTTTGAAAAAACAGAGGAACCAACTCGGAAGAGGACGGCAACTTAGGCAAGGGCACCAAATGAACCATCTTTGAAAAACGGTCACACACCACCCAGATGACAGACATTTTCTGAGAAACAGGGAGATCAGAAATAAAATCCATAGAGATGTGAGTCCAAGGCCTCTTTGGAATAGGCAAAGATAACAACAATCCGCTAGCCCGAGAACAACAAGGTTTGGCCCGAGCACAAACATCACAAGACTGCACAAAAACTCGTACATCTCGAGACAGAGAAGGCCACCAGAAGGACCTAGCCACCAAATCCCTGGTACCAAAGATCCCGGGATGACCTGCCAACGCAGAAGAATGAACCTCCGAGATGACTCTACTGGTCCAATCATCAGGAACAAACAGTCTACCAGGCGGGCAACGATCAGGTCTATCCGCCTGAAACTCCTGCAAAGCCCGTCGCAGGTCTGGGGAAACAGCAGATAATATCACCCCATCCTTAAGGATACCTGTAGGTTCAGAATCACCAGGGAAATCAGGCTCAAAACTCCTAGAAAGGGCATCCGCCTTCACATTTTTAGAACCTGGTAAGTATGAGACCACAAAATTAAACCGAGAGAAAAACAACGACCAGCGCGCCTGTCTAGGATTCAGGCGCCTGGCAGACTCAAGATAAATCAAATTCTTGTGATCGTTCAATACCACCACCTGATGTCTAGCCCCCTCAAGCCAATGACGCCACTCCTCAAAAGCCCACTTCATAGCCAAAAGCTCCCAGTTACCAATATCATAATTTCGCTCGGCGGGCGAAAATTTTCGAGAAAAGAACGCACAAGGTCTCATCACGGAGCAATCGGAACTTTTCTGCGACAAGACCGCCCCAGCTCCGATCTCGGAAGCATCGACCTCAACCTGAAAAGGAAGAGTAACATCAGGCTGACGCAACACAGGGGCGGAAGAAAAGCGGCGCTTAAGCTCCCGAAAGGCCTCCACAGCAGCAGGGGACCAATCAGCAACATCAGCACCCTTTTTGGTCAAATCAGTCAAAGGTTTAGCAACATCAGAAAAACCAGTTATAAATCGACGATAAAAATTAGCAAAGCCCAAGAATTTCTGAAGGCTCTTAAGCGAAGAAGGTTGCGTCCAATCACAAATAGCCCGAACCTTGACAGGATCCATCTCAATGGAAGAGGGGGAAAAAATGTACCCCAAAAAAGAAATCTTTTGAACCCCAAAAATACACTTAGAACCCTTCACACACAAGGAATTAGCCCGCAAAACCTGAAAAACCCTCCTGACCTGTTGGACATGAGAATCCCAGTCATCCGAAAAAATCAAAATATCATCCAGATACACGATCATGAATTTATCCAAATATTCCCGGAAAATGTCATGCATAAAGGACTGAAAGACTGAAGGAGCATTTGAAAGACCAAAAGGCATTACTAAATACTCAAAATGGCCCTCGGGCGTATTAAATGCGGTTTTCCACTCATCCCCCTGCTTAATTCGCACCAAATTATACGCCCCACGGAGATCAATCTTAGAGAACCACTTAGCCCCTTTTATTCGAGCAAACAAATCAGTCAGCAGTGGCAGAGGATACTGATATCTGACTGTAATTTTATTCAAGAGTCGATAATCAATACACGGCCTCAAAGAGCCATCTTTTTTAGATACAAAGAAAAAAACGGCTCCTACGGGAGATGAAGAAGGACGAATATGTCCCTTTTCCAGGGACTCCTTAATATATTCTCGCATAGCAGCATGTTCAGGTACAGATAGATTAAATAAACGACCCTTTGGAAATTTACTGCCCGGAATCAGATCTATGGTACAATCGCAATCTCTGTGAGGAGGTAGTGAACCAAGCTTAGGCTCCTCAAAAACATCACGATAATCAGATAAAAATTCCGGAATCTCAGAGGGAATAGATGACGAAATGGAAACCAAAGGTACGTCCCCATGAGCCCCCTGACATCCCCAGCTTAACACAGACATTGCTTTCCAGTCAAGAACTGGGTTATGAGATTGTAACCATGGCAATCCGAGCACCAAAACATCATGTAGATTGTACAACACAAGGAAGCGAATTGTCTCCTGATGGTCTGGATTCATACGCATAGTCACTTGTGTCCAGTATTGTGGTTTATTACTAGCCAATGGTGTAGAGTCAATACCCTTCAGAGGTATAGGAACTTCCAGAGGCTCTAGATCAAACCCACAGCGCCTGGCAAAGGACCAATCCATGAGACTCAAAGCGGCGCCAGAGTCGACATAGGCATCCGCGGTAATTGACGATAATGAACAAATCAAGGTCACAGACAAAATAAACTTAGACTGTAAAGTGCCAATTGAAATAGACTTATCAACCTTTTTTGTACGTTTAGAGCATGCTGATATAACATGAGTTGAATCACCACAATAGAAGCACAACCCATTTTTTCGCCTAAAATTCTGCCGTTCGCTTCTGGACAGAATTCTATCACATTGCATATTTTCTGGAGCCTTCTCAGAAGACACCGCCAAATGGTGCACAGGTTTGCGCTCCCGCAAACGCCGATCAATCTGAATAGCCATTGTCATGGACTCATTCAGACCTATAGGTGCAGGGAACCCCACCATAACATCTTTAATGGCATCAGAGAGACCCTCTCTGAAATTCGCCGCCAGGGCGCACTCATTCCACTGAGTAAGCACAGACCATTTACGAAATTTTTGGCAGTATATTTCAGCTTCATCTTGCCCTTGAGATAGGGCCATCAAGGTTTTTTCAGCCTGAATCTCTAAATTAGGTTCCTCATAAAGCAACCCCAAAGCCAGAAAAAATGCATCCACATTGAGCAACGCAGGATCCCCGGGTGCCAATGCAAATGCCCAGTCTTGAGGGTCACCCCGCAGCAAGGAAATTACTATCCTAACCTGCTGTGCGGGATCTCCAGCGGAGCGAGATCTCAGGGAAAGAAATAATTTACAATTATATTTGAAATTCAGGAAACGAGATCTATCCCCGGAGAAAAATTCTGGTATAGGAATTCTAGGTTCAGATATAGGAGCATGAATAACAAAATCCTGTAAATTTTGAACCTTCGTAGCAAGATTATTCAAACCTGTAGCCAAACTCTGAGGATCCATTTTAATCAGGTGAGATCAGAGCCATTCAAGGATTAGAAGGAGAGAGAGAGGCAAAGGCTGCAATTAGAGCAGAAATGCAACTGAGTCAACTATAGAGCAAGCTCAGAAGAAAAAAAAAAAAAAAATCTGCAGACTTCTTTTTCTCTCCTTTCTTCTGCCAACGGTTTTAACCCTTGGCCGGCCATACTGTCATGGTTCCCAATGGCAAGGGAACGTCAGAGAACTTAAATAACAGACTAGCTCTTGGGTGATGGAATCTCGAGCTGACCGTGAGCTAAACCTACCACACAACTAACAGTGGCCGGGTGACGTACCTACGTTTTATCCCTAGACGCCCAGCGCCAGCCGGAGAACTAACTAACCCTAATAGAGGAAAAAACAGACCTGGCTTACCTCTAGGGAAATTCCCCCAAAAAGGAGACAGAAGCCCCCCACATATATTGACGGTGAGTTCAGAGGAAAAGACATACGCAGTATGAAGGTAGGTTCAGCAAAGCGAGGTCCGCTTACTAGATAGTAAGAAGATACAATAGGGAACTTCACGGTCAGCTGAAAACCCTATTAAAATACCATCCAGAAATTACTTTAAGACTCATGTGTCAACTCATGACACCGGAGTGGTAATTTCGGCCCACAAGAGCTTCCAGCTACAGAAACATAACATAACTGTGAACTGGAACAAAAATGCAAGCAAACTTAGGACTAAGAGTCCAACTTAGCTGATAGTAGTCTAGAAGCAGGAACATGCAACAGAAAGGCTCTGGTTACATTGATGGCCGGCACTAGAATAACTGAGCAGCAAGGCTAAATAGGATACTCCCACATCCTGATGGAAACAGGTGAACAGAGAAAGTGAAGCACACAAGTCCAGTACCACCAGCGACCACCGGGGGAGCCCAAAAACCAAATTCACAACAGCCAACCCAGCAGATAGACACCCAAGCATGACTGTTCACATTTCCACAAATTAGTGTTAACATCTCCAGCAGCAGCAGCAGCAGCAACAGCAGGACAATAGTCCCACTCAAGATATCAGAGACTGCAATTAGGCTAAAACCATACAGCACACTGAAAACTACAACATCCAGTAACAGAAGTTCTCAGTTGTCTTTTGGATAGGACATCACTAGTTTTTCAGAAACATTAGCACCTAACCCACATACACCTTGAACACCAAGCCTAATTCCCCTTCCACCACGACCTCACTTTTTCTCAGTCATGTTGCTCAGATAGTGTGCTAAGAGCACACTATTATCAACTAAAAATTAGATTTTTTACTCTGCACAACCTCTGAACATAGCTGAATTTCAGCGGCACAAAATTAGAAGGTGAAATATGGCATGATGAATCACATTACTCACAGAATAAAAAATTGTTTCAGTGTGGATGAGGCCTGTAGGACAAAGATCTGCTCCAAGAAAATTCAAAGTGAGATGTCCCCTACTGTATGACATTAGTAACAATTTTTTTGTGTGTGGATGAGGCCTGTATAACATTGACTATATGTTTCAAACAATTTGTATGTGAGATGTCCCCTACTGTATTACGTAAGTAACAGAATATTTTTTGGGACCTGTCTATGATGCCAGTATAACATAAACTAGATGCTCAAAACAATTTCAAACTGAGAACTCTCCTTCTGAATCACATTAGTAACATAAAAAAATATTTTTAGTACGGATGAGACTTGTATAATCTACAAGATTGTCTGTGGCATTGGAACACCGTCTTTCCTACATTTGCTTCTGGTAAGGTGCAGGTTTGCCGTAGAAATATGGTCGTTGTGTCGTTACATGAACTGATCAGAAAAAGGGCCATGATAACGGTGGGAATGGGATTAGACAACAAGATCAATAACAGGGTGGCTATGGGAGGTACGAGATCCAGGATCCATCCTACAACGATTACTCATTTACCCAACACCAATTACCAGAGAGCGTTTGATGTTCATCAGAAGATAGGCGTAACAGATGCGTGTCTCAAGCTAGGCATAAAAGATGACAGTGAAAAAATTGGATGCTAAAGATGCACATAATCTAGAAGATAGACTCAAAACAATTTCAAACTGAGACCTTCCCTTCTGTATCACATTATTAACATAAAAAATATTTTCAGTGTGGATGAGGCCTGTATAATCTAGAAGACTGTCTGTGGCATTGGAACGCTAGGCTAAAAACAATTTCAAACTCAGATCTCGGCTGCTGTATCATGTTTGTAAAAAAAATAAAATAAATTAATTTTAATGTGCAACAGCTCTGCACACAGAACAATTTCAATGCCACTAAATGAAAAGGTTGGATATAGCAGGCTGTACCATGTTTATCAACAGAAAAAATAAACATTTTAATGTGTTTGTGGTCTGAAAACAGCTACATATCACCGCCACAAAATTACAACGTGTATTACAGAGGACTGTGTCACATTCAGCAACAGAAAAAATTATAAGTTTTTTTTAATGTGCATTAGGTCTGCAGACAGGTTCATATCACTGCCACAAAATGACAACGTGGGATACGGCAGGCTCTATCATATTCAGCAACAGAAAAAAATTATAATTTTTTTTATGTGCCATAGGTCTGCAAACAGTTTCATATCACCACAGCAATAAATGACAAGGTGGGATACAGCAGGATATCTAACATTTAGCTAGTGGAAAAAAAAAAGATTTAGAACGCTATACTTATGCATGGAGCACAATAGAAGGAGTCTACAACACACTTGTAGGACACGTGCCCTGCTGGCTTTGTCTGTGGACCTCAGTAATGACAAAAAAATGCAGGTGGGTAAATTTAACAGCCACACTGGACACTAGGTAGCTACACTATCTGACTGATATACAACCGCATAGCTAACTAGCTAAAATCTTTCTGCCAACAGTGCCAGTGTCAAGAGCAGCCACTCTGTTACAGTGTCAAAATGGCACTAAAACAAGATGTTTGCTCTTTATATGGAGAGGGCATGCGATTTCAGCAGCCAATAACAAAAGCCGTAGTGTCAGGACATTGTGGGTGTTTCCTGCGCACTGATTGGCTAGCCACAATGTGCACACATAAAGTTAAAAAAAAATTACAGTTTACAAGAACGCCGCAGAGCTGAGCGCTGCAAACCCCCTCCCTCATCAAACATGTACCAAACACTCATGAGGATACACCACAATTATCATTGCTAAAGTGCTGAAAATATTTTCCCACACTTTTTACCAATTTTTTCCAATTTTATAAAATTTTGCTTGTGTTTAAGATCACGAATCTGAATGTGCAATATTTGTGTCTAATTTATGTTTGGCGATCGTTTTCTGAACAAATTCACTCATCACTAGTAGGGAGCCAATACTTTTAACGGTTTCTGATGGACGTGGAAACTTTTTAAGTGCTGAGGACCCAAGCCCACTCCTGGACCAACCCAGCTGGCTTTTACTGGACTTGATGGTGTGGGCACGGAAGGTATGTCGTGTGTCCGTGCCATCACAGCAGGAGGCAGCTGTAATATACAGATATTCTCCCACATAGCTTTGACTGTTCTATAAAACTCTTTGATTCTTAATCCCTAATGCAAACAGCCTAAAAAGTATTAGAAGAATGCCAGAATTATTGTTTTTCTTCCGTCCATGTTACGAAAAATGAAATAAAATGTTATAAAAAAGTATTGTATGTGCTCCAAAGAAAAAAGTAAGGCTCGTAGAATATGACAACCATAACACTATTTTTTAAAAAGTGATCTGTTTTGTTAAACATAAACTATCATGTCGAGCCACAGAATAAAGTTGAAAGCAAGGAAGAGAGATCCAGGTACATGTTAAAATTCCAAATAACATCTATATTGGCTTCGAACAATAAAAAACACTGATGTTTTTCTGATACGTCACGCACCATTATGTCTGTGGAGCTGGATCTCTGCTCCTTACTACCAGTTTTGGGTGCTTTAGGCAGCAACACCATCAGTGCTCCGGAGAGGACTGGATTTAGGCATTACTGATGAGCAAGACTGTGTTTCTTCACAGAATAAAGTTAACATATAAATTTTTACTGCAAGGTGAACGCTATAAAAAAAATTGATATAAAAAACTATTCCAGATTTATTGTTGTTGTGTATAAAACCAGTGTGTGGTCAGCTCTAAAAAAAACTCTACATAGAGACTGCATCTAGCTCATCATTGCATTTAAGCAAGGATCTATAATAGGTAGAGAGTGATAAGTCTCTGTGGTTTTTGAGAGGCTTGAGTGCCCAGAGGAGTAGCCACCACTGTAGTGCCAATTAATTGGGTTATGCGAGTCGGACTTGGGAAACATATTAATTGCTGCTGCCGGAAGAGTGCTTCTTGGGGACTGAGACTATCAGTGGTCGTAATTATCTTGGGAATGGCACAAAGTGAGGTGGACTTTTGTTATGTTTATGTTTGTGTGCTTCTCCTTATGTGCAATATGCCAAGCCTGAGTCTCCTTTTAAGTACTATTTTTGCAACTAAATTGTGTTTCATTTCCTTATGGACGGATAATATGGGATCATATAATGTGTACTGCCCACTCAGATAGCCAATAGCTTACCTACCCTAAATTTGAACACCTTAGTTGACTATAAACATGCATGCTTGGTGCGTCCGAGCAAGAATATTTCTATTTTTCAAAGGGAACAGGGTAACAAATGACCGTAAGACCCAAAAGAAATCAAGCATTTAAGACACTTTTTCCCTTGACATTTGCTATTTAGGGAAAGTCGTAACATAGAAATTACAAAGTTTTATGATCTTGTAGAAATTGGTAACTCTGGTCAACTTTTTCAACATTTATGAAATATGTATTGGTACCATGGCATCTTGGTGCTAGTCTTAAATAAGGAAGCATTGGAGCAAGATGCGACTCGTTAAGAGTCATGCTAAACTAGACTACATTTATGTTGAAGTACATATCGCTTTGAGGCATACGTTTATATAAATCTGATGGACCACATTTGGCCAAGATCCTTTTAGCTAAGCTTCATCCTTTTCAAAAAGTTGTCAAGAGTTGCTGAAAAACTCTGAAAAATCCCTATATTTTTGCACAACTGAAAAACAAGTGTAAACCTTCTAATAAATCTGAAATAAACCTGTAAGGAAAGTATGCACCGTTAACAAGCTCATCAATAGTCTCTCCTACAACATTAGAAGCCTTTCCATGGCACAGGTGCAAAGGTGTAAATAGAGGCCAAATTTTTACCACAGTGTAAGAATTATAGGGTTAATGTATTTTAGGATTGAAAAGGTTAACAGGAGATGACAGGCAATTAGTTTTACTGGATAATCCAGACTGATGTCCGAGAAACTCCAGGTCTTACTCATAGCTCCACCTCAGATTAGATGTACACATGTACTACTATTACCTGTCATGTTCATGTTTATTTACTTATAATCCAAAGTTTCCATTCTTGGCAGAAGCTCACTTCAAGACTGTGTGTCTAATAAATTTCTTCCTCCAGTCATGAAATATTAAGAAATCATGGACTGGAACAAAAGTGACAGTAGGTACTTTTGAAACGTAAAAGTCAATTTGATCCCCCACCCTCCCACAAAAGATAGGTGTTATTTCTAACATCATACATGCAGTTTTTGGCGACCCTAACAAAGCCCCTTAGCTATGGCTTCTTATTGAGAACAGGAGTCTTGACTTTTCAACATGTGGTTGACCAGCTATCCTGGTGGCTTCTGAGGTTAGAACATTAAGATCTTACTTGGTGGTCCTCTACCAGAATTATGCTTAATCAGATCTTTAATTATAGAAATTTAGAGGAAGCCATATATGAAAAGAATTGTGCGTATTTCATTTAGATTAACTTTAATGTTTTTATGTATAGATAGCAGAATACAGTTGCCCACCAGAACCAAGATCTACGAGTATTCGATCTTTAAGCTTTCTTGATTCTCCGTGTAATTCTTTTGTTATGTTTATCAAGTCCTCAGTGTTAGAATAAGTCTTAATAAAGAAACTGATTATGTAATGACTTGGATATATATGTAGGTTTTGCAGAGGTTTACACATCACAAAAATTGTGCTAGAATTTTGCTGTGCTATGTAAATGATGAGGGTAGTAGTAGTGAGTGGTGGCATCAGATTGATTCTAGCTGTCAGATACATAAGCGCAGCACAGTGGCTCAGTGGTTAGCATTACAGCCTTGCTGGGGTTCTGTCCACCAAGGACAGCATCTGCAAGGAGTTTGTATGTTTTCCCTGTATTTGCGTAGGTTTACTCTGGGTTCTCTGGTTTCCTCTCACACTCCAAAGGCATATTGATAGCAAATCTAGATTATGAGCCCCATTGGGGACAGTGATGAAAATGTCTGTTAAGCGCGGCAGACTAAGATAGTGCTATATAAGCAAAGCATAATAAATAAATAGATACATAACTCTAAAGTGCCAGAAGTGCATCGGGTTAGTTTGCAGAGAATTCTGAGATTTTAGATCTTTATTGAAGAGTCAGCAGTTGCTTGCAGAATGTGCAACTGTAGGACCAGGGAGCTGGTTATCAGAATTGGCATTATCCCTACGACAAACATGGCTTACAACCAGCTCTGTCTTCCTGATTGTTGTAAATATAGTGCTGAGCATACATTATTGAAACCAATAACAATGCTTCCTCCTCCTGTCCCAGCGATTGGTGAAAGCTGAGATGGAGCAGGGTCTTCTGGGTCTCAGTAGACCCAGTGTATTTCTTACACTTCAATTAGGAGGTTACAGAGAAAATCAGCAATAATAAAAAAATATATTTAAATATTGAAATCCCCCCTAAGGGGCTTTTACATTCTTATGGGGGTGGGGGTACAGTGTGGGGCATAAATGAAAAAAAATAAAAAGTCAGGGAAAAATAGAAAACTACAGCCAGTCCAAATCGCTTTGCCGTGTTGAAAAGAACACACACATGTCCGACATACAGTGGGGAAAAAAGTATTTAGTCAGTCACCAATGTGCAAGTTCTCCCACTTAAAAAGATGAGAGAGGCCTGTATTTGACATCATAGGTAGACCACAACAATGAGAGTCAACACTGAGAAAGCAAATCCAGAAAATCACCTTGTCTGATTTTTTGGCAAGATTTATTTTTAAAATTTTGGTGGAAAATAAGTATTTGGTCATTAACAAAAGTTAATCTCAATATTTTGATATACTGTATATCCTTTGTTGGCAATGACAGAGGTCAAACGTTTTCTGTAAGTCTTCACAAGGTTGGCACACACTGTTGGTGGTATGTTGGCCCATTCTTCCATGCAGATCTCCTCTAGAGCAGTGATGTTTTGGGCCTGGGTCTGACGTGGGCAAATGGACTTTCAACTTCCTCCAAAGGTTTTCTATGGGGTTGAGATCTGAAGACTGGTTTGGCAACTCCAGGACCTTCATATGCTTCTTACAAAGCCACTCCTTCGTTGCGCTGGCTGTGTGCTTGGGATCATTATCATGCTGAAAGACCATCCACATTTCATCTTCAATGCCCTTGCTGATGGGAGGAGGTTTGCACTCAAAATCTCACGATACATGGCACCATTCATTCTTTCATGTACACGGATCAGTCGTCCTGATCCCTTTGCAGAGAAGCAGCCCCAAAGCATAATGTTGCCACCCCCATGCTTCACAGTTGTATGGTGTTCTTTGGATGCAACTCAGCATTCTGTCTCCTCCAAACATGATGAGTTTTGTTTCTAGCACACAGTTCTACTTTGGTTTCATCAGACCATATGACATTCTCCCAATACTGTTCTGGATAATCCAAATGCTCTTTAGCAAACTTCAGACGGACCCGGACATGTACTGGCTTAAGCAGGGGGACAAATCTGGCACTGCAGGATCTGAGTCCCTGGTGGCGTAGTGTGTTACTGATAGTAGCCTTTGTTACAGTGGTCCCAGCTCTATGCAGGTCATTTACTAGGTCCCCCTGTGTGATTCTGGTATTTTTGCTCACTGTTCTTGTGATCATTTTGACCCCACGGGGTGAGATCTTGCATGGAGCCCCAGATCGAGGGAGACTATCAGTGGTCTTGTATGTCTTTCATTTTCTTATTATTGCTCCCACAGTTGATTTCATCACACCGAGCTGCTTTCCTATGCAGATTCAGTCTTCCCAGCCTGGTACAGGGCTACTATTTTGTTTCTGGTGTCCTTCAACGGCTCTTTGATCTTCACCATAGTGGATTTTGGAGTGTGACTGTTTGAGGATGTTCAAAGGTGTCTTTTATACTGATAACAAGTTCAAACAAGTGCCATTACCACAGGTAATGAGTGGAGGACAGAGGAGCCTCTTAAAGAAGAAGTTACAGGTCTGTGAGAGACAGAAATCTTGCATGTTTTAGGTGACCAAATACTTATTTTCCACCATAATATGCAAAATAAATCTTGCCAAATCAGACAAGGTGATTTTCTGGATTTGTTTTCTCAATTTTGACTCTCAGAGTTGTGGTCTACCTATGATGTCAACTACAGGCTTCTCTCATCTTTTTAAGTGGGAGAACTTGCACATTTGGTGGCTGACTAAATACTTTTTTTGCCCAATGTATATTCATTACAGTGTGTACTTCACTGAACCGGCATGATAATATCCCAAAATAATACCTTGCTGGCGGTACAGTGTTAGGTATTAGTACAAGTACTACTGCATAGTAATAAGGCAACTTAGATAGCTAGGTGGGCTGCACTGCAGCAGGGTCAAAGGCAACATATAGCAAACAATAAAGGACATCTCTTTCCTAGACATTGGGGTGTAGGTGGCGTAAAGCCTTTATTATTTTAAGAGGGTGGTAGACTAATTTTCAGTCCCTTTACATATGCACAAGTGTTGTATTCATCAGATGAAAACTTTCAGAAGTACTTGTAAGCTTAGTGTAAAAAAAAATTCACGTCACATCACATTGTATGTGATCATAGCACATCGTTATTATATACAGGCAAAGACACAGCCCCTTTATCTGTGGGAGGCATCTAATATTACACCATTTTCCGACAGCTTAAGGATTTTCATCTGTAACATAAAGAGCTTAATTTAGGACTTTTGCCGACCACTAATTAAGACCTGAGAGGGATTTATGTCATATGGGAAGGAAACCAGTCATTAAGGAGGGTCCTAGAGATAAGGTGGACTGATCCATAATCATCTGGTCAGGGACAGCATATGCCCAGGGAACAACAGCCCAAGGCGGTGGGAAAATACCCCCTGTAATAAAACCTTAACATGTGTTACTGCTGAGATCACATTTAATCCTGATAAAAGAATTATCCTGGGGAACTGAAATAGAAATATAAGTGCAGTAACCTCTAAACAGCAATCTTCAAGGAACGCTACAGGCAATATTGATGCAATGTTATGTCTAGCACATGGACTGAGAAGACAGCCAGATTGCCAGTATAAAAGCACATTTAGACAGGCCAACTACGTCCATTAAATGACTGCCGATAAGCTATATGTAAGCCAAGTGGCGGTCATTTAATATCCTGTTTAAACAGGTCGACCATACTTCTGTGCACACACAGCAATCATTAAAATGATTGTATCATTTTGTGTGCCTAGAGCATCATGTTTTCAGCAGGTCATCTTCGGTTTATACAGAATAATATGCTGTCAAGAAAAATTATTTTTAAGAGGGTCGTCCACTACTTGGACAACCCCTTCTTAACCCCTTAGTGACAGAGCCAATTTGGTACTTAATGACCGAGCTAATTTTTACAATTCTGACTACTGTCACTTTATGAGGTTATAACTCTGGAACGCTTTAACAGATCCTGCTAATTCTGAGATTGTTTTTTCGTGACATATTGTACTTCATGTTAGTGGTAACATTTCTTCGATATTACTTACGATTATTTATGAAAAAACAGAAATATGGCAGAAATTTTTTAAATTTAGCAATTTTCAAACTTTGTATTTTTATGCCCTTAAATCAGAAAGATATGTCACAAAAAATAGTTAATAAATAACATTTCCCACATGTCTACTTTACATCAGCACAATTTTGGAAACAAAATTTTTTTTTGTTAGGGAGTTATAAGGGTTAAAAGTTGATTCTGACACTGTTTTCTGGTGACATATTGTACTTCATGATAGTGGTAAAATTTCTTTGATATTACCTGCGTTTATTTGTAAAAAAAAAATGGAAATTTGGCGAAAATTTTGAAAATTTCGCAATTTTCCAACTTTGAATTTTTATGCCCTTAAATCACAGAGATATGTCACGCAAAATACTTAATAAGTAACATTTCCCACATGTCTACTTTACATCAGCACAATTTTGGAACCAACATTTTTTTTTGTTAGGGAGTTATAAGGGTTAAAAGTTGACCAGAAATTTCTCATTTTTACAACACCATTTTTTTTAGGGACCACATCATATTTGAAGTCATTTTGAGGGGTCTATATGATAGAAAATAACCAAGTGTGACACCATTCTAAAAACTACACCCCTCAAGGTGCTCAAAACCACATTCAAGAAGTTTATTAACCCTTTATGTGCTTCACAGGAACTGAAACAATGTGGAAGGCAAAAATGAACATTTAACTTTTTTTGCAAACATTTTACTTCAGAACCATTTTTTTTTATTTTCACAAGTGTAAAAACAGAAATTTAACCATAAATTTTGTTGTGCAATTTATCCTGAATACGCCGATACCCCATATGTGGGGGTAAACCACTGTTTGGGTGCACCGCAGAGCTTGGAAGAGAAGGAGCGCCATTTGACTTTTTCAATGCAGAATTGGCTGGAATTGAGATCGGATGCTATGTCACGTTTAGAGAGCCCCTGATGTGCCTAAACAGTGTAAATGCTCCACAAGTGACACCATTTTGGAAACTAGACCCCTTAAGGAACTTAACTAGATGTGTGGTGAGCACTTTGAGCCCCCAAGTACTTCACAGAAGTTTATAAAGTAGAGCCGTGAAAATAAAAAATCGCATTTGTTTATACAAAAATGATATTTTTGCCCACAAATTCTTATTTTCACAAAGGTAACAGGAGAAATTAGACCACAAAAGTTGTTGTGCAATTTCTCCTGAGTACGTCGATACCCCATATGTGGGGGTAAACCACTGTTTGGGCGCACCGCAGAGCTTGGAAGAGAAGGAGTGCCGTTTTACTTTTTCAATGTAGAATTGACTGGAATTTAAATCGGACACCATGTCGCGTTTAGAGAGCCCCTGATGTGCCTAAACAGTAGAAACCCCCCACAAGTGACCCCATTTTGGAAACTAGACCCCTTAAGGAACTTATCTAGATGTGTGATGAGCACTTTAAACCCCCAAGTGCTTCACAGAAATTTATAACGTAGAGCCGTGAAAATAAATTCCTTTTTTTTTCCTCAAAAATGATTTTTTAGCCTGCAATTTTTTATTTTCTCAAGGGTAACAGGAGACATTGGACCCCAAAATCTGTTGACCAGTTTGTCCTGAGTACACTGATACCCCGTATGTGGGGGGGCACTGTTTGGGCACCCATCGGGGCTCAGAAGGAAAGGAGCGCCGCTTGGAATGCAGACTTTGATGGGATAGTCATGTTGCATTTGCAGAGCTCTTGATGTACCTAAACAGTAGAAACCCCCCACAAGTGACCCCATTTTGGAAACTAGATCCCGCAAAGAGCTTATCTAGATGTGTGGTGAGCACTGTGAACCCCCAACTGCCTCACAGAAGTTTATAATGTAGAGCCATGAAAATAAAAAAATCATATTTTTTCCACAAAAACGATCTTTTCACCCCCAATTTTTTACTTTCACAAGGGTAACAGGAGAAATTGGACCACAAAATTTATTGGGCAATTTATGCTGAGTAGGCTGATACCCCATATGTGGGGGTATACCACTGTTTGGACGCATGGCAGAGCTCGGAAGGGAAGGAGCGCCGTTTTGGAATGCAGACTTTGATAGAAGGGTCTGCGGGTGTTATGTTGCGTTTGCAGAGCCCCTGATGTACCTAAACAGTAGAAACCCCCACAAGTGACCCCATTTTGGAAACTAGACCCCCCAAGGAACTTATCTAGATGTGTGGTGAGAACTTTAAATGCCCAAGTGCTTCACAGAAGTTTGCAATGCAGAATCGTGAAAATAAAAAATATTTTTTTTTTCCACAAAAAAGATTTCTTAGCCCCCAAGTTTTTATTTTCACAAGGGTAACAGGAGAAATTAGACCCCAAAAGTTGTTGTCCAATTTATCCCGAGTACACTGATGCCCCATATGTGGGGGTAAACCACTGTTTGGGTGCACGGCAGAGCTCAGAAGGGAGGGAGCACCATTTGACTTTTTGAGCACAAAATTGGCTGTGGCGTTTAGAGACCCCCTGATGTACCTAAACAGTGGAAACCCCCCAATTCTAACTGCAACCCTAACCTAACCCTAACTCCAACACACCCCTAACCCTAATTCCAACACGATCCATAATCCTAATCACAACCCTAACGATAATCACAACCCTAACCCCAAAACAACCATAACCCTAATCAGAACCCTAAATCCAACACACCCCTAATTCTAATCTCAACCCTAACCTCAAACCTAACCCTAATCCCAACCCTAACCTTAACCCTAATCCTAAACCTAACCCTTATCCCAAAAGTAACCCTAATCCCAACTCTAACCCTAACTTTAGCCGCAACCCTAGTCCTAACTTTAGCCCCAACCCTAGCCCTAACTTTAGCCCCAACCCTAACCCTAACTTTAGCCCCAACCCTAACCCTAAATTTAGCCCCAACCCTAACCCTAACTTTAGCCCCAACCCTAACCCTAAATTTAGCCCAAACTCTAACCCTAACCCTAAATTTAGCCCCAACCCTAACCCTAACCCTAAATTTAGCCCTAACCCTAACCCTAAATTTAGCCCCAACCCTAACCCTAACTTTAGCCCCAACACTAACCCAAACCCTAACCCTAAATTTAGCCCCAACCCTAACCCAAACCCTAACCCTAAATTTAGCCCCAACCCTAACCCTAACCCTAAATTTTGCCCCAACCCTAAACCTAAATTTAGCCCCAACCCTAACCCTAAATTTAGCCCCAACCCTAACCCTAAATTTAGCCCCAACCCTAACCCTAACTTTAGCCCCAACCCTAACCCTAACTTTAGCCCCAACCCTAACCCTAAATTTAGCCCCAACTCCTCTAGCTGCCGGCTGGCAGAGCATGGCGGGTGCACTGCGAATGCGCCCGCCATTTTCTTACCAGAGGAAGAAGCCGGCAGCCAGGAGGGGAAAAAGGAGGACCCAGGGACACCAGTAAGTATAAAAGGGTCCACGAATCCCCCTATTTCTCTGTCCTCTGATGTGCGATCAAATCAGAGGACAGAGAATTACACACTGCTTTTTTTTTGCGGTCGCCGGTAGGGTTGAGCGAAACGGGTCGATCATTTTCAAAAGTCGCCGACTTTTGGCTAAGTCGGCGTCTCATGAAACCCGATCCGACCCCTGTGCTTGTCGGCCATGCGGTACGCGACTTTCGCGCCAAAGTCGCGTTTCAATGACGCGAAAAGCGCCATTTCTCAGCCAATGAAGGTGAACGCAGAGTGTGGGCAGCGTGATGACATAGATCCTGGTCCCCACCATCTTAGAGAAGGGCATTGCAGTGATTGGCTTGCTGTCTGCGGCGTCACAGGGGCTATAAAGGGGCGTTCCCGCCGACCGCCATCTTACTGCTGCTGATCTGAGCTTAGGGACAGGTTGCTGCCGCTTCATCAGAAGCAGGGAGAGCGTTAGGCAGGGTCCACTAACCACCAAACCGCTTGTGCTGCAGCGATTTCCACTGTCCAACACCACCTTCGGTGTGCAGGAACAGTGGAAGCTATTTTTTTTTTTTTTTCCCCTCAGCGCTGTAGCTCATTGGGCTGCCCTAGAAGGCTCCGTGATAGCTGTATTGCTGTGTGTACGCCACTGTGGAAACCAACTGCTTTTTTCAAAGCACATATCCTCTTGTTCCTTCCTTTCTGCACAGCTATCTTTTTTGTTTGTCCACACTTTTTATTTAATTTGTGCATCAGTCCACTCCTATTGCTGCCTGCCATACCTGGCTTACATTACTGCAGGGAGATAGTAATTGTAGGACAGTTTTTTTTTTTTTTTTGTTTTTTTTTTGTGGGAGATTAAGATTGGCATTTCTGCTACAGTGCCATCCCTGTGTGTGCCATCTCTCACTGAGTGGGCCATAGAAAGCCTATTTATTTTTTCCGTGATTTGTGTTCTAAAATCTACCTCAACACAGAAACACTACATCAATCAGTGGGAGAAAAATATTGGCCTCAGTCAGGGCTTGTGTGCCACTGCTGTGTGTGCGCTATCTCTCATTCAGTGGGCTATAGCAAGCCTATATTTTTTTTTTTTTTTTTTAATATTATTTGGTTTCAAAAGTCTCCCTGAAAAAAAAAAAAAACCTAAAAAAACAGTGGGAGAGTAATATTGCCCTTTCAGCTTGTGTGCCAGTCTTGACTCCTGGGTGTGCCACCTCTCTCCCTCTCATTCAGTGGGCCATAGAAAGCCTATTTATTTTTTTTTTTAAATATTATTGGGTTTCTAAAGTCTCCCTGAAAAAAACAAAAAATACATAAAAAAACAGTGGGAGAGTAATATTGCCCTTTCAGCTTGTGTGCCAGTCTTGACTCCTGGGTGTGCCACCTCTCTCCCTTTCATTCAGTGGGCCATAGAAAGCCTATTTTTTTTTTTTTAATATTATTTGGTTTCTAATTCTCCCTGAAAAAAAAAAAAAAACCTAAAAAAACAGTGGGAGAGTAATATTGCCCTTTCAGCTTGTGTGCCAGTCTTGACTCCTGGGTGTGCCACCTCTCTCCCTCTCATTCAGTGGGCCATAGAAAGCCTATTTATTTTTTTTTTTAAATATTATTGGGTTTCTAAAGTCTCCCTGAAAAAACAAAAAATACATAAAAAAACAGTGGGAGAGTAATATTGCCCTTTCAGCTTGTGTGCCAGTCTTGACTCCTGGGTGTGCCACCTCTCTCCCTTTCATTCAGTGGGCCATAGAAAGCCTATTTATTTTTTCCGTGATTTGTGTTCTAAATTCTACCTCAACACAAAAACACTACATCAATCAGTGGGAGAAAAATATTGGCCTCAGTAAGGGCTTGTGTGCCACTGCTGTGTGTGCTATCTCTCATTCAGTGGGCTATAGCAAGCCTATTTTTTTTTTTTTTTTTTTTTTTTTAATATTATTTGGTTTCTAAAGTCTCCCTGAAAAAAAAAAAAAACCTAAAAAAACAGTGGGAGAGTAATATTGCCCTTTCAGCTTGTGTGCCAGTCTTGACTCCTGGGTGTGCCACCTCTCTCCCTCTCATTCAGTGGGCCATAGAAAGCCTATTTATTTTTTTTTTTAAATATTATTGGGTTTCTAAAGTCTCCCTGAAAAAACAAAAAATACATAAAAAAACAGTGGGAGAGTAATATTGCCCTTTCAGCTTGTGTGCCAGTCTTGACTCCTGGGTGTGCCACCTCTCTCCCTTTCATTCAGTGGGCCATAGAAAGCCTATTTTTTTTTTTTTTAATATTATTTGGTTTCTAATTCTCCCTGAAAAAAAAAAAAAAACCTAAAAAAACAGTGGGAGAGTAATATTGCCCTTTCAGCTTGTGTGCCAGTCTTGACTCCTGGGTGTGCCACCTCTCTCCCTCTCATTCAGTGGGCCATAGAAAGCCTATTTATTTTTTTTTTAAAATATTATTGGGTTTCTAAAGTCTCCCTGAAAAAACAAAAAATACATAAAAAAACAGTGGGAGAGTAATATTGCCCTTTCAGCTTGTGTGCCAGTCTTGACTCCTGGGTGTGCCACCTCTCTCCCTTTCATTCAGTGGGCCATAGAAAGCCTATTTTTTTTTTTTTTTTAATATTATTTGGTTTCTAATTCTCCCTGAAAAAAAAAAAAAAACCTAAAAAAACAGTGGGAGAGTAATATTGCCCTTTCAGCTTGTGTGCCAGTCTTGACTCCTGGGTGTGTCACCTCTCTCCCTCTCATTCAGTGGGCCATAGAAAGCCTATTTATTTTTTTTTTAAAATATTATTGGGTTTCTAAAGTCTCCCTGAAAAAACAAAAAATACATAAAAAAACAGTGGGAGAGTAATATTGCCCTTTCAGCTTGTGTGCCAGTCTTGACTCCTGGGTGTGCCACCTCTCTCCCTTTCATTCAGTGGGCCATAGAAAGCCTATTTTTTTTTTTTTTAATATTATTTGGTTTCTAATTCTCCCTGAAAAAAAAAAAAAAAAACCTAAAAAAACAGTGGGAGAGTAATATTGCCCTTTCAGCTTGTGTGCCAGTCTTGACTCCTGGGTGTGCCACCTCTCTCCCTCTCATTCAGTGGGCCATAGAAAGCCTATTTATTTTTTTTTTTAAATATTATTGGGTTTCTAAAGTCTCCCTGAAAAAACAAAAAATACATAAAAAAACAGTGGGAGAGTAATATTGCCCTTTCAGCTTGTGTGCCAGTCTTGACTCCTGGGTGTGCCACCTCTCTCCCTCTCATTCAGTGGGCCATAGAAAGCCTTTTTTTTTTTTGGTTTTTTTAATATTATTTGGTTTCTAAAGTCTCCCTGAAAAAAACAAAAAAAACATAAAAAACAGTGGGAGAGTAATATTGCCCTTTCAGCTTGTGCGCCAGTCTTGACTCCTGGTTGTGCCACCTCTCTCTCTCTAATTGTGGGCCATAGAAAGCCTTTTTTTTTTTTTTTTTTAATATTATTTGGTTTCTAAAGTCTCCCTGAGAAAAAAAAATAAATAAATTAGGTGGGAGATTAATATTGACATTAGTGCTTGAGTGACAGTCCTGCGTGTGTGTCATCTCTGTGATTTTGTGCCACAGAAAACAGAGTGTGTAACATTGTGCCTGATTTTCCTTGTGGTCTCACCAACCTGTTAAGGGATATTGAAATCATACTGAAGTTATAGCTCACCGTGTAAGTTGTTTGATAGCAACAAATAAAGTTACTTTGGTTAAGATTTTAAAACAATGAGGAAGTCTGGTGCAAGAGGTCGTCGTGGGCGTTCATTGTCAGCTGGTAATGATGGTAGTGGTAGTGGAGCATCAGGTGGTCGTGGGGATAAAAATATTCCACCTAAGTCTGGAGCTGTGGAGCCAGTTTCGTCGTCAGGCTACACAAGGCCTCGAACGCTCTCTTTTCTGGGAGTAGGAAAACCGCTTTTAAAGGCGGAGCAGCAACAGCAAGTTTTGGCTTACATTGCAGACTCAGCCTCTAGCTCTTTTGCCTCCTCTTCCGAAACTGGTAAATGTAAAAGCAGCGCGTCGCTTGTGGATGTTCACGGTCAGGGACAAGTCGCTTCCTTGTCCTCCTCAGCAAAAACTACAACAAGAGAGAAGGATGCAGCAGGCGACACAACGGGTCACTCCATGGAGCTCTTTACACATACCGTCCCTGGCTTAGAAAGTGAAACATTTAACAGGCCATGCCCATTACAAGTATATTCTGACATGGAGTGCACTGATGCACAGCCACAGCCAGAGTACTATGCTGCTCCTTTGACTCAGACCACCACATTGCCCTCTCAGGGTACAGATCCACAATCAGACCCTGATGAGACTATGTTGCCCCGCCACGAACGCTATACCACCGACCGACACAGTGACACAGACGAAGTTGCACACGAGCTCGAAGAGGAGGTAATAGATGACCCAGTTATTGACCCCGATTGGCAGCCATTGGGGGAACAGGGTGCAGGCGGCAGTAGTTCAGAAGCGGAGGTGGAGGAGGGGCCGCAGCAGGCATCAACATCGCAACAGGTTCCATCTGCCGGGCCCGTATCTGGACCAAAACGCGTGTCAAAGCCAAAACCTGTTGGAGCACAGCGTTGCCATCCGGTTAAAGCTCAGTCTGCAATCCCTGAAAAGGGATCAGAGTCTAGGAAGAGTGCAGTCTGGCATTTTTTTAAACAACATCCAACTGATCAGCGCAAAGTCATCTGTCAAAAATGTTCAACTAGCTTAAGCAGAGGTCAGAATCTGAAAAGTCTAAATACTAGTTGCATGCATAGACACTTAACCACCATGCATTCTCAAGCCTGGACTAACTACCAAACGTCCCTCAAGGTTGTAGCACCCTCGGCCAATGAAGCTAGTCAGCAACGCAACATCCCTTCCGTCACTGTAAGGCCACCATTTTCCGCACCACCGGCAGTATCTGTGCAGGTTTCTTTGCCAGCCAAAAGCAGTCAGGGTCAGGGAATCACCAGTTTTGTAGGAGGAAATATTGCATGTAGGGCACCGGCGGAAACAATACCGTCTCCAACCGTCTCTCAGTCTGCCATGTCCACCGGCACACCCGAAAGTTCCACGATCTACAGCTCTCCAGTCCAGCTCACCCTACATGAGACTCTGGTTAGAAAAAGGAAGTACTTATCCTCGCATCCGCGTACACAGGGTTTTAACGCCCACATAGCTAGACTAATCTCGTTAGAGATGATGCCCTACCGGTTAGTTGAAAGCGAAGCTTTCAAAGCCCTGATGGAGTACGCTGAACCACGATACGAGCTACCCAGTCGACACTTTTTTTCCAGAAAAGCCATCCCAGCCCTGCACCAGCATGTTAAACAGCGCATCGTCCATGCACTCAGGCAATCTGTGAGTACAAAGGTGCACCTGACTACAGATGCATGGACCAGTAGGCATGGCCAGGGACGTTATGTGTCCATCACGGCACACTGGGTGAATGTGGTGGATGCAGGGTCCACAGGCGACATCAATTTAGGGACAGTTGTGCCTAGCCCACGGTCTAGGAAACAGTTGGCTGTAGGCGTTCGCACCCCCTCCTCCTCCTCCTCGTCCTCCTGCAGAAGCTACAGCTCTTCCACAGAACGCAGTCGGCCAACCACTCCATCGGCAGATGACACTGTTGCACACCAGTTGTCCCATTATGGGCCAGCTACTGCCAAGCGTCAGCAGGCTGTATTGGCTATGAAGTGTTTGGGCGACAACAGACACACCGCGGAAGTTCTGTCCGAGTTCTTGCAACAAGAAACGCAGTCGTGGCTGGGCACAGTAGATCTTGAGGCAGGCAAGGTAGTGAGTGATAACGGAAGGAATTTCATGGCTGCCATCTCCCTTTCCCAACTGAAACACATTCCTTGCCTGGCTCACACCTTAAACCTGGTGGTGCAGTGCTTATTGAAAACTTATCCTGGGTTCTCCGACCTGCTCCTCAAAGTGCGTGCACTTTGCTCACATATCCGACGTTCGCCTGTACACGCCAGCCGTATGCAGACCTATCAGCGGTCTTTGAACCTTCCCCAGCATCGCCTAATCATAGACGTTGCAACAAGGTGGAACTCAACACTGCACATGCTTCAGAGACTGTGCGAACAGAGGCGTGCTGTTATTTATTTGTGGGAGGATACACGGGCAGGCAGTAGGATGGCAGACATGGAGTTGTCAGGTGTGCAGTGGTCGAAGATACAAGACATGTGTCAAGTCCTTCAGTGTTTTGAGGAATGCACACGGCTGGTTAGTGCAGACAACGCCGTAATAAGCATGAGCATCCCCCTAATGCGTCTGCTGATGCAAAGTTTGACGCACATAAAGGAGCAGGCGTCTGCACCAGAGGAAGAGGGAAGCCTTGATGACAGTCAGCCATTGTCTGGTCAGGGCAGTGTACAGGACGAGGTAGCGGGCGAAGAGGAGGTGGAGGACGAGGAGGATGATGGGGATGAGTATATTTTTAATGCGGAAACTTTCACGGGGGCACAGGAAATTGGTTGCGTGTCACGGCCGGGTTCTGGTTTTTTGAGGGACACAAGTGACGTAGATTTGCCTGCAACTGCCCCTCAACCAATCACAACCGGAGATTTGACAAGTGGAACTTTGGCCCACATGGCGGATTATGCCTTACGTATCCTACAAAGGGACACACGCATTACGAAAATGATGAACGATGACGATTACTGGTTGGCCTGCCTCCTTGATCCACGCTATAAAGGCAAATTGCAAAATATTATGCCACATGAGAACTTGGAACTAATATTAGCAACCAAACAATCAACTCTTGTTGACCGTTTGCTTCAGGCATTCCCAGCACACAGCGCACGTGATCGTTCTCACACGAGCTCCAGGGGGCAGCAGACTAGGAGTGTTAGGGGTGCACACATCAGAAGTGGCGTTGGACAGAGGGGTTTTCTGACCAGGTTGTGGAGTGATTTTGCTATGACCGCAGACAGGACAGGTACTGCTGCATCAATTGAAAGTGACAGGAGACAACATTTGTCCAGTATGGTTACTAACTATTTTTCATCCCTTATCGATGTTCTCCCTCAACCGTCATTCCCATTTGATTACTGGGCCTCCAAATTAGACACCTGGCCAGAATTGGCAGAATATGCATTGCAGGAGCTTGCTTGCCCGGCAGCAAGTGTCCTATCAGAAAGAGTATTCAGTGCTGCAGGGTCAATATTAACCGAAAAAAGGACTCGTCTGGCTACCCAAAATGTTGACGATCTAACATTCATTAAAATGAACCACAACTGGATTTCAAAATCTTTTGCCCCACCTTGCCCGGCCGACACCTAGCTTTCCTATGAAAAGCTCTTGCCTGTGAATTACTTTTCTAATGTCTAATTTGCTGCTGCAGATTGTACAGCATACGACATGTTTACACCTCCCTAAATGGCCAAACTCCCCACACGGGGCCGTGGTATCGCGACTTGGCGCAAGCACCCGTGAGACTGCTGTTTGTCTGAAGAGGTGGGTGTGCTCGCTTTTGGTTGACGGCATTGCTACTGGGTCCCTCATAGTACAATGTAGTGTCTCTGGCGGTGGTGGTGCGCACCCAACGTCAGACACACCGTTGTAACATGAGTGGCCCTGGGGCGGTCCCGCCGGCCTCAAGAGAGTTCCCCCCTACCCCAGCTCAAACTGGGCTCTACTACGTGCAAAATTATGTCGCACAGCTCCACCAATCTTTAGTCTATTCGCTGACATCATTCAATGTCTGGCACTGACAATACAAATTTGTAGACATCTATGATGCAACTTAAAGTAGTCTGTGTCTGTGTCCTATATTGGCACCATTAAATAGTTACTGCCAAATTACTATGTCAGAAACACAGCAGATGAGCCCACCCCTGTACCTAAGTATGCCATCTTTTTTTTTGTTTTGGTTGTTTTGCGAGACATTAACATCTATTTATATTTTGGGAGTACTGGGACAGACACTCCTTGCACTACTCCTCCACTCAGCACCAAGCTGCCTGCCCGTGTATCCATGTAACCGCTGTAAAACTGCCATGAGCCTATTGTTTGTTATTTTAGGCCTTTGATAGCCTGTCTGCGGTCCCTACTCCTCCACTGACCACCAAGCTGCCTGCCCGTGTATCCATGTAACCGCTGTAAAACTGCCATGAGCCTATTGTTTGTTATTTTAGGCCTTTGAAGCCTTTCTGCGCTCCCTCCTTCCACTAGTCCTCCACTGACCAGACCACTGCTGCCCGTGTACCCCTGGAACCAATTTTAAAGTGCCTACAGCCAGCCCATTTTATTGTGTTAGGCCTTCGAAGCCTGTCTGCGGTCCCTCCTTCCACTAGGCCTCCACTGACCAGACCACTGCTGCCCGTGTACCCCTGGAACCAATTTTAAAGTGCCTACAGCCAGCCCATTTTATTGTGTTAGGCCTTCGAAGCCTGTCTGCGGTCCATACTTCCACTAGTCCTCCACTGACCAGACCACTGCTGCCCGTGTACCCCTGGAACCAATTTTAAAGTGCCTACAGCCAGCCCATTTTATTGTGTTAGGCCTTCGAAGCCTGTCTGCGGTCCATACTTTAAATACTCCTCCACTCACCACCAAGCTGCCTGCCCGTGTATCCATGTAACCGCTGTAAAACTGCCATGAGCCTATTGTTTGTTATGTTAGGCCTTTGATAGCCTGTCTGCGGTCCTTACTTTAAATACTCCTCCACTCACCACCTAGCTGCCTGTGTATCCATGTAACCGATGTAAAACTGCCATGACTGCCTACTGTTTGTTATTTTAGGCCTTTGATAGCCTGTCTGCGGCCCCTACTTGCAATACTCCTCCACTGACCACAATGCTGCCTGGAGTGCCTGCCTGTGTATCCATGTAACCGATGTAAAACTGCCATGACTGCCTACTGTTTGTTATTTTAGGCCTTTGATAGCCTGTCTGCGGCCCCTACTTGCAATACTCCTCCACTGAGCACAATGCTGCCTGGAGTGCCTGCCTGTGTATCCATGTAACCGATGTAAAACTGCCATGACTGCCTACTGTTTGTTATTTTAGGCCTTTGATAGCCTGTCTGCAGCCCCTACTTGCAATACTCCTCCACTGACCACACCAATGCTGCCCGTGTACCCCTGGAACCTATTTAAAAGTTCATAGAGCCTAGTTATATATTTTATTTACTATTAATAAGGCCATGATGGACTACGCTGTACCACGCTACAAGCTAACCAGTCGACACTTCTTTTGCGAGAAAAGCCATCCCAACCCTCCACCAGCATGTAGAAGACCGCATTGTCCATGCACTCTGGCAATCTGTGAGTACAAAGGTGCACCTGACAACAGACGCATGGACCTGTAGGCATGGCCACGGAAGATTACGTGTCCATTACGGCGCAATGGGTTAATGTGGTGGATGCATGGTCCACAGGGGACAGCCTACTAAGTCTGTCTGCAGTCCCTAATTCAAATTGTCCTCCACTGTCTAAATCGGAACTTCCACCTTCTGGCTTTCGGCCTATAGTATCAGAAATTAAATTGCATTTGGCCTTCAACTGTGGTTAGGGCCTACTAACGGCTTCTGCCCCTCCCTGGTGTTGCCCTCAACTAAATAAAGCTGAGCTTCAACCTTCCGGCTCTCATTATGTGGTTTTAAAAAAAAAAATGGTGGTTAGGGCCTACTAACGGCTTCTGCCCCTCCCTGGTGTTGTCCTCAACTAAATAAAGCTGAGCTTCAACCTTCCGGCTCTCATTATGTGGTTTAAAAAAAAAAAATGGTGGTTAGGGCCTACTAACGGCTTCTGCCCCTCCCTGGTGTTGTCCTCAACTAAATAAAGCTGAGCTTCAACCTTCCGGCTCTCATTAAGTGGTTTTAAAAAAAAAAAAAATGGTGGTTAGGGCCTACTAACGGCTTCTGCCCCTCCCTGGTGTTGTCCTCAACTAAATAAAGCTGAGCTTCAACCTTCCGGCTCTCATTATGTGGTTTTAAAAAAAAAAATGGTGGTTAGGGCCTACTAACGGCTTCTGCCCCTCCCTGGTGTTGTCCTCAACTAAATAAAGCTGAGCTTCAACCTTCCGGCTCTCATTAAGTGGTTTTTAAAAAAAAATGGTGGTTAGGGCCTACTAACGGCTTCTGCCCCTCCCTGGTGTTGTCCTCAACTAAATAAAGCTGAGCTTCAACCTTCCGGCTCTCATTAAGTGGTTTTAAAAAAAAAAAAATTGGTGGTTAGGGCCTACTAACGGCTTCTGCCCCTCCCTGGTGTTGTCCTCAACTAAATAAAGCTGAGCTTCAACCTTCCGGCTCTCATTATGTGGTTTAAAAAAAAAAAATGGTGGTTAGGGCCTACTAACGGCTTCTGCCCCTCCCTGGTGTTGTCCTCAACTAAATAAAGCTGAGCTTCAACCTTCCGGCTCTCATTATGTGGTTTAAAAAAAAAAAATGGTGGTTAGGGCCTACTAACGGCTTCTGCCCCTCCCTGGTGTTGTCCTCAACTAAATAAAGCTGAGCTTCAACCTTCCGGCTCTCATTAAGTGGTTTTTAAAAAAAAATGGTGGTTAGGGCCTACTAACGGCTTCTGCCCCTCCCTGGTGTTGTCCTCAACTAAATAAAGCTGAGCTTCAACCTTCCGGCTCTCATTAAGTGGTTTTAAAAAAAAAAAAATTGGTGGTTAGGGCCTACTAACGGCTTCTGCCCCTCCCTGGTGTTGTCCTCAACTAAATAAAGCTGAGCTTCAACCTTCCGGCTCTCATTATGTGGTTTAAAAAAAAAAAATGGTGGTTAGGGCCTACTAACGGCTTCTGCCCCTCCCTGGTGTTGTCCTCAACTAAATAAAGCTGAGCTTCAACCTTCCGGCTCTCATTAAGTGGTTTTAAAAAAAAAATGGTGGTTAGGGCCTACTAACGGCTTCTGCCCCTCCCTGGTGTTGTCCTCAACTAAATAAAGCTGAGCTTCAACCTTCCGGCTCTCATTAAGTGGTTTTAAAAAAAACATGGTGGTTAGGGCCTACTAACGGCTTCTGCCCCTCCCTGGTGTTGTCCTCAACTAAATAAAGCTGAGCTTCAACCTTCCGGCTCTCATTATGTGGTTTTAAAAAAAAAAAAAATGGTGGTTAGGGCCTACTAACGGCTTCTGCCCCTCCCTGGTGTTGTCCTCAACTAAATAAAGCTGAGCTTCAACCTTCCGGCTCTCATTAAGTGGTTTTAAAAAAAAAATGGTGGTTAGGGCCTACTAACGGCTTCTGCCCCTCCCTGGTGTTGTCCTCAACTAAATAAAGCTGAGCTTCAACCTTCCGGCTCTCATTAAGTGGTTTTAAAAAAAAAATGGTGGTTAGGGCCTACTAACGGCTTCTGCCCCTCCCTGGTGTTGTCCTCAACTAAATAAAGCTGAGCTTCAACCTTCCGGCTCTCATTATGTGGTTTTAAAAAAAAAATGGTGGTTAGGGCCTACTAACGGCTTCTGCCCCTCCCTGGTGTTGTCCTCAACTAAATAAAGCTGAGCTTCAACCTTCCGGCTCTCATTAAGTGGTTTTAAAAAAAAAATGGTGGTTAGGGCCTACTAACGGCTTCTGCCCCTCCCTGGTGTTGTCCTCAACTAAATAAAGCTGAGCTTCAACCTTCCGGCTCTCATTAAGTGGTTTTAAAAAAAAAATGGTGGTTAGGGCCTACTAACGGCTTCTGCCCCTCCCTGGTGTTGTCCTCAACTAAATAAAGCTGAGCTTCAACCTTCCGGCTCTCATTAAGTGGTTTTAAAAAAAAAAAAATTGGTGGTTAGGGCCTACTAACGGCTTCTGCCCCTCCCTGGTGTTGTCCTCAACTAAATAAAGCTGAGCTTCAACCTTCCGGCTCTCATTAAGTGGTTTTAAAAAAAAAATGGTGGTTAGGGCCTACTAACGGCTTCTGCCCCTCCCTGGTGTTGTCCTCAACTAAATAAAGCTGAGCTTCAACCTTCCGGCTCTCATTATGTGGTTTTAAAAAAAAAATGGTGGTTAGGGCCTACTAACGGCTTCTGCCCCTCCCTGGTGTTGTCCTCAACTAAATAAAGCTGAGCTTCAACCTTCCGGCTCTCATTAAGTGGTTTTAAAAAAAAAAAAAATGGTGGTTAGGGCCTACTAACGGCTTCTGCCCCTCCCTGGTGTTGCCCTCAACTAAATAAAGCTGAGCTTCAACCTTCTGCTCCAAATTACCATTTTAAAAAATGCAATAGGCTTTTCCGGCCTACTAAAGGTGTCTGCCCCTCCCTGGTGTTGTCCTCAACTGAACAAAGCTGAGCTTCCACATTCTGGCTTTCGCCCTATACTATCAGATATTAAACTGCATTTGGCCTACTAGTGTGGTTAGGCCCTTGAAACAGTGTCTGCTGCTCTTGGGTTTGCTACTCCACTGAACAAAGCAATGCCGCCTGTTTAGTCCTGTTACCAATTTTGAACTGCATGTAGCCTACTTTATTCTTTGGCCCTATATCTGTTTCCTCCTCATCCTGCCCATTGCCCAGCCACTGCTAAATGAGTCTGCTGGTACATTGACCTAGACCACTACATTCCCCTTGTACTCTACACAGCCAGAATCTGTCCCTGCTGAAAGTAAGGTTCCCCTTCCCGCATGTTATACCACCTTACACAGGGACAAAGAGGAAGGTGCAGATGAAAGTGCAGGTTCCTTCATCAGGTGGGGGGGCATACTCGTTGGCGACGTCACTGGCACAGGGCCCCTCAGAGTACGCAAAAGTGTCGCTGCTGGTGGGAGGCGCCCCCGCCATGCAAACACACCGCCGTACTTTGAGGGGCCCTGTGCCAGTGGCAATGCGAACGAGTGGGCCCCCCCTGCTTGCTCAGGATCACAGCACTTGCAACTTTTAAATACTTACCTTTCCCTGCAACACCGCCGTGACGTAGTCCGCATTTCCTGGGCCCACGAAAAACTTGAGCCAGCCCTACTCCCCCCACAACTTTCCCCCAATTCCCTATGCCCAACTATTATTATACAGTTAATTAAGATTGGCAAGCTTCAGAAACAAGAATGGATGTTTTTGGCATTAAAATGGGCACTGTAGGTGTTTTCCTGGCCTCCACTCACTGCCGACTATGCTTCCCCATTGACTTGCATTGGGTTTCGTGTTTCGGTCGATCCCCGACTTTTAGCGATAATCGGCCGACTGCACTCGACTCGACTCTGGACAAAATCGGGTTTCCCAAAACCCTACTCGATCTTAAAAAAATGAAAGTCGCTCAACCCTAGTCGCCGGTAAACAGTTAATTACCGGCGATCGCAAAACAGAGGTCGGTAAAAACTGACCCCAATCATGTTCTTTGGGGTCTCGGCTACCCCCGGCACTGCGCATGCGCCTGCCATTTTTGGCCAGAACAAGATGGCAGCGCCCATCGGGAGCCACGAGGAGCACTGGGGGACACAGGTGAGTATCGGGGGGCGATCGGGGACCCCAATTCTCTGTCCTCGGAGAACAGAGAAATTAAATGGGAAATCGCGTTTTTTTTAAAAGGTTAATTACCGGCGATCGCAACCCGGGGGTCGGTAAAAAAAAACCAAATCATGTTCTCTGAGGTCTCGGCTACCCCCAGTAACCGAGACCCCAGAGAAAATCCGACTCCGGGGGGCGCTATTCACTTTCTACACAGTGCCGTTAATTAACGGCGCTGTGGTTTAAGTACCCTTAACTGCCGCCATTAAAAGGCGTATCGGCGGTCGTTAAGGGGTTAAATTAAGCAATACCCCATATAAAACAAAAACACCTGTGAAGCAGTGACCAGTGTTATATGCGAGGGTCGCTATGTGTCCCCCAGGATGCGTACAGAAGCGTATTGAGGCCGTGGGAGTGCATTGCAGTCACAGGCATAGCTGTGATTCAGTAGCATAGCTGTTGTGAATTCCGTTCTCGGACTCCCTCCTGTGGTCATGAATGGTACTTTGGTTAGTTCTGCTCTTGGACTCCCTCTGGTGGCTTCGAGCGGAACTGCTGGTCACTGAGGTTGGCTTTATCAGCTGCCCTCGTTTATTGCTATGCTTGTTTCCCTATTTAACTCCACTCAGATCGTTACTTCATGCCAGCTGTCAATGTCTCAGTATTGGTTCAGATCTCTCTTGGACTTCTCTGAGGACCTGTCTACTCCAGCAGAAGCTAAGTCTTTGCTAGTTCATTTGTTGTTACTGCTTCCTGAATATATTTCTTAGTACTGCTAAATTCTAGTCCAGCTTGCTATCATGATATTCCCTTGCTAGCTGGAAGCTCTGGGGATGCAGAGTGGCACCTCCACACCGTGAGTCGGTGTGGGGAGTCTTTTTGCTTACTCTGCGTGGCTTTTTGTAGTTTTTTGTGCTGACCGCATAGTTCCCTTTTCTTTCCTCTGACTATTTAGTTAAGTCTGGCCTCCTTTGCTAAAACCTGTTTCATTCCTGTGTTTGTGACCTTCCTCTTAACTCACAGTCAATATATGTGGGGGGCTGCCTTTACCTTTGGGGAATTTCTCTGAGGCAAGGTAAGGCTTCTATTTCAATCTTTAGGGGTAGTTAGCTCTTAGGCTGTGAAGAGGCGTCTAGGGAGAGTTAGGTACGCTCCACGGCTATTTCTAGTGTGTGTGATAGGAGTAGGGTTTGCGGTCAGCAGAGTTCCCACTTCCCCAGAGCTAGTCCCGATTTTGAGTTTACTCATCATGTCATTCCGGGTGCTCCTAACCACCAGGTCCATAACACATAGCTACTGGGGGGGCAGAGGGGGCCTTCCTCCCGGGCCCCATCACATGAAGGGGCCCACTGGGAGCCAGCACTGCCACTTCAATGATGAGGCACAATACAGCACAGGAGGAGATCAGTAAAATGCCTGCTCCCCTGCCTGATGGAGACTCTGCATGCTGGTAGAACAGTGGCCAGTTGCAGAATCTCCCTCCTGCACTGTATTGTGCTGACTGACCTCAGGAGCTTCTCCCAGGCTGCAGTTTTCTTCACTCCCTGCAAGCTGGGATTGGCTCAGGACAGGCACGCTGCGTCCTAGTGCCCTCCTGCTTTTCACTCAGACACTT
The DNA here is from genome assembly GCF_051348905.1 of Ranitomeya variabilis. Taxonomy (NCBI): domain Eukaryota; kingdom Metazoa; phylum Chordata; class Amphibia; order Anura; family Dendrobatidae; genus Ranitomeya; species Ranitomeya variabilis. Next base: position 545,129,288 of record NC_135235.1, on the reverse strand, counting down.
CCAGGTCCTGAGGCAAACTTCATCAGTAAGTGGGGATAAAATGTATTAGATTGATAGGCATGTCATAGTCACTGGAGGGTAAATGTGAGAGGATGGGGGTATTGTGGGGAGGGAGACAGGGCACTGGGGGTGAATGTGAAAGGATGGGGGTGTTGTGGGGGAGGTAGACAGGGCACTGGGGGGGTAAATGTGAAAGGATGGGGTGTGTGGGGAGGGAGACAGGGCACTGGGGGGTGAATGTGAAAGGATGGGGTGTTGTGGGGGAGGGAGACAGGGCACTGGGGGGTGAATGTGAAAAGATGGGGGTGTTTTGGGGGAGGGAGACAGGGCACTGGGGGGTGAATGTGAGAGGATGGGGTATTGTAGGGGCTGTGGTGGGAGAGGGGGACAGGGCATCAGAGGTGAATGTAAGATAATGGGGGTTTTGTGGGGGCTGGGGCTGAGGTGGGGACAGGGCACTGGCGGGTGAATATAAGACAAGAGCTATTGTGAGGGCTGAGGTGGGGAAGTGGTGAAGGCACTGGGGGGCTGATTATTATACGGTTTTGTTATGAGATTATATGCACTCCATCACATATAATAGTTGTTGTCTGGGATGGAGAGGTAGGGGGCTTTTTATACTTATCAGCTGGGTAAGCCATGAGCTGCATCACATTTAAAGCACCATTCCAGCATTTTTTTTTATTTCACAGCTGGAGTGGCGCTTTAAATCAAATACTGATTGTCTGATAATCACATTCCGGCGTTTTCATCTGTTTTTCTGTCCTGCAGTTTGTGACCTGTTTGCTGCCCCAGTGTTTCATGGAGCGGTACGGAGGTCACTTATCAATGTGAGTCTATGAGAGCCTCATTTTGGCCTCTTTCTCGCCTCTTCCTGGCTCTCACAGACTTACATTTAAAGCTTGTGATGTAGCTTCTAACTTCTGGCCAATCAGAAGCTGCACTCATAAGATGGAGACGCGGGACTGGAATGGTGCCAAAAAGCAGTGAATACGGCGAAGGATGAGTATATGACCGGGGCAGGGGATTTGCACTTCAAGCACCTCCAGCAGTGAAAAAAAAAACAGTGATAGAGTGGTGCTTTAATGTATCTATATAATCATCTAAGGGTCACTTCCGTCTGTCTGTCTGGCTGGCTGTAACGGAAATCACGCATCGCTGATTGGTCGCGGCCGGTAGGCCGCGGTCAATCAGCGACGGGCACGGTCCGGCCGCGAATTCGCCCCTCCCTACTCTCCATCAGTGCCTCCTCCATACTCCCCTCCAGTCAGCGCTCACACAGGGTTAATGGCTGCTTTACACCGAGTTATGCCGCGGTGTAACGCAGTCCGTTAACGCTGCTATTACCCCTGTGTGACCAACTTTTTACTATTGATGCTGCCTATGCAGCATCAATAGTAAAAAGATCTGATGTTAAAAATAATTTAAAAAAATAAAAAATCATTATATACTCACCTTCCGGCGCCTCTCCCGCTCCTCACGACTCTCTGGGCCATGCATTGCGGTCTCGCGAGATGATGACATAGCAGTCTCGCGAGACCGCAATGCATTCTTGGGACCGGAGTGTCGCGAGGAGCATTGCTAAACACCTCGTCTGGATCCGGGGGCCGCCGGAAGGAGAGTATATAACTATTTTTTATTTTAATTCTTTTTTTTAACAGGGATATGGTGCCCACATTGCTATATACTATGTGGGCTGTGTTATATACTACGTGGGCTGTGTTATATACTGCATGGGCTGTGTTGTATACTGCGTGGGCTGTTATATACTACGTCTCTGTGCTATATACTACGTGGGTTGTGCTATATACTACGTGGCTGTGCAATATATTACGTGGCTGGGCAATATACTATGTGGCTGTGTTATATACTGCGTGAGCTTTGCTATATACTACGTGGGCTGTGCTATATACTACGAGGCTGTGTTATATACTGCATGGGCTGTGTTATATACTACGTGGCCTGTGTTATATACTACGTGGGCTGTGTTATATACTACGTGGGCTGTGCTATATACTACATGGGCTGTGTTATACACTGTGTGGGCTGTGTTATACACTGCGTGGGCTGTGCTATATACTGCGTGGGCTGAGCTATATACTAAGTGGGCTGTGCTATATACTACGTGGCTGTGCTATATACTACGTGGGCTGTGCTATATGCTACGTGGGCTGTGTTATATACTACATGGCCTGTGCTATATGCTATGTTGGCTGTGTTATATGCTACGTGTGCTGTGTTATATGCTACGTGGGCTGTTATATGCTACATGGCTGATGCATATTTCTCTGCAGTATCTGTGCATCATGAATCATGGTATGTGTTAAAGAGGGGGGCCCACTGAGACTCTTTCGCCTGGGGCCCTCAAAAACCTGGAGCAGGCCCTGGCTTCACTGATTGGTCACACCCGGCCGGCCACGAACAATCAGCAACAGGCGCAGTCCTGCTGCGAATTGGCGTGGAATTTGAACCACGCTTCGCTAATTTGTCGCGCCCGGCCGGCCGCATCCTGTGAATAAATTGCATTATTCTGAAAACTTCATAAATAAACTACATACAGTACATATTCCAGAATACCCGATGCGTTAGAATCGGGCCACCATCTAGTAATTTAACAATCAGCAGACTGCCAAATCATGACAAGGAGCTACTGCATGAGCCTCCAATATCACTGGCGTTATCAGGCAGTCATGCGACCCCATGTTTGCTGTGTGCTTGTGTTGGATAGAAAGGTTTGATTTCTTTCAATAGAAGAGAATTGAGAGAGCTGAAAGAGTCATCACGTAACTACCTGCTGACATCAGCAATGCTGGGGCCATTGTTACTATACATGGGGGGACATTATTAAATGTCAAGTGGGCACATAAGAAGCATTATTATTTATAGGAGCACCAATGCGCAGCTACCGGGTGGTAGAGGCTGCTGAGCCAGCTGTCAGTCGAGGTCAGAGGTGCAGTTGCAGCTGCCGCTCTTTATACATAGAGTGGTGACAGAAACCGTGGCGGCGCCGCCCCCAAAGCTGCAGTGAGGAATAATGTTAATTTCCTCCTGGCAGTGGGACTCTCAGTGCAGGTGAAACACGGTGTCAGAACTCTATTAACTATTATACTGTGTTTTGGGGGAGCAGTGGGGACATCATTCTATGTATAGGGGATCTCTAATGGACATCATACTGTATGTACGGGAGCCGTGGGCCCATCATACTGTATATAAGGGAGCTGTGGGCCTACCATACTGTGTATAAGGGAGTTGTGGGGGCATTATACTGTGTATAAGGGAGTGGATAGCCTATTATACTGTGTACAGGGGAATTGTGGGGGACATCATACTGTATATACGGGGGCTGTGTGCCCACCATACTGTGTATAGGGGATCTATGAAGGCATTATACTGTGCATAGGGGAGCTGTTGGCCCATTATACTGTATATAGGGGAGCTCTGGGGGCATTATACTTTCTATAGTGAAGCTGTGGGCCCACCATACTGCGTATAGGGGAGCTATGAATGAATAAGACTGTGTATAGGAGAGCTGTGGGCTCATCATACTGTGTATAGTGGAGCAGTGGGATCATCATAGTGTGTATAGGTGAGCTTTAGGGGCATTATGCTGTGTAAGCTGTGGACCCACCATACTGTGTATGGTCGAGCTGTACATGGGGACTACTTAGGGGACATTATTAAATATTAAGTAGTCATTTAAGCATTATTGTTATAGGGGCACTCAGAGTACTGTGAATATTAAATTTGCGTATGTGGTATTATTACATTCTTATGACAAAATGTGGAGGGCACTAATACAGGGCATTAATGTTTTCTAGGGGTGAGTTTTATTATCTAGAGAGAACAAAGGAGTCATTATTACTATGTAAGGTGCACAGTGGTGGCATTATTATGTGGGGTGGTAAGAGGTGATGCTATTGTAGCAGCAGCAGCTCAGTATTGGGGTATCAGCAGGATGAGTAGTTTGTGCAGGTTGGGGATAGATGGGGACAGGGCTGGAAATGTGAGAAGCATCATTGTAATTTCTATGATCGAGTCCTGGCTGGAGAAGTTGTCATGTTGGTCTAGGCCAGATGGAAAAGAAGAGAAAATTGAACAATTCCATAAGAAGGAACGTCAGCTGTAAGTCACTATCTATAACTGTACTGTGATCTCCTATATGTTCTGCAGGACTACTGTATATGGTCTCCATATAGTAATATCAGTGTTCATTTTTGTATATAGATTTATTTTCAATCACAGCACAATCATCTGGTGATTTTCCCCTATACTGACAATTAGGGTGCACCACATAGCTGTAGTCAGGATTACCTGTTTAGGGGTCCACTCAGACTTTTTGCTCCCCCCCCCTCAAGCTGAAACCCTAGCTACGCCTCCGCTGTGATTGCAATGCAAAATAAAAGTAAGTGTTGGTCGCAGATTGAAGAAAACCTGCCACTGGCTGTTATTTTTGAAGCTGACTACAGGATGGTAGTGGAGCATCCGCTTCCTCTCGGCCAGGCCTGCAGCCACAGATTCCTTGTAACATCCCTGCAGCAGAGGGTTGGGTGTGTCAGTTTTGGTTTACAAGCGTGCAGAGCAGGAGGCTCTGCAGAGGTCAGCCTGTGTGAAGCAACATGGAGCCAAGTGGAGCGAGAAGGCCTGGCACCCTGGAGTGTACACAGCGGTGCAGTCACACACGGCAACCTGTCTTGGTTGCGGACGGTCTTGTTTTCTTGGCTGCGGTCCGGAGGATATCTTTGAGTTCCAGTTGTAAGTTTTCTTTAGACATAAAAAAAACATTTGTTTTGAACTTTCCTGTGGTCACTGCCTGTCTGTCACACCGCACCAACCCTGCTGCACCACACACCCTATACACACCTTCCAGCAATGTTGCAGCTGTATCTACCATTGTCAAAACAATTCGCTGTGCAAATGTTCAGTCTTTTCTAACTTATTTTAGCCTTTTCTTCAGGAGGCTTCTGCTTGGAAACCGCCATTATTTCATACGTACAATTGAAAAGAAAAAAGACGCTGGTGGCAAAGCTGAGGCAAAAATGGCATCAAAGACAACAAAGAATGCACCTCAGTGAAATCAAGTCTATGAAACAAAATGCTTTGTGCACATACCCTAAAACCTGTGGGTTTTGAATTCCTCAAAAAATTTGTGTGACAATATGAATTTCAATATGAACAATAATGTTTTTGTAATATTTTTCTACACTGTTGGAGTCATCCAAAGGCTGCATGCTCCAGGTATGGCTTACTCTTATGTTTTTACCTACAGCCACTCTATTAAAAACAGATGGGACAACGCTAATGTGAAATAGCAAACAAAACACTGACGCACAAAGAAGTTTTTCTTTAAATGCCTAGCCTTATGATTTATGATCAGAGGGTTCTGTGTCCCTCAGGGACCCTTAGCAATCAGCAGAATGAAGCTTTGCTGCTTGCCATAGTGCTGCAGCTCCTTTAATGTTGTCATAAACTTGGTGGTACCTGGTAAAGCAGCTCATTTCAAAATGAACCCCATTCACTTGCATCAGGCTGTGGCTGAGGACACAACTTTATATATAGATGAGCCTATGAACATTTGAACCATTGATGTCAATGAAAAAATGCAAAAAAAGACATTTTGCCTTTGAAATACTGAACATTGAGAATAAAATATTCAGTGTCTTTTAATTATTTAATGTTGCTCCCTTAATAGCAAATTTGTCTACTTACAGAATAACATTGTAAATTGGCCTGGAAAATCTGACAACTCCTGTGGGATTTGAGATCCTGACTCAACACGGTTATCACCCAGCACAAATATCACTATAAATCGGTTATCATGGAGAAGAGGATGAAAAATGAGGATTGCTGCATATTTACCCCTTGACATGGCAGGTCTCTGGTAGATGATGGTGAGGTGCTCTCAGCATCTTCTTCTTCATTTTGTGTTTAAACAGGTTGTCAACATATGGGCGTCTGTGCAGTGTCTGTAGGGGGACGACCCCATGGGAAACATATGGTTGTGTGTTTATCACAGCTGGTGGAGGAACGTTCGGGGAATAGAGGAAAAGCTGTGGTTATTTATGACCAGGTAAACGTCTCTGCTTTTCCAGTTTTCAGGTTCATGATCTGTTTCATACAAGAGCTTAGAAAAATAATATGATTCTGTATGATTTTCATTTACCATTCAAGAGTTTTGGAAAGTTTGCAATATGTTGAGCTAAATTTAAATATACAAATATGATGTTTTCCCTGGACTCTGGAAAAATGTGTGAAATTCACCTCAGTAATTGGATAACAAAACTGATGATTATTCTGGCACAAGGCTTGGATGAGCATATGGGGAAAACAAGAGAAAGTGTCATCTTGGCCCTAGTTCACTAAATATGGACTATATAGTAGGACCTGATCCAAAAACTGCTAGTGTCCATATGAAAGAGGGGCAATGGAGGCACCAGGTTTGATGCTTATTTCTTCAATGGTATTCTGGTGGATTTGGGGGGAATCTGACCCCATAGTAAGAAGCCTAATGGATTTTGTACAAGAGCTATGCATTACTATGGCCAAATTACTGTACAGAGGTCCAAATCTTACCGATATAGGACCTGTATACAGACCACATTTGTCCTGTTTCTAAGGACATGGATGTGGCCTAGCAAAAGAAGTCTATTTGTGTTGTATCAAGAAACCAGAGACTCCCCGAGTCCACTTCTTCATCTCCCTGAGTCCATTTCTGAATTATATTAGGATCAGACACAATAACTGCCAGTGGCCATATTTGAGAGGGGCAGTGGAGGAGACATCTAGGTTTGCATCCTTCTTCAGTGGTGTTCTGGTGGATTTTGGGTGAAGCTGACCCAATACTAAGAAGTCTGATAGACTGTGTACAAGAGCTATGTATGATTATGTCCAGATTATTTTGCAGAGGCCCCAATCCCCCCACAGGACCTCTACCCAGACCACATCTATCCTCTTTCTCAGCCTAGGAGAGGTTGCTGCACATGGATTTGGCCTATCAAAATAAGTATAATTGTGTTGGATTTTGAAACCAGAGACTCATGGCCACTTTTTCCTTCTACGTTTTGTAGAAGAATCACTCAGCATTCATAAAGGAAGATGGATGGAGGTAGACGTCCCTGAAATTTATAATCTGGTCTTATACATGAACATAATTCTGGTTTGGCCACCCCCATAACAGCTCTCTAATTACCGTAGGACTTTGTTAGTGGATATGTGTAGTGCCACCACCAATATTAGACCTCAGTGTATCTGTTTTATGCACATACCTGTGATTCCTGGAGGAACTATACTAATGCGAATACCGTAGTTGCTTTGTTTTCCTTGCATTAGCTCCCTCCCTGCAATACTAGCTATGACCCCCTTCTCCCCCATACACACAATCACTAGGAAAATCCCTTTAAGCATTACAATGATCAATTATTAGTCCCTTAATTCCTTGAATATATGCTTGCAACACATCACCGAAACAGAACCTTCATATAACATCACCAGCCTATTTTTGGACTCTATTAATTAGAAATTTTAATTTTTGATGAATATTAACCCTATTTCCTGACATCAGTGATACTGTCATGACTTGACATACAAGGTGATTAAATTCAGTCTTTTAATGTTAAGGAATTAGTGTTGCTTTACAGTAATTACCCCTTGTACATTCGACTCTCTCTTTCTGCTCCATGGATCTAATTATACCTTTATACGACATGAATTACATGGGCATTAACTTGCACAAACTTTATTTAAATACTTAATACAGAATACATTATAATTAACTATAATTGTCGTTGTGATAAGATGATAAGGGTTTGACTGATGCCTTTTCCACATATCAGTATCATTGTTTCCTGGTTGATTTGTAATAGTTGCTCATATCAGCAAGGAAATTCATTCGGAAATACTGGGTCTTTGATCTTATCTTATATTTTTTATGGGAACAGTCAAGACCCAAACCCACGGATCCACCCAAACCTTTATGAATCCACCTATACATGCCTTAAAAAAGTTAAAAGAGTTTTCCACAGAGTGATCTACAGCTTCGAACTCCAGAAATCAGTCGTAATCTGTGGAGGATTCCTGTAATAAGTGTTCAAATGTGCTACAGTGCCTCTATAGGGGAAAATGAGTATTACACACATTCTATCAAAATCAGTGGCCTGTACATGCAATGTGCATACATGTCGGGACTTCCAGAGTGCTAGACAAAATGTTAGCTGTTTGCCTCAGTTTTCCTCACTATTACCTTAGAAATAAAAAATAAAATATTTTAAAATATTTAAACCCCGTCCGGATTCCTCTTGCAGGGCTTATCCTAATGGTAAAATAGGTCTCCCACCACCTCACCCGCAAAGAGAGGATCCCAGTTATAGTGTGCAACATGGAATAAATTGATAGAAAATCTATCTTAGCATGAAATGTCACATCTTTCATAAATCAGTTACTGTTAAGGCCACCATACATATAAGCATAACCTTTATTATAAATATCTCATAATGATAATAAACAAATAGTACACTAAGTATTCACACCTTGATGGCTAATCATAGAGTGACAAACTAACCAACGACAAACATATACCCTACATCTCTACATATAGGATGAGGTGCACACAGCACCACCACTATCAAAGGTCCCTTGTCTCTATATGTTTCGTCATCCAATCCATAGACAACTCATCGGGAGACTTATATGTGTCATGATCTATATTTTACTTTAAAGAGACAGAACAATAAACCGCTAAAAACATTAAAAATGAATGTGTATGCAGGACTCCATAATACAATTTCTGTTCTGTAATTGATCGGTTACCCAATAATCGATCCTGTCAAATTAGACTGAACTACTGGACATATGTTTTATCCCTTTGTTGACAACGAGTCTTCTAATTTGCGGATATTTTAACAAGAACTACAGTCAATCACCATACATATAAGACTAGAGTCGGGGAAGATAAGTATCCGCTGTGTCTGATTTTAGACCGTTGATACTTTTGGTTTTTGGCGAGATAAGATGCTGCCGGAGGAGTCTAGCAGTGGCTCGTTCATAGAGAACACAAGAACGCTTGGCAGAGTCAGCGCTTATAACTACGGAGGAGTTGGGAGAGATAGCAGCTATCTATCGTGTATAGGGCTCCAGGGGATCAGGAAAAATACTAGGTAAGATTTTGGATACTACTGCATTAGTGATCACTATCCATAGAGAAAACTGTATGGAGAAATGTCATTCTTTCTATTAATTAATTGTATCAAATTAAAATTGTCTGTAATGATGTAAAGTATTAAAATATCAGATTATTTATGTCAGACCATAAAATGCCATAATAATAATAATAATAATAATAATAATAATAATAATAATAATATAAGCCCTGGTATAATTCTGTCATATGGCACAAAACAAATCTTGTTATTTTGTAAATGAATACTGTCATTTCACCACTCATTGAGCTCCATAAAAATGAAACCCTGAAGTATTATGAAATAGTTATTTCCAGTACCTGAAGCTTTGTAATATATCATATGATGCAATACTGTGCTATTTAAAAGGACATAATCTTCTAAAAAAAACCTGTAATTTTATAGCAATGCGAATGGGAAAATAATAAGTAATGGCCCCTTGAAGGTGAGGATGAAAAAATGTATGCAAAAACTGGCTGCGACCAGATGGTATTGAAGGCAGCAGAGAAGCAAATACTTATTTTTATGGGGCCTTTAACCAACTTATCTGACCTTGAGAGCCCAAAAATAAGTATTCTCCACATTAAATTAGTTAGTGCTACCATCCTTTTGTTACTTTGTCTACTAATCTACTAATTAAGTGCTCTCTTTTGCTTTGAAAAGACTGCAGGAAATTGCCTGCTCACAATTTGTCTCGCAGCCTATCACACGACAGTGAGCTGCGTCTACTGAGTAACTCTGAGGTTCCTGTAGATCCTCAAGTCTGAGCAGTCTCCTGTCCTAGCTGAAGAATGTGGGCCACCCTCACTTTACATCTGATAACTGGAATGTCCCTTGGTTTCATGCCAGTTCTTCTTGCTCAAGAAAGAACACAAGAGCCGAGCTCCACCACAGTAAAAACATGCATACGTCTCTACCCCGAGGCTCCGCCAGCCAAGTACTGGATAAAATATGCATCTCTCATCTAGGTGCCAACTATGTAACCTGTTTTTTTTGTGCTGTACTATAAATTGGTGTCGAAGATGAATGTTATGTGCATGATCAACAAGTGAGTTGTCTCTGGCAATCAACTGACCCAGTTACTATTGAAGTCATAATGGATGGTCAGCTTCCACAGACACGATTGCCCTATTTATTATACAGTGCTTCATTGTCATCTCTTACAGGAGAAATTTGGATATGTCATTGACTATTTTCACAACAGAAAGAAGGTTAAACGTACTGCCATTAACTCGGAGGGGTGTCGACACAAGGCACCAGCAACAACACATATATGCACACTTAGGTGGCCATTTCCAGCTCAGATCCTATTGAAGTGAATGAACATCGTGCTGCATTAGTCCAGAATGTACAAAGCTGGGATGTTTTGGTTCTGTAAACTGTGTGTTTCCCCATAGGTAGTTAATATCTTAACAACCCCTTTAAGAAACCGATATAAGTAATTGATGAAAATTGGTGAATGACCTTTTATAAAGCCATGTGTAGATTTCCAACTAAAGCTGGTCATGATTTTCTCAACAAATCTCTAGGGCTCATTTTGTGCAAATCCTTGTATAGATTTGTAACCAAGAAGTTTCATAGCTATAGGAGAGAAGAGGGTAACAACTGACTAATGTCTGAGGGAGGTCCAAATCCTTCTTTGTCAATTAAAAGGCAACTAGCAGATGTAATGTAACAGATTTTGCTTTAGGGTCCAGAAGCTTCAAATGATGAGACTGGACTTGCACCCATGACTGAAGGAGCATCTGTAAATGCCATTATTCTCTTATGGACCTTACTTTACTATTCTTATGTTGATTAGTGATTAAGACCACCATGAACACAACAGAATCACCACAAGTACCTTAAAAGCTTAGAATAGGGTAGAACGCCAAAATACTACCAAATCTTCTTGTGGTCTCACCTTAGGACACAGTTATGCGACCCAACTACAACAGTGCCCACAAGGTCTAATTTATTTGTTTTACTCACTTATATAGCGCAATTATTTCCAACAGACATCATAATCCCTGTCCCGATTGGGGATCCAAATTAAAATCCAAATCTTTTTGTCTTTGGAGTGTAGAGAGAAACCAGAGTACCCACACAAACATGAGAAGAACATGCAAACTTCTTGCAGATGTTGTTCTTCATGGGATTTGAACCCCAGCGCTGCAAAGCAACAGTGCTAGCCATTGAGCCACCATGAGGCGCAGATGCAGCAGAAGACAATCTTAGAATAATTTCTTCTCATAGGTTCAAGGTTACAATAGTCTGGTACTGAAAGAAAATCTCACAACAGGAAGTTTTAAATGATAGATGGAGTGTAAAATACCTGATAACACGATAGGAAGGAGTGTTCTCTCTGTGATTTATTTCGCTATCAGTTTTTTTTCTACTAGCAATGGGGTGGATCAGTGTTTCTGTCTACAAATGAGTGTCTCAATTTTAGTTTTAGCTCATATAGTCAGATCTGCAATGTCACAAAACCACCTTGCAATACTACTTGACAGTTAAACAAAAGGTGACCAGAAGGAGTTTACACACTGGAATTCATCAGTCCATGACAACAATGGATATTTCCATATCATCATATGTACATTACATTATATTTATTGTGGTTTACATAATAATTAGTGATGGGCGAACCCAAACAATAAAGTTCGGGGTCTGTACAGAACACCTACTGTTCGGGCATGGACCCCGAACCAGGACTTCTCCAGGAAGTCTGTGTTACTGTTGGGGTTCAGCGCCCTGAATATCGAGTGTTTCCCATACACACCAAAAATTCTCATGATGAACTGTGGTTAACTCACTGAGCTCAGTGCTGCACCATGAGACTTTTTCTCACGGTGTTAGCGGTGATCTCACTGGAGTCACCACAGTTCATCGGTCCAGCTCACACTGAAGTGACTTGGGAACGCAACCTCAGTGACCTATGGTAACCTCAATGACGTCACCACTTGTCACTGACGCTGCACTCATTCTCCTGTGGTGTTCAGCCTGGAAAGTTGCATCTTCACACCATCTAGGTTCAAAACCAATGATCACAGACATGGATTACAGCGTGGGAAAGTACGTTGGTCAGGTGAGGGATATTGTTGTTTTTATTTTTATTTTTTTACAGGAGACCAGGGCTTCAATGGAATGTGCAATAGGTAAGTATTTTTGTTGTTTAATATTTTTTCTTTTTTTTACAGGGGACCAGAACTTCAGTGGAGTGGGTGTAAGAGGAGTATAACTGTATTTGTTATTTTTAAATAAATTTGTAAAATGGTGCCTATTTTAATTTCAAATAAAGGACTTTATTCTGGATGTTTTTTTTTTTTTACTGACAATATGACCATGGGGTTAGTAATGGATAGGCGATTTAAACCCTTTACCCCCAAGGGTGGTTTGCACGTTAATGACCAGGCCAATTTTTACAATTCTGACCACCGTCCCTTTATGAGGTTATAACTCTGGAACGCTTCAACGGATCCCGGTGATTCTGACACTGTTTTCTGGTGACATATTGTACTTCATGATAGTGGTAAAATTTCTTTGATATTACCTGCGTTTATTTGTAAAAAAAAATGGAAATTTGGCGAAAATTTTGAAAATTTCGCAATTTTCCAACTTTGAATTTTTATGCCCTTAAATCACAGAGATATGTCACGCAAAATACTTAATAAGTAACATTTCCCACATGTCTACTTTACATCAGCACAATTTTGGAACCAAAATTTTTTTTTGTTAGGGAGTTATAAGGGTTAAAAGTTGACCAGAAATTTCTCATTTTTACAACACCATTTTTTTTAGGGACCACATCTCATTTGAAGTCATTTTGAGGGGTCTATATGATAGAAAATACCCAAGTGTGACACCATTCTAAAAACAGCACCCCTCAAGGTGCTCAAAACCACATTCAAGAAGTTTATTAACCCTTCAGGTGTTTCACAGGAATTTCTGGAATGTTTAAATAAAAATGAACATTTAACTTTTTTTCACACAAAATTTATTTCAGCTCCAATTTGTTTTATTTTACCAAGGGTAACAGGAGAAAATGGACCCCAAAAGTTGTTGTACAATTTGTTCTGAGTACGCTGATACCCCATATGTAGGTAAACCACTGTTTGGGCGCATGGCAGAGCTCGGAAGGAAAGGAGCGCCATTTTACTTTTCAATGCAAAATTGACTGGAATTGAGATGGGACGCCATGTTGCGTTTGGAGAGCCCCTGATGTGCCTAAACATTGAAACCCCCCACAAGTGACACCATTTTGGAAAGTAGAACCCCTAAGGAACTTATCTAGATGTGTGGTGAGCACTTTGACCCACCAAGTGCTTCACAGAAGCTTATAATGCAGAGCCGTAAAAATAAAAAATCATATTTTTTCACAAAAATTATCTTTTCACCCCCAATTTTTTATTTTCCCAAGGGTAAGAGAAGAAATTGGACACCAAAGGTTGTTGTGCAATTTGTCCTGAGTACGCTGATACTCCATATGTGGGGGTAAACGACTGTTTGGGCGCATGGCAGAGCTCGGAAGGGAAGGAGCGCTGTTTGAGATGGGACACCATGTTGCGTTTGGAGAGCCCCTGATGTGCCTAAACATTAAAACCCCCCACAAGTGACACCATTTAGAAAAGTAGACCCCCTAAGGAACTTATCTAGATGTGTTTTGAGAGCTTTGAACCCCCAAGTGTTTCACTACAGTTTATAACGCAGAGCCGTGAAAATATATATATTTTTTTCACAAAAATGATTTTTTTAGCCCCCAGTTTTGTATTTTCACAAGGGTAACAGGACAAATTGGACCCCAATAGTTGTTGTCCAATTTGTCCTTAGTACGCTGATACCCCATATGTGGGGGGGAACCACTGTTTGGGCTCATGGCAGAGCTCGGAAGGGAAGGAGCGCCATTTGGAATGCAGACTTCGATGGATTGGTCTGCAGGCGTCACGTTGCATTTGCAGAGCCCCTGATGTACCCAAACAGTACAAACCCCCCCCAAGTGACCCCATATTGGAAACTAGACCCCCAAGGAACTTATCTAGATGTGTTGTGAGAACTTTGAACCCCCAAGTGTTTCACTACAGTTTATAACGCAGAGCCATGAAAATAAAAATTCTTTTTTTTTCCACAAAAATTATATTTTAGCCCCCAGTTTTGTATTTTTCCAAGGGTAACAGTTGAAATTGGACCCCAAAAGTTGTTGTCCAATTTGTCCTGAGTACGCTGATACCCCGTATGTGGGGGGGAACCATTGTTTGGGTGCATGGCAGAGCTCGGAAGGGAAGGAGTGCCATTTGGAATGCAGACTTAGATGGATTGGTCTGCAGGCGTCACGTTGCATTTGCAGAGCCCCTGATGTACCCATACAGTAGAAACCCCCCGCAAGTGACCCCATATTGGAAACTAGACCCCCCAAGGAACTTATCTAGATGTGTTGTGAGAACTTTGAACCCCCAAGTGTTTCACTACAGTTTACAACGCAGAGCCGTGAAAATAAAAAATCCTTTTTTTTCCCACAAAAATGATTTTTAGCTCCCCAAATTTTTATTTTCCCAAGGATAACAAGAGAACTTGGACCCCAAAAGTTGTTGGCCAATTTGTCCCGAGTACGCTGATACCCCATATGTTGGGGTAAACCCCTGCTTGGGCGCACGGGAGAGCTCGGAAGGGAAGGAGCACTGTTTTACTTTTTCAACGCAGAATTGGCTGGAATTGAGATCGGACGCCGTGTCGCGTTTGGAGAGCCCCTGATGTGCCTGAACAGTGGAAACTCCCCAATTCTACCTGAAACTTTAATCCAAACACACCCCTAACCCTAATCCCAACGGTAACCCTAACCACACCCCTAACCCTGACACACCCCTAACTCTAATCCCAACCCTAATCCCAACCGTAAATGTAATCCAAACCCTAACACTAGCCCCAACCCTAACCCTAACTTTAGCCCCAACCCTAACCCTAACTTTAGCCCCAACCCTAACCCTAGCTTTAGCCCCAACCCTAACCCTAACTTTAGCTCCAACCCTAGCCCCAACCCTAACCCTAGCCCTAACCCTAGCCCTAACCCTAGCCCTAACCCTAATGGGAAAATGGAAATAAATACATTTTTTTAATTTTATTATTTTTCCCTAACTAAGGGGGTGGTGAAGGGGGGGTTGATTTACTTTTATAGCTTTTTTTATAGCGGATTTTTAGGATTGGCAGCTGTCACACACTAAAAGACACTTTTTATAGCAAAAAAGTTTTTGCGTCTCCACATTTTGAGACCTATAATTTTTCCATATTTTGGTCCACAGAGTCATGTGAGGTCTTGTTTTTTGTGGGACGAGTTGACGTTTTTATTGGTAACATTTTTGGACACGTGACAGTTTTTGATCGCTTTTTATTCCGATTTTTATGAGGCAGAATGACCAAAAACCAGCTATTCATGAATTTCTTTTGGGGGAGGCGTTTATACCGTTCTGCGTTTGGTAAAATTGATAAAGCAGTTTTATTCTTAGGGTCAGCACGATTACAGCAATTTCTCATTTATATAATTTTTTTATGTTTTGGCGCTTTTATATGATAAAAGCTATTTTATAGAAAAAATAATTATTTTGGCATCGCTTTATTCTGAGGACTATAACTTTTTTATTTTTTGGCTTATGATGCTGTATGGTGGCTCGTTTTTTGCGGGACAAGATGACGTTTTCAGCGGTACCATGGTTATTTATATCCGTCTTTTTGATCGCGTGTTATTCCACTTTTTATTCGGTGGTATGATAATAAAGCGTTTTTTGCCTCGTTTTTTTTTTTTTTCTTATGGTGTTCACTGAAGGGGTTAACTAGTGGGACAGTTTTATAGGTTGGGTCGTTACGGACGCGGAGATACTAAATATGTGTACTTTTATTGTTTTTTTTTTATTTAGATAAAGAAATGTATTTATGGGAATAATTTTTTTTTTCTTTATTTAGGATTTTTTTTTTTTTTTTACACATGTGGAATTTTTTTTTTTACTTTTTTACTTTGTTCCAGGGGGGAACATCACAGGTCGCTGATCTGACAGTTTGCACAGCACTCTTTCAGATCAGCGATCTGACTTACAGCGCTGCAGGCTTACCAGCCTGCTCTGGACCCGGAAGTAGTCCCTGCATGACCTGGATGCAGCCCCGCGGCCATTTTGGATCCGGGGCCTGCAGGGATAGGAGGTAAGAGATGCTCGGAGCAACGCGATCACATCGTGTTGCTCCGAGGGTCTCAGGCAAGCACGTAGGGAGCCCCCTCCCTGCGCGATGCTTCCCTATACTGCCGAGACACTGCGATCATGTTTGATCGCAGTGTGCCAGGGGTTAATGTGGCGGGGCGGTCCATGACCACTTCTGGCACATAGTGCCAGATGTCAGCTGCGATAGTCAGCTGACACCCGGCCGCGATCGGCCGCACTCCCCCCATGAGTGCGGCCGATCCCGCTGGACGTACTATCCCGTACGTCCGATGTCAGAAAGGGGTTAAAGAGGTGATGATCCTAAGCATATTGGAGGCTGTAAGTAACTAATAAGAAGATAAACTTTATATAGAGAAGCATGAAGCTGGACTAACAGACTAGAGAATGTACGAAGCGGACAGAGGTCACAGTGAAGGCTTCTAGAGTCCATGAAACTATTTCCCCTTCTTTTGCATCTCAAGAAGCCCTCTCAGTCTTTATACTGAGATTATCTTCTTTATCACTAAGAGACATGTTAGTGTCACTCATCATCTTACAAGATGGGTAACCAATCACTGACACATGCTTAGTCTATATAAGACCCAATTGTCAACATGGCATTGACGTACAACTCAAACCAGTCTGTTCTACTAATATACAGTATATTGCCCATCTGACAGGTGACCAATATCGAAACAGCCTTAAATTAGCTTTTCAAGACTTTGAAGGACCATGCCTAGGATATCCACTGGTGTTTTATGATACTTGCGAAAGCTCCCAAATGTCACTGAAAAGTGGAAACTCTCACAGAGTATTTGGCAAATCTCTCAGGTACAGCAAAAACCTCTAAAAACCTTCTGGAGCGAAGTGTTCATAGAAGGTTTCCTGTAAATTACGTTGGGATGTACTGGAAAGATATATATCTTTGTAGCGTGTTAGCCAGTAGATAGAAAAATATTTAGATTTGAGTCCTCAGTGGTTGATACCTTTTAATGGCTAGCTGAAAAGATGGTAACAAAATTGCAAGCTTTTGAGACTAGTCAGTTCTCTTCATCAGGCATAGACTAAGGGTACTGTCACACTCTGCAACTTTCCAACGATCATGACCAGCGATACGACCTGGCCGTGATCGTTGGAAAGTCATTGTGTGGTCGCTGGAGAGCTGTCACACAGACCGCTCTCCAGCGACCAACGATGCCGAGGTCCCGGGTAACCAGGGTAAACATCGGGTTACTAAGCGCAGGGCCGCGCTTAGTAACCCGATGTTTACCCTGGTTACCATCGTAGAAGTAAAAAAAAAAAAAACACTACATACTCACATTCCGGTGTCCGTCAGGTCCCTTGCAGTCTGCTTCCCGCACTGACTGACTCCCGGCCGTAAAGTGAAAGCAGATCACAGCGGTGACGTCACCGCTGTGCTCTGCTCTTACTTTCCGGCCGGCAGTCAGTTAGAGCGGGAAGCAGACTGCAAGGGACCTGACGGACACCGGAATGTGAGTATGTAGTGTTTGGTTTTTTTTACTTTTACGATGGTAACCAGGGTAAACATCGGGTTACTAAGCGCGGCCCTGCACTTAGTAACCCAATGTTTACCCTGGTTACAAGCGAACGCATCGTTGGATCGGTGTCACACACACCGATCCAACGATGACAGCGGGAGATCCAGCGACGAAAGAAAGTTCCAAACGATCTGCTACGACGTACGATTCTCAGCAGGGTCCCTAATCGCTGCTGCGTGTCAGACACAGCGATATCGTATGGATATCGCTGGAACGTCACGGACCTAATACAAAATCTGAAGAAACACATTATATACACAACAAAGCAGAGAGATAATGCAATAGATAAGACAAGTGACGTGAAGCAGAATTATCATTATGGGAGAGGGATAAACATAAATATTGGAACAGTTCATAGATAAGGAGTGTGAAAGTTTTACTGACCTCTGATTGGGGTCTGGTTCTGTGTTGTGATGCCCCCAAAAGATCTGAGGAGCAAATTCCTTAATTTATGTAAAAAGTCATACATTCATGCGACACATTCATTCTTGAACTGAGAGTGTCAAATGTTGTATTAAGTTTATACTCCTAGACTCTTTTGTCTCTCTGAGATTTGAAGTTACATTTTAATACAAGTAATTTCATGTCCATGGTGCTGTGATCAAGGAGACAAAAATGTATGGCCACCGGTAGATCCATTCTTTTTAGTCTTATTGTGTAGTGATGAGAATTCATCCTTGTTCTAAACTTTTGGCCTTTCTCCCCCACATACAGACCCCCAGTTGGACATTTAGTTCAAATAATTAAGTACACCACATTAGATGTGATGCAGCTGAAAGTACCTGGGTTCATGTAGTCCTGATGTGAGTTGGGGATCTTTATCTTGTCCGTGGTCATTATTAACCCCTTAACGACCGCCGATACGCCTTTTAACGGCGGCCGCTAAGGGTACTTAAACCACAGCGCCGTTAATTAACGGCGCTGTGGAAAAAGTGAATAGCGCCCCCCAGAGTCGGATTTTCTCTGGGGTCTCGGTTGCCGAGGGTAGCCGAGACCCCAGAGAACATGATTCGGGGGGTTTTTACCGACCCCCGAGTTCCGATCGCCGGTAATTAACCGTTTACCGGCGGTCGCAACAAAAAAAAAAAAAACGCGATTTGCCGTTTAATTTCTCTGTCCTCCGATGTGATCGCACATCGGAGGACAGAGAAATGTGGTCCCCGATGGCCCCCAATAGCCCCCCAATACTTACCTACCTCCCCCGGTGCTCCTCGTGTCTCCCCATGGGCGCCGCCATCTTTTTTCCGGGAAAAAATGGCGGGCGCACGCGCAGTGCGCCCGCCGCCCGGCACCCGGATGTTCTTTGGGGTCTCGGCTGCCGGGGGTAGCCGAGACCCCAAAGAACATGATCGGGGTCGATTTGCACCGACCCCTGCTTTGCGATCGCCGGTAATTAACAGTTTACCGGCGACCGCAAAAAAAAAAAAAAAAAAAAAAAAGCGATCAGTTATTTCTCTGTCCTCTGATGTGATCGCACATCAGAGGACAGAGAAATAGGGGGATTCGGGGACCCTATCATACTCACCCGGGGTCCCTGGGTCCTCTTCTGTCTTCTCCTGCCGGCCGGCTTTTTCATCATGGCGGGCGCATGCGCAGTGCGCCCGCCATCTGCTGCCATCTGCCGGCCGGCAGGAGAAGACAAGTTGGGGCTAAAATTAGGGTTAGGGTTAGGGTTAGGGTTAGAGTTAGGGTTAGGGTTAGAGTTAGGGTTAGGGTTGGGGCTAAATTTAGGGTTAGGGCTAGGGTTAGGCTACTTTCACACTAGCGTTTTTTGGCTTCCGTCGCAATGCGTCGTTGGAGAAAAAACGCATCCTGCAAAAGTGCTTGCAGGATGCGTTTTTTCTCCATTGGCTTGCATTAGCGACGCATTGCGACGGATTGCCACATGTCGCATCCGTCGTGCGACGGATGCGTCGTGCTTCGGCGGACCGTCAACACAAAAAAACTACATGTAACTTTTTTGTGCAACGTGTCCCACATATTTCAGTGCCACGTGCCACGTATTTAAGTGACACGTGCCACGTATCAAAGTGCCACGTGCCACATATTTCAGTGCCACGTATCAAAGTGCCACGTGCCACGTATCAAAGTGCCACGTGCCACGTATCAAAGTGCCACGTGCCACGTATCAAAGTGCCACGTGCCACATCTTTCAGTGCCACGTATTTAAGAGACACGTGCCACGTATCAAAGTGCCACGTGCCACATATTTTAGTGCCACGTATTTAAGTGACACGTGCCACGTATCAAAGTGCCACGTGCCACATATTTCAGTGCCACGTATCAAAGTGCCACGTGCCACGTATCAAAGTGCCACGTGCCACGTATCAAAGTGCCACGTGCCACGTATCAAAGTGCCACGTATCAAAGTGCCACGTATCAAAGTGCCACGTGCCACGTATCAAAGTGCCACGTGCCACATATTTCAGTGCCACGTGCCACGTATCAAAGTGCCACGTGCCACGTATCAAAGTGCCACGTGCCACATCTTTCAGTGCCACGTATTTAAGAGACACGTGCCACGTATCAAAGTGCCACGTATCACGTATTTCAGTGCCACGTATTTAAGTGACACGTATCACGTATAAGTGCCACGTGTCACGTATTTAATTGCCACATATTTAAGTGCCACGTATCAAGATTTTCCATGGAGAACAGACACATCCAGAGATATGTCAGCTCTCCACGGCTGCAGCAACACACTGACAGGAGCCATAGTTCCTGTCGGTGTGTCACTGCGCATGCGCGAGCGAGTTTACCGGCGGTCATTGACCCCGGCACTCTCGCTTAACGGCAGTGCTGCGTGGGAAAGTTCAACGCAGCTGTACTGCTGTTAACCGAGACGCCGGAGTCATTGAACTCCGGAACAGTACGCGATACACTGCTAGGAGCTTCGCTCCTGGCAGTGTATCGCCGGAGAGCAGCCGATCGGCGTGGGACACTCGTTTTATGGATTCTGCGGACAGGGAGTATGAATTTGGTTTATTATTTTTGGATTTTTTCCTGGAGGATCGAGGGCTTCGCCTACAAGTGTGCTGTTGGTGAGTATATACTCTGTGTTATATGTTGTATGTACTGTGTGTCATGTATGTGTATTGTGTGTAGGTGTTTTGTGTAACTTTACAATTGTGCTAAGTCGCCGGACACAGGGACAACTCTCCCATCCTAATACCGGATGGGAGTAGTAGTCCCATACGGCGACTTAGCACAATGGTGGCACTAGCGTCGCATGGGGACACACACACGCACACACACGCACACACACACACACAGAAGGACTCCATGCTGCTTCACTGGGGGGCGGGGGCTTCCCTCTTCCTGTCCGACGTCACGTCCGGTCCTGGGTGTCAACCCCTCCGTACAAAGACGCCGACACCCAGGACAAAGGTGCTGTGTGTGGAAGGTAATATGGGGCCCTAGGGGGATACGCAGACACGCCGCTGCGTAAAGAATTGACATGTCAATTCTTTTTACGCCGGCGTGTTTGCAGACAAAAGCGCCGCGTTTTTTTGCGGTGTGTCTGAACGGCAAAGTGAATTTCTCATTCACTTTGCCGGCAGACGAAAATGACATTGCGCATTTTTGAAAAGCGCCCGCAAAATAGCGCTCAAAAATGCGCTATGTCTGAAAGTAGCCTAAGGCTTCTTTCACACTTGCGTCGGTACGGGGCGGTCGCAATGCGTCGGCCCGATGTACCGACGCACGTTGTGAAAATTGTGCACAACGTGGGCAGCGGATGCAGTTTTTCAACGCATCTGCTGCCCAGTCTATGTCCTGGGGAGGAGGGGGCAGAGTTACGGCCACGCATCCGCGGAAATGTTTAGGTACATCAGGGGGTCTCCAAACACGACAGCCAATTTTGCGCTAAAAAAGTCAAATGGTACTCCCTCCCTTCTGAGCTCTGCCGTGCGCCCAAACAGTGGTTTACCCCCACATATGGGGCATCAGCGTACTCGGGATAAATTGGACAACAACTTTTGGGGTCCAATTTCTCCTGTTACCCTTGTGAAAATAAAAACTTGGGGGCTAAAAATCTTTTTTGTTGGAAAAAAATATATTTTTTTATTTTCACTACTCTGCATTATAAATTTCTGTGAAGCACTTGAGCTTTCAAAGTTCTCACCACATATCTAGATAAGTTCCTTAGGGGGTCTAGTTTCCAAAATTTGGTCACTTGTGGGGGTTTCTACTGTTTAGGTACATTAGGGGTCTGCAAACGCAACATAACGCCCGCAGACAATTCTATCAAAGTCTGCATTGCAAAATGGCGCTCCTTCCCTTCCGAGCTCTGCCGTGCGCCCAAACAGTGGTTTACCCCCACATATGGGGTACCAGCATACTCAGGACAAATTGGACAACAACTTTTGGGGTCCAATTTCTCTTGTTACCCTTGTGAAAATAAAAATTTGGGGGCTAAAAAAATCTTTTTTGTGGGAAAAAAAATATTTTTTATTTTCACTACTCTGCATTATAAACTTCTGTGAAGCACTTGGGCATTCAAAGTTCTCACCACATATCTAGATAAGTTCCTTGGGGGGTCTATTTTCCAAAATGGGGTCACTTGTTGGGGGTTTCTACTGTTTAGGTACATTAGGGGTCTGCAAAGGCAACATAACGCCCGCAGACAATTCTATCAAAGTCTGCATTGCAAAATGGCGCTCCTTCCCTTCCGAGCTCTGCCGTGCGCCCAAACAGTGGTTTACCCCCACATATGGGGTACCAGCATACTCAGGACAAATTGGACAACAACTTTTGGGGTCCAATTTCTCTTGTTACCCTTGTGAAAATAAAAATTTGGGGGCTAAAAAAATCTTTTTTGTGGGAAAAAAAATATTTTTTATTTTCACTACTCTGCATTATAAACTTCTGTGAAGCACTTGGGCATTCAAAGTTCTCACCACATATCTAGATAAGTTCCTTGGGGGGTCTATTTTCCAAAATGGGGTCACTTGTTGGGGGTTTCTACTGTTTAGGTACATTAGGGGTCTGCAAAGGCAACATAACGCCCGCAGACAATTCTATCAAAGTCTGCATTCCAAAATGGCACTCCTTCCCTTCCGAGCTCTGCCATGCGCCCAAACAGTGGTTTACCCCCACATATGGGGTACCAGCATACTCAGGACAAATTGGACAACAACTGTTGGGGTCCAATTTCTCTTGTTACCCTTGTGAAAATAAAAACTTGGGGGCTAAAAAATCTTTATTGTTAAAAAATATATATTTTTTATTTTCACGACTCTGCATTATAAACTTCTGTGATGCACTTGGGCATTCAAAGTTCTCACTAAACATCTAGATAAGTTCCATGGGGGGTCTAGTTTCCAAAATGGGGTCACTTTTGGGGGGTTTCTGCTGTTTAGGCACATCAGGGGCTCTCCAAACGCGACATGGCGTCCGATCTCAATTCCAGTCAATTTTGCATTGAAAAGTCAAATGGCGCTCCTTTGCTTCCGAGCTCAGCCATGCGCCCAAACAGTGGTTTACCCCCACATATGGGGTGTCGGCGTACTCAAGACAAATTGTACAACAGCTTCTGGGGTCCATTTTCTCCTGTTACCCTTGGTAAAATAAAAATTTGGAGGCAAAAAGATCATTTTTGTAGAAAAAATGCGATTTTTTTATTTTCACGGCTCTACGTTATAAACTTCTGTGAAGCACCTGGGGGTTTAAAGTGCTCACCACACATCTAGATAAGTTCCTTAAGGGGTCTAGTTTCCAAAATGGTGTCATATGTGGGGGGTCTCTACTGTTTAGGCACATCAGCGGCTCTCCAAACGTGACATGGCGTCCGATCTCAATTCCAGCCAATTCTACATTGAAAAAGTAAAACGACACTCCTTCTCTTCCAAGCTCTGCGGTGCGCCCAAACAGTGGTTTACCCCCATATATGGGGTATCGACGTACTCAGGAGAAATTGCAAAACAACTTTTGTGGTCTAATTTCTCCTGTTACCCTTGTGAAAATAAAAATTTGGGGGCAAAAAGATCATTTTTGTAGAAAAAATGAGATTTTTTATTTTCACGGCTCTACGTTATAAACTTCTGTGAAGCACTTGGGGGTTCAAAGTGCTCACCACACATCTAGATAAGTTCCTTGGGGGGTCTAGTTTCCAAAATGGTATCACTTGTGGGGGGTTTCCACTGTTTAGGCACATCAGGGACTCTCCAAACGCGACATGGCATCCGATCTCAATTCCAGCCAATTCTGCATTGAAAAAGTCAAACGGTGCTCCTTCACGTCCAAGCTCTGCGGTGCGCCCAAACAGTGGTTTACCCCCATATATGGGGTATCGACGTACTCAGGAGAAATTGCACAACAACTTTTGTGGTCTAATTTCTCCCGTTACCCTTGTGAAAATAAAAATTTGGGGGCAAAAAGATCATTTTTGTAGAAAAAATGAGATTTTTTATTTTCACGGCTCTACGTTATAAACTTCTGTGAAGCACTTGGGGGTTCAAAGTGCTCACCACACATCTAGATAAGTTCCTTGGGGGGTCTAGTTTCCAAAATGGTATCACTTGTGGGGGGTTTCCACTGTTTAGGCACATCAGGGACTCTCCAAACGCGACATGGCATCCGATCTCAATTCCAGCCAATTCTGCATTGAAAAAGTCAAACGGTGCTCCTTCACTTCCAAGCTCTGCGGTGCGCCCAAACAGTGGTTTACCTCCACATATGGGGTATCGACGTACTCAGGAGAAATTGCACAACAACTTTTGTGGTCTAATTTCTCCTGTTACCCTTGTGAAAATAAGAATTTGTGGGCGAAAAAATCATTTTTGTGAAAACAAATGCGATTTTTTATTTTCACGGCTCTACGTTATAAACTTCTGTGAAGCACCTGGGGGTTCAAAGTGCTCACCACACATCTAGATAAGTTCCTTGGGGGGTCTAGTTTCCAAAATGGTGTCACTTGTGGGGGGTTTCCACTGTTTAGGCACATTAGGGGCTCTCCAAACGCGACATGGCGTCCGATCTCAATTCCAGCCAATTCTGCATTGAAACAGTCAAACGGTGCTCCTTCACTTCCAAGCTCTGCGGTGCGCCCAAACAGTGGTTTACCTCCACATATGGGGTATCGGCGTACTCAGGAAAAATTGCACAACAAAATTTGTGGTTAAATTTCTGTTTTTACACTTGTGAAAATTAAAAAAAATGGTTCTGAAGTAAAATGTTTGCAAAAAAAAGTAAAATGTTAATTTTTTTCTTCCACATTGTTTTAGTTCCTGTGAAGTACGTAAAGGGTTAATAAACTTCTTGAATGTGGTTTTGAGCAGCTTGAGGGGTGCAGTTTTTAGAATGGTGTCACACTTGGTTATTTTCTATCATATAGACCCCTCAAAATCACTTCAAAGGTGATGTGGTCCCTAAAAAAAACATGGTGTTGTAAAAATGAGAAATTGCTGGTCAACTTTTAACCCTTATAACTCCCTAACAAAAAAAAAAATTGTTTCCAAAATTGTGCTGATGTAAAGTAGACATGTGGGAAATGTTATTTATTAACTATTTTTTGTGACATATCTCTCTGATTTAAGGGCATAAAAATACAAAGTTTGAAAATTGCAAAATTTTAAAAATTTTCGCCATATTTCCATTTTTTTCATAAATAATCACAAGTAATATCGAAGAAATGTTACCACTAACTTGAAGTACAACATGTCACGAAAAAACAATCTCAGAATCAGCGGGATCCGATAAAGCGTTCCAGAGTTATAACCTCATAAAGTGACACTGGTCAGAATTGTAAAAATTGGCTCGGTCATTAAGTACCAAATTGGCTCTGTCACTAAGGGGTTAATGGACAGGTTTTGCATTTTGTTTTGGTTGCAAGGAAAGGTTCCTGTAGCTGTTGGAGAGGACAGGGAGCTTCTGACAATGATGCTTCTTAGATTTGGGGGCTGCCTAAAACACAGTAGTGGGGGTCTGGAAATGTGGATTGTAATCAGGAATTTCTTTGTAGTAAAGGTTGTAATTTCCATGCAGCTCCCCTTAGCACCTCCAGATTTAAATAGTAAGTGACTACTAGAGGTTGGGATGTACTGTCATCAGACAGAGCCTAAGCATGTAAACAAGGTGTGTGAAACATGGACGCAACCTTTAACAAAGAGGTTTGGTTATGAAATAAAATCTCCCACACCAACTTTTGGCAACATGTTATTGGAGTTCAGTCACTGGGATCCCCGCTGATTGGAGTAATGGAGGAACTGGTGACCTCTCGTGAATTCAATGAACTTATCTGAAGGATTACCATCAACGTTAAAGGGGTTTACTCATTATTGATCTTTAGAAGTGCACCACTACCCCACTTCTCAGGTTCCTGCCTTCTGGGGGTGATGGGTGATTGATAATTTAAAGTTTGAGCCAGTAGCATGTCTGAGCTCTGAGCTGCTTGCCCGAACTGTGAACACTCCAATGCTGCTAGCAGGGGGATTGAATCTGGCCAAATCCAGCGATATCACCAGTTTCAGAGCAGTGCTTATAAGCTGGATAGAAAGAGCTTATACGCGCATATTCCTTGCCTAGGAAGCTGGCCACCTCTGATAGACTACAGGGCTAGCCAGTAATTTTGACAATAAGCTGTAAACTATAGAAAATATAAAATTTCTCAGTTTGTCATGGGGATACCGCGACAGAGGGGGCTAGAATATCACAGCATTTCACTACACGAACTACTGCACTGATTAGAACTGCTTCATCATCCTGTTAAACAGTGCAGGTTTTCCTTGCTCTGTCATAACAAAAGTTAATCAGTTCATATGATCTCCTGTAGCTCTTCACCCTGAATTGCCTCAGCTGTTCTGTGTTGACCACTCCCCTCTGGTATATATGCTTGCCACTGGCACTTGGGAGTTGCCAGTGATGGTGGCTCTACTTCCTAGTTTGGAGTTGACAGAGAAGTTGAGTGTTTGGAGTAGGCGCTTGGAGAGTTTTTCAGGAGATTGCTGCATGGAGTGACACCATTCTTGAGAATGGAGAGGATTTTTAAGAAGACATAAATTTCACAGTTGCTTGTTTTTAGAAGCATTTTGTTGCAGTTTCACCTGTTTAATGAGATAACTGCTTTAAGTGTTCTTGGCTGTCTACTAGTGATCAGTAGTGTTGAGCATTCCGATACCGCAAGTATCGGGTATCGGCCGATACTTGCGGGTATCGGAATTCCGATACCGAGATCCGATACTTTTGTGGTATCGGGTATCGGTATCGAAACAACATTAATGTGTAAAATAAAGAATTAAAATAAAAAATATTGCTATACTCACCTCTCCGACGCAGCCTGGACCTCACCGAGGGAACCGGCAGCGTTCTTTGCTTAAAATGCGCGCGTTTACTTCCTTCCGTGACGTCACGGCTTGTGATTGGTCACGTGCCGCCCATGTGGCCGCGACGCGACCAATCACAGCAAGCCGTGACGTAATTTTCAGGTCCTCAATGCCTAATTCTAGGCATTCAGGATTTTAAAATTACGTTCCGGCTTGTGATTGGTCGCGTCGCGGTCACATGGGCGACGCGACCAATCACAAGCCGTGACGTCACGGGAGGCAGGAAACGCGCGCATTTTAAAATTACGTCACGGCTTGTGATTGGTTGCGTGCCGCCCATGTGACCGCGACGCGACCAATCACAGCAAGCTGTGACGTAATTTCAGGTCCTGAATGCAGAATTAGGCATACAGGACCTGAAATTACGTCACGGCTTGCTGTGATTGGTCGCGTCGCGGTCACATGCGCGGCACGCAACCAATCACAAGCCGTGACGTAATTTTAAAATGCGCGCGTTTCCTGCCTCCCGTGACGTCACGGCTTGTGATTGGTCGCGTCGCCCATGTGACCGCGACGCGACCAATCACAAGCCGGAACGTAATTTTAAAATCCTGAATGCCTAGAATTAGGCATTGAGGACCTGAAAATTACGTCACGGCTTGCTGTGATTGGTCGCGTCGCGGCCACATGGGCGGCACGCGACCAATCACAAGCCGTGACGTCACGGAAGGAAGTAAACGCGCGCATTTTAAGCAAAGAACGCTGCCGGTTCCCTCGGTGAGGTCCAGGCTGCGTCGGAGAGGTGAGTATAGCAATATTTTTTATTTTAATTCTTTATTTTACACATTAATATGGATCCCAGGGCCTGAAGGAGAGTTTCCTCTCCTTCAGACCCTGGGAACCATCAGGGATACCGTCCGATACTTGAGTCCCATTGACTTGTATTGGTATCGGGTATCGGTATCGGATTAGATCCGATACTTTGCCGGTATCGGCCGATACTTTCCGATACCGATACTTTCAAGTATCGGACGGTATCGCTCAACACTAGTGATCAGCGAATATTCTCATTACCCGAGATTTCCCGAGCACGCACGGTGTCCTCCGAGTATTTGTAAGTGCTCGGAGATTTAGTTTTCCTTGCAGCAGCTGAATGATTTACATCTGTTAGCCAGCTTGATTACATGTGGGGATTCCCTAGCAACCAGGCAACCCCCACATGTACTTATGCTGGCTAGTAGCTGTAAATCATTCAGCTGCGGTGATGAAAACTAAATGTCCGAGCACTTACAAATACTCGGAGGACACCCGAGCATGCTCGGGAAATCTCGAGTAACGAGTATATTCGCTCATCACTACTGTCTACATTATTAACTGATGTTCGATAAGGCTATAATCTCCATAATATGGTAAAACAAATGTAAAAGTTTTAGACTGTAGTACCTAAAATACATGAAAGACATGAGGAACTAGAGAATAATGTGGTATTATATGACTATTGTGTCCGGCATTTAAGGACATACCGCATGTGCAGGCTGTGCGGCTGCCCCAGGGCCCGGAGGTGGAGGGAGCCCCTGCAGGGTGGCTAATGATGAGGGCAATCTGGCCCTTGGCCAGATTGCCCTCATGTGTGGCGGGCAGGGAGAGATCCCTTCAGCTCCGCTGCCTACAAGATAAAATAGCAGCGGAGATGCAGCGATCTGTCCTGCTTCCTGCCCACGCTTCCTCTCACACAGACAGCAGTGCCGCTGGATGACATCATCATTCAGCGGCCGGCTAGAGAGAGGAAGGTGATGGTGTTGCTGCATCAGAGCATGTGGAGAGGTGAAAGGTCCTGTGTGTGTGTGTAGAGAGGTGTATGGTGCTGTGTTTGTCTGTGTATGTGTAGGGAGAGGAGAGGGCAATGATGGGGCTGATGGGGAGAAGGAAATGATGGGGTGATGGAGAGGGCAATGATTGTGATGTGGGGGGAGGAAATGATGGAAGTGGTGGAATGGGCAAGAATGGGGATGGTGGGGGAGAGGGAAATGATAGCAATGATGGATGTGGTGGAAAGGGCAATGATGGGGTGGTTGGGGAGGAGGAAATGATGGAGGTGGTGGAATAGACAAGGATGATGGTGGTGGAAAGGACAATGGTGGTGGTGAAAGGGCAATGATGGGGTGGTGGGGGAGGAGGAAATGATGGACGTGGTGGAACGGGCAATGATGGGGATGGTGGGGGATGAGGAAATGATGGAGGTGGTGGAATGGGCAATGATGGGGGTGGTGGGGAGAAGGCAATGCTGGAGGTGGGGGAGAAGGCAATGATGGTAGTAGTGGAAAAGACAATGATGGGAGTGGTGGGGAAGGAGGCAATGATGGGGGTGGTGGAGGAGAAGGCTGTGATTGAGGTGGTGGAAAGGGCAATAATGGGAGTGATGGAGAGGGCAATGATGGGGTGGTAGGGGAGAAAGCAATGATGGAGGTGGTTGAAAGAACAATGGTGGGGGGAGAAAGCAATGATGGTGGTGGTGGAAAGGACAATGATGGTGGTGGTGGAAAGGGCAATAATGGTGGTGGTAGGGGAGGAGGAAATGATGGAGGTGGTGGAAAGAGCAATGATGGTGTGGTGGGGAAAAAGCAATGATGGAGGTGGTGGAAAGAATAATTATGGGGTGTGGGGGAGAATGCAATAATGGTGGTGGTGGAAAGGACAATGATGGTGGTGGTAGAAAGGGCAATAATGGGGGTGGTGGCAGAGGAGGAAATGATGGAGGTGGTGGAATGGGCAATGATGGGAGTGGTGGTTGAAAAAACAATGACGGGGTGATGGGGATGAGTAAATGATGGAGGTGGTGGAATGGGCAATGATATGGGTTGGTGGGGGAGAAAGCAATGATAGTGGTTGTGGAGAAGGGAATGATGGAGGTGGTGAAGAGGGCAATGATGGGGTGGGGGAGATGACAATAATGGGATGCTGGTGGAGGAGGACAATGAGGGGTGTGGGGGATTGGGATGGGAGGAAGGGGGCTTGTAATGGACTTAGGAACAGGGGGAGGTGGAGGAAGACATTATCGCTTATGTCTAACACAGTCCCTTAGTATATAGTGTACTCACTAATTCTGTATAGCACCATCCTTAGTTACATAGTTTCCTCTATGTAACACCATCCCTTATTACATACCATCCTCTCCAGTTATATATGATGCCATCCCTTATTATATAGCTTTCTCTGCTGTTATGTACCTTGCTGTCTCTTACATAGTGTATCCTTGTTATTTTTGTCATTCACAGTGCCCTCTTTTATTGCATAGTCCCCTCTATTGTTATATATAAAATGACTGCTGATGGAGGAGCCGGTGACCAGACTACCAGTCCATCAGCTCCTCCATTAGAAAAGAAGCTCTCCCATGCTCCATCAGCCATCATTGCATTATACACCTAACAAGACAGGACAGTATGTAATAAAAAACAGGGCTCTATATAATCCAATATGTAAGGGATAGTATTGTACATAACAAGAGAGGGCACTGTATAATAAGGGACGGCAATATACATAATAAAGGAGACTATGTAATATACATACATGTATGTGTGTGTGGCTCTCTCTCCTTTTCTCTCTATATGTAGCTTTGCTGCCATAAAAGGAGGGGGGCCCAGACACATTTCTTGCACAGGGGCCCCAGGCTGTCAGTGTCCGCCCCTGGAGTCAGGGGAATAGTGAGGTGTAGTAATGGAGGGGAATGCACTCTCTGTGTTAAGAGCTAGTAAGCTAGTGGGGAAGGGTAGATAGCTTCCGAGACTGGAAAGCAAACTGAATTTTTACCCTGGGGAAGGAAAATCTAGATACTGCTTTGCGCTAACTTTTTTGTCAATTTGCTAAAACATCTGTTATATTCTGTTTCTTGTATATGGATAAACCTATATAATTATCACTACAGCAAATACAAAATACGGGGCAGTTGTGT
The DNA here is from genome assembly GCF_051348905.1 of Ranitomeya variabilis. NCBI lineage: Eukaryota > Metazoa > Chordata > Amphibia > Anura > Dendrobatidae > Ranitomeya > Ranitomeya variabilis. The sequence continues at coordinate 545,098,190 of NC_135235.1, read as the reverse complement.
CTGGGGGTGTCCTTACTCTTAAATTACCACTTGAGCTCCCGCTTAATAAAGTCCCCCTCTTAAGGTCCCCATACACACTAGAGAGCAGTCAGGCAAACAATGGTTCAGTCAGCAGCTATTTCTCCAGACTTGCCCTTGGCTCAGCTCAATGCTCTCACCAAAATTGATTAATTCAACCAACTTTGCTGTATTTGAGGATTTTATACTTGATCTATAGCCATAACAGAAAGCCTAAGTATTAAGACATAATGATTCAAGGGTAATGCAAACCATTCCACAATTTAATGTACCCCTTTCTTAATATTATTTCAATGCTATAAAAAATGTTTTTTTCAAAATTGTACATTTACGTTTATCTAGTTAATTTCTTGCCTTATAAACATAAACCCATCTCCTGACTTCTGAGAACATGGTCCATAGTCCTGTTCCATGACATTGTGTTTCGTGCTTGTGCTTCCGTCCCTGTCTCCATGGTCCTTCAGTATTTTCCTTTCTTTCCCTCCAGTTCCCCCTGGTCCTACCCTTTCTACTTCCATGGGGAGAATACTCAATATTTGTTATGACAGATGCAGAAAACCAGAGTATTTATTCCCTGTGTGTTGTAAGGTGTGGAGAAAGGTAACCTAATCTCAGAACAGCTGCGTTCTCACCCTGAGAATTCCCTTATACCCCAGCACTCACCATCACTACACTGCAAATCTTGCCAACTAACACTGGCACAGGATATCACAGCACCGACCACCTCATAGTTCCCGAGAACAGGGACAGTTTGCTATTCTCTATATGTTTGACCACCACTTTCTTCATTTTGGGAACTGGTGACCATGATGCCCACTGTGACTGGGTTAGACTTCTTAAACTGTATGGACTCTATGCCTAACACCAAAGCGATGATATATTTGGAAATTTTCTGTTGCCTTGCGTGACCTGCACTTAAAATTTGTAAATGCTCTTCCATAATTTAATGCTGCTAGGAAACGTCTCTGGCCTGAACTGAAGCTGACAACAGCTGCAGACTTATGCTAGGAGGATGGAGCTTAGCATACAGCAGATGGCACTGTGATAACTGTTGTAGTTTGTTTATGTGAATGTAGTTCCATTAGATTCTGCTGTATGACCTCTCAGGTTTGTTTGTGTTAGTTTTTACTATATCCTCTATGCTGTGATGATGAAGAGGAAAACAATTTTGTTATGTCTTTATGTCTTAATAAATCATTTTCCCACAATGTTTGAATGCTGATAATTCTGCTGAAAGTTGAAATCTGCTACGGGCTGCCCAATACATTTAAAGCACCAGTACTTTATTTTTTTTTACTGCTATAAAATCTAAGTTCCCTGCACCTAGTCTTATACTTAGTCTTAGGGCACGTTCAAACATTCAGTATTTGGTCAGTATTTTATCTCAGTATTTGTAGCCAAAACCAGGAGAGGAATAATCAGAGGAAAAGTATAATAGAAACACGTCACCACTTCTGTATTTATCACCCACTCCTGATTTTGGCTTACAGATACGGAGGTAAAATACTGACCAAATACTGAAAGTGTGAACGTGGCCTTAGTCTTATACTTACCAGCTGCCATCTTCATCTTTTCGGTTCGGTCGACTTCTGCAGGTTGTGACCTGCCGGATTGCTTCAGTATTTGCTGAGTGATCCAGAAGGCACTTCTCAATCTACGATTAATGGCACCACTCCAGCGCTGAAATAAAAAACTGCTGCTGTGGTGCTTTAAGTTACTTTTTTACTAGTATTAATATTTTTAGTTTTCGGCTAATTTTTGGTCTCTCATTTTATGTTTTTCCAAACCCTAGGAATACGTTTGCCTGTTATGTCAGACTTAATTCAGGACTGTGGAAAAAGCTTGATTGCAGAGGCCAGTTTGTCAAACAGCGTTGTATCTATAATGAATGTGGTGGTAGCAAATGTACCTAGACGTTGTTGCTTGTTTGTCAACTGGCACTTGCTACAGACACATTATCAGCCATTGTAACTAGGCCTTTATGCTGTCAGAGCATATCAGGGGGTGTAGTTAGCAATAGGTGAAAACCAACATGTTGTAGACTTGTGATTTTCCTTGGCACAGAATGGCTGGTTGCCTTATAGTAACCAGTCCTGAAAAACCTAAACTAAAATTAGCCACTGGGAAGAGCCTGTTAAAAATTGCTCAACAGGATTCAGTGACACCCACAGAGGACAGGCAGAGCCCTTATTTTCCACTGGGATCATGCTGGGTGGGACCTGATGACATCTTTACCAAGCCATTGCAATGTGTCATAACCTGACCTCTGCCAAAGACCAGCTCCACCTGGGGTGTGAGACGTCCACTGCAAAGTTTGCAACCTGCTTTGTCATCAGCATAGTGCCAGGCACATAGCTCACTGGCAAATGACCATAATTCCGGGCACATTTTTCATTAGCTGTTGGGTCATTATTTATTCAGCAGGGTCAGATTCATAGCAGAGGAGAAAAGTCTTTGGCAGCCTTAGACTTATCAGGCTCACTTTTCCCTACTGATGTAATTAGTACATTGCATCATCTCATATCTAGCTCTACATAACAGTAGATTTCCATGACTTTGAGAAAAATCTTTTTCTTGATATTGCATTCAAATATTAATTTAATCGGAATTGCTTATCCTAATACAAATGTTATATTTTTCATAGCAATATTGGATTAGTTGTCACCTTATAGTTAGTAGACACTAAAGAAACATTCCCGTCAGAACCAATATACCGTATTAAACCTGGAAGGATCTAAGGGGGCGATTCCTGAAACATAAAAGAGAATTCCTTTGTCAAGCACTAGGCAAAATCAATTTGGTCTTTGAGGGGTTGTCCAGTCTAAAGCAAAAGTCGTCTGCAGTCAGTCTGTGTGCCTTCAGACTTGTAAATCCTCCCAAAACACACACTGTACGCTGTGAGAATTCACCATTGTCAGCCCCAGGAACAGATGTCAAGTATGCGATATGCATACTTCCGAGCAGAAGCCGTCTAGTTGGCATGGGATCACTCAGTTCTTACTACTTCTCTCCAATAGAGCTTGTAAGCACTGCTCTTAGGCCGGGTGTGCTGGAGGGCACTGATAGCTCCCAATTTGGCCAGCTTAATTGACCTAAACCTGCCTCCGCTTTCAACATTGGAGAGTGCCCAGTTTGGCTGAGCTTCATGAAGATGCTACTGGTTCAATCTGTTAATCAAGTAGGAGCGCACCATCCCCCGCAAGCAGGAGGTCAGGAGCAGAGGAACCAAGCGCTCCTGAAGGCTGATGTTGAAAAAAACCCTGTAAGGCCACGTGCACACGTTGCGAAAAGTGGTGCAAATTTTTCCTTTCTGATTTTGGTAAATCTGCAGGTATATATTAGTTGTCAGCTTGCTTCCAAAAACAGTCTACAGGTTGCGTGTTGTATTATAACTCAGCTCCATTTTTAAAGAGCTGAACTGCAATACCAAACCCAACCCAAGGACCAGTGTGGTGCTTTTTCTAGAAGAAAGCAGCTATGTTTCCCATCCTGTATAAACCCTTTAATCTGATTACTAGACATTTTTCTGATTATGTCCATGAATAAGGATTGTTGTGTTTTTTTAGAAGGTCATCCCAATGGAATAAAACACATTTGTTTTGAATGCCACGGAAATCGTTGGCTGAAAATTGACATAGTAAACATAATGTATGATGTCTCAGCAATATCTAGAAAAGTGAACAATACCATTTCCGCCTTTCAAAATACTTTCCTCTATGTTCTATATGGGTTGGGTGTGGGGAAGCGAAGATAATCAATGATGAGGTCTTTAATCCTAACCCTGACAACGTGATGATGAAACAACGCCAAAGAAGAAACAATTGTGTATGAAATGTTTCCTTTCCTTACAGGCGAGGCATTTAATGCTCCATGATTACCCCAGAGGATGAAAGAAGCCGGGGGATGTGACAGCCGCATGAACCGCTGTTTGTCATAGTCAGCGAGGTGACACAAGAGACAAACAATTACCATCCAAGCAGGTTGAAAGTTTTCAAATGAACACACAGATCAAAGCTGTGGATAGAGATATGATTATGTGAAATCCTGTGAGAGTCAGAAGAATTGTCACCGGCCACCTCTGATGTTCAGGAAAGGTCAACCCGGGAACTGCATGCTACCTGGCGTCTTTTTCCTAGATTGACCCAATGGCATTGATGGTACATACAGTGGACATGCGTTGGCCACACTACTGATACAGTACTATGTTTTTGTATGCATGCAAAGATGTGCATTCAGTGCCAGTACAGGTCAAGACTGGTCTTTGCTGGCATCATTGGACCACTAATGGCAACATCACAGTGGCTGTCTATCTTCTTAACTCATCTAAGACAAAGGATAACATAGTTGCAACTCTTATGGGTGCATTGTGGCTTTCACTGTTGTGGTTGCACAGTGGCTGTCACTATTAAAGGAGTACTGTGGCTGTCACTAAGATGGAGAACTGTTGACGATCAGGAATCATGGGCAGTTGTCATGATAAAATGGCATTATATTTAAAGGGCAAGGTATATAGGTAAAAAGTCTTTTGAAGGTCTTTAAATTGAGGCTGGACAGACATCTGTCGGAGGTGGTTTAGTGAAACTTGCATTGAACAGGGGGTTGGACAGGATGACCCTTGAGGTCCCTTCCAACTCTAAGATTCTATGATTCTATGATTCTAAAAATGTTTATTTCAGTAATTTCTTACAATTAGGCAAATAAGCTTCTGGCAAGTGTGATACCTGATGAAGCTGCTAGAGAGAATGCCAAGGGAGTGTAAAATTGTCATCAGAGTAAAACAGGGGTACTTTGAGGAATCTAAGGTTTAACACATGCTATAATAATAATAATAATAATTTTATTTATATAGCGCCAACATATTCCGCAGCGCTTTACAACTTATAGAGGGGACTTATACAGACAACAGACATTACAGCATAACAGAAATCACAGTTCAAAACAGATACCAGGAGGAATGAGGGCCCTGCTGCTCGCAAGCTTACAATCTATGAGGAAAAGGGGAGACACAAGAGGTGGATGGTAACAATTGCTTTAGTTATTTGGACCAGCCATAGTGTAAGGCTCGGGTGTTCATGTAAAGCTGCATGAACCAGTTAACTGCCTAAGTATGTAACAGTACAGACACAGAGGCTATTAACTGCATAAAGTGTATGAGAACATGATGGAGGAACGTAATTATGTTGTTGTTTTTTATTAATAGGCCACACAGGGATAATTAGGTTAATGCGTTGAGGCGGTAGGCCAATCTGAACAAATGAGTTTTTAGTGCACGCTTAAAACTGTGGGGATTGGGGATTAATTGTATTAACCTAGGTAGTGCATTCCAAAGAATCGGCGCCGCACGTGTAAAGTCTTGGAGACGGGAGTGGGAGGTTCTGATTATTGAGGATGCTAACCTGAGGTCATTAGCAGAGCGGAGGGCACGGGTAGGTTGGTAGACTGAGACCAGAGAGGAGATGTAGGGTGGTGCTGAGCCATGGAGTGCTTTGTGGATGAGGGTAGTAGTTTTGTACTGGATTCTGGATTGGATGGGTAGCCAGTGTAATGACTGGCACAAGGTAGAGGCATCGGTGTAATGGTTGGCGAGGAATATGATCCTGGCAGCAGCATTCAGGACAGATTGGAGCGGGGAGAGTCTGGTAAAAGGTAGGCCAATTAGTAGAGAGTTACAATAGTCCAGACGAGAATGAATAAGTGAGACAGTAAGAGTTTTTGCAGAGTCGAAAGTAAGAAAAGGGCGAATTCTGGAAATGTTTTTGAGATGCAGATAAGAAGAGCGAGCCAGTGATCGGATGTGGGGGGTGAATGAAAGCTCGGAATCAAGGATGACTCCAAGGCAGCGGGCATGTTGCTTTGGAGTAATGGTGGAACCGCACACAGAGATGGCAATGTCGGGCAAAGGTAGGTTTGTAGAGGGAGAGAACACGAGGAGTTCAGTTTTTGACAGGTTCAGTTTCAGATAGAGGGATGACATGATGTTAGAGACAGCGGTAAGACAATCACTGGTGTTTTCTAAAAAGGTCGGCGTGATAACAGGAGAAGAGGTATATAATTGGGTGTCGTCAGCATAGAGATGGTACTGGAAACCAAATCTACTGATTGTTTGTCCAATAGGGGCAGTATACAAAGAGAAGAGGAGGGGGCCTAGGACTGATCCTTGAGGAACCCCAACAGTAAGGGGAAGGTGAGAGGAGGAGGAACCAGCAAAACAAACAGTGAAGGATCGGCCAGAGAGATAGGAAGAGAACCAAGAGAGAACGGTGTCCTTGAGGCCGATGGAGCGGAGCATAGTGAGGAGGAGCTGATGATCCACAGTGTCGAATGCTGATGCTATGGTTTATTTCACACGTGTTTCATTACTTCTGGTTTCCTTTGTCATTTTGCTGCCTTTTGTCTGAATCTATAATGTGCTAATTTCAATAAGAACAAGGAAAACCATTGATAAACAGGTGTGTCCAAATTTATTAATGGTAATACCATACTATTCGCAATAATCATATGACCATCTATATGTGTCCTGACAAAAAATTATCACAGTTCCTCTTAATAGCACATGTGCACAGCTGGATAACATTTTAGCCTTTGCCATATTATTTGAGCTGGAAACATCATCCAGGTGCATGGTGGTCCTGTAAGGGATCTCATGCAAATTTGCTTTATATGAGGAGTAAATGCAGGGATTAAAGCTTCTGGCCTTGCAGACAGCAGGTATAAGACAGGTAGTATGTCAACCTGTCCAATCTCTTAAAATAAGTGGCACCAGGTGTCACTTATCTATCTTCCCAATCATATAAATTACACATTGCATTAACATGTGATAACTAGAGTATTATTAAAAATGATGTCATAGTATGAGGTCTGCAGAGACATTAGAGCTGATGGGTCACAACAATCCTTGGAGAGTAGCATCCAGCCCACTGGATGGACAGCCCTTGGTTAGGACATGCAGCTCATCAACATGTTTGTATGAGAGACACAATGACCGCTCCGCCTGTCTCAGCTATGGCTATCGGCACATATAAGATTTTAATGGAGCCTTAGGAAAAGCCTTGTCACTGTTCTTATCCTGTCTGTCTCTGGCTCTGTCTGGGATGTGTGGACTTTTTTTTTCTTTCTTGCTGTCACGGGTTCCATCAAAGCCTCGAAGCTGTAATGCGTCACACACTCATTTTACTGGAGGCACCTGTCACTCAGGTCAAGGATTAGGCTCTCAGCTCTTTGATGTGTCTCCTTTTGCCCTTCAGTCTCCTTCTGGTTTGCATTTTGTGCAAGCAAGGGTTAACATTTATTGTTGGAAACATTTTAAAAACAATTTTTTTAAGGTGTGCCCTGTATTTTTTGCAGGGTCCCTTAAATTAAAGATTGGATCCAGTTGGATGAACATGATGGGCTGCACTGTTGGAGTAAATTAATTCTTCAGAAATGATGATGAGAAAAAGGTTTTTATTCACAATGCATTTCAATGCCGTACCGATGTCTTTATCAAGTGGAAAAAAAATTAAAGATTGCTTTTCAGAAAATATAGATTATATATACAATCATAGACGAAAGTGTTGACACCCTTGATATTGTTCCAGAAAATAAACTATTTCTCCAGAAAAGTATTGTATTTACACATGTTTTGTTATACACATGTTTATTTCCTTTGTGTATATTGGAACAACACAAAAAATAGAGAAAAAAAGGCAAATTGGATATAATGTAAAACAAAAACCCCAAAATGGGCGAGACAAAATTGTTGGCACCTATCTAAAATTCTGGGTAAACAACTGTGTTTAAAGCATGTTATGCTCATTCAAAGTCCCCTGTAGCAAGTAACAGGTGCGGGCAATATGAAGATCACACCTGAAACCAGATAAAAATGGGAGATGTTGACTCAGTCTTTGCATTGTGTGTCTGTATGTGCCACACTAAGCATGGGTAACAGAAAGAGGAGAATAGAACTGTCTGAGGACTTGAGAACCAAAATTGTTGAAAAAATGTCAACAATGTCAAGGTTACAAGTCCATCTCCATAGATCTTGATGTTCCTTTGTCCATAGTCTGCAGCATAATAAAGTCGTTTACAACCCATGCCACTGTAGCTAATCTCGGTGGACGTGGACGAAATAAAAAAATTGATGAAAGGTTGAAACGCAGGATAGCCCGGATGGTGGATAAGCAGCTACAGTCAAGTTTCAAAGAAATTCATGCTGTCCTGGAGGCTCAGGGTGCATCCGTGTCAGAGCGACCTTAAATGAAATGAAATGCTGTGCCAGGAGACCCAGGAGAACCCCAGGGATGACACAAAAACATAAAAAATCCAGTGTATAAGAGCCAAAGAAGCCGCACTGCCTCAAATTTTAGAGCTATCGGTAATCGTGGCACTAATCAACTAGGAGTCTGAAACAGATGTGGAGGTGCTTGCGTAGAAACAAAGTCTATTGAAAATCACAGAGGATAGAAGAAACGCCACAGCACTCACCAGGCTTGCAGTTCAAGTTCTCTTTATTGAATGATGCACAAAGGCATCTTCACGGCACGGGAGTGTAGGAAGAGTGCAGAAACATAACAGATGAAACGACGACAGCCGTTTCGCGCTGAAGACAAGCGCTTCCACGGGTCTGCTTGGGAGGAAGTGACGCCACATTAAGAAGGTGAGTAATGACAACCCTCCTCCTGCGTCCACCTCCAATCAAGCGTAAAAGTGCATAGTGCTGTTAAAAACAATTTAAAAGCAAACATCAGTAATGCATAACTCAAGAATACAAACTGTGCAAGGAGATATTTCCAAAAAACACATAATACTTCTACACATAGAAGTCACGACAAAAGCGTGGATCATATCAATAGTAGATAGCGATAATTGCACACAATGTGACTGCGGTTGACATGAATCCTCATAGGACTTATGAAACGAAAAAAGTCAGTAGAAAACTAAGTCTATACAAATACGTGACTCACTAAATACTATCAACGGGACACAGAATTAAAGAAAAACCGACATATCCACCCTGTCGTTCATACCGGCCGGGCCAGTAGCTCGTGTGCGTAGAATCCATTTTGCCTCTTGCCGTAATAATAATTTGTGGAGGTCACCTCCTTGTGCAGGGAGAGAGATTCTCTCAATCCCTGCAAAGGTCAGTACATCAGGGTTTCCTCCATGGGCTTCCCTGATGTGGTCAATCAATCTTGGAACACCCTTCCCCGAGGAAATAGACTTAAAGTGTTCTCTGAACCGTACATACAGTTTTCGAATGGTCTTGCCAATGTAAAACCTTTTGCACGGACAGAACACCACATAAACCACATACTCTGTTTTGCAAGACATAAACTGTCTCACGGTATGTGTAACAGGACCAATATTCAATGTTTGTCCAATTGTATGAAAACGGCAGTAGTGGCAATGGCCACATCGAAAATTCCCCTTCGGGACCGAACGTTCTAGCCATGTTGTTCTATCTTTAGTCACCCGATTATGTATCAGCATATCTCTAATCCGGGTTCCCCGTCTATTAGATATTAGCGGACCACCTTCAGTTTTGCCTATAAGCTCCCTATCTCTCTCCAATACGTGCCAGTGCCTACGAATAGTGGATCTGATTTCCCGATCCAACGGACCGTATTGAATGCAAAAATTAAATCGCTGATCAGATCTATCGTGCCTCCTCTCTCTTGCACCCTGTGCTCTAGTCTCTACCCGACTAACCGCGGACTCCAATATTTCATCTGGGTAGCCTCTGTCTCGGAGCCTAGACAGAAGCTCTCCAGACTGCCGCTCGAAGCCTTCTTGCGTATTATTAATACGTCGCATTCTCAATAATTGACTATATGGCAACGATCTTTTTGTGTGATTAGGGTGAAAGCTGTTATAATGTAAAAACAAATTCACCGCAGTGGATTTTCGAAAAACTGACGTGCATAGCCTATCTTCTATTACCTCCACATAAACATCTAAGAATTCCAGATTAATGCCCTCAAAATTATACGTAAAGGACATCCCCATTTGATTGTCACAATTAAGGTAGTCCACAAATAGTTTGAACTCAACTTCGGTGCCGTCCCACACTATAAATAAATCATCGACATATCTAACCAAAAGTTTTATATGCCTCAAAAAACGATTTTTCTGAGAATAAACGTAGTCTTCTTTGAAGACAGCCATATACAGGTTGGCGAATGTACATGCAGCCGGGGTCCCCATGGCAGTCCCAGTGGTCTGCCTGTACCAAATGTCAAGGAAAGTGAAGGCATTGTGACTTAATATAAAGTCCAACCCTTCACACACAAAATTGACATATCCTTGACTATTATCAGTGGTATTGAGTATACCCCTAATAGTGTCCACCCCTAACTTCTGGGGGATATTAGTGTACAGGCTGACCACATCAATGGAGGCCATGGCGAACCCCGGCTGCCATGCAAAGCCCTGCACCTGGTGCAGAAATGAATTAGTGTCCTTTATGTAGGACGGCACGTCAGACAGAAGGGGACGTAGGAGCCAATCAATGTACTGGGATAAAGGCTCTATTAAAGAGCCAATCCCAGACACGATTGGTCTCCCAGGGGGGGTAGTCATAGATTTGTGAATCTTAGGAAGATAGTACCAGTGGCGTTTCGTAGGAAAGTCGGGAAGTAACCTTTCTGCCTTCCTTTGTGGAATCACCCCATTTTCCACTGCTTTTCTGAGAAAAGAACACAATTCGCCCTTGTATTTGGGAGTAGGATCGCCCTGTAATCTAACATATGTGGATGTGTCCAGCAACTGCCGGTTAGCTTCGGCCAAATATGCTTCTTTAGACAAAAGGACGGTTTTTCCTCCTTTGTCAGCAGGGCGGATAATTACGTCAGTCCAGCTGGTTATCTCTTTTAGAGCCCTAGTCTCCTCATCGGTTAGATTTGGCGCAACTTTCTTATATATTAATGCCTCCATATCTTTTAAAACAAGGGTTTCAAATAAATCAATCATGTATGAGGAGGGCACTCCACCTAAAAAGGGGGGAATTTTTTCCTGGCTAGGCACGGTGACATCATTGTCTAGCACTGGATAGTTAAGGCTAAGTAAAGATCTAGCATCGTCATACATATCTGCAAGCACTTCATTTTGTGTATTGGCCATGAAACCTAGAGGTCCCACCTTACAAGGGCGTTCTCCATCTAAGCTGCTGGGCTCTGTAGTGCTGGAACGAAAAAACTTATACAGATGCATTTTTCTTGTAGCCTTAAACATATCTATTTGGAAAGAGACAAAATCAAAACTGTTAGGTACACAATAATTCAAGCCCTTAGAAAGTAAAGAGAGTTGGGCTGGGTTCAACACACGGTGAGTCAAGTTTGCCACACAGTCAATCGGAGAGGCTCTTAATACCGTTCCTGTCTCCATGAGACAAATTTTCTCTTGCGCCGCCATTCGAGACTGTTGTTTCCGTTTGCCCCTCCTTGTTTTCCTCCTAAAGGGGCCGGTGTGGCGGCTTGAATCTCAAGGGAAGTCTCTCCTGGGGAGTCCATATTAGCCGACAGGCTCTCACTCAGGCTAGAGTCGGATTCAGTTGTTAAATAGTCTCTACTGTTTGGTTGATGAGATTTCTTCTTCTTATTAAAACCCCGCTTTCGTTGTCTGAATTTGCCCCCTTGGGTGGATGTCATCGGGTTATCTCTATGTACTTTGTTCCAAGAAAAAATATTATTAGAATCATAGTCGTTCTTATCTCGCAAGAATTTGTCCCTTTTCCTTTGTTTCGTTTCTGCTTGTACCAGAATTAACCTGGAGTCTAATTTTTTATTAAATGCCACCCATTGGCTATCAGAAAGTCTGTTTTTTAATTCAGTTTGTGTTTTCAAAATATCAGTATTTAAAAGTTCGTAGTTTTGCACATTAGATTTTAAAACCAATTTCAGTAAGTCCTGGGAGCATTTAAGCATAATCTGCTCCCATTCCGTCTTAAATGCCGCATCGCCACTATGATGGGAAATCTCCTTCCATACTCTTAGACCTCTGGGAACTCGGTTGTTATCCACATACGATTGTAACGAGTTATTTGTCCAGAAAAGTCTAATCTCTCTCTCAGAGAGGTTGGTAAGTTTGTATTCTAATGATCTTGTGCTGAGCATATGCACTTCATCCGTTTTTTCGCACTCCTTAAAATAGTTACTAGCATCCTCCCAGCCGGCTTGTATACTGCCCCGTACAGGTGCCAAATCAGACTCCATAATATTATCGGGTGAGCTGGCAACAAATCCTGCTATACCACAAAGCCACGATACTCTCTTGCGAGGCGTGCACGCTTAAAACAAATGAAGTCCAGTGTATAAGAGCCAAAGAAGCCGCACTGCCTCAAATTTTAGAGCTATCGGTAATCGTGGCACTAATCAACTAGGAGTCTGAAACAGATGTGGAGGTGCTTGCGTAGAAACAAAGTCTATTGAAAATCACAGAGGATAGAAGAAACGCCACAGCACTCACCAGGCTTGCAGTTCAAGTTCTCTTTATTGAATGACGCACAAAGGCATCTTCACGGCACGGGAGTGTAGGAAGAGTGCAGAAACATAACAGATGAAACGACGACGGCCGTTTCGCGCTGAAGACAAGTGCTTCCACGGGTCTGCTTGGGAGGAAGTGACGCCACATTAAGAAGGTGAGTAATGACAACCCTCCTCCTGCGTCCACCTCCAATCAAGCGTAAAGGTGCATAGTGCTGTTAAAAACAATTTAAAAGCAAACATCAGTAATGCATAACTCAAGAATACAAACTGTGCAAGGAGATATTTCCAAAAAACACATAATACTTCTACACATAGAAGTCACGACAAAAGCGTGGATCATATCAATAGTAGATAACGATAATTGCACACAATGTGACTGCGGTTGACATGAATCAAGGATTGAATGAAGGATTCATGTCAACCGCAGTCACATTGTGTGCAATTATCGCTATCTACTATTGATATGATCCACGATTTTGTCGTGACTTCTATGTGTAGAAGTATTATGTGTTTTTTGGAAATATCTCCTTGCACAGTTTGTATTCTTGAGTTATGCATTACTGATGTTTGCTTTTAAATTGTTTTTAACAGCACTATGCACTTTTACGCTTGATTGGAGGTGGACGCAGGAGGAGGGTTGTCATTACTCACCTTCTTAATGTGGCGTCACTTCCTCCCAAGCAGACCCGTGGAAGCGCTTGTCTTCAGCGCGAAACGGCCGTCGTCGTTTCATCTGTTATGTTTCTGCACTCTTCCTACACTCCCGTGCCGTGAAGATGCCTTTGTGCGTCATTCAATAAAGAGAACTTGAACTGCAAGCCTGGTGAGTGCTGTGGCGTTTCTTCTATCCTCTGTGAAAAACATAAAAAAGCTAGACTGCAGTTTGTCAAAATGTACATGAGTAAGCAAAATTCTTTCTGGGAAAGCGTCTTGAGGACAGATGAGACCAAGGTAGAGATTTTTGGTAAACAACATAATTCTACTGTTTAACGAAAATGGAATGAGGCCTACAAAGAAAAGAACACAGTACCTATAGTCAGATATGGCTGAGGTTCAAAGATGTTTTGGGGTTGTTTTGCTGCCTCTGGCACTGGGTGCCTTGACTGTGTACAAGACATAGTGAAATCTGAAGATTACTAAAGGATATTGGGTCGCAATGTGGTGCCCAGTGTCAGAAAGCTGGGTTTGCGTCCCAGGTCATGGATCTTCCCGCAGGACAACGACGCCAAACATACTTCAAGAAGCACCCAGAAATGGATGGAAACAGAGCTCTGAAGTGGCAGTAATAAGTCTGGATCTAAATCCCATTGAACACCTGTGGAGAGATCTTCAAATGTCTGTTGGAAGAAGTCACCCTTCACATATGAGAGACCTGGAGAAGTTTGCAAAAGAAGAGTGTAATTGTAATAATTTTCTGAGAGAAATACTTCATTTTCGATAACAATTTCAAGGGTGCCAACACTTCTGGCATGACTGTATGAATATATATATATACAGTACAGACCAAAAGTTTGGACACACCTTCTCATTTAAAGATTTTTCTGTATTTTCATGACTATGAAAATTGTACATTCACACTGAAGGCATCAAAACTATGAATTAACACATGTGGAATTATATACTTAACAAAAAAGTGTGAAACAACTGAAAATATGTCTTATATTCTAGGTTCTTCAAAGTAGCCACCTTTTGCTTTGTTGACTGCTTTATTATTATTATTATTATTATTATTATTTATTGTTATAGCGCCATTTATTCCATGGCGCTTTACAAGTGAGGAGGGGTATACATAATAAAAACAAGTACAATAATCTTGAACAATACAAGTCATAACTGGTACAGTAGGAGAGAGGACCCTGCCCGCGAAGGCTCACAATCTACAAGGGATGGGTGAGAATACAGTAGGTGAGGGTAGAGCTGGTCATGCAGCGGTTTGGTCGATCGGTGGTTACTGCAGGTTGTAGGCTTGTCGGAAGAGGTGGGTCTTCAGATTCTTTTTGAAGGTTTCGATGGTGGGCGAGAGTCTGATGTGTTGTGGTAGAGGGTTCCAGAGTAGGGGTGACACGCGAGAGAAATCTTGTATACGATTGTGGGAAGAGGAGATAAGAGGGGAGTAGAGAAGGAGATCTTGTGAGGATCGGAGGTTGCGTGCAGGTAAGTATCGGGAGACGAGGTCACAGATGTATGGAGGAGACAGGTTGTGGATGGCTTTGTATGTCATGGTTAGGGTTTTGTACTGGAGTCTCTGGGTAATGGGGAGCCAGTGAAGGGATTGACAGAGGGGAGAGGCCGGAGAATAGCGGGGGGACAGGTGGATTAGTCGGGCAGCAGAGTTTAGAATAGATTGGAGGGGTGCGAGAGTGTTTGAGGGGAGGCCACAGAGCAGGAGGTTGCAGTAGTCAAGGCGAGAGATGATGAGGGCATGGACTAGGGTTTTTGCAGATTCTTGGTTGAGGAATGAACGGATTCGTGCAATATTTTTGAGTTGAAGTCGGCAGGAAGTGGAAAGGGCTTGGATATGTGGTTTGAAGGAGAGATCAGCGTCAAGGATAACCCCGAGGCAGCGAGCTTGTGGGACTGGGGAGAGTGGGCAGCCATTTACTGTAATGGATAGGTTCGTTGGGGGGGTCACGTGAGATGGGGGAAAGATGATGAATTCTGTTTTTACCTGAAGCGACCAGACTGCGAGTGCAAATGCACTGGGATAGATGGAAAGCTATCATAGCCTGTTGCCTGCAATGCAATGATCTGAGAATATGTGAGTGTTACCTTTTCTTCATTTAATCCTTTTATTTTTATAATTACCTTGTACATATTTGCAATTGTCTCATTTGTAACATCTTTGTAAAATATTTTATAAACACTGCCTAAAAATCATTTATGGGGTATAATATTTAATACTAGTTCGTTCTTCCTGCCCTAAACCGTACCCTGTCTCTGAAGGGAATTACGCTACTGTTTTGGGGTTGGCTCCAGACCCGTTCAATTGGAGCTGGTGGCAGCGACCGTGTGCCGGCTTTTGGGGGTCCCTGTAGCGACTGCGGCTTGATAATTATTGTTCCTGCCTGAGTGGGAGTAGTTATCGCGTCGCTGCAGCGCCCCCAATAGCCAGTACATAGCAGGCAGCGTTTCTGGCGACTAATCACCCTAGGTGCAGTACCTAATCTGACCTGACAGTAAGGGGGGCGCCAGAGAACTGCAAGGTTTAAGTGGAACTGTACGCGGGATATACACAAATCCCTGCAGTTCATGGTATACTGAAGATCAGTGGGATACCTAAAATAAGCCCCTGCTGGAAACAAGAGGTCAATAGCCTCGTGTGTGTTTTTTTTCCATCACATTGTGGCAGTGGAGGGATAACTAGGATAAGCCCCCCCTGCACCTGTGATAGCCGTCTGCTGGTCTAAAGTCACCCCAATCCGTGACATATTGTGGGCAGCGGCTAAGGGATCTTGACAACTGGTGACAGTCACGGTGTGAATCGTGACATATTGGTGTGTTTTGCACACTCTTGGCATTCTCTTGATGAGCTTCAAGAGGTAGTCACCGGGAATGGTCTTCCAACAATCTTGAAGGAGTTCCCAAAGATGCTTAGCACTTCTTGGCCCTTTTGCCTTCACTCTGCGGTCCAGCTCACCCCAAACCATCTCGATTGGGTTCAGGTCTGGTGACTGTGGAGTCCAGGTCATCTGGCGTAGCACCCAATCACTCTTCTTCTTGGTCAAATAGCGCTTACACAGCCTGGAGGTGTGTTTGGGGTCATTGTCCTGTTGAAAAATAAATGATGGTCCAACTAAACGCAAACTGGATGGAATAGCATGCCGCTGCAAGATGCTGTGGTAGCCATGCTGGTTCAGTATGCCTTCAATTTTGAATAAATCCCTAAGAGTGTCACCAGCAAATCACCCCACACCATCCCACCTTCTCCTCCATGCTTCACGGTGGGAACCAGGCATGTAGAGTCCATCCGTTCACCTTTTCTGCGTCGCACAAAGACATGGTGGTTGGAACCAAAGATCTCAAATTTGGACTCATCAGACCAAAGCACAGATTTTCACTGGTCTAATGTCCATTCCTTGTGTTCTTTAGCCCAAACAAGTCTCTTCTGCTTGTTTCCTGTCCTTAGCAGTGGTTTCCTAGCAGCTATTTTACCATGAAGGCCTGCTGCACAAAGTCTCCTTATAACAGTTGTTGTAAAGATGTGTCTGCTGCTAGAACTCTGTGTGGCATTGACCTGGTCTCTAATCTGAGCTGCTGTTAACCTGCGATTTCTGAGGCTGGTGACTCGGATAAACTTATCCTCAGAAGCAGAGGTGACTCTTTGTCAGACTTTCCTGGGGCGGTCCTCATGTGAGCCAGTTTCTTTGTAGTGCTTGATGGTTTTTGCCACTGAACTTGGGGACACTTTCAAAGTTTTCCCAATTTTTCGGACTGACTGACCTTCATTTCGTAACGTAATGATGGACACTCGTTTTTCTTTACTTAGCTGCTTTTTTCTTGCCATAATACAAATTCTAACAGTCTATTCAGTAGGACTATCAGCTGTGTATCCACCAGACTTCTGCACAACACAACTGATGGTCCCAACACCATTTATTAGGCAATAAATCCCACTTATTAAACCTGACAGGGCACACCTGTGAAGTGAAAACCATTCCCGGTGACTACCTCTTGAAGCTCATCAAGAGAATGCCAAGAGTGTGCAAAGCAGTCCTGAAAGCAAAAGGTGGCTACTTTGAAGAACCTAGAATATAAGACATAATTTCAGTTGTTTCACACTTTTTTTGTTAAGTATATAATTCCACATGTGTTAATTCATAGTTTGATGCCTTCAGTGTGTATGTGTATGTACAATTGAAAATGCAGAAAAATCTTTAAATGAGAAGGTGTGTCCAAACTTTGGTCTGCACTATATATATATATATATATATATATATATATATATATATATATATATATATATATATATATATATATATATATATATATATACAGCTCTGGCAAAAATTAAGAGACCACTGCAAGATTTTCAGTTTGTCTGATTTTTCTCTTTATAGGTATATTTTTGAGGAAAATATGAATTGCTCTTTTATTCTACAAACTACTGACAACTAGTGTTGAGCGATACCATCCGATACTTGAAAGTATCGGTATTGGAAAGTATCGGCCGATACCGGCAAAGTATCGGATCTAATCCGATACCGATACCCGATACCAACACAAGTCAATGGGACTCAAGTATCGGACGGTATCCCTGATGGTTCCCAGGGTCTGAAGGAGAGGAAACTCTCCTTCAGGCCCTGGGATCCATATTAATGTGTAAAATAAAGAATTAAAATAAAAAATATTGATATACTCACCCTCGGACGCAGCCTGCACCTTACCGAGGGAACCGGCAGCCTTTTTTGCTTAAAATGCGCGCGTTTACTGCCTTCCGTGACGTCACGGCTTCTGATTGGTCGCGTGCCGCCCATGTGACCGCGACGCGACCAATCACACAAGCCGTGATGTAATTTTCAGGTCCTGAATGCCTAGAATTAGGCATTCAGGACCTGAAAATTACGTCACGGCTTGTGTGATTGGTCGCGTCGCGGTCACATGGGCGGCACGCGACCAATCAGAAGCCGTGACGTCACGGAAGGCAGTAAACGCACGCATTTTAAGCAAAGAAGGCTGCCGGTTCCCTCGGTAAAGTGCAGGCTGCGTCGAAGAGGTGAGTATATCAATATTTTTTATTTTAATTCTTTATTTTACACATTATATCGATCCCGATACCGATTCCCGATACAACAAAAGTATCGGATCTCGGTATCGGAATTCCGATACCGCAAATATCGGCCGATACCCGATACTTGCGGTATCGGAATGCTCAACACTACTGACAACATGTCTTCAAGTACTAAATTTTGTATTTATTTTCAGAAAATGAGAAATGGTCAAAATAACAAAAAAGTGCAGTGCTTGCAGACCTCAAATAATGCTAAGAAAACAAGTTAATAATAATTTAGAAACAACAATACTAATGTTTTAACTTAGGAAGAGTTCAGAAATCAATATTTTGTGGAATAACCACAATTTTTAGTCACAGCTTTCATGTGTCTTGGCATGCTTTCCACCAGTCTTTCACACTGCTTTTGGGTGACCTTATGCCACTCCTAGTACAAAATTGTAAGCAGTTTTTCTTTGTTTGATGGCTTGTGACAATCCATCTTCCTCTTGATTACATTCCAGAGGTTTCCAATGGGGTTCAGATCTGGAGATTGGGCTGGCCATGACAGGGATTTAATGTAGTGGTCCTTCATCCTCAAATTAATTGACCTAGCTGTGTGGCATGGCGCATTGTCCTGCTGGAAAAAAACAGTTCTCAGAGTTGAGAAAATTTGCCTGAGCAGAAGGAATCAACTGTTATTCCAGGATAACATTGTATGCGGCTTGATTCATACATCCTTCGCAAAGATTAACCTGCCCAATTCCAGCCTTTTTGAAGCATCCCCAGATCATCACCGATCCTCCACCAAATTTCACTGTGGGTGCAAGACACTGTGGCTTGTATGCCTTGCCAGGTCTCCGTCTAACCATTAGACAACTAGGTGTTGGGCAAAGCTGAAAATTAGACTCATCAGAGAAGATTACCTTACTCCAGTCCTCAATGGTCCAATCCTTATGGTCTTTGGCAAACTTCAGCCTGGCTCTCCTTTGCTTCTCATTGATGAAAGGCTTTTTTCAACCTTTACATAACTTGAGCCCTACCTCTAGGAGCCTTTTACGAACTGTTCTTGCCATGCACTTCACCCCAGCTGCCATTTGCCATTCCTCTTGTAGGTCACTTGATGTCATCCTGCGGTTGCTGAGTGACATTCAAATAAGATGACGGTCATCCCGGACAGTGGATAGTCATTTTCGCCCTCTACCGGTCTGTAGCTTTGTCCCCAATGTCTGCTGCTTGACCTTGTTGGAATGGGCTGCCATCTTAGAAATTTTAAGGATGGAGGCTCACTGTATACCTCTGCTAGTAAAGCCAGAATTGAGCCCTTTTTTGTCTCACTCAAGACTTTTCATTTCCACCCCTTTGGCATGGTTAAAAGTTATTTTTTCATTCCTTTTACTTTTGGGATATTACTAGCACTTGTTTTGCCATCTAGCTTGTCCTATTGCAAAAGGATTGTGAACACCACGGCAGGGTTTTTTATACTTTCCTTCGCTAAATAAGATTTGGTTCAAGTGATCACCTAATCAGAAGCACATTAAATAGAATGAGGTGTACTCTGGTTGGAATTCAACTGACACTGGAATGGAATGTCTTTCAGACATGTAGAGAAGCTGATTTTTATAAAACTGTGCAGTGGTCTCTTACTTTTTACCAGAGCTGTATATATATATACTGCTCAAATAATAAATGGAACACTAAAATACCATATCCTAGATATCACTGAATGAAATATTCCAGTTGCAAATCTTTATTCATTACATAGTGGAATGCGTTGAGAACAATAAAACAAAAATGATCATTGTAATTTAAAAAATATTTAGAATTGAGAGTCTTCAGTAGTTGATACCTTTTAATGGCTAACTGAAAAGATGGTAACAAATTGCAAGCTTTCGAGACTACACAGGTCTCTTCATCAGGCATAGACTAAAAGAAATTCTGGAGAATCACATATTTATGCACAACACATCACAGAAAAAAAAAAACATGGATAAGACAGGTGACATGAAGCAGAATTACCATGAGTGACTGAGGACTCTCAATTCTAAATATTTTTATATCCACTGGCTAACACGGTACCAAGATATATATCTTTCCTGTATCACAATGTAAATTACAAAATTAATATCCCATGGAGGTCTGGAATAATACTCAAAATCAAAGCTGAAAATCAAATTACAGACTGAACCAGCTTCAATGAAAATAGTGTTTGTGGCCTCCATGTGCTTGTCTGACCTTCCTACAATGCTTGGGTATGCTCCAGATGAGGCAGCGGATGTTCTCCTGAGGGATCGACACCAAGACCTAGATTAAAGCATCAGTCAACTCCTGGACTGTCTGTGGTGGAGCAGCCCAAAACAACAGCCAAAAATGATGAGAGCAGAGAAATGGTCTGTGGTCATCCCTTGCAGAATCACTCCTTTATAGGGGTTTTCTTGCTAATTGCCAATCATTTCTACCTGTTTGTCTATTCCATTTGCACATTCGCAGGAGAAATTGATTCACAATCGGTGTTGCTTCATAACTGGCCAGGTTGATTTCACAGAAGTGTGATTGAGTTGTAGTTATAATCTGTTGTTTAAGTTCTCCCTTTATTTATTTGAGCAAGGTATATATATATATATATATATATATATATATATATATATATATATATATATATATATATATATATATATATATATACACACAATACCATTCAAAAGTTTAGGGTCATTGAGAAATGTCCTTATTTTTGAAGGAAAAGGCCAGTCTTTTCCATTGACGCTAACATTAAATTATTCAGAAATACACTCTATACATTGTTAATGTGGTAAATGACTATTCTAGCTGCAAACATCTGGTTTGTAATGCAATATCTTCATAGGTGTTGTGGCATAGCGACTGGTCATGTGATTGATGGATGGTATGTATCGCAGAGGTGGGTGACCCTGTGAAGGAAGCCTGGGTATGTTTTGCTCAAGCAGATCTACTGCTGAGGTATTTGTTTACGTTGGGAAGGCTTCCAGGTGATTGGAGAGATGGGTGGGTTCAGTCACCTACAAACCCACCCAAAGAGGCGTGTCTGAACACGTAAGATGGTTTTGTGTGAAAGGACCTGTGGTGATGTCACACTCACCTGACTAGCCATGTGACAGGTACCTGGGTGTGGTTACACCTATGTAAAGAGGTGTGTGTAGCACATGGAGTGAGTGTGTGGGTGTGTGTCAGGGCAGACACACTCCCATGTGTCCTGGCTGGACACTGCAGAGTGGCCTGTGTGTTGGACGGTTCCACGTGGGGAGACGTCCTGAACAACACACAGAGACCATCTTTAGGCTGGAGAGCCTACGTGCTGGTCATAGCACGGTCTGTGTGCCCACAGACGTGAGAGAGCGGAGCTCTACTATGGACATTGAGGATTAACCTGTCTGATGTAAGACTGTTTACCTGTTGTTCCTGTTGCAATGTGGTTTATGGAGCAATAAACCCTGTGAACTTTTAAGGAAACGTATCTCCTGAGTGTCATCCGCCGCACCTAAGCGAGTGTCCCCTAGACCCGTAGCGGGTGAAATGCTACAATGTATAGAGGCCCATTTCCAACAACCATCACTCCAGTGTTCTTAGGCTACTTTCACATTAGCGTCGTGCACTGCACGTCGCAATGCGATGTTGCGGTGCACCAACGCATACTGTGGAAGCGCCGCACAATGGGGGCAACGGATGCAGTTTTTCAGCGCATCCGCTGCCCCATTGTGAGGTGCAGGGAGGAAGGGGCGGAGTTCCGGCCGCGCATGCGCGGTCGGAAATGTTGCACACGACGCACCAACGAGCGTTACATGCAATGTTTTTTGGTGGCGACGGTCCGATGCAACACTACGCAACCGTCTCACGATGGTTGCGACGTGTGGCAATGCGTCGCACTGCGTCGCTAATGCAAGTCAATGGAGAAAAAACGCATCCTGCAAGCACTTTTGCAGGATGCGTTTTTTCTACAAAACAACGCATAGCGACGTGCAGTGCACAACGCTAGTGTGAAATTAGCCTTATGGTACTTTGTGTTTGCTAACTGTGTATAAAAATGCTAATGGATGGTTAGAATACCCTTGAAAACCCTTGTGCAAGTATGTTAGCACGGCTGAAAACAGTTTGGCTGATTAGAGAACCTATAAATCTGACCTTCCTTTGAGCTACTTGAGAATCTGGAGCATTACATTTGTTGGTTTCATTAAACTCTCAAAATGGCCAGAAAAAAAGAACATTATATGAAACTCAACAGTCTATTTTTGTTCTTAGAAATGAAGGCTATTCCATGAGAGAAATTGCCAGAAAACTGAAGATTTCCTACAACTGTGTGTACTACTCCCTTCAGAGGAGAGCACAAACAGGCTCTAACCAAACTAGAGAAAGAAGTGGGAGGCCCCACTGCACAACTGAGCAACTAGACAAGTACATTAGTGTCTGTAGTTTGAGAAATCGACACCTCACAGGTCCTCAACTGGCAGCTTAATTAAATAGTATACGCAAAATGCCAGTGTCAACATCTACAGTGAAGAGGCAACTACGGGATGCTGGCCTTCAGGGCAGAGTAGCAAAGAAAAAGCCATATATGAAACTGCTAATAAAAGGAAAAGATTAATATGGGCAAAAGAACACAGACATTGGACAGAGGAAGATTGGAAAAAAGTGTTATGGACAGACGAATCCAAGTTTGAAGTGTTTGGATCACACAGAAGAATATTTGTGAGACGCAGAAAAACTGAAAAGATGCTGGAAGAGTTTCTGACGCCATCTGTCAAGCATGGTGAAGGTAATGTGATGGTCTGGGGTTGCTTTGGTGCTGGTAAAGTGGGATATTTGTTCAAGGTGGAAGGGATATTGAATAAGGAAGGCTATCACTCCATTTTGCAATGCCATGCCATACCCAGGACAATGACCCAAAGCACACCTCCAAATTATGCAAGAACTATTTAGGGAAGAAGCAGGCAGCTGGTATTCTATCTGTAATGGAGTGGCCAGCGCAGTCTCCAGATCTCAACCCCATTGAACTGTTGTGGGAGCAGCTTGACAATATGGTCCGCAAAAAGTGCCCATCAAGCCAAACCAACTTGTGGGAGGGGCTTCTGGAAGCATGGGGTGAAATTTCTCCAGATTACCTCAGCAAATTAACTGCTAGAATGCCAAAGGTCTGCAATGCTGTAATTGCTGCAAAGGGAGCATTCTTTGACGAAATCAAAGTTTGAAGGAGAAAATTATTATTTCAAATAAAAATCTTTTTTTCAAACCTAGTCAATATCTGGACTAGATTTTAAATTCATTTGAGTGAATATAAATATATATTTTTATTTTTTTTATTTTATTGTCATGATGTTTATTAGAGGGCTGGGTGGATTTGGTCTGATGGTTTATTCATTTATAGTTACATAGTTACATAGTTATTAAGGTTGAAGGAAGACTTTAAGTCCATCTAGTTCAACCCATAGCCTAACATGCCCTAACATGTTGATCCAGGGGAAGGCAAAAAAAACCCATGTGGTAAGAGTAAGCTCCACCATGGGGAAAAAAATTCCTTCCCGACCCCACATACGGCAATTAGACTAGTTCCCTGGATCAACGCCTTATCAAGGAATCTAATATATATACCCTGTAACATTATACTTTTCCAGAAAGGTATCCAGTCCCCTCTTAAATTTAAGTAATAAATCACTCATTACAACATCATACGGCAGAGAGTTCCATAGTCTCACTGCTCTTACTGTAAAGAATCCGCGTCTGTTATTATGCTTAAACCTTTTTTCCTAAAGACGTAGAGGATGCCCCCTTGTCCCTGTCACCGGTCTATGATTAAAGAGATCATCAGAAAGGTCTTTGTACTGTCCCCTCATATATTTATACATTAACATAAGATCACCCCTTAGCCTTCGTTTTTCCAAACTAAATAGCCCCAAGTGTAATAACCTATCTTGGTATTGCAGACCCCCCAGTCCTCTAATACCCTTGGTCTCTCTTCTCTGCACCCGCTCTAGTTCAGCTATGTCTTTCTTATACACCGGAGACCAGAACTGTGCACAGTATTCTAAGTGTGGTCGCACTAGTGACTTGTAAAGAGGTAAAATTATGTTCTCCTCATGAGCATCTATGTCTCTTTTAATGCATCCCATTATTTTATTTGCCTTTGTAGCAGCTGCCTGACACTGGCCACTGAATATGAGTTTGTCATCCACCCATACACCCAGGTCTTTTTCATTGACGGTTTTGCCCAGAGTTTTAGAATTAAGCACATAGTTATACATCTTATTACTTCTACCCAAGTGCATGACCTTACATTTATCTCCATTAAAGCTCATTTGCCATTTATCAGCCCAAGCTTCTAGTTTACATAAATCATCCTGTAATATAAAATTGTCCTCCCCTGTATTGATTACCCTGCAGAGTTTAGTGTCATCTGCAAATATTGAAATTCTACTCTGAATGCCCCCTACAAGGTCATTAATAAATATGTTAAAAAGAAGAGGGCCCAATACTGACCCCTGTGGTACCCCACTACTAACCGCGACCCAGTCCGAGTGTGCTCCATTAATAACCACCCTTTGTTTCCTATCCCTGAGCCAGCTCTCAACCCACTTGCACATATTTTCCCCTATCCCCATTATTCTCATTTTATGTATCAACCTTTTGTGTGGCACCGTATCAAAAGCTTTTGAAAAGTCCATATACACTACATCTACTGGGTTCCCTTGGTCCAGTCCGGAACTTACCTCTTCATAGAAGCTGATCAAATTAGTCTGACATGAATGGTCCCTAGTAAACCCGTGCTGATACTGGGTCATGAGGTTATTCCTCTTCAGATACTCCAGTATAGCATCCCTTAGAATGCCCTCCAGGATTTTACCCACAGTAGAGGTTAAGCTTACTGGCCTATAATTTCCGAGTTCAGTTTTTGTCCCCTTTTTGAATATTGGCACCACATTTGCTATACGCCAGTCCTGTGGTACAGACCGTGTTATTATGGACTCTTTAAAGATTAAAAATAATGGTCTATCAATGACTGTACTTAATTCCTGCAGTACTCGGGGGTGTATCCCATCCGGGCCTGGAGATTTGTCAATCTTTGTGATTTTTAGACGCCGCCGTCAAGACGTTGAAATGACGGATCCTGTGCAGATTGTGGAAAACGTGTGCACTGGGCCTGTCTTTCTGACAGACCCGTCAAGGCTATGTGCACCTGTTGTGTATGCATCTTCGCTGCGGTTCTCCACTGCGAAAATGCATACACAACACAAACCAGGTTAAAAAAATTTAAAAATCGCAGTATTCTCACCTACCGGCATTCTCACCTACCGGCGTTCCCACGCAGCGATGCTCCCGGCAGCTAGCGTTCCTAGTAATACATTGCGAAATCTTGCAAGAAGCCGCGGTCTCCCGAGACCACGACTTCTCGTGAGATTTCGCAATGTATTACTAGGGAGTGACGCTAGCTGCCGGGAACATCGGTGACGCTGTGTGGGAACGCCGGTAGGTGAGAATACTGCGATTTTTTATTTTTTTTAATATTTTTAACATTATATCTTGTTACTATTGATGCTGCACTTGTTACTATTGATGTTCCCTGACGGGAAATTCTTCCACGCATGCTCTTTGAAAAGGTGGGACCCGTTGCTAGATTCCTGCTTTTCACAGGCAGCCAGTGACGGGCAGCGCAGGATGCGTCGCTGACCGATTTTCCGACGTGCAGAAAAAACGTTCCTCTGAACGTTTTCTCTGCCCGACGGACCGTTTTTTTATGCAGGATCCAGTGAAAGACGGAAGAATCGGATGGCCATCCGTTGCTAATACAAATCTAGGAGAAAATGCAGGATCCTGCAAATTTTTTTTGCAGGATCCTGCATTCTCAAAAAACGACGGATTGTGACGGGAGCTGAAAGACTGAAGTGTGAAAGAGGCTTAGACTATTTAGTGCACTGCTGATGCATCACACACAAATCTTATTACAAAAATTTTTACACACAGGTTGTAATGTAACAAAATAGGTAAAAAGCCAAGATGGATGAATACTTTGCAAGCCGCTGTATATACAGTGATAATGCTTATTTATTTAAGTCATTTATATAGCACCATTAATTCCACAACACTTTACAGACATACTCATCACTGTCCCCACTGGGGCTCACAATCTAGATTCCCTATCAGGATTACTTTGGAATATGCAGGGCCGTCCCGAACGTATAGGCGAACTAGGCGGCCGCCTAGGGCGCCGACCCTAAGGGGGCACCAGAGAAAAAATAGAAAAAATTATAAAAAATCTTTTCAAAAGGCAAAAGGTGTATGGAGCGGAGCTGAATGTGTATGAGGTGTATGGAGCGGAGCCTTGTGTGTATGAGGTGTACGGAGCGGAGCCATGTGTATGAGGTGTACGGAGCGGAGTCATGTGTGTATGAGGTGTATGGAGCGGAGCTAAATGTGTACGAGGTGTACGGAGTGGAGCCGCGTGTGTAGGAGGTGTATGGAGCGGAGCGCGTGTGTACGGAGCGCAGCCTCGTGTGTAGGAGTAGCTATGTGTGGCCATTATACAGTACGAAGTATCATGTGCGGCCAATATAAAGTATGGAGCATCATGTGTGGCCATTATACAGTATGGAGCATCATGTGTGGCCATTATACAGTATGGAGCACTGTGTGGCCATATTTTTTTGTTTATAATTATTCTTTATGAAACAGTGTGATCAGCAGTGCTAAATGGGTGTGGTTGGGATGTGGATATGGGTGTGGCTAGTTATGAATGGGTGTGGTCAGAGATGTGGCCTAAAATTTGCCGCGGCGCACACAAACTTTGTCCCTCTTTCCCATCTTCAAAAGTTGGGAGGTATGTTAAAAGTAGTAGGGGCGCAACAAAATAGTTTCGCCTAGGGCGCTGTAATCTCTCGGGCCGGCCCTGGGAATATGGGAGAAAACCAGTGAACCCAGAGGAATCCCACGCAAACACGGGGAGAACATACAAACTCCTCGCAGATGTTCTCCTTGATGAGATTTGAAGCCAGTGCTGCAAGTCTGCAGTGTTTAGCACTGAGCCACCGTGCTATATGCTTACAAATATTGTCAGTCACCAAATTCCTGGTGTGCCTTCTATCTTCTTTCTGTCTTACATAGCATGCCACAATTTTTATAAGTTACGGACTACTTTAAGAGATTTTTAAACGGAGTAGATAACAACATTGCCCTAAGTCAGGGATGGGGAACCTCAGGCCCCAGGGCCATTTTTGGCCCTCAATGACCTTTTATCAGACCCCCCGAGCAGATTCTCAGGGACCGCATTCTTGGGCAAGGAGCTGTATTTTGATTGCCACAAGCTCATTTATTTCTTCTTGCTCTGTTAGCACACACAAGCAGTGTTCACTACTGAGCACTGAAGGGCATGCAATGAAAGATTACGTCCTGACACCAGTGCCAGAGCTAGGATGTACTTTGTGGGAGGAGTTTGTACGGCCCCTGAAGGATGGTATAAATATCCAAATGGCCCTTGGCAGAAAAAAGATTCCCCACCCCTGCCCTAAGTAATGATGCAATTACAAAGCAGACTTCGCTTAGCGGTACAAAGCCTGGCAGTTACAAACTGTGGCAAGAAGATTGTCAGTTACAAGTGGCGTAGCGTGTGGGGGCGGACACAGGAGCAGTTGCCTTGGGCATTGAAGACCCGACTATCAAATGAACATTGCCCCTTCTTCTTAGAGCTACACAGTGATTGAATGCTCTTTTATGCTTATGCAGAGCATCACATTTGACATTTGCATCTGCTGCTGCACTCTGCATAGGCACCAACTGAGATGACAAGCTCAACAGCTAAAGATTGAAGACAGTATTGAATCATGAATATGTCTTCATTAGTGTTGAGCATTCCGATGCTGCAAGTATCGGGTATCGGCCGATACTTGCTGTATCGGAATTTCCGATACCGAGATCCGATATTTTTGTGATATCGGGTATCGGTATCGAAACAACATTAATGTAAAAATGTGTAAAAGAAAGAATTAAAATAAAAAATATCGCTATACTCACCTGTCCGACGCAGCCTGGACCTCAGCGAAGGAACCGGCAGCGTTGTTTGTTTAAAATTCGCGCTTTTACTTGGTTACGTGAATTCCCGGCTTGTGATTGGTCAGGGCGGCCATGTTGCCGGGACGCGGACCAATCACAGCAAGCCGTGACAAAATTACGTCACGGCTTGCTGTGATTGGTCCACGTCCCGGCAACATGGCCGCCATTAACCAATCACAAGCCGTGACGTCACGGGAGGCTGGACTTGCGCACTTTTTAAAAAACGCGCGTGTCCAGCCTCCAGTGACGTCCCGGCTTATGATTGGTCACGGCGCCATGTTGCCGGGACGCGGACCAATCACAGTAAGCCGTGACGAAATTACGTCACGGCTTGCTGTGATTGGTCCGCGTCCCGGCAACATGGACGCCATTAACCAATCACAAGCCGTGACGTCACGGGAGGCTGGACACGCGCGTTTTTTAAAAAGTGCGCAAGTCCAGCCTCCCGTGACGTCACGGCTTGTGATTGGTTAATGGCGGCCATGTTGCCGGGACGCGGACCAATCACAGCAAGCCGTGATGTAATTTCGTCACGGCTTGCTGTGATTGGTCCGCGTCCCGGCAACATGGCCGCCCTGACCAATCACAAGCCGGGAATTCACGTAACCAAGTAAAAGCGCGAATTTTAAACAAACAACGCTGCCGGTTCCCTCGCTGAGGTCCCGGCTGCGTCGGACAGGTGAGTATAGCGATATTTTTTATTTTAATTCTTTCTTTTACACATTTATATGGTTCCCAGGGCCTGAAGGAGAGTTTCCTCTCCTTCAGACCCTGGGAACCATCAGGAATACCGTCCGATACTTGAGTCCCATTGACTTGTATTGGTATCGGGTATCGGTATCGGATTGGATCCGATACTTTGCCGGTATCGGCCGATACTTTCCGATACCGATACTTTCAAGTATCGGACGGTATCGCTCAACACTAGTCTTCATTCATTACGAAGAGCAGCTTTTATGCCTTTATACTTTTCTTAACTCTACATAGGGATAGGACTGGGGTTGCATTAAATGTATTAAAAAAGCACTCCTCCCATCAAAATTTGTATCCTCTTAAAATACTGCAGTCATCATATTATGTAGCACTCTACTTACAATTGCTAATTTTGCCTTTCTACCAAGTTATTTTTTCCTTATTAGGTCTATAACATCATGTGATTAAAAACTGACTAGCTGAATACTTCTAAGCTTTATGTAGAAGCAGGAGGTCAGTTTTCCCTGTATGAATCATGAGTCACTGCAAAAGTCCCTGGCAAGGGGGGAGTGGAGCAGCTGGATCAGGAGTTGAAGAGGGGGATGAGTCATGCAGAGAAAAGTCTTCCTGTTTCTACAAAGAGCAGAGAAAAGAGAATAATTATATGGGTAGAAAGGCGAAATGAGCAATTGTAAGTACACAGTGCTATATAATATGATGATTTCAATAGAGGGTAAAAACTTTGATGGGAGTGCTTCTTTAACAGCAGAAAATCTGTGCACAAGGTCATCAAGCAGTTGCATGCCAGCCTTCCATCGCCAAGCACAATGTCAAGTTTAGGGTGGCGTTATGTAAAGCACTCTTGAGTAGTAGAATTAATGGCTGGCTGTCATTTTACTAGATTGTAATAGGCAGAGAAAGGAGATAAAAAAAAAATGGGTGCTCACCTGGCCACATACCAATTTCCTTGCCAAATTCAAGTAAACTGCTAAATTGAAATTTTGCCAGGCTGGTTCCTCACTAGTCACAACATGTAAACAATACATAATTGTGTTAGAAATACACATACTATCACCCCAATTTAGGATTTTTTACCATTGTGATCACTCATATGGCATCTTAAATTGTTAAAAACAAATTGCAGGGGAGGTGAGTTCTTCATATACATTTTATGGACTGAATCCTGGAAGATCTGTGAATTTGAGACATTGACATCACACGAATTGAATAACTTAGCTGGTTGAGAAATGTGGCTTTATAGCAATTTTTGAGCATATTTACAGTTGTGCTCAAAAGTTTACATACCCTGACAGAACTTTTGCTTACTTGGCCTTTTTTCAGAAAATATGAATGATAACACCAAACCTTTTTCTCCACTCATGGTTAGTGGTTGGGTGAAGCCATTTATTGTCAAACTACTATGTTTTTTCTATTTAAATCATAGTGACAACCCAAAACATCCAAATGACCCTGATCAAAAGTTCACATCCCCTGGTGATTTTAGCCTGATAACATGCACAGAGGTTGACACAAATGGGTTTGAATGGCTACTAAAGGTAACATCCTCACATGTGACCCCTTTGCTTGTAATCAGTGTGTGCATAACAGCTAAGTGAGTCTCTGGGATCCAGACAGACTCTTGCATCTTTCATCCAGCCACTGACGTTTCTGGATTATGAGTCATGGGGAAAGCAAAAGAATTGTCAACGGATCTATGGGAAAAGGTAGCTGAACTGTATAAAACAGGAAAGCGATACCAAAATATATCCAAGGAATTGATAATGCAAGTTAGCAGTGTTCAAGCTGTGATTAACAAATGGTAAAAACAAAACCACGGTCAGGTAGACCAGAAATTTCATCCACAACTACCAGGAAAATTGTTTGGGATGCAAAGAAAACCCCACAAATAACATGAGCTGAAATACTGGACTCTGTGAAAACTAGTGGTGTGCCTGTTTCAAGATGCACAATAAGGAGACACTTGAAGAAAAATAGGCTGCATGGTCGAGTCACCAGAAGAAAACCATTACTTCACAAACGCCACAAATTATCTTGCCTACACTACGCAAAACAGAAAAGAGACAAGCCTCAAAACTTCTTGAACAAGGTAATTTGGAGTGATGAGATCAAAATTGAACTTTTTGGCCACAATCATAAATGTTACATTTGGAGAGAGGTCAAAAAGGCCTATGATGAAAGGAACACCCTTCCTACTGTAAAGCACGGAGGTGGATCGCTAATGTTTTGAGGTTGTGTGAGCTACAAAGGCACAGGAAACTTGGCCAAAGTGGAAGGAAAGATGAATGCAGCATGTTATCAGCAAATACTGGAGGCAAATTTGCAATCATGAGCCCAGAAGCTGCGCATGGGACGTACTTGGACATTCCAACATGACAACGATCCAAAACACAAGGCCAAGTCGACCTTTCATTGGCTACAGCAGAACAAAGTGAAGGTTCTGGAGTGGCCATCTCAGTTTCCTGATCTCAATATCATTACATCACTCTGGGGTATCTCAAGCGCGCAGTTCATGCTAGACAGCCCAGGAGTTTACAGGAACTGGAGGCTTTTTGACAAGAAGAGTGGGCAGTTTTACCATCTGAGAAAATAAAGAATCTCATCTACAACTACCAAAAAAGACTTCAAGCTGTCATTGATGTTAGAGGGGCAATACACGGTATTAAGAAATGGGGTATGTGAACTTTTGATCAGGGTCATTTGGATGTTTTGGGTTGTCATTATGATTTAAAAAGAGAAAACACAGTAGTTTGACAATAAATGGCTTCACCCAACCACTAACCATGAGTGGAGAAAAAATTTTGGTGTTATCATTCATATTCTCTGAAAAAAGGCTGAGAAAGCAAAAATTCTGCTGGGGTATGTAAACTTTTGAGCACAACTGTATCGATACTAAATATTGGACGGTGCAAACTTAGACTAGACGGTCTTAAAATGAGCCAGTTTATCATAGTGGTTTATACTTTTTGATGGCGCAGTTTTAGACTGTATAGTCTCAGTTTACACCACATATTAGTTGGCTTACTTTATAGCGCACAATTTTGGTGCAATTTTTGGTAGACTATAGTAGAGGAGTGAAGAAATTCGCAGAATCCTGGTCCAGTGACCAGGTCAGTATTCTGTAGCCGCTTCCAGCTGGGACAAGTCATGAAAGACAGCTTTTTGGGCACGAATTGCGTTCAAATTCTGGTGCATTTTTCTTGATAAATTACCCCCATTGTTTTATTTTTTACCGTTAACATCATTTCTTTCAGCATCATCTCTTAAAGCTGCGATACCAAATGAAGACTGGGTGAGAATATTGTCATCCCAAATGGCATCCAGCACAGCCGCATCCACATGGTATACTGAGAACCAGTGATTGATAGCTGATAAATGAGCGGTGTTGCAATATGTGTCCAATTTTAATTTTGTTAATTATTAACCCTATAGATTGATGCTCCTACAGAAGATTTTAGTTTACAGTCTCCCGGACTTGAGCCCGATTCATCGTTTACAGGGTTTTTTAAGTCATTTTTTGGGGGGGATTGTGGTATTCATTGCAAGATTCAAAGTTTTATGTGCAGATTTCTCCCATAGACTTGCATTAGATGAGGAGGAAAATGTACAATTAAAAAATGCACATTTGTTTTTAGTGTGTTACTGCAGCGGAAATGCATCAAAAACGCATGTAATCCGCACATGACTATATAAATAAAGTTTTGTCAAAGCCACATACTAGGAAGTATAAAAAATGAAGCAGTTTTGCTTAAAACATGACAAGCCAAAAAGAAGAGACAATAATGCATTTAAAAACACTCTCAAAAACACAATGAAAAAACGCAAGTAACATAATTTGCTTAACAGGTGAAGAAATGGTGCAGAAAATCTACAACATCAATAACTCACCAAAAGCTCAACGTGGGAACGTAGTCTTAAGGTTATGTTAGTGATATGTTAGGGAATTACATAATATCACATAAATATTAATTCACAGCTAGGCCCCATGGTGGAGCTTTATTTTAAGGTGACAAGGTAGATGAGATTTCTGATGATGCATATTAATGGTAGTAGTCATTACAACTAGAAATTGGAAAGGCATTATTCCTTATAACAAGTCTTAATATCCTCCACTTTAATCTGAGCACAGCATCCTATTTATCCCATCCTTTCATGGTACTTCAAAGTAAGGACCACTGCACACCCATAATCTCCCCCTCCCCCAGGGATTGGTCAGCTGTGACCAAGGACTAGCAAAATGCCATGATGCCCAATGTATGGTGGGACCTCTCCCAGGGTTGATTGTACAAGGAGGCAAAATGACAGGTTTTAGGGACGCAGTTAAAGGTACAGTGATTCCTTCTGCCTTGTCATCTTTGATGTAGGAGTGGGAGGTGTCACTCGTGTGGGTAATGGTCTTTGTCACACAGGTGTGTCCTTCGAACAATTGATGAGGGACATCCCTAAAGCTTTGTATGCATGTTCTTTGAAGAGCGGCAGAGCAGAAACAAGTCAATTATACCTATTGACAGGTGGGACACCATGTGTGTGGGGATCAGAGGTGACCGGTCTCCTGGGTGATAGGAGGGAACATCTTGGCAAACAATAGTCTACGACCAGAGAGCACAGGTTCCATAATTTTCCTCTTTCTTTGGATTTAGATTTTCTTTTTCTTCGCTCTCCCATCTGTTAAATCTTTTCTTCTTCAATCTCAGGTGACTTCTCAGACTAGGAGCCAAACACTTTTCTTTGCCCACTTTGTTCCTTATAGACTATGCCTGGACCATAGAGAAACAAATTCAGACTAAACTGACGCCAGAAAAAAATTAAAATGTAATGTAGATCCATCCAGGATAAAAAAGACATGCCTTCTATTTTCCAAAACGGCGCCACACCTTTCCCCATGTCTGTTGTGCTGCAGCTTAATCCCATTATTTGAATAGATGCAATACCAAGAGTTGTATTTACAGCTAATGCTGCCTACATACAAGGACTGACTATGCCCCATCTAGTTGTCTTCCATTTTTCCTGAACTATTATTCTCATTTTTGTTGAGAAGATGACACATTTGCCTTCTAATCATTTTTTTGTTAATGAAAAATTCATTCCAAAACTATAAATAAAGGTGTGCAAGTAAGCATAAGAACTGGGCTAGGGGTACCTTTCGTGCACCAGGTCGGAACTGTCGGGGCTGTCTCCTCTGTTGTCCGGGGGAAAGCTTAAGCAACTGGACCGACCTTTGCACTCAGCAGCAGGGGGCGTAGTTAGCTCAGGAACAGCGGAGGGTGCGCAGAAACAAGCAGGCTTGGTGGGAAGGGACAGCGCGCAGCAGACAGGGGCGAGCGCTCTTGCCCTCGAGTACCGGCACTACGCAGACCCGCACCGGAGGTTTCCCCCTGCTGCCAGCAGAACTTGTGAGAAAAGACCTGAAGTGCGCCCGCTGATCGTGACTAAGCAAGAAGCTGAGCGCTCCAGGTCTGTGAGTACAGCGTGGGTGCCACTTGATAGAGACTGAGAGTGGAACTGCTGGCAGCGCTCTGCTTCCTCCAGTATAGTTTTGCCGGACCATGTTGGGCTCAGACCGTATGGTGGCTTCCATCCTTCCAGCCACACTGATACATGGACTAGGGGCTCAGCGGAAGGTACCGGAGACCAACCGCTGATGCCAGAAGACTGACCACTCAGTCAGGATCATAAAATAAATAAAAAAATTACTTCCACTGATTGCCACAGATTCCCTTCTTAGAAACTTTAGATGCCACAGCATTCACTTATAAACTATAACACCCTGTCCTCAGGTACGGACTGGGGCTGAAATTCAGCCCTGGTATTTGAATTCACACAGGCCCATGTTGTACTCGTCCCCATGAACCAGATGGGAAATAGTACTAATATTACCCTAAATGGAGGGAAGGAAGATTTTCTACATGACCAATATTTCTAATAATAGCCGTAGCCTGCTGGGGTCAGTGACGGAGCCAGCAACCTTGTGCTTCGTCACAACTCTTAACAGTAATGAGTGTCTTGAGAACACCGTTTCTGTTAGGCCTCTTTCACACTTCCATCTTTTAGCTCCCATCACAATCCGTCGATTTTTGAGAATGCAGGATCCTGCAAAAAAATTAGCAGGATTGCATTTTCGCATAGACTTGTATTAGCGACGGATTGTGACGGATGGCCATCCGTTTCATCCGTCGTGCACTGGATCCTGCGTAAAAAAAAGGTCCGTCGGGCAGAGAAAACGTTCAGAGGAACGTTTTTTCTGCACGTCGGAAAATCGGTCAGCGACGCATCCTGCGCTGCCCATCACTGGCTACAATGTAAGCCTATGGGCGCAGGATTCGTCGCTGACTGCGAAAAGCAGGAATCCAGCGACGGGTCCCGTCTTTTCAAACTGAGCATGCGTGGAAGAATTTCCCGTCAGGGAAATTCTCTCTCGCTCGCTTTCTCTTTTTACTATTGATGCTGCCTATGCAGCATCAATAGTAACAAGATATAATGTTAAAAATAATTAAAAAAATAAAATATCGCAATATTCTCACCTACCGACGTCCCGCGCAGCGTCACCGATGCTCCCGGCAGCTAGCGTTCCTAGTAATACATTGCGAAATCTCGCGAGAAGTCGCTAGGAATGCTAGCTGCCGGGAGCATTGCTGCGCGGGACGCCGGTAGGTGAGAATACTGCGATTTTTTATTTTTTTTAACCTGGTTTGTGTTTTGTATGCGTTTTCGCAGCGGAAAACCGTTGCGAAGACACATACACAACAGGTGCACATAGCCTCGACGGGTCCGTCAGAAAGACGGGCCCAGTGCACATGTTTTCCACAATCTGCACAGGATCCATCATTTCAACGTCTTGACGGATCCTGTGCAGATTTGGAAGACGGAAGTGTGAAAGAAGCCTTAACAAGGTAGCAGACAAGGCAGCTCATGACCTGACAGGCCCTTCTCATAAACTATAACTGCCGCACCATCATCATTATCTATAACCCCCACAGCGTCCTCCTTTATGAACTATAATTGCCACAATGTTTGCCATTATGAACTCTAATAGCAAGACTGCACACTTATGAACTACGGCCTCCACGCAGTCTCCACTTCACATTGCCTCCTCTCCACATTTTTTCCTAACACTGTCCCTATCTTTCCCTACGCTGTCCCTGCCCATTGCCTTGCCTCCATACTGTCTCTATCTTCACTGTAATCCCCAGCACAGCCCCCTCCCTATACTGTTCCATCTTACTGTCCCCTCAACCTACTGTGCCCTCTTTCACACTTTTACCACCTTTGCATACGGTCCCCTCCATGCTGATCCCTCATACTAACCCCCTCCCCACCTCATTTATAATAAAGTTGCTTGTACATTTCCCACTGTTTTCGCAGCATTTACATCAGCAATGTCATGAGGTTTTCATTCTGAATCTGCATTTAGCTTTTGTTCCTGCAACATCAGTGCTCAGCTCATATCTTCAACTATATTAGCATCTGTCAGTTTACAAACCAGTTCTGAGAACCGGCTGAATCCCACTACTTGGGGGCTGCAGAATACCACCCCTTGATAGACACTTTAGGCATGCTCGGCGGAAGCGACCCTGACAAACATGCATTCACAGACATACAGTCATGGCTGAAAGTGTTTGCACCGTTGAAATTGTTCCAGAAAATGAATTTTTTTCTTCCAGAAAATTATTGAAATTACACGTTTTGTTATAGACAAGTTCATTTTCTTTGTGTGTATTGGAACAACACAAAAAAACTAAAAAAAGGCAAATTGGAGATAATTTCACACTAAACACCAACAATGGGCAGGACAAGATTGTTGGCACCTTTCCAAAAATATGGGTAAACAATATAGAAGGACTCAGTGTCCTGTTCACATTAAGTGGCATTTACTCAGTGGGTACGGGCTAACGCTCACCGTGTATTCTGTCATTATTCACTAGCAGCAGTTTTCCATCTCTGAAAGATGGACCCCGGGTTGCGATTGCACTTTATTATTTATTTTATTTAGCGCAATCCGCCAACCCTAAGAGTATACTAGCGCCATGGTCTGGCTAGTAATGGCAGATGAGCAGCGTCTACAGCGGTATATCAAGCAGCAGGAGGGCAGGTTGTCCACTCTTGAGTAAGTGATTTCAGCAGTGGATCTTACCACACTAGCGGCACAAGCTGCCAGTGAGGCCGCTAACAGGGTTTCTGCCGCAACTCCTGTTCCGTCTTTCACGATAAATTCTTGGGGAATAGCAAGTCTTGCAGGGGATTCGTGAACCAGTGCGCTATTCAGTTGGAGCTACTGGCCTCACATTTCCCATCTGAGCGAGCCAAAGTGGTGTCTCTATTGATGGACAGGGTGTTGGAGTGAGCTACGCCTCTGTGGGAGCGTAATGACCAGGTGGTTCAGAGCGCCTCTCTCTTTCTGGGCGCCCTGAAACAGGTCTTCTTAGGACCTCGAGTTACTCATGACGCCGCGCTCCAACTCTTGGCGTTAACCCAGGGCTTTCCTTTGGTCTACCAGTTTGCCATCCAGTTTCGGACTTTAGCGTCCGAGTTGGAGTGGCCAGATAAGGTCTTGGTACACATTTTCTGGAGGGGCCTTGCTGACCACGCTAAAGATGCTCTGGCCACTAGGGAGATTCCCACTACACTGGAGGACTTAATATCGGTGTTTGCTCACATCGATCTTCGGCATGTTGAACGGAGATTAGAGCGAGCCCAGTGTATTCAAAGGATTACGGTTGACCCCAAGTTTCACCAATCCTTTGGCGTCTCCGGCTCAGACTAGCCAGCCAGTGGAGGCCATGGAGGTATCGTTCCATTAGTCCACGACTGACCTGCTTTGTTTGTAGGCATGCAGGTCATTACGCTAACAAGTGTCCCAGGCGGCAGGGAAATGACCGTGTCTAGTGGCTATTGGAGGAGGCTCACTAGACACGGCAGATGTGTCCTCCAAATTAACCTTCAAGGTGACACTATCCTATGGGTTGACCAATCACAATACTGAGGTTTGCGTGTGGATTCCGGGGCTGAGGGCAATTTTCTGTCTTCCACCTTTGCCCGAGTGCATGCAATTCCCCTAGTAATGTTCCTAAAACCAATCACCATCTGGGTGGTTAATGGGTCCGCCCTATCTATCCAAATCACTCATAAAACCATTCCTCTTATACTCATTATCTCTTCAAAACATCAGGAGATAATTTCCTTGTTGGTCAACCTGAGGGTATTGATGAGGTGCTGTTAGGCATACCTTGGTTGCACCGCCATTCACCTCACATAGATTGTGCTACTGGGAGCATACTGGGATGGAGTAGGTCATGTGTGGAACAGTGTCTTAGGGCCCAAGTTCTGGTTCGGTCATCTGAGGTCACTTCAGATCTAACCTCTCTTCCTAAGCACTACTGGCAATATGCTGATGTGTTCTCTAAGAAGGCCTTGGAGACTCTTCCTCTCCATCACCCTTATGATTGTCCTATAGACCTCATCCCGGGGGCAGAGCCTCCTCATGGGCATGTCTACCCTTTGTCTCTCCTGGAGGCTGAGGCTATGTCGGAGTAGATCAAGGAGAATCTGGAAAGAGGGTTTATTAGTAAGTCAATGTCTCCTGCTGGGGCCGGGTTCTTTGTCCAGAAGAAGAGTGAGGAACTTTGTCCTTGCATTGATCATAGGGGTTTGAATGCCATCACCATCAAAAACAAATACTCTTTGCCACTCATCTCTGAGCTCTTCGATAAACTCTGGGGTGCTAGGATATTTACTAAATTGGATCTGCGTGGGGCTTATAATTTAATACGTATACGAGAGGGGGACAAATGGAAGACTGTATTTAATACACGGGACGGTCATTATGAATACTTGGTAATGCCGTTCGGTCTCTGCAATGCTCCTGCAGTCTTCCAGGACTTCGTTAATGACATCTTTCTGGAGTTGTTATCCACGTCTGTAGTGGTATATCTGGATGATATACTTATCTACTCTCCAGATCTTGACACTCACCAAAGAGATGTCTGTAGAGTCTTCAATCTCTTATGTGCCAATTGCCTTTTCGCCAAATTGGAGAAGTGCGTGTGTGAGCAGGAGTCTTTACCTTTTCTATGGTGTATTGTTTCAGCCAAGGACTTGGCAATGGAACCTGCCAAGCTGGAGTCAGTGATGAACTGGCAGGAACCGCATTCCCTTAAGGCGGTGCAGTGCTTTATCCGATTTATCAACTATTACTGCCAGTTCATTCTCCACTTCTCTACCCTAGCAGCTCCATTGGTAGTCCTCACCAAAAAGGGAGCTAATCCTAAGCAGTGGCCTGAGGAGGTCTCTAACGCCTTTGCTTCTCTGAAGTCTCACTTCACCATGTTGCCTGTGCTACTTTGGCCCGATATGGATAAGCCCTTCATCCTGGAAGTGGATGCCTCTTCCGTCGGTGCTGGAGCAGTCCTGTACCAGAAGGATGCTAAAGGTCAGAAACATCTTGGTTTCTTTTTTTCTAAGACATTCTCACCTCCTAGAGGGAGCTCGGCATCCCTTCAGGGTTTTCACGGACTACAAAAATCTGCTCTACTTGCAGACAGCTCAACGGCTGAATTCTCGCCAGGCCAGGTGGTCCTTATCCTTCTCCTGGTTTAACTTCACCATCCCTTTTCTGTCTGGGGCGAAGAATTTGCATGCCGATGCCCTGTCCCATTCTGCAGTCTCATCCGAGGAGGCTGACGAGCCATGGCTAATACTCCCTTTGGAGAGTCTTTGAATGGTGGCTCCAGTGGCGCTAGAGCAGGTGCTTCAGGGCAAATCTTTTGTACCACCTAACCAGCAGCCAGAGGTCCTCTCTTGGGCACACACTTTCAAGCTGGGAGGGCATTTCAGCATCAAAAGAACCACTGAGCTTTTGGTGAGGTCTTATTGGTGGGCTCGAATGGTGTGTGACGTGAGGGACTACACTCAAGCTTGTGTCTCATGTGCCAGAAATCGGCCTTCCAGGCGGAAACCGGTGGGCTTGCTTCATCCCTTGCCAGAGACAGATAGGCCCTGGGAGATGGTCGGGATGGACTTTGTTGTGGACTTGCCTAAGTCCCGTAACAACAGGGTTATTTGGGTAGTCACCAACCAATTTTCCAAAATGGTGCATCTGTTCCCTCTTCCGCGCATACCATCTGCACGGTCCTTGGCGGTACTATTCGTTAAGCATATTTTCCACCTTCATGGGATGCCTGACAAGATTGTTCGCATCTCAGTTCTGGAGAGAGCTTTGTCAGTTGCTCAGCAAAGAGCTCAATCTCTTATCTGCGTACCATCCTGAGATGAGTGAGCTGGTGGAAAGGACCAATCAGACTCTGGTTACGTATTTATGGCATTCTGTGTCTGCTAGGCATGACGACTAGGCGTCCTTGATGCCTTGGGCAGAGCTTGCTCTGAATAATGCCATCTCTGACTCCATGGGGCAGATGCCTTTTCTCCTAAACTATGGTCAGCATCCGCGTATTCCTGTGCCCATGCCCATCTAATCTTCCTACCCTAGGGTGGTGGATTGGGCAGTGGAGTGACATTTGGGACCTCACGCAGGATGCCACCAAGATTTCTAAGGAGAGAATGAAGGTCTCTGCCGATGCGCATCGTTGCCCCGCTACGGTCTTCGCTCCTGGCGATTTAGTGTGGCTGTCAGCTCGTAACATCAGGCTGCATGTAGAGTCCACTAAATTTTCTCCATGCTACCTAGGTCCTTTCAAGGTCCTTGAACAGATGAATCCTGTAGTCTATCACCTCAGCCTTCCACCACATTTGAACATCACCGACACCTTCTATGTGTCTCTGTTGAAACCTGTTTATATGGCCTGGTCTTCTGGGGCTCCTGCTGGGAGTTCGAATACGTCCTCGGATGATTTTGAGGTCAATGCCATTGTCGGGTCCAAGGTGGTGCGCCGCAAATAATTTTTTTTGGGTGGACTGGAAGGGTCATGGGCCTAAGAACCTATAAAGCACATTCGTGTCCCCCAGCTTATAGTGGCTTTTGAGAGTAGCAAGGGGGGTAATGTAAGGCACTGGGATTCTACCACTGCACGGGGATCCCAAGCCTTGCCTGCCTTAGTGGTCTCCCATTCGGGCTCGGCCATGGCAGGTGCTGCTCAGCATAGACGTCGGTCCCAGCGTCTAGCTCTGGCGCATGGTATACGGTTGGTTACTGCAGGCTCTCCAGCGAAGGCCTTTGTAACCAGTGTTATACAGGAGCAGCCTGCTACTCTGGAGCCTAAGTCTAGAGTTTTCTGTACTGAGCATGTCCGTGATGTGGCAGCTCTGAATTGGCTCGCGTGCGATGTCTCGCCCAAATGGGCATAAGTGGGCCAAAGCCTTATATATAAAAAGCCCCCAGCAGCGCCCGCAGGCGCGCTAGTATCATTTATGTGTGGCTATGTTAGTGGAGGCTCTACCACTCTGTCTGCATGTGTTGTATGTCTCAGAACCAATTAAGGCACATGAAGTATATAGAAAAAATGAATAAAGTTTATTCACATTGAATATACATAAAATCTTGTCAAAGTATATAATGGATGCTTCAAGTCAGACTAGAAGACCAAACAGCAGCATGATGCACTCATTCACAAGGAGTATATTAATTTAACTCTAAATAGTAAAGCCATAAAGTTACTGCAATAAACAACCATAAATCAAGGATATACCTACACTCACTGGCATAGGGCATAGTGCCATTAATCAAAGAAAAACGGTTGAATTGCTGGGAATGCTATTTCCCTCAATCATCATATAAGGGCACAATCAAATAAAGTGTCTACGTGCATGTGATCATAGTGCTATCACGAATTAAGTAACCTTACGAACGACTGGTTAAACCATGAAGTAAAGTGCATAAAATCTCCTTATACCTGAATGGTGTTTCAACACTGCTGCGTCTCACCCTGACACGCGTTTCACCTATTCTTCTGGGGACGTGTTTAGTGAGGAGGCTAAAAACCTTTTAACTGTCTATTGGCCAAACAGAATCGAATAGCAGTGAATGTTATCTATGCGATCATATTGCACCTGTGCCCGTGAACACCCCAAATTTTGTAAAAGATATATGATTTTATTAATTAGCTTAAACACATATAGCAAGACAGACTAATAAAAACATTTAAAAACACCAAAAACTTGTGGAGATAGAACCTTTCCGCAACCTCATAGTGGTGGCCGTACCCCGGTACTCGGTCCCTAGCCACCACTATTCCTTCCAGTGTACCGTCCCTGCATTACACAAAGAAAATGAGAAAAGATGCATGCCCACAAGACTGAGAACACCCAAAATTTAGTAAAAGATGTATGATTTTATTAATTAGCATAAACACATACAGCAAGACAGACTAATAAAAACATTTAAAAACACCAAAAACATGGTTAAATGTCTAGTTACGCCCATGATGCGAGACATACTCCTGAAGAAGCCACAGAGGCTGGTGGCAATACGCATGGGGTCTGCACCCTCCTAATTTCTCTCTCAGCCTACATGGCTCCAGCTATGAATCCTTTATCTTTATGCCAATAGGTTTGAATGCCAGGTTGTACCCCATGGATGAATCTTATTTTAAGTAATGACTTTTTTGCCTTAACAATGCTCTAATATAATTTTTCCATCTGTGGTTATCTGTAGGACCATTTCATCTGGTCCACATCAGCTGCACGTGTGCACTTTAGAACATTTTTTGTTCTTAATTTCACTGATATTTTTACAGTGTTCAGGTAGTGATATGGTGCTGTGAATAGGGGTATGTAGCCTCAAACTGTTTTGATGTATTGAACGTTCATGGGTTTATTGATATACCTGCTTTATAGGGCTGCATGTATTTGTTCCTGTTGGTATCCTGCCTTATCTTTGTCATTTTTTTCACTGGAGCTACTCATTGGTATACTGCTGGTTGAATTTAGTGTGGGTTAGTTATTGCCACATTATGGGAGTAACTAGATATTTAATCTTGAAAAAGAATTGATACCGCTCTTCAGGATAGACTTCCAATCAACAAATGTGGTGGCGAAATGCAAAGAAACTATTTATACCAGAGATAATGGGCCTCCTTGGAGGGCATGTCATATTTTTGTGCATTTTGGGAATGTGGTAAAAAATGGCCAAACTGGGGTCTTTATTTATTACAAAATCATACTCTTTTTTTAATTCAAAATCCCTAATGTTTTGACTTTAAGGCACAACGCAATTAATTTTCTAAGGCCGGTTTCACACTTGCGTTTGTAGCAGCTGCGGAGACCAGCGTAGGACGCATCTTGTAGCAATTTTTTTTTTCCGCATCAAAACGACGCATGCGGAAGCATCCGCATACTGCGGCACGACCTGCGTACCTAATGTTAAATATAGGTACACAGGCCGCATGCCGGCCGCATGCAGAAATAGGCGGAGATAGCGGCTGAGTGCGAGGCTTCACGGAGGAAGTCCGCAGCCCTCCGCAGCTGCTACAAACGCAAGTGTGAAAGTAGCCTAACATAGCCTTGAGTGGGATCACTTTTAAGTTTTTTTATATGTGGTCCCATCACTGAGGAGTCGAGTGGATTCTTCATGGTACATTGTATAGTCCATTACTACAATACCTCCTCCTTTGTCTGCCGGGCGGACTATGATATTGTTATTTTGCTGTATGTCTTTGATAGCTTTCTTTTCTTGTTGATTTAAGTTACATGGAATGTACCTAGTT
The DNA here is from genome assembly GCF_051348905.1 of Ranitomeya variabilis. Classification (NCBI taxonomy): domain Eukaryota; kingdom Metazoa; phylum Chordata; class Amphibia; order Anura; family Dendrobatidae; genus Ranitomeya; species Ranitomeya variabilis. The sequence continues at coordinate 545,054,568 of NC_135235.1, read as the reverse complement.
TGCCTCTTCTGTATTTTTCTAATATCCTCAGTAACTAATCTGTTAAAAGTGACAAACGCCTCGGATTTTTTTTTTTTGTATTTTGCCATCACATTTGTCTATCGTTAGTCCACCCTGAAGCTCTGTATTTATTCTCTTTAGTATCTTTATTAGAAGGTAGTTTCTTTGCATTTCACCGCCAAATTTGTTGATTGGAAGTCAATCCTGAGGCGCGGTATCAATTCTTTTTCAGCATTAATGTTCCTACATATTCGAACATATTCCCCCACATGAACCTAAGTATACACGAGGAACCGAATTCACGACTCAATACTGTACAAATTTCGAACAGGTTTTCAGTGCTCTCACCATCAGGCATGGATGAGGAATCCACTCAGGCAGAAGGTGAGCTGAATTCGTTGGTAACCGAACCAGGTACATCTACTCAAAAAAGGTCCACAAACACAAATATAGGGGGATTATTTAGAACAAATTCTGATAAAAGTACTACCAACGTTTCCTCTTCTAAACCTATTGGAAATAGTTTGCTTAGAAACAAAGCTAAGATCAATATGCCAAATAGAAGCAGGATGTTGGGTACTTCCTCTAAGAACACGGTGGGGTCTAAATCTCGCCCATCAATAAATCAGGATTTTTTTCAGGCAAGACCCACAAAACAAAGAGGGGCAGGAGGGGGAGGAAACTCCCTGAAACGAAAGTGAAATTCACGTCTAACAATAACCCTCAAAAATCTTCAATTTGAGTTCACATCAATTGACCGATAATGAAATCTCACTCCTCCAAAAAGGCCTAAAATATGCCCCCACGGCTAAAGGTTGACCGTTCGACTTATATATTAAATATGCAAAACTCAAGGCACGGTACACATATAAGATAATGTAATGGGAAGTACCATCACCACCAGTGTGCACCAATGGAATATGTGACAGACAAATCGGTGATTCAGACAGAAACCACGGAAAAAAAAACGAAACAATGTCCAATAATGAAATATATATAAAATGTATTTAAAACATGACAAAATGGTAGAGTGGGGAAAGAAGAATACCAAAACTGGGGCACTACACCAGGGACATACAAAATACAAGGAAAATGGCAATCATAAACAATCAATATAACCACAGTGGGAGATTCAATATATATGTATATATCTTTATGTGCCATAAATAAGTGTAAGAAATAGTAGACCAGGCAAAAAATACCAAAATATATAAATTCGTAAAGTGCATATGCATAATTTATAAGGTGGCAAAGGACAATAATCAAAAGTTTATATATGTTACCTATGTTGCCAGCGTGATGCAAACCAATGTGGTGCAAAACAAGAGAAAGGAAAAAGAAACCACCTGGTATTTACCTGCTATAGTTGAACAAAGTCCCTAGGATGCGCCCTGCCCCGACGCGTGTTTCGGCGTCTGCCTTCGTCCATGTAACTTAAATCATCAAGAAAAGAAAGCTATCAAAGACATACAGCAATATAACAATATCATAGTCCGCACGGCAGACAAAGGAGGAGGTATTGTGGTAATGGACTATACAATGTACCATGAAGAATCCACTCGACTCCGCAGTGATGGGACAACATATAAAAAACTTAACAGTGATCCCACTCAAGGCTATGTTAGAAAATTAATTGTGTTGTGCCTTAAAGGCAAAACATTAGGGATTTTTAATAAAAAAAGAGTATGAATTTGTAATAAATAAAGACCCCAGTTTGGCCATTTTTTACCACATTCCCAAAATGCACAAAAATATGACATGCCCTCCAGGGAGGCCCATTATCTCCGGTATAAATAGCCTAACAGCCAATTTATCACGTTATGAGGACGTGCATTTACAAAAATGCATGCCACTTATACCGGCATGCTTAAAACATACAGGCCATATCCTACAAGTTTTGGAAAAAGTGAAATGGGAACCCAGTTATATTTTAAGTACTTTAGACATAAAGTCCCTATATACGGTGATAGATCAGAGGATGGGTTGCCATATTGCAGGTAAATTTCTCCATGCATCAGGAATTTATCCAGAAACTCAGGTTACATTTGTTGAAGAATGCATTGATTTTATTTTACATCACAACTATTTTATGTATGAAGGGGAGTTTTATTTACAAATATGGGGCACTGCTATGGGGACACGTTTCGCCCCTAGCTACGCTAACCTGTTTGTAGCCAAGTGGGAGGAGTCTCAAATATACACATCTGGGAATCTACGCAAAGGACTAGTCCTGTGGCGTCTGTTCATTGATGATATATTTTTCATCTGGGACAGCCCAAGGCATGACCTAGATCTGTTTGTCTCTAGTCTAAATAAGAATAATTTTGGTCTAGAATTTACGCCAACGATCAGCACCATAAGTGTCAACTTTCTGGACCTTAATGTGTACATTGAAGGAAATAACCTTTTTACTAAATGTTATCGAAAGGAAGTGGATTCTAATAGCTTTATTCATGTATCTAGTTGCCACTTACGAATATTCCCAGATTTCAGTATATGAGAGTAAGACGCAACTGCACTACCCTGGATGACTATAATAAGGAGGCTGGGGTTTTGACACAACAATTCCTGGAAAAAGGATACCCCAGCACATTATTAGAACAAGCTAAGTACGAGGTGGGAGCTACCCCAAGAGAGCATTTAATACATAAAACAAAAAGCATTAACCCAACCAATCTTAGTATCCAGGAGCAAATTCAGCAATTGCCATTTATTACACAATTTCATGCTGGCCATAATAAATTCAGGTCCATTATACTTAAACATTGGGCCACTTTGCGGAGGGATAAGATTATTGGTGAATACTTACCATCTGTCCCCAGGTTCATATACAGAAAGGTTCAACCCTTGGGCAGTTTGGTGGCCCCAACAATCAAAACTCAGCAACAAAATGTTGGCACATCTAATGACTCGGTGACTGGGTTCACACCATGCGGCACTTGCTATGGTTGCAGAAATACATCTTTAAACAAATTTTGTCAATCCACATTTGCTGACTCTGAGGCCGCATTCACATTTAGTATCAAGGACAGCATCACTTGCGATACTACCAAAGTGATTTATTTGATTGAGTGTCCGTGTAAAAAGTTGTACGTAGGCCGAACCAAAAGGCGACTTATGGTACGCATTAAGGAACACCTTTTAAACATCAAAAAAGGATATGTGGGCCACCCCTGCTCACGGCATTTTTTGGAGAGACACAACAAGTGCACAAAAGGTGTATGTTTTTTGGGGATCCAAAAAATCCAACAAAATTTCAGAGGAGGCAACCTCATAGAACCTATGTCTAGAGCTGAATCCATATGGATATTTTCTTTAAATTGCCTGGCCCCAAAGGGTCTGAACTATGGACTGGAACTATATGCATTCTAAGGTTACAACGATGACCAGGATTCTGGCATTTTTTCTCTCCTATAGAATTTCCCCTCATCAGATATAAAATATAGAATTACTCATGTGAGTTATAGTATGGATGTATTTATATCCACTTTATCACCATGGAGGGCCTTTAGATTCTCTAATCCAGTAGGGAGTTTTTTGGAGCTATTAATTTGGCATTTAAGGAGTATATATATATGTATATATATATATATATATATACATATATAGTTGTAGCGCCCCCACTGTCGCAGGGCCGAGGGGTACCCGGTACCGGGCCTCTGAGTCTCTGCTTCTGGGGTTGTCACGGCGGCTAGGCCCCGGCCCGTGACCCTGCCGTGGGGCGCACAGTGAATGATAGGTGTGGATGTTGGTGGTGCAGTTGTGGGGTGCAGGTCGCGGTAAATAACGAGGACACCAGGTTGCAGTCTCTTTACCTCTTTACTGGAGATCTCTGAGTCCTCAGTCCAGAATACGGTTCACCAGGCTGCGCAAGTCCGGCCGGTCCAATGGCACCTCCAGAGTTCACTTCACAGGTGGAAATCGGTGCCTTCCTTCTTAGCGCTATGTGTTGTAGTCCTTCCCTGCTATGCTTACGGAAAGTACCCCACAACCGTTGTGTCTGTTTCTCGTGTTCCCTCACAACTCGATTAACTGATCTTCTGCTAATCTTCCGTCCCTTCCTGATGTTACAGTTAGAACGGCACCCGTTTGTCGGGTAGGCCTGGAGTTCTTCCGGGACCCTAGAGACGCCCCTCTCCCGCAATTGCCTCCCAAGACTTCATAGGTGATTTAGGTGAGACAGCCCGCCTGAGACTGACTGTCCTGCCGCTGTTTAGAGTATTGCTTGAAGCTGTCTAATGAAATACTCCCTCGGCGTTCCGGCCGCCGGTAGTGCGCCTCAGTAGGATGTTGCTCCGGTCTTACAGCACGACCCCTACTGGTATTCTCCTATTGCTTGATCTCGTTTCTCACTCAGCACAATCTATCTCACTTCTAGTCCTTTCTTGGGTCCCGCCGCTTCCCGGAGCTGGCGCGGACCCGTTACGTTCTTTTCAATGCCAAGCCTCTGTCAGGATCCCACCCCTGACAGAGACCCTACTGTCTCTTCCTCCACAACACCCTCTGCCACTAGGTGTTGCTTCATCCAATCCAGTCAGCTTTTTCCTCTAACTTCCTGCCTGACCCCCAGTTTACCCACTATGGTGGGGAGTGGCCTAATGAATAGAACCCTTAGCTCCCCCCGGAGGCCCAGCTGTGAAATCTATTGGTGTCTGTGATACCTGATCAGATGAACTCCTTCAGTGCCATCGGACGCACCATGGCTCCCCATAGTGGCGGAGCCACAGTACTGCAACGACCAGGACTCTGGGGCGCTGCACTCCCCCCTGGTTAAACACAGTACTCCGGGACTGGGAAGAAAACAACAATACAGGTTAGCAAAAAGACATACAATTTTTGTTGAGTGTAAATAATAATAAGTATACTTGAACAGAGCTTCCCTTTATGGGAGGTGAGGACACTTGAACGTTACAAACATGGTTAACATTATAAATTACAGGCTATAAATAACTCCTGTTACCCAACCGGGTATTCTACTAAGTACAAAATTGTTGAACAATAATTTAACATTGCCTTTAAGGATTCACACTCTAAATCCACTAAAGACCTTCCTATAATCACATTATAAGGTATTTTAACTTTTACATTCTCCTACTTTGGATCTGCAGGACCGCCTGTCCTATCGGCACCAGACCTACTGCCTCTCCTTTCTATTACAGGACCGCCCCGTTCAGCCAGGGCCTACTGCCTTTTCAACTACTATACACAGTATAGAACATAACATTACTTTCAGTTTTAAGAGCACTGAGCCATCTCTACATGACTCCTATGAGGACTCAGGGTTTACCTTCTATCCTAACTATCTATCAACATTATCAAGCATTTTCTATCGAACATTAAGCCTTCTCATTATCTTTCTTCCTTTCTTGCATGCTGGACACCACATCTATCTCTACGGGCCCACTGCATCCTTCTTCTATCTTTCACCTTTTAATTCTCAGAGCACATCATCAGTATTTCTTCACATTTAACTAATTAAACACATATAACTTTCTCGTACAAACATTATCATCACTTTTCTCTCATCAACATTATTGCTACTTGTCTTAAGCAATATTACTATCGAAACGCGACAAATGAACATCCCCTTTAAGAGGGGACCAAGTCTCTGTGAGGTAGCGCGTCTTCTCAAGCTACCAGTCCATACTCAGCAAAGGTTCCAGTGCGGTATCTTCGCAAAGAGTCTTTCTTTAAGTAAAACCAGTAGGGAGCGCCTTTAATAAGGTGCAAACTATATACAAAAAGTTCGGATCATGCACTGTTCATGATTTCAGCAGTTCTGTAAACTTTGTGCAAAAACTTGGAAAACAAACAAGAAAACAAAACAATAGGGATCCCGGGTCAACAAAGGGATCCCTTTACGAGTTTACCCTGAGCGGGTTTAGCAGCAGGAAATAGTAACTATATACATACTCATGGTATCGAGGTTTATCTTCATAGTAAATCACAAGACATCAGCCGAAAGTGGGTACCTTCCGACTGTGCAGACTGTGATCCTAGGTCAGCAGCTGATGCCGCACCAGTATCACCAATGGATTTCCCTGGTGCAGTCAGACCACCCGATGTCTGGACCCGAAGGCAGACTCTAGCCGCCAGCTCAGTCGCTGCAATGAGACGTACGGCGGCAATGTTGGTGAGATCCGTTACGTCTGGTTCCATCATGGTGGAAGTACCAGACGACGCTCCCCCAAGCTCACAACGGCGCACGTCCCGGGCATACCACCCGTATGCATTCCGATGACGGGTGTAAGTCACCGGATCTCCCCTTTGTAGCGGATCACCCCTTCGGCCACAGCAGGGGGCCCTCACGTTGCAACTGGCAACGAAGACGTCGGTTGGCAGTCCCGGTTCCTGTATGGAGCCCCATCCTCTCTTCGGGTGGAAGGCCAATACAGTGCCCCGCCTCACCATGTCCCGGTCATCACTTGCAGGCGGTGGTTGTCGTACCCTCGGTGGGGCAGTCAGCTCTGCCTCTTTCTGCCTTTTCCAATGTAGGATCAGGCATTGTTTGTATTGCTCCCAGGTAAGCACAGCAAGGGTGAATCCTTCTTCCCGAACCCCATCTGGCCCAACCCAGGGGGTGTCCCACTGGAGGGTCACCCCATCTGGGCCTACGTCTACGGGTTCCCCCATCCTAGTCAGCAGCGGTGGCACCAGCTTCCCCATTGCATCGGGGGGTAACACCACTAGCTCTGCCGATAGTAGGCGGCTTTTACTGGGGTGAGGACCGGTCGCGGGAGCGGGATCGAGCAGGGGAGCAGGGGCGTCTCCCATGCCTGCGCCTGATGTGGTTCCACCGATGTCGATCCGGTCCATTGACGAGAACGCTGGAGTCGGCCGCAGCCCGGACCGCGGCTCCTCCAATGGGGTCCCCGGGTGCGGCTCCGCCCACCATGGTTCCTCCTCCGCTGGCTCCGAGGACGGGATGGGTAAGCTCAGCTCCGCGGCCGGTTCCAAAGAATTCGGATCTTTCCGCTGCAGTGGACATAGGTCCGCCTCTGGTGAAGGAGGGCAAGCCGGAATCGCTTCTTCCTCGTTCAGGTACTTGCTGCTCGTCATCGCTGCCTGATAGTCGGTGGCAGTGCATGCACCTGACTCCGCCATTTCTCCTGGGCCGGGCTTCTCCATCTCCTGCTTCCCGCCGTTGCAAATCAGGGGGTGGTCTTGTACTCCGAGGCAGGTCATCGCTTTGCAGCCAGAAACACAGGGGGCGGTAGCCATTTCTCGCGCCACTCTGATAGTCTCCTCCCATGGCACGCCCTCCTTCTTCTCTGGCATAGCAATGGCGGCGGCTTTTGGCGGGAACTTCTCTTGGTCAATGGCAGTACACAGTCTCTCAATAAAGTACAGTCCAAGCACAACAAATTACAGTTCCAAGGCACACATGACCCGATTCTTCAGGCTTAAGTAGATCCTGTTCGTGACGCCAAGTTGTAGCGCCCCCACTGCCGCAGGGCCGAGGGGTACCCGGTACCGGGCCTCTGAGTCTCTGCTTCTGGGGTTGTCACGGCGGCTAGGCCCCGGCCCGTGACCCTGCCGTGGGGCGCACAGTGAATGATAGGTGTGGATGTTGGTGGTGCAGTTGTGGGGTGCAGGTCGCGGTAAATAACGAGGACACCAGGTTGCAGTCTCTTTACCTCTTTACTGGAGATCTCTGAGTCCTCAGTCCAGAATACGGTTCACCAGGCTGCGCAAGTCCGGCCGGTCCAATGGCACCTCCAGAGTTCACTTCACAGGTGGAAATCGGTGCCTTCCTTCTTAGCGCTATGTGTTGTAGTCCTTCCCTGCTATGCTTACGGAAAGTACCCCACAACCGTTGTGTCTGTTTCTCATGTTCCCTCACAACTCGATTAACTGATCTTCTGCTAATCTTCCGTCCCTTCCTGATGTTACAGTTAGAACGGCACCCGTTTGTCGGGTAGGCCTGGAGTTCTTCCGGGACCCTAGAGACGCCCCTCTCCCGCAATTGCCTCCCAAGACTTCATAGGTGATTTAGGTGAGACAGCCCGCCTGAGACTGACTGTCCTGCCGCTGTTTAGAGTATTGCTTGAAGCTGTCTAATGAAATACTCCCTCGGCGTTCCGGCCGCCGGTAGTGCGCCTCAGTAGGATGTTGCTCCGGTCTTACAGCACGACCCCTACTGGTATTCTCCTATTGCTTGATCTCGTTTCTCACTCAGCACAATCTATCTCGCTTCTAGTCCTTTCTTGGGTCCCGCCGCTTCCCGGAGCTGGCGCGTACCCGTTACGTTCTTTTCAATGCCAAGCCTCTGTCAGGATCCCACCCCTGACAGAGACCCTACTGTCTCTTCCTCCACAACACCCTCTGCCACTAGGTGTTGCTTCGTCCAATCCAGTCAGCTTTTTCCTCTAACTTCCTGCCTGACCCCCAGTTTACCCACTATGGTGGGGAGTGGCCTAATGAATAGAACCCTTAGCTCCCCCGGAGGCCCAGCTGTGAAATCTATTGGTGTCTGTGATACCTGATCAGATGAACTCCTTCAGTGCCATCGGACGCACCATGGCTCCCCATAGTGGCGGAGCCACAGTACTGCAACGACCAGGACTCTGGGGCGCTGCATATATATATATATATATTAACCCCTTTTTACAATGTATTTTTTACATATATATATATATTTTGATATACTTTTGTATGTAGCAGATATTTTACACTGTGTTTCTACAATTAAAGTTTGTTTTAACAGTTTTATTTAACTTATATATGAATTTTTAGCAGTATGTACCACCTTCAAATAAAGTATTTATTGGCACTTTCTGTTTTGCATATCCTTTTTCCCCTCATATGCTCACTATGCTGGCTCTCCATTGTAATTTGCGGGTTATTTCAAGACTCCACCTTCTCTTTGAAATAGGACTAATTGGTGGAATGCGGTGATGGGGCTGATGGGCTGTTTAGATCCATATAAGGCTGGGTGCTTCTAGCGTGTGGTAACCGTGATGAAGAAGGACTGAGCTCCTTCGAAACGCGTCGGATACCTTTTTGCCCCAGCATCCCTCCGTAGCTCTTGTGACGTCACACTCTGAGCGCTCTCTTCAGCCATTTTTTCCTGTCTGTATCCAGGGACACCACCGGCCGGGGCGTTCTCTGGCTCAACGCCGACTACAGCCACGCTGTTTCGCTGCGGCTGCGGTCAGCCCCACTCCATTGCCCATTTCCCGCCTGGCAGGATCTCCACCAGGCAACCTGACAGCCGTTCACGCATCGCAAGCCCTGTGCATCTACGACACCTCGGGATCCTGGTGAGTTAGATCGTAGCTACGGGTGTATTACACCATACAGTGCTGTGCTGGCTTGTATTGCATGTCCATATTGCACGTTGCACTGCATTCATAAGGATGTATTTCAATTGGGCATCTCTATGAGTATTAGCAGGTAGTTTTTTTGTATTTTGCCATCACATTTGTCTATCGGTAGTCCACCCTGAAGCTCGGTATTTATTCTCTTTAGTATTTTTATTAGAAGGTAGTTTCTTTGCATTTCGCCACCACCACATTTGTTGATTGGAAGTCTATCCTGAAGAGCGGTATCAATTCTTTTTCAAGATTAAATATCTAGTTACGCCCATGATGTGGCAATAACTAACCCACACTAAATTCAACCAGCAGTATACCAATGAGTAGCTCCAGTGAAAAAAATGACAAAGATCTATAAGGCAGGATACCAACAGGAACAAATACATGCAGCCCTATAAAGCAGGTATATCAATAAACCCATGAACGTTCAATACATCAAAACAGTTTGAGGCTACATACCCCTATTCACAGCACCATATCACTACCTGAACACTGTAAACATATCAGTGAAATTAAGAACAAAAAATGTTCTAAAGTGCACACGTGCAGCTGATGTGGACCAGATGAAATGGCCCTACAGATAACCACAGATGGAAAAATTATATTAGAGGATTGTTGAGGACAAAAAAAGTCATTACTTAAAATAAAATACATCCATGGCGTACAACCTGGGATTCAAACCTATTGGCATAAAGATAAAGGATTCATAGCTGGAGCCATGTAGGCTGAGAGAGAAATTAGGAGGGTGCAGACCCCATGCGTATTGCCACCAGCCTATGTGGCTTCTTCAGGGGAAATGTCTTACATCATGGGCGTAACTAGACATTTAACCATGTTTTTGGTGTTTTTAAATGTTTTTATTAGTCTGTCTTGCTGTATGTGTTTATGCTAATTAATAAAATCATACATTTTTTACTAAATTTTGGGTGTTCTCAGTCTTGTGGGCATGCATCTTTTCTCATTTTCTCTGTGTAAGGCAGGGATGGTACACTGGAAGGAATAGTGGTGGCTAGGGACTGAGTACCGGGGTATGGCCACCACCATGAGGTTGCGGAAAGGTTCTATCTCCACAAGCCTAAACGGCAACATTTCCAGGGCATGCAGTCTGGAAATATGGCCATTTAGTGTTGTAGCCTGTGGGTGGGTGGCTGTATATTTACTCCTGCGCTTAAAGTACGGGGCTAGGGACAACTGAATGATGTGCTGGGATAAGGATGTGGATGTGGTTGCTGACGGTGGTTCCAACTGTGCAACGACAGGTGTCGGGTGGGAGTTATCTTTGCCTACATGATTAACAGGGGATTGGCTTGCATCTAGAACAGTGGAACAGGCAGTGGTGTCACCCGCAGACACTGTTTCTGAACCCTGGCATTCAGCCCAAGTAGTTGGGTGCTTTGCTTACATGTGCCTGAGCATGCTGGTGGTGGTCAGGCTGGTAGTTGTGCTGCCCCTGCTGGTGCTGGTATGGCAGATGTTGCTAATGGCCTTTTTTGGCTTAACTGGACTATCTTTAAAAAAGCGCCAGACTTGGGAACACCTATCCCATTTGATATCACCCATGTTAGCGCTGTGGAGAACAGTTGTCCGCCTTGTGTCTCTGTGTCAATGACTTCATCATCCACCACCTCATCTTTCATTTCCCCACTCTGGTCCTCCTCTAGACTTGCTAAGGTAACAACACTACTTGTTGGCAATTGTGTCTCATCATCATTCATCTGTTGCAACAGTAATTGCAGCCTTCTTGTGAGTGTGGCTGCTCAAATATTTGGGCATTGCTACATGCGATCCTTATATAGACATGATGGCGCTATGTGGTCAGTCAGTCACAGTAATGCCACAACCAAGATGGCTACGGCATTGCAGTGACTGGCAGCCAATTCCCACATGTTCATTGACTGTCTAAAAAGCGCCAAACATGCGGGGTGAGAACATGAGCTCTCAATCGAACATTAAAAAAATACTTGCAGAGTGTTGAGCATCCCAAGCACACGATGCTCAAGCAAGTAACAAGTAGTGACGAGCACGCTAACTCATCACTATGTTCCACCACAGAGCACATATGTAACTCAAGACCAGAAGTTAACATATACAATAAGTACCACCAGCTCTCATATACGCTGTATGCAGAATTATTAGGCAACTGAGTAATTTGACCATATCATCATTTTATGCACTTTTTTTTTTTTTACTTCAAGCTGTATAAACATGAATGCTTATTGGATGAAACACACCAGGTGATGTCAACTTGTCTAATGAGGGAGAATGCAGCCTAAGGATATCAACACCCTTTATTAATGCAGAAATGATTAAGCGGCATGTTTTCCTCAGATAAAAGGAGCCATAATGAGATTTAATTGACTGAAAAGTCAAAAAGTCTTACAGAGAGTTGCAGCACTCTTACAATTACTAAGATATTGTGGCTGGATTCTGACTATATGATTTCAAATAAAGCTGTTGTCCACTATTCGGACAACCCTTTTCACAATCTGTATGTTTCCCCCTTTTAAAACAACAACACTTATGCTCATCTGATGCAGGCGCTGTATCAGCGGTGTTGGCACTGTCTCTTGCAGCAACCGCTTAACTTTATGAAGGCACGCTATCCCTGTGACTAATCATTGAGTAAAAGCTCACAGACACAAAAAGAGGACTTAAAAATCCTCCAAAAAATTAAAAAAAGTCACAGAGAAAAATGCAGAGATGTTTACCTGCCGAAGCCTCCAACCAGGGCAGTTTCTAGCCCAAAAATGACACAGGGCGAGAGTAGGAAATTTCTCCCCCCCCCCCCCCCCCCCCGGCACCGAAAATAATAAACATTATTTTTGTGGGCTTGAGTAATAAATAGAGAGCAGGCTTGTATCTTCCCTTTTTTTAATAAATTATAATTTGCCTTTAACTTATATAGAACTTGGGGAAAAGGGACAAGTATGCTAATTATTAACGGTGAGAACAAAGTTGTAGGTAAATAATATCTATTAATTATTTTGGAAACAGATCCTAAAAATTGTAGGTTGCAGATTTATGAGAAACTGACTCTTCTAGATTTAGCCGCTGCAAAAGCATTAATAGCTTCCGAATAATTCAGCTTTTCTGCCAGTTCATTTTCTATTGATAAAATAGCAAGAGATGATAACCTCTCATCTGTCATTGTGGTACGAAGATATGTTTTTATCAGCTTCAGTTTGCTAAAGCTTCTCTCACTGCTTGCAACTGTAATCGGAATAGTTAGTAATATCCTCATGGCAATCCATATGTTTTTAAACAGGTCATGAGAGTGCGTGTAATTTATGTGCTTCAAAACCTCCAGTGGTGTTATAGAAGAATTTGAAATCATTGGCTGAATATGTTTTAATTCTTCCAGCAATTCATTGCCGTCAATGTCACATTGTAGTTTCCAGTGGAAATCCAGGCTGGAACTCCTTCGACACATCCGTCATCACACTGGATGCGTTGCACACGTTTTCCGCTATTTTCACAACATCTGTCAATACGTCGCTTCACTGCATTTCGATGCACCCGCAGCGACAGAAGTGTGAAAGAGGCCTTACTGAGAAGTCAAAGTTATTTGGTGAAGAGGGTGCTCACTTAATAAGTCAGAGGTGCTCTGGAAAAATAGTATAATAAGAAAGAAACTCCGGCACACTACTATTCTTGAAATAAACACTTTTTTGTTTGTTTATTATTCTTTTTTCATCATTATCCAATTATATTCTTTCAAATGGTGGAAAAAATAATTTTCTCAACAAGCTTCAAGTGGACATACATATATTCTCTCTGATGGACACATATATTTTAAATCATTGTTGTACGTTACTTATATCTGTGGAGAATCTTCAGAAATTTTTTTTTAGAAGAATAGAGGAAACATGTTTATCTACACAATGTAACATAAGTGTTCTTTGAACAAAGAAACCTGTGTATCAATATGGTAGACTAACAACAATTAGGAACACATCCTAACTGACCGTGTGGTATATTCTTATAATACGTTACAAGTGAGGGATTTAAGAAGCATGTGTCTCATATCTATCACATAAGGATAAGAGTGCGCTAACGTTATGAAACAGAATGGAAGCTTATACTCAAAGCGCTTGCTGTATACAGTGAAGAAAAAGATTGCTATACTTGCAAATTTGTTGCGCAGGAGAGAAGAAAAGAAAGTCCACTCTGTGGAAACAGATTACCATTGTTAGTGCCTTGTGCTAGAGCAGGTGGGCTACTGCGAGTTCAGATAAATACCTTAATCCAATAACCGGTATACACCGCGCTCGATATGTGAGTCCTGAAGAAAATGCGCAACCGCTGTACAAGAAGCGTGTGTGAAATGACAGCGTGTTGCCGGCTTTTTACCCTCATCCGGTGCTCGTGATCGCCCTACTGCTTCCGGGTGAAAGTTCACAAAAGAACATGTGACAGGAGCACTATTGAAAAGTCCGGAGAAACGAGAGGTGCCGGAAAAGGCCGATGTAGTGCGCATGCGCTATATGTTGCGCCGAGGTGGCCGCAACCATTATGTGCGGTGCGGGGGGGGGGGCGCGGCGACGCGAGGCGATGATCTGACCGCTCAGCTGTCAGATTTGCAGCTGAGTTCGGGCAGGGCGCGCCCGCGCTCAGCACTGAGCGCGGCATCCGCGCCCCTGACAGCCCTTAAACAGCAGCAGCAGCGGGCAGGGGACCACCGGGGCCCGAGGCCTCTCCTGCGCCCCCCGGCCCCACGGCGCCCCGTGTGGCCGCCCTGCCCGCCCTGTTGAAGAAACGGCCCTGCCTCCAACCAAATGCACTAGCAGGGTGCGGCAGACACGATTAATGATGGCAAACACACAGGTGCAAAAAATACCGATGAAACATACAGGCGGGCTGCCCAGTGCTACAAAATGCATGCTGTGCGAACAGAGGCCAACAGTTTACAGAGCCATCTTGGTCCGACTGCACCCTGCAAGATAAAGTGCAATAAAACTAATACCTTACATACATTGCCATGTGGTTTTTTTTGCACTTTATCTTGCAGGGTGCGGTCGGACCAAGATGGCTCTGTAAACTGTTGGCCTCTGTTCGCACAGCATGCATTTTGTAGCACTGGGCAGCCCGCCTGTATGTGCGTTATTAATAGGCTGTAAACCAGATGCTCTGCATTGCCTGTGTGAACAACGCCACATACAGACTATTATCGCTTATCTTTTTGTGCACTAATACCAAACAGCCAACACTGGATTGAAAGTGGTTGTTTCATCGGAATTTTTTGCACCTGTGTGTTTGCCATCATTAATCGTGTCCGCCGCACCCTGCTAGTGCATTTGGTGGGAGGCTTCAGCAGGTAAACATCTCTGCTTTATTCTCTGTGACCCTGTGACTAATCAGCAGCCCTTTCACTATCCCCGCCTTCGGACAAAACTCTTACATATGGAGGAAGTGAGTGCTGCTTCTCTCATCTCCTCTGGATGTAAGCGATTTGTCCGAAGGTGGAGAGAGAGTCAAGCATCCGCTGATTGCTGACAGGGAATGCGTGACGCCAAAAGAGCCAACACAGCTGGAACAGCATCAGCATGACATTGGTATTGTCGACCACCGTGAATAAATGCCTCCCCAAGGGGTCTCCGACCCCCCTTTTTCCCAACCCCGAATAACGACATGAGTCCCAAATTGGATATAATTGGCCACAGCGGCCTTTATTATAAACAAACAAAACATATAACCGTAACATGAGCTGGGAAGGGGTCCTTGAAGCTAAAAGTCTGGTGTTAACCATAGTATAAACTAGTGGACAGGAAAACCAACCGTAGATTACTCTCAGCCGTTACCCCACAGGCTCGAGAGCACCAAAATACCCCGAAGGGTTACCATTGTCCACTTCCAACTTAGGAATCTGGCCCACCATTACCAAGATTCCCCCAAATCACCAGACCCGCAACCAAAACTTATACCAACTGGAGAATCCATATCCCGACAGATCCCCCAGGCCAATTTAGCACCAACTCCAAGGACCCCTCCCCCCGCCTACAGCCACTATGACCCGAAAACATTGTACTAACCAAGTATTACCAATCACAACCACATATAGGGCGGGTGGGCGAGACTGCTCACAGGTCCTCTGAGCGGGAAGTGACCAGCTCCTCCCCCCCACTCACCCCATAACCCTCTCCCCACAAATTGCCCTCCCCTTAGAGCGAACCCCACGCCCCCTTTATTCTTGCTTCAAACCCCCTGTCATGGCGGCTTCCACGTACGCCGCCCGGGGGAGGGGGTGGGGCAGCTCACTCCAGCCTGGTCTTCAGAGTGAGTATAAGAGTTATTGTTATAATGGGGGCAAATATACATACTGAGAATGGGTTTTCCGAGTAGTAGACAAGACCTTTAAGCAAACACAGTCTAAAACATGCAATGTTGGACTCTCCAGTAGGGTTGAGCGAAACGGGTCGGCAATTTTCAGAAGTCGCCGACTTTTGGCAAAACATGAAACCCCTGTGTGGGGTCGGCCATGAAGTCGGCGATCTTCTGAATCTGGAATCGGAATTCCGATACCGATTCCCGATATGTTTAAGATATCGGGAATTGGTATCGGAATTCAGATTTAAGTGTAAAATAAAGAATTAAAATAAAAAATATCGCTATACTTACCCTCTGATGCGCCCTGGTACTAAGCGGGAACCTTCCTTCCTTAGAATCAGCCTTCCAGGACCTTGCGGTGACGTCGCGGTGACGTCGCGGCTTGTGATTGGTCGCACGGCCGCCCATGTGACCGCTCGCGCGACCAATCACAAGCCGCGACGTCACCGTGACGTCACCGAAGGTCCTGGAAGGGCTGATTCTTAGGAAGGAAGGCTGCCGAAAAGAAGCAGGGCGCGTCCGAGGGTGAGTATATACCTAATAGGAATATACTCACCCTCGGCTTCTTTCCGGCAGCCTTCCTTCCTAAGAATCAGCCCTTCCAGGATTTCAGTGACGTCACGGTGACGTCGCGGCTTGTGATTGGTCGCGCGAGCGGTCACATGGGCGGCCGCGCAACCAATCACAAGCCGCGACGTCACCGCGACGTCACCGCAAGGTCCTGGAAGGCTGATTCTAAGGAAGGAAGGTTCCCGCTTAGTACCAAGGCGCATCAGAGGGTAAGTATGGCGATATTTTTTATTTTAATTCTTTATTTTACACTTAAATATGGATCCCACGGCCTGAAGGAGAGTTTCCGCTCCTTCAGACCCTGGGAACCATTGGAAACCCAATGCACTGCATTGGGTTTCGAGTTTCGGCCGACCCCGACCCCGACTTTTTTATAGGATTGGCCGATTTCACTCGACCCGACTTTTGAAAAAATTGCCTTTCGTGAAACCCGACCCGATCCTATAAATGTAAAGGTCGCTCAACCCTACTCTCCAGTTTTTTCTGGGGGTGTCTGTCTTTTAAGCTGGACTGGACACAATAAGGTATTTGCCCATTTGAAGATGATGGTCCTGTCCAAGTGCCCATCTAAATCCCTTTACCATTGCTGCTTCTCTCAGCAGCCACACAGACCACACTGTGGTTCATGCTCCAGTCAGTCATGGCTTCTGGAGCTACTGGAGTGCTCCTCAGTAGCAGCTTTGGCCCATACCACTGCCCAGTCTTACAGCTTTTCTCCTTGTATCTCATGTGCTCATGGTAAGCACAATTTTACTCAAACAATTTTACTTTAAAGGGCCACTGTCACCCCCCTCCAGCCGTTATAAACTAAAAGAGCCACCTTGTGCAGCAGTAATGCTGCATTCTAACAAGGTGGCTCTTTTAGTTTTTGGTTCAAGTATTCTCAAAACCGGCGCCTGCGCTGTGTACTACTATGCTGCGCAGGCGCAGTGAGCTTTGGCCATCTGACATCACAGCCAGGCTTGCAGACTGCGCCTGTGCGGCCGCCCTGCTTGTGAATCCCAGCCCCGCACTCTGCATAATGCATAACACAGTGCGGGGCTGGGATTCCAAAGGTGGGTGGCCGCACTGCCGGCACAGGCGCAGTCTGCAAGCCTGGCTGGGACGTCAGAAGGCCAGAGCTTACTGCGCCTGCGCAGCACAGTAGTACACAGCGCAGGTGCCGGTTTTGAAGCGTAAACAGCGCTGAGGGGGCGGCGACGAAAGCCCCTGAAGATTGGAGTGACGGCAGAGTAGCGGTTCAAGCTGGAGAGTGAGGACCCGCCTCCCTGGCTAGAGACAGGTATTTTGGCTAAGTATCAAAACGCTTTATTTTGGGAATACTTGAACCAAAAACTAAAAGAGGCTCTTTTATTTTATAACGGCTGGAGGGGGTGACAGTGGCCCTTTAAAGTTACTCAAGCACTAGTATTTATGGACACTTCTTCTCTAATGACCAACACCCCATTGCTTTATCTTACCCTTCTTCTGCAATCACAAACACATCACTGTGTAAAGTAGAGTGTTCTTATAACAAGGTTATTACTCTTATCCGCTCATAGAATGAGAATTGAAAATAACCTGTGATATTGACAGCTGTTTGCTGTATTTCCCACACTTTTACTTTGTGAATCAAGAGGTAACGCACTCCCAGTAATTATATGTGTAACGCCAGACGTTTCAACTGAAGCAATTACTGGGGCATTATATCATGCATAATGAACAGAGGGATTATAGATGAATGCATATTGTTATTGAACGTGGACACCATTGCATTCGATGGACCATGCTGCCAATAGACTCAACACCCAGAAGTGGAACACATATATGGCATTAGCGTGCACAAAGCAGAAATAGAACCAGAGTGACCATATATCTTTAGTATTAAACCACCGGAGTAGACCTCTTTGTAAGCAAAGCAAAAATTCTGAGAGTCAACGATATACACTACACAGAACTTGTACATGTACCTTCACAACAGTATATCATTAATAAGGTCTTCCCAGGTCCACTGCCACTTCACAGCTTATACTTAACGCGATTGTTTCACGATTGTTCTTCAGGAGCACACTGTAACCAGGCATCAGGGGCTTCCGATTGGCAGTTTTGGCTGATGGTATATTGTAGCACTGGAGTCCATGCAAGCTGCCCCCCTTCCCTGGCAGGGACGCCGACTCACTCACTGTCGCTGCCCCGCACTCCCTCGTCCTTCTCCTGCTGCTGCTACCTGGGGTCTGCGTGAAGCTTGCAGATCCCTGGGTACTGTGCTTAGGGTGCGCTTGCGTTGTCCAGCCCTCTTAAAGGGACAGCTTGCGCTGTCCTAAAGTGTCTCCAGCTGGGAGACATTTATTATTTATGGCACCTTCACCTCATGGGAGGAACCTATGCAACGCTGTAATCTGTTTCTTAAAAATGCTTGCTAGCTCTCAGGTCCCATTGTTCCTATCCCAGTATACCAGTCCTGTACATCAGCTGTTCCCACATGCCTGCCTGTATATCAACCATGCCCACTTGCCTGTCTGTATATCAGCCATGCCTACCTGTCTGTCAGCCATGCTCGCCTGCACCTGCCTGCCAAGATACCAGTCATGCCTGCCAATACCTGCCTGCCTGTGTGTCTGTTGTGCCATTGACTACCCCAGCCATGTCAGCCTGTAGTTGCCTAGTCTACCATTTCTGAACATTCTTGCCTCCTGTCCCTTGGGGGTCAGCTGCCACCCTCCACCCTAGGTCAGTCCTGGTGTAGAACCTGGTGTCACCTCCCTCGTCCCTCTTCGGATTGCGGTTTCATCAGCCGCCATACATCCAAGGTTGGCTCAGTGATTCCACCACTGAGTCCATTACAGTTTGTGCAGCTAGGGCTGGCGTTAGGCACAGGCAGACCAGGCAGCCGTCTAGGGCCCCCGCTCCTCCAGGGGCCCCCAGCCAGTGGCATGCTGCTAATAGCAGCTGCTATGGGGCCCCTGAGTAAGAGGAGCTCAGCGCTGCCCCCCCTCCACATCAGGCATTCAACTTAACAGTTGAAAGCAGTGAGGAGGAGAGAATTTCAGATGATGCTCCCTCTCCCATCACTCCCCCTCTGACTGAGCGTGTGCCAGCAGTGGAGCTGATGAGATGCACTGCAGAAGCCAGAGCAGTGGGGAACAAGGTGGAGAGGTAAGTATTGTGTGTGTATGCAGCGCCCCAGAGTCCTGGTCGTTGCCGTACTGATGCTCCGCCGCTAAGGGGGGTGTTGGTACGTCTGATGGCACTGAAGGAGTTCACCTGACCAGGTATCACAGACACCAATACACTTCACAGTCTGGCCTCCAGGGGGAGCTAAGGGTGCTATGTATTAGGCCACTCCTCACAGTCTGGTAAAACTGGGGGTTAGATAGGAAGTTAGTCAGAAAGCTGACTGGGTTGGAACCAGGCAACATCCTGTGGCAGAGGGTGTTGCAGGGGAAGATTCAGGGGGGTCCCTGTCAGGGGTGGGATCCTGACAGAGGCCTAGCGAGCAGAAAGAACGTTACGGGACCGCGCCTGCACTTCATTCATTGCGGCGGTACCCCAAGAAAGGACAAGAAGCGAGGTTTATTGTAAAGAGTGAGAAACGAGATCAACGCAACAAGGAGATAACACCATTAGGAGTCGTGCTGTAAGATCGAGGCAACATCCTACTGAGGCGCGTAGCCGGTGTCCGGAACGCCGAGGAAGTATTGAGCTCCAAGCCTTACTTCAAACCAACGGCAGGACAGTCAGTTATAGGCGGGCTGTCTCACCTAAATCACCTAAGCAGACATAGGGGGTAACAGTGGGAGAGGGGAGACTCTAGGGTCCCGGAAGAACTCCAGGCCTACCCGTCATACGGGTGCGTCCTAGCCATATCATCTGGGGGACGGAGAAGAACATCAGAATCAGTTGTGAGGGAACATCAGAAACAGACACAACAGTTGTGAGGACTAGGGTTGAGCGACCTTTACATTTATAGGATCGGGTCGGGTTTCACGAAACGCGACTTTTTCAAAAGTCGGGTCGAGTGAAATCGGCCGATCCTATAAAAAAGTCGGGGTCGGGGTCGGCCGAAACTCGAAACCCAATGCAGTGCATTGGGTTTCCAATGGTTCCCAGGGTCTGAAGGAGCGGAAACTCTCCTTCAGGCCGTGGGATCCATATTTAAGTGTAAAATAAAGAATTAAAATAAAAAATATCGCCATACTTACCCTCTGATGCGCCCTGGTACTAAGCGGGAACCTTCCTTCCTTAGAATCAGCCTTCCAGGACCTTGCGGTGACGTCGCGGTGACGTCGCGGCTTGTGATTGGTCGCGCGGCCGCCCATGTGACCGCTCGCGCGACCAATCACAAGCCGCGACGTCACCGTGACGTCACCGAAGGTCCTGGAAGGGCTGATTCTTAGGAAGGAAGGCTGCCGGAAAGAAGCAGGGCGTGTCCGAGGGTGAGTATATACCTAATAGGAATATACTCACCCTCGGCTTCTTTCCGGCAGCCTTCCTTCCTAAGAATCAGCCCTTCCAGGACCTTCGGTGACGTCACGGTGACGTCGCGGCTTGTGATTGGTCGCGCGAGCGGTCACATGGGCGGCCGCGCGACCAATCACAAGCCGCGACGTCACCGCGACGTCACCGCAAGGTCCTGGAAGGCTGATTCTAAGGAAGGAAGGTTCCCGCTTAGTACCAGGGCGCATCAGAGGGTAAGTATAGCAATATTTTTTATTTTAATTCTTTATTTTACACTTAAATCTGAATTCCGATACCAATTCCCGATATCTTAAACATATCGGGAATCGGTATCGGAATTCCGATTCCAGATTCAGAAGATCGCCGACTTCATGGCCGACCCCACACAGGGGTCGGGTCGGGTTTCATGAAACCCGACTTTGCCAAAAGTCGGCGACTTCTGAAAATTGCCGACCCGTTTCGCTCAACCCTAGTGAGGACTATCCCGTGGTGCTCAGCAGGGAAGGACTACAACACACAAGCGCTAGAAGGAAGGCACAGATTTCCACCTGCAAAGGGAACTCTGGAGGTGCCATCGGACCGGCCGGTTTCAGACAGCCCTGTTAACCGTACTCTGGATTGAGGATCCTGAAGCCTTCAGTAAAGAGGTAAAGAGACTGCAACCCTGTGTCCTCGTTATTCATCGCACCCTGCACCACACATCATCATTCTCAACTTTTACTGGACGCCCCTTAGCAGGGTCACGGACCGGGTCTAGCCACCGTGACAATCCCAGAACTGAGACAGAGAGGCCCGGTACCGGGTACCCCTCGGCCCTGCGACAGTGGGGGCGCTCAATATACATTATAGTGTTTGTGTGTATACATTATAGTGTGTGCGTGGTTGTGTGTATTTGAGTGTGGCTGCACTATACCGTGTGTGGGGGGCTGCATTATACTGTGAGTGTGGGCTGCACTATACTGTGTTTGTGAGAGCTGCATTATAATGTGTATATGGAGGGGCTGCATTATACTGTGTATATGGGGGCTGCATTATACTGTGTGTGGGGGACTGCACTATACTGTGTGTGGGGGGCTGCATTGGGCTGCATTATACTGTATATGGAGGCTGCAATATACTGTGTTGTGTGTGGAAGCTGCACTATACTGTGTGTGGGGGCTGCAATATACTGTGTTGTGTGTGTCTGCTACACTATACTGTGTGGGGGGGCTACACTGCACTGTGTATGTGGGGGCTGCATTAAACTGCATTATACTGTGCGTGGGGGCTGCGCTGGGCTGCAATATATTGTGTGGGAGGGGACTGCACTATACTGTGGGTGGGGGCTGCATTATACTGTGTGTGGGGGCTGTATTATACTGTGTGGGGGGCTGCACTATACTGTGTGTTTGTTAGCGGGCTGAATTATACTGTGTGTGGGGGTCTGCATTACACTGTGTATGTGTGGCTGCATTATACTCTTAGGGGGCTGCATTACACTTTGTGTGGGGCTGCAGTATACTCTGAGAGGGCTGCCATTATACTCTGAGGGGGGCATTATACTCTATGAGGGGGCTGCAGTATACTCTGAGGGGGCTCTGTTATACTCTATGAGGGGGCTGCAGTATACTCTGAGGGTGCTGCATTATAATTTATGAGGGGGCCTGCAGAATACTCTGAGGGGGGCTGCATAATACTCTATCAAAGACCATGGGGAGTACATTTTACAATATGTACTGTATGGGACCTGCATTATACTGTATCGAGGACTATCTGTACCCATCATTCTCCCTGAGCTGGAGTAAGGGTAGGTGCACACGGTCAGTAAAAAATGCGGATTGGATGCTGCATACTTGTGCAGTGTCCAGATGTTACAGCATAGTGGATGGAATTTCAAGAAATCCCATGCCCACTATGCGTCCAGAGATGCCCGCGGCTCATCTGCAAAGACGGACATGCGGCACATCTCTCCAGACTGCAGCATGTCTATTTATCTTGTGGACGTGCGAGCCTCCGCAAGATTAATTTCACCCTTACAATGTATTGGACGCGGTGAATCTGCAGGGTTCATTGATCACATGCGGATTCACCTGCGTTCAAAAGCTGGCAGCACTTTTGACACAGCGGACATGTGCTGCGTCCAAAGCACTGCCAATTACTGAACATGTGCACATACCCACTGAAGCTGGGAAACAAGCGTCGAACGACTTCAATATTGTCGGTCACGCTTGTTTACCGGCCTGAAGTTAGCGCTTGTAAATACAACAGAAATGTTTGAGTGTCATGGTGCAATATGTGAGCATTTGGGGCCCCACTTTAAACTTTTTCCCAGGGCCCCACTTTGTCTAAAACTGGCCCTGTGTACAGCCCATGGAATCCGCTGGTTCTCAGGCTACCTCCATCTCTGACTTGTACCGGGTCTCCTGCCAGAAAGACAAACAGGACAAGATCCTATGCTACCTGCAGACAGTAAACACCTGCCTAGACATGCTGACAACTCTGGCCACATCCATATCTACTGAAGCTGCAACAATTTCGGATGTGCCACAACAGTCTGCCAGTCATGAACGGCTTGAGACCCCATCTGTCTGCTCCTACACTCTATAGCAGGGATCCTGCTCTATGTTGGTTCATTAATCAGTGCTACACTTCAAACTCTTGACTCATCAGTTCGTTTCAGATCATGCCAAGGTGGCTTTCATTATGTACCACTTCACTGGTGAGGTTTTGGCGTGGCTCAATCCCCTATGGGACAGAGGTGATCCTCTAGTGTCAAACCTTCAGTCATTTCTAGTGGCCTTCCGTGAGGTTTTTGATGAGCCCAGCCGAGTTTCCGCATCAGCATCTTCTCTCCTCCAACTGCGCCAGGGAAACCTCATAGTGGGCCAGTACGCTGTACATTTTCACACCCTGTCATCTGAACTTGTTTGGAATATTGAGGCTCTGATAGTCACATTCTGGAAAGGCCTGTCTGGGTGAATCAAGGACGAGCTGGCCGGTCGTGATACACCTACCTCACTTAATGACCTGGTGTCTTTAGCAACACGGCTAGACGTCAGATTTCAGAAGCGTTCCAAGGATGTGAACCAAGGGAGAATACCTGTACAGTTGTCTACAACCTTTCAAAGACTGGTAATACAGAAAAACTCAGCTCCAGGACCCTCTCCTTAGTCCATGCAGGTAGACCAGATGAGGATGTCCAAGCATAGTTAGGAAGTCTGCTGGTCCAAGGGAAGGTGCTTCTATTGCGGCAGTTCTAAGTATTTAATCCGCTCTTGCCCAGAGAGACTGGAAAACACCTGAGAATAGGGTTTGCTGGAGAGGTCACCCTGGGTGAAAATCACTCCTCTCCATCGCTGACTCTGTCAGTGTCTGTGTCCTGTAGCAGCATCTCTTTTGTCGAGTCAGCCTAGATTGACCCCTGTTCCGCAGGTAACCTCATTCAACAAGCGGTAGAACAATGTCAGGTTCCGTTCACGTTCCGTTGGAGGTTTCTTCTGTGGATGTGGAGCACCCGCTAGGACCGTGGTTACTCGGTACCGGGCCGGTTCTGTTCATAAAGGGGTCGTCACGGTGGTAGTGACCCCGTCCGTGGCCCTGGGCGTCCAGTAAAAAGGGGATTAACGGAAATGGGAATAAAGTCTAATGTAGTATGTTTGTGACGCCACCTGTGGTATTCGGCCAGGGATGGCCTACACTGCTTAAAGGGGTCTTCTGGGGATGATGGTATCGCAGCAGAGATGGTGTAGTTCCCCACAGGTAGAACTTAGTCCCCAGGGCTCCCGGTGTAGTTGCAAAAGATGATAGATGGCAAGGTACAGGAAAGAATTAGAGGACACAAGGTTGCAGCCTCTTTACCTTTTACTGGTAGAATGCAGGCACAGTCCAGGGTACAGGTGATGGTGAGGTCCGGGCGGCCTGGAAGCGATTCGGAATCCCCCTAGCCAGGTGGGATTGAAAGCCTTCCTTTCTGTGCTGTGTTCTAAGTTCCTTGCTGTCACACAAGGTCCTCTCTTTCTCTCTGTCCCTTTCAGGTGGACACTACCCACATGGCAGGCAACTCAAGCCTTTTGATAGGTGTCCCTTCTCATGGTGACTTTGGGCTCTATCTGCTGCTGTGCCTTCGGGTGTAATGGTGGCCAGGAGACTTGGAATCTCCTGCCCACCAGTTTCTGCTGTGGGGCATACAGTTACCCCCACAACCTCAGAATTCCGGCCTCCAGTTTCTGCACTGATTCTGGAGTGAGCCCACTCGCAGTTCCGCTCCCAGTATCTTTCTTCTCCTTTGCCTCTTCTCCCCTCACAGTCTCTTACAATCTGTCTGACTCTCCTGTCAGGAGCTGCAGAACCTCATGTCTGCACAGCTCCAGCTCTCCTCACAGACTGCCCACTAACTCCTTCTCCAGCCAGAATATATTGGGAAGCTACCCTAAAACTGGGTCTAGAGCTCTCCCTTCTGGGCTGGAGTCAGAACAGTGTTGTGTGTACGTGTTATCTGTTAAAGGGATCTGTTGTGAATTCCGTTCTGGAGCTCCCTCCTGTGGATGCTAATGGTATTTTTGCGAGTTCTGCCCTTGGGCTCCCTCTGGTGGTTTCGAGTGGAACTGCTGCTCCTTTAGGTAGCTGTAGCAGCTGCCTCCACTGATCGCCTTGCCTGGGTTTGTTATTTAAACCTGCTCTGGGCTTTAGTTCATGCCAGCTGTCAATGTTCTTGGTTGGATTTGGTTCTCTCCTTGGATTTCTCATATGGCCTGTCCTTGTCAGCAAAAGATAAGTTTTTGCTAGTTCTTGTTTGTCCATTTGTTTGGACTCTATTGCTCTGCAAATATGTCTCTTTTTGTCCAGCTTGTCACTATGTCATATTCAGGCTAGCTGGAAGCTCTGGGGAAGCAGATTTGTCCCTCCACACCGTGAGTCGGTGTGGAGTTCATTTTTGTAAACTGCGTGGATTTTGTAGTTTTTAATTCTGACCGCACAGTATCCTTTTCTCTCTGTCTATCAAGTTTAGTATTGGCCTCCTTTGCTGAAATCTGATTTCATTTCTGTGTACGTCATTTCCCTCTCCACTCACCGTCAATATTTGTGGGGGGCTGTCTTTCCTTTGGGGGTTTTCTCTGAGGCAAGATAGCTTTCTATTTTCCTACTTTAGGGGTAGTTAGCTCTTAGGCTGTGACGAGGTGTCTAGGGAGAGTCAGGAACATCCCACGGCTATTATTAGTGTTGTTGTAAGGATTAGGAACTGCGGTCAGTAGAGATACCACCTCCTCAGAGCTATTCCCATGTTGCGTTTTAGCCACCAGGTCATATCAGTGTGGCCTCTTAACCACCAGGTCATAACAGTACAGCTGGCCCACAATGTGTTAAATGCATCTCAAAAGAGGGAAAAGAAAGTTCTGAGTCATTTTTTTTTCCTTTGTAGCTTGTTTTGTCTTTTTTTCCCCTTAATCTCTGGGTGGTTCAGGATTTTGGTGCTGATATGGAGGTTCAGGGTCTGTCCTTGCATGTGGATCACCTCGCTGCAAGGGTACAGAGTATCCAAGATTATGTTGTCCAGACTCCGGTATTAGAGCCTAGAATTCCTATTCCTGATTTGTTTTCTGGGGATAGATCTAAATTTTTGAACTTCAAAAATAATTGCAGATTGTTTTTTGCTCTGAGACCCCGTTCCTCTGGTGACTCCATTCAGCAGGTGAAGATTGTTATTTCTTTGCTGTGTGGCGACCCGCAGGACTGGGCATTCTCCCTTGAGCCAGGAAATCCTGCATTGCTCAATATTGACGCATTTTTTCAAGTGCTCGGATTGCTGTATGATGAGCCTAATTCTGTGGATCAGGCAGAAAAGACTTTGCTGGCTCTGTGTCAGGGTCAGGAAGCAGCAGAAGTATACTGCCAGAAATTTAGAAAGTGGTCTGTGCTCACAAAATGGAATGAGTATGCTCTGGCAGCGATTTTCAGAAAGGGTCTTTCTGAAGCCCTTAAAGATGTTATGGTGGGGTTTCCCACGCCTGCTGGTCTGAATGAGTCAATGTCTTTGGCCATTCAGATCGATCGGCGTCTGCGCGAGCGCAAGGTGGTGCACCATATGGCGGTGTCCTCTGAGCAGAGTCCTGAGCCTATGCAATGTGATAGGATTTTGACTAGAGCAGAAAGGCAGAAATTCAGACGTCAGAATGGCCTGTTTTTACTGTGGTGATTCTGCTCATGCTATTTCTGATTGCCCTAAGCGTACTAAGAGGGTCCCTAGGTCTGTTACCATTAGTACTGTACAGCCTAAATTTCTCTTGTCTGTTACCCTGATTTGCTCATTGTCGTCCTTTTCTGTAATGGCATTTGTGGATTCTGGCGCTGCCCTGAACTTAATGGACTTAGAATTTGCCAAGCGCTGTGGTTTTTCCTTGGAGCCTTTGCAGAGCCCTATTCCCTTAAGGGGGATTGATGCTACGCCATTGGCCAAGAATAAACCTCAGTACTGGACACAGTTAACCATGTACATGGCTCCAGCACATCAGGAAAATATTCGCTTTTTGGTGTTGCATAATTTGCATGATGTTGTTGTGCTGGGTTTTCCATGGTTACAGGTACATAATCCAGTGCTGGATTGGAGATCTATGTCTGTAACTGGTTGGGGTTGTCAGGGGATACATAGTGATATTCCTTTGATGTCAATTTCCTCGCCCCCTTCTTCTGAAGTTCCTGAGTTTTTGTCGGATTTCCAGGATATATTTGATGAGCCCAGGTCCAGTTCCCTGCCTCCTCATAGGGACTGCGATTGTGCCATTAATTTGATTCCTGGCTGTAAGTTCCCTAAGGGCCGACTTTTTAATCTGTCTGTGCCAGAGCATGCCGCTATGCGGAGTTATGTAAAGGAGTCCTTGGAGAAGGGGCATATTCGCCCGTCTTCGTCACCGTTGGGGGCTGGATTCTTCTGTTGCCAAGAAGGATGGCTCCTTGAGACCCTGTATAGATTATCGCCTTCTCAATAAGATCACGGTCAAATTCCAGTACCCTTTGCATTTACTTTCTGATTTGTTTGCTCGGATTAAGGGTGCCAGTTGGTTTACTAAAATCGACCTTTGAGGGGCGTATAATCTCGTGCGTATTAAACAAGGTGATGAATGGAAAACAGCATTTAATACGCCCGAAGGCCATTTTGAATATCTTGTGATGCCATTCGGGCTCTCTAATGCTCCATCGGTATTTCAGTCCTTTATGCATGATATCTTCCGGAATTATCTGGATAAATTCATGATTGTGTATTTGGATGATATTTTGTTTTTTTCCGATGATTGGGAGTCTCATGTGAAGCAGGTTAGGATGGTGTTTCAGGTCCTTCGTGCTAACGCGTTGTTTGTGAAGGGGTCTAAGTGCCTCTTTGGAGTTCAGAAGGTTTCTTTTTTGGGTTTCATTTTTTCTCCCTTGGCTATTGAAATGGACCCTGTTAAAGTCCAGGCCATTCATGATTGGACTCAACCCACATCTGTAAAGAGCCTTCAGAAATTTTTGGGCTTTGTTAATTTTTATCGCCGCTTTATTGCTAATTTTTCTAGTGTGGTGAAGCCTCTGACCGATTTGACGAAGAAAGGCGCTGATGTGATGAATTGGTCCTCTGCGGGTGTTGAGGCCTTTCAGGAGCTTAAACGTCGTTTTACTTCTGCCCCTGTGTTGCGTCAGCCAGATGTTTCGCTCCCTTTTCAGGTTGAGGTTGATGCTTCTGAGATTGGGGCAGGGGCCGTTTTGTCTCAGAGAAATTCTGATGGCTCTTTGATGAAATCATGTGCTTTCTTCTCCAGAAAGTTTTCGCCTGCTGAGCGTAATTATGATGTCGGCAATCGGGAGTTGTTGGCTATGAAGTGGGCATTTGAGGAGTGGCGACATTGGCTTGAGGGAGCCAAGCATCGCGTGGTGGTCTTGACTGATCATAAGAATCTGATTTACCTCGAGTCTGCTAAGCGGTTGAATCCTAGACAAGCTCGGTGGTCTCTGTTTTTCTCCTGTTTTGATTTTGTGGTCTCGTATATTCCAGGATCTAAGAATGTGAAGGCTGATGCCCTTTCTAGGAGTTTTTTGCCTGACTCTCCGGGAATTCTTGAGCCGGCTGGGATCCTCAAGGAGGGGGTGATTCTTTCTGCCATCTCCCCTGATTTGCGGCGGGTACTTCAGGAGTTTCAGGCTGATAAACCTGACCGCTGTCCAGTGGGGAGACTGTTTGTTCCTGATAGATGGACTAGCAGGGTAATTTCTGAGGTTCATTGTTCGGTGTTGGCTGGTCACCCTGGGATTTTTGGTACCAGAGATTTGGTGGCTAGGTCCTTTTGGTGGCCTTCCTTGTCACGGGATGTGCGTTCGTTTGTGCAGTCCTGTGGGACCTGTGCTCGGGCTAAGCCTTGCTGTTCCCGTGCCAGTGGGTTGTTTTTGCCTTTGCCTATTCCTGAGAGGCCCTGGACGCATATTTCCATGGATTTTATTTCTGATCTTCCTGTTTCTCAGAAGATGTCTGTCATCTGGGTGGTTTGTGACCGTTTTTCTAAGATGGTCCATTTGGTACCGTTGTCTAAGTTGCCTTCCTCCTCTGATTTGGTTCCATTATTTTTTCAGCATGTGGTTCGTTTACATGGTATTCCGGAGAATATTGTGTCTGACAGAGGTTCCCAGTTCGTTTCTAGGTTTTGGCGGTCCTTTTGTGCTAGAATGGGCATTGATTTGTCTTTTCCTTCAGCATTCCATCCTCAGACAAATGGCCAAACGGAGCGAACCAATCAGACCTTGGAAACCTATTTGAGATGCTTCGTGTCTGCTGATCAGGATGATTGGGTGACCTTTTTGCCGTTGGCCGAGTTTGCCCTTAATAATCGGGCTAGTTCTGCTACCTTGGTTTCGCCTTTTTTTTGTAACTTTGGTTTTCATCCTCGTTTTTCTTCGGGGCAGCTTGAGCCTTCTGACTGTCCTGGTGTGGATTCTGTGGTGGACAGGTTGCAGCAAATTTGGACTCATGTGGTGGACAATTTGACGTTGTCTCAGGAAAAGGCTCAACGTTTTGCTAACCGTCGTCGGTGTGTTGGTCCCCGGCTTCGTGTTGGGGATTTGGTCTGGTTGTCTTCTCGTCATGTTCCTATGAAGGTTTCTTCCCCTAAGTTCAAGCCTCGCTTTATTGGGCCTTATAAGATTTCTGAAATTATCAATCCGGTGTCTTTTCGTTTGGCCCTTCCAGCTTCTTTTTCCATTCATAATGTGTTCCATAGATCCTTGTTGCGGAGATATGTGGTACCTATGGTTCCCTCCGTTGATCCTCCTGCTCCGGTGTTGGTTGAGGGGGAATTGGAATATGTGGTGGAGAAGATTTTGGATTCTCATTTTTCGAGGCGGAAGCTCCAATATCTGGTCAAGTGGAAGGGTTATGGCCAGGAGGATAATTCTTGGGTTGTTGCCTCCGATGTTCATGCTGCCGATTTGGTTCGTGCTTTCCATTTGGCTCGTCCTGATCGGCCTGGGAGCTCTGGTGAGGGTTCGGTGACCCCTCCTCAAGGGGGGGGTACTGTTGTGAATTCCGTTCTGGAGCTCCCTCCTGTGGTTGCTAATGGTATTTTTGCGAGTTCTGCCCTTGGGCTCCCTCTGGTGGTTTTGAGTGGAACTGCTGCTCCTTTAGGTAGCTGTAGCAGCTGCCTCCACTGATCGCCTTGCCTGGGTTTGTTATTTAAACCTGCTCTGGGCTTTAGTTCATGCCAGCTGTCAATGTTCTTGGTTGGATTTGGTTCTCTCCTTGGATTTCTCATATGGCCTGTCCTTGTCAGCAAAAGATAAGTTTTTGCTAGTTCTTGTTTGTCCATTTGTTTGGACTCTATTGCTCTGCAAATATGTCTCTTTTTGTCCAGCTTTTCACTATGTCATATTCAGGCTAGCTGGAAGCTCTGGGGAAGCAGATTTGTCCCTCCACACCGTGAGTCGGTGTGGAGTTCATTTTTGTAAACTCTGCGTGGATTTTGTAGTTTTTAATTCTGACCGCACAGTATCCTTTTCTCTCTGTCTATCAAGTTTAGTATTGGCCTCCTTTGCTGAAATCTGATTTCATTTCTGTGTACGTCATTTCCCTCTCCACTCACCGTCAATACTTGTGGGGGGCTGTCTTTCCTTTGGGGGTTTTCTCTGAGGCAAGATAGCTTTCTATTTTCCTACTTTAGGGGTAGTTAGCTCTTAGGCTGTGACGAGGTGTCTAGGGAGAGTCAGGAACATCCCACGGCTATTACTAGTGTTGTTGTTAGGATTAGGAACTGCGGTCAGTAGAGATACCACCTCCTCAGAGCTCGTCCCATGTTGCGTTTTAGCCACCAGGTCATATCAGTGTGGCCTCTTAACCACCAGGTCATAACAGGGATCCTTGTCGCTTCCAGGCATGGCATCACCCTCCCTGTGAGGAAGGCAATGCCACTGTAACAACCGAATTCCTGGGGTGTTACAGATGGAAAACCCCTTTCTGAAACCATCCTCTTCATGACTGTACCTGTAGAACTTCGAGTAGGAATGCTACACTCGGAGAAGGTTAATCTCTATATGCTGTTGGGTCTGTCTCACCCTTCTTCTAGGTCTACCATGGCTGTAAAAACATGAACCAGTCTTGGAATGGAGATTCGGAGAAGTACTCCGTTAGTTCAGGAGTGCCACAAGAGATGTTTAGTTCCCATTCGTCCTGCTCGACCTCCGGCTTTTCCATCTAATTTACCGGGTTTGCCTGCTGCTTACTGGATGCAAGCTGACGTCTTTGGTAAAAAAAGGCTGAGCCTCTATCACCTCCATATGACTGTTCTATCAACTTTCTACCAGGCTCTTTCCCTACACAAGGCCAAATCTACCCCCTGTAGCAGGTTGGGACCCATGCCATGTACGAGTATATTGAAAGAATCTTGTTCATCTTAAGGGTTTCAGAGTTTTTATTGAAGCTCAAACTTCGCAGGGCATACAACCTGATCTAAATAAGTCAAGGAGATGACTCGAAGACAGCCTTTAATACCCGAGATGGTAATACCCGAGATGGTCAATTATGTGTATAGGGTAATGCCCTTTGGAATCTGTAATGCCCCTTCCGTCTTTCAAGAACTGGTGAATGACATCTTCCGGGACCTTTTCTACACGTGTGTGGTAGTATACCTAGACAACATCTTGGTGTTCGCTCATGATCTGCCTTCACACCGAAAAGGATGTTCGCCAGTTTTAGCAGAGATTAATGATGAACGCCAAATATGAAAAGTGCGTCTTCGAACAGACCTCTCTTCTGTTTCTTGGGTACATCAAATCTGAGACCAGCTTGAAAATGGATCCTGAAAAGGAATCCGCCATCTTAAAAACCCCTTCCCGACCTGTGACACAGTGTATGTGTCATGAAAGTCGGTGCCAATCCGACCTGTGACGCATATGCTGTGTCACAGAATGATCGCGTCCCTGCAGATCGGGTGAAAGGGTTAACTCCCATTTTACCCGATCTGCAGGGAAAGGGGGAGTGGTACTTCAGCCCAGGGGGGGTGGCTAAACCCCCCCGTGGCTATGATCGCTCTGATTGGCTGTTGAAAGTGAAACTGCCAATCAGAGCGATTTGTAATATTTCACCTATGAAAATGGTGAAATATTACAATCCAGCCATGGCCGATGCTGCAATAGCATCTGCCATGGCTGGAGACCCCGATCTGCCCCCACCCCACCTCACCGATCGCCTCCCCAGTCGTCCTTTTTGCCCCGATCTCCGTTCCGCTCCCCTCCTCCCTCCTGTCGGCTCCCCCGGTCCTCCTGTCCGCTCCCCAGGTCCTCCGATCCCCCCCCCCCCGTGTTCCGGTCCCACCCCCCATACTTACCTAGCTCCGATGTCCCTCCCGGTGTCCGGCCGTCTTCTTCATGGGCGCCGCCATCTTGGAAAATGCGCAGTGCGCCCGCCGAATCTGCCAGCCGGCAGATTCGTTCCTGCACATTTTGGTCGCTGTGATAAGTTCTATCACAGCGATCAAAATAAAAAAAATAGTAAATAAATCCCCCCCTTTATCACCCCCATAGGTAGGGACAATAATAAAATACAGAAAATATAATTATTTTTGTTTTTCCATTAGGGTTAGGGTTAGGGGTACGGTTAGGGGTAGGGTTAGGGGTAGGGTTAGGGGTAGGGGTAGGGTTGCACTTAGGGTTGCACTTAGGGCTAGGGTTGCACTTAGTGTTGCACTTAGGGTTGCACTTAGGGTTGCACTTAGGGCTAGGGTTGCACTTAGGGTTGCACTTAGAGTTGCACTTAGGGCTAGGGTTGCACTTAGGGTTGCACTTAGGGTTGCACTTAGGGCTAGGGTTGCACTTAGGGTTGCACTTAGGGTTGCACTTAGGGCTAGGGTTGCACTTAGGGTTGCACTTAGGGTTGCACTTAGGGCTAGGGTTGCACTTAGGGTTGCACTTAGGGTTGCACTTAGGGCTAGGGTTGCACTTAGGGTTGCACTTAGGGCTAGGGTTGCACTTAGGGTTGCACTTAGGGCTAGGGTTGCACTTAGGGCTAGGGTTGCACTTAGGGCTAGGGTTAGAATTAGGGTTAGAATTAGGGTCAGGGTTGGAATTAGGGTTAGAATTAGGCTATGTGCACACGGTGCGGATTTGGTTGCGGATCCGCAGCGGATTGGTCGCTGCGGATTCGTATAAGTTTTCCATCACGTTTACAGTACCACGTAAACCTATGGAAAACCAAATCCGCTGTGCCCATGGTGCGGAAAATACAGCGCGGAAACGCTGCGTTGTATTTTCCGCAGCATGTCAATTCTTTGTGCAATTCCGCAGCGTTTTACACCTGCTCCATAATAGGAATCCGCAAGTGAAATCCACACAAAAAACACTGGAAATCCGCGGTAAATCCGCAGGTAAAGCGCAGTGCGTTTTACCTGCAGATTTTTCAAAAACTGCGGAAAAATCCACACAAATCCGCAACGTGAGCACATAGCCTTAGGGTTAGGGTTGGAATTAGGGGTAAGACTAGGGTTAGGGGTGTGTTGGGGTTAGGGTTGTGGTTAGGGTTGGGATTAGAGTTAGGGGTGTGTTGGGGTTAGTGTTGGAGTTAGAATTGAGGGGTTTCCACTTTTTAGGCACATCAGGGGGTCTCCAAACGCGACACGGCGCCACCATTGATTCCAGCCAATCTTGAGTTGAAAAAGTAAAATGGTGCTCTCTCCCTTCCGAGCCCCGACGTGTGCCCAAACAGTGGTTTACCCTCACATATGGGGTACCAGCGTACTCAGGAGAAACTGATCAACAACTTTTGGGGTCCAATTTCTCCTGTAACCCTTGGGAAAATAAAAAATTGCGGGCTAAAAAATTATTTTTGAGGAAAGAAAAATGATTTTTTATTTTCACGGCTCTGCGTTATAAACTTCTGTGAAGCACTTGGGGGTTCAAAGTGCTCACCACACATCTAGATAAGTTCCCTTGGGGGTTTAGTTTCCAAAATGGGGTCACTTGTGGGGGGTTTCTACTGTTTAGGAATATCAGGGGCTCTGCAAACGCAACGTGATGCCCGCAGAGCATTCCATCAAAGTCTGCATTTCAAAACGTCACTACTTCACTTCCGAGCTCCGGCATGTGCCCAAACAGTGGTTTACCCCCACATATGGGGTATCACCGTACTCAGGAGAAACTGGACAACAACTCTTGGGGTCAAATTTCTCCTTTTACCCTTGGAAAAATAAAAAAATCAGGGCTAAAAAAAATTTTTTTGAGGAAAGAAAACGTATTTATTATTTTCACGGCTCTGCGTTATAAACTTCTGTGAAGCACTTAGGGGTTCAAAGTGCTCACCACACATCTAGATAAGTTCCTTTGGGGGTCTAGTTTCCAAAATGGGGTCACTTGTGGGGGGTTTCTACTGTTTAGGCACATCAGGGGCTCTGCAAACGCAACGTGACGCCCGCAGAGCATTCCATCAAAGTCTGCATTTCAAAACGTCACTACTTCCCTTCCGAACCCCGACGTGTGCCCAAACAGTGGTTTACCCCCACATATGGGGTATCAGCATACTCAGGAGAAACTGGACAACAACTCTTTGGGTCAAATTTTTCCTGTTAAACTTGGGAAAATAAAAAAATCAGGGCTAAAAAAATTTTTTTTGAGGAAAGAAAACGTATTTATTATTTTTACAGCTCTGCGTTATAAACTTCTGTGAAGTACTTAGGGGTTCAAAGTGCTCACCACACATCTAGATAAGTTCCTTTGGGGGTCTAGTTTCCAAAATGGGGTCACTTGTGGGGGGTTTCTACTGTTTAGGCACATCAGGGGCTCTGCAAACGCAACGTGACGCCCGCAGAGCATTCCATCAAAGTCTGCATTTCAAAACGTCACTACTTCCCTTCCGAACCCCGACGTGTGCCCAAACAGTGGTTTAAAGTGCTCACCACACATTTAGATTAGTTCCTTGGGAGGTCTAGTTTCCAAAATGGGGTCACTTATGGGGAAGCTCCAATGTTTAGGCACACAGGGGCTCTCCAAACGCGACATGGTGTCCGTTAATGATTGGAGCTAATTTTCCATTCAAAAAGCCAAATGGCGTGCCTTCCCTTCCAAGCCCTGCCGTGCACCCAAACAGTGGTTTACCCCCACATATGGGGTATCATCGTACTCAGGACAAACTGGACAACAACATTTGGGGTCCAATTTCTCCTGTTGCCCTTGGGAAAATAAAAAATTCTGGGCTAAAAATCATTTTTGAGGAAAGAAAAATTATTTTTTATTTTCACGGCTCTGCGTTATAAACTTCTGTGAAGAACTTGTTGGTTTAAAGTGCTCACTATGCATCTAGATAAGTTCCTTGGGGGGTCTAGTTTCCAAAATGGGGTCACTTGTGGGGGAGCTCCAATGTTTAGGCACACAGGGGCTCTCCAAACGCGACATGGTGTCCGCTAACGATTGGAGCTAATTTTCCATTCAAAAAGTCAAATGGCGCGCCTTCCCTTCCGAGCCTTGCCATGCGCCCAAACAGTGGTTTACCCCCACATATGAGGTATCGGCGTACTCAGGAGAAATTGCCCAACAAATTTTAGGATCCATTTTATCCTGTCGCCCATGTGAAAATTAAAAAATTGAGGCTAAAAGAATTTTTTTGTGAAAAAAAAGTACTTTTTCATTTTTACGGATCAATTTGTGAAGCACCTGAGGATTTAAAGTGCTCACTATGCATCTAGATAAGTTCCTTGGGGGGTCTCTTTTCCAAAATGGGGTCACTTGTGGGGAAGCTCCAATGTTTAGGCACACAGGGGCTCTCCAAACGCGACATGGTGTCCGCTAACGATGGAGATAATTTTTCATTCAAAAAGTCAAATGGCGCTCCTTCCCTTCCGAGACTTACCATGTGCCCAAACAGTGGTTTACCCCCACATATGAGGTATCAGTGTACTCAGGAGAAATTGCCCAACAAATTTTAGGATCCATTTTATCCTGTTGCCCATGTGAAAATTAAAAAATTGAGGCTAAAATAATTTTTTTGTGAAAAAAAAGTACTTTTTCATTTTTACGGATCAATTTGTGAAGCACCTGGGGGTTTAAAGTGCTCACTATGCATCTAGATAAGTTCCTTGGGGCATCTAGTTTCCAAAATGGGGTCACTTGTGGGGGAGCTCCAATGTTTAGGCACACGGAGGCTCTCCAAACGCGACATGGTGTCCGCTAAAGATTGGAGCCAATTTTTCATTCAAAAAGTCAAATGGCGCTCCTTCCCTTCCGAGTTCTGCCGTGCGCCCAAACAGTGGTTTACCCCCACATATGAGGTATCAGCGTACTCAGAACAAATTGGACAACAACTTTCGTGGTCCAGTTTCTCCTTTTACCCTTGGGAAAATAAAAAAATTGTTGCTAAAAGATCATTTTTGTGACTAAAAAGTAAAATGTTCATTTTTTCCTTCCATGTTGCTTCTGCTGCTGTGAAACACCTGAAGGGTTAATAAACTTCTTGAATGTGGTTTTGAGCACCTTGAGGGGTGCAGTTTTTAGAATGGTGTCACTTTTGGGTATTTTCAGCCATATAGAACCCTCAAATTGACTTCAAATGTGAGGTGGTCCCTAAAAAAAAATGGTTTTGTAAATTTTGTTGTAAAAATGAGAAATCACTGGTCAAATTTTAACCCTTATAACTTCCTAGCAAAAAAAAATGTTGTTTCCAAAATTGTGCTGATGTAAAGTAGACATGTGGGAAATGTTATTTATTAACTATTTTGTGTCACATAACTCTCTGGTTTAACAGAATAAAAATTCAAAATGTGAAAATTGCAAAATTTTCAAAATTTTCGCCAAATTTCCATTTTTTTCACAAATAAACGCAGAAATTATCGAACTAAATTTACCACTAACATGAAGCCCAATATGTCACGAAAAAACAATCTCAGAATCGCTACGATCCGTTGAAGCGTTCCCGAGTTATTACCTCATAAAGGGACACTGGTCAAAATTGCAAAAAACGGCAAGGTCATTAAGGCCAAAATAGGCTGGGTCATGAAGGGGTTAAAGTGGCCATGTCCAGACAGTCTGAAAGCCATCCAGCGGTTTCTCAGATTTGCAAACTATTACTGCAAGTTTATTCCACATTTCTCCTCTTGGACAGCTATTTCTGCCCTGATTCGCAAGGAGTTCAATCCAAAGATATGGATTCCAGAGGCAGAGAACGCCTTTGTGTCTTTAAAATAGGCCTTCTCCTCCATTCCTGTGCTGCCTCATCCAGACAATAACAGGCAGTAATTTATGGAAGTGGACGCTTCTTCAAGGGCTGGAACCGTTCTTACTCAGAGGTCTTCTTCCAGTCGCATGGTGATCTGCGGCTTCTTTTCCAAGATCTTCTGTGCTCCAGAGCGCAATTATTCCACAGGCGATCGAGAACTGTTAGAGATTAAACTGTCTCTGGAGGAGTGGCGCTTCTTGCTAGACGGTCCTATGCATACGTTGGTTATATACTCTGACTACTAGAATTTAGCATATCAGCAATTCGCTGTCATGTCGGACGCTGTTCATACTAGGGCGTTCGACAGACAGCGGTAATTCCGCTTTTGTCCACTATGCGCTCAGTGGCGTTGGCTAGATTTTATCTAGCTGGTCCGGGGTTAATTTAGCTGGTGCTCGGATTGGAAGCTGGGTCATGCCCACTGCCTTTAAATTGTTCTTCTGAACATTGGGCATCGCCGATTATAGCTTCCATCTTGTGCTTGGTTATCTCGGTCTGGAGTGGTGGTCTAGGAAAAGGAGTATCGTAGTAGGAGTACAGGATTGCTTTCATCTTACAGACTGGGATGTGTTGCTTGGGACAATGGACGAGTATACAAATGTTAATGAAGTGGTTGGTAGAGTGACTGACTACATTAAGGGTATGTGCACACGTCCGGATTTCTTGCAGAAATTTCCCGAAGAAAACCGGAAATTTTCTGCAAGAAATCCGCATTTTTTTTTTGCGTTTTTTTTTCGTTTTTTTTTCGCGTTTTTTTTAGCATTCTGCAAGCGTAATTAGCAGAATGCTAAAGTTTGACCAACCAAGTGTGACCAACTGACAGGTTGGTCACACTTGTCAAACATACTGTTTGACAAGTGTGACCAACTTTTTACTATAGATGCTGCTTTTGCAGCATCTATAGTAAAAGATAGAATGTTTAAAAATAATAACAAAAATAAAAAAAATGGTTATACTCACCCGCAGACAGCTGATCTCCTCACCGACGTCCGTTCCGTATAGATGGTGTGTGCGCGCAGGACGTCGCGGTCACGTGAGCGGTCACATGACCGGTCTCGACCAATCACAAGACGGCGACGTCATCGCAGGTCCTTCACCGCACACCAGCTACAGGAACCGAAGCGACAGCGTGCAGTGGAGAGGCGGGAAGACATCGAAGGTGAGTATAGGACTATTTTTTATTTTAATTCTTTTTTTTTTACCAATTATATGGTGCCCAGTCCGTGGAGGAGAGTCTCCTCTCCTCCACCCTGGGTACCAACCGCACATAATCTGCTTACTTCCCACATGGTGGGCACAGCCCCGTGCGGGAAGTAAGCAGATCAATGGACTCCTAGGTGTGCGGAATCCCCTGCAATTCCGCATTTTAATGAACATGTTGCTTTTTTTTCCGCGATGCGATTTTGTCGCGGAAAAAAAGGCTACATTTGCACAAAAAATGCGGAATACACTGAAAATAATGGGAGGCATATGTTAGCGGTTTTTTTGCGTTTTTATCATGTTTTTATAGCGAAAAAACGCGAAAAAAACGCGAAAAATACTGAACGTGTGCACATGGCCTAACTTCTGCACTGATATGCTGGTGCTGGCTAAAAAGATTAGGTGTTTTGCAAATAAGAAGCCATGGATAACAAAGGAATTGAAGCATTTGCTTAACAGGAAAAAAAAGGCATTTAAAATAGGTGACAAAGAGGAAATTAAAATGATAAAGCATGAATTGAAGCATAAAATAAAGGAGGCCCAGGAAGCCTTCAGAATTAAACTTGAAAAGAAACTGTCCCACAATAATACCAGGGAGGTTTGGTCAGGAATGAAATTACTGACTGGGCTTAAGGTGAGGTCTGAACATGATGGAGGAAAACTGGACAAGGCTAATGAGATGAATGAGTATTTCAATAGGTTTAGCAGTACATGTGTACTGCCAACTGATAGTGGATGGGAACTGGGTGCAAATTCTGCAACATCGATTTTGGAGGATGAGCAGACTAATTTTAGAGTATCCGAAAATGATGTGAGGAGGCAGTTTAAGTCACTTAACATTGGTAAAGCTGCAGGACCTGATGGACTCAGTCCACGTGTCCTTAAAGTGTGTGCAGACCAGCTGTGTACTGTCTTTACACTCCTATTTAATAGAAGTCTACAAACACAGAGGGTACCTGTGTTATGGAAAACTTCCTGTCTGGTGCCGGTACCTAAGACTTCTTCTCCTGCAACCCTAAACGACTATCGTCCTGTAGCCTTAACATCTCACGCTATGAAGGCCTTGGAAAGATTAGTGCTTGCTCACTTAAGACCAAGGGTTAATGCTTTTATCGATCCCCTTCAGTTTGCTTACCGACATAGATTGGGGGTGGATGATGCTATTCTTTCTGTGTTACATAGTGTACACTCATTTCTGGAGATTGACAGAACCATGGTGCGAGCGATGTTCTTCGATTTCTCGAGTGCATTTAACTCCCTGCAGCCACTTTTACTACACAAAAAGATGACTGACATGAAGGTTGAGGAGGGGATGAGAAATTGGATAACTGACTACCTATCAGATCGGCCACAGTTTGTACAGATGGGAGCAGTTGTGTCAAGCAGATTATTGAGCAGTGTAGGTGCCCCCCAGGGAACGGTGCTTGCGCCCTTTCTTTTCACTCTGTATACTTCAGACTTTCAGTATAAATCTGATCTTTGCCACCTTCAAAAATTTTCGGATGACTCCGTGGTTGTGGGATGCATTAGGGGAGATCAGGGGGATGAGGAATACAGAAGGGTGGTGTCGAATTTCGTGGATTGGTGCAATGGTAACTATCTACAACTAAATGTTAAGAAAACTAAGGAGTTGGTGGCCAACTATAGCAGGATAAAGATGGAATGCTTACCGATCACTATTGCTGGTCAGGAGGTAGAGCAGGTGGAGAATTACAAATATTTGGGGGTCCATTTGGATAGCAAACTGGACTGGAGATGCCACTCAGAGTTTGTCTACAAGAAGGGGATGAGCAGATTGTACTTCCTAAGGAAACTGAGGTCTTTTAATGTTTGCAGCAAAATGTTAGAAATGTTCTACCAGTCTGTAGTGGCAAGTGCCATCTTTTTTGCAATCATATGCTGGGGTAGTAGCGTGCGGGCCTCTGATGCTAATAAGCTGAATAAGATTATCAAGAAGGCAAGTTCTGCTGTGGGCTGCAATCTGGACTCTTTTGAGGAGGTAGTAGAGAGAAGAACTCTGAAAAAGTGTATGGCAATTATGAACAATAATGCACATCCATTATATGAGCTATTCATGAGACAAGAGCACCTTCAATAACCGGCTAATACTTCTGAGATGTAAGAAGGAAAAATATAGGAAATCGTTTGTGCCAACTGCCATGGGAATATACAACAATAACATTAGGTTTAAATCATCAAGGTGAATGTCTACTTTATTTCTCTACATTTCAGTTCACTCGTTGTGTATGTCCTATTCTAATGTGTAATGTATAATGTTCTTCTGTCAACTCCACTGTTATGTCAATTAAGTAATTCATTTTATGACTTTTATGATTTAAGTTGTGCTGCTGTGATACCATAATTTCCCAAGGGATCAATAAAGTGTATCGTATCGTATCGTATCGTATCTGGTGGTGTATATTTCCCTTTGTCATATTTTCCTCCTTCCTATATTTGTATTTGTTTTGCCCTGTGCACTTATTGTGTATTCCTGTGTGACTGCGGCGTGGTGTATATTTTCCGTTATCCTTGTCTGTGCTATCTGTGGGTATTGGTTAGTGGTCTCTTCACTGGGTGGTGGGTGGTGGTTTCAGCCAGAGGTTGTGACAGGAGACAGGGTGAGGATGGAGGCCCAGACATGCACACCATCAGTGTAAACTCTGGGAGAGGGTCAGTCAGGGTTTCCCAGAGTTGAGGGAAATCGCAGGGGCCCAGGTTATTAGCTCTTGCCTACCTAGGTTTCCCGTGACACCTAGGTTTCCCATGACATCCGCACAGTGACTTAACCCATAATAAGTAAAGTGGTCCCTGTTCTTCACCCACTTCAACTTCACATTCCATTTTCAGCAGTCAGATAAGAACGTCATGGTGGAAGCTCTCTTTAAATCCTTCCAGTCTTCTGACCAGGAGGAAGAGCCCCAATACATCATTGAGTCCTCCAAAATTTTTGCTGTCACTCCATTGGATTTGTCTTGGCTTCCTTTCGGAAAGACTTACGTGGCTGAACCAGATAGGAAGCGAGTTCTTCTGTGGGGTCCCTCGTCTAAGATGGCTGGCCATGCCGGTCAGAAGAAAACGACTCTCCTCATCTCCCGACATTATTGATGGCCGAAACTGCGCAAGGATATTGCGGATTTCATCTCTGCTTGTCCCCAGAACAAAACCTTGAAACAGCTCTCTGCCGGTCGGCTACTTCCTTTGCCCATACCATCTTCTCCATGGCAGTAGATTGCAATGGATTTCATCACCAATCTTCCACTATCGGCCGGGTGTACTGCTATCTGTGTAGTTGTGAATTGCTTATCCAAGATGGCCAATTTCACTCCCCTGTCCAATCTCCCATCGGTTACAGTGCTTGCTCAGAAGTTCATTCTACATATTTTCCACCTCCATGATCTTCCGCTCCATATTGTCTCACATTGCAACGTCCAGTTTACTTCTCGCTTCTGGAGGGACACCTGCAAATTACTTAATGTCACTCTGGATTTCTCTTTGGTCTACCACCCTCAAACCATTGGTCAGGTAGAGCGGGTCAATCAGATCCTGACCAACTTAATGCTGCACTTCGTCAAAGCCCACCACTGTGGCTGGTCCGCACTTCTGCCATGGGATAAATTCTCTTACAGCAACCATGTGAGTGAATGTTCTGCAAAATATCCATTTTCTGTGCTCTACTGTCAACATCCCAATATTCCGTTCCCTGTTTCCACTACCTCCGATATTCCTGCTGCTGAATCCCTTGCCAAGGATTTTTCAAGGATCTGAGAGGACACGAATTCCACATTATTGAAGTCCTCTGAAGGGATGAAAAGACACGCATACAAGAGACGTCTGGATCCGCCTCTGCTTCATCCTGGATATAAGGTCTGGCTGTCGTCTACGTATGTCCATCTCAAGGTACCCTGCTATAAACTGGGTCTCTGCTTCATCAGTCCGTTTAAGGTTCCAAAATAGATTAATCCAGTAGCCTACAAACTCACACTCCCGGCCTCCTTACGAATCCCCAATTCTTTTCATGTGTCTCTCCTCAAGCCTGTCATCCTCAGTCCTTTTTGAGGTAGAGAACATTCTGGTGACTAAGGCCCCTTTCACACATCAGTTTTTTGCCGTCAGTCACAATCCGTTGGCTCAGTGGATTGACGGATCCATCGCAGATTGTGAAAAACTGATGCGACGGATCCGTTTTTTGGATGGATCCGACTAGCGGATCTGGCTAATTGGATCGGAGCATGCTCAGCTAAAATAAAAAACAGAATCCGTCACCGGATTCCATCATTTGACGGATATGGCACCACAGGCTTCCTTTCTAGCAAACGACGGACGGCGACGGATCCGTCACTGTCCGTTTTTTCGACGTACACAAAAAACGTTACTTTGTCTGTCTCCGGCTGCCGGACAAGCAATTTTCGACGGATCTGCCGAATGACCGATGAAACATGAGGCCATCCGTTGCAATCCGTCGTTAATACAAGTCTATGAGAAAAAAACAGATCCGGCGGCATCAGTCACCGGATCCGTTTTTTTTAAAAAATTCGACGGATTGTGACTGATGGCAAAAAACTGATGTGTGAAAGGGGCCTAAGAGGTCAGTAGTAAAAACCTTTTTTCTTGTGGATTGGAATGGGTTCGGTCCTGAGGAGAGGTCCTGGGAGCCCTGGGAGAACATCCATGCCCCTCTCCTCCTGGAGAGATTTTGTACGGGCTTGAAAACAAGAGGGAGTAAAGGGGAGTATTGTAACGCCAATGTTCCTGCATACTGCCCCCTTCCCTGGAAGGGATGCCAACTCACTCACTGCTGCAGCCCTGCGCTCCCTCCCTATCCTCCTGCCTCTGCTGCCCGGGGTCTGCACTTGGCTCCCAGGTGCCTGGGTTGTTAGTCTGTTTCTTAAATAGCTTTGCTAGTTCTCAGGTCCCAGTGCTCATTTCCCAGTATTTTATTATTATTATTTATTTATATAGCACCATTGATTCCATGTTGCTGTACATGAGAAGGGGTTACATAGAAATTACAGATGTCACATACGGTAAACAAACTAACAATCACAGACTGATACAGAGGGGAGAGGACCCTGCCCTTTCAGGCTTACATTCTACAGGATGGTGGGGAAGGAGACAGTAGGTTGGGTGGTTGCAGCAGCTCTGGTGTTGGTGAGGTGGTAGCTCTGGTAGTGGTGACGAGGCAGTGGGGTCGGTGCAGGCTGTAAGCTTTCCCGAAGAGGTGGGTTTTCAGGTTCCGTCTGAAGGATTCGAATGTGGTTGATAGTTGGACGTGTTGGGGCAAAGAATTCTAGAGGATTGGGGATATTCAGGAGAAGTCTTGGAGGCGGTTGGGTGAGGAGCGAATAAGTATGGAGGAGAGAAGGAGGTCTTGGGAGGACCAGAGATTACGTGAGGGAAGATATCGGGAAATTAGTTCAGAGATATATGGAGGAGACAGGTTATGGATTGCTTTGTAGGTC
Source organism: Ranitomeya variabilis (assembly GCF_051348905.1). Classification (NCBI taxonomy): domain Eukaryota; kingdom Metazoa; phylum Chordata; class Amphibia; order Anura; family Dendrobatidae; genus Ranitomeya; species Ranitomeya variabilis. The sequence continues at coordinate 545,010,574 of NC_135235.1, read as the reverse complement.
AGTATTAGTAATTTGAACTGGATACACTGAGGGAATGGGGGCCAGGGAAGAGATTTGCGGAGGGAAGAAGCGGAGGAGGAGCAAGGAGAGAGATTAATTAGTCGGGCAGCAGAGTTAAGGATGGACTGTAGATGTTCAATGGTGTTAGCAGAGAGGCCACAGAAAAGGATGTTGCAGTAGTCGAGGTGGGAGATGATGAGGGCATGAACAAGCATTTTAGTAGATTAAGGGTTGAGGAAGGGACGGATTCTGGAGATATTTTTGAGCTGGAGGCGACAGGAGGTGGAAAGAGCTTGGATGCACGGTTTAAAGGACAGGGCAGAGTCAAGGGTTACTCCGAGGCAGCGGACTTCAGGTACAGGGGAAAGCCTGATGTCAATGGTGATAGACAGGTAAGGTAAGGAAGATTTGTGAGATAGAGGAAAGATGATGAGTTCAGATTTGTCCACATTGAGTTTTAGGAAGCGAGAGGAGAAGAAGGAGGATATGGCTGATAGACACTCTGGGATTCTGGATAGCAGAGAGGTGATGTCTGGGCCAGAGAGGTAGATCTGAGTGTCATCAGTGTAAAGGTGGTACTGGAATCCATGGGAATTTATGAGTTGTCCCAGTGTAGGAAGGGCCAGGGGGTGCTAGAGTGGTAGCCATGGCCGTCAGTAATCCTTGTATGACTCCCAGGTCCCTTCCCCATAAAAGTTCACAATTCTTCGCTGTGTTACCTCTGTGATGGCTTCCTACATCATCTGGACTTGCCTGGTACGGGGATGGCTTCCTCACAGATAGCTCCAGAATAAAAGAGGCACACTCCGGATTAACTTCAACCATAACTTCTTTACTTAACACAGCTTGTTCAATTACAGGCACTTCGGGTAATGCATACAACACATCCTTCTCTGTCCCTGCTCTGTCCTTTCCTTCTTTATATTCACCCCAGGTCAGACCACTTCTCTTGGTCCCGCAGAATCTATTCCATCTGGAATTCTTGCCTCACAAGGGAGAGTCCTATACCGTTTCGCCCTGGTTCTAACTACTGCCGCCCAGGCAAAGATCTGACACATCCCGTGTGTAGTGACTGTGCTGACCTGTCTTCTTGCTATATAAGGGAAAGACTTCCTTCAGCTGCATCCGCATCGCTTCTGTTCTCTTTTTCCTCCTAGATGAATTCTTTCCTTGAAGCTGTTCTATGCTGGGCCCCTTCTTAAACGTTGCGGGGCACAGCAACTTCTGGCTAGTCAGCCCAGTGAGCTGCACGGGGGTGCTGAGGCCCTGACTCCAACTAACTAAAAGCAGGAAGCTCTCACTAACTTATGCCATTGTGCCCCTCCTATTCTAGCTTTGCACTACAATGCCCCCCTCTAATGGCCAACTATGGACACTAGGCCCCTATCACTATACCAGGTCCAGGGACAAACTTTCCCTAACACTATATGTGCAATATATAGCAAACAATATATAAATATGCAGAGTAGTACACATAAGGTGTAGCAATACTCTTGTACACGGTGACAGTACACTTTATGTGTAGCAGTGCCACCATGTATGAACACATTAATAATAAACACTGTACACATTTAAATGGGTTTGGGGGAAAGAAGGAACAACATATAATGACACTCCCTACACCAGGCCAAGTGTATAGATTGAGAAGAGTGTCCTAGAACAGAGCCTTGGGGGACTCCAACAGAGTGAGGGTGGGATGAGGATGCCAAAGGAGGAGAGGATCTGTAGTAGGAGGCAGTCATCAACTGTGTCAAAAGCAGAGGACAGGTCTAGGAAGAGGAGTATAAAGTATTGTCCGTTAGCTTTGGCTGTAAGTAGGTCGTTAGTAATTTTGGTCAGGGCAGTCTCAGTGGAGTGATGGGGGCGGAAACCAGATTGTAGATGGTCAAAGAGCAAGTTAGAGGAGAGATGGGAGGAAAGTTCAGTGTGGACGTGCTGCTCCAGGAGTTTGGAAGCTAATGGGAGCAGCGATATTAGGCGACAGCTTGACATAGCGTTTGGGTCGAGGGTTGGTTTTTTAAAGATAGGCATGATTGTGGCATGTTGAAAGCAGAAGGGAAGGTACCAGAAGTTAGTGATAGGTTGAAGAGGTGGGTTAGGGATGAGATAAGAGTGGTGGTGAGGTTCGGGAGGAGGTGGGATGGGATGGGGTCGAGCGCACAGGTGGTGAGATGCGATTTGGAAAAAAGACAATTAAGCTCCCCTTCAGTGATGTTGCATGTGGAGGTTATTGGGGAATGGCATTGGTCTAGTATGCAAAGGGGTTATGGTGGTTGAACAATGAAGACTTGCCTTGTTTGGTAGATCTTATTTTTAAAGTGTGTGGCAAAGTCCTCAGCAGAGATGTTAAAAGTTTTGAATAACTGTTTGGGGTTGTAGGATAGGGAAGATACGAGAGTTGTGAAGTAGGACTGTTTAGCAGAGGTGAGGGCAGATTTGAAAGCGAGTGTTGCCTGTTTGAATGCAGTGAAGTCGTCTTGCAAATTTGTTTTCTTCTAACGCCGCTCGGCAATCCTGGACACTTGCCGGAGCTTTTTAGTGGTGTTATTGTGCCATGGTTGTCTGTTGATACATCGCACTCTGCCATGAACGAGAGGGGAGACCGCATCAATAGCTGATGTGAGAGTAGCATTGTAGAAAGCAGTGGCACTGTCTGTGTCGTGGAGTGAGGTTATGGATGCATGTCCATCTGTGTGGGTGGCTGAGGAGGACCACTGAGCAAGACCGAAAGATGAAGTAAGAGACAGGAGTTTGGAGGCTGTTGACTGAAGGGTATCAGTGGGGATGTTGAAGTCACCCATGATGATACTGGGAATGTCAATGGAAAGAAAGTGAGGAAGTCAGGTGGAGAATTGATCAATAAAGGCAGTGGCCAGGCCCGAAGGTCGTTATATGATGGCTACTTGGAGGTAGGAGGGAGAGTAGATGCAGACAGACTGGACTTCAAAAGTGGGGAGGATAAGGGAAGGTAGAGGTGGGACTGGGTTAAAGGTTCAGTTAGAAGAAAGGAGAAGACCCACTCCTCCAGCGTGTCTGTTGCCGGGGCGAGGAGTGTGGGTGAAATGGAGACTGCTGTAACACAGCGCAGCAGGCCGAGGAAGGCAAGATTGCCAGAGAGAAAGAGGTCATGAATCACAGGAAGCTTAATGCAGATGGAGCGGGCGTTCCAGAGTGCTCCAGAGAGAGGGAGCAAGGTGGTGGGCATCAAGGGCACGGGTTTTATGTTGGAAAGATTGCGGTAGTTCATATTAGACAGGGAGCGGTAGGAGGGGGCAGTAATGGGAGGCATGAGCTGTGGTGGTCCAGGGTTGGGAGATATGTCACCGGCAGTGAGGAGAAGCAGAGAGTGAGAAAGCAGGTGGGAGAAGGAGAGTGTCTGGCTTGTTTTATGTTTTATTAGGATAGATTTGAGGTTGAGGAGCAGGTTAGCAGAGGAGGTCAGGTGGGGAGGAAAGAGGGAAGGGGAGATGATTATTTGGCTAGAGGGTGTTGGAGTTTGGGGATAGCGAAGGAGAGTGAGGATTAGTGGAGCAAACACTGTAAGGGCATATGTAAACATGGTGAAGGAGTAAGGGTACCGTCTTACATAACGATTTACCTACGATCACGACCAGCGATACGACCTGGCCGTGATCGTTAGTAAGTGGTTGTGTGGTCGCTGGTGAGCTGTCACACAGACAGCTCTCCAGCGACCAACGATGCCGAAGTCCCCGGGTAACCAGGGTAAACATCGGGTTACTAAGCGCAGGGCCGCGCTTAGTAACCCGATGTTTACCGTGGTTACCAGCGTAAAAGTTAAAAAAAACAAACAGTACATACTCACATTCCGGTGTCTGTCCCCCGGCGTTCTGCTTCTGTGCCTATTTCTGTTATATTGACCCCCCCAAACTCACATCAAATATGAGGTAAAAAAAATGGATTTGTAAATTTTGCTGGAAAAATGAGAAATCGCTGGTCGACTTTTAACCCTGACAAAACAAAATTATGTTTCCAAAATTGTGTTGATGTAAAGTTAGTGCAGCGCCCCAGAGTCCTGGTCGTTGCAGTACTGTGGCTCCGCCACTATGGGGAGCTATGGTGCGTCTGATGGCACTGAAGGAGTTCATCTGATCAGGTATCACAGACACCAATACATTTCACAGCCGGGCCTCCGGGGGGAGCTAAGGGTTCTATTCACTAGGCCACTCCCCACCATAGTGGATAAACTGGGGGTCAGGCAGGAAGTTAGATCAGAAAGCTGACTGGGTTGGAACCAGGCAACACCTTGTGGCAGAGGGTGTTGTGGGGGAAGATACAGTAGGGTCTCTGTCAGGGGTGGGATCCTTACAGAGGCTTGGCAACTAGAACGAACGTAAAGGGACCGTGCCTGCTCCGGGTAGCGGCGGTGCCCAAGAAAGGATTAGAAGCGAGATAGATTGTGCTGAGTGAGAAACGAGATCACGCAAAGGAGAAATACCAGTAGGAGTCGTGCTGTAAGACCGAAGCAACATCCTACTGAGGCGCACTACCGGTGGCCGGAACGCCGAGGGAGTATCATAACATTCAGCTTCAAGCAATACTCCAAACAGCGGCAGGACAGTCAGTCTAAGGCGGGCTGTCTAACTTATATCACCTATGCAGTCTTGGGGGCCAACTTGTGGAGACGGGCGACTCTAGGGTCCCGGAAGAGCTCCGAGCCTACCCGTCAAACGGGTGCCGTCCCAACCAGAACACCAGGGAGGGACGGAGGATTAGCAGAACATCATCTAATCGAGTTGTGAGGGAACTTAAGAAACAGACACAACAGTTGTGGGGGACTTTCTGTAAGCACAGCAGGGAAGGACCACAACACATAGCGCTAGAAGGAAGGCACCGATTTCCACCTGTGAAGAGAACTCTGGAGGTGCCATTGGACCGGTCGGACTTGCGCAGCCTGGTAAACTGTGTTTTGGGACTGAGGACCCAGAGATCTTCAGTAAAGAGGTAAAGAGACTGCAACCTGGTGTCCTCGTTATTTACTGCACTGCACCACTACAGCGTCACCACCATCATCCATATCTATTATTCACCGTACGCCCCACGGCAGGGTCACGGACCGGGGCCTAGCCGCCGTGACAACCCCGGGTGCAGAGACTCAGAGGCCCGGTACCGGGTACCCCTCGGCCCTGCGGCGGTGGGGGCGCTACATTGACATGTGGAAAATGTTATTTATTATCTATTTTGTGTGATATGACTCTAAGACTAGATACGTTCTAGAACTATAACCTCATAAAATGACAGTGGTCAGAATTGTTAAAATTGGGTTGGTCATTAAGTACCAAATTGGCTCTGTCACTAAGGGGTTAATTGAAACCAAACAACGCCCATTATAGTTAAGTCATATTAGTTTCCATTGCTATCATTGTGTTTTACATATAAAATGTAGAATGTGATAAAATGCCTTGTCCCAGCCCTCATGCCACCTCAGCCTTCTCTTGTTTAGAACTCAGAATCAGCATATTCTCTTTGCAAAGGCATTATTATTATTAGTATTATTATTTATTTATATAGTACCATTTATTCCATGGCGCTTTACATGTGAAAGGGGTATACATAGCAACAAACAATAATCTTGAACACTACAATCACTGACTCGAACAGGAAGAGAAAAGATCCTGCCCATGAGGGTGTAAGGAGGAACAAGGACTAGTTGTGCCCACTCTCCCTCGCCTGTGTTTTTACATCACTGACAAGCTGGTATATTTAATACGCTATGCTGTGAACTGTATAATGTTGCTATATTGTTTATGACTGTTAAATACTATGTGTATTATAAGGTTGCTATGCTGCGTAACACAATATACATATGTTATTGTGTAGGGAAAGTGTAGTATTCAGATTAGTCCACTAGAGGGGAGGCACAATAGTATATGATAGCAATAGGATAGGAACTAGTTAATTAGGAGGGGCCAACTCTATAAGATGTGGAGAGCTTCCTGCATTTAGTCAGAAGGGCCTCAGCGCCCATACAGGGCAGTTGAGCCACGTAATGTTTCTCAAGTAAAGGAGCCCAGCTTGTCCAGGGCCTTGGAGTAATAATTGCCGGTGAAGCGGAGGAATACGGGGGCATCATTGTCATGATGGCGGTCAGCTACTTAGGAAGACACCTGCATGTCTGGGGCCTTTTACAGTAGGTAGACTGGTCAGACTGAATGCTGCTGTACCGGAAACAGCGGTGCAACCCAGTAATATTCCTAAAGAGGAGAGGGACAGCATAGGGACAGAAAATGTCGTGTCTTGTGAAGTATCTTGTGCTGTACCTCATCTTAAATAAGTCTCCAAGGTCTGATTAGTTCGCTCGGTTTGGCCATTCGTCTGAGGATGGAAGGCCGACGAAAAAGACAAATCAATGCCCAACTTAGCGCAAAAGGTCCGCCAAAATCTAGACACAAACTGGGATCCTCTGTCAGAAACAATGTTCTCAGGAATCCCGTGCAAACGAACCACATTTTGAAAAAACAGTGGAACCAACTCGGAGGAGGAAGGCAACTTAGGCAAGGGCTCCAAATGGAGCATCTTAGAAAAATGATCACACACCACCCAGATGACAGACATTCTCTGAGAGACAGGGAGATCTGAAATAAAATCCATGGAAATGTGCGTCCAAGGCCTCTTCGGGACAGGCAAAGGTACCAGCAAACCACTGGCACGAGAACAGCAAGGCTTAGCCTGAGCACAAATTCCACAAGACTGCACAAAGGAACGCACATCCCGCGACAAGGAAGGCCACCAAAAAGACCTGGCCACCAAGTCTCTGGTACCAAATATTCCAGGATGGCCCGCCAACACCGAAGAATGAACCTCAGAGATGACTCTGTTGGTCCATCTATCCGGGACAAACAGTCTCTCCGGTGGACAGCGGTCAGGTCTATCCGCCTGAAACTCTTACAGCACACGTCGCAAATCTGGGGAGATGGCAGAAAAAATCACCCCTTCTCTAAGGATACCAGCCGGTTCTGAATCTCCAGGAGAGTCAGGCACAAAACTCCTAGAAAGAGCATCAGCCTTCACATTCTTCGAACCAGGCAGGTACGAGACCACGAAATCAAAACGAGAGAAAAACAACGACCAACGAGCCTGTCTGGGATTCAGCCGCTTGGCCGACTCGAGATAAATCAAATTCTTGTGATCAGTCAAGACCACCACACGATGCTTAGCTCCCTCGAGCCAATGTCGCCACTCCTCAAATGCCCACTTCATAGCCAACAGCTCCCGATTACCGACATCATAATTCCGCTCGGCAGGCGAAAAACTTTCTTGAAAAGAAAGCACATGGCTTCATCACAGAGCCATCGGGGCTTCTCTGCGACAAAACAGCCCCCGCTCCAATCTCGGAAGCATCAACCTCCACCTGGAAGGGAAGTGAGACATCTGGCTGACATAAGACCGGAGCCGAAGAAAACCGACGCTTCAGCTCCCGAAAGGCCTCCACAGCTGCAGAAGACCAATTAGTGACATCAGAACCCTTCTTGGTCAAATCCGTCAAAGGCTTAACAACACCAGAAAAATTAGCTATGAAGCGACGGTAAAAATTAGCAAAACCCAAGAACTTCTGAAGACTCTTAACAGATGTAGGCTGCGTCCAGTCATGAATAGCCTGAACCTTGACTGGGTCCATCTCAATAGTAGAAGGAGAAAAAATGAAACCCAAAAAAGAAATCTTCTGGACTCCAAAAAGACACTTTGAGCCCTTCACAAACAAAGCATTGTCACGCAGGACCTGAAAGACCATCCTGACCTGCTTAACATAAGACTCCCAATCATCCGAAAAAAACAGAATATCATCCAGATACACAATCATAAACTTATCCAGATATTCACGGAAGATGTCATGCATAAAGGACTGAAAGACTGAAGGAGCATTAGAAAGTCCAAAAGGCATCACCAAGTACTCAAAATGGCCTTCAGGCGTATTAAATGCAGTTTTCCATTCATCACCCTGTTTTATACGCACAAGGTTATACGCACCACGAAGATCTATCTTGGTGAACCAACTAGACCCCCTAATGCGAGCAAACAAATCAGTTAACAATGGCAAAGGATACTGAAATTTGACCGTGATTTTATTCAAAAGGCGATAATCAATACAAGGTCTCAGGGAACCATCCTTCTTAGCCACAAAAAAAAATCCTGCACCAAGAGGGGATGAGGACGGGCGAATATGTCCTTTCTCCAAAGACTCCTTTATATAACTCCGCATGGCAGCATGCTCCGGCACAGGTAAATTGAAAAGTCGTCCCTTAGGAAACTTACTACCAGGAATCAAATTTATAGCACAATCACAGTCCCTATGAGGAGGTAGAGAATTGAGTTTGGGCTCCTCAAATACATCCTGGTAGTCTGCCAAAAACGTAGGGACTTCAGAAGGAGTGGACGAAGCAATTGACACCACAGGAGCGTCACCATGAATTCCCTGACAACCCCAACTTGACACAGACATAGCTTTCCAATCCAGGACTGGATTATGAGTCTGCAACCATGGTAGACCCAATATGACGACATCATGCAAATTATGCAGTACAAGAAAGCGAATCACCTCCTGATGAACAGGAGTCATGCACATGGTCACTTGTGTCCAGTACTGAGGTCTATTCGTAGCCAATGGTGTAGAATCAATTCCCCTTAGTGGAATAGGGAATTTTAAAGGCTCCAAATCAAAACCACAGCGCCTGGCAAATGACCAATCCATCAGACTCAGGGCAGCACCTGAATCTACAAAAGCATTAACCGGGTAAGATGACAGGGAACAAATCAGGGTAACAGACAAAATGAACTTAGGCTGTAAAGTACCAATGGTGACAGATTTATCAACCTTTTTTTTGCGCTTAGAGCATGCTGAGATAACATGAGCTGAGTCACCACAGTAAAAGCACAACCCATTTTGCCGTCTATAATTTTGCCGTTCACTTCTGGTCAGAATTCTGTCACATTGCATAGATTCAGGTGTCTGTTCAGAAGACACCGCCAAATGGTGCACAGGTTTGCGCTCCCGCAAACGCCGATCAATCTGAATGGCCAGAGTCATTGACTCATTCAGACCTGCAGGCGTAGGGAACCCCACCATGACATTCTTAATGGCTTCAGAAATTCAGAAAGACCTTCTCTGAAATTTGCAGCCAGGGCACACTCATTCCACTGAGTAAGCACCGACCATTTCCGAAATTTCTGGCAGTACACCTCTGCTTCATCTTGCCCCTGCGAGAGGGCCAATAACGCTTTTTCAGCCTGGTTCTCAAGATTAGGTTCCTCATAGAGCAATCCAAGGGCCAGAAAAAACGCATCTACACCAAGCAATGCAGGATCCCCTGGCGCCAATATGAAGGCCCAATCTTGAGGGTCACCACGCAAAAAGGAAATGATAATCTTAACTTGCTGAACGGCATCACCAGAGGAACGAGGTTTCAAAGAAAGAAACAACTTACAATTGTTCTTAAAATTCAGGAACCTGGATCTATCTCCAGAAAACAACTCCGGAATAGGTATTCTAGGCTCTGACATAGGACTGTGAACAACAAAATCCTGAATACTTTGAACCCTAGCAGCAAGATGATCCAGACTGGAAGCCAAGCTCTGGACATCCATGTCAGCTGCTGAACTCAGAGCCACACCAAGATTAAGAGGAGGAGAGAAGCCAGCCACAGCAGCTAGACACACGGCAAAAAAAAAAAAAATTTCTCAAGGCTTCTTTTCTCCTGCTTCTGCCATGCAATTAACACTTTTATGGCCGGCTGTACTGTTATGATCCTAAGTGGCTGAGGATCACAAATAGACCAGCAAGTGAATAAACTTAGGACAAGCTCTAGGGAGATGGTAACTGGACTGATCGCAAATCTGAACCTATCCAACACAACTAGAGGTAGCCGGTGAACGTGCCTAAAAAATTCCTAGACGTCTCGAGCCAGCCTGAGGAACTAGCTACCCCTAAAGAGAAAGAAAGACCTCGCTTGCCTCCAGAGAAATAATCCCCAAAGATACAGAAGCCCCCAACAAATATTAACGGTGAAGTAAGAGGAAGGCACATACATAGGGATGAAATCAGATTCAGCAAAAGAGGCCCACTAGTACTAGAAAGCAGAAAATAGAGCAGGGGTCTATGCGATCAATAAAAAACCCTTACAAAATATCCATCCTGAGATTTCAAGAACCCACGCACCAACTAACGGTGTGTGGGGAGAAACTCAGTCCACTAGAGCAACCAGCAAGCGAGGGAATCACATTTTTAGCAAGCTGGACAAAAACAAATGATAAACACTGCTGATCAAAAAATGAGCAAACAAAACTTAGCTTGTCCTGGATGGACTGGGAGCAAGGTAGTCAGAAGGAATCTGAGTAGCACTGATTACATCGGCAGCCGGCAACAAGTGGAAGAGAAACAGAGCTATATAGGAACCTCCCAGAGGATAACGAACCAGCTGATAGCCAGAGACCAGCAGGATAACAAACAAAGCCACCAGGGGGAGCCCAAAGCAAAAGTCACACCATACCACCAGTGACCACAAGAGGGAGCCTGAAAACAGAGTTCACAACAGTTAGGGAAATGTAATAAAATTTAAATAATGTATTTATTTCCATTTTCTCATTAGGGATAGGGTTGGGGCTAAAGTTAGGGTTAGAGTTGGGGCTAAAGTTAGGGTTAGGGCGACAGTTAGGGTTAGGGCTACAGTTAGGGTTGGGGCTACCATTAGGGTTTGGGTTGGAGCTAGGGGAGTGGTTAGGGTTGGGATTAGGGTTATGGGTGTGTTAGGGTTAGGTGTGTGGTTGGGATTAGGGTTAAGGGCATGTTCGGGTTAGGGGTGTGGGTAGGGTTATGGTTAGCATTGGGATTAGGGGTGTGTTTGGGTTAGGGTTTCAGTTAGAATTGGGGGGTTTCCACTGTTTAGGCACATCAGGGGCTCTCCAAATGCGACATGGTGTCCGATCTCAATTCCAGCCAATTCTGCGTTGAAGAAGTAAAACAGTGCTCCTTCCCTTCCGAGCTCTCCCGTGCGCCAAAACACGGGTTTACCCCAACATATGGGGTATCAGCGTACTCAGGACAAATTGGACAACAACTTTTGGCATCCAATTTCTTCTGTTACCCTTGGGAAAATACAAAACTGGGGGCTAAAAAATAATTTTTGTGGAAATTTTTATTTTTTTATTTTCACGGCTCTGAGTTATAAACTGCAGTGAAACACTTGGGGGTTCAAAGTTCTCACAACACATCTAGATAAGTTCCTTGGGGGGTCTAGTTTCCAATATGGGGTCACTTGTCGGGGGTTTCTACTGTTTAGGTACATCAGGGGCTCTGCAAACGCAATGTGACGCCTGCAGACCATTCCATCTAAGTCTGCATTCCAAACGGCGCTCCTTCCCTTCCGAGCTCTGCCATGCGCACAAACAGTAGTGTAGTTTTCTCCCACATATGAGGTATCACCGTACTCAGGACAAATTGGACAACAGCTTTTGGGGTCCAATTTGTCCTGTTACCCTTGGGAAAATACAAAACTGGGGGCTAAAAAATAATTTTTGTGGGAAAAAAAGAATTTTTATTTTCACGGCTCTGCGTTATAAACTGTAGAGAAACAGTTGGGGGTTCAAAGTGCTCACCACTAGGGTTAAGCGAAACGGGTCGGCCATTTTCAGAAGTCGCCGACTTTTGGCAAAGTGTGTGGGGTCGGCCATGAGGTCGGCGATCTTCTGAATCTGATATCGGAATTCCGATACCGAGTTCCGATATGTTTGCGATATAGGGAATCGGTATCGGAATCCATATTTAAGTGTAAAATAAAGAATCAAAATAAAAAATATTGATATACTCACCCTCGGACGCGCCCTGGTACTAACCGGCAGCCTTCCTTCCTAAGAATGAGCACGTGAATGACCTGCGGTGACATCGCGGCTTGTGATTGGTCGCGTGAGCGGTCACATGGGCGGTCACGCGACCAATCACAAGCCACGACGTCATCTAAGGTCCTTCACGCGCTCATTCTTAGGAAGAAAGGCTGCCGGAAAGAAGCAGGGCGCGTCCGAGGGTGAGTATATACCTAATAGGAATATACTCACCCTCGGACGCGCCCTGCTTCTTTCCGGCAGCCTTCCTTCCTAAGAATGAGCGCGTGAAGGACCTTAGATGACGTAGCGGCTTGTGATTGGTTGCGTGACCGCCCATGTGACCGCTCACGCGGCCAATCACAAGCCGCAACGTCACCGCAGGTCATTCACGCGCTCATTCTTACGAAGGAAGGCTGCCGGTTAGTAACAGGGCACGTCCGAGGGTGAGTATATCAATATTTTTTATTTTGATTCTTTATTTTACACATTAATATGGATCCCAGGGCCTGAAGGAGAGCTTCCTCTCCTTCAGACCCTGGGAACCATAGTATCCCATTGCACTGCATTGGGTTTCGTGTTTCGGCCGACCCCGACCCCGACTTTTTTATAGGATCGGCCGATTTCACTCGACCCGACTTTTGAGAAAGTCGGGTTTAGTGAAACCCGACCCGATCCTATAAAAATAAAAGTCGCTCAACCCTACTCACCACACATCTAGGTAAGTCCCTTAAGGGGTCCTTTTTCCAAAATGGTGTCACTTATGGGGGGTTTTAATGTTTAGGCCATCAGGGGTTCTCCAAACGCGACATGGCGTCCCATCTCAATTCAAGTCAATTTTGCATTGAAAAGTCAAACGGCGCTGCTTCCCTTCCGAGCTCTGCCATGCACCCAAACAGTGATTTACCCCCACATATGGGGTATCAGCATACTCAGGACAAATTGCACAACAACTTTTGTGGTCTAATTTCTTCTGTTACCCTTGGGAAAAAAATTGAGGGAGAAAATATCATTTTTGTGAAAAAATATGATTTTTTATTTTTACGGCTCTACATTATAAACGTCTATGAAGCACTTGGTGGGTCAAAGTGCTTACTGCACATCTAGATAAGTTCCTTAGTTAAGGGGTCTACTTTCCAAAATGGTGTCACTTGTGGGGAGTTTCAATGTTTAGGCATATCAGGGGCTCTCCAAACGCGACATGGCGTCCTATCTCAATTCCAGTCAATTTTGCATTGAAAAGTCAAATGGCACTCCTTCCCTTCTGAGCTCTGCCATGCTCCCAAACAGTCGTTTACCTCCACATATTCGGTATTAGCATACTCAGAACAAATGGTACAACAACTTTTGGGGTCCAATTTCTCCTGTTACCCTTGGTAAAAATAAAACAAATTGGAGCTAACGTACATTTTTTGTGAAAAAAAGTTAAATGTTCATTTTTTTTTTAAACATTCCAAAAATTCCTGTGAAATACCTGAAGGGTTAATAAACTTCTTGAATGTGGTTTTGAGCACCTTGAGGGGTGCAGTTTTTAGAATGGTGTCACACTTGTGTATTTTCTGCCATATAGACCCCTCAAAGTGACTTCAAATGTGATGTAGTACCCACAAAAAATAGGTGTTGTAAAAATGAGAAATGGCTGGGCAAATTTTTACCCTTATAACTCCCTGTTAGGTGTTAAGTTCCCTCCGCTGCACAAGGGGTATCTCGAAACACCCCCGCTGCGGTCTCCCATTCTTCTTCAGCCGCAGTGGAGCCTGCTCAGCAGAGACGTCGGGCCCAGCGTCTGGCTCAGGCAGATACTGTGCGCTTGGTTACTGCTGATGTTCCAGGCTCAGCCATTGTAACCAGAACTGTTCTGCGGCGAGCAGATACTCCTGGGACTAAGTCCTGCTTTTCCGTTACTGAGAATATTCAAGGGACGACCTCTCATTGGAGGTCGGGGGTCACATGCTCCTGTCCTGAAGCAGTTCCTATTGGACCACTAGGAAGGTCCTGGAGAGCTTTCTTTATAAAAGGTTTGCATGGCCGCACGGCCATGCACTAGTATCAACCTATGTTTATGAGCTTAGCTACCTTGTGGTCTGTGTCTGCATGTGTTCAGGGTCGGCTGTATAGCCACTAGAATTCCGGCACCTCTGGAGAGGAGTTTGTGTGTGTGAATTTAGGGCTGACATATAGCCACTAGAATTCCGGTACCTCCGTAGAGGAGTTGTTTGTGTGCTATGCTGACTGTATGATCACTGTATGCTACCTGTTCTGTTAGTTAGCTGTGATCCTCTTTGAGATTAACAGGGCACAGTGTTATCCTAATCCCGGCAACTCTGTGAAGCAGCAGAGCTCGCTCCTATACAGACCGGGTGACAGAACCCATGTCTATTCAGGCATTCTGCCGCCATAGAGTGCTGCCATATACTAGCAGCAGGTTTCACTCCTGCACGGTGGACCCCGGGCTGCGAACGCATCTTTATTATCTCAATAATTACTTGCTGCTTTCCGCCAGCCCTAACACTCCCTAACAAAAAAAAATTTTGTTCCAAAATTGTGCTGAAGTAGACATGTGGGAAATGTTACTTTTAAGTATTTTGTGTGACATAACTCTGTGATTTAAGGGCATAAAAATTAAAAGTTGGAAAATTGCGAAATTTTTTAAATTTTCGCCAAATTTCCATTTTTTTCACAAATAAACACAGGTAATATCAAAGAAATTTTACCACTAACATGAAGTACAATATGTCACGAGGAAACAGTGTCAGAATCACTGGGATCCGTTGAAGCGTTCCAGAGTTATAACCTCATAAAGGGACAGTGATCAGAATTGTAAAAATTGGCCCGGACATTAACGTGCAAACCACCCTTGGGGGTAAAGGGGTTAATCATTTGCCTCCCTGCGTGGAGTATTTTATTGTACATATTGAATATATATCTTACCAGCACTATATGGTTGGGCGACAACCATATTTGAAGGAGGTGAGGGGGTACAAGGACTAATTGTGTCCCCTCTCCCTCACCTGTGTTTTTACGTCCCTGACAAGCTGGTATATTTAATATGGTATGCTGTGAACTGTATAATGCTGCTATATTGTTTATGACTGTTAAATGTTATGTGTATTATAAGGTTGCTATGCTGAGTAATGCAATATACATATGTTACTGTGTAGGGAAAATGTAGTATTCAGATTAGTACACTAGAGGGGCAAAATAGTATAAAATAGCAATAGGATAGGAACTAGTTAATTAGGAGGGGTCAACTGTGTAAGGTGTAGAGAGCTTCCTGCATTTATTTAGAAGGGCCTCAGAGCCTGTACAGAGTAGTTGAGCCATGTAACGTTTTTAAGTAAAAGAGCCCAGCTCGTCCAGGGCCTAGGAGTAACGATTGCCGGTGAAGCAGAGGAATACAGGGCAGCATTGTCATTATGGCAGTCAGCTACTTAGGAAGACACCTGGTTGTCTGAGGTGAAACGGACCGGGAACTTCTATGGTTAGGCAGACTGGTCACACCAAATGCTGCGGTACCGAGAACAACGGAGCGACCCGGTGATATTCCTAAAGAGGAGAGGGACAGCACAGGGACAGAAAATGTCATGTCTTGTGAAGTATCTTGTGCTGTACCTAAATGTGAACTGGATGAGCTGAGAAAGGAACTGAGTAGAATTGTTTGTTTTAAGTTAGAACTTTACTCTGTCTCTTTATGTGGAACCTCAAGAAAGAAACCCCCAGCGAATCAGAGAGGACATGGACAGGAAAGCGGACAAAAAGGTACTGTCACGATGTGACTGACCCGGTATGAAATGACCCAACTGTAGGTCTGTCACAAACAGCACAACAAACAAGGGAACACTGGGGACACAATTACAATGGTGGGCCCTGTCTGTAGGGACTGGAGGAATGGGCACCTCCTACACTGGCCAGGGTGTGCTAAAGCAGCCACCATTGAAAGCCACGACTACAGCCCTGGCCCCAGTTACAAGGGCTCACAATCTACAAGGGATGGGTGAGGATACAGTAAGTGAAGGTAGAGTTGGTCTTGCAGCGGTATGGTGGAACAAAGGTTACTGCAGGTTGCATCTTTGCAAAGCCCAAAACGTTGTGTGATACTACACCATGTAAGTGCAGCGCCCCAGAGTCCTGGTCGCTGCAGTAACGTCGCTCTGCCACTAAGGGGAGTGATGTCTGATTGCACTAAAGGAGTTCACCTGACCAGGTAACACACACACTACACTTCACACTCCGGCCACCAGGGGGAGTGGTTCTATCTAGTAGGCCACTCCTCACACTCTGGTAAAACTGGGGGTTGGACAGGAAGACAGAGAGAAGTAACAGGGAAGAGCTAGAGAGAGGACCTGTCAGGGATGAGATCCTGACAGATTCCTAAGAAAGGACAAAAAGTGAGAAAACGGGAATACAGCAAAGAGGCGATAGGACCAGAAGGAGTCGTGCTGTAAGATCGAGGCAACATCCTTCTTGCGCATAGACCTTTGTGCACTGTGGATTGTCCGGCGTGTATTCTATTTACAAATACAGCGCTTGCGTGGTGGAGTACTGCTGACTACCTATATCATTGTGCATGCTCCAGACTTCTACTCCGCATGCCCAGGCGTCTGTGTTATGTTTACTTTAGCGCCTGCGCATACACTCGTATCCTTTGGAGATTATGTAGCGTCCTTCTTATTGACTAATACTGCGCTTGCACGGTGGAATATTGCTGAGGGGCGCGAGTATGTTGGAGCACAGGCGCCTATCGGCGACCTCCGTATGCGCATGTCCGGAAGTTGGTTTCAGTGCCGCACACCAGTGATCTATCGGAACGCCGCCGCAACCTCACAGGTGACACCTATCCTTATTATGGCTTACATTTAAGGAGCATGATTGAGACAATGTCTTTACCACCTTCCCCTGACGAAGACGCTCTAGCAGCGTCGATACGCGTGGGCCTCCATCCCCCCTTTGGACTTTTTTTCGGCAATTCCCCTACACACCCCAGCTGTGCTAAGGGGCACACGACTTTGTGTGTTTGCTATTTTGGCAAACCCCCCCCCCCTTTCCTTTCAGGATATATCCACATACTTTCACCGATAGGATATCGGCTCTTCAGTGGCCAGGATCTTATTTTGCATTGGGTGACGTATGATACGGGGTGTTTACATTTAGGAGGGATGCAGGCATACCTTATCTTTCATGTATGTGGTTCAGTATTTGACTGATTGTTGGGACATATATGCACATGTATTTCATGCCTGCTCTATTGTTAGGGATTGCCGGTCTTATTTTGGATCTGTGATATTAGGGGTCTGGTCAGCTGGCAGCACGGGGCACTAAATATTTCTACTGTCATTGCTTGAACTTGCTGTCTGATTTCATGTCCTCTGTACCACCTACACATATTGTGTGTGCTGTGACATTGATCCTCATTATTGTGTCCTGGGGGATGTGGGTTGGTCCGTCTGGTTTTAAATGTTTTTAATTGTTTCTCCTCTTCATTGCCCTTGTTTGTAGCAATATGTTATAATAAAATGTATTTTGTATGGTTGATCCCATTGTGTGCATATCTTCTTCTTTGTCTTTTTGCTAACATCCTTCTGAGGCGCAAACAGTCGGTGGCCGGAACACCGAGCAAGTAAGAGACTCTAAGCATTACTGCAAACCACGGCAGGATAGCCAATTATAGGTTGGCTGTCTCACACAAATCACCTAAGCAGACAACGGAGGCAGCTGTGGGAGAGGGGCGACTCTAGGGTCCCGGAAGAACTCCAGGCCTACCCCGTCATATGGGTGCGTTCTAACCATATCATCTGGGGGATGGAGAGAACGAACATCAGAGACAGACAGAATCAGTTGTGAGGACTATCCCGGGGTGCTCAGCAGGGAAGGACTACAACACACAGGCGCTAGAAGGTAGACGCTGATTCCCACCTGTTAAGGGGACTCCTGATGTGCCTTCGGACCGGCCGGTCTCAGACAGCCCTGTTAACAGTGCTCTGGATTGAGTACCTCGAGACCTTCAGTAAAGAGGTAAAGAGACTGCAACTCTGTGTCCTCGTTATTCATCGCACCCCACACCCCAACATCATCACGTTCTATCTTCGCTGGACGCCCCTCAGCAGGGTCACGGACTGGGTCTAGCCACCGTGACCACCCCAGAACTGAGACACAGAGACCCAGTACCGGGTACCCCTCGGCCCTGCGGCAGTGGGGGCGCTCCAACTTGGCGTCACGAACAGGATCTACTTAAGCCTGAAGAATCAGGTCATGTGTGCCTTGGAACTGTGATTTATTGTGCTTGGATTGTGACTTATTGCAAAGACTGTGAATTGTTAATTGCCGCCAAGAGTTCCCGCCACAATTCACCATTGCCGCGCACGGAGGGAGGAGCCTTAGCTTCGTGGGCGGAACCGGTCAAGAGAAGCGCGGAACGAGGAAGCGCGGTAAAGTGCCAACTCCGGAAGAGGAACTCCGACCTCCAGCAGGTTAGTGGGAGGAAGAGACAGCCATGTCCGAGTCGGGAGGAGCGGAGGCGGCGGTTGCAGCCGTGGACACAGGGGCAGCTCCGGTCCCCGCAGCGGAGGTAGCCGCGGCCCTAATACCACCACCGGTTGCCGCAGAACCCGCTGCCCCCATCAGCCAGTCGGACACTGCCGCTACCACAAAGGCCATAATGCCCTTCTCTATGCCGTACCTGCCCGGAGCGGCCTGGCTCCCACGATACTCCGGGGAGTCGCATACGTTCACTGACTTTAAAGAAGGGATCTGCAGCCTGCTTGAGTTCTATCCCCTGACAGAGCCTCAGAAGGTTCATATGATAATTGGCCAACTCTTTGGGGCGGCTCTGAGGGAAGTGAAGTCCTGGCCCGCCGCGGATAAGGGAACAGCACAGCAGGTTTTTGCAAAGCTTAAAGCCACCTTCGATACCCGTACTGCTACAGAAATTAAATTGACTTTCTATGGATGCAAACAGAGACCGCAGGATAGCTTACGGGACTATGCCCTTAATCTCCAGGAGGCACTGCGGGCCATTAAGCAGAGTGACCCCGGCAGCATGCAAGATGAGGATAAACTCCTGAAAGAGCGGTTCATTGAGGGGCTCCTCTGCAGTCATGAAAGGGGCCAATTACACTTCTTGGCCATGCAGAATCCAGACTTGACTTTTGCACAATTCAAGGATAAAGCTATCCAGGCGCTGCAGGAGCGACAGCCCAGCCGTGCAATACCACCCAGGCGTCCCGCTCTCACATACCACCAGGAGGTGGCGCCGGATGCCCCAGTCACCGCCGAGGCCGACGCCCAGAGCCTAGAGGACGACTCCCCTGCAGGACTCCGCCTCCAGATGCAGGAGCTGACCAAGAGCGTTGCTGCCCTAGCCCGGATGGTGCAGTCCCTACAGGAGGCCCCCAAGGAGAAGATCCAGCTGGCCTCCAGACCAGAAGATGTCCCCTGGATGCGACAGAGGAGGACTCTGCCGACCAGAGGCCGGGACGACGATCGCTTCCATCGGGACGGACGACCCATCTGCCGCCGCTGTCACCAGGTGGGCCACCTGGCAAGGTTCTGTCCTTTAAACGAGCAACCCCTGGGGCAAAGGGCCAACCCCCAGGAGTAGGACGATCAGGCCCGCAGCATTGGAGAGCCAAATACGTTGGGGGGCGGCCAGTTCTTCCTGTTGTGATCGACGGTATCCCCATGAACGCTCTGCTGGACACCGGTTCTCAGGTGACGACTATGCCTTACGTGCTTTATAAACGGTATTGGGAGGACACCGATATTACTCGTGGCCCCGATGACGATTTCACCATCATAGCGAGTAATGGTCAGCCGTTGCCACAAGTGGGGTATAAAGAGGTCACCATCAAGGTGGGGCGGGTGGAATTGAAGGCCCAAGGGATTGTAATCGTTGGTATTGACCGCCGTGAATGTAATCCTATGATGACTATCGGTACCAATGTTATAGAAAATTGTCTTGCAGACAGTGAACAACGCGCCCTACAAAAAGAAATCAGAGCTCTGATGCAGAGACAGCAGGTAGAGCTGACTGGTGGTGAAATTGGTCGTGTCACTGTGAGTGATTCAAACCCTATCGCGATACCCCCCAGGAGTGAGATGTTAATATGGTGTTGGGCAGCCATAGGCCTCAGGGGTAAGGACTACCAGGCCCTGGTAGAACCCGTGCATTCAGACAATCGGCCTACTCTCCTGACAGCCAGGGGGGTTGTCGACGTCCGCCAGGGGAGGGTGCCCGTACGTGTCCTTAATTGTGGAGAGGAAGAGGTCCACCTCACCAAGTATGCCACGCTTGCCAAACTGTTCGCTGTCAATAATAGTGTGATACAGACACCTGGACCCTTGGCCCCGTCTAACCTGGCAGAGGACAACGGTTCTGCAGGGCACTCAAAAGATTGGTGTCGGGAATTGCATGTGGGCACTGACTCCACCCCATCCCATCAGAAACAGGGGGCCTACAGGGTGGTTCACGAGTACGAGCGGGTATTTAGCAAACACCCCTTAGATTTTGGACAGGTGAAAGGGATCCAACATCATATCCCCAAGGGAGATCACCGGCCCATAAAGGAGAGATACCGCCCTGTACCCCCAGCTCATTACCAGTGTGCCAAGGACATGTTGCGAGAAATGAAGGAGGCTGGGGTGGTGAGAGACAGTTGTAGCTCCTGGGCAGCACCATTAGTCCTTGTTAAAAAGAAAGATGGCACAATGAGGATGTGCGTTGATTACAGGCAGTTGAATCGCATTACACGTAAGGATGCATACCCACTGCCCAGGATTGAAGAGTCTCTGGCTGCCTTAAAATCTGCTAACTACTTTTCTACCTTAGATCTCACCAGTGGGTACTGGCAGGTTCCCGTGGTGGAGGCGGACAAAGAGAAGACGGCCTTCACGACACCGATGGGTCTCTGCGAATTCAACTACATGCCCTTCGGATTGTGCAATGCCCCGGGGACGTTCCAGAGGATGATGGAGTGCTGTCTGGGGCACAAGAACTTTGAAACCGTACTGCTGTATTTAGATGATGTCATTGTCTTCTCTAAGACCTACGAAGACCATCTGAAGCACCTGGCTGAGGTGTTTGAAGCCCTGTCCAACTTTGGCTTAAAGGTGAAACCGTCCAAATGTCATCTGCTGAACCCAAAGTGCAGTACCTGGGCCATGTGGTGAGTGCTGAAGGAGTAGCCCCAGACCCCAACAAGGTCACGGTGATCCAAGACTGGCCAAAGCCCAGCAACCTCCACAAAGTCCGGCAGTTCCTCAGGCTGGTCGGCTATTACCGAAGGTTCATCAAGGACTTCACCAAGAAGGCCGCGCCCTTGCAAGACCTGTTGGTGGGCCAATCAAAGAAGACCAAGGGGAAGAACGCCCCATTTGACTGGAACGAGGGGCTGGAAGGATCCTTCACTTGTTTGAAGTCGGCACTGACGGGAGAAGAGGTGCTGGCCTACCCCGAATACGACCAACCGTTTGTGCTGTACACGGATGCCAGCAATGTGGGATTTGGAGCCGTGCTATCCCAGGCCCAGAAAGGCAAGGAGGGGGTGATCGCTTACGCCAGCAGGAAGCTCCGTCCCACGGAAAGGAACCCTGACAACTACAGTTCCTTTAAACTGGAGTTCCTTGCCATCGTCTGGGCAGTGACAGAGAGGTTCAAACACTACCTGGCTTCGGCGAAATTCACCGTCTTCATGGATAATAATCCGCTGACGCACTTGGGTACAGCCAAACTCGGTGCCTTGGAACAGCGGTGGATGGCCCGGCTGTCCAACTACGACTTCACCATCAAGTACCGGGCAGGACGCAAGAATGCGAACGCTGATGCCTTGTCCCGAATGCCCAATTTGCCAGAAACGGGGGAGGACCCGGAGGCACTTGAAGAGGTAGAGTTGCCTGCGTTCCATCGCCCCAAAGCCGCTCAGTACTCCCATCATGTGAAGAACCGGTACAAGAACCAACAGGATGCCGTGCTGAATCCCCTGCCCCATCACGGATAGGCGGAGACCCAGGATGGTGACCCCGCGGTCCGTCGAGTGAAAGAGCTCCTGATGCAGGCAGGGTTGCATCCCAGCCCAGATGATCCACAGGAGACACGACAGCTGTGGAAGGGGAGAAGCCAACTGTTTATCCATGATGGCAAGCTGTGCCGGAGGAGTATCGACCCACGTACTCATGAATTGGTATGGCAGATAGTGGTGCCGAGGCGAGATGCGCCCATAGTTCTGGGAGGCTACCACGATGGAGCCGGACACTTCGGATGGAAGAAGCTGGAGAGGCTACTCCGAGGGAGGTTCTATTGGATTGGCATGAAGTGAGCCATTGAGAAGTGGTGTCGGGAGTGCGGTCCATGTAGCCTATGCAGGAAGGACCGTGACAGCCAACGGGCTCCCTTGCAGCCCATCATCACCAAACGGCCGCTCGAACTGGTCGCGCTGGATCATGTGAAGCTGACACCTAGCCGGTCAGGCTATATCTACGCTCTTACCATCGTAGATCACTACTCCAGATTTTTGGTGGTTGTACCTGTCAAGGAACGGCCAGGACGGCTGCCAAGGCCTTCCAGCAGTACTTTTGTAGGCCCCATGGGTACCCGGAGAAGGTACTGACCGATCAGGGACCAGCATTCGAAGCAGAGGTGTTCCAAGAGTTCTGCCATCTGTACGGGTGTAAGAAGATCAGAACCACACCGTACCATCCCCAAACCAACGGGATGTGTGAAAAGATGAACCAAGTGGTGATCGACTTACTGAAGACCTTACCCGTAGAGGAGCGGAACCTGTGGCCAACAAAGTTGCCTGACTTGGTGGACATATACAATCATATCCCAGTAAATTCCACCAACTGCACTCCAGCGTACCTGATGCGAGGAAGATCTAGCAAGTTACCCGTTGACCTGGACATGGGGGTCCTAGTCCCCGAAGATACCTCGCCGGATGCAGATTGGGATGCAGAAAGGCAGCGAAAGTACCGCAAAGTACAGGAATGCGTGGAAAGAAGTCTCGCCCAGGCTAGACAAAAACAAGAAAGAGACTACAACCAGCATGCTCCTGCGATTCCATTGTCACCCGGTGAGCACGTACTCAAACGAAAGAGGAGGCTACACAAACTCGACGACCAATGGGAAGCGGAACCGTATACTGTCCTGCCATCCGATTTCGACAACACGAAGGTTTGTCTCATCAGCAAGGATGGAGGGGAGACCTCGACGGCGATATCCAGGGACCACCTTAAAGTCTGCCCTGATAAGTTGAGAGAGAGGGAAACGGATTCAGGAACCTCCCCGCCTGTAGAAGAGAAGATGATACACACTGTTCTTGGCGATTTTCCCCAGTCCTGGACTCAGATAAATCAGGCCATCGTGGTACCTGTCCTAACGTTCCATCAACCAAATCCACTAGAACTAACGGTGGTGCCGGATCGTCCAGGCCCGCAACATCAGCAGATCCCGCCCGAAGATGCCATGCCAGTCGTTGAACCGGCAAGTCCTCCCTCTGCTATTGGCGAACCTGCCGTACCTACTGTTGGTAACAGCAGCTCTGAGAGCTCCAGCCTGCCAGTGCTACCCAGACTCACTAGAAGTGTAGCTAGAAGACAGTGCACTACACCAGCGGTAGCAAGCATAGCGGGCCCTGTTAGGCCAATAGCGACCCCTGCGCTGCGAAGGTCCACACGCAGCACCCAGAATCCAACTCCCCTCCGCTACAAAACTTGGAGGTATTAATGAGGGCTGCTATTTAGTTGAAAATGTTTGTGTGCATATCTTTTGTTACAGGCTTTAAAATGGACAAACTGAGTAATGGACAGTGAATTGCTCCAAAAACTTCTAAAGGGGACCCCTTTGTTTACCCGGGGTCCCCACTGTTTCAACCACTGAACTGAGAGTCATAAACTGTGCATGACCTAACTTTCGTAACGTTCAAGAGTCCTCACCTCCCATAAAGAGAAGCACTGTTATGTTTGATTGTTTATGATATTTCAAAATTTTGTGTGTTTTCTGTTAACATGTATTGCTGTTCTTGTTCTCCCAGTACGGGAGTACTGGATTTAACCGGGGGGGAGTGCAGCGCCCCAGAGTCCTGGTCGCTGCAGTAACGTCGCTCTGCCACTAAGGGGAGTGATGTTACGTCTGATTGCACTAAAGGAGTTCACCTGACCAGGTAACACACACACTACACTTCACACTCCGGCCACCAGGGGGAGTGGTTCTATCTAGTAGGCCACTCCTCACACTCTGGTAAAACTGGGGGTTGGACAGGAAGACAGAGAGAAGTAACAGGGAAGAGCTAGAGAGAGGACCTGTCAGGGATGGGATCCTGACAGATTCCTAAGAAAGGACAAAAAGTGAGAAAACGGGAATACAGCAAAGAGGCGATAGGACCAGAAGGAGTCGTGCTGTAAGATCGAGGCAACATCCTTCTGAGGCGCAAACAGTCGGTGGCCGGAACGCCGAGCAAGTAAGAGACTCTAAGCATTACTGCAAACCACGGCAGGATGGCCAATTATAGGTTGGCTGTCTCACACAAATCACCTAAGCAGACAACGGAGGCAGCTGTGGGAGAGGGGCGACTCTAGGGTCCCGGAAGAACTCCAGGCCTACCCCGTCATACGGGTGCCTCCTAGCCATATCATCTGGGGGACGGAGAGAACGAACATCAGAGACAGACAGAATCAGTTGTGAGGACTATCCCGGGGTGCTCAGCAGGGAAGGACTACAACACACAGGCGCTAGAAGGTAGGCGCTGATTCCCACCTGTTAAGGGGACTCTTGATGTGCCTTCCGACCGGCCGGTATCAGACAGCCTTGTTAACAGTGCTCTGGATTGAGTACCTCGAGACCTTCAGTAAAGAGGTAAAGAGACTGCAACTCTGTGTCCTCGTTATTCATCGCACCCCACACCCCAACATCATCACGTTCTATCTTCGCTGGACGCCCCTCAGCAGGGTCACGGACCGGGTCTAGCCACCGTGACCACCCCAGAACTGAGACACAGAGACCCAGTACCGGGTACCCCTCGGCCCTGCGGCAGTGGGGGCGCTCCATAAGTGTTCCTACATCTTTTTTTGGTAGTTTGGGGCTCAAAACCTTTGCTACTCTTTTAGTCCAACCACAGGATCTCCATGAAATGTGTTTGATCTTCATTTCCCATTCTGTATCACTCTCCAGGCCTCTCCTGGTTTGTACATGGAATTCAATGTTATTCTATGCATTTGATGAGGTTAAGAAATGTAAAGGGAGTAATTGATTCAGTGTGTGCTGTATGCGCCTTACCCTCCTCCACCATGTCAGATGGAAAACATAATTACAGACTATAATATGGAAGAAGTAATACAAAGTGGGGGAGTATAGAGACATCTATTTATAAAATGAAAAAAATCATGCTGATATGTATACCATAACTACAATACTTTATATGATGAAACATAATTTACTGTGTGGAAATAGAGCCACTACAGGTGAAATTCAGTATTACATGACATCCATTCTAATTAATAGCTATTGTGTAATACATTGCCAGCATGCATCTGAGATTGAGTGTGCCCTGCTGACATGCTACACTAAAGAACCTCTTTCTCAAATGTCCAATTGCCCTAATATATGGACATTGTTTTCGTGGGACAATTTGTGTATACTCTTATATATTGAATATTGTCAAAAAAGAAGTAGCAGAGGTTATAAAAGTTTTATAAAGATAATTTTAAAAAAACTTCCTACTTTTAGAAATGGAGCCTCTCTTATTCATGGGCTTTGTTTGATATTGCATTTCATCATTCAAGATAATGATGCTGACCTGCAGTACCAGGCATAGCCCATGGGCAAGAGTTGTGCTGTTTCTTGAAAAATGCAGCTATGTTTCTGTTATCTCTAAGGACCTCTTTAATTTATATTGTCTAATTATTTTGAAAACCTTGATATCTCACTATAATAGCCATGTTGGGTTAGAGGTGAGTAAGGCCTCCCATACACTAAGGGTATGTGCACACGTTGCGGATTTTGCTGTGGATCCACAGCGTTTCTGCAGCTGCGGGTCCGCAGCAGTTTCCCATGAGTTTATAGTTCAATGTAAACCTATGGGAAACAGAAAACGCTGTGCACATGCTGCGGAAAAAAACGCGCGGAAACGCAGCGGTTTACAATCCGCAGCATGTCACTTCTTTGTGCGGAATCGCAGCGATTCTGCACACATAGGAATGCATTGATCCGCTTACTTCCCGCATAGGGCTATGCCCACCTTGCGGGAAGTAAGCGGATCATGTGCGGATGGTACCCGGGGTGGAGGAGAGGAGACTCTCCTCCAGGCCCTGGGAACCATATTTGTGTAAAAAAAATAGAATTAAAATAAAAAATAATGATATACTCACCTTCTGATGGCCCCTGAAGTCCTCCCGCCTCTCAGCGCTGCACGCGGCCGTCCGGTCGCAGGGTTGCTATGCGAGCAGGACCTGCGATGACGTCGCGGTCACATGACCGTGACGTCACGAAGGTCCTTCTCGCATAGCATCTTTGGAACCGGACCGCCGCATGCAGCGCCGAGGAGATCGGGACGTCTGAGGTTGAGTATAACCATTTTTTTATTATTTTTAACATTAGATCTTTGCAGCATCAATAGTAAAACAAGTGCAGGAGTAAACCCGCAGCGTCAACAGCAAGACAAACCGCGATAAATCTACAGGGATAACCGCAGCGGTTTTGCCCTGCAGATTTATCAAATCCGCTGCGGGAGAACCCGCAGAGGACCCTTCCTACGTGTGCACATAGCCTTAGGGTATGTGCACACGTTGCGGATTTTGCTGCGGATACGCAGCGTTTCTGCAGCTGCGGGTCCGCAGCAGTTTCCCATGAGTTTACAGTTCAATGTAAACCTATGGGAAACCGAAAATGCTGTGCACATGCTGCGGAAAAAAACGCGCAGGAACGCAGCGGTTTACAGTCCGCAGCATGTCACTTCTTTGTGCGGAATCGAGGCGATTCTGCACACATAGGAATGCATTGATCCGCTTACTTCCCGCATGGGGCTATGTCCACCATGCGGGAAGTAAGCGGATCATGTGCGGATGGTACCCGGGGTGGAGGAGAGGAGACTCTCCTCCAGGCCCTGGGAACCATATTTGTGTAAAAAAAAAAAAAGAATTAAAATAAAAAATAATGATATACTCACCTCTCAGCGCTGCACGCGGCCGTCCGGTCGCAGGGTTGCTATGCGAGCAGGACCTGCGATGACGTCGCGGTCACATGACCGTGACGTCACGAAGGTCGGTCTCGCATAGCGTCTTTGGAACCGGACCTCCGCGTGCAGCGCCGAGGAGATCGGGACGTCGGAGGGTGAGTATAACCATTTTTTTTAATTATTTTTAACATTAGATCTTTGCAGCAACGATAGTAAAACAAGTGCAGGAGTAAACCCACAGCAGAAACAGCAAGACAAACCGCGATAAATCTGCAGGGATAACCGCAGCGGTTTTGCCCTGCAGATTTATCAAATCCGCTGCGGGAGAACCCGCAGAGGACCCTTCCTACATGTGCACATAGCCTAAAAGTAACTGTTGGACGATTGATGAGCCGACATCTATCTCTGCCATCTTTCCCATACACAGCTGACTTATCCTGTGTTCTCTATGAGAGAGCCGCTATTAAACATCTCTGGAGGTGGCTTATCTTTGAGAGAACAAAAAGATCAGCAATCCGAAATAGAATAAGCTGGATCCTTATCTTCCGCGACAATAATCTGACAGAGACACCCAAACACATGTCGGTCAAACCCGTTGATATCGATGGGTTTGGCCAACATTAGTCTGATCTGTATGTGTGGCTTAAGTACATTGAACTTAAGCCACACATACACTCTGAGGAGGTAATGAATATTGGCTCTTGTATGGACAATCTGATACACCGCGCATATTAATGATCAATGGAAGGAAGAAGTGAGTTTAATACAGTCATTTACAGATAGAGATGAGACGTGCTATCAGCTGGTAGAACAAGACAGCGTTGTCTTATCAGCAGAGAGAAATCGTATATAATTAACAAATGACAGCAATGTAATTATCTATGGATCACCACCATGCTGTGAAATAGAGTATTACAAAAGTCATTGTAATGGCTGAAAGTTTAAATTGCTATTTATATTTATGATTTTTCAGGGCTAGGCACCTTTTTACCAAAGTCTCAATAGCGGCTACATGGGCTACATCTTAGGTACATACTTAGGTACATTCACAGAGGCATATGTACCACTGAGGCAAACTGTGCCGATATTATGGGTCCTTGGAGACAGGGACCCTAACCTGGAGTTTTCCATACCTTTAGTCATTGGGTTAATGCTTTTATATTTTTAGATTTTTAGAAACAATTAAAATTTGTTTTATTTTTTAGTCCAGTTAAAGGACTTGAACTTGCGATTGCCTGATCCCGTATACTATTTACTGTACTATTGCACTATATAGGACAAATCACAGTCTTCTATGAAGCTCAGAATATCATAAGTACAGATGTAATTATCCTAAACTTGTCAGATGGCACAATACTTTATTAATATAGTCACGTAACACATCATCTGCCAAGTTATGGATTGCACATGTGTAGAGGATCAGAACTAATAAAACTACAAGAGTACAGACTCACAACCAACATCAGTATATGAACACAGCAGCAGAGTCAACATCAGCACAAGAATACAGCACAGGAACCATCATAGCTGCATGAATACAGCACTAAAACAACCATCAGTACATAAATACAGCACCAAAACCATCAGCAGTATATTACTACACCCCCAAAATGGAAGTTGAGCTAAGCCCCCTGGAATCAGGGGCTTATCTACAGCATTCTGGAACGCTCCTTAAAGGGACTCTGTCACCTGAATTTGCCTTACGCAGGCGTGTACTATGGAGGACAGAGAATGAACTTCAATCCAATATTGCAGCCAGCATGCAGCCAGCGGGTAAGGAAAGGGAGAATCAAACACCCGAAAACCCCGCCCCTATGGCTGAAATCTGTTCCCTCCAAATTCAGGTGACAGAGTCCCTTTAACAATGGTAAGTCAATGTTGAGAGTTGTTGTTACCAGCCATCAGCATGCTGTGAACTACACAAAAACCACAGGACTGATTAGATTTAGTGAGTATCATAGGTAAACATATATACCCAAGTACAGTGGCATGTGAAAAGTTTGGGCAAAATTAATGGAAAAGGATAATGAGCCAATGCAAAAGTTTAGCACACTTGGGGATTTGTATGCTTAGATAACGTTGACAAAGGTTTCAGACCTTAATTAGCCTGTTAGGGCGATGGCTTGTTCACTATCATCTGTAGGAAAGGCCAGGTGATGCAAATTTCCCAGCCTTATGAAAACCCAGCCTCCTCTAACCTTGTGCCAATAAACTGCAGCCATGGGTTCTTCTAAGCCGTTGCCTAGCACTCTGAAAGTGAATATGGTGGAGGCCCCCAAAGCAGGAGAAGTCAATAAGAAGATAGCAAAGTGTTTTCAAGTTGCCCTTTCCTCAGTTCGAAATATAATTAATAGTGATGAGCGAATGCATTCAGCACTATTCACCTCGGTATATTTGAGTGACCCACCCAGCATGTTTGGCACTTTATTTGCAGCCAATGAACATGCTGGACTTGCTTGCCAATCACAGTAATGCCGACACCATCTTTGGTGTGGTACTACTGTGATTGACTGACTTTACAGTGTCATAGGGAATATTTAATGCCTGTCGGCGCCATGTTGCACACATTGCAGCCGGAAACAGCGTAGTGAAAGTGTAGTGTGAGCATAGGGAGAGTGAAAGCAATGTATAGGGAGAATTTCTGATTCCAAAATGCACTTTTAAGAGCTACTGAGAGTAATGATTAGTTATTGTTAGGTGGAGATAGAGTAGGGAGAGATTTAATAGGAGTGATAGTGAAAGGCAGGCACCTGGATGTTATCAATCATCATCGCAAGTACATGCTGCAGATCTCTGCTAGTTTGCATTGTGTTGTATAGTTTAGGAACAGACTGTGGGATTAAGGAGAGATAGGCACAAAACCTGCTGAAACATCACTATTTACAAGTAATTTCCCTGAGTCTGCTGTTGGTGTGTCTCTTAAAGGCAATATAAAAAATAAAAAAATTCTATTGGTTAAATAAATAGCAAATCTTTATCTAGTAGTTGTGCAACTGTCGCAAACCCTGCAAAGATACGCAAACGTCGTAATTTACCAGTGGCAATGGAGCAGAGCTGTATGTGGACGAGGTGTACGGAGCGGAGCCACATGTGTACGGAGTGGAGCCGTGTGCGTACGAGGTGTACGGAGCGAAGCCGTGTGTGTGTACGAGGTGTGCGGAGCTGAGCCACGTGTGTAGGAGGTGTATGGAGTGGAGCCACATGTGTACAAGGTGTATGGAGCGGAGCAATGTGTGTACAAGGTGTACGGAGCGGAGCCGTGCGTGTACGAGTTGTGCGGAGCTGAGACACGTGTGTATGAGGTGTATGGAGCGGAGCCACGTGTGTACAAGGTGTATGGAGTGGAGCCGTGTGTGTACTTGGTGTATGGAGCAGAGCTGTATGTTTACAGGGTGTACGAAACAGAGCCCTGTGTGTACGAAGTGTATAGAGCTGAGCCGTGTATGTGTACGGAGCGGAGCAGAGCCGTGTGTGTACGGCACAGAGCCGCATAAGTACGAGGTGTACGGAGGGGAGCCGTGTGTGTACAAGGTGTATGAAGTTGAGCTGTGTGTGTACTTGGTGTACGGTGTGGAGCCATGTGTGTACTTGGTGTACGGAGTGGAGCCATGTGTGTAAGGGGTGTACAGAGCAGAGCCGCGTCTGTACTGGGTGTGCGAAATGGAGCCCTGTGTGTACGAAGTGTACAGAGCTGAGCCATGTGTGTACAGAGCTGGTTGTCTTGGTGCTGGATGAGGGGAAGTTTATGTGTGGGGTCAGGAGGGGTTTACAGTGTGGATGTAGCAGAGCCGTGTGTGTACGAGGTGTATGGAGCGGAGTCGCATGTGTACAGGGTGTACGGAGCAGAGCCGCGTCTGTACGGGGTGTACGAAATGGAGCCCTGTGTGTATGAAGTGTACAGAGCTGAGTCATGTGTGTACAGAGCGGAGAAAAGCCTTGTGTATAAGGGGCACGGCGGGGAGCCGCATGAGTACAAGGTGTATGGAGCAGAGCCGCATGTGTACAAGGTTTACGGAGTGGAGCCATGTGTGTACGAGGTGTACGTAGCGTGGCCGCGTGTGTGCAAGGTGTACATGCAGCGCCCCAGAGTCCTGGTCGTTGCAGTACTGTGGCTCCGCCACTAAGGGGAGCCACGGTGCGTTCGATGGCACTGAAGGAGTTCCTCCAATCAGGTATCACAGACACCAATATGTTTCACAGCTGGGCCTCCGGGGGGAGCTAAGGGTGCTATTCATTAGGCCACTCCCCACCATAGTGGGTAAACTGGGGGTCAGGCAGGAAGTTAGTAGAGAAAGCTGACTGGATCGAACGAAGCAACACCTAGTGAGAGAGGGTGTTGTGGAGGAAGAGACAGTAGGGTCTCTGCCAGGGGTGGGATCCTGGCAGAGGCTTGGCATTGAAAGAACGTAACGGGACCGTGCCTGCTCAGAATAGCGGCGGTGCCCTAAGAAAGGATTAGAAGCGAGATAGATTGTGCTGAGTGAGAAACGAAATCGAGCAGAAGGAGAATACCAGCAGGGGTTTTGTTGAAAGAGGCAGCACCTTGCTGAGGCGCATTACCGGTGGCCGGAACGCCGAGGGAGTGGAATAATATACAGCTTTAAGCCATACTCCAAACAGCGGCAGGACAGTCAGTCTCAGGCGGGCTGTCTACCACATATCACCTATGAAGTCTTGGGGGGCAATTGCGGGAGAGGGGCGTCTCTAGGGTCCCGGAAGAACTCCAGGCCTACCTGACAAACGGGTGCCGTTCTTACTGTAACATCAGGAAGGGACGGAAGATTAGCAGAAGATCAGTTAATCGAGTTGTGAGGGAACTTAAGAAACAGACACAACAGTTGTGGGGTACTTTCCGTAAGCACAGCAGGGAAGGACTACAACACAAAGCGCTAAGAAGGAAGGCACTGATTTCCACCTGTGAGGAGAACTCTGGAGGTGCCATTGAACCGGCCGGACTTGCGCAGCCTGGTGGACCGGATTCTGGACTGAGGACCGAGAGATCTCCAGTAAAGAGGTAAAGAGACTGCAACCTGGTGTCCTCGTTATTTACCGCGACCTGCACCCCACAACTGCACCGCTATACCACCGTTAACAGCACCTATTTGCAACGGACGTCCCCCACTGACAGACAGGGCCACGGACCGGGTCTAGCCACCGTGACAACCCCAGGACTGAGATCCCAGAGGCCCGGCTCCGGGTACCCCTCGGCCCTGCGGCGGTGTGGGGGCGCTCCAAATCTTGGCGTCACGAACAGGATCTACTTAAGCCTGAAGAATCAGGTCATGTGTGCCTAGAGACTGTGATTTGTTGTGCATGAACTGTAGCTTTATTGAGAGACTGTGTGCTACCACTGACCAATAGAAGTTCCCGCCAAAAGCCGCCGCCATTGCTACTTTGGAGAAGAAGGAGGGCGTGCTATGGGAGGAGACTACCAGAATGGCGCGAGAAATGGATACCGCCCTCTGCGCTTCGGGCTGCAAGGAGATGACCTGCCCCAAAGCAGAAGACAACCTCCTGATTTGCAACGGCGGGAAGCAGGAGATGGAGAAGCCCGACCTCGGAGAAATGGCGGAGTCAGGTGCATGCACTGCCACCGACTATCAGGCAGCGATGATGAACAGCAAGTGCCTGAGCGAGGAAGATGCGACTCCGGCTTGCCCCTCTTCACCGGAGATGGACTTATGTCCCCTGCAGCCGGAGGACCTGAAACTCCTGGAACAGATAGCGGAGCTGAGTCCACCAACCCTGACCTTGGAGTCCGTGGAGGAGGAACCACAGCGAGCGGAGCAGCGTTCGGGGGCCGCATCGGAAGAGCCGCGGTCCGAGCAGCAGCCGACTCCAGCGTTCTTGTCAGCGGACCGGATCGACATCGGTGGAACCACATCAGGCGTAGGTACGGAAGACGCCCCTGCTCCCCCTCACGAGTCCGCTTCCACGACCCACCTCCATCTCAGTAAAGGTCGACCCTTCTCGGCAGGGTTAATGGTGTTATCCC
Source organism: Ranitomeya variabilis (assembly GCF_051348905.1). Lineage (NCBI taxonomy): Eukaryota > Metazoa > Chordata > Amphibia > Anura > Dendrobatidae > Ranitomeya > Ranitomeya variabilis. The sequence goes on along the minus strand of NC_135235.1, from coordinate 544,977,589 downwards.
CTGGTGACCTGGGGAGGATGGTGCCACCGCTGTCGACTAGAGTGGGGGAGCCCGTGGATGTGAGTCTAGATGGAGTAGTTCTTCGGTGGGACAGCCCCTGGGTTGGGACAGATGGATCCCAGGAGAACGGGTCCACTCTTGCGGTGCTTACGTGGGAACAATATAGACAGTGCTTGATTCTACAGTGGAAAGGCCGGAAAGAGGCCGAGCCGACGGGTCCACCGAAAATACAACAATCCCCTCCGGCATGGGATGACAGAGACGTGATAAGGCGGGGCACTGTGTTGGCCTACCATGCAAGAAGGGGGTGGGGCCTCATACACGAGCCAGGATTGGATACTGACGTTTTTGTTGCGCACTGTAACGTGAGGGCTCCCTGCTGTGGCCGAAGTGGAGAACCATTGCAAAAGGGGGATCAGGTGACCTACAGCCGCCACCAGAACCCGCTCGGGTGGTATGCACGGAATGTTCGGCGGTGTATGTTTGGAGCCGCGACCCTTACCACCTCGGATCTGGTCCCAGGAGCACCCGACCTTGTCACCATCGCGACAGTGCGCCTGGTAGCGGCCACCGAGTTGGCCAGTCGAGTTCATCTGCACGTTCGAACCGCGGACACTGGCACCACAGTGGCCGGGGGGCAGGAGCCCAAGCCACCTGAGCAAGAGTAAACCTCGGAAACCTGAAAATGTAAATAGTTACTGTTTGTTCTTTAAGTTGCTGCTAAACCCGTCCAGGGTAAACTTTAAGAAAGGTGACCCCTTTGTTGACCCGGGGTCACTATTGTTGTTTTCTTGAAGTTTTGCACAAAGTTACACAAACTGCGAAATCATGGACTGTGCATGATTTGAACTTTCTTGTAAATAGTTTGCACCTTCTTAAAGGTGCTTCCTACTGGTTTTGTTTAAAGACATTTTGCGAAGATACCATTCCGGAGCCTTTGCATGGACTGGTAGGCTGAGAAGAAGAGCTACCTCAGAAAGACTTGATCTCCTCTTAAAGGGGAGGTTAGAATTGAACTTGAAAGTGATACTGTTTTAGAACAGTAATGTCAAGATAATGCTTTGAAGGAAATGTAACTGTTTTTCATGGAAAAGTTATGTGTGTTTAATTTGTTTAAAATGTGAAACCTAGATAATGTTCTTTGAAGAGAAAGATGTAGAAAGCCCGTAGGGGTAGATGTAGAGTTCCGTTTAACTAAAAGTAAAGAAGTAATAACGAAGGTGAGGATAGAAGGTAAACCCTGCGTCCCCATAGAAAGTTAGTTCGTTACTAAGGACAGAAAGTAGACCCGTAGGGGTTAATGAGTGAGTCCTTATAGGAGCCAAGCAGAGTGGGCTCCATGCTCTCAAATTGAAAGGAATGTTATGTCTATACTATGTATAGTAGAGAAAGGCAGTAGGCCCTGGCTGAACGGGGCGGTCCTGTAAAAGAAAGGAGAGGCAGTAGGTCTGGTGCCATAGGGACAGGCGGTCCTGCAGGTTCAAAGTAGGAGAATGTGAAGTTACCTTGCCCTGTAATGTGATTATAGGAAGGCCTTTGGTAAACTAAGAGTGTATGTTTCCTAAAGGCAATGTTAATTTATTGTTCCAGCATTTGCACTTAGTAGAATACCCGGTTGGGTAATGAGAGTTAATTGTAGCTTGTTGCTATGATATTTGATTATGTTTTGTAACGTTAAAGTGTCCTCACCTCCCATAAAGGGAAGCCTGTTCAAGTATGCTTATTGTTTTGCACTCAACAAATTTGTATGTCTTTTTGCTAACCTGTATTGTTGTTTTCTTCCCAGTCCCGGAGTACTGTGTTTAACCAGGGGGGAGTGCAGCGCCCCAGAGTCCTGGTCGTTGCAGTACTGTGGCTCCGCCACTAAGGGGAGCCACGGTGCGTTCGATGGCACTGAAGGAGTTCCTCCAATCAGGTATCACAGACACCAATATGTTTCACAGCTGGGCCTCCGGGGGGAGCTAAGGGTGCTATTCATTAGGCCACTCCCCACCATAGTGGGTAAACTGGGGGTCAGGCAGGAAGTTAGTAGAGAAAGCTGACTGGATCGAACGAAGCAACACCTAGTGAGAGAGGGTGTTGTGGAGGAAGAGACAGTAGGGTCTCTGCCAGGGGTGGGATCCTGGCAGAGGCTTGGCATTGAAAGAACGTAACGGGACCGTGCCTGCTCAGAATAGCGGCGGTGCCCTAAGAAAGGATTAGAAGCGAGATAGATTGTGCTGAGTGAGAAACGAAATCGAGCAGAAGGAGAATACCAGCAGGGGTTTTGTTGAAAGAGGCAGCACCTTGCTGAGGCGCATTACCGGTGGCCGGAACGCCGAGGGAGTGGAATAATATACAGCTTTAAGCCATACTCCAAACAGCGGCAGGACAGTCAGTCTCAGGCGGGCTGTCTACCACATATCACCTATGAAGTCTTGGGGGGCAATTGCGGGAGAGGGGCGTCTCTAGGGTCCCGGAAGAACTCCAGGCCTACCTGACAAACGGGTGCCGTTCTTACTGTAACATCAGGAAGGGACGGAAGATTAGCAGAAGATCAGTTAATCGAGTTGTGAGGGAACTTAAGAAACAGACACAACAGTTGTGGGGTACTTTCCGTAAGCACAGCAGGGAAGGACTACAACACAAAGCGCTAAGAAGGAAGGCACTGATTTCCACCTGTGAGGAGAACTCTGGAGGTGCCATTGAACCGGCCGGACTTGCGCAGCCTGGTGGACCGGATTCTGGACTGAGGACCGAGAGATCTCCAGTAAAGAGGTAAAGAGACTGCAACCTGGTGTCCTCGTTATTTACCGCGACCTGCACCCCACAACTGCACCGCTATACCACCGTTAACAGCACCTATTTGCAACGGACGTCCCCCACTGACAGACAGGGCCACGGACCGGGTCTAGCCACCGTGACAACCCCAGGACTGAGATCCCAGAGGCCCGGCTCCGGGTACCCCTCGGCCCTGCAGCGGTGTGGGGGCGCTCCATACAGAGCAGAGCCGCATGTGCACTGAGTGGAGCCTTGTGTGTGCGTGAGGTGTACGGAGCGGAGCTCTGTGTGTGTGTGAGGCATACAAAGTGGAGCCGTGCGAGTGCGGCGTTCCAGGGTCCTGGTCATCGCAGAGGTATTGCTTTCCTCTCTGGGAGAGTGATGCTACATTTGGAGGCAAAGAAGGATAACTGTATCCAGGTATCACAAACATGCAACACATTTCACACTCAAGGCCACCAGGGGGAGCTCCTGCTCCTATTTACTAGGACACTCCCGATATATATATATATATATATATAACTGGTAGTCTGTAGGGAAAATCAGTCAGTTCCAGACCAGAGTCTCAGGAGGACAGAAGGTTAAAGGAGCTGTGCATGCCCTCAGAGCTGTAGCTCCCAGAAAGAGACATTGAAAGGCAGAATTGCATTGCAGCGAGCGTGAAGGAAGTCGAAGCAAAGGAGAGGATACCAGAAGGGGACCAGACCACTCAGACTGCCTCCTTCTGAGGCGCAAAATCCCGGTAGCCGGAACACCGAGGGAGTAAGGACCTCTAGGCCTTATTTCAGAGACCGGTAGGACAGCTAATTGCAGGTTACCTGTCCGCACCTACACCCAGGAGGCACGGTGACACCTACAGAGCCGGGTTATCTAACAGACCCTATAAACGGGCTCAAGTCGCCAGTCATACGGGTTTTGTTCTATCCTATACGGGGGACAGAGAGAGCGAAACATCGCATCTGTGAGACCCTTATGTGAAGCCATAGGCAGTAAGGGACTGCACCACTGCAGTGCAAGGGAAGGCTACTGATTTCCACCTGGACAAGGGAACTCTGGATTTGCCTCCAAACCAGCCGGACTCTACCAGCCCTGTGATCTGGTACCCTGGACTGTGGATGCTGAAGTATTTAGTAAAGGTAAAGAGACTGCAACCTTGTGTCCTCGTTCTTCTCTGCTCCTCTCACCATACCACCATCTAATTACTGGGAAGCCCTGGGGAAATACTTCACCTGTGGGAAGGTATACCATCTAGCTGCCATAACATCACCCCAGCGGACCCCTTAAAGCAGTGTCGGTCACCATGACCGAATACCACAGGTGGCGTCACGAACATAAACTGTATCCCTTTAAAGACCTTTCCCTTTTATACGGACGTCCCCGGGCCATGGACCGGGTCAGCCACTGTGACATCCCTCTGTGAACCGAAGGACCCGGTACCGAGTACCCCACGGCCCTTGGGGGGTGATCCGCATGTACGAAGTCGGAGAATGGTGAGGAGCAAATTTCATACCTCCCAACCATCCTGGATCCAGCGGGACAGTCCCGATTTTGAGAGTCTGCCCTTCTATTCCGGCCGGGAGCTTACTTTTCCCGCGGACACAGGAGTACACGGCGGAGCCCAAAGGAGCACTTTAAAACTCGCACGTGACATTCCACTGGAAGTGACGTGCTGGAAGCTGACCGGAAATGAGGTAATTTCAGGAGGAGATTGTGACGGAACCATGGAGGCACTTCAGGGAATGCTTCAGATCCATCACCGTGTCCTCCGACAGTGGGATAGCCTTGGAATCGGGGATGCTGGCCATGTGAGCAGATCATGATATGTCCTGCAACGGGAGGCTCAGGTGGGCATTACAATGGGAGCCAGGCTGCTGTAGTATCTTTATAGAATCTTTCTTTCTCTCTGTTTCTTTCTCTCTCTCTCTAATCTTTTTTTCTCTCTCTGTTCTTTCTTTCTCTGTTCTTTCTTTCTATCTCTGTTCTTTCCTTTCTTTTTTGCTCTCTGTTCTTTCTATCTCTCTGTTGTTTCTTTCTTTCTCTCTCTGATCTTTCTTTCTTTCCCCTCTTTCTTTCTTTCCCCTCTTTTTTTCTCTCTCTGTTCTTTCTTTCGCTCTCTGCTCTTTTTCTTTCCCCTCTTTCTTTCTCTCTGTTCTTCCTTTCTCTCTCTCTCTCTTTTCTTTCTTTCTTTCCCCTTTCTGTTTCTCTCTCTGTTCTTACTTTCTCTCCCCTTTCTTTCTTTCTTTCTTTCTTTCTTTCTTTCTTTCTTTCTTTCTTTCTTTCTTTCTTTCTTTCTCTCTGTTCTTCCTTTCCCTATAACCAACGAGCAGAAAAAGGGGGTGGGGGTGTTAAAAAGGTACTACTGGCCTCTCAGATCCTCAACATTAATTTGACCTGATATCAAAATGACTATAGTTGCCCATTAGTGATGAGCGAATATACTCGTTACTCGAGATTTCCCAAGCATGCTCGGGTGTCCTCCGAGTATTTTTTAGTGCTCGGAGATTTAGTTTTTATTGCCGCAGCTGAATGTTTTACATCTGTTAGCCAGCATAAGTATATTTGGGGGTTGCCTGGTTGCTAGGTACTGCAGTGCGCACGCGCCGGGAAAGGTCAGTGAGGCCCGGCGCCTGCTCACTGCAGTACTTTACTCTGCCCTTAACAGGGCAGGCAAAGAAGGCCTGCGCCGGAGCTGCAGCGTGAAGACAAGAAGAGGACGTCATCGTAAGAAGATAGGAGGCCCCGGACCGAACTGCGATGCCCATCGGACCAGAACTGCAGAAGGACCGCCCCTGGGTGAGTATAATCTAACCTCTTTTTCTCATCTTTCAGGATACATCAGGGGCTTATCTACAGCATTACAGAATGCTGTAGATAAGCCCCTGATGCCGCTGGGCTTAGCTCACCTTCGATTTTGGGAGTGACAGGTTCCCTTTAAGGGATATTATTACTGCAGTGATGTAGTATGACAATATAAATATAAGCGTAAATACAAAGGAAATGTGTAATCTTTAACTGCTTCTCTGATTGGTCATTCTCAACCCTTTCATCTAAATTTGATCCAGATTCCTTGGCGACTTTCTACATCAACACCTTGTCTCTGGAGACTTCCCTCTTTTCTGGCTTTTTATAACATATCGCAACATGGTGCCGATAAAAGTAGCAGTGTAATTACTATGGTCCTTATATAAAAATATCTTTCCATGTTGAGTCCCCGAATAAATAATTGCCCCTCAATGGGTTTACAACCCAAAATATGTACCAACACAGTTGCTCCACACAGTCCTCTCCTATACAATAATGCCTCCACACTTTACACCTTTCTGAACTAAAACCGCAACACCATCCACCCCCTATGAACTAAAAGTGCCCTGCTGTCTTCCCTTGTGAACTATCACTGTCACACTGTTCTCTTTTATGACCTACAATCTCCACAGTCCCCCTTATAAATCATAATAACTGCCACACTGTTTGTCATTATGAACTATGAATGCCACACTGTCCTGCCTTATGAACCATGATCTACACACTGTTACCCTTATGAACCATAGCTTCTAGACTGTCCACCCATTGTGAACTATAAACACCACACTGTCCTCCTTTATTTATTAACTATAGCCACCACACTGTCTTACTGTAAGAACTGTAATCTCCACACTCTTCCCCTTATGAACTATAATTGCTACACTGTCTGTCTTTATGAACTATAACTGTCACTGGACACTGTCCATTCTAATGAATTGGAACCACCACAACATCCTCCCTTATTAATTATAACTATTCTTGTCTCTTCATATAGTGTTCTTATGTAAGGAGGAAGACTGGTCTGTGGGCATCTGTACTGCGCCGGGTACGGAACCGTCGAGGTTGCGTCCCAAGTTGCCCAGGGAAAGAATAGGGGACCAGACAGACCTCTTCACCCAGAAGCAACGGGCAGTTTCCCGCTGGCGGTGACAGAGCAGGTGTGTGCGCAGTGTGCTCTGCTTGGTGTGCAGCAGCCCCACAATGTACCACGGTCAGCTGGACACGAGCACGCCACCGAGCCCAGCAGCAGAGGTAGAGCCGTACGCTCCATTAAGTTTAGTGCCGCGCTGGCATGAAGGCTGTGTTCAGGACTGTACTTTGTGGCCTTCTTTGCCGGACAGCACACCGCAAACCCCCTTGCTAATAGACTGTACACAATTCCCTTGACTTCGGCTGCACTAGTTTATGGACTAATTGGCTCAATGGGTAAAAATCGGAGACTGCCCGTTGCCGCCAGAAGATATGACATGAGTTGTGGAATCTTCTCTGAGGATAGTGCACTGGCTGTTGCTGGGACCACAGCCCTCATCAGATCATCCGAGGCTGAGAAAGTCACAAACACGATAAGTTGATTGTGTGGACTGTTATCACATTGTGCTTGTTTATTTCCCCATCATTTGTCTTCCCCCAATTAACTGTTCATCTCCCTGCGAGGAGCATCTTTACTGTTAAACTAAATTGTTAACCCTTGCTCTGCCTTTCTTGTGTCACTGCATCCCGCAACCTGCTTACACTTACACAGCCCCCCTACTCTCCTAATTATTTACAATAACAGTCCTGCATCTTCGAATATGAGGAGTCTTCAGCTCTTCTGCAGAACAAAAGTGACGCCAGTAGCATAATGAGGTGACATCATCATGCCACTTCATGTTGTCTCTGCTTTGACAGTGCCGGTGCTCAGGTCTTTGAAAAACGATCGCCAAACATAAAATTGGCACAAATATGGCACATTCGTATTCGTGATCGGAAACATGAGTAAAATTTTATAAAATTGGGAAAAATTGGAAACATTAGGTAAAAAGTGCGGGAAAATCTTTTGAGCACTTTGACTAATGATAATGGTGGAGAATGATGATCATGGGGCACGTGTTTGATGAGGGTAGGGGGTTTGCAGAGCTCAGAGGAGCAGTGTGCTTGTAAACTATTTTTTTCTTCTAACTTTATGTGTGCACATTGCGGCTAGCCAATCAGGGTGCAGGAAACATCCGCAATGTCCTGACACAATGGCTTGTGTCATTGGCTGCTGAAATCACATGTCCCTATCCATATAAAGAGCAGACATCTTGTTTTAGCACCTTTTTGACACTGTAGCAGCTCAGAGTTTATTAGTCAGATAGTTTAGCTAGCTAGTGTCTTGTGTAGCTGTGAAATCACCCTTTCAGCAGATTATTTTTTGTGCCATTACTGAGGCTGGTTTCACACTTGCGTTTTGATCTGCAGCGTTTTAGCGCTAAAAAACGCATGCGTTTTTTTTCTATACTTAACATTAAAAATGCATGCGTTTTTTAGCATGCGTTTTGACGCGTTTTCGGCAACGCATGCGTTTTTTGACGCTTGCGTTTAGTTGCAGAAATGCAACCTGTAGTAATTTCTAGCGGCGTTTTTTTGCCGCAAAAAACGCATGCGTTTATTCGCGGCAAAAAAATGTATTGCTGTCTATGTTAACGCATGCGTTTTTAAGCACATGCGTTTGCATGCGTTTTTAAACGCATGCGTTTCTATAGAAAAACACAAGAAAACACAAAAAAAGACAAGAAAACCCTAACCCTAACCCTTGGGTTACTAGGGATCCTAACCCTAACCCTAACGTTAGGATCCCTAGTAACCCTAGGGATCCTAACCCTAACCCTAACCCTTGGGATCCTAACCCTAACCCTTAGGGTTAGGGTTAGGATCCTAACCTTTAGGGTTAGGGTTAGGATCCTAACCCTTAGGGTTAGGGTTAGGGTTAGGATCCTAACCCTTAGGGTTAGGGTTAGGATCCCTAGGGTTATGGTTAGGGTTAGGGGTAGGGTTAGGGTTAGGGGTAGGGTTAGGGTTAGGGTTTGGATCCCTAGGGTTAGGGTTAGGGTTAGGGTTTGGATCCCTTTATCACCTTGATGGTGGGGGGTGGCTTATCAGTGACCTGGTGACCAGGACATTCTTCTAATAAAAAGCTACCCCTAACCCTAACCCTAGGGATCCTAACCCTAACCCTATGTAATTCTATTAGTAGTGGGTTTTCTAGTTGATTTTGATGATTGGCAGCTGTCACACACTTGTCTGCATGCGTTTCAAAAACACAAACGCAGGAAATAACGCATGTAAATGCGTCAAAACGCCGCGGTTTTTTTTTTCATGCAAAAACGCATGCTTCTAAAAAACGCAGCGTTTGCACGCGTTTACATGCGTTTTTTCACCACATGCGTTTTTTTCTAAAAACGCTGCAGATCAAAACGCAAGTGTGAAACCAGCCTGAGGTCTACAAAGACAGCAGGGCACATTTCATACAAGTGTGTTGTGCACTGCTTCTTTTGTGCTCTATGCATGCATAGACCTTTCTAAATATTATTTTTTCACTTGCTAAATGTGAAACAGCATGCCATATCCCATCTTGTCATTTAGTGGTGTGGTTACATTGTTCTGTGATTTGAGCTGTTGTGCATAAAAAAAACTTTTTAACTGATGCTACTGTGATTTACCATGCCATATCTCACCTTGTTATTTAGTGGCGGTGAAATTCCACCATCTGCATAGCTCATGCAGATTGAAAAAAAATTCTGTTGCTAAACATAATATCCCACGTTGTAATTTTGTGGCGGTGAAATTAAACTGTCTGCAGACGTCACGCACCTTAAAAAGAAAAAAAAATCTGTTGCTAAACGTGATACAGCCCGCCATATCCGCTGTTGTAATTTTTTGAGGTTGAAATTAAGCTGTTTGCAGACCTCACGCACATAAAAAAATAGTTTTACAAACATGATGCAGCAGGTTAAATCCGATTTTGAAATTGTTTGGAGCATATCTTCTAGGTTATACAGGCCTCATCCACACAAAAACAAATTTGTTCAGTTACTAATGTTGTACAGTAGGGGAGATCTCATTTTGAAATTGTAGCATCTACTGTATGTTATACAGGCCTCATCCATAGGCCCAAAAAAGCTTCTTCGGTTACTAACGTCATACAGTAGGTTAGATCTCACTTTGAAATAGTTTGGAGCATCTAGTCTATTTTATACAGTCCTCATCTAGCCCTCCCCAAAATTATTCTGTTACTAACGTCATACAGTAGGGGAGATCTCACTTTGAAATTGTTTGGAGAATCTACTGTATGTTATACAGGCCTCATCCACAGGCAAAAAAAAATTTCTTCGGTTACTAACATCATACAGTAGGGGAGATCTCAGTTTGAAATTGTTTGTAGCATCTAGTCTATGTTATAGAGGCCTCATCCACAGGCCAAAAAAACCTCTTCTGTTACTAACGTCATACAGTCGGGGACATCTCAGTTTGAAATTGTTTGGAGCATATATTGTATGTTATACAGGCCTCATCCACAGACCCCCCCAAATTTCTTGTTACTAACGTCATACAGTAGGGGAGATCTCACTTTGAAATTGTTTGGAGCATCTAGTCTATTTTATACAGTCCTCATCCACAGGCCAAAAAATATTTCTTCTGCTACTAACGTCATACAGTAGGGGACATCTCGGTTTGAAATTGTATGGAGCATTTACTGTATATTATACAGGTCTCATCCATAGGCCCCCTAAAATTTATTTGTTACATCAGGGGTAGATCTCAGTTTGAAATTGTTTTGAGCATCTAGTCTATTTTATACAGCCCTCATCTACCCCCCAAAAAAAAATTCTTCTGTTAGTAACGTCATACAATTTTGAAATTGTTTGGAGCATATTTTCTTTGTCATACAGACCTCATCCCCTCTCAAACTATTCTTTGTTCTGTGATTAACGCAAATCAGCATGCCATATTTAACCTTTTCATTTAGTGCTGCTGAAATTCAGCTGTTTGCAGAGCTGGAGCAGAGCAAAAAATCTAATTTTCGGTTGCTAATACTATGCTCCTACCACACTATCTGAGCAACATGACTGGGAAAAAATGAGGTCGTGATGGAATGGGGACTAGGCTTGGTGTTCAAGGTGTACACGGGGTAGGTGGTAATGTTTGTGAAAGCACTAGTGAACCAACACTGTCACGTCCTATACAAAGACAACTGACAACTTCTGTTACTGGACGGGCTACTCCACTACGTTCCTTTGTCAGCTGCACAGTGGTACGCCTTCATGATGAGGTCCAGAAAGAGCGTGTGCCTGAGTGGATGGCAAGTGCAGCTTCAAGTGGCCTCTTCTCCTCTTAATCCACCTCAACATCACACCCGGTACAGACCACAGAGGTGGCACCCCAATTACCCTTGCTTCCTCCTGCATCACAACTCTCCAGCCACCCAACTGACTGTAGGTAAGTGAAGAGCTGTTCACACATTCTATGCCATGGGCATCAGAAGCATCAGAAGTGTACTCAAAAGCTTCACAGAGTCAACAGGAGGAAATTATCTGCACCAATGCTCACATTTTTTTTGCTTGGATAAAGGGCAGGACGAAATAAGGTCTGAGCAGCATCCTGACCCTCATCACCAGGCATTAACCCCAGGGGAAAGGTGATCCTGATGAGACTCAGATATCTGAGGCTCACGCAAACTGTACTGTGCTGTTAGGACAAGAAGATGAGGAGGGTGACTCTCAGGGCGATGAATGCAATAACACAGAGGATGATGATGAGGTGGTAGATCCCAGTTGATGTTAACATAGAGGCATGCAGCTGAGTAGGTCATCTGAGGAGGTGGAGGAGGAAGATGAGGAGCTTACATTGCGTCGTATGGTGCAGACACATAGTGGTGCATCCACGATGAGCATTGCATCCTCAGCCACAACAGTGGCTATGCAGCTCACAGGGGCAGCAAGGAATGCCTAGCCTGGGCCTTTTTTGACACCGCAAAGGATGAGCCAACTCATGTAATCTGCCAACTTTGAAAAAAAAACTGAGTAGAAGGAAAAAGTGCAATAGTTTGACTACTACATGTATGTACAATATATGTGCAATCAACCTGCATTACTCTGGGAATCCCACTGCACTAAAATGCGGACCAGGGGATCTCAACAACCATCAGCTGCCCCATCAATCGCATCTGCTGCTTCTTCCTCCTCTTCTGTTACCGTGCCAAATATTGTGTTGCAGGTCTCCAACCACAGAACCTCGGGTTCTCTACCCGCTCCAGTCAGGCTGAGTGAGAGCCCGTCAGCTGTAAAGGAAGATAGTGGACATGCCTGCTGTTTTTGAATGACCACACCACAACTTTCTCAATCCACCGTAACATCTCTGCCTGCACCTCCATCACGGTCTAGCAGTTTGTCCAGTTCACCATACTCCGCCCTCTCTCAGCACTGCAGCCAGCCCACGGTACTGCAGTCATGTTAACGTAAAACATTGTTTCCTTCTACACATGACAAAGCTAAGAGGTTGAACTCCACCATCTCCAATCTGTTGGCCACGGAAATGCTGCCTTTCTACCTGATAGATACAGACGGTTCCCAAAAGCTGATAGATGTCGAAGTCCCCCAGTTCCAGATGCCCAGTCAACATTACTTTACTAAGAAAGGTGTGCCTGCGCTACACCAGCATGTCGCAAACAACATCACACATTCCTTGAATAAATCTATGTCTCTCAGGGTTTATTTCACCACAGACACTTGGGCAAATAAGTATGGCCAAGGGCATTAGATCTCGCTGACTGGGCACTGGGAGACTCTGGTGGCTATGGGGCAGGTGGGGAAGAGACTGCTCCACAAGTCTTGGAATCCCTAAGGCTTGCATGACAAACCTCTATATTTCACACTTCCTCCACTCCACTGCTTCTGACTAGTGTTGAGCATTCCGATACCGCAAGTATCGGGTATCGGCCGATATTTGCTGTATCGGAATTCCGATACCGAGATCCGATACTTTTGTGATATTGGGAATCGGTATCGGGATCGACATTAATGTGTAAAATAAAGAATAAAAATAAAAAATATTGATATACTCACCTCTCCGACGCAGCCTGGACCTTACCGATGTAACCGGCAGCTTCCGTTCCTAAGAATTAGCGCTTAAAAGACCTTAGATGATGTCGCGGCCTGTGATTGGTCGCGTGAGCAGTCACGTGACCGCCACGCGACCAATCACAAGCCGCGACGTCATCTAAGGTCTTTCAAGCGCTTGAAAGTCCTTAGATGACGTCGCGGCTTGTGATTGGTCGCATGGCGGTCACGTGACCACTCACGCGACCAATCACAGGCCGCGACGTCATCTAAGGTCTTTCAAGCGCTTGTTCTTAGGAACGGAAGCTGCCGGTTACATCAGTATGGTCCAGGCTGTGTCGGAGAGGTGAGTATATCAATATTTTTTATTTTTATTCTTTATTTTACACATTAATATGGATCCCAGGGCCTGAAGGAGAGTTTCCTCTCCTTCAGACCCTGGGAGCCATACAGGATACCTTCCGATACTTGGTGTCCCATTGACTTGTATTGGTATCGGGTATCGGTATCGGCGATATCCGATACTTTTCGGGTATCAGCCGATACTATCCGATACCGATACTTTCAAGTATCGGACGGTATCGCTCAACACTACTTCTGACTCCTTCTCTACCTCCTATAGGGCCTCCACTTGTGCCTTCAACCTCTGCCTTAATGAAACATGTATTCCAACAGTGCAGAGCGAATCACCACCACCTCCGTACTGTGCAGCCAGGGCTCACAGCAATCAGGCAGTGTTAAAATTGATATGCCTTGGAGATCACAGTCATACAGCTGAAGAGTTGCGGACAACTCTCCAGGCCGAGTTTGAGCAATGGCTGTCTCCGATGAAACTACATGCAGGGAAGGCTGTGTCTGATAACAGTGCTAAATACTGTTGAGCATTCCGATACCGCAAGTATCGGGTATCGGCCGATATTTGCTGTATCGGAATTCCGATACCGAGTTCCGATATTTTTGTGATATCGGAAATCGGAATCGGAAGTTCCCAGTGTATGGTTCCCAGGGTCTGGAGGAGAGGAGACTCTCCTTCAGGCCCTGGGATCCATATTCATGTAAAAAATAAAGAATTAAAATAAAAAATATGGATATACTCACCCCTCCGGCGGACCCTGGACCTTACCAATGTAACCGGCAGCCTCCGTTCCTAAGAATGCAGTGAGTTTAGGACCTGCGATGACGTCGCGGCTTGTGATTGGTCGCGTGAGCAGTCACATGAGCGGTCACGCGACCAATCACAAGCCGCGACGTCATCGAAGGTCCTTCACTCCTCATTCTTAGGAATGGAGGCTGCCGGTTACATCGGTAAGGTCCAGGGGCCGCCGGAGGGGTGAGTATATCCATATTTTTTATTTTAATTCTTTATTTTTTACATGAATATGGATCCCAGGGCCTGAAGGAGAGTTTCCTCTCCTTCAGACCCTGGGAACCATCCAGTATACCTTCTGATACTTGTGTCCCATTGACTTGCATTGGTATCGGGTATCGGTATCGGCGATATCCGATATTTTTTGGATATCGGCCGATACCATCCGATACCGAAACCTTTGAGTATCGGAAGGTATCGCTCAACACTAGTGCTAAACTGGTGGAGCAATATGCTAAGGTAAGCTCATACACGTGCCTACCATGGCTCATGTCCTCAACCTGCTGATACACCATTTTCTTCACCACAATTCTGGTCTTGGTGAGCTGCTGCAGAAAGCACGGAAGCTGTGTGCTCACTTCTGCCGTTCGCACCCCTCAGGTCATCAACTTGCATTGATGCAGAGGTTTTTGTCCATGCTAGTTAATAGGTTGATATGCGATGTGCCGATAAGGTGGAATTCCATTCTGCGCATGTTGTAGAGACAGTGGCTGCAGCAACAGTTTCAAAATGCCTACTAAGATGGTTAGTGCTGATGATGCCATCATCAGCATCACTATTCCGGTCATCTATATGCTGGAGCAGACTTTGAATAGCCTGCGGGAGGAAGTGGTGGTCCCAGAATAAGAGGATGAAGCACAGGAGGATGAGAAAGGAATAACATTGTCTCAAAGTTCCACGCTGTCGTCACACAGGCAGGTGACAAGGGAGGGTGGATTACTGCGATTGAGGGGGGCTGGTGATAACAGACAAACTATTACTGAAGGTGCAAGATCCGAGGAACAAATGGAGGAGGAAGAGGTGATAAGCGAGCGACTGTCAGGGGATGAGGAGGGTAATCCTCCCCTCTCTGTTGTTCATGGTTGGCAGGAGGGGATGGAGGAAACAAGCATAAGTGTTACCCAGCCAGCAACACAGCATGGGCTTGGACATCATGGAAGAGCCCGACATATTGGTACCTTCTTGATGCACTTTCTGCAACATGATCCACGTATAGTTATGATTCAAAATATTGCTGACTACTTGGTTGCCACTCTGTTAGATCCAAATTTTGCCAGATGCTTCTGCCCTGACCCGTGAATGCTGGTGTACCGAAACATGCTTTTATACAACCTTAAGTTACATTTCCAACCTCCGTCATGTCAATGTGTCAACTCCAAAACATTAGCAGCAGTAGTATAAATGGCGGAAGCAATTTCTGTGAGTCCTTTGACACTTTTTTTAGACCAGCTTATGCTCAAGTCCAAATCTGACATGTGGTGAACGAATTGAGAAGATGAGGCAGCAGTATCAAGAACTGAATATCAATACCAACAGGGAGGGTTTGGACCCTTTCACATTTTGGTCTTCAAAAATGGATGAGTGGCCTGAGCTCACCTCTCACTCCTTGGAGGTTTTATCATGCCCGGCAGCCAGTATTCTCTCAGAACATGTCTTGTCCTGACAGATAAGCGCAGCCAGCTGTCCCATGAAAGCGTAGACCTCCTAACTTTCATCAAGATGGATCTACCGGGACTTTTTCACCCCAATCGCATACTGCACAGACAAGGCAATGTTGAAGTTTTTAGTGTGCTGCATTGATCTCACGTAATTGCACTCTGTGATATCTTTAGTGTAGCTTCTTTGCCTGCTGTTGCTGCTACTGCTGTTGCTGCTGCAGATATTGACAACAATTTGTGGAAATGTGAACAGTAGTGTTGAGCATTCAGATACTGCAAATATCGGGTATCGGCCGATATTTGCTGTATCGGAAATCCGATACCGAGTCCCGATATTTTTGCGGTATCGGAAATTGGAATCGGAAGTGTGCGGTACGTATGGTTCCCAGGGTCTGGAGGAAAGGAGACTCTCCTTCAGGCCCTGGGATCCATATTCATGTATAAAATAAAGCGGTCACATGAGCGGTCACGCGACCAATCACAAGCCGCGACGTCATCGAAGGTCCTTAACTCGGCATTCTTAGAAACGGAGGCACCGCTAAGAGCAGGGGCCGCCGGAGGGGTGAGTATATCAATATTTTTTATTTTTATTCTTTATTTTATACTTGAATATGGATCCCAGGGCCTGAAGGAGAGTTTCCTCTCCTTCAGACCCTGGGAACCATTCCGATATTTTGTGTCCCATTGATATGCATCGGTATCGGCGATATCCGATATTTTTTGGATATCGGCCGATCCAATCCGATACCGATACCTTTGCATATTGGAAGGTATCGCTCAACACTAGTGAACAGTCATGGTTGGTCTCCATCTGCTGGGTTGGCTGTAGTGGAAGACGTGTTGATCCCTATTATACTATTTCTACGCTCGTAAAATTGATGCCATTTCGGTAGTGTTAGGGCCTCATTTTTAAAAATTTTAAAACTCCTGATTGGGTCTACATCTGCTGGGTAGGCAGCAGTGGAAGACGTGTCGGACTCTATTATACTATTTCTACTCTTGTAAAATTGAAGCCACTTTGTTGGTGTCTACCAATAATTTTTGGAAATGTGGAGAGTCTTGATTGGGTTTTTCCATCTGCTGAGTTGGCTGTAGTGAACAAGATATCGTTCTCCATTATACTATTTCTATTCTGGTGAAATTGATGTCACTACAGTGGTGTCAAGCCCTAAGTTTTGGAAATGCGAACACTCCTGAATGGGTGTCCCTGTGATGGGTTGACTGTAGTGGAAGACATGTTGATCTCTATTATACTATTTCTACTGTGGTGAAATTGATGCCACTTTGGTGGTGTCTGCCAATAATTTTTCAGAAATGTGGATTGGGTCTTTCCATCTGCTGGTTTGTCTGTAGTGAAAGAGAGATCATTTTCCATTATACTATTTCTAATGTGGTGAAATTTCTGCCACTTCAGTGGTGCCAGGCCCTAATTCTTGGAAATGTGAACACTCCTGGTTGGTTGTCTATGTGATGGGTTGGCTGTAGTGGTAGAGATGTTGATCCCTATTATACTATTTAGACTGTGGAGAAATTGATGCCATTTTGTTGGTGTCTGCCACTAATTATTGTAGATATGTAGACTTCTGGTTGGGTCTCCTTCATGTGTGTTGTCTGTAGCAGTAGGCCTCCGAGACTGGCAGGCCTCCACTCCCTTTGAGTCAATTACCCGTGTTACTATCCTTAGATTTTTCTGACAAAATCTGATATTTGTGCCACCTGAGTGTGGCTGAGCATGAAAGCAGGTTGAGCTATTGCATGTGGTATCAGGGCTCCCAGCACAGCAGGTCTACACCAATTCCTCACCCACCTCGTTTTAATTTGACGTTCAATCAAACGCTGTAAATGCTGGCCCAGATCCTGATACCTCATGCATGGCTGATTGCTGCCGTGCCATGCTACAATTTGTACTGTGGGTGAATTGGGACCACTTTCCTGTTGTCTGTCCCTCATTTGATGTATTTTGGCAGCTTTTGGGCCCGTTTGAAGGTGTTGTGTATGCATTTTGTTTTGCCTTCCAGTGACTTGAATGGCATTCAGCTATGTTCGGTGAATATTCAGCGAATAAATCGACGAATACTGCAAATTTGACGATCGTAATTTGAACCGAATATTGAAATATTCACTCATCTCTAGTTCTATCAGTGCTCTGAACGAGCTGTCAGTTTAACAACCGGTTAACAGTCAGTCAAATCCCACTCCCAGTGAGGTGAGATTGCCTCATTGCAGAAGTTGCCCAGCTTACACATATATTTATTATATATACAATATATATATATATATATATATATATATATATATATATATATATATATATATATATATATATATATATATATATAAACAGTATATATACAGTACAGTGCTCAAAAAAATAAAGGGAACACTTAAACAACAGAATATAACTCCAAGTAAATCAAACTTCAGTGAAATCAAACTCTCCACTTAGGAAGCAACACTGTTTGGCAATCAATTTCACATGCTGTTGTGCGAATGGAATAGACAACAATGGAAATTATTGGCAATTATCAAGACACACTCAATAAAGGAGTGGTTCTGCAGGTGAGGACTACATACCACATCTCAGTACCAATGCTTTCTGGCTGATGTTTTGGTCACTTTTGAATGTTGGTTGTGCTTTCACACTCGTGCTAGCATGAGATGGACTCTACAACCCACACAAGTGGCTCGGTAGTGCAGCTCATCCAGGATGGCACGTCAATGCGAGCTGTGGCAAGAAGGTTTGCTGTGTCTGTCAGCATAGTGTCCAGAGGGTGGAGGTGCTACCAGGAGACAGGCCAGTACACCAGGAGACGTGGAGGGGGCCATAGGTGGGCAACAACCCAGCAGCAGGACCACTACTTCAGCCTTTGTGCTAGGAGGAACAGGAGGAGCACTGCCAGAGAACTGCAAAATGACCTCCAGCAAGCCACAAATGTACATCTGTCTGCACAAATGGTTAGAAACCAACTCCATGAGGATGGTATGAGTGCCCAACGTCCACAGATGGGGGTTGTGCTCACAGCCCAACACCGTGCAGGACGATTGGCATTTGCCACAGAACACCAAGATTGGCAAATTTGCCACTGGCAACCTGTGCTCTTCACAGATGAAAGCAGGTTCACACTGAGCACATGTGACAGACATGACAGTCTGGAGATGCCATGGAGAGCGATCTGCTGCCTGCAACATCCTTCAGCATGACCGGTTTGGCAGTGGGTCAGTAATGGTGTGGGGTGGCATTTCTTTGGAAGGCCACACAGCCCTCCATGTGCTCGCCAGACGTAGCCTGACTGCCATTAGGTACCGAGATGAGATCCTCAGACCCCTTGTGAGACCATATTCTGGTGCAGTTGGCCCAAGGTTCCTCCTAATGCAGGACAATGCCAGACCTCATGTGGCTGGAGTGTGTCAGCAGTTCCTGTAAGATGAAGGCATTGAAGCTATGGACTGGCCCGCCCATTCCCCAAACCTGAATCCGATTGAACACATCTGGGACATCATGTCTCGCACCATCCACCAACGTCACATTGCACCACAGACTGTCCATGAGTTGGCTGATGCTTTAGTCCAGGTCTGGGAGGAGATCCCTCAGGAGACCATCAGCCGCCTCATCAGGAGCATGCTGAGGCATTGTAGGGAGGCCATACAGGCACGTGGAGGCCACACTCACTACTGAGCATAATTTCTTTGTCTTGAGGCATTTGCACTGAAGTTGGATCAGCCTGTAACTTCATTTTTCACTTTGATTTTGAGCATCATTCCAACTCCAGACCACCATGGGATATTAGTTGTGATTTATGTTGATAATTTTTAGGTTTTATTGTTCTCAACACATTCCACTATGTAATGAATAAAGATTTACAACTTGAATATTTCATTCAGTGATATCTAGGATGTGGGGTTTTAGTGTTCCCTTTATTTTTTTGAGCAGTGTATAATATATATATATATATATATATATATATATATATATATATATATATATATATATATATATATATATATATTGTAATAATTATAGGGGATAACTCAGGAGACTCTTTGCGTGGAACAAGATAACTACAGGACACAGTTTTATAAGTGGTAAAGTCTATATTATCTGTTGTGAATTCTGCTTTTGGGCTCCCTCCGGTGGTTGTAGGTGGTAATGCAGTTGCCCCTGAGTTGCAGCCCTGGTCAGGTGTATCTGCTGATTGCAGATCTGACTGGGGTATTTAGGCATGCAGGATTCATTAGTCCTTGCCAGTTGTCAATTGTTGTTGGGAGGTGTAGGACCTCTGCCTGGTTCCTCCTGCCTTTCTGCCAAATCAGCAAAGATAAGTGTCTGGTTCTTTTTCCCTGTGGCACACATGTTGTGTGCTTCACAATTCAATGCTATTCTTTGTGTTTTCTTGTCCAGCTTAGATTGTGTCAGTATTTTCTCAGTCTTGCTGGATTCTCTAGAGTGGCAGATATACATTCCTTGTCTTTAGTTAGATTGTGGAACTTTTTGTATTATCTGCTGTGGATATTTTTGGAAGGGTTTTAATACTGACCGCCTAGTTATCTGTCCTATCCTTTCCTATTTAGCTAGAGTGGCCTCTTCTGCTAAATCCTGTTTTCTACCTGCGTGTGTCTATTCTTCTCCTACTCACAGTCATTATTTGTGGGGGGCTGCCTATCCTTTGGGGGTCTGCTCTGAGGCAAGATAGCATTCCCATTTCCATCTATAGGGGTATTTAGTCCTCCGGCTGTGTCGAGGTGTCTAGGGAGTGTTAAGCACACCCCACGGCTACTTCTAGTTGCGGTGTTAGTTCAGGATTGTGGTCAGTACAGGTTCCACCGTCTCCAGAGAAAGTTTCATGCGGCTCCAAGGTCACCAGATCATAACAATTATCACACGGTGATTCAAACAGGTGCAGAGAGAAACTCAAGTCCACAACACTTGGTGTAAATATCAAATGCAGCTCAGCAGTCTACAGGAAACTTCAGAGGAAAATGCAATCAAGCAGAAAGTCTATAAAGCACAGTTATTCTTGAGGATACTTGACACGAATAAATCCCTGTCTTAGTCCAAACACAGATAGATAAGCTTATAAGGCAGTTCAAATAATATCTTAGCTCAACCAGGGAGGTGTCATGATTCCCCAATGGCATGGGAACATCAGAAACACAAAAATAACAGACTAGCTCTCGGGTGATGGAAACTCAAGCTGACCATGACCTAAATCTACCACACAACTAACAGTAGCCAGGAAGCATTCCTACGGCTGCCTAGATGCCATGCACCAGCCGGAGAACTAACTACGCCTGGAAGAGGAAGGAACAGACCTGGCTTACCTCTAGAGAAATTCCCCAAAGATGATAGTAGCCCCCACGTATATTAACGGTGAGTTCAGAGGAAAAGACATACACAGTATGAAGGTAGATTTAGCAAAGCGAGGTCCACTTACTAGATAGAGGAAGGATACAAAAGAGGATTTCACGGTCAGCTGAAAAACCCTTTCAAAAACCCATCCTGAAATTACTTTAAGACTCCTGTGTCAACTCATGACACAGGAGTGGCAATTTCAGTCCACAAGAGCTTCCAGTAACAGGAAATGACAAAACTGTAAACTGGACAAGAAAAACAAAACAATAAGGACAAGAGTCCACTTAGCTGATCAGCAGACTAGTAGCAGGAACATGCAACTGAAAGACTCAGGTTACAATGATGACCGGCAAGGAAGTGACTGGAGAGCAAGGCTAAATAGGGAACTCCCAAAACTGATGGAAGCAGGTGAGCTGAGGCAGAAAAGCACACACAAGTCTCCAGTACCACCAGCCACCACCAGGGGAGCCAAAAAGCGGATCACAACAGGGAGGCCTGGTTAATAGTCTCAGGTTTTTGCAGAGCAGCAAACGCTTACATGTCCAGCAAATGCAGATGGAAGTAAATACGAGCAGCAGATGAAGGAGGATTACTGGAACTGGTGTATGCAGCAGGAACTCAGAGCAGAGTAGCAGGATAACCCCACAGGTTCACAGGAGCAGGTATATAGCCAGGGAGTAATCAGAAGGCAGAATACTCTAGCACAGACTGAAGGCTGGAGTGGAGTTTTATAGCAGGAAGACACAGTGCACATGAGACCAAAGACGCCATCTTGGAAAAGGGCAGTAATGCACAAAAGGTAAAAAATGTTCAGTCCTGACATTACTCCCTCCTTAGAAGCGGCCTCAGGACGATCCTGGACCTGGTTTCTCAGGGAATCTCTGATGAAAACGAGAAATCTTCTGTTGGGCATTGATGTTTTCCACAGGTTCCCAAGAGTCTTCCTCAGGGGTATATCCCTGCCATCTTATCAGATATTGGAGCCGATTCCTGCAAATCCTGGAATCAATAATTTCCTCCACCACAAATTGTTCTTGACCATCAATCACCACAGGCTGCAGAGGTGGCACAACACGTCCCTGGAAGGTATTAGGAGATACAGGCTTTAGTAAAGATACATGAAAAACTGGGTGTACCTTCATAGTCCTAGGCAGCTTCAGCCGGCAGGCCACAGAGCTCACAATACCGTTGATCTTGAAAGGGCCAATGAATTTCTGTCCAAATTTCTGTGAAAGAACATTTAACTTCAGATTCTTAGTTGCTAACCACACGGAATCTCCTACCTTGAACATGGGTGCAGGTTTACGGAATCTATCAGCCGATCTCTTATAACGTTCTTGAGCTGTTGTCAGGGATTCCTTCAGAACCTCCAGATTTTGTCTCATCGCAGTCAGCCTTTCCTCCACTGCCGGAACCGGAGAATTAATTGGAGACCTAGGTAAAATACACGGATGAGAATTATTATATGAAAATTCGGCTAACGGCAGCAACTCCAACCAATCATCCTGGAGATGGCTGACATAGCATCTTAGATATTGTTCCAGTGTCTGGTTGGTATGCTCAGTCTGACCATTTGTCTGGGGATGGTAAGCGGAAGAGAGACAGACATTAATATTGAGTGCAGAGCAAAACCCCTTCCAGAATCTTGAAGTGAACTGTACTCCACGGTCAGAGATTATCTCATCCGGAACCCCATGCAACCGAAAGACATTCTGTATAACCAAGTTCACTGTATCTTTAGCTGAGGGGAGGCCGGTGCATGGAACAAAATGAGCAGCTTTAGTCAGGCGATCAACTACCACCATGATTGTATTCATGCCCCCTGATGTAGGCAGCTCCACAATAAAGTCCATTGATATAGACCCCCAAGGGCGGGACAGAACAGGTAATGGTTGTAGAAGACCTGTAGGTGCCACATGAGGAGTCTTGTAACGGGCACATAACTCGCAAGAGAGAACATAGTCCTTGGTATCCTTCAGGCAAGTTGGCCACCAGAAGAATCGGCTCAGGAACTCTTGTGTCTTCTGTACCCCCCTGTGACCAGCCAACTTGGAGTCATGTACCAACTTGAGGATCTGCAGACGGATGACCTCAGGGACGTAGATACGTCGATCTCTGAACCACATGCCACCCTTAACGACAAGATTAATATCCACAGGTGGGTTGGCCAGAAATACATCACCTTCATAGGCCTCCCTGCACTCCTACCACAAGTCCTGATCGTGGATAACTCCGATGAAATTGGCATCAGATAGAATGGTCTTGGACGGGGCTCCAGGTACGGAATCCGCAGCATGGATTTGGGATAAAGCATCAGCCTTCCCATTACGAGAACCTGGACGGTACGAGATAACAAAGTTAAATTGATTTAAAAATAAGTTCCAACGAGCCTGACGAGGAGAAAGACATCTAGCGGATTTAAAGGGAACCTGTCACCACGTTTTTGGAAGATGGGATAAAAATAGCGTTAAATAGGGGCAGAGGTGGGCGTTACATTAGTGTGTGTGTTATGCGTTTATTACCCACCTAAGTTGCCGAAATAACTTTGCAAAGTCTCCGTTTTCGCCTGTCAATCAGGCTGGTCAGGTCGCATGGGCGTTGTCTTCCCCCAGATTTGGCGTAGTTTTCCGTTGGTGGCGTAGTGGTGTGCGCATGCCCAAAGTCCGGAATCCTCTTCCAGGGGATTTAAAATAGCGCGGTGTTCGTTATTGCATTGGTGATCGGTGGGCGCGGCCATCTTCCTTTGGCCGCGCGTGCGCAGAAGCGGCGCTCTGCTGGCCGCGGCTTCAGGAAAATGGCCGCCGCGATATCCATCTGCGCACGCGCGGCATCCCGCGGCCATTTTCCTGAAGCCGCGGCCAGCAGAGCGCCGCTTCTGCGCACGCGCGGCCAAAGGAAGATGGCCGCGCCCACCGATCACCAATGCAATAACGAACACCGCGCTATTTTAAATCCCCTGGAAGAGGATTCCGGACTTTGGGCATGCGCACACCACTACGCCACCAACGGAAAACTACGCCAAATCTGGGTGAAGACACCACGCCCATGTGACCTGACCAGCCTGATTGACAGGCGAAAACGGAGACTTTGCAAAGTTATTTCGGCAACTTAGGTGGGTAATAAACGCATAACACACACACTAATGTAACGCCCACCTCTGCCCCTATTTAACGCTATTTTTATCCCATCTTCCAAAAACGTGGTGACAGGTTCCCTTTAAGGAACTCTAAATTGCGATGGTCAGTTAGCACTATGATCTGTTGTGCAGCTCCTTGCAGATGATGCCTCCATTCTTTGAATGCCGCAATAATAGCCAGCAATTCCTTGTCTCCCACGTCGTAATTCTTCTCTGCTGAGGTTAGCCTACGGGAAAAGAAAGCACAAGGATGTAGCAGACCCTTCTCTCCAGTTCTTTGGGAGAGAATAGCCCCCAAAGCATTATCAGAAGCGTCCACCTCCACAATGAATAAAAGTGTTGGATCTGGGTGTATCAACAGCGGTGCAGATGTGAAACAGATCTTAAGCCGATCAAAAGCTTCTTGAGCCTGTGATGACCACTTAAAGGGCTTTTCCTTCTTTGTCAAGGAAGTAATGGGACGGACAATATCAGAAAAATTTTGAATGAAGCGTCTGTAGAAATTTGCAAAACCAATAAAACGTTGGACCTCCTTAACGTTCTTGGGTACCGGCCAGTCAAGGATAGCCGGAATCTTACCAGATTCCATGTTCAGCCCCTGGGGAGAGATGATATAACCTAAGAACTGTATCTCAGAACGATGGAACTCGCATTTCTCCGGCTTAATATACAGATGGTTCTCTTTCAGACGTCTTAAAACAGTTTTGACATGTTCTTCATGTTCCTGTAGAGAGTCAGAAAAGATTAGTATATCGTCCAAATAGATCACCACAAACTGGTCCAACAAATCTCTGAAAAGGTCATTAGCAAGGTGTTGAAACATTGCAGGGGCGTTACAAAGCCCGAAGGGCATCACAAGAGATTCAAAGTGTCCATACCGGCATCTGAATGCTGTCTTCCACTCATCCCCTGGACAAATATGCACCAAATTATAATCCCCACGAAGATCCAGTTTAGAGAACACCTTAGCATGGCGGACTCTTTCCAGTAATTCGGGAATCAGAGGCAAAGGGTAACGGTTTCGTACGGTTACCTTATTGAGTTCCCGATAGTCAACACAGGGTCTCAGGGTCCCATCCTTCTTTTTTACAAAAAATATAGGTGCCCCTGCTGGTGAGGAAGAAGGACGTATGAAGCCTTTGGCCAGATTTTCATCAATATACTCCTTTAAGGCTTGAAGCTCAGGTGCCGCCAAAGGGTATACGTTACCAAAAGGAATAGCTGCCCCAGGAAGCAGCTCAATGGGACAGTCATAATGCCTGTGTGGAGGAAGCTGATCTGCATTCTTCTTGTCACAGATGTCAGAGAACTCTTTATATGCTGGAGGTAAAGTAAATACCTGTACATGTGGTTCCGTAGCCATGGACTCCGGGACAGCTTCTGTTAACGCTGAGTTGCTCCTTGTTGGAAAGGTAAGCTCCTTGGTCTCCCAGTTGATAATTGGGTTCTGAGAACGCAACCAAGGAATGCCTAAAATCACAGGAAAATGAGGAGAAGAAATTAGCAAGAAAGAAAGTTGCTCCTGATGATTAGGCTCCAACACAATTTCAAGGGTTACGGTCTCCTGATCCACAGGCCCAGAGATTAAAGGTGACCCATCCACTGTTTCCATGGTAATTGGAGAGGCTCTTTGCTGAATTTCAATACCATGTTCCTTGGCAAATGCGATATCCATGAAATTGTCACATGCACCAGAGTCAATCATAGCTGCACTGGAAATCCACTGTCCTGAACACAGGATCTTAATAGGGAGAGAACAGTGAGAGTTCTTTTCCTTCAGCTCCTTGGGGAGTGAAGTCATAGAAAGTGAATGGAATACAGCGTTTAAAGGCAGGATACATTCAGAGATGTCAGATTCATCATCACAGTTGTCATACTCCCCTACTGCTGCTAGCACCTTGTTAGGCCGTCTAGGACACTTAGGACAATTGATCAAGAAGTGGTCAGACTGGCCGCAGTAGAAGCATAGACTTTCACGAAGGCGATGCTCCCGGCGCTCATTGATCTTGCGCCTCTGAACGGAATCAATTTGCATGGGCACCTCCTCCACCTCCCGAGAGGTTTTACCTGCAGGCTCTTTGGAAGGAAGGGAAAAGTTAGAAATACGGTTATAAGCAGCAAATTTCTCCTGCTAGTTCATCTTTTATAATACTAGACAGACCCCTTTTAAAAATAGGCAATTGTGCATAACTGTCCCAATTGGTACCTACCGCTAATCTTCTGAATTCAGTGGCATACTCAATAACAGAATGTTTAGCCTGGCATAAAGACAACAAAGCAGATTCAGCGGTTGCACGGCGATTAGGGTCATCAAACATTAATGCCATAGCGGCCAAGAAATCATCCAAGTTATTTAACCGTGGGTCACGAGATTCAATCATCGGATTCGCCCAGGTGAGCGCTCGTGAGGTCTGTAGCATTATTACACACAATACTTTGGATCTATCAGTAGGAAAACGGTCAGCATGCACATCAAAATATAGCATACGTTGATTCACAAAGCCACGAAATTTGTCACGATCACCATTAAATCTGAATGGGGCAACTTAGGTGGGCTAGCTGGTAGCGGTTGCCCAGAGGGTAAAGTCACTTGTGCAGCTATTTGTGTGCTTATGTCCTGAAAAGCCCGTCCATACTGGGACTCTATGCCAGCAAGTTTGTTTTTCTGGGCTGCCATGCGGTTGCTTAAGTCCTGCAAAGTTTGTCCAAACACTTGTTGATTGTGTTCAAAGCTTCCAAACTTCTTTTGCAGACCTTCCACATCTTTCTGCAGTGATCTAATTATGGAAAACACCTTCTCTAGTCTGCTTTCTGCAGTCATTGTTCCAGCAGTCTCCTTTTTTTTATGGCTAGAGTATCCTGTAATAATTATAGGGGATAACTCAGGAGACTCTTTGCGTGGAACAAGATAACTACAGGACACAGTTTTATAAGTGGTAAAGTCTATATTATCACACGGTGATTCAAACAGGTGCAGAGAGAAACTCAAGTCCACAACACTTGGTGTAGATATCAGATGCAGCTCAGCAGTCTATAGGTAACTTCAGAGGAAAATGCAATCAAGCAGAAAGTCTATGAAGCACAGTTATTCTTGAGGATACTTAACACGAATAAATCCTTGTCTTACTCCAAACACAGATAGATAAGCTTATAAGGCAGTTCAAATAATATCTTAGCTCAACCAGGGAGGCCTGGTTAATAGTCTCAGGTTTTTGCAGAGCAGCAAACGCTTACATGTCCAGCAAATGCAGATGGAAGTAAATACGAGCAGCAGATGAAGGAGGATTACTGGAACTGGTGTATGCAGCAGGAACTCAGAGCAGAATAGCAGGATAACCCCACAGGTTCACAGGAGCAGGTATATAGCCAGGGAGTAATCAGAGGTCAGGAGCTGGATGCAAGGCAGAATACTCTAGCACAGACTGAAGGCTGGAGTGGAGTTTTAAAGCAGGAAGACACAGTGCACATGAGACCAAAGACACCATCTTGGAAAAGGGCAGTAATTCGCAAAAGGTAAAAAAATGTTCAGAGTCCTGACATATATATACACACACACAAACACACATGTGGTCAAAATAGCAAAAACCCATAATTCACAGAAGTAACTTGAATCTGACAAAAGTAATAATAAATTAAAAATCTATGAAAATGAGCATATGAATGTCAGACATTGCTTTACAACCATGCTTCTGCTTAATTAAAAAAAAAATAAAACTCATGAAATAGGCCTGAACAGAAATGATGGTACACTTAACTTAATATTTTGTTGCACAACCTTTTGAGGCAATCACTGCAGTCAATCGATTCCTGTAATGGTCAATGAGACTTTTGCACCTCTTGACTGGTATTTTGGCCCACCCCTCAAAAGCAAACTGCTCCAGGGTTTTTGTGTTTGAAGGTTACCTTTTCCGGACAGCTTGCTTCAGCTCTTTCCAAAGATGCTCTAGAGGATTAAGGTCAGGGCTCAAAGAAGGCCACTTCAGAATAGTCCAATGTTTTCCTCTTAGCCATTCTTGGGTGTTTTTAGCTGTGCGTTTTGGGTCATTATCCTGTTGCAAGACCCATGACCTGCAACTGAGAGCAAGCTTTCTGACACTGAGCAGCACATTTCTTTTTAGAATCCCTTGATAGTCTTGAGATTTCATTGTGTCCTGCACAGATGCTAGACACCATGTGCTAGATGCAGCAAAGCAGCCCCAGAACATAACAGAGCCTCCTCCATGTTTCACAGTAGGGACAGTGTTCTTTTCTTGATATGCTTCATTTTTACATCTGTGAACATAGAGCTGATATGCCTTGCCAAAAAGTTAAATTTTTGTCTCATCTGTCCAAAGGACATTCTGCCTGAAGCTTAGTGGCTTGTCAACATGAAGTTTGGAAATTCCAGTTTGGCTTTTTTATGATTTTTTTCAACAATGGTGTCCTCCTTGGTCGTCTCCCATGAAGTCCACTTTGGCTCAGACAACGACAGATGATGCTATCTGACACTGATGTTCCTTGATGTTCCTCTTTTGTTACCATTCGAATTATCCGTCTCTTTGATTTGTCATTAATTTTCCTCCTGCGGCCACGTCCAGGGAGGTTGGCTACAGTCCCATGGATCTTAAATTTCTGAATAATATGTGCAACTGTAGTCACAGGAACATCAAGCTGCTTGGAGATGGTCTTATAACTTTTACCTTTAACATGTTTGTCTATAATTTTCTTTCTAATCTCTTGAGACAACTCTTTCCTTCGCTTACTCTGGTCCATATTGAGTGTGATACACACCATGTCACCAAACAGCACAGTGAGTATCTGTAGCCCTTTATACAGGCCACTCACTGATTCCAGGATTATGATGCTAATTAGTGGACACACCGTGATTTAACATGTCCCTTTTGTCAGATTATTTTCAGGGGTACCATCAT
This sequence comes from Ranitomeya variabilis, assembly GCF_051348905.1. Taxonomy (NCBI): domain Eukaryota; kingdom Metazoa; phylum Chordata; class Amphibia; order Anura; family Dendrobatidae; genus Ranitomeya; species Ranitomeya variabilis. The sequence continues at coordinate 544,948,750 of NC_135235.1, read as the reverse complement.
TTCTGTCCAGGCCTATTTCATGAGGCTTTGTTTTTTTTTTTAATTATGTGGAAGCATGGTTGAAAAGCAATGTCTGACTTTCATTTGTTCATTTTCATAGATTTTTAATTTATTATTACTTTTGTGAGATTCAAGTTACTTCTGTGACAATTGTGGGTTTTTCTGTCATTAAACAAGGGGTACCAACAATTTTGACCATGTCTGTATGTGTGTGTGTGTGTGTGTGTGTGTGTGTGTGTTTATAAATATATATATTTACACACATATGTACTGTATATATCTATACACATAAAGATATATGTCTTAATCATTAATACCCTTTTGTTCCATAACAACAAAAAAGTTTTCATTTAAATAACCAACCAGAGAAACAAAATGTATTTCCATGATAAATATTTTGATATTGAAATTTGGAAATCAGTGAGGGAGGAATCCGTGCTCCAAAACTTTTCACGGTCTCTGCCAAATAAAATACCTCGCAATATAGGGAAGGCTTTGAAAGTGTGTGGGAGTGGTAATGTAAGCTGATTTATAGCACCTAAGAGTTTTACAGTCTGACAAATAAATAACCCCTTCAATGAAGACCTGGTCACTAACACCAATCCTAAACAGTTAATTCAATATTTTTGTAAAACCTCTGTAAGTAAATCTGAAAATCTACACTTCAATCACATCTTGGTGACTTTGTATTACAGTTGAGCGAGCACTAAAATGCTTTGATGCTCGTTACTCCAACCGAGCAATTCTAAATGCTGAATGCTCGTTTGAGTAACGTGTATAATAATAGGTAATGGGAAAGCCAAACTTTTTTTCCGATAGACCCTACAAAGAGGTCTGGGGAGCAGTGAAAATTTTGAAATGGATGCTAAATGGAAGGAAAACAGGATGGGGAAGACTCCTTGAAGCACCTCTGACTCCCAGATTGCTGCTGAGAACAATGGTGTCACACTTTAGCTGTACTTTAGGGACTGACAATAAAACATTTCAAATTGGAAATTTGAGTTTACAGGGAAAAAATGTTAAGAAACATTTTTTCCTGTATAATCACATGTATATAAAGATAAACTCAAAAAGGATTTAAAAAAAATTATAATTTAAGTAAACCAAAATAGAATTTTTTATTTGAAAATTGAAATTTCATGAAAGTAATTAATGAAGGAAGCAAGAAGTGCCAAATATTAGGGGCTCAGACACACCCTGTATTAGATTGTTCAAATTGTCATGTAGTGGTACTCAAGACTCATAAAGGCTATTAACTATGGTAAGTGCAAATCCTTCCCAAATGGGGCCTGCTTTCTCCTATTATCCATTGTCAAAGTTACAAATTTGGGGCAAAAACAACATTTTCATGAAAAAAATGAAAATTTTCAATATGACGACTTAATGTTATCAAATTCTGTGTAGTACCTGTGGGTTAAAAATGCTCAGTATATCCCTGTATAAAGTTCTTGAGAGGTGTAGTTTCCAAAACGCGGTAACTTGTGTTTTTTTTAACTATTTAGGCACATCAGGGGCTCAGCAAACGTGACATGATGCCCTCAGACCATTCCATCAAAGTCCAAAACATCACTCTTTCCTTTCCTGCTGTGCTCCAAAACAGTAGTTTTCCTCCACATATGGGATACCGGTATACTCCGGAGAAATTGCACAACAATTTTTGGGATCCTTTTCTCCTGCTACCCTTGTGAAAATAAAAAAATGGGGCTAAAAGTACATTTTTGTGATTTTCACATCTCTACTTTTTAAACTTCTGTGAAGCACATGGGAGTTAAAGGTACTACCCACACATATAGTTACATTAATTGAGGGATTTAGCTTCCAAAATGGGGTCCCTTGTGGGCGGGTTTCAACTGTTTTGGCACATCAGGGGCTCTCCAAATGTGACATGGGGTCTGCTCTCGATTCCAGCCATTTTTGAGTTCAAAAAGTCAAATGGTGCTCCTTCCCTTACGAGACCTGCCGTGCACCCAAATAGTAGTATTCCCCTATATGTGGTATCAGCATACTCAGGGGAAATTGCACAACAAATATTAGAGTGCATTTTCCCCTGTTACCCTTGTGAAAATAACAAATTTGGAGCTAAAGTTAAATTTTTGTGAAAAAAATTACATTTTTTCCTTTCATAATGCTTAGTTCCTGTGAAGCGCCGGAAGGGTTATAAACTTCTTGAATGTGGTTTTGAGTACTTTCAGGGGTGCAGTGTTAAGAATAATGTCACTTTTGGGTACTTTCTGTCTTGTAGGCTTCACAAAGCACTTCAAATGGCCCCTAAAAAAATGGTTTTGTAAATTTTGTTGGAAAAATAAGAAATTGCTAATCAACTACCGTAACCCTTTTAACTTCCTAACAAAAAATATAGTTAAAAATTATTCACATGTAAAGTAGACATGTGTGAAATGTTATTTATTAACAATTTTTTGTAACATAAATTTCTTATTTAAGGGCATAAGAATTAACAGTTTGAAAATTGCTAAATTTTTGTTATTTTCACAATTAAATGCAAGTCATGTTGAACAAATTTTACCACTATTATGAAGTACAATATGCTTCGAGAAAACAATCTAAGAATCAGTGGAATTCATTAAAGTGTTCCAGAGTTATTACCACATAAAGTGACACAGGTCAGATTTAAAAAATTTGGCCTGGTCATTAAAGGGAACCTGTCACCCCGTTTTTTGAAGATGAGCTAAAAATAGCGTTAAATAGGGGCAGGGCTGGGCGTTACATTAGTGTCTTTGTGTGCCTTTATTACCCACCTATGCTGCCGAAATACCTTTGTAAAGTCGCCGTTTTCTGCTGTCACTCACGCTGGTCTGGTCAAATGGGCGTAGTGACAGCGCTGTTTCTCCCCCAGAATCCTGCTCATCATTACGTTGGTGGCGTAGTGGTGTGCGCATGTCCAAAAGGCAAATCCACTGCCCAGGTGATGAAAAACAGCGCGATCTGCGCTATTCAGCCGTTTACCGGTGGGCGCGGCCATCTTTCCTGTGGCCGCGCGTGCGCAGATGGAGCGCTCTGCTGCCCGGGGCTTCAGGAAAATGGCCGTGGGATTCCACGCGTGCGCAGATGGAGATCGCGGCGGCCATTTTCCTGAAGCCCCGGGCAGCAGAGCGCTCCATCTGCGCACGCGCGGCCACAGGAAAGATGGCCGCGCCCACCGGTAAACAGCTGAATAGCGCAGATCGCGCTGTTTTTCATCACCTGGGCAGTGGATTCGCCTTTTGGACATGCGCACACCACTACGCCACCAACGTAATGATGAGCAGGATTCTGGGGGAGAAACAGCTCTGTCACCACGCCCATTTGACCAGACCAGCGTGAGTGACAGCAGAAAACGGCGACTTTACAAAGGTATTTCGGCAGCATAGGTGGGTAATAAAGGCACACAAAGACACTAATGTAACGCCCAGCTCTGCCCCTATTTAACGCTATTTTTAGCTCATCTTCAAAAAACGGGGTGACAGGTTCCCTTTAAGGTCAAAATTGGCTTGGTCACTAAAGGGTTAACAGTTTCTAAACTATGTTTTCACTGTTCTAAAATCTGAATTTGCTCCACTGGTGAAGCAGAGAACACAGAAATAAGCATGGCTACAATGAGATGTACCGTAAGCTCCTCTTTGGTTATTTCAGCACCTCCTGGATTACATGTTTATTCCTTCTCAGTCATCTCCACTTATATATCCTCTGATCTCACTATCAAATAAAAGTTGAAGTGAATAGTGAACATGCCTTTATGAGTGTGAGGTGTTCTGTTTATCTTGGAGTTGCGGAGAGGTGCAGACGGTGATGTATGTTATACACTGCTGTACTACACATATAATGCTGACATTAATGAACATTTAATCTAACAGATGAAGAATTCGGAAAACTCTAGTTTGTTTTCCCAGTTGTGTTGCTCTTAAATGTCCATTGACTTGACCTCACATCTTTAAGTTATTTTAGAAAAAAAATGATTTCTTGCTTTCGAGTAAGTAAAGCGAAGTAGACCATGTATCAGTTATGGAGTCTTGGTTCAGCCCTGTTTCTTCTTATTATCAATGATATGTACACTATTGGGTGGCAGCATGCAACAAACCTGTTCCTCCTTGAGGTGTTCCACTGCTCTTGGATAAGGTCATTAATGACATCAAGAGAAGTACCTATTAATTACAATGTTGGAGGCGACCTTCAGGCAGAACTTACTTGCTAGAGGTAAAGTACTCTGCTATTGACAGGAAAGTAAAGCTTGATAACTGGAGAAGGTGTAGAATGGAGGTCGGTCATCATGGGTCACTACATTTCTTATGGAATAAGAACACCATAGCAAAATGAAAATAGAATCTTCATCCAAATGTGAATCCCGAGTGTCATACTCATTCCCAATGTCAAAACTTAAAGCTTGTGGGCCCTAATGCAAAATCTCCAACAATGCCCCAACTATCACAAATCTTAAGTTAGTAAAAATCTTAATAATCTTTTCATATGTGACAAAGGGACCTTTTGGGCCCTCCTAGTCTCCTAGGCCTGGGTATCATTGCAACCCCTTCACCTATTATAGATACAACCCTGCTCATCCCCAAAACACTTAACGAGAACCTGACAGTTGATCTAGCCCCTCCTAAACCATCAGAATATTTCTTCTCCACACTATATCTGCATTCTTACAATCTCCTACCTGAGGTTTTGCGATATGATACCTGTACACTTTTAAAATCAAGTTTTATTCTGTGCTCGCATTATGTAAATCATTCAAGGCTAGACCTGCTTGGCGCTGATTCCCTTTGGACTACCTACCATCTTGTAAACACATCCCTCTGTGCTTAATTGACATCATTTGTAAAACTACATGACTGGTGGCTTTTTGTAAATCTCTTGCATGCACATGGTGCTCCAACCTGGTCATGCGCAATGCATGAATGAAGTAGGGGAGCATACACATGGTGCTCCACCCTGGTCATTCACAATGCACCAATGAAGTAAGGGAGCATACACATGACTTCATTGCACATTACCTGGGAAGCCGAACTCTGACCACTTTGACAATATTAACAAAAAGTTAATGTTGATGTCGTTCTTGCAAATCACGTCAATCACATAGAGGGGAGTGCTTTCAAGAGGGGAGGCAGGACTAGAATGGGTCAATCAATGCACCTCTGAACTTGTCCTGAGTCATCACATAACACGAGCACAGACTAAAACTCGATTTTAAAACTCGATTTTTATAGTTATCACAAAGCCACAAGAAGGTAGTTGTAATAATGCAAAAATAGGGTGATGTTTTAGGGGTTGGGGCAGCTGTCTGGTTCCCGTCAAGCACCCATTTCAGCACTGGGCTCTCCTTCTATTGGAGCAGGGAGTGTAGTGTACAACAGTTGGAAAGTCAACAGTTTATTAAAAATGGCCTTGGCTAATTTTTCTGTCATATTTATGAGGTCTTAATTCTTCTGTGGGCAGGACATTTATTGATCTAAGTTTCTATTTATAGCCAAACGGGGTTGTGTATAAAATATATAAAGAGCCGTAAAAGTCCCACAGATATTTTAGTAGTTATTTATAAACCTAATTTCATGATTATTTAGCCAACTGTATTTTCCATGCGAGGGAGGACTGGAATGGTGTTTAACATTGGGGTGGATCATACTGTCTTTCCGATGCAAACAGCTGCAAAAGGGCAGAATTTATTAATGTGTTTGCCCAAAACGAAGGCATGAAAGGTTCATCCATCCGGGCAGCCAAGTGACCTCATGACAGTTTAAAAGGTCGTAGCATGCTTAGCCAACCCAGGCTTCCCATATTGATGGTGGAAAAATATGTACTAGCCAGAAAAGTATTTCCCATATGGCTTTGGCCAGCACACCTCTTAGTTATGTTTTTAGAAGAATGGGCATTGACAACCACTTCCAGGAGGATCCTTGTGAGGAATGGACAAATGCCCCTATGAAAAGTATGTAAGAAAGGAAACTATATGAGACTCACGTGGTGTAGCTTTGGATCTCTAGCACAACAGATACCAATGACATGTGAAGATCCTGGTTTGCTAGTTCTGAGACAAGCAGCAGACATTTTTAATCTGAATGAACCTAAAGAAAAAGAGTAATTTCCATGCAGTGCCTCTACTGAGGAAATTAAGAATTACACTGCTCCCACTGAACTCAATATTGTGTTAAGAGAGATATTCCTATCTCAGACATGTATGGAATATCCACAGGATACTTTGTCTGTGTATGCTAGATGAGAGTCACATCTCTGGGACTTGTACGTGTTTTGAGAAGGGTCATCCTAAGAGTGATGCAGGTTGGTAATTATGGTCTTCTTACCAACTGCTATGCTTGAAGTTGGAGGTAACTTGATTTGAGGAGCACGTAGCACTTACAATGTGTGCCCAATAGCCCAATAGTGCTATGGATTCTCTTGTATGGTCCAAATGGTCAAATAGTCAGTATCCTATTTTGTACTTTTTCTATTATACACATAGCTACTCTGCTACTCTGTACTCATGAGCATGTGAGCAGGTTGCGGGATGCAGTAATGGACAGGAGGAAGAGCAAGGGTTAACTATATATTACTTGAACAGGAGGTTACTCCACGCAGGGAGAGGAAGGGATAAATAGGAGTACAGCAGGTAGAATTAACACAAATAATGTGCAGGGTGAGTTAAACAACAACAATAAGTAATGAAGCAGTTCTTTAAGGGTTAACTTATCAGTCCAGTGGCTTCCTGACTGTAGAGTCTTAGGTTCAAAGGGTGGCACCAGCGCAGTTAGCGCTTGATGAGTCCAGTGTCGTCCTAAAGGTGTTGATGATCTGGTTTCCGGTGGTGATGGCGGGTCCTTGGCGCCTTGGACAGGGTCCTGGGTCCAGGGTTGATTGTGCAGTATGAAATACAATCTACAACTCCATCGGAGCTTAATGTAGCTTGACAGATATAAGCGGGTGAGATGAGGCACAGATCCCGATGAGTCACCCGGTCCTTTCTAGGCGGTACGTGCGCAGAACTTACTGGCCTGGAGCAATTGGCACCTTCAGCTGGAGGAGCCACCAGGCACACGGCACATTTCTCGTCAAAGTCTCTGTATCTGGTCGCAGGGGGTCTATCGCGTGGGCCTGCAAAGTCACGGTGCTCAGAGGACGGAGCACAAACTGTTCCCTGCTGTGCGCTGCTTGTTCCCGCCAGGACTGATTGCTTCCGCGCACACTCTGGCCTTTTTAGCTTAATCACGCCCCCTGCTGTCTAGTGCAAAGGTCAGTCCGGGTATTTAAACTTTCCCCCAGACAACAGAGGAGACAGCCCCGACAGTTCCGGACCCGGTGCAAGAGAGGTATCCCCGGTCCGGTCCCTCTTCCTACAAGCACTCAAAGGCTACTCATACTAATGCTATCACTTGGTTCAAATGTCTCTGTCATAAGGAACTGTGATATCAGTAGCAACTAGGACAAAGATATTGAGTTGCTTATGTGGCAAAGCCCAGGACTATTTTCACCAGCACAATCTGTTTAGTAAGCTTTCTGTCTGAAGATCACAGATCAATTATTTCCTAATATGTTACCCTCATGAGAATTCAGATTTAGCTCTGCCAATGGTTCTACTCCACAGAGTAGTGATGGCTACAATACACTGTGATTATAAGTCTTACTTTTCACACATGGTTTTTAGTAGACTACAAGTATTTGTGACCAATAGTAGTTATTGTTGTTACTGAGAAACTTTTCTTTAAGAACTATACATAGAGGAAAAAGAGTCATGTTCATTTGGATGGTATTCTCCAGTGGAGACATTGCTTCTGGGGTAAAACTATAGTGGCACCAAATGGTGGCATAGGGAGTGCCTAATGAAACTCTCAGGTCTTTTTCAACTATATGTACCATAGACTCACAAAATCAACTGATATATTTGTGCCATTGTTTCTTGTCTTTCAAAATTCATTACACATTACTGAGGCTAGGTAACTATGCTGAGTGTTGTAGATGCGGCTAGTCTGAGCTTAATGATGTCTGACTATCCACATTTCAGTTGAATTTTGCACCTATGGGAAGAGTTGACTAGTGGAGTCTTTATTTCTAATGTCCCTTACGGATGACACGAACATCCGTATGACTTGATTCCCTAACCCTATAGATTTGTATGTACACTTGGTTGTTTTGCAGAGCAGCTCTCCCCTTCCTCCCCTCGTCTTCTCTTGTTGATCAGACAGTTGGAGCAAGTTACAACCTGCAGAACAACAGCCCAGGTTGTGAGCAGCTTTCATTCAACCAGCTGCTTGCACACAGAGCTAATTATATTAATGAGGGCTTCCCTGGGGAAGAATCGGTGACATCAAGAGAAGTACCTACCAATTACAATGTTGGAGGCGGCTCCAGGAGTTTGGCAGAGCTGACTTGCTAGAGGTACAGTGCTTGACTATTGACAGGGAAGTAAAGCTTGATGACTGGAGAAGGTATGAGATGGAGGTTGATCATCCTGGGTCACCACCACCACATGGTTTGACATGAACCTGAACCGAGTGACCTCTTCTATCAGAAATGACCTCTATTACTGATACGTTCCTGGATCCATCAAAGTCAGCCTTTCTAGACTACGGCCATGGACCAACATCATCTCCTCAACCACAACTTTCTCCAATCTTGGCACATGGACATTACGCATCATTACACGGCTTCCACTCTACTGGACATGAGGGACTCTTCTCTTCAGGGGTGTCGGCCTATGGAGGAAGATCATTCCCTTACCCATACCCAACATCACCTGTACCTAATCCTCATGGGCATCATAATGGGAGCCCCTATCTTAGCTACCAGCACTACAGTGGCACAATTAGTCAAGGCGGAAGACTTCATGAAGACCCAGGTTGGTGGACACCATTTTATTAAAATACATCACACATTGGCAATAATATAGTATAAATTACAGCTAAATACAGAGTAACTAAGTGTACCCTATATACTCACATTACAATAACACATTATTCTAATTACTATGGGGTAATAATAACACATTATAAATTATTTGGTGAGATTTAATCTGATTTTTTTTTACTTTCTGTAAAACTATTTATGAATGGACTATAATTACAATGTCAGCTATTTGGTGTGAGTAAAGGACAAGGAGTTTTCTTATTGTAATGGCAAAGGGGGCATTTATTAAAACTTTTGCAAGGAGAACCCAAGTGTTAATTATACTTATAGCTGTTTTTTCATTACTGTATGGTACTGTTATGCATATACTTGTTCATTGTATAGCACTTTATTATGATTCTATGTGCTCACTTATTGAAGTTACCTTGGCACAGTAGAGCGATATTATATAGGGTACGGCTCCCATTTGAGTACTATTACTATTCACCATAGGAGACGAACAAAGTCCCCTCCAGAACATATGTCCTTTGCAGAGGTCTGCATAGATGTGACTTCTGCCTGCCATGTGTGCACTGTGTTGTGCAGTCCCTCAGACTATGCACGATTTGTAAATGTCTATACTGGCAGGACAGGACCTAAAAGTATTGCTGTGAGTTGTAGTCCTTAAGATCTTTAAATCGTACTTGAATTCAACTTATATGAAGAAATTTGGTTGTGCATAAAAATGAGTAAAGTATTGATACCGTACTCTCTGTGATGCAACATAGTAATAGCCTGTTTACACAGAGTGATTGCCAATAAATGTTCACTCAGTATGGCACAGAAAAATGGCAGCACTGTGGGTTATGCCCTGAAACAAATATGATGGCCTGGAGATTGTTAATATTGTTTTGTATGCAGAAGTGATTTACCAGGTGATAAATTCATGTTTATGTAATTTATGATGCTTATATGGGTTGATTTCCATTACTATTGCTTGTTATTTGTTACACTGGACCAATAATTATTCTGTGAACTTAAGTAATACCATATATGTCCTATCTATCATCTATCTATCTATCTATCTATCTATCTATCTATCTATCTATCTATTATCTATCATCTATATATCTATCTATCTATCTATCTATCTATCATCTATCATCTATCTATCTATTATCTATCTATCATCTATCTATCTATTATCTATCTATCTATCTATCTATCTATCTATCTATCTATCTATCTATCTATCTATCATCTATCTATCATCTATCTATCTATTTATCTATCTATTATCTATCTTTCTATCTATCTATCTATCTATCTATCTATCTATCTATCATTTATCTAACTATCTATTAATATATTATCTATCTATCTCATATCTATCTATCTATCATCTATCTTTCTATTCATTCTATCTATCTATCTATAAATCTATCTATCTATTAATCTATTATCTATCTATCCATTATCTATCTATCTATCTATCTATCTATCTATCTATCTATCTATCTATCTGTCTATTATCTATCATCTATCTATTATCTATCTATTATCTATCTATATATTCATCTATCTATCTATCTATATATCTATCTATCATCTATTTACTATCTATATATTATATAGCTGTATATTCATCTATCTATCTATCTATCTATCTATCTATCTATCTATCTATCTATCATCCATATATTATCTATCTATCTATCTATCTATCTAGCTATTATTTATAATCTATCTATTATCTATCTATCTATTATTTATTATCTATCTATCTATGATCTATCTGTTATCTATCATTTATCTATCTATCTATCTATCTATAATCTATCTATTATCTATCTACTGTATCTATCTATCTATCTATCTATCTATCTATCTATCTATCTATCTATCTATCTATCTATTCATTCTATCTATCTATTTAGCTATCTATCAATCTATTATCTATCCATCTATCTATCTATCTATCTATCTATCTATCTATCTCATATCTATCTATCTATCTATCTATCTATCTATCTATCTATCTATCTATCTATCTATCTATCTATCATATAGCTATCATCTATCTATCGTCTATATATCAATGTATTTATCATCTATCTATCTAGATAGCTAGCTCATTTCTATCTATCATCTATCTATTATCTACTGTATATATTCATTTATCTATCATCTATTTATTATCTGTCTATCTGTATATTCATCTATCTATTATCTATCTATCTATCCATCTATCTCTCTATCATCTATTTATCAATTATCTATCTATCTATCTATCTATCTATCTATCTATCTATCTATCTATCTATCTATCTATCTATCTATCTATTACACTGGTCAACAGCATTTTTGGTGCCAAAGATATTTCATCGAATTTAGGGTATTTTTGGGGTGCTGATTCTGAATATGTCATCAGTTTTGCCAGATTGGCTCAAGTTTTTGAGATTTTTGGTATCTTATTTATAGCACTTGTTGGTAAATGCGACGCATCATCTCATTAATTTCTTTGGATTAGTACTTGAACTGAGCAGTTCTCAATATAGTTTTGTGTTAATTAGTGTTCTAAAAGTTTGTTCATAGCTTGATTTTTGCACTAACTTTATGTTGTTGTCTGTTTTCCAGTGAAAAGCATGAACTCATCAAGAAGAAGTTGTCTTAACGATCCAGACTCATTCTGTTACATTTGTGGTGAATACACACTGCCAAAACATAGAAGAAACATAACAGACTTCGTAAAAAAAGTGTATTTTGCCTATTTTGGGGTTATACTTGGGGACCAAGACAAGTTTTGGGCACCACACATAGTGTGCAAAGCATGTATCGAATTATTACGAAAATGGAGCAAAGGACAAAGAAAAAGCTTCAAATTTGGTGTTCCAATGGTGTGGAGAGAGCCAAAAAATCATCATGATGACTGTTATTTATGGTAAACACAGGTACAGGCACATCTTCACAATGAGGGACAGGCCTTCTTGCAGATTCCATGTTACTCCCATTTTCGTTTCTTATGCTTATTGAATCCTTGCACTTGCACTGCACAGAAATAACAGTCATCATGATGATTTTTTGGCTCTCTCCACACCATTGGAACACCAAATTTGAAGCTTTTTCTTTGTCCTTTGCTCCATTTTCGTAATAATTCGATACATGCTTTGCACACTATGTGTGGTGCCCAAAACTTGTCTTGGTCCCCAAGCATAACCCCAAAATAGGCAAAATACACTTTTTTTACGAAGTCTGTTATGTTTCTTCTATGTTTTGGCAGTGTGTATTCACCACAAATGTAACAGAATGAGTCTGGATCGTTAAGACAACTTCTTCTTGATGAGTTCATGCTTTTCACTGGAAAACAGACAACAACATAAAGTTAGTGCAAAAATCAAGCTATGAACAAACTTTTAGAACACTAATTAACACAAAACTATATTGAGAACTGCTCAGTTCAAGTACTAATCCAAAGAAATTAATGAGATGATGCGTCGTATTTACCAACAAGTGCTATAAATAAGATACCAAAAATCTCAAAAACTTGAGCCAATCTGGCAAAACTGATAGCATATTCAGAATCAGCACCCCAAAAATACCCCAAATTCATTAAAATATTTTGGACACCAGAAAAAAAATTTTTTTTTGTTGACCTGTGTTATCTATCAATCTGTCTATTATCTATCTATTATCTATCTATATATTCATCTATCTAGCTATTATCTATCTATCTATATATCTATCTGTCATCTATTTACTATCTATATATTATCTATCTATCTGTATATTCATCTATCTATCTATCTGTCTCTCTATCTATCCATCTCTCTATCGATCTATTATCTATCTATCTATCTATCTATCTATCTATCTATCTATCTATCTATCATCTATCTATTACCCATCTATTATCATCTATCTATCTATCTATCTATCTATCTATCTATCTATCTATCTATCATCTATCTATAATCTATCTATTATCTATCTATCTAGCTATCTATCATCTATCTATCTATTATCTATATGTCCATTGTCTATCTATCTATCTATCTATCTATCTATCTATCTATCTATCTATCTATCTATCTATCTGTCTGTCTGTCTATATATCTACTGTTTATCCATGTAGCTTTATCTTTCCAGTCACAGTATAGTAATGACTTATCTTGACATTTCTTGCTCTGTCCTGTGCATGTTGCGTGGTTTAGCGCACTGACAGCTCACTGGATTTATGAGAATTTAATTTGCATTACAAAACACACTTCTTGGATAACGGGCAAAAGTATAATTAAGATGAGATTATGGAAATGTAGTACTAACTAGTCAGGAGTGTTTAGAGCTGGAATATTTTACACCTGGCACTTGTGTACATATATATGAATACACAAATATATTTTATATATTTATTATCTCTTATACAGTGTGCCCGTAAAGTCATGGTGCACTTTTGACCACTCACAGGATCTATTTATAGTTTACATTTTGGCGCCCTTTCTCTGGCCCAATTATATCAGACCTGTTCATGAGGAGAGATAACAGGAACCAATCAAACAACACAAACTCATTTAGCTGTTGTTGAGCCCCCAGTCAGATTAACCCCTGATAAACTGAACTCTGGTTAATACACTGCCAGGTGTCATGATTCTCAATGGCGAGAGAACATAGCCCAGCATATATGAGAACTAGCTCTTGGAAGATGGAAACTATACTGACCATGAACTAAACCTGCCGCACAACTAGAAGTGGCCGGGTAGCATGCCTACGTTTTTTATCCCTAGATGCCCAGCGCCAGCCGGAGAACTACCTAATCCTAGCAGAGGAAAAGACAGTCCTGGCTCACCTCTAGAGAAATTTTCCCAAAAGGCAGACAGAGGCCCCCACATATATTGGCGGTGATTTTAGATGAAATGACAAACGAAGTATGAAAATAGGTTTAGCAAAATCGAGGTCCGCTTACTAGATAGCATGAAGACAGAAAGGGCACTTTCATGGTCAGCAGAAAACCCTATCAAAACACCATCCAGAAATTACTTTAAGACTCTAGCATTAACTCATAACACCAGAGTGGCAATTTCCGCTCACAAGAGCTTTCCAGACACAGTAACGAAACAGCAGCTGTGAACAGGAACAAAATGCAAAAACACACAAGGACAAAAGTCCAACTTAGCTAGGAGTTGTCTAGTAGCAGGAACATGCACAGAAGGCTTCTGATTACATTGTTGACCGGCATGAAACTGACAGAGGAGCAAGGTTATATAGCGACTCCCACATCCTGATAGGAGCAGGTGAACAGAGGGGATGATGCACACAAGTACAATTCCACCAGTAGCCACCGGGGGAGCCCAGAATCCAATTTCACAACAGTACCCCCCCCCCTCAAGGAGGGGGCACCGAACCCTCACCAGAACCACCAGGGCGATCAGGATGAGCCCTATGAAAGGCACGGACAAGATCGGAGGCATGAACATCAGAGGCAGTGACCCAAGAATTATCCTCCTGACCGTATCCCTTCCATTTGACCAGATACTGGAGTTTCCGTCTGGAAACACGAGAGTCCAAGATCTTCTCCACAACGTACTCCAACTCACCCTCAACCAACACCGGAGCAGGAGGCTCAACGGAAGGCACAGCCGGTACCTCATACCTGCGCAACAATGACCGATGAAAAACATTATGAATCGAAAAGGATGCAGGGAGGTCCAAACGGAAGGACACAGGGTTAAGAATCTCCAATATCTTGTACGGGCCGATGAACCGAGGCTTAAACTTAGGAGAAGAAACCCTCATAGGGACAAAACGAGAAGACAACCACACCAAGTCCCCAACACAAAGCCGAGGACCAACACGACGACGGCGGTTGGCAAAAAGCTGAGTCTTCTCCTGGGACAACTTCAAATTGTCCACCACCTGCCCCCAAATCTGATGCAACCTCTCCACCACAGCATCCACTCCAGGACAATCCGAAGATTCCACTTGACCGGAGGAAAATCGAGGATGAAACCCCGAATTACAGAAAAACGGGGACACCAAGGTGGCAGAGCTGGCCCGATTATTGAGGGCGAACTCCGCCAAAGGCAAAAAAGCAACCCAATCATCCTGATCCGCAGACACAAAACACCTCAAATATGTCTCCAAGGTCTGATTAGTCCGCTCGGTCTGGCCATTAGTCTGAGGATGGAAAGCAGACGAAAAAGACAAATCTATGCCCATCCTAGCACAGAATGCCCGCCAAAATCTAGACACGAATTGGGTCCCTCTGTCAGAAACGATATTCTCCGGAATACCATGCAAACGAACAACATTTTGAAAAAACAGAGGAACCAACACCAACTCGGAAGAAGAAGGCAACTTAGGCAAGGGAACCAGATGGACCATCTTAGAGAAACGGTCACACACCACCCAGATGACAGACATCTTCTGAGAAACAGGCAGATCCGAAATAAAATCCATCGAGATGTGCGTCCAAGGCCTCTTCGGGATAGGCAAGGGTAACAACAATCCACTAGCCCGAGAACAACAAGGCTTGGCCCGAGCACAAACGTCACAAGACTGCACAAAGCCTCGCACATCTCGTGACAGGGAAGGCCACCAGAAGGACCTTGCCACCAAATCCCTGGTACCAAAGATTCTAGGATGACCTGCCAACGCAGAAGAATGAACCTCAGAGATGACTCTACTGGTCCAATCATCAGGAACAAACAGTCTACCAGGTGGGCAACAATCAGGTCTATCCGCCTGAAACTCCTGCAAGGCCCGCCGCAGGTCTGGAGAAACGGCAGACAATATCACTCCATCTTTAAGGATACCTGTGGGCTCAGAATTACCAGGGGAGTCAGGCTCAAAACTCCTAGAAAGGGCATCCGCCTTAACATTCTTAGAACCCGGTAGGTAAGACACCACAAAATTAAACCGAGAGAAAAACAACGACCAGCGCGCCTGTCTAGGATTCAGGCGCCTGGCAGACTCAAGGTAAATTAAATTTTTGTGGTCAGTCAATACCACCACCTGATGTCTGGCCCCCTCAAGCCAGTGACGCCACTCCTCAAAAGCCCACTTCATGGCCAAAAGCTCCCGATTCCCAATATCATAATTCCGCTCGGCGGGCGAAAATTTACGGGAAAAAAAGGCACAAGGTCTCATCACGGAGCAGTCGGAACTTCTCTGCGACAACACCGCCCCAGCTCCGATTTCAGAAGCGTCGACCTCAACCTGAAAAGGAAGAGCAACATCAGGCTGACGCAACACTGGGGCGGAAGAAAAGCGGCGCTTGAGCTCCCGAAAGGCCTCCACAGCATCAGGGGACCAATCAGCAACATCAGCACCCTTCTTAGTCAAATCAGTCAATGGTTTTACAACATCAGAAAAACCAGCAATAAATCGACGATAAAAGTTAGCAAAGCCCAAAAATTTCTGAAGACTCTTAAGAGAAGAGGGTTGCGTCCAATCACCAATAGCCTGAACCTTGACAGGATCCATCTCGATGGAAGAGGGGGAAAAAATGTATCCCAAGAAGGAAATCTTTTGAACCCCAAAAACACACTTAGAACCCTTCACACACAAGGAATTAGACCGCAAAACCTGAAAAACCCTCCTGACCTGCTGGACATGAGAGTCCCAGTCATCCGAAAAAATCAGAATATCATCCAGATACACAATCATAAATTTATCCAAATAATCGCGGAAAATGTCATGCATAAAGGACTGGAAGACTGAAGGGGCATTTGAAAGACCAAAAGGCATCACCAAATACTCAAAATGGCCCTCGGGCGTATTAAATGCGGTTTTCCACTCATCCCCCTGCTTGATTCGCACCAAATTATACGCCCCACGGAGATCAATCTTAGAGAACCACTTGGCCCCCTTTATACGAGCAAACAAATCAGTAAGCAGTGGTAACGGATATTGATATTTAACCGTGATTTTATTCAAAAGTCGATAATCAATACACGGCCTCAAAGAGCCGTCTTTCTTAGACACAAAGAAAAAACCGGCTCCTAAGGGAGATGACGAAGGACGAATATGTCCCTTTTCCAAGGACTCCTTTATATATTCTCGCATAGCCGCGTGTTCAGGCACAGACAGATTAAATAAACGACCCTTAGGGTATTTACTACCCGGGATCAAGTCTATGGCACAATCGCACTCCCGGTGCGGAGGTAGTGAACCAACCTTGGGTTCTTCAAAAACGTCACGAAAGTCAGACAAGAATTCAGGAATCTCAGAGGGAATAGATGATGAAATGGAAACCAAAGGTACGTCCCCATGAGTTCCTTTACATCCCCAGCTTAACACAGACATAGCTCTCCAGTCGAGGACTGGGTTATGAGATTGCAGCCTTGGCAATCCCAGCACCAAAACATCATGTAGATTATACAGCACCAGAAAGCGAATAACCTCCTGGTGATCCGGATTAACACGCATAGTCACTTGTGTCCAGTATTGTGGTTTATTACTAGCCAATGGGGTGGAGTCAATCCCTTTCAGAGGTATCGGAGCCTCCAATGGCTCCAAATCATACCCACAGCGTTTGGCAAAGGACCAATCCATAAGACTCAAAGCAGCGCCAGAGTCGACATAGGCGTCCGCGGTAATAGATGACAAAGAACAAATCAGGGTCACAGATAGAATAAACTTAGACTGTAAAGTGCTAATTGAAACAGACTTGTCAGGCTTCTTAGTACGCTTAAAGCATGCTGATATAACATGAGTTGAATCACCACAATAGAAGCACAACCCATTTTTTCGTCTAAAATTCTGCCGCTCGCTTCTGGACAGAATTCTATCACATTCCATATTTTCTGGCGTTTTCTCAGTAGACACCGCCAAATGGTGCACAGGTTTGCGCTCCCGCAGACGCCTATCTATCTGAATAGCCATCGTCATGGACTCATTCAGACTCGCAGGCACAGGGAACCCCACCATAACATCCTTAATGGCATCAGAGAGACCTTCTCTGAAAATCGCCGCCAGGGCGCACTCATTCCACTGAGTAAGCACAGACCATTTGCGGAATTTTTGGCAGTATATTTCAGCTTCATCTTGCCCCTGAGACAAGGACATCAAGGCCTTTTCCGCCTGAAGCTCTAAATGAGGTTCCTCATAAAGCAACCCCAAGGCCAGAAAAAACGCATCCACATTGAGCAACGCAGGATCCCCTGGTGCCAATGCAAAAGCCCAGTCCTGAGGGTCGCCCCGGAGCAAGGAAATTACAATCCTGACCTGCTGTGCAGGGTCTCCGGCAGAGCGAGACTTCAGGGACAAAAACAATTTGCAATTATTTTTAAAATTTTGAAAGTGAGATCTATTCCCCGAGAAGAATTCAGGCAAAGGAATTCTAGGCTCAGACATAGGTGCATGAACAACAAAATCTTGCAAATTTTGTACCTTTGTGGCGAGATTATTCAAACCTGTAGCTACACTCTGAAGATCCATTTGAAACAGGTGAACACAGAGCCATTCAAGGATTAGAAGGAGAGAAAGAGAGGAAGGCTGCAGTATAGGCAGACTAGCAAATGATTCAATTAAGAGCACACTCAGAACTAGAGGGAAAAAAAAAAAAAAAAAAAAAAAAATTGTAGCAGACTTCTTTTTTCTCTCCTTTCTCAGCCAGTAATTTAACCCTTTTTTTGGCCGGTCAAACTGTCATGATTCTCAATGGCGAGAGAACATAGCCCAGCATATATGAGAACTAGCTCTTGGAAGATGGAAACTATACTGACCATGAACTAAACCTGCCGCACAACTAGAAGTGGCCGGGTAGCATGCCTACGTTTTTTATCCCTAGATGCCCAGCGCCAGCCGGAGAACTACCTAATCCTAGCAGAGGAAAAGACAGTCCTGGCTCACCTCTAGAGAAATTTTCCCAAAAGGCAGACAGAGGCCCCCACATATATTGGCGGTGATTTTAGATGAAATGACAAACGAAGTATGAAAATAGGTTTAGCAAAATCGAGGTCCGCTTACTAGATAGCATGAAGACAGAAAGGGCACTTTCATGGTCAGCAGAAAACCCTATCAAAACACCATCCAGAAATTACTTTAAGACTCTAGCATTAACTCATAACACCAGAGTGGCAATTTCCGCTCACAAGAGCTTTCCAGACACAGTAACGAAACAGCAGCTGTGAACAGGAACAAAATGCAAAAACACACAAGGACAAAAGTCCAACTTAGCTAGGAGTTGTCTAGTAGCAGGAACATGCACAGAAGGCTTCTGATTACATTGTTGACCGGCATGAAACTGACAGAGGAGCAAGGTTATATAGCGACTCCCACATCCTGATAGGAGCAGGTGAACAGAGGGGATGATGCACACAAGTACAATTCCACAAGTGGCCACCGGGGGAGCCCAGAATCCAATTTCACAACAGCCAGGTTTGTGACATCATGCAACCACAAGCTTATGCCAGCTGTGTGGTTTTCCATGCCAGTGGAGATGTGGACGGTACAGAGGAAAGTTCAGTGTGTTCTGTGGGTCGTTAAATTCGAATCTGTGACTAAACTGCTACGTGAATATCGGCGCGTTTATAACGAAGCGCCACCACATAGGAATAACATTAATAGGTGGGATAAGCAGTTGAAGGAAACCGGCAGTTTGATGGAGAAACCCTGTTCTGGTAGGCCATCATCAAATTGCGGCTGTTGCACGCTATCAAACTAGACCTAAACGATTCGTGTTTGCTACAGATATGCTTCATGAGATCGACAATGATGCAAGATTTTTGAGGAAGATTGTGTTTTAACGATGAGGCGACCTTCCATAAAACAGAGAATCACAGACGTTATTCACTCTGTTACACCAGACGTCCTTACCCATGTGTGGCAAGAACTTCACTATCGTTTGGATGTGTGTAGGGCAACAAATGGAGCCCACATCGAACTGCACTGAATAGGTATGAAACTGGGAGAGTTTTTCTTTTATTTGGAGCAGATTTCACATTTCTATCGTTTTTTGTTGCTTTCCAGTGACTGCTCAAAAGTGCACCATGACGTTATGGACACACTGTATTTAAATCTATAAGTATATTATATGTGATATTGACTGTAAATAATAAGACTTTATTAGAAGCCACTAAGGAGTTTCATGACTATACAAGTCCTCACAATTCTGAGAAACTCCTTTTGAGAGCAAGTAGAGATCTATTCTTCCTTGATTGATCTATTATTTTCAAAAAAGAAGAGCTGCAGCAGCTGAGGTGTGCATTAAATATGACATTACAAATCAGTGCATAATATGAACTTTAGCTGCTGAGGAACCTCAGACGTTGGATGTGACAACACTTTTAGTAAAAACTTGAACTGTTGTGTATAGTCAAACTTTGCATAATTTTTTTTTATTACTTATTCCATTCACTATAGAGTGTGACTTAGGAGAGAGAATGTCACAAGACTCCAGTTACATAAAAATATGGAATAGGGAATAACAGCTGAAAGGTTATTATTTTTTATGCTAATGAAATAGCCTATAATTATTATGGTTTATATTTTAAAAATATTTATATATAGTAGTTTGTTTGCTATTTTCATTTTAGTTTTTATTGCTTGCTTTCTTTTTGCCTAATGGATTGATTGTGAATCGGCATTATGGCCTGGAGTATGCCTATCACATACTTGTGGTCACATGACTGCAGTTCCCGGCTGACACCGGAGAATCCTCACAATGAGCAAGATGTGAGGATTCACAAATCTGCAGTCACGTAGAGTCACTGCAGGCTTG